>NC_090921.1:0-1200000 GCF_040938575.1 Ambystoma mexicanum | reverse complement strand
ACCCTTACCACCATGGTGTAAACTATGTTTACACCATGGTGGATGGCGGATTTACCGCCCCATTCCAAGGTGAGTGGGGCGGTAAATCCCCATTTCCCATTTTACCCTTCCCCATTCCCATTTGTGCCCCATAGGGCATAATGGGAGTGGGTAAGGCGCTAATTACGCCATCGTAAATTACGGTGGCGTAATTAGCACCATGGTCCCTTAGCGCCATGGATTTTAACGCCTGCAAAAAGCAGGCGTTAAAATCCCCATGGCGCTAAGGGACCTTGTAATCAGGCGTTAAGGGTCGGCACCGTTTACGGCGCCGTTAACCCCTCAACGCCTGACTTGTAATGAGGCCCCATGTGTGGTTTGCTTGTGTGATGTGTTGTGCTTGACTGCCACTACATGTTATGTGTACATGGTTTTCATGTGCGAGTCATGCAATGCTTCACTGATGTGTGCCGGCTGTGCAGCATGCTGGACATGTAGAGCAGACCGGGACTGTCCTCATCACCACACTTGCAACCTACTCCCATGCTAGTCACCCGGCTGCCCCTCCGGTGCATGTTCCAGCTCATTGGCCCTTCTGCATGTAGCCTGGGGTGTCTTTCCACTCAGCACTGGGACTACGTCATCGCATAACTGACGTACATGTGTGTTCTGCCTGCATGCGGGTACTCCACGTAGGCATGCACCCTTGCCCCTCCATCCTCCTGCACCCCAATTTCACCATGACACTGGTGGGTATCATGATGGAGTACTGCAATGGCCTGTTCAATGCTCCTGTGTACATGCACACTTCCCCCTGTCAACCTGCCAGACACATACAGTGGGGTACATTCTTTGTCCTTGATGCAGGGTGTCTCACTCGGACTGTGCAGATGGCAGATGCTCCGCAGGGACATTAGTGCCCATTCATGCTCCATGTGCATTCCATGCATGCCCCTATGTGCCCTTGCCCAGATGATCATTGTAGTACGTGTCCAGGATGACCTACATTTAATGGCATTTGATCATCCATTCCATGCCCACTCTGGCTCAGTCCTGCATCACGCACATGTTTAGGGTGTCACAGTCTGTGTGGGGCACAGGCCTCCCCCTGTTTAAGGCCCCCTGCCTCTGTTCAACTGGTGTAGTGGCTTCTGCACACATGGGTGCACTACTGAGGGTTCATCATGTGTCCTGCTTACTGTCCCATTCTCATCTGCTGTGTTGTCAGTTGACTCAGATGATGCAATTGACGCTAGTCAACACTGTCTGCCAATACACAGGTCTCTGGTCACCCTTTCGCTGACATGCAATGCCTCCCTGCATTTTCACTTAGGGGGGGGGCTTGCTTGTAGCCATGCAACCCATTGCATGCACATTGCATGTGATACCTGAACTTGCCCTTACACTGCCTTCATGTTTATTGATAGACATCATAATGTGCTTGTTCATGTAGATAGTGGGTAACTTACACATGTTCTGCACTGCATCAACCCACTTCTGAGCCATATTACACCGTTCTACATGCCTACTCACTGCTGCAATGTGAAAGTGACCTGGCATGTATGGTCAGATTTTCATCCCTTCTCTGTCATGAATGCCACGGGCACAGGTGCATCCTGTGACACATGTACTCAGCATTGGAACTCCCTAGGGGTTGTTTAGCAAAGTTGATTGGTCAATCTGCGGTCTATAACAACTGGCATAGGGCGCAGATTGCATGTAGCCTGCCAATCGGGTTGTAATGACTGTGGAGCTGCCTTCACGTGTGTATGTGTACACATTCACATGCATCAAAGCAAGCAGAGTTGTAGCTGCTTGCTTTGCTGTATTGGATGCTGTTCATGTTCACAATACAGGTGAATGGGCAAAGGGGTGTTTTTTAACGCTTTCACATGTACATATGCAAGCAGCTTCAACGTTGGGTAGTGCAACATTGCGGCTACTCACATATGTGTGTGTGAAAGTGTTCATTTACACATGTGTCTGCCGCAGCTTTTTAGTTGACTGACTAACATGTAGTTGATTGATGTTAATGCTGGTGAGATTTCAGCATTGCGCACGTTATGTTCAACTGGCATAATCCTGAAGGTGCACTGTGGTGCAGTATGTGTGCGCCCAGGCCCACTTTGCTAATATGGTGGGGCCTGGCCATGAAGATTTTACACAAGGAATGATGGAATAGGGCACATTCATAGCACAATGTGCTCAATCAGGCCCTGAGGGGTGTTGTGGAGGCTTCATGTCCTGCAGCTCGGACCGTACTGGGCGTTATGGTCCCTAATTCCTGGTTGCAGGCACTTACTTTGCTTGGGACATTCACTATATCTACATGGCCCATGACACCCAGTACGGGCTGAGCTGCAGATGGATGAAGCTATATTGGTGATGATGGTTTAGTGATGCATGTGTACATGCATATTACGTGTGTCATTGTGTGTTTGGATTCACTTGCAGCACTGGTGTATTTGTAGTTCAGACATGCTTATGGTATGTGCCATCTCTTTGTTGCCATCTGTTTTTTCTGCCTGTGACATTGTTACCTGACCGAGGTGGTGTCTGATGGAGGTGATATACTACATTTTGTACTTGTGTAGGCTTTGCTATTTAGACACATCCATTTCTGCTTTTGGGATGTGCTTGCCTACCAATGCCACTGGATGCATGCCAGGTTCTCATTTGTGTGTGACATGTCTGCTTCATGTGTTGGCTGTCGATGTGATGTCTGTGTGTGTGGGTTATGTGCTTCTGACTTGTGTACTCATGTTTGTTTTTTTCCCCTTTTCAGATGATGACGCAATGGAGCCAGAGGATGGTGTTGTCATGCCAGGCACAGGGTTGCTATCACACCAGCAACCCGGCACAAGTGTGGGTCGTGGGGTGGTAGACCACGAGAACCCACTTTTGTTACAGACCATCGTTCTAGGGCTGGCAATGAGTCTAGTCCGGATGATCACTCTGACGATAATGTCGAGTTGGATGTGCGTCATGTCCATTCATCAATGGTATGTGATTCTGATGTAGACGCTCCTCTGTCCGCGACACCTGCACCGAGGGGCCAGACGGTGGTGGGACCTCTGCCTGTGGTGGATCGGGGCGCACGGTCACACTCCACACCAGTTGCTGATGTACCTGGGGTATCACGTCAACGGAGGAATGTAGTCCTGCAGCCGCGGGCGATGCCAACCCAACAAGGACCGCGGCTCCTTGGGCCCCGTGGGTGTCAAGCCCAGCAACGCGGTGGCCGTGCGCCACCGGGGTATACTGAGTGGGAGCAAGCCATGGTTGCCAATTCCGAAGAACAGGGGGCAACAATTGATAATATCACTCAGAGCTTGGAACATGTGGCCCAATCCGTGCTCCCCCTGCTAGGCAGGTGGATCTCCAGCAGTGGGCGGCACAGTCCAGGGCCCCCTCGCTCAGGCTGGGCATGGCGGCCTCAGACAGGGCACGCCGGGCTGAAATGGTGTCTCTGCGTCAAGCAATTGCTGCTCACGCAGAGGCACAAAGGGAGGCCCTGAGGGATGACCATCAATCCCTCCGATCTACTCTGGGTGTGCTCTTGATGTCAAGGCACCTTTTGAGTCAGAGGGTGAGGAGGATGACGATTTATTTCCCACACGGGTCGGGCTGTGCAGGCATTGAGCCCATGGAGATTTTTTTTTATCTCAACTTCATCGCATGTGGGTGTTGAGGTGCACCCTGTACCTCCGCCCTCCTGGGTGCCTTCCTCCCCCCCCGGGTCGTATGTGGCCATTTTTGATTGTTATAGTCAGTTTAATTTGTTAATATAGTTTAAAATTGCTTGTCTATTGTCCATTCATGTGACGGTGTGGTGCTTTGTGACTTTTGAAAGCATCCACTGTCTGTTCCAGCTGAGCCATTTAAGCTTGTCTCGTGTATGTGTTTGCAGCTTGGGGTCCTGACTAACATATCCCACTCCTGCTTCCCCTATCCATGGGCTCACAAGGATGGTTCGGTGCTACAACCATTTAACAAGGGCATTGGACTTTCGTCATATCTGTGGCCTATCTGCTGCTGTACTACCTGTGTTAAAACCCCTAGTGGGGAAAATGTCTGCTTTCTCCACGGCATGTCTGCAATCAATTTTGGTGAGTACATCATTGATATGTCCATTTATTGATGTTGATTGTGATGCATGTTCTTTTCTTGCCTGTATATGTGCTTGATGCACTTCATGCTGTAGACAGTAGCCTGCACACTTTGGCTGTCAAAGTCACACTGATGGTGGGAGGAGGTCGGATGTAGGTCTCAGACATGGCCCAGTGACAACCAACATGAAGAAACACACACAGGAAACTTGCCAGCCTTTTATGCCCTTTCTGCAGGAAAATGAGCCTACAGACTACCTTTCCCAGCAGACACGGGGCCAAGAACTACAGAAACCTGGCCACGTTGGGTGGTTCCCACGTGCGCATGAGTGCGCAAGCAGAAGCACAGGGCTTGTGCTCAGATGTCCGACAGAAGCAGATGTGTTTCCAGGAGCTCCAAGCAAGGTGAGCAGCACGAGGGGCCACACCCCAGCCGAACTTCCTCCAGGCCCCTCACACATGCATGCTAAGTAGCGCCAGTGCTGGGGAGCTTGGCCAGGCATTGAGGAAGAAGCGCACAGTACAGCTAAGCTGCATTGAGGACCAAATGCCAAGTGGCTTTACAAGTTGTCAGGGTACACGCAGGAGGCGGCACCCATATCCTCGACTCCCCCCTGCTCCATAGAGGCTGAGTTATTAGCGCAGTAGCGTTCCTATCCAGAAACTAATACAACTCCCGGGGGCACCCAGCGACGCACAGACTTGAGTGCAGTGCATATCATTTGCATATGCAAATTGCCACATGCGCTACCTATTGAAATCCGCGGCTGGCAGAACACGACTTGTACTGAAGTCGCACCTCGCCACATGCGTCTAGCAGCTCACCCAAGGACCATTCTATCATCTGTGATTCTTAACACATTGTTCTTCCATTTACCGCGGGGCCACGTGCGGCTGCCTTATCGCATTGACAGTGTATGAACCACCACGGGGGCAAGGAAAAGTATACGAACAAAGCAGCAGACAAGAGTGTTTGTTTGGGCAGGAGTCACTTAGTTTGAGGCTCGAATGATGTTGTGTGTGTGGTGAAAACCCACACAGAATAGTAACTCACGCTCTCTTTGCAGCATTGAACTGCTCCTGTTACCGGACCTGAGAGTGCGCAGGCAGAAGGCCAGCACTCACCCCAGAGATAAGTCTCTCTTTGGCTTGCATTTGTCCCATTTTGTACAATGTGCATAAAGAACATGGTTTCTCTGATTGAGTATGTGTTATTGTCAATAGTTGTATTTTGTATTTTGCCTACTTTCCCTTTGCCCATCCACCTCCCCTCTCCTGCCCCTCTTTCTGGTTATCCTGAATAGCGATGCCTATCCAAACAATGGATCCCTGACCCTCTTTCCCCACCGAGGTCTCGGAGGCCTGTGTAAGTTTTACCTTGCAGGCGCCCAGACCGCAGAGGGGGTGGTTGGTTCGTGCCACTCCTGCGCCTGGAGACCAGAGCTGTGACACTACCCATCAGTTGTTGCATTCCTCATTGATTATTGTGTACTGAAAATGCTGTTGAACCATTGTTGAACTGTGGTACCTTGGTTGTTCTCTCATTCTGCTTGGACATGTGCTTGGCCATTTTCAGCAACTTCAAGTCATCTACTGGAGACTCCTCCAGGGTTTTTCGGTGGCAACAGGCTTTTTTCCCTGGTTTGGGGGTTTGGCTCTTTGGAGTTCTCTGCGATTTGGTATTTTTACCAGTCAAGGTGGCCTCTGAGGGGGCCGGACCCTATTTACACCCAAGGTAGAACATGGAAAACAAGGGGCAGGGGGATCCTGAAGCCAGGTAGACTAGAACGAAGAAGGCTACAGACCCCAGACACAGTTCTTCAGAAGGTCATGGTGATGTGTAAATGAGGGAGGGCCTTTTGTTGTTGGACAGTATGCTTGGGCTACAGTGTTTGGGCACTCTCTGACAGTGTCATTGTGGGGTGCTATGTACATGTGTTCTGCTGGTCAATGGCTGTTCCTGTGTTGTTTATTTTTCAGGTGTCAGGGGATTGTTGTGGTTTGACATGCTGGGGAGTACACATGGGCAATGTTCACATGTGATGCGTACAGGACACTGAGGCTCACTTGATTTCACATGCATGTATTGAGTGCATGTCCCTACTGACACACACACTTACACAATGCTTCACCACACATACAATCACCCTTCCATGCCCACATGTGAACACAGATTGCCTTCTCTGTCATGCTGTGGCCCTGCAGCGCATGATCACTTACCATTTGGGGATTGCGTACATGCGTCAATAGGTTATTTTTGTTGCTTGTCCTTTTTATGTGATGCTCAAGGTGTATCCCCAACACAATGGCTGCTCACTGTGCTGTGTGCTGAGCAGTGTGTTGCAGGAGACACACACAGCACACGGGTTAGGGATTAGCGGATTTGGCTTGGCCAATGTGCATGAGAACAGGCATTCAGTCTTTTGTTGATGTACCACTGGTGGCATGCATTTGTGTATGACTTTGTATGTGTGGGAGGTTGTTGGTCAGTCATTTCATCTGATTCCATGTCAGGTGTGATTGTCTCAGGCCTCTTTTCATTTATCACTTGTCACATCGTATGTAATTGGTCATGTGTTGGCCTTTTGATGTTGCGTGCCATGTCATGGTGTGGCAGACAAGGGTGATGTGGGTTGGGAGGGTTTGGGTGACATACCAGTGATTGTCATGGCCTGGTTTGCAGGGGGGTGGTGTGATACACACCTTGCATGTGTTCCTTTTGGTCACACAGGATTGGTTTTGTTTAAGTAGCTAGGGATGCACACAATGTAGCACTTCCGTGGCAACATTCTCAGGGTGGTATGGTTGTGACAGTTGACTGTCTGTTTGTCATCATCGGTTGTCACCTGGTATCTGCCAGGCCTGCGTGCACTCCGCAGGGGTGGGAGTTTAGGTGAAAAATGTGGACACAAGCTGGGTCCGGGCCGCCTCGCCACGTGCCCATTCCCCTCCCATGGGCAGCGCCTGTGCCTGTGGTTGGGGATGTGGGGGCACCACCATGTCCACCGGTACATCCCGCCGTGTTGCAACATTGTGCAGGACACATGCTGCCACAATGATCCTGCACACTACTGGGGGTGCGCATATAGTAGCTGGCCGCCAGAGCGGTCAAGGGAGCGGAAGCGTGACTTGAGCACTCCGCATGTGTGCTCCACTATGCCCCTGGTTGCAATATGGGCAGCGTTGTATCTTACCTGGGGTGGTGTGGTGGGGTTCCGTATTGGCGTCATCATGTGGTTGCTCAGAGGGTAGGCACTGTCCCCTGGGGAGGTTAGGATGGTTGTCATTAGTTGGGTTTGTGTATTTGTCTGTGTGTGACATGCATGCATGTACGCAGACATTTGTACTCACCAATGAGCCATGTGTCGCTGTGCTTCCCAACTTCCAGGTCCCGGCTCAGGGCAGACATTCTGTAAATGAAACTGTCATGGGTAGACCCAGGATAGTTTGCATAGACAGAGGTGATGATTCCATGGGCATCGCATACAACCTGTACGTTGATGGAATGCCAGTGCTTTCAGTTTCGATAGATGTGCTCAGTGGCCCTACGTGGATTTAGGGCCACATGGGTGCAATCTATGGCACCAAGCACTTTGGGGAAGTGTTCCACCCTGTAAAAGTCCTGGACCACGGCCTGCGTTTCTGCGGGTGTTCTGGGCATGTATATGTGCCTGCAGACTGAGGGGGGCGCAGTCATGTTTGCCAACACCTGGTGTAGGCAGCGTGACTGCGTGGCCTGTGAAACACCCCCGACTATGGCAGTTGTCCGCTGAAATGACCCAGTGGCCAAAAAATGCAGGACATTGAGCACCTTCTCCAAGGGGCTCAATGCTTGGGAGCACAGGGTGGGTAATGTTAGGTCATCTTCCCATTCCCTGACCAGGTCTAGGATGATACGAGGTGGAAACCTATAACTGCCATTGACCTGGTCATCAGGCATCCCAAAAAGGCTGGTCTGGGGCAATAAAATGCGGGGCATGGCTATTCTCCTCCTCCTGCGGTGTCCCACGATCAGTACTGCGATGAATGGGGCATTCATCGTAGCTGTATATACGTGTTTGTTGTTTGCGCATACTTTTATACCGCACGCGGGGACGCTTCCGTATGCCTTCGTGTGGCAGACGTGTTGACGTCTGTGCGCGTCTTTTGGCATGCGCAGGTTTCTTGTATTCGATTCCATGAATACGTGCTGTTCGCGTGCGTGTGGGCGTTCTGTGTATTTCCCTGCTGTACTTCCCCAGTTACGCTTTCTTTTTCACACGTTGTTCCCCATTCCGCATGTTCCGCCCCGTGTTCTGGTGATAGAGAAGTGCATAGGTAGTCCCAGCACGGCTCTGACGGCGCCATTTTGAGTGATCTGCAAGGCAGCGATATTGCCAGCAGAGGTGCCTGCTAGAAGACTGTTGCAATAGTCTAACCTGGAGTTTACGAGGGCAGATGCGAGAAGAGACATATTGCTAACAGATAAAAATGGACGCATTACGCACAGTTGCCTATTAATCCAGCTGCATGATGCTCGGGTTTTGGCCACATGTGGGCGCATGGAGAGGTCAGCGTCAATAGTAATGCTGAGGGTCTTAACGCTTTGGGCCACTGGAATGGAGACATCGGCAATCATAAATGATGTGACTAGATCCGGCAATGAGGATCTCTGTTTTATCGGCATTCAATGCCATAAAGTTCTGACTCATCCAGGAGTGGGTGATGGAGTAGATGGCAGCAATGGCTTTAGAATCAGTGGAGTAAGAGCCTGAAAGTTCGAGGATGACCTGGGTGTCATCAGCGTAGTTGGTATATAAGACACCCAGGTCATCGAGCAACAGGAGCATAGGGAGAATGTAAATGTTGAAGAGAGTATGGGACAGAGAGCATCCCTGAGGAACACCGCGGGTGAGCAGGGAAGGTATAGAAGATGAATTTTGGATCACCCGGGGACCGAGAAAAGAGGCTAGCCATTGCGTCATCAGGTTTATGCAGCCGACAATTGTTTGTAATCTTGTTGCCAGTAATGCGTGGTCTACTAAGTCAAACGCTGTGAAAAGATCTAGCAACATCAAAAGGGCAGGATGGCCACGGTCAATGATGGATCTGAGATTTGATTTTAAATCTAACATGGCAGTTTCTGTGCCAAGACAGTATTATGTACTCTCTATTCCGTCTGTCTGTGTCAAAATTGCCCCGAGGCTCATGTTGTCCGCATCAGTAGTGATGACTGTGTATTTTCCCTGCTTGTAGTTGTGCAATGCAGGCACATTCATTAGCATTTAATTTATGTATTCAAACTCTTCCTCACAATGTTCATCCCGTACAAATGTTACGTACATTCTTACTAAGTTCTACATTACAGCTGTGTGCTTAGCAAAATCCTTTCAAACTTTGAATAGTATTCACCATTCCCAGAAATGCCTGTACTTGATCTTTGCTCTTGGTGAGGCTTTATTCTTAATTGTCTCACTAAATGTCTCTTGGGCGATATGCCCCTTTCCAATATGACATGTCCCAGGTATTAAAACTCCCCCCTGTTTATCTTGAACTTTTAATTGCTTAAGGTCATGCCTGCCGCATGTTGCTTCTTCAGTACCCCATTGACCCTCCTGTTATGTTCCTCGATAGTCTCTACATATACCAGAAGGTCATCCTGGAAGAGCACAATACCTTCATCGCCATCAAAAATCCTGTACATAATGTTCTGGAAGACTGACGTGGCAGAATTAAGTCAGAAAGGCATTCTCTGTTACTGAAATAATCCTTCTGGTATTATAAATGCAGTCAGACCCCTCAATTATCTCTGGAGTGTTACCTGGTGCTAGACAGAGGTTAGATCAAGGATTGAAAACACCCTTGCTGGGCCTATGGTTGATAGTAACTCCTAAATGTTTGGCAAAGGGTTTCTATCTGGGATGATGCATTTATTAAGTTCTCTCATGTCAAGATACATTCTTACGTTTCCTGAAGTTTTCCACACCACCACCAATGATGACACCCATTCTGATGCATCTGTGCTTTCTATCATTCCTTTCTCTTGCAATTTCTTACGCTCTGCTTTCACCTCATCCGTCATGGAAACTGGGATATTGCGCATCTTTTGTGTAACTGCTTTGGATCCCTCCTGCATCCTTATTCGATGTGTGAATCCACTTAAGCAACCTACATCCTCCTTGAACACCTGCTCATGCATTTGCAGTAGATCCGGTGAGCCCATTTCTGTCGTCAATATGGCTTTTTCCGCATTGGAGTCTAGTTTTTTTTCTAATTTCTTTTGGTGAGCCCAACTCTGGAGTGGCAACGATCCTTTCTTCGAAATATATACCTTCACTGTTGCTTCTGTCACACAGTTGAATCAAATAATTGTATTTAATGCAATCAACTGTTACAAATATAATAGTTAAATGTGCAATCCAGTATAAGTTTATGGGCTTTTTTATGTTTGGATACTGCAGGGATCAGTATGATGATGTCAAAGTAAAAAATAATGGCTGAAACATTCTGCTTTGATCAAACTCTAAATCTCCACTCAGTTCCCCTCATGATTGTCAGGTACTACTATAACATGTGATACTAATTTAGACAGCTGGTAGCGTGGCCGAGCGGTCTAAGGCGCTGGATTTAGGCTCCAGTCTCTCTGGAGGCGTGGGTTCGAATCCCACCGCTGCCAAGGTTTTTTTTTTTTTTGAATGCCCGTTTGGATTTTAAACTTTCAACCAACGTACCGTTTCCGAACTTTCAATTTTTTTTCACACTCTTCCACTGACCGATTTCCCTACAGTGACCCCCCCTTACGAATTTCCTATACAATGCCAGCACACCAGCAAAAAAGTGTATTGACCCAACCGATTCGTTTTTAAAATCGTGACATTTTTTTCTTTGCTAACGGGGCACAACGTCTAGTTGGCTTACTAGAATGTGATAGATTCTGGGTAATTATTTGCATGAAAGAAACACCAAAAGCAACAAGTCGGCAGACGTTTTTTCTATGATTTTCTATAGAGGATTTAGACTGGGGGAGACAGCAGCCGGTAGCGTGGCCGAGCGGTCTAAGGCGCTGGATTAAGGCTCCAGTCTCTTCGGAGGCGTGGGTTCGAATCCCACCGCTGCCAAGTAGTTTTTTTTTCTCCAATCTTCTACCCTTATTGTCAATGAACATTTTCATAGCTTTTATCTCAAGGTAGATGAATGGATGTTGGGGGCAGTACTAGGGCATGTTTTTTGAGCGCAGGGCAGGTGTGCCCTGGTCTCTGGTACTTCAATAATATGTTATAAAGACGTCCCCTTGTAATACGTAACCCTATTTATCCAACAGAGTCCCCCCCCACCCAAGCCTTTCCTTTTTATTATTATTTACATTTTATAATAAAGCAACCCCCGCTGCACGTGCAGCAATTAAGGCCTTAAAGTGAGTTGATTTCACAATGTGAACACATCTCGCTCCTGTCCTTGAGCCAGCCATTGTCCAGATTCCCCACATACTTTTTATCGCTGTGCTATCAATCTCGTTTAGTCGGCAAGGTATCTTTTACTGAATCTTAAAATTGTGCCAAGAGATTTTAACAAAATGGTGAGACACTGCCCTCTTGAGGGCGGCTGAAACACACTTCAATCCTCCTTATCGATGAACGTGGCCGAGCGGTCTAAGGCGCTGGATTAAGGCTCCAGTCTCTTCGGAGGCGTGGGTTCGAATCCCACCGCTGCCAAGTAGTTTTTTTTTCTCCAATCTTCTACCCTTATTGTCAATGAACATTTTCATAGCTTTTATCTCAAGGTAGATGAATGGATGTTGGGGGCAGTACTAGGGCATGTTTTTTGAGCGCAGGGCAGGTGTGCCCTGGTCTCTGGTACTTCAATAATATGTTATAAAGACGTCCCCTTGTAATACGTAACCCTATTTATCCAACAGAGTCCCCCCCCACCCAAGCCTTTCCTTTTTATTATTATTTACATTTTATAATAAAGCAACCCCCGCTGCACGTGGAGCAATTAAGGCCTTAAAGTGAGTTGATTTCACAATGTGAACACATCTCGCTCCTGTCCTTGAGCCAGCCATTGTCCAGATTCCCCACATACTTTTTATCGCTGTGCTATCAATCTCGTTTAGTCGGCAAGGTATCTTTTACTGAATCTTAAAATTGTGCCAAGAGATTTTAACAAAATGGTGAGACACTGCCCTCTTGAGGGCGGCTGAAACACACTTCAATCCTCCTTATCGATGAACTAAAGGAGACCAGAACTGCCCCAAATACATTAGAAGAGTGTTAAGGCCTTTTGTCAGAGGTGTTGCTCCCTGTACATCTCTCGGGTTTTGGCCAAAATCTAAAACTGGCAATTATGAGTGGTGACAGTGCATTCAGATTCTGTTCCAAAACACAGTGGACAGTAGGTGTTGCCACGAGAGACCTAATACACTAAAATAAAATGTTATTGTCTTCAGTTCATAATGTATCATTCATATTTTTTAAATCTCTTATTTTCAAATCTCCTCCTCATTTTGTTGCTTCCCCCAACCCAACCTAAAACTATTTCACATTGTTAAGGCATACATGCCACCCCTCCTGATTTAGAAGGGAGACTCCCGATTTTACTATTAAAAATCTTGATATTTTCCCCTTCTCCCACCTAAAACAATTTTAACCCCAATACAAGCCTGTGGGAAAATTCATTTTTCCCGATTTCCTTGACAAAATCTACCTCCGAGGTGCTTCAAAATGTTGGCTTGTATGTTAAGGCACCACTTGCTTTTACTTTCGTTCTGGTGCTCACGTATATGTAGATGTTTGGCCAAATCAATGATACCTTGTAGGGCCTCAGCAGACGGAGAGACGGAATCAAAAGGTCTATAACTACTAATCAGTTTCTCCCATGGCTTCCCTGGGATATCTGTGAGGTTCATTGGCTTTTGAGCATCCCCACAAACACACGTTGTCACTGTTTTTACAAAGGACACAATTCCCCACTGTTCTTTCTATCTATATATCAACAACAGCCCCCCAGCAGTCGTTCATTATCCTCCTCTTCGTCTTCACTATCCCTTGATAACCTTTGTGTCCCATCTCAATCAAACGTTGTCTTATAACTTCAGGAGGTATGACATTGTCACCTCTTTTCAGTACATTGTTCTAAAAATACACTTTGGGGGTAATTCATAGAATTCGGTGCACAAGTGGCAGACGCGGCTGGCGCACAGAGTGCGCGTGCGGCAGTCTGCGCCAGCCGCATGTGCCAAAACCCATTTAGGCGTACAACGTATTCATAAATTTATACATCGATAAGCAGCCGTGGCACAGAGTGGCGCAGCGACCCTGCAGCAGCGCCAGTTACGCCCCCAACCCCGCCCTGTGCGCTAAAAACTTTGCACAAATTCAGTACATGGCGCAAAGGTCAGTGGACCAGCATAGAGCCCCCAACCACAAAAACGCGTGTAAAACTCCCCGCTCACCCCTCGGAATACACGTACCCCGGTTGTGCCAGCGAAATCGCATGTAAAACTCCCCGCGCACCCCTCCGAATACAATCCAATTTCTTACGCTCTGCTTTCACCTCATCCGTCATGGAAACTGGGATATTGCGCATCTTTTGTGTAACTGCTTTGGATCCCTCCTGCATCCTTATTCGATGTGTGAATCCACTTAAGCAACCTACATCCTCCTTGAACACCTGCTCATGCATTTGTAGTAGATCCGGTGAGCCCATTTCTGTCGTCAATATGGCTTTTTCCGCATTGGAGTCTAGTTTTTTTTCTAATTTCTTTTGGTGAGCCCAACTCTGGAGTGGCAACGATCCTTTCTTCGAAATATATACCTTCACTGTTGCTTCTGTCACACAGTTGAATCAAATAAGTGTATTTAATGCAATCAACTGTTAAAAATATAATAGTTAATGTGCAATCCAGTATAAGTTTATGGGCTTTTTTATGTTTGGATACTGCTGGGATCAGTATGATGTCAAAGTAAAAAATAATGGCTGAAACATTATACACGTACCCCGCTTGCGCCAGCGAAAACGTGTGGAAAAGTTCATGTGCATCCCCGGAATACACGTACCGCATCCCACGAAGAGCACGTACAGAGCGATGGAAACACACATGGGACCTTCAACCTGTGGCGAGGGAAAAGCCCGCGCGTGTTACGTCACAGACGCGCTTACACGCTAAGGGCCTTTCCTCGCATTACACGCTGACGTGCTGTTTTTTCACGTGCCAAATCACTCCGTATCAAGCTGGCCACGTGACAACACATGGAAGACCACGCTCCTGCCCAGAAGGCCGAATTACTGCCCCCCAGACCACGAGCAGCCTCCCACGATCCATCTGCTGCTGCCTGCCTGCTGCCACCGTGCCCTGCCATTTGGTGCCTGCACATCTGCCATCAGCAGTGGTCCAGTTGCAGTGACTACCCCTGCTGGAACAGAAGATACCTGACTGAAGTACCCTCACTACACAGCCCAGCCCCAGGACCCAGTTGCCCACCCACACCTGCCTCAGGGGTTGCCATGTCCGACACAACACCTTCCGGCACCAGTGGCAACCCCCAGCCAGAGAGGCAGAGGGCTACCAGATTCAGTCAAAAGGAAGTTGGTATCCTGGTGGAGAAAGTTCTGGGGCATTATGATGCCCTCTTCGGAAGACCACGCACCGACAATGATGGACGGAAGAGGATCTGGAAGGACATTGTGGCTGCCATCAACGTGGAGGGGGTGGCAGCCCGTGACATATGACACGTCCGGAAGCGCTGGGAGGACTTCAGGTCCAGGACCCTCAGGAAGGCCCGGTGCCTCTTGGAGGCAGCGGATGCAGAGGGGTGCCGGGTCCACCTTACCAACGACCAGCTGAGGGTCCTGGAACATATACGCCCAGCGCTTCACCTCCAGGTCCTTGAGAGGCATACCCGTCCGGAGTCGAACGGTAAGTGTCCATGTGTACTGATTGGACGCAGTGCATGCTGAGGTGTGCCAGGTGTGTGCAGCTTGGACATATGTCTTGAAAGGCCCATGTATGGATGTGTATGTGCAGGGACATGAGCCTGCAGCATGTGAGTCCAGTCATGTGTGAGGCACATCAATGGTGTATGTGTTACAATGCATCATGCGGAGCAGCATGCGGAACGCACACATGTATGCATGCCTGTGTCTGTACTTTGACATGTTTGTGGTGTGAGATATGTGTGCTGCTGTCATGGACATGCATGATGTACATGTCCGTGTGTCTGAGTAGTGTGTGCGCCATGGATGCATGACACATGTCCGTGACGATGTGTCCATTCACTGATACAGCCTAGTCATCCTTATATCCACTGTGTCTGGGGGTATACCGTGCCAAATGCATGACCCATGGTGCATGTGAGAATTAGCCCACCATTGGATGCAACTATGGTGCCTTGGACATGGATGGCAATGTATGTTGCATGTGCCATGCCTGTTCCTGCATGTGTGTTGCCTGCACTGACCCATGTGTTCTGGAGGGACATGATGGAAGTGACGTTTGACAGTGCCACTCATGTGCTATTGCTTTGTGTCTAGGGGACTATAGTTCAGTACCCTGATGCTTGTGTTCAATGTCTCCCTTTACACAGCGTCGAGTGAAGAAGAGGGCGGAGACGGCGCTTTGGAGGAAAGCGGCAGGGATGCCTCCACCGGTGACGCAAGGCCCAGTCACCCTGCCAGGAAATACCATCACCCGGGAGCGAGGGGACTGGTGCCGCATCTACCACTACGGCTGCAGCGGAAGGGGTGGATGAGCTCCCACAGGGGCTTGCAATGGCCGAAGACAGTGCAGAACCATCCAGGTTTGTGGTGGGTATAGAGGAGGAGGAGGCCGCTACAGAGCTGCACATGGGGCCCGGAGGGGGTGGTACCACTGGTGCAAGTGGTGCAGTCCAGGGGCAGGGGCAGGAGACAGCACAGGTCGCCGCGGAGGTGCCCATGCGTGTCTCTGTCACTGACACTGTAACTGCATCACCATGCACCAGCAGGAATGCCCCGTCCCAGGCCTGTCCGCAGGTAGGGGGGAGGTCCACGTCATCTGGTACTCCTCTACCTGCGGACGAGGGGACCCGTGAGCGGATGGAGTCCACCCTGATTGGTGTCACGTTGCGCACATGTGACATTCGTGATGACTTGCGTGCTTCCTGGGGGGACCACGCACGTCATCACGAAGTGGTGTATGCCAACATGGCCCAGTTGGGAGGGTCCATGGTCGGGGGTTTCCTCCATGTGTTGGCCAGTCTTGCGGCCCTCTCCTCCTCTGTGCACACTATACGCCAGTCGTTCTCCGTGCCGTATTCCGGGTCAGATGCCACCAGGGCCCCCTGTGGATCTGCCCCAATCAACGCATCCAGCCTGGTGGAGATCCCATCCCTGCTACAGTCTGGAGTCGGAGGTCCAACAGGGGTGGACACCCCACCAACTGGACCCCAGAGGATGGACGATGTGCCGGCATCATCGGGCAGGGCACGTGCACGATGGCGCTGGTGGATTCCATCATCCCGTATGTCGTTGTGGTGGCAGAGGCAGTTGCGTCGGAGGCAGCGGCAGGCTCAGCGTGGGAGGCATTATGGCTCAGGGCCATCTACATCACAGGGGCAGGCATCGGCCAGAGGGCAGGAGGACCCTGGGTTGGGAGTGTCATTTAGTGTGGCTGCGGTTGGGCTAGCGGATAGATGCAGAGCGGCGGCGGGCGGAAGAGACACGGCTTACTATGGTCAGGGCGCAGAACTCCATACTCAGGGCATTGATGCGGGCTGAGTGCCTCGAGTCAGGGCGCAGAACTCCATACTCAGGGCATTGATGCGGGCTGAGTGCCTCATGTGTTGCCACTGTGTGGCTCCGTTGTGCATTGATGCAGCCCCGACTCATGTCCCCCGCCCACCCACCAGTGACGGGCATCTGCCAGCAGGCCCCAACGCATGGCCGACCAGACAACATGTCATGAGTAAACAGACCCATGTCCCTAATGCCAACCAAAATCCCCTCCTGCCCCCCAGTCCAAGCACGCAAACATCCACTGTGCCCACTCCCAAATAACCCATGCCATGACAGTCTCAAAAGAACCACCATGCCCATGCATAAATGCACAACGGAGCCACACAGTGGCAACACATGACTGAGGCAATGTTCATTGAGACATGCACAAAACCAATGATAGAATACCAATCATGAAGTTAGAATTGATTAAAAACATAATGAAGTAACATAGAAGAAATCAAACTTAAAAATCAATATACAATGACAGATATAAGCAAAATATGGTAATCCAATGGAAAACAAATAAACGTCATGTTGAATGAAAAAAGTGGTCCATTGCCAATGTCAATAAGAAATAAATAATTTTAATAAAAGTAAACCATTGATCCATGGGAAAATTGAAAAAGAACGTCTGTACAAGTCTACAACCATCTACAATCCAAGTCCTAAGGGTCCATGATCCACAAAGCAAATGAAACCCACAAAAATGTCCTATGAAGAAAAAACTATATACATGAAGTGGAGCAATGTCCATTTATTCCAAAATAAAATATAAAACAAAGGAAACCTAACACTAATGAACTATGTACAATGGCGGCGGGCAAGTCCTATGGCTCACTCTTTGATGTTCCAGGCCAGGGCATCACCGAACTCCTCTTCAACGTCCTGGAGGCGGGCCTCTTCCCTGGCCTCGAGGTCTCGCAGGGATACAGCCATGGCGTCCTCAAACTTCCTGCGAGTTGCCTCGAGGCACTCAGCCCGCCTCAATGCCCTGCGCATGGAGTTCTCCACCCTGACCATAGTGAGCCGTGCCTCTTCCGCCCGCCGCCGCTGCCCATCTATCCGCTGGCCCAACCTCTTCCACACGGAAGACACTCCCAATCCAGGGTCCTCCTGCCCTCCGGCCGATGCCTGCCCCTGTGAAGTTGATGGCCCCGAGCCATCTTCGCTCCCACCATGAGCCTGCTGCTGCTGTGCATGTGCCCTGCCTGTCGATGCCTGCACGTCCTCCTCCTGCTGGGGCCCAGTTGTTGGGGTGGCCACCCCTGCTGGACCTCCGACTCCCGACTGTGGCAGGGATGTGTCCTCCACCAGCCTGGCTGCTGGGTCAGGGACAGCTCCACAGGGTGCCCAGGTGATACTTGGGCAGGAAGATGGCACGGAGGATGACTGGCGCATAGGGGGTGCAGTTGAGGAGGGGGTCGCTAGAAGTTCCAGCACACGGATGAACCCAGGCTTGCTGACCCGTCCTAGTAGGTCGACGCAGCCAATGAGGTATTCGAAATGACTTGCATTGTCCTCACGAGAACCCTGCACGTCATCCCGAATACCACGTTGACGCAACACCACCCCAGCAAGGACAGGCTCAACACAGTCCCGGATTGCCACGTCCGCAGGGAGAGGAAGGCCAGTAGTTGTGTACGCAACCCCTCCCTGAAAATGGGTCTGGACGAAGGCATCCCTGCTGGTGCCAGGTGATGCAGTCACAGGATCAGGGACAGGATTACACACAGGCACCTCCACGGCGGCCTGTGCTGCCTCCTGTCCCTGCCCCTGGACTGCACCACGAGCACCAGTGGAATCCCCCCTCCAGGCCCCGTGCATGGGCCTTCCATGGCCTCCTCCTCAAACGAAACCCCCCACCAACCTGGATGACTCTGTGCCATCTTCCTCCATAGGCCCCTGTGCGGGCTCAGCTGCCCCTTCTGCTGCTGAGGAGTCCACCTCCAACCTCTGCCTCTTGGACCTTCCTTGGACGCAGCACCAGACTCCTCACTCCCCGAAGAGATGACAACCTGGGAGGGGAGCTGGGCCTTGCCTCCCCGGCTGGCGGTGGGATCCCTGCCTCTGTGCTCCATCAGTCGACGCTGCAGACAGGGAGAGACAGAACACAGGCATCAGGGCACTGTACAATGGTCTGATACACACATGACAGTTGCACATGAGTGGCAGTCTCAAACTTCACGGATGGCATCACACTCCCCAACACACATATCATTTGAACCCACACACATGCGCAAATTAACAGGAATGTTGCAGCAGGCAGCACCATCCATACACATACAACAGCATGAAAATCCGATGGTTAGGCTGACGTCTCATGCAACACGGGTATGCCACCATACATACATGCATCTCTACATCTCCACCACCTGTCATAGTGCAATCATTGGCAACTATGTCACGTCTGCCAATGGGGTTCCTACATGTCTGTGTCACATGCATCCATGGCGTATCACATTTGCACACATGTCAAACACACACACACACACACATGTATGCCATGCACGTACATGAAGGTGGAATAAGCATCCATGTGTCACACTCCAACCATGCCATAGTACATACACATAAATGCTGACATGTGTGCATCCCCACATGCATTCGTGCATCATGCATTTGAACACATACACCATTGATGTGCCTCACACATGACTGGACTCACATGCGGCAGGCTCATGTCCCTGCACATGCACATCCATACATGGGCCTTTCAAGTCATATGTCCAAGCTGCACACACCTGGCACACCTCAACATGCACTGCGTCCAATCAGTACACATGGACACTTACCACTCGACTCCGGACGGGTATGCCTCTCAAGGGCCTGGTGGTGAAGCGCTGGGCGTATACATTCCAGGACCCTCGTCTGGTCATCGGTAAGGCGGACCCGGCACCCCTCTGCATCCGCTGTCTCCAAGAGGCACCGGGACTTCTTGAGGGTCCTGGACATGAAGTCCTCCCAGCGCTTCCGGACGTGTCGTATGTCGCGGGCTGCCACCCCCTCCACGTTGATGGCAGCCATGATGTGCTTCCAGATCCTCTTCCGTCCATCATTTTCGGCACGTGGTCTTCTGAAGAGGGCACCATAATGCACCAGGACTTGCTCCACCAGGATACCAACTTCTGCCGCACTGAAGCTGGTAGCCCTCTGCCTTTCTGGCTGGGGGTTGCCAGTGGTGTCCGATGGTGTTTGCCCTGACATGGCAACCCCCGAGGCAGGTGTGGGGGGGCAACTGGGTCCTGGTGCTGGGCTGTGGAGTGATGGAACTGTAGTCGGGAGTCTGCTGTTCCAGCAGGGGTGCTCACTGCAACTGGACCCCTGCAGATGGCTGACATGCAGGCACCAGATAGCAGGGCACTTGGCCAGCAGGCAGGCAGGCAGCAGCAGATGGCTGGTGGGAGTTGGCTCAGGGCTCTGGGGGGCAGGAAAATGGCCTTCTGGGCAGGAGCGTGGTCTTCCGTGTGTTGTCGTGTGGCCAGCTTGATACGGAGTGATTTGGCACGTGAAAAAACTGCACGTCAGCGTGTAATTCGAGGAAAGGCCCTTAGCGTGTAAGCACATCTGTGACATAACACGTGTGGGCGGTCCCCTCATCACGAGTGCATAGTGATTCAGCACGTGAAAAAACAGCACGTCCGCGTGTTAATGCGTGTAATTCGAGGAAAGGGCCAAAGCGCGTAAGTGACGTGATGCGGTCAGGCTTTTCCCTCAGTACGGGTTAAAGGGGAGTGGGGCCAGCAGTTCGCTGTACGTGCCTTTTGTGGAGACCGACTTGTGTTGGTACTTCTGGTTGTTTCGCGCGCCATCACAACTTCACAGTGGATCGAGGACATATCTCTTCTATTGGCAGGGTTATTGGCTACGCGTGTTTTTCCTTATCACGCTAGTCTGACAGTGAGTCGCGCATGCTATTCTTCCCACTGCGGGTGCCCCTGTGTATCGCGTACCCGTTTTCGAGGTCATAGTAGCCTGCGTTTCCCACGTGTATGGGTTTTTCGTGTCCCTGGGTGCCACCGCGTACTGCGGGAGGTTAATTCCACACAGGTGGGCTACCAGGGGTTGCCTGCACGGTTTTACTACAGTTTTGGGGTGCCTGAGCATTGTGTGACCCGTCACTTTATCACTGGGGTCACATACAGCCTTGCAGGTGCACAAGGGTGCTGTTAACATCTTGTATCCCACCCCCTTCACCCCAATTGCCCAGGACAATTGTCATGTACACCTCCCATTGGCACTACTCGATCTGTGCCGGCACTACTCCATCTGTGCCATGGTTGGGAGGCCACGAAAGGTGAGGAGCGCCTCAGCTGGGCATACTCCATGTGGCGGGCGTGGTCAGGGACATGGCCGGGATGACCAGGGAGTAGGGGGACTCCAGGGTGTCCACGGTGGCTGCAGAGGGGGAAAAGGCAGGGATGAGCCACTTCGGCACGATGTTGTGCCACATGTTGGTGTAGTCATGCCCCCACCCCCTGTGGTTACGGGAGATGCAGCTCTTGCATCTGGCACTGGCGCCCATGTGATCCGACAGTCCGTTTCATCGACTGCCACGGGCCCAAGGGTAGTGGTAGCTGTAGGTGCAGCTGTGGACACCATCAACCAGGCTCAGGGTGGGCCTGCGCATGCTGTGTTGCACCTGAAGAGTCCCTGGATGATTTCCAGGAGTACAGGAGGCACAGGGTAAGTGCACACAGGGCTGCCCTGACTGAGGCACATGTCCCTGGGGCAGTATTGTCATCTGCTGCCCGAGCAGCCGGGTGTTGGCAAGTGCATGGGCAGATGCAGCCAACACCACCCCAGCTGTGAGTATAGCATCCAGGACAGTCCCGGTCAGTGACCTTAGCACAGCAGATGTTGCTGCGCAGGGTCAAGTCAGGGGTACCCAGCAGCCACCGAGGCAAGTCAGGGCTTCCATCCTTGTTCCACCTGCCACTCCCTTGGTTCAATCCACCAGTGCCACTGCCCATACTGATCAGGGTGGCATTTGCCAGTCAGGGTCCGGACCACTGTCCAAGAGGAGGAAGGTTGCACCTGCAGTAGAGGCTGGGACCCCAGACACAGCTCCGGCCTCCAGCACGTTGAGGAAGAAGCCTTTCTGCATGCAAGAATTGGACTTCCTTGTGGACTACTTGCGGGAACACAACCGTGATATGCTAGTTGGGCCGAATTGTCACACTACGGCTGCCCATCGTATGTCCCACTGGAAGCATGTTACGGATTGTGTGAGTGCATTTGGACATGAGGTGCGCACAGCTCAAGAGTGCAAAAGCGTTGGGCTGTGCTAAGGTGAAGCGTGCCTCCAATTATGCCATGACTGGGTTGACTGGCGGTGGGTCACCAGCTCAGGAGGAAGATCTTACTCCGCACGAGTCGATCGTAGCGGAGTTAATACTGGCAGAATTGTACGAGTGGGAGAGATGCTGGACTTTGATGCCCGGTCCAGTGAGTGTTGTCACGTGTTTGTCCAGACCATGGGCCTCATTACGACCCAGGCTGTAAGTTACCGCCTGGGTCGTACCCTTACCACCATGGTGTAAACTATGTTTACACCATGGTGGATGGCGGATTTACCGCCCCATTCCAAGGTGAGTGGGGCGGTAAATCCCCATTTCCCATTTTACCCTTCCCCATTCCCATTTGTGCCCCATAGGGCATAATGGGAGTGGGTAAGGCGCTAATTACGCCATCGTAAATTACGGTGGCGTAATTAGCACCATGGTCCCTTAGCGCCATGGATTTTAACGCCTGCAAAAAGCAGGCGTTAAAATCCCCATGGCGCTAAGGGACCTTGTAATCAGGCGTTAAGGGTCGGCACCGTTTACGGCGCCGTTAACCCCTCAACGCCTGACTTGTAATGAGGCCCCATGTGTGGTTTGCTTGTGTGATGTGTTGTGCTTGACTGCCACTACATGTTATGTGTACATGGTTTTCATGTGCGAGTCATGCAATGCTTCACTGATGTGTGCCGGCTGTGCAGCATGCTGGACATGTAGAGCAGACCGGGACTGTCCTCATCACCACACTTGCAACCTACTCCCATGCTAGTCACCCGGCTGCCCCTCCGGTGCATGTTCCAGCTCATTGGCCCTTCTGCATGTAGCCTGGGGTGTCTTTCCACTCAGCACTGGGACTACGTCATCGCATAACTGACGTACATGTGTGTTCTGCCTGCATGCGGGTACTCCACGTAGGCATGCACCCTTGCCCCTCCATCCTCCTGCACCCCAATTTCACCATGACACTGGTGGGTATCATGATGGAGTACTGCAATGGCCTGTTCAATGCTCCTGTGTACATGCACACTTCCCCCTGTCAACCTGCCAGACACATACAGTGGGGTACATTCTTTGTCCTTGATGCAGGGTGTCTCACTCGGACTGTGCAGATGGCAGATGCTCCGCAGGGACATTAGTGCCCATTCATGCTCCATGTGCATTCCATGCATGCCCCTATGTGCCCTTGCCCAGATGATCATTGTAGTACGTGTCCAGGATGACCTACATTTAATGGCATTTGATCATCCATTCCATGCCCACTCTGGCTCAGTCCTGCATCACGCACATGTTTAGGGTGTCACAGTCTGTGTGGGGCACAGGCCTCCCCCTGTTTAAGGCCCCCTGCCTCTGTTCAACTGGTGTAGTGGCTTCTGCACACATGGGTGCACTACTGAGGGTTCATCATGTGTCCTGCTTACTGTCCCATTCTCATCTGCTGTGTTGTCAGTTGACTCAGATGATGCAATTGACGCTAGTCAACACTGTCTGCCAATACACAGGTCTCTGGTCACCCTTTCGCTGACATGCAATGCCTCCCTGCATTTTCACTTAGGGGGGGGGCTTGCTTGTAGCCATGCAACCCATTGCATGCACATTGCATGTGATACCTGAACTTGCCCTTACACTGCCTTCATGTTTATTGATAGACATCATAATGTGCTTGTTCATGTAGATAGTGGGTAACTTACACATGTTCTGCACTGCATCAACCCACTTCTGAGCCATATTACACCGTTCTACATGCCTACTCACTGCTGCAATGTGAAAGTGACCTGGCATGTATGGTCAGATTTTCATCCCTTCTCTGTCATGAATGCCACGGGCACAGGTGCATCCTGTGACACATGTACTCAGCATTGGAACTCCCTAGGGGTTGTTTAGCAAAGTTGATTGGTCAATCTGCGGTCTATAACAACTGGCATAGGGCGCAGATTGCATGTAGCCTGCCAATCGGGTTGTAATGACTGTGGAGCTGCCTTCACGTGTGTATGTGTACACATTCACATGCATCAAAGCAAGCAGAGTTGTAGCTGCTTGCTTTGCTGTATTGGATGCTGTTCATGTTCACAATACAGGTGTATGGGCAAAGGGGTGTTTTTTAACGCTTTCACATGTACATATGCAAGCAGCTTCAACGTTGGGTAGTGCAACATTGCGGCTACTCACATATGTGTGTGTGAAAGTGTTCATTTACACATGTGTCTGCCGCAGCTTTTTAGTTGACTGACTAACATGTAGTTGATTGATGTTAATGCTGGTGAGATTTCAGCATTGCGCACGTTATGTTCAACTGGCATAATCCTGAAGGTGCACTATGGTGCAGTATGTGTGCGCCCAGGCCCACTTTGCTAATATGGTGGGGCCTGGCCATGAAGATTTTACACAAGGAATGATGGAATAGGGCACATTCATAGCACAATGTGCTCAATCAGGCCCTGAGGGGTGTTGTGGAGGCTTCATGTCCTGCAGCTCGGACCGTACTGGGCGTTATGGTCCCTAATTCCTGGTTGCAGGCACTTACTTTGCTTGGGACATTCACTATATCTACATGGCCCATGACACCCAGTACGGGCTGAGCTGCAGATGGATGAAGCTATATTGGTGATGATGGTTTAGTGATGCATGTGTACATGCATATTACGTGTGTCATTGTGTGTTTGGATTCACTTGCAGCACTGGTCAATTTGTAGTTCAGACATGCTTATGGTATGTGCCATCTCTTTGTTGCCATCTGTTTTTTCTGCCTGTGACATTGTTACCTGACCGAGGTGGTGTCTGATGGAGGTGATATACTACATTTTGTACTTGTGTAGGCTTTGCTATTTAGACACATCCATTTCTGCTTTTGGGATGTGCTTGCCTACCAATGCCACTGGATGCATGCCAGGTTCTCATTTGTGTGTGACATGTCTGCTTCATGTGTTGGCTGTCGATGTGATGTCTGTGTGTGTGGGTTATGTGCTTCTGACTTGTGTACTCATGTTTGTTTTTTTCCCCTTTTCAGATGATGACGCAATGGAGCCAGAGGATGGTGTTGTCATGCCAGGCACAGGGTTGCTATCACACCAGCAACCCGGCACAAGTGTGGGTCGTGGGGTGGTAGACCACGAGAACCCACTTTTGTTACAGACCATCGTTCTAGGGCTGGCAATGAGTCTAGTCCGGATGATCACTCTGACGATAATGTCGAGTTGGATGTGCGTCATGTCCATTCATCAATGGTATGTGATTCTGATGTAGACGCTCCTCTGTCCGCGACACCTGCACCGAGGGGCCAGACGGTGGTGGGACCTCTGCCTGTGGTGGATCGGGGCGCACGGTCACACTCCACACCAGTTGCTGATGTACCTGGGGTATCACGTCAACGGAGGAATGTAGTCCTGCAGCCGCGGGCGATGCCAACCCAACAAGGACCGCGGCTCCTTGGGCCCCGTGGGTGTCAAGCCCAGCAACGCGGTGGCCGTGCGCCACCGGGGTATACTGAGTGGGAGCAAGCCATGGTTGCCAATTCCGAAGAACAGGGGGCAACAATTGATAATATCACTCAGAGCTTGGAACATGTGGCCCAATCCGTGCTCCCCCTGCTAGGCAGGTGGATCTCCAGCAGCGGGCGGCACAGTCCAGGGCCCGCTCGCTCAGGCTGGGCATGGCGGCCTCAGACAGGGCACGCCGGGCTGAAATGGTGTCTCTGCGTCAAGCAATTGCTGCTCACGCAGAGGCACAAAGGGAGGCCCTGAGGGATGACCATCAATCCCTCCGATCTACTCTGGGTGTGCTCTTGATGTCAAGGCACCTTTTGAGTCAGAGGGTGAGGAGGATGACGATTTATTTCCCACACGGGTCGGGCTGTGCAGGCATTGAGCCCATGGAGATTTTTTTTTATCTCAACTTCATCGCATGTGGGTGTTGAGGTGCACCCTGTACCTCCGCCCTCCTGGGTGCCTTCCTCCCCCCCCGGGTCGTATGTGGCCATTTTTGATTGTTATAGTCAGTTTAATTTGTTAATATAGTTTAAAATTGCTTGTCTATTGTCCATTCATGTGACGGTGTGGTGCTTTGTGACTTTTGAAAGCATCCACTGTCTGTTCCAGCTGAGCCATTTAAGCTTGTCTCGTGTATGTGTTTGCAGCTTGGGGTCCTGACTAACATATCCCACTCCTGCTTCCCCTATCCATGGGCTCACAAGGATGGTTCGGTGCTACAACCATTTAACAAGGGCATTGGACTTTCGTCATATCTGTGGCCTATCTGGGGCCAGACGGTGGTGGGACCTCTGCCTGTGGTGGATCGGGGCGCACGGTCACACTCCACACCAGTTGCTGATGTACCTGGGGTATCACGTCAACGGAGGAATGTAGTCCTGCAGCCGCGGGCGATGCCAACCCAACAAGGACCGCGGCTCCTTGGGCCCCGTGGGTGTCAAGCCCAGCAACGCGGTGGCCGTGCGCCACCGGGGTATACTGAGTGGGAGCAAGCCATGGTTGCCAATTCCGAAGAACAGGGGGCAACAATTGATAATATCACTCAGAGCTTGGAACATGTGGCCCAATCCGTGCTCCCCCTGCTAGGCAGGTGGATCTCCAGCAGCGGGCGGCACAGTCCAGGGCCCGCTCGCTCAGGCTGGGCATGGCGGCCTCAGACAGGGCACGCCGGGCTGAAATGGTGTCTCTGCGTCAAGCAATTGCTGCTCACGCAGAGGCACAAAGGGAGGCCCTGAGGGATGACCATCAATCCCTCCGATCTACTCTGGGTGTGCTCTTGATGTCAAGGCACCTTTTGAGTCAGAGGGTGAGGAGGATGACGATTTATTTCCCACACGGGTCGGGCTGTGCAGGCATTGAGCCCATGGAGATTTTTTTTTATCTCAACTTCATCGCATGTGGGTGTTGAGGTGCACCCTGTACCTCCGCCCTCCTGGGTGCCTTCCTCCCCCCCCGGGTCGTATGTGGCCATTTTTGATTGTTATAGTCAGTTTAATTTGTTAATATAGTTTAAAATTGCTTGTCTATTGTCCATTCATGTGACGGTGTGGTGCTTTGTGACTTTTGAAAGCATCCACTGTCTGTTCCAGCTGAGCCATTTAAGCTTGTCTCGTGTATGTGTTTGCAGCTTGGGGTCCTGACTAACATATCCCACTCCTGCTTCCCCTATCCATGGGCTCACAAGGATGGTTCGGTGCTACAACCATTTAACAAGGGCATTGGACTTTCGTCATATCTGTGGCCTATCTGCTGCTGTACTACCTGTGTTAAAACCCCTAGTGGGGAAAATGTCTGCTTTCTCCACGGCATGTCTGCAATCAATTTTGGTGAGTACATCATTGATATGTCCATTTATTGATGTTGATTGTGATGCATGTTCTTTTCTTGCCTGTATATGTGCTTGATGCACTTCATGCTGTAGACAGTAGCCTGCACACTTTGGCTGTCAAAGTCACACTGATGGTGGGAGGAGGTCGGATGTAGGTCTCAGACATGGCCCAGTGACAACCAACATGAAGAAACACACACAGGAAACTTGCCAGCCTTTTATGCCCTTTCTGCAGGAAAATGAGCCTACAGACTACCTTTCCCAGCAGACACGGGGCCAAGAACTACAGAAACCTGGCCACGTTGGGTGGTTCCCACGTGTGCATGAGTGCGCAAGCAGAAGCACAGGGCTTGTGCTCAGATGTCCGACAGAAGCAGATGTGTTTCCAGGAGCTCCAAGCAAGGTGAGCAGCACGAGGGGCCACACCCCAGCCGAACTTCCTCCAGGCCCCTCACACATGCATGCTAAGTAGCGCCAGTGCTGGGGAGCTTGGCCAGGCATTGAGGAAGAAGCGCACAGTACAGCTAAGCTGCATTGAGGACCAAATGCCAAGTGGCTTTACAAGTTGTCAGGGTACACGCAGGAGGCGGCACCCATATCCTCGACTCCCCCCTGCTCCATAGAGGCTGAGTTATTAGCGCAGTAGCGTTCCTATCCAGAAACTAATACAACTCCCGGGGGCACCCAGCGACGCACAGACTTGAGTGCAGTGCATATCATTTGCATATGCAAATTGCCACATGCGCTACCTATTGAAATCCGCGGCTGGCAGAACACGACTTGTACTGAAGTCGCACCTCGCCACATGCGTCTAGCAGCTCACCCAAGGACCATTCTATCATCTGTGATTCTTAACACATTGTTCTTCCATTTACCGCGGGGCCACGTGCGGCTGCCTTATCGCATTGACAGTGTATGAACCACCACGGGGGCAAGGAAAAGTATACGAACAAAGCAGCAGACAAGAGTGTTTGTTTGGGCAGGAGTCACTTAGTTTGAGGCTCGAATGATGTTGTGTGTGTGGTGAAAACCCACACAGAATAGTAACTCACGCTCTCTTTGCAGCATTGAACTGCTCCTGTTACCGGACCTGAGAGTGCGCAGGCAGAAGGCCAGCACTCACCCCAGAGATAAGTCTCTCTTTGGCTTGCATTTGTCCCATTTTGTACAATGTGCATAAAGAACATGGTTTCTCTGATTGAGTATGTGTTATTGTCAATAGTTGTATTTTGTATTTTGCCTACTTTCCCTTTGCCCATCCACCTCCCCTCTCCTGCCCCTCTTTCTGGTTATCCTGAATAGCGATGCCTATCCAAACAATGGATCCCTGACCCTCTTTCCCCACCGAGGTCTCGGAGGCCTGTGTAAGTTTTACCTTGCAGGCGCCCAGACCGCAGAGGGGGTGGTTGGTTCGTGCCACTCCTGCGCCTGGAGACCAGAGCTGTGACACTACCCATCAGTTGTTGCATTCCTCATTGATTATTGTGTACTGAAAATGCTGTTGAACCATTGTTGAACTGTGGTACCTTGGTTGTTCTCTCATTCTGCTTGGACATGTGCTTGGCCATTTTCAGCAACTTCAAGTCATCTACTGGAGACTCCTCCAGGGTTTTTCGGTGGCTACAGGCTTTTTTCCCTGGTTTGGGGGTTTGGCTCTTTGGAGTTCTCTGCGATTTGGTATTTTTACCAGTCAAGGTGGCCTCTGAGGGGGCCGGACCCTATTTACACCCAAGGTAGAACATGGAAAACAAGGGGCAGGGGGATCCTGAAGCCAGGTAGACTAGAACGAAGAAGGCTACAGACCCCAGACACAGTTCTTCAGAAGGTCATGGTGATGTGTAAATGAGGGAGGGCCTTTTGTTGTTGGACAGTATGCTTGGGCTACAGTGTTTGGGCACTCTCTGACAGTGTCATTGTGGGGTGCTATGTACATGTGTTCTGCTGGTCAATGGCTGTTCCTGTGTTGTTTATTTTTCAGGTGTCAGGGGATTGTTGTGGTTTGACATGCTGGGGAGTACACATGGGCAATGTTCACATGTGATGCGTACAGGACACTGAGGGTCACTTGATTTCACATGCATGTATTGAGTGCATGTCCCTACTGACACACACACTTACACAATGCTTCACCACACATACAATCACCCTTCCATGCCCACATGTGAACACAGATTGCCTTCTCTGTCATGCTGTGGCCCTGCAGCGCATGATCACTTACCATTTGGGGATTGCGTACATGCGTCAATAGGTTATTTTTGTTGCTTGTCCTTTTTATGTGATGCTCAAGGTGTATCCCCAACACAATGGCTGCTCACTGTGCTGTGTGCTGAGCAGTGTGTTGCAGGAGACACACACAGCACACGGGTTAGGGATTAGCGGATTTGGCTTGGCCAATGTGCATGAGAACAGGCATTCAGTCTTTTGTTGATGGTACCACTGGTGGCATGCATTTGTGTATGACTTTGTATGTGTGGGAGGTTGTTGGTCAGTCATTTCATCTGATTCCATGTCAGGTGTGATTGTCTCAGGCCTCTTTTCATTTATCACTTGTCACATCGTATGTAATTGGTCATGTGTTGGCCTTTTGATGTTGCGTGCCATGTCATGGTGTGGCAGACAAGGGTGATGTGGGTTGGGAGGGTTTGGGTGACATACCAGTGATTGTCATGGCCTGGTCTGCAGGGGGGTGGTGTGATACACACCTTGCATGTGTTCCTTTTGGTCACACAGGATTGGTTTTGTTTAAGTAGCTAGGGATGCACACAATGTAGCACTTCCGTGGCAACATTCTCAGGGTGGTATGGTTGTGACAGTTGACTGTCTGTTTGTCATCATCGGTTGTCACCTGGTATCTGCCAGGCCTGCGTGCACTCCGCAGGGGTGGGAGTTTAGGTGAAAAATGTGGACACAAGCTGGGTCCGGGCCGCCTCGCCACGTGCCCATTCCCCTCCCATGGGCAGCGCCTGTGCCTGTGGTTGGGGATGTGGGGGCACCACCATGTCCACCGGTACATCCCGCCGTGTTGCAACATTGTGCAGGACACATGCTGCCACAATGATCCTGCACACTACTGGGGGTGCGCATATAGTAGCTGGCCGCCAGAGCGGTCAAGGGAGCGGAAGCGTGACTTGAGCACTCCGCATGTGTGCTCCACTATGCCCCTGGTTGCAATATGGGCAGCGTTGTATCTTACCTGGGGTGGTGTGGTGGGGTTCCGTATTGGCGTCATCATGTGGTTGCTCAGAGGGTAGGCACTGTCCCCTGGGGAGGTTAGGATGGTTGTCATTAGTTGGGTTTGTGTATTTGTCTGTGTGCGACATGCATGCATGTACGCAGACATTTGTACTCACCAATGAGCCATGTGTCGCTGTGCTTCCCAACTTCCAGGTCCCGGCTCAGGGCAGACATTCTGTAAATGAAACTGTCATGGGTAGACCCAGGATAGTTTGCATAGACAGAGGTGATGATTCCATGGGCATCGCATACAACCTGTACGTTGATGGAATGCCAGTGCTTTCAGTTTCGATAGATGTGCTCAGTGGCCCTACGTGGATTTAGGGCCACATGGGTGCAATCTATGGCACCAAGCACTTTGGGGAAGTGTTCCACCCTGTAAAAGTCCTGGACCACGGCCTGCGTTTCTGCGGGTGTTCTGGGCATGTATATGTGCCTGCAGACTGAGGGGGGCGCAGTCATGTTTGCCAACACCTGGTGTAGGCAGCGTGACTGCGTGGCCTGTGAAACACCCCCGACTATGGCAGTTGTCCGCTGAAATGACCCAGTGGCCAAAAAATGCAGGACATTGAGCACCTTCTCCAAGGGGCTCAATGCTTGGGAGCACAGGGTGGGTAATGTTAGGTCATCTTCCCATTCCCTGACCAGGTCTAGGATGATACGAGGTGGAAACCTATAACTGCCATTGACCTGGTCATCAGGCATCCCAAAAAGGCTGGTCTGGGGCAATAAAATGCGGGGCATGGCTATTCTCCTCCTCCTGCGGTGTCCCACGATCAGTACTGCGATGAATGGGGCATTCATCGTAGCTGTATATACGTGTTTGTTGTTTGCGCATACTTTTATACCGCACGCGGGGACGCTTCCGTATGCCTTCGTGTGGCAGACGTGTTGACGTCTGTGCGCGTCTTTTGGCATGCACAGGTTTCTTGTATTCGATTCCATGAATACGTGCTGTTCGCGTGCGTGTGGGCGTTCTGTGTATTTCCCTGCTGTACTTCCCCAGTTACGCTTTCTTTTTCACACGTTGTTCCCCATTCCGCATGTTCCGCCCCGTGTTCTGGTGATAGAGAAGTGCATAGGTAGTCCCAGCACGGCTCTGACGGCGCCATTTTGAGTGATCTGCAAGGCAGCGATATTGCCAGCAGAGGTGCCTGCTAGAAGACTGTTGCAATAGTCTAACCTGGAGTTTACGAGGGCAGATGCGAGAAGAGACATATTGCTAACAGATAAAAATGGACGCATTACGCACAGTTGCCTATTAATCCAGCTGCATGATGCTCGGGTTTTGGCCACATGTGGGCGCATGGAGAGGTCAGCGTCAATAGTAATGCTGAGGGTCTTAACGCTTTGGGCCACTGGAATGGAGACATCGGCAATCATAAATGATGTGACTAGATCCGGCAATGAGGATCTCTGTTTTATCGGCATTCAATGCCATAAAGTTCTGACTCATCCAGGAGTGGGTGATGGAGTAGATGGCAGCAATGGCTTTAGAATCAGTGGAGTAAGAGCCTGAAAGTTCGAGGATGACCTGGGTGTCATCAGCGTAGTTGGTATATAAGACACCCAGGTCATCGAGCAACAGGAGCATAGGGAGAATGTAAATGTTGAAGAGAGTATGGGACAGAGAGCATCCCTGAGGAACACCGCGGGTGAGCAGGGAAGGTATAGAAGATGAATTTTGGATCACCCGGGGACCGAGAAAAGAGGCTAGCCATTGCGTCATCAGGTTTATGCAGCCGACAATTGTTTGTAATCTTGTTGCCAGTAATGCGTGGTCTACTAAGTCAAACGCTGTGAAAAGATCTAGCAACATCAAAAGGGCAGGATGGCCACGGTCAATGATGGATCTGAGATTTGATTTTAAATCTAACATGGCAGTTTCTGTGCCAAGACAGTATTATGTACTCTCTATTCCGTCTGTCTGTGTCAAAATTGCCCCGAGGCTCATGTTGTCCGCATCAGTAGTGATGACTGTGTATTTTCCCTGCTTGTAGTTGTGCAATGCAGGCACATTCATTAGCATTTAATTTATGTATTCAAACTCTTCCTCACAATGTTCATCCCGTACAAATGTTACGTACATTCTTACTAAGTTCTACATTACAGCTGTGTGCTTAGCAAAATCCTTTCAAACTTTGAATAGTATTCACCATTCCCAGAAATGCCTGTACTTGATCTTTGCTCTTGGTGAGGCTTTATTCTTAATTGTCTCACTAAATGTCTCTTGGGCGATATGCCCCTTTCCAATATGACATGTCCCAGGTATTAAAACTCCCCCCTGTTTATCTTGAACTTTTAATTGCTTAAGGTCATGCCTGCCGCATGTTGCTTCTTCAGTACCCCATTGACCCTCCTGTTAGGTTCCTCGATAGTCTCTACATATACTAGAAGGTCATCCTGGAAGAGCACAATACCTTCATCGCCATCAAAAATCCTGTACATAATGTTCTGGAAGACTGACGTGGCAGAATTAAGTCAGAAAGGCATTCTCTGTTACTGAAATAATCCTTCTGGTATTATAAATGCAGTCAGACCCCTCAATTATCTCTGGAGTGTTACCTGGTGCTAGACAGAGGTTAGATCAAGGATTGAAAACACCCTTGCTGGGCCTATGGTTGATAGTAACTCCTAAATGTTTGGCAAAGGGTTTCTATCTGGGATGATGCATTTATTAAGTTCTCTCATGTCAAGATACATTGTTACGTTTCCTGAAGTTTTCCACACCACCACCAATGATGACACCCATTCTGATGCATCTGTGCTTTCTATCATTCCTTTCTCTTGCAATTTCTTACGCTCTGCTTTCACCTCATCCGTCATGGAAACTGGGATATTGCGCATCTTTTGTGTAACTGCTTTGGATCCCTCCTGCATCCTTATTCGATGTGTGAATCCACTTAAGCAACCTACATCCTCCTTGAACACCTGCTCATGCATTTGCAGTAGATCCGGTGAGCCCATTTCTGTCGTCAATATGGCTTTTTCCGCATTGGAGTCTAGTTTTTTTTCTAATTTCTTTTGGTGAGCCCAACTCTGGAGTGGCAACGATCCTTTCTTCGAAATATATACCTTCACTGTTGCTTCTGTCACACAGTTGAATCAAATAATTGTATTTAATGCAATCAACTGTTACAAATATAATAGTTAAATGTGCAATCCAGTATAAGTTTATGGGCTTTTTTATGTTTGGATACTGCAGGGATCAGTATGATGATGTCAAAGTAAAAAATAATGGCTGAAACATTCTGCTTTGATCAAACTCTAAATCTCCACTCAGTTCCCCTCATTGATTGTCAGGTACTACTATAACATGTGATACTGATTTAGACAGCTGGTAGCGTGGCCGAGCGGTCTAAGGCGCTGGATTTAGGCTCCAGTCTCTCTGGAAGCGTGGGTTCGAATCCCACCGCTGCCAAGGTTTTTTTTTTTTTTGAATGCCCGTTTGGATTTTAAACTTTCAACCAACGTACCGTTTCCGAACTTTCAATTTTTTTTCACACTCTTCCACTGACCGATTTCCCTACAGTGACCCCCCCTTACGAATTTCCTATACAATGCCAGCACACCAGCAAAAAAGTGTATTCGACCCAACCGATTCGTTTTTAAAATCCTGACATTTTTTTCTTTGCTAACGGGGCACAACGTCTAGTTGGCTTACTAGAATGTGATAGATTCTGGGTAATTATTTGCATGAAAGAAACACCAAAAGCAACAAGTCGACAGACGTTTTTTCTATGATTTTCTATAGAGGATTTAGACTGGGGGAGACAGCAGCCGGTAGCGTGGCCGAGCGGTCTAAGGCGCTGGATTAAGGCTCCAGTCTCTTCGGAGGCGTGGGTTCGAATCCCACCGCTGCCAAGTAGTTTTTTTTTCTCCAATCTTCTACCCTTATTGTCAATGAACATTTTCATAGCTTTTATCTCAAGGTAGATGAATGGATGTTGGGGGGAGTACTAGGGCATGTTTTTTGAGCGCAGGGCAGGTGTGCCCTGGTCTCTGGTACTTCAATAATATGTTATAAAGACGTCCCCTTGTAATACGTAACCCTATTTATCCAACAGAGTCCCCCCCCACCCAAGCCTTTCCTTTTTATTATTATTTACATTTTATAATAAAGCAACCCCCGCAGCACGTGCAGCAATTAAGGCCTTAAAGTGAGTTGATTTCACAATGTGAACACATCTCGCTCCTGTCCTTGAGCCAGCCATTGTCCAGATTCCCCACATACTTTTTATCGCTGTGCTATCAATCTCGTTTAGTCGGCAAGGTATCTTTTACTGAATCTTAAAATTGTGCCAAGAGATTTTAACAAAATGGTGAGACACTGCCCTCTTGAGGGCGGCTGAAACACACTTCAATCCTCCTTATCGACGAACTAAAGGAGACCAGAACTGCCCCAAATACATTAGAAGAGTGTTAAGGCCTTTTGTCAGAGGTGTTGCTCCCTGTACATCTCTCGGGTTTTGGCCAAAATCTAAAACTGGCAATTATGAGTGGTGACAGTGCATTCAGATTCTGTTCCAAAACACAGTGGACAGTAGGTGTTGCCACGAGAGACCTAATACACTAAAATAAAATGTTATTGTCTTCAGTTCATAATGTATCATTCATATTTTTTAAATCTCTTATTTTCAAATCTCCTCCTCATTTTGTTGCTTCCCCCAACCCAACCTAAAACTATTTCACATTGTTAAGGCATACATGCCACCCCTCCTGATTTAGAAGGGAGACTCCCGATTTTACTATTAAAAATCTTGATATTTTCCCCTTCTCCCACCTAAAACAATTTTAACCCCAATACAAGCCTGTGGGAAAATTCATTTTTCCCGATTTCCTTGACAAAATCTACCTCCGAGGTGCTTCAAAATGTTGGCTTGTATGTTAAGGCACCACTTGCTTTTACTTTCGTTCTGGTGCTCACGTATATGTAGATGTTTGGCCAAATCAATGATACCTTGTAGGGCCTCAGCAGACGGAGAGACGGAATCAAAAGGTCTATAACTACTAATCAGTTTCTCCCATGGCTTCCCTGGGATATCTGTGAGGTTCATTGGCTTTTGAGCATCCCCACAAACACACGTTGTCACTGTTTTTACAAAGGACACAATTCCCCACTGTTCTTTCTATCTATATATCAACAACAGCCCCCCAGCAGTCGTTCATTATCCTCCTCTTCGTCTTCACTATCCCTTGATAACCTTTGTGTCCCATCTCAATCAAACGTTGTCTTATAACTTCAGGAGGTATGACATTGTCACCTCTTTTCAGTACATTGTTCTAAAAATACACTTTGGGGGTAATTCATAGAATTCGGTGCACAAGTGGCAGACGCGGCTGGCGCACAGAGTGCGCGTGCGGCAGTCTGCGCCAGCCGCATGTGCCAAAACCCATTTAGGCGTACAACGTATTCATAAATTTATACATCGATAAGCAGCCGTGGCACAGAGTGGCGCAGCGACCCTGCAGCAGCGCCAGTTACGCCCCCAACCCCGCCCTGTGCGCTAAAAACTTTGCACAAATTCAGTACATGGCGCAAAGGTCAGTGGACCAGCATAGAGCCCCCAACCACAAAAACGCGTGTAAAACTCCCCGCTCACCCCTCGGAATACACGTACCCCGGTTGTGCCAGCGAAACCGCATGTAAAACTCCCCGCGCACCCCTCCGAATACAATCCAATTTCTTACGCTCTGCTTTCACCTCATCCGTCATGGAAACTGGGATATTGCGCATCTTTTGTGTAACTGCTTTGGATCCCTCCTGCATCCTTATTCGATGTGTGAATCCACTTAAGCAACCTACATCCTCCTTAAACACCTGCTCATGCATTTGTAGTAGATCCGGTGAGCCCATTTCTGTCGTCAATATGGCTTTTTCCGCATTGGAGTCTAGTTTTTTTTCTAATTTCTTTTGGTGAGCCCAACTCTGGAGTGGCAACGATCCTTTCTTCGAAATATATACCTTCACTGTTGCTTCTGTCACACAGTTGAATCAAATAAGTGTATTTAATGCAATCAACTGTTAAAAATATAATAGTTAATGTGCAATCCAGTATAAGTTTATGGGCTTTTTTATGTTTGGATACTGCTGGGATCAGTATGATGTCAAAGTAAAAAATAATGGCTGAAACATTATACACGTACCCCGCTTGCGCCAGCGAAAACGTGTGGAAAAGTTCACGTGCATCCCCGGAATACACGTACCGCATCCCACGAAGAGCACGTACAGAGCGATGGAAACACACATGGGACCTTCAACCTGTGGCGAGGGAAAAGCCCGCGCGTGTTACGTCACAGACGCGCTTACACGCTAAGGGCCTTTCCTCGCATTACACGCTGACGTGCTGTTTTTTCACGTGCCAAATCACTCCGTATCAAGCTGGCCACGTGACAACACATGGAAGACCACGCTCCTGCCCAGAAGGCCGAATTACTGCCCCCCAGACCACGAGCAGCCTCCCACGATCCATCTGCTGCTGCCTGCCTGCTGCCACCGTGCCCTGCCATTTGGTGCCTGCACATCTGCCATCAGCAGTGGTCCAGTTGCAGTGACTACCCCTGCTGGAACAGAAGATACCTGACTGAAGTACCCTCACTACACAGCCCAGCCCCAGGACCCAGTTGCCCACCCACACCTGCCTCAGGGGTTGCCATGTCCGACACAACACCTTCCGGCACCAGTGGCAACCCCCAGCCAGAGAGGCAGAGGGCTACCAGATTCAGTCAAAAGGAAGTTGGTATCCTGGTGGAGAAAGTTCTGGGGCATTATGATGCCCTCTTCGGAAGACCACGCACCGACAATGATGGACGGAAGAGGATCTGGAAGGACATTGTGGCTGCCATCAACGTGGAGGGGGTGGCAGCCCGTGACATATGACACGTCCGGAAGCGCTGGGAGGACTTCAGGTCCAGGACCCTCAGGAAGGCCCGGTGCCTCTTGGAGGCAGCGGATGCAGAGGGGTGCCGGGTCCACCTTACCAACGACCAGCTGAGGGTCCTGGAACATATACGCCCAGCGCTTCACCTCCAGGTCCTTGAGAGGCATACCCGTCCGGAGTCGAACGGTAAGTGTCCATGTGTACTGATTGGACGCAGTGCATGCTGAGGTGTGCCAGGTGTGTGCAGCTTGGACATATGTCTTGAAAGGCCCATGTATGGATGTGTATGTGCAGGGACATGAGCCTGCAGCATGTGAGTCCAGTCATGTGTGAGGCACATCAATGGTGTATATGTTACAATGCATCATGCGGAGCAGCATGCGGAACGCACACATGTATGCATGCCTGTGTCTGTACTTTGACATGTTTGTGGTGTGAGATATGTGTGCTGCTGTCATGGACATGCATGATGTACATGTCCGTGTGTCTGAGTAGTGTGTGCGCCATGGATGCATGACACATGTCCGTGACGATGTGTCCATTCACTGATACAGCCTAGTCATCCTTATATCCACTGTGTCTGGGGGTATACCGTGCCAAATGCATGACCCATGGTGCATGTGAGAATTAGCCCACCATTGGATGCAACTATGGTGCCTTGGACATGGATGGCAATGTATGTTGCATGTGCCATGCCTGTTCCTGCATGTGTGTTGCCTGCACTGACCCATGTGTTCTGGAGGGACATGATGGAAGTGACGTTTGACAGTGCCACTCATGTGCTATTGCTTTGTGTCTAGGGGACTATAGTTCAGTACCCTGATGCTTGTGTTCAATGTCTCCCTTTACACAGCGTCGAGTGAAGAAGAGGGCGGAGACGGCGCTTTGGAGGAAAGCGGCAGGGATGCCTCCACCGGTGACGCAAGGCCCAGTCACCCTGCCAGGAAATACCATCACCCGGGAGCGAGGGGACTGGTGCCGCATCTACCACTACGGCTGCAGCGGAAGGGGTGGATGAGCTCCCACAGGGGCTTGCAATGGCCGAAGACAGTGCAGAACCATCCAGGTTTGTGGTGGGTATAGAGGAGGAGGAGGCCGCTACAGAGCTGCACATGGGGCCCGGTGGGGGTGGTACCACTGGTGCAAGTGGTGCAGTCCAGGGGCAGGGGCAGGAGACAGCACAGGTCGCCGCGGAGGTGCCCATGCGTGTCTCTGTCACTGACACTGTAACTGCATCACCATGCACCAGCAGGAATGCCCCGTCCCAGGCCTGTCCGCAGGTAGGGGGGAGGTCCACGTCATCTGGTACTCCTCTACCTGCGGACGAGGGGACCCGTGAGCGGATGGAGTCCACCCTGATTGGTGTCACGTTGCGCACATGTGACATTCGTGATGACTTGCGTGCTTCCTGGGGGGACCACGCACGTCATTACGAAGTGGTGTATGCCAACATGGCCCAGTTGGGAGGGTCCATGGTCGGGGGTTTCCTCCATGTGTTGGCCAGTCTTGCGGCCCTCTCCTCCTCTGTGCACACTATACGCCAGTCGTTCTCCGTGCCGTATTCCGGGTCAGATGCCACCAGGGCCCCCTGTGGATCTGCCCCAATCAACGCATCCAGCCTGGTGGAGATCCCATCCCTGCTACAGTCTGGAGTCGGAGGTCCAACAGGGGTGGACACCCCACCAACTGGACCCCAGAGGATGGACGATGTGCCGGCATCATCGGGCAGGGCACGTGCACGATGGCGCTGGTGGATTCCATCATCCCGTATGTCGTTGTGGTGGCAGAGGCAGTTGCGTCGGAGGCAGCGGCAGGCTCAGCGTGGGAGGCATTATGGCTCAGGGCCATCTACATCACAGGGGCAGGCATCGGCCAGAGGGCAGGAGGACCCTGGGTTGGGAGTGTCATTTAGTGTGGCTGCGGTTGGGCTAGCGGATAGATGCAGAGCGGCGGCGGGCGGAAGAGACACGGCTTACTATGGTCAGGGCGCAGAACTCCATACTCAGGGCATTGATGCGGGCTGAGTGCCTCGAGTCAGGGCGCAGAACTCCATACTCAGGGCATTGATGCGGGCTGAGTGCCTCATGTGTTGCCACTGTGTGGCTCCGTTGTGCATTGATGCAGCCCCGACTCATGTCCCCCGCCCACCCACCAGTGACGGGCATCTGCCAGCAGGCCCCAACGCATGGCCGACCAGACAACATGTCATGAGTAAACAGACCCATGTCCCTAATGCCAACCAAAATCCCCTCCTGCCCCCCAGTCCAAGCACGCAAACATCCACTGTGCCCACTCCCAAATAACCCATGCCATGACAGTCTCAAAAGAACCACCATGCCCATGCATAAATGCACAACGGAGCCACACAGTGGCAACACATGACTGAGGCAATGTTCATTGAGACATGCACAAAACCAATGATAGAATACCAATCATGAAGTTAGAATTGATTAAAAACATAATGAAGTAACATAGAAGAAATCAAACTTAAAAATCAATATACAATGACAGATATAAGCAAAATATGGTAATCCAATGGAAAACAAATAAACGTCATGTTGAATGAAAAAAGTGGTCCATTGCCAATGTCAATAAGAAATAAATAATTTTAATAAAAGTAAACCATTGATCCATGGGAAAATTGAAAAAGAACGTCTGTACAAGTCTACAACCATCTACAATCCAAGTCCTAAGGGTCCATGATCCACAAAGCAAATGAAACCCACAAAAATGTCCTATGAAGAAAAAACTATATACATGAAGTGGAGCAATGTCCATTTATTCCAAAATAAAATATAAAACAAAGGAAACCTAACACTAATGAACTATGTACAATGGCGGCGGGCAAGTCCTATGGCTCACTCTTTGATGTTCCAGGCCAGGGCATCACCGAACTCCTCTTCAACGTCCTGGAGGCGGGCCTCTTCCCTGGCCTCGAGGTCTCGCAGGGATACAGCCATGGCGTCCTCAAACTTCCTGCGAGTTGCCTCGAGGCACTCAGCCCGCCTCAATGCCCTGCGCATGGAGTTCTCCACCCTGACCATAGTGAGCCGTGCCTCTTCCGCCCGCCGCCGCTGCCCATCTATCCGCTGGCCCAACCTCTTCCACACGGAAGACACTCCCAATCCAGGGTCCTCCTGCCCTCCGGCCGATGCCTGCCCCTGTGAAGTTGATGGCCCCGAGCCATCTTCGCTCCCACCATGAGCCTGCTGCTGCTGTGCATGTGCCCTGCCTGTCGATGCCTGCACGTCCTCCTCCTGCTGGGGCCCAGTTGTTGGGGTGGCCACCCCTGCTGGACCTCCGACTCCCGACTGTGGCAGGGATGTGTCCTCCACCAGCCTGGCTGCTGGGTCAGGGACAGCTCCACAGGGTGCCCAGGTGATACTTGGGCAGGAAGATGGCACGGAGGATGACTGGCGCATAGGGGGTGCAGTTGAGGAGGGGGTCGCTAGAAGTTCCAGCACACGGATGAACCCAGGCTTGCTGACCCGTCCTAGTAGGTTGACGTAGCCAATGAGGTATTCGAAATGACTTGCATTGTCCTCACGAGAACCCTGCACGTCATCCCGAATACCACGTTGACGCAACACCACCCCAGCAAGGACAGGCTCAACACAGTCCCGGATTGCCACGTCCGCAGGGAGAGGAAGGCCAGTAGTTGTGTACGCAACCCCTCCCTGAAAATGGGTCTGGACGAAGGCATCCCTGCTGGTGCCAGGTGATGCAGTCACAGGATCAGGGACAGGATTACACACAGGCACCTCCACGGCGGCCTGTGCTGCCTCCTGTCCCTGCCCCTGGACTGCACCACGAGCACCAGTGGAATCCCCCCTCCAGGCCCCGTGCATGGGCCTTCCATGGCCTCCTCCTCAAACGAAACCCCCCACCAACCTGGATGACTCTGTGCCATCTTCCTCCATAGGCCCCTGTGCGGGCTCAGCTGCCCCTTCTGCTGCTGAGGAGTCCACCTCCAACCTCTGCCTCTTGGACCTTCCTTGGACGCAGCACCAGACTCCTCACTCCCCGAAGAGATGACAACCTGGGAGGGGAGCTGGGCCTTGCCTCCCCGGCTGGCGGTGGGATCCCTGCCTCTGTGCTCCATCAGTCGACGCTGCAGACAGGGAGAGACAGAACACAGGCATCAGGGCACTGTACAATGGTCTGATACACACATGACAGTTGCACATGAGTGGCAGTCTCAAACTTCACGGATGGCATCACACTCCCCAACACACATATCATTTGAACCCACACACATGCGCAAATTAACAGGAATGTTGCAGCAGGCAGCACCATCCATACACATACAACAGCATGAAAATCCGATGGTTAGGCTGACGTCTCATGCAACACGGGTATGCCACCATACATACATGCATCTCTACATCTCCACCACCTGTCATAGTGCAATCATTGGCAACTATGTCACGTCTGCCAATGGGGTTCCTACATGTCTGTGTCACATGCATCCATGGCGTATCACATTTGCACACATGTCAAACACACACACACACACACATGTATGCCATGCACGTACATGAAGGTGGAATAAGCATCCATGTGTCACACTCCAACCATGCCATAGTACATACACATAAATGCTGACATGTGTGCATCCCCACATGCATTCGTGCATCATGCATTTGAACACATACACCATTGATGTGCCTCACACATGACTGGACTCACATGCGGCAGGCTCATGTCCCTGCACATGCACATCCATACATGGGCCTTTCAAGTCATATGTCCAAGCTGCACACACCTGGCACACCTCAACATGCACTGCGTCCAATCAGTACACATGGACACTTACCACTCGACTCCGGACGGGTATGCCTCTCAAGGGCCTGGTGGTGAAGCGCTGGGCGTATACATTCCAGGACCCTCGTCTGGTCATCGGTAAGGCGGACCCGGCACCCCTCTGCATCCGCTGTCTCCAAGAGGCACCGGGACTTCTTGAGGGTCCTGGACATGAAGTCCTCCCAGCGCTTCCGGACGTGTCGTATGTCGCGGGCTGCCACCCCCTCCACGTTGATGGCAGCCATGATGTGCTTCCAGATCCTCTTCCGTCCATCATTTTCGGCACGTGGTCTTCTGAAGAGGGCACCATAATGCACCAGGACTTGCTCCACCAGGATACCAACTTCTGCCGCACTGAAGCTGGTAGCCCTCTGCCTTTCTGGCTGGGGGTTGCCAGTGGTGTCCGATGGTGTTTGCCCTGACATGGCAACCCCCGAGGCAGGTGTGGGGGGGCAACTGGGTCCTGGTGCTGGGCTGTGGAGTGATGGAACTGTAGTCGGGAGTCTGCTGTTCCAGCAGGGGTGCTCACTGCAACTGGACCCCTGCAGATGGCTGACATGCAGGCACCAGATAGCAGGGCACTTGGCCAGCAGGCAGGCAGGCAGCAGCAGATGGCTGGTGGGAGTTGGCTCAGGGCTCTGGGGGGCAGGAAAATGGCCTTCTGGGCAGGAGCGTGGTCTTCCGTGTGTTGTCGTGTGGCCAGCTTGATACGGACTGATTTGGCACGTGAAAAAACTGCACGTCAGCGTGTAATTCGAGGAAAGGCCCTTAGCGTGTAAGCACATCTGTGACATAACACGTGTGGGCGGTCCCCTCATCACGAGTGCATAGTGATTCAGCACGTGAAAAAACAGCACGTCCGCGTGTTAATGCGTGTAATTCGAGGAAAGGGCCAAAGCGCGTAAGTGACGTGATGCGGTCAGGCTTTTCCCTCAGTACGGGTTAAAGGGGAGTGGGGCCAGCAGTTCGCTGTACGTGCCTTTTGTGGAGACCGACTTGTGTTGGTACTTCTGGTTGTTTCGCGCGCCATCACAACTTCACAGTGGATCGAGGACATATCTCTTCTATTGGCAGGGTTATTGGCTACGCGTGTTTTTCCTTATCACGCTAGTCTGACAGTGAGTCGCGCATGCTATTCTTCCCACTGCGGGTGCCCCTGTGTATCGCGTACCCGTTTTCGAGGTCATAGTAGCCTGCGTTTCCCACGTGTATGGGTTTTTCGTGTCCCTGGGTGCCACCGCGTACTGCGGGAGGTTAATTCCACACAGGTGGGCTACCAGGGGTTGCCTGCACGGTTTTACTACAGTTTTGGGGTGCCTGAGCATTGTGTGACCCGTCACTTTATCACTGGGGTCACATACAGCCTTGCAGGTGCACAAGGGTGCTGTTAACATCTTGTATCCCACCCCCTTCACCCCAATTGCCCAGGACAATTGTCATGTACACCTCCCATTGGCACTACTCGATCTGTGCCGGCACTACTCCATCTGTGCCATGGTTGGGAGGCCACGAAAGGTGAGGAGCGCCTCAGCTGGGCATACTCCATGTGGCGGGCGTGGTCAGGGACATGGCCGGGATGACCAGGGAGTAGGGGGACTCCAGGGTGTCCACGGTGGCTGCAGAGGGGGAAAAGGCAGGGATGAGCCACTTCGGCACGATGTTGTGCCACATGTTGGTGTAGTCATGCCCCCACCCCCTGTGGTTACGGGAGATGCAGCTCTTGCATCTGGCACTGGCGCCCATGTGATCCGACAGTCCGTTTCATCGACTGCCACGGGCCCAAGGGTAGTGGTAGCTGTAGGTGCAGCTGTGGACACCATCAACCAGGCTCAGGGTGGGCCTGCGCATGCTGTGTTGCACCTGAAGAGTCCCTGGATGATTTCCAGGAGTTCAGGAGGCACAGGGTAAGTGCACACAGGGCTGCCCTGACTGAGGCACATGTCCCTGGGGCAGTATTGTCATCTGCTGCCCGAGCAGCCGGGTGTTGGCAAGTGCATGGGCAGATGCAGCCAACACCACCCCAGCTGTGAGTATAGCATCCAGGACAGTCCCGGTCAGTGACCTTAGCACAGCAGATGTTGCTGCGCAGGGTCAAGTCAGGGGTACCCAGCAGCCACCGAGGCAAGTCAGGGCTTCCATCCTTGTTCCACCTGCCACTCCCTTGGTTCAATCCACCAGTGCCACTGCCCATACTGATCAGGGTGGCATTTGCCAGTCAGGGTCCGGACCACTGTCCAAGAGGAGGAAGGTTGCACCTGCAGTAGAGGCTGGGACCCCAGACACAGCTCCGGCCTCCAGCACGTTGAGGAAGAAGCCTTTCTGCATGCAAGAATTGGACTTCCTTGTGGACTACTTGCGGGAACACAACCGTGATATGCTAGTTGGGCCGAATTGTCACACTACGGCTGCCCATCGTATGTCCCACTGGAAGCATGTTACGGATTGTGTGAGTGCATTTGGACATGAGGTGCGCACAGCTCAAGAGTGCAAAAAGCGTTGGGATGACCTCCGACGCTGTGCTAAGGTGAAGCGTGCCTCCAATTATGCCATGACTGGGTTGACTGGCGGTGGGTCACCAGCTCAGGAGGAAGATCTTACTCCGCACGAGTCGATCGTAGCGGAGTTAATACTGGCAGAATTGTACGAGTGGGAGAGATGCTGGACTTTGATGCCCGGTCCAGTGAGTGTTGTCACGTGTTTGTCCAGACCATGGGCCTCATTACGACCCAGGCTGTAAGTTACCGCCTGGGTCGTACCCTTACCACCATGGTGTAAACTATGTTTACACCATGGTGGATGGCGGATTTACCGCCCCATTCCAAGGTGAGTGGGGCGGTAAATCCCCATTTCCCATTTTACCCTTCCCCATTCCCATTTGTGCCCCATAGGGCATAATGGGAGTGGGTAAGGCGCTAATTACGCCATCGTAAATTACGGTGGCGTAATTAGCACCATGGTCCCTTAGCGCCATGGATTTTAACGCCTGCAAAAAGCAGGCGTTAAAATCCCCATGGCGCTAAGGGACCTTGTAATCAGGCGTTAAGGGTCGGCACCGTTTACGGCGCCGTTAACCCCTCAACGCCTGACTTGTAATGAGGCCCCATGTGTGGTTTGCTTGTGTGATGTGTTGTGCTTGACTGCCACTACATGTTATGTGTACATGGTTTTCATGTGCGAGTCATGCAATGCTTCACTGATGTGTGCCGGCTGTGCAGCATGCTGGACATGTAGAGCAGACCGGGACTGTCCTCATCACCACACTTGCAACCTACTCCCATGCTAGTCACCCGGCTGCCCCTCCGGTGCATGTTCCAGCTCATTGGCCCTTCTGCATGTAGCCTGGGGTGTCTTTCCACTCAGCACTGGGACTACGTCATCGCATAACTGACGTACATGTGTGTTCTGCCTGCATGCGGGTACTCCACGTAGGCATGCACCCTTGCCCCTCCATCCTCCTGCACCCCAATTTCACCATGACACTGGTGGGTATCATGATGGAGTACTGCAATGGCCTGTTCAATGCTCCTGTGTACATGCACACTTCCCCCTGTCAACCTGCCAGACACATACAGTGGGGTACATTCTTTGTCCTTGATGCAGGGTGTCTCACTCGGACTGTGCAGATGGCAGATGCTCCGCAGGGACATTAGTGCCCATTCATGCTCCATGTGCATTCCATGCATGCCCCTATGTGCCCTTGCCCAGATGATCATTGTAGTACGTGTCCAGGATGACCTACATTTAATGGCATTTGATCATCCATTCCATGCCCACTCTGGCTCAGTCCTGCATCACGCACATGTTTAGGGTGTCACAGTCTGTGTGGGGCACAGGCCTCCCCCTGTTTAAGGCCCCCTGCCTCTGTTCAACTGGTGTAGTGGCTTCTGCACACATGGGTGCACTACTGAGGGTTCATCATGTGTCCTGCTTACTGTCCCATTCTCATCTGCTGTGTTGTCAGTTGACTCAGATGATGCAATTGACGCTAGTCAACACTGTCTGCCAATACACAGGTCTCTGGTCACCCTTTCGCTGACATGCAATGCCTCCCTGCATTTTCACTTAGGGGGGGGCTTGCTTGTAGCCATGCAACCCATTGCATGCACATTGCATGTGATACCTGAACTTGCCCTTACACTGCCTTCATGTTTATTGATAGACATCATAATGTGCTTGTTCATGTAGATAGTGGGTAACTTACACATGTTCTGCACTGCATCAACCCACTTCTGAGCCATATTACACCGTTCTACATGCCTACTCACTGCTGCAATGTGAAAGTGACCTGGCATGTATGGTCAGATTTTCATCCCTTCTCTGTCATGAATGCCACGGGCACAGGTGCATCCTGTGACACATGTACTCAGCATTGGAACTCCCTAGGGGTTGTTTAGCAAAGTTGATTGGTCAATCTGCGGTCTATAACAACTGGCATAGGGCGCAGATTGCATGTAGCCTGCCAATCGGGTTGTAATGACTGTGGAGCTGCCTTCACGTGTGTATGTGTACACATTCACATGCATCAAAGCAAGCAGAGTTGTAGCTGCTTGCTTTGCTGTATTGGATGCTGTTCATGTTCACAATACAGGTGTATGGGCAAAGGGGTGTTTTTTAACGCTTTCACATGTACATATGCAAGCAGCTTCAACGTTGGGTAGTGCAACATTGCGGCTACTCACATATGTGTGTGTGAAAGTGTTCATTTACACATGTGTCTGCCGCAGCTTTTTAGTTGACTGACTAACATGTAGTTGATTGATGTTAATGCTGGTGAGATTTCAGCATTGCGCACGTTATGTTCAACTGGCATAATCCTGAAGGTGCACTGTGGTGCAGTATGTGTGCGCCCAGGCCCACTTTGCTAATATGGTGGGGCCTGGCCATGAAGATTTTACACAAGGAATGATGGAATAGGGCACATTCATAGCACAATGTGCTCAATCAGGCCCTGAGGGGTGTTGTGGAGGCTTCATGTCCTGCAGCTCGGACCGTACTGGGCGTTATGGTCCCTAATTCCTGGTTGCAGGCACTTACTTTGCTTGGGACATTCACTATATCTACATGGCCCATGACACCCAGTACGGGCTGAGCTGCAGATGGATGAAGCTATATTGGTGATGATGGTTTAGTGATGCATGTGTACATGCATATTACGTGTGTCATTGTGTGTTTGGATTCACTTGCAGCACTGGTCAATTTGTAGTTCAGACATGCTTATGGTATGTGCCATCTCTTTGTTGCCATCTGTTTTTTCTGCCTGTGACATTGTTACCTGACCGAGGTGGTGTCTGATGGAGGTGATATACTACATTTTGTACTTGTGTAGGCTTTGCTATTTAGACACATCCATTTCTGCTTTTGGGATGTGCTTGCCTACCAATGCCACTGGATGCATGCCAGGTTCTCATTTGTGTGTGACATGTCTGCTTCATGTGTTGGCTGTCGATGTGATGTCTGTGTGTGTGGGTTATGTGCTTCTGACTTGTGTACTCATGTTTGTTTTTTTCCCCTTTTCAGATGATGACGCAATGGAGCCAGAGGATGGTGTTGTCATGCCAGGCACAGGGTTGCTATCACACCAGCAACCCGGCACAAGTGTGGGTCGTGGGGTGGTAGACCACGAGAACCCACTTTTGTTACAGACCATCGTTCTAGGGCTGGCAATGAGTCTAGTCCGGATGATCACTCTGACGATAATGTCGAGTTGGATGTGCGTCATGTCCATTCATCAATGGTATGTGATTCTGATGTAGACGCTCCTCTGTCCGCGACACCTGCACCGAGGGGCCAGACGGTGGTGGGACCTCTGCCTGTGGTGGATCGGGGCGCACGGTCACACTCCACACCAGTTGCTGATGTACCTGGGGTATCACGTCAACGGAGGAATGTAGTCCTGCAGCCGCGGGCGATGCCAACCCAACAAGGACCGCGGCTCCTTGGGCCCCGTGGGTGTCAAGCCCAGCAACGCGGTGGCCGTGCGCCACCGGGGTATACTGAGTGGGAGCAAGCCATGGTTGCCAATTCCGAAGAACAGGGGGCAACAATTGATAATATCACTCAGAGCTTGGAACATGTGGCCCAATCCGTGCTCCCCCTGCTAGGCAGGTGGATCTCCAGCAGCGGGCGGCACAGTCCAGGGCCCGCTCGCTCAGGCTGGGCATGGCGGCCTCAGACAGGGCACGCCGGGCTGAAATGGTGTCTCTGCGTCAAGCAATTGCTGCTCACGCAGAGGCACAAAGGGAGGCCCTGAGGGATGACCATCAATCCCTCCGATCTACTCTGGGTGTGCTCTTGATGTCAAGGCACCTTTTGAGTCAGAGGGTGAGGAGGATGACGATTTATTTCCCACACGGGTCGGGCTGTGCAGGCATTGAGCCCATGGAGATTTTTTTTTATCTCAACTTCATCGCATGTGGGTGTTGAGGTGCACCCTGTACCTCCGCCCTCCTGGGTGCCTTCCTCCCCCCCCGGGTCGTATGTGGCCATTTTTGATTGTTATAGTCAGTTTAATTTGTTAATATAGTTTAAAATTGCTTGTCTATTGTCCATTCATGTGACGGTGTGGTGCTTTGTGACTTTTGAAAGCATCCACTGTCTGTTCCAGCTGAGCCATTTAAGCTTGTCTCGTGTATGTGTTTGCAGCTTGGGGTCCTGACTAACATATCCCACTCCTGCTTCCCCTATCCATGGGCTCACAAGGATGGTTCGGTGCTACAACCATTTAACAAGGGCATTGGACTTTCGTCATATCTGTGGCCTATCTGCTGCTGTACTACCTGTGTTAAAACCCCTAGTGGGGAAAATGTCTGCTTTCTCCACGGCATGTCTGCAATCAATTTTGGTGAGTACATCATTGATATGTCCATTTATTGATGTTGATTGTGATGCATGTTCTTTTCTTGCCTGTATATGTGCTTGATGCACTTCATGCTGTAGACAGTAGCCTGCACACTTTGGCTGTCAAAGTCACACTGATGGTGGGAGGAGGTCGGATGTAGGTCTCAGACATGGCCCAGTGACAACCAACATGAAGAAACACACACAGGAAACTTGCCAGCCTTTTATGCCCTTTCTGCAGGAAAATGAGCCTACAGACTACCTTTCCCAGCAGACACGGGGCCAAGAACTACAGAAACCTGGCCACGTTGGGTGGTTCCCACGTGCGCATGAGTGCGCAAGCAGAAGCACAGGGCTTGTGCTCAGATGTCCGACAGAAGCAGATGTGTTTCCAGGAGCTCCAAGCAAGGTGAGCAGCACGAGGGGCCACACCCCAGCCGAACTTCCTCCAGGCCCCTCACACATGCATGCTAAGTAGCGCCAGTGCTGGGGAGCTTGGCCAGGCATTGAGGAAGAAGCGCACAGTACAGCTAAGCTGCATTGAGGACCAAATGCCAAGTGGCTTTACAAGTTGTCAGGGTACACGCAGGAGGCGGCACCCATATCCTCGACTCCCCCCTGCTCCATAGAGGCTGAGTTATTAGCGCAGTAGCGTTCCTATCCAGAAACTAATACAACTCCCGGGGGCACCCAGCGACGCACAGACTTGAGTGCAGTGCATATCATTTGCATATGCAAATTGCCACATGCGCTACCTATTGAAATCCGCGGCTGGCAGAACACGACTTGTACTGAAGTCGCACCTCGCCACATGCGTCTAGCAGCTCACCCAAGGACCATTCTATCATCTGTGATTCTTAACACATTGTTCTTCCATTTACCGCGGGGCCACGTGCGGCTGCCTTATCGCATTGACAGTGTATGAACCACCACGGGGGCAAGGAAAAGTATACGAACAAAGCAGCAGACAAGAGTGTTTGTTTGGGCAGGAGTCACTTAGTTTGAGGCTCGAATGATGTTGTGTGTGTGGTGAAAACCCACACAGAATAGTAACTCACGCTCTCTTTGCAGCATTGAACTGCTCCTGTTACCGGACCTGAGAGTGCGCAGGCAGAAGGCCAGCACTCACCCCAGAGATAAGTCTCTCTTTGGCTTGCATTTGTCCCATTTTGTACAATGTGCATAAAGAACATGGTTTCTCTGATTGAGTATGTGTTATTGTCAATAGTTGTATTTTGTATTTTGCCTACTTTCCCTTTGCCCATCCACCTCCCCTCTCCTGCCCCTCTTTCTGGTTATCCTGAATAGCGATGCCTATCCAAACAATGCATCCCTGACCCTCTTTCCCCACCGAGGTCTCGGAGGCCTGTGTAAGTTTTACCTTGCAGGCGCCCAGACCGCAGAGGGGGTGGTTGGTTCGTGCCACTCCTGCGCCTGGAGACCAGAGCTGTGACACTACCCATCAGTTGTTGCATTCCTCATTGATTATTGTGTACTGAAAATGCTGTTGAACCATTGTTGAACTGTGGTACCTTGGTTGTTCTCTCATTCTGCTTGGACATGTGCTTGGCCATTTTCAGCAACTTCAAGTCATCTACTGGAGACTCCTCCAGGGTTTTTCGGTGGCTACAGGCTTTTTTCCCTGGTTTGGGGGTTTGGCTCTTTGGAGTTCTCTGCGATTTGGTATTTTTACCAGTCAAGGTGGCCTCTGAGGGGGCCGGACCCTATTTACACCCAAGGTAGAACATGGAAAACAAGGGGCAGGGGGATCCTGAAGCCAGGTAGACTAGAACGAAGAAGGCTACAGACCCCAGACACAGTTCTTCAGAAGGTCATGGTGATGTGTAAATGAGGGAGGGCCTTTTGTTGTTGGACAGTATGCTTGGGCTACAGTGTTTGGGCACTCTCTGACAGTGTCATTGTGGGGTGCTATGTACATGTGTTCTGCTGGTCAATGGCTGTTCCTGTGTTGTTTATTTTTCAGGTGTCAGGGGATTGTTGTGGTTTGACATGCTGGGGAGTACACATGGGCAATGTTCACATGTGATGCGTACAGGACACTGAGGGTCACTTGATTTCACATGCATGTATTGAGTGCATGTCCCTACTGACACACACACTTACACAATGCTTCACCACACATACAATCACCCTTCCATGCCCACATGTGCACACAGATTGCCTTCTCTGTCATGCTGTGGCCCTGCAGCGCATGATCACTTACCATTTGGGGATTGCGTACATGCGTCAATAGGTTATTTTTGTTGCTTGTCCTTTTTATGTGATGCTCAAGGTGTATCCCCAACACAATGGCTGCTCACTGTGCTGTGTGCTGAGCAGTGTGTTGCAGGAGACACACACAGCACACGGGTTAGGGATTAGCGGATTTGGCTTGGCCAATGTGCATGAGAACAGGCATTCAGTCTTTTGTTGATGGTACCACTGGTGGCATGCATTTGTGTATGACTTTGTATGTGTGGGAGGTTGTTGGTCAGTCATTTCATCTGATTCCATGTCAGGTGTGATTGTCTCAGGCCTCTTTTCATTTATCACTTGTCACATCGTATGTAATTGGTCATGTGTTGGCCTTTTGATGTTGCGTGCCATGTCATGGTGTGGCAGACAAGGGTGATGTGGGTTGGGAGGGTTTGGGTGACATACCAGTGATTGTCATGGCCTGGTTTGCAGGGGGGTGGTGTGATACACACCTTGCATGTGTTCCTTTTGGTCACACAGGATTGGTTTTGTTTAAGTAGCTAGGGATGCACACAATGTAGCACTTCCGTGGCAACATTCTCAGGGTGGTATGGTTGTGACAGTTGACTGTCTGTTTGTCATCATCGGTTGTCACCTGGTATCTGCCAGGCCTGCGTGCACTCCGCAGGGGTGGGAGTTTAGGTGAAAAATGTGGACACAAGCTGGGTCCGGGCCGCCTCGCCACGTGCCCATTCCCCTCCCATGGGCAGCGCCTGTGCCTGTGGTTGGGGATGTGGGGGCACCACCATGTCCACCGGTACATCCCGCCGTGTTGCAACATTGTGCAGGACACATGCTGCCACAATGATCCTGCACACTACTGGGGGTGCGCATATAGTAGCTGGCCGCCAGAGCGGTCAAGGGAGCGGAAGCGTGACTTGAGCACTCCGAATGTGTGCTCCACTATGCCCCTGGTTGCAATATGGGCAGCGTTGTATCTTACCTGGGGTGGTGTGGTGGGGTTCCGTATTGGCGTCATCATGTGGTTGCTCAGAGGGTAGGCACTGTCCCCTGGGGAGGTTAGGATGGTTGTCATTAGTTGGGTTTGTGTATTTGTCTGTGTGTGACATGCATGCATGTACGCAGACATTTGTACTCACCAATGAGCCATGTGTCGCTGTGCTTCCCAACTTCCAGGTCCCGGCTCAGGGCAGACATTCTGTAAATGAAACTGTCATGGGTAGACCCAGGATAGTTTGCATAGACAGAGGTGATGATTCCATGGGCATCGCATACAACCTGTACGTTGATGGAATGCCAGTGCTTTCAGTTTTGATAGATGTGCTCAGTGGCCCTACGTGGATTTAGGGCCACATGGGTGCAATCTATGGCACCAAGCACTTTGGGGAAGTGTTCCACCCTGTAAAAGTCCTGGACCACGGCCTGCGTTTCTGCGGGTGTTCTGGGCATGTATATGTGCCTGCAGACTGAGGGGGGCGCAGTCATGTTTGCCAACACCTGGTGTAGGCAGCGTGACTGCGTGGCCTGTGAAACACCCCCGACTATGGCAGTTGTCCGCTGAAATGACCCAGTGGCCAAAAAATGCAGGACATTGAGCACCTTCTCCAAGGGGCTCAATGCTTGGGAGCACAGGGTGGGTAATGTTAGGTCATCTTCCCATTCCCTGACCAGGTCTAGGATGATACGAGGTGGAAACCTATACCTGCCATTGACCTGGTCATCAGGCATCCCAAAAAGGCTGGTCTGGGGCAATAAAATGCGGGGCATGGCTATTCTCCTCCTCCTGCGGTGTCCCACGATCAGTACTGCGATGAATGGGGCATTCATCGTAGCTGTATATACGTGTTTGTTGTTTGCGCATACTTTTATACCGCACGCGGGGACGCTTCCGTATGCCTTCGTGTGGCAGACGTGTTGACGTCTGTGCGCGTCTTTTGGCATGCGCAGGTTTCTTGTATTCGATTCCATGAATACGTGCTGTTCGCGTGCGTGTGGGCGTTCTGTGTATTTCCCTGCTGTACTTCCCCAGTTACGCTTTCTTTTTCACACGTTGTTCCCCATTCCGCATGTTCCGCCCCGTGTTCTGGTGATAGAGAAGTGCCTAGGTAGTCCCAGCACGGCTCTGACGGCGTCATTTTGAGTGATCTGCAAGGCAGCGATATTGCCAGCAGAGGTGCCTGCTAGAAGACTGTTGCAATAGTCTAACCTGGAGTTTACGAGGGCAGATGCGAGAAGAGACATATTGCTAACAGATAAAAATGGACGCATTACGCACAGTTGCCTATTAATCCAGCTGCATGATGCTCGGGTTTTGGCCACATGTGGGCGCATGGAGAGGTCAGCGTCAATAGTAATGCTGAGGGTCTTAACGCTTTGGGCCACTGGAATGGAGACATCGGCAATCATAAATGATGTGACTAGATCCGGCAATGAGGATCTCTGTTTTATCGGCATTCAATGCCATAAAGTTCTGACTCATCCAGGAGTGGGTGATGGAGTAGATGGCAGCAATGGCTTTAGAATCAGTGGAGTAAGAGCCTGAAAGTTCGAGGATGACCTGGGTGTCATCAGCGTAGTTGGTATATAAGACACCCAGGTCATCGAGCAACAGGAGCATAGGGAGAATGTAAATGTTGAAGAGAGTATGGGACAGAGAGCATCCCTGAGGAACACCGCGGGTGAGCAGGGAAGGTATAGAAGATGAATTTTGGATCACCCGGGGACCGAGAAAAGAGGCTAGCCATTGCGTCATCAGGTTTATGCAGCCGACAATTGTTTGTAATCTTGTTGCCAGTAATGCGTGGTCTACTAAGTCAAACGCTGTGAAAAGATCTAGCAACATCAAAAGGGCAGGATGGCCACGGTCAATGATGGATCTGAGATTTGATTTTAAATCTAACATGGCAGTTTCTGTGCCAAGACAGTATTATGTACTCTCTATTCCGTCTGTCTGTGTCAAAATTGCCCCGAGGCTCATGTTGTCCGCATCAGTAGTGATGACTGTGTATTTTCCCTGCTTGTAGTTGTGCAATGCAGGCACATTCATTAGCATTTAATTTATGTATTCAAACTCTTCCTCACAATGTTCATCCCGTACAAATGTTACGTACATTCTTACTAAGTTCTACATTACAGCTGTGTGCTTAGCAAAATCCTTTCAAACTTTGAATAGTATTCACCATTCCCAGAAATGCCTGTACTTGATCTTTGCTCTTGGTGAGGCTTTATTCTTAATTGTCTCACTAAATGTCTCTTGGGCGATATGCCCCTTTCCAATATGACATGTCCCAGGTATTAAAACTCCCCCCTGTTTATCTTGAACTTTTAATTGCTTAAGGTCATGCCTGCCGCATGTTGCTTCTTCAGTACCCCATTGACCCTCCTGTTATGTTCCTCGATAGTCTCTACATATACCAGAAGGTCATCCTGGAAGAGCACAATACCTTCATCGCCATCAAAAATCCTGTACATAATGTTCTGGAAGACTGACGTGGCAGAATTAAGTCAGAAAGGCATTCTCTGTTACTGAAATAATCCTTCTGGTATTATAAATGCAGTCAGACCCCTCAATTATCTCTGGAGTGTTACCTGGTGCTAGACAGAGGTTAGATCAAGGATTGAAAACACCCTTGCTGGGCCTATGGTTGATAGTAACTCCTAAATGTTTGGCAAAGGGTTTCTATCTGGGATGATGCATTTATTAAGTTCTCTCATGTCAAGATACATTCTTACGTTTCCTGAAGTTTTCCACACCACCACCAATGATGACACCCATTCTGATGCATCTGTGCTTTCTATCATTCCTTTCTCTTGCAATTTCTTACGCTCTGCTTTCACCTCATCCGTCATGGAAACTGGGATATTGCGCATCTTTTGTGTAACTGCTTTGGATCCCTCCTGCATCCTTATTCGATGTGTGAATCCACTTAAGCAACCTACATCCTCCTTGAACACCTGCTCATGCATTTGCAGTAGATCCGGTGAGCCCATTTCTGTCGTCAATATGGCTTTTTCCGCATTGGAGTCTAGTTTTTTTTCTAATTTCTTTTGGTGAGCCCAACTCTGGAGTGGCAACGATCCTTTCTTCGAAATATATACCTTCACTGTTGCTTCTGTCACACAGTTGAATCAAATAATTGTATTTAATGCAATCAACTGTTACAAATATAATAGTTAAATGTGCAATCCAGTATAAGTTTATGGGCTTTTTTATGTTTGGATACTGCAGGGATCAGTATGATGATGTCAAAGTAAAAAATAATGGCTGTAACATTCTGCTTTGATCAAACTCTAAATCTCCACTCAGTTCCCCTCATGATTGTCAGGTACTACTATAACATGTGATACTGATTTAGACAGCTGGTAGCGTGGCCGAGCGGTCTAAGGCGCTGGATTTAGGCTCCAGTCTCTCTGGAGGCGTGGGTTCGAATCCCACCGCTGCCAAGGTTTTTTTTTTTTTTGAATGCCCGTTTGGATTTTAAACTTTCAACCAACGTACCGTTTCCGAACTTTCAATTTTTTTTCACACTCTTCCACTGACCGATTTCCCTACAGTGACCCCCCCTTACGAATTTCCTATACAATGCCAGCACACCAGCAAAAAAGTGTATTCGACCCAACCGATTCGTTTTTAAAATCCTGACATTTTTTTCTTTGCTAACGGGGCACAACGTCTAGTTGGCTTACTAGAATGTGATAGATTCTGGGTAATTATTTGCATGAAAGAAACACCAAAAGCAACAAGTCGGCAGACGTTTTTTCTATGATTTTCTATAGAGGATTTAGACTGGGGGAGACAGCAGCCGGTAGCGTGGCCGAGCGGTCTAAGGCGCTGGATTAAGGCTCCAGTCTCTTCGGAGGCGTGGGTTCGAATCCCACCGCTGCCAAGTAGTTTTTTTTTCTCCAATCTTCTACCCTTATTGTCAATGAACATTTTCATAGCTTTTATCTCAAGGTAGATGAATGGATGTTGGGGGGAGTACTAGGGCATGTTTTTTGAGCGCAGGGCAGGTGTGCCCTGGTCTCTGGTACTTCAATAATATGTTATAAAGACGTCCCCTTGTAATACGTAACCCTATTTATCCAACAGAGTCCCCCCCCACCCAAGCCTTTCCTTTTTATTATTATTTACATTTTATAATAAAGCAACCCCCGCTGCACGTGCAGCAATTAAGGCCTTAAAGTGAGTTGATTTCACAATGTGAACACATCTCGCTCCTGTCCTTGAGCCAGCCATTGTCCAGATTCCCCACATACTTTTTATCGCTGTGCTATCAATCTCGTTTAGTCGGCAAGGTATCTTTTACTGAATCTTAAAATTGTGCCAAGAGATTTTAACAAAATGGTGAGACACTGCCCTCTTGAGGGCGGCTGAAACACACTTCAATCCTCCTTATCGATGAACTAAAGGAGACCAGAACTGCCCCAAATACATTAGAAGAGTGTTAAGGCCTTTTGTCAGAGGTGTTGCTCCCTGTACATCTCTCGGGTTTTGGCCAAAATCTAAAACTGGCAATTATGAGTGGTGACAGTGCATTCAGATTCTGTTCCAAAACACAGTGGACAGTAGGTGTTGCCACGAGAGACCTAATACACTAAAATAAAATGTTATTGTCTTCAGTTCATAATGTATCATTCATATTTTTTAAATCTCTTATTTTCAAATCTCCTCCTCATTTTGTTGCTTCCCCCAACCCAACCTAAAACTATTTCACATTGTTAAGGCATACATGCCACCCCTCCTGATTTAGAAGGGAGACTCCCGATTTTACTATTAAAAATCTTGATATTTTCCCCTTCTCCCACCTAAAACAATTTTAACCCCAATACAAGCCTGTGGGAAAATTCATTTTTCCCGATTTCCTTGACAAAATCTACCTCCGAGGTGCTTCAAAATGTTGGCTTGTATGTTAAGGCACCACTTGCTTTTACTTTCGTTCTGGTGCTCACGTATATGTAGATGTTTGGCCAAATCAATGATACCTTGTAGGGCCTCAGCAGACGGAGAGACGGAATCAAAAGGTCTATAACTACTAATCAGTTTCTCCCATGGCTTCCCTGGGATATCTGTGAGGTTCATTGGCTTTTGAGCATCCCCACAAACACACGTTGTCACTGTTTTTACAAAGGACACAATTCCCCACTGTTCTTTCTATCTATATATCAACAACAGCCCCCCAGCAGTCGTTCATTATCCTCCTCTTCGTCTTCACTATCCCTTGATAACCTTTGTGTCCCATCTCAATCAAACGTTGTCTTATAACTTCAGGAGGTATGACATTGTCACCTCTTTTCAGTACATTGTTCTAAAAATACACTTTGGGGGTAATTCATAGAATTCGGTGCACAAGTGGCAGACGCGGCTGGCGCACAGAGTGCGCGTGCGGCAGTCTGCGCCAGCCGCATGTGCCAAAACCCATTTAGGCGTACAACGTATTCATAAATTTATACATCGATAAGCAGCCGTGGCACAGAGTGGCGCAGCGACCCTGCAGCAGCGCCAGTTACGCCCCCAACCCCGCCCTGTGCGCTAAAAACTTTGCACAAATTCAGTACATGGCGCAAAGGTCAGTGGACCAGCATAGAGCCCCCAACCACAAAAACGCGTGTAAAACTCCCCGCTCACCCCTCGGAATACACGTACCCCGGTTGTGCCAGCGAAATCGCATGTAAAACTCCCCGCGCACCCCTCCGAATACAATCCAATTTCTTACGCTCTGCTTTCACCTCATCCGTCATGGAAACTGGGATATTGCGCATCTTTTGTGTAACTGCTTTGGATCCCTCCTGCATCCTTATTCGATGTGTGAATCCACTTAAGCAACCTACATCCTCCTTGAACACCTGCTCATGCATTTGTAGTAGATCCGGTGAGCCCATTTCTGTCGTCAATATGGCTTTTTCCGCATTGGAGTCTAGTTTTTTTTCTAATTTCTTTTGGTGAGCCCAACTCTGGAGTGGCAACGATCCTTTCTTCGAAATATATACCTTCACTGTTGCTTCTGTCACACAGTTGAATCAAATAAGTGTATTTAATGCAATCAACTGTTAAAAATATAATAGTTAATGTGCAATCCAGTATAAGTTTATGGGCTTTTTTATGTTTGGATACTGCTGGGATCAGTATGATGTCAAAGTAAAAAATAATGGCTGAAACATTATACACGTACCCCGCTTGCGCCAGCGAAAACGTGTGGAAAAGTTCATGTGCATCCCCGGAATACACGTACCGCATCCCACGAAGAGCACGTACAGAGCGATGGAAACACACATGGGACCTTCAACCTGTGGCGAGGGAAAAGCCCGCGCGTGTTACGTCACAGACGCGCTTACACGCTAAGGGCCTTTCCTCGCATTACACGCTGACGTGCTGTTTTTTCACGTGCCAAATCACTCCGTATCAAGCTGGCCACGTGACAACACATGGAAGACCACGCTCCTGCCCAGAAGGCCGAATTACTGCCCCCCAGACCACGAGCAGCCTCCCACGATCCATCTGCTGCTGCCTGCCTGCTGCCACCGTGCCCTGCCATTTGGTGCCTGCACATCTGCCATCAGCAGTGGTCCAGTTGCAGTGACTACCCCTGCTGGAACAGAAGATACCTGACTGAAGTACCCTCACTACACAGCCCAGCCCCAGGACCCAGTTGCCCACCCACACCTGCCTCAGGGGTTGCCATGTCCGACACAACACCTTCCGGCACCAGTGGCAACCCCCAGCCAGAGAGGCAGAGGGCTACCAGATTCAGTCAAAAGGAAGTTGGTATCCTGGTGGAGAAAGTTCTGGGGCATTATGATGCCCTCTTCGGAAGACCACGCACCGACAATGATGGACGGAAGAGGATCTGGAAGGACATTGTGGCTGCCATCAACGTGGAGGGGGTGGCAGCCCGTGACATATGACACGTCCGGAAGCGCTGGGAGGACTTCAGGTCCAGGACCCTCAGGAAGGCCCGGTGCCTCTTGGAGGCAGCGGATGCAGAGGGGTGCCGGGTCCACCTTACCAACGACCAGCTGAGGGTCCTGGAACATATACGCCCAGCGCTTCACCTCCAGGTCCTTGAGAGGCATACCCGTCCGGAGTCGAACGGTAAGTGTCCATGTGTACTGATTGGACGCAGTGCATGCTGAGGTGTGCCAGGTGTGTGCAGCTTGGACATATGTCTTGAAAGGCCCATGTATGGATGTGTATGTGCAGGGACATGAGCCTGCAGCATGTGAGTCCAGTCATGTGTGAGGCACATCAATGGTGTATGTGTTACAATGCATCATGCGGAGCAGCATGCGGAACGCACACATGTATGCATGCCTGTGTCTGTACTTTGACATGTTTGTGGTGTGAGATATGTGTGCTGCTGTCATGGACATGCATGATGTACATGTCCGTGTGTCTGAGTAGTGTGTGCGCCATGGATGCATGACACATGTCCGTGACGATGTGTCCATTCACTGATACAGCCTAGTCATCCTTATATCCACTGTGTCTGGGGGTATACCGTGCCAAATGCATGACCCATGGTGCATGTGAGAATTAGCCCACCATTGGATGCAACTATGGTGCCTTGGACATGGATGGCAATGTATGTTGCATGTGCCATGCCTGTTCCTGCATGTGTGTTGCCTGCACTGACCCATGTGTTCTGGAGGGACATGATGGAAGTGACGTTTGACAGTGCCACTCATGTGCTATTGCTTTGTGTCTAGGGGACTATAGTTCAGTACCCTGATGCTTGTGTTCAATGTCTCCCTTTACACAGCGTCGAGTGAAGAAGAGGGCGGAGACGGCGCTTTGGAGGAAAGCGGCAGGGATGCCTCCACCGGTGACGCAAGGCCCAGTCACCCTGCCAGGAAATACCATCACCCGGGAGCGAGGGGACTGGTGCCGCATCTACCACTACGGCTGCAGCGGAAGGGGTGGATGAGCTCCCACAGGGGCTTGCAATGGCCGAAGACAGTGCAGAACCATCCAGGTTTGTGGTGGGTATAGAGGAGGAGGAGGCCGCTACAGAGCTGCACATGGGGCCCGGTGGGGGTGGTACCACTGGTGCAAGTGGTGCAGTCCAGGGGCAGGGGCAGGAGACAGCACAGGTCGCCGCGGAGGTGCCCATGCGTGTCTCTGTCACTGACACTGTAACTGCATCACCATGCACCAGCAGGAATGCCCCGTCCCAGGCCTGTCCGCAGGTAGGGGGGAGGTCCACGTCATCTGGTACTCCTCTACCTGCGGACGAGGGGACCCGTGAGCGGATGGAGTCCACCCTGATTGGTGTCACGTTGCGCACATGTGACATTCGTGATGACTTGCGTGCTTCCTGGGGGGACCACGCACGTCATCACGAAGTGGTGTATGCCAACATGGCCCAGTTGGGAGGGTCCATGGTCGGGGGTTTCCTCCATGTGTTGGCCAGTCTTGCGGCCCTCTCCTCCTCTGTGCACACTATACGCCAGTCGTTCTCCGTGCCGTATTCCGGGTCAGATGCCACCAGGGCCCCCTGTGGATCTGCCCCAATCAACGCATCCAGCCTGGTGGAGATCCCATCCCTGCTACAGTCTGGAGTCGGAGGTCCAACAGGGGTGGACACCCCACCAACTGGACCCCAGAGGATGGACGATGTGCCGGCATCATCGGGCAGGGCACGTGCACGATGGCGCTGGTGGATTCCATCATCCCGTATGTCGTTGTGGTGGCAGAGGCAGTTGCGTCGGAGGCAGCGGCAGGCTCAGCGTGGGAGGCATTATGGCTCAGGGCCATCTACATCACAGGGGCAGGCATCGGCCAGAGGGCAGGAGGACCCTGGGTTGGGAGTGTCATTTAGTGTGGCTGCGGTTGGGCTAGCGGATAGATGCAGAGCGGCGGCGGGCGGAAGAGACACGGCTTACTATGGTCAGGGCGCAGAACTCCATACTCAGGGCATTGATGCGGGCTGAGTGCCTCGAGTCAGGGCGCAGAACTCCATACTCAGGGCATTGATGCGGGCTGAGTGCCTCATGTGTTGCCACTGTGTGGCTCCGTTGTGCATTGATGCAGCCCCGACTCATGTCCCCCGCCCACCCACCAGTGACGGGCATCTGCCAGCAGGCCCCAACGCATGGCCGACCAGACAACATGTCATGAGTAAACAGACCCATGTCCCTAATGCCAACCAAAATCCCCTCCTGCCCCCCAGTCCAAGCACGCAAACATCCACTGTGCCCACTCCCAAATAACCCATGCCATGACAGTCTCAAAAGAACCACCATGCCCATGCATAAATGCACAACAGAGCCACACAGTGGCAACACATGACTGAGGCAATGTTCATTGAGACATGCACAAAACCAATGATAGAATACCAATCATGAAGTTAGAATTGATTAAAAACATAATGAAGTAACATAGAAGAAATCAAACTTAAAAATCAATATACAATGACAGATATAAGCAAAATATGGTAATCCAATGGAAAACAAATAAACGTCATGTTGAATGAAAAAAGTGGTCCATTGCCAATGTCAATAAGAAATAAATAATTTTAATAAAAGTAAACCATTGATCCATGGGAAAATTGAAAAAGAACGTCTGTACAAGTCTACAACCATCTACAATCCAAGTCCTAAGGGTCCATGATCCACAAAGCAAATGAAACCCACAAAAATGTCCTATGAAGAAAAAACTATATACATGAAGTGGAGCAATGTCCATTTATTCCAAAATAAAATATAAAACAAAGGAAACCTAACACTAATGAACTATGTACAATGGCGGCGGGCAAGTCCTATGGCTCACTCTTTGATGTTCCAGGCCAGGGCATCACCGAACTCCTCTTCAACGTCCTGGAGGCGGGCCTCTTCCCTGGCCTCGAGGTCTCGCAGGGATACAGCCATGGCGTCCTCAAACTTCCTGCGAGTTGCCTCGAGGCACTCAGCCCGCCTCAATGCCCTGCGCATGGAGTTCTCCACCCTGACCATAGTGAGCCGTGCCTCTTCCGCCCGCCGCCGCTGCCCATCTATCCGCTGGCCCAACCTCTTCCACACGGAAGACACTCCCAATCCAGGGTCCTCCTGCCCTCCGGCCGATGCCTGCCCCTGTGAAGTTGATGGCCCCGAGCCATCTTCGCTCCCACCATGAGCCTGCTGCTGCTGTGCATGTGCCCTGCCTGTCGATGCCTGCACGTCCTCCTCCTGCTGGGGCCCAGTTGTTGGGGTGGCCACCCCTGCTGGACCTCCGACTCCCGACTGTGGCAGGGATGTGTCCTCCACCAGCCTGGCTGCTGGGTCAGGGACAGCTCCACAGGGTGCCCAGGTGATACTTGGGCAGGAAGATGGCACGGAGGATGACTGGCGCATAGGGGGTGCAGTTGAGGAGGGGGTCGCTAGAAGTTCCAGCACACGGATGAACCCAGGCTTGCTGACCCGTCCTAGTAGGTCGACGCAGCCAATGAGGTATTCGAAATGACTTGCATTGTCCTCACGAGAACCCTGCACGTCATCCCGAATACCACGTTGACGCAACACCACCCCAGCAAGGACAGGCTCAACACAGTCCCGGATTGCCACGTCCGCAGGGAGAGGAAGGCCAGTAGTTGTGTACGCAACCCCTCCCTGAAAATGGGTCTGGACGAAGGCATCCCTGCTGGTGCCAGGTGATGCAGTCACAGGATCAGGGACAGGATTACACACAGGCACCTCCACGGCGGCCTGTGCTGCCTCCTGTCCCTGCCCCTGGACTGCACCACGAGCACCAGTGGAATCCCCCCTCCAGGCCCCGTGCATGGGCCTTCCATGGCCTCCTCCTCAAACGAAACCCCCCACCAACCTGGATGACTCTGTGCCATCTTCCTCCATAGGCCCCTGTGCGGGCTCAGCTGCCCCTTCTGCTGCTGAGGAGTCCACCTCCAACCTCTGCCTCTTGGACCTTCCTTGGACGCAGCACCAGACTCCTCACTCCCCGAAGAGATGACAACCTGGGAGGGGAGCTGGGCCTTGCCTCCCCGGCTGGCGGTGGGATCCCTGCCTCTGTGCTCCATCAGTCGACGCTGCAGACAGGGAGAGACAGAACACAGGCATCAGGGCACTGTACAATGGTCTGATACACACATGACAGTTGCACATGAGTGGCAGTCTCAAACTTCACGGATGGCATCACACTCCCCAACACACATATCATTTGAACCCACACACATGCGCAAATTAACAGGAATGTTGCAGCAGGCAGCACCATCCATACACATACAACAGCATGAAAATCCGATGGTTAGGCTGACGTCTCATGCAACACGGGTATGCCACCATACATACATGCATCTCTACATCTCCACCACCTGTCATAGTGCAATCATTGGCAACTATGTCACGTCTGCCAATGGGGTTCCTACATGTCTGTGTCACATGCATCCATGGCGTATCACATTTGCACACATGTCAAACACACACACACACACACATGTATGCCATGCACGTACATGAAGGTGGAATAAGCATCCATGTGTCACACTCCAACCATGCCATAGTACATACACATAAATGCTGACATGTGTGCATCCCCACATGCATTCGTGCATCATGCATTTGAACACATACACCATTGATGTGCCTCACACATGACTGGACTCACATGCGGCAGGCTCATGTCCCTGCACATGCACATCCATACATGGGCCTTTCAAGTCATATGTCCAAGCTGCACACACCTGGCACACCTCAACATGCACTGCGTCCAATCAGTACACATGGACACTTACCACTCGACTCCGGACGGGTATGCCTCTCAAGGGCCTGGTGGTGAAGCGCTGGGCGTATACATTCCAGGACCCTCGTCTGGTCATCGGTAAGGCGGACCCGGCACCCCTCTGCATCCGCTGTCTCCAAGAGGCACCGGGACTTCTTGAGGGTCCTGGACATGAAGTCCTCCCAGCGCTTCCGGACGTGTCGTATGTCGCGGGCTGCCACCCCCTCCACGTTGATGGCAGCCATGATGTGCTTCCAGATCCTCTTCCGTCCATCATTTTCGGCACGTGGTCTTCTGAAGAGGGCACCATAATGCACCAGGACTTGCTCCACCAGGATACCAACTTCTGCCGCACTGAAGCTGGTAGCCCTCTGCCTTTCTGGCTGGGGGTTGCCAGTGGTGTCCGATGGTGTTTGCCCTGACATGGCAACCCCCGAGGCAGGTGTGGGGGGGCAACTGGGTCCTGGTGCTGGGCTGTGGAGTGATGGAACTGTAGTCGGGAGTCTGCTGTTCCAGCAGGGGTGCTCACTGCAACTGGACCCCTGCAGATGGCTGACATGCAGGCACCAGATAGCAGGGCACTTGGCCAGCAGGCAGGCAGGCAGCAGCAGATGGCTGGTGGGAGTTGGCTCAGGGCTCTGGGGGGCAGGAAAATGGCCTTCTGGGCAGGAGCGTGGTCTTCCGTGTGTTGTCGTGTGGCCAGCTTGATACGGAGTGATTTGGCACGTGAAAAAACTGCACGTCAGCGTGTAATTCGAGGAAAGGCCCTCAGCGTGTAAGCACATCTGTGACATAACACGTGTGGGCGGTCCCCTCATCACGAGTGCATAGTGATTCAGCACGTGAAAAAACAGCACGTCCGCGTGTTAATGCGTGTAATTCGAGGAAAGGGCCAAAGCGCGTAAGTGACGTGATGCGGTCAGGCTTTTCCCTCAGTACGGGTTAAAGGGGAGTGGGGCCAGCAGTTCGCTGTACGTGCCTTTTGTGGAGACCGACTTGTGTTGGTACTTCTGGTTGTTTCGCGCGCCATCACAACTTCACAGTGGATCGAGGACATATCTCTTCTATTGGCAGGGTTATTGGCTACGCGTGTTTTTCCTTATCACGCTAGTCTGACAGTGAGTCGCGCATGCTATTCTTCCCACTGCGGGTGCCCCTGTGTATCGCGTACCCGTTTTCGAGGTCATAGTAGCCTGCGTTTCCCACGTGTATGGGTTTTTCGTGTCCCTGGGTGCCACCGCGTACTGCGGGAGGTTAATTCCACACAGGTGGGCTACCAGGGGTTGCCTGCACGGTTTTACTACAGTTTTGGGGTGCCTGAGCATTGTGTGACCCGTCACTTTATCACTGGGGTCACATACAGCCTTGCAGGTGCACAAGGGTGCTGTTAACATCTTGTATCCCACCCCCTTCACCCCAATTGCCCAGGACAATTGTCATGTACACCTCCCATTGGCACTACTCGATCTGTGCCGGCACTACTCCATCTGTGTCATGGTTGGGAGGCCACGAAAGGTGAGGAGCGCCTCAGCTGGGCATACTCCATGTGGCGGGCGTGGTCAGGGACATGGCCGGGATGACCAGGGAGTAGGGGGACTCCAGGGTGTCCACGGTGGCTGCAGAGGGGGAAAAGGCAGGGATGAGCCACTTCGGCACGATGTTGTGCCACATGTTGGTGTAGTCATGCCCCCACCCCCTGTGGTTACGGGAGATGCAGCTCTTGCATCTGGCACTGGCGCCCATGTGATCCGACAGTCCGTTTCATCGACTGCCACGGGCCCAAGGGTAGTGGTAGCTGTAGGTGCAGCTGTGGACACCATCAACCAGGCTCAGGGTGGGCCTGCGCATGCTGTGTTGCACCTGAAGAGTCCCTGGATGATTTCCAGGAGTTCAGGAGGCACAGGGTAAGTGCACACAGGGCTGCCCTGACTGAGGCACATGTCCCTGGGGCAGTATTGTCATCTGCTGCCCGAGCAGCCGGGTGTTGGCAAGTGCATGGGCAGATGCAGCCAACACCACCCCAGCTGTGAGTATAGCATCCAGGACAGTCCCGGTCAGTGACCTTAGCACAGCAGATGTTGCTGCGCAGGGTCAAGTCAGGGGTACCCAGCAGCCACCGAGGCAAGTCAGGGCTTCCATCCTTGTTCCACCTGCCACTCCCTTGGTTCAATCCACCAGTGCCACTGCCCATACTGATCAGGGTGGCATTTGCCAGTCAGGGTCCGGACCACTGTCCAAGAGGAGGAAGGTTGCACCTGCAGTAGAGGCTGGGACCCCAGACACAGCTCCGGCCTCCAGCACGTTGAGGAAGAAGCCTTTCTGCATGCAAGAATTGGACTTCCTTGTGGACTACTTGCGGGAACACAACCGTGATATGCTAGTTGGGCCGAATTGTCACACTACGGCTGCCCATCGTATGTCCCACTGGAAGCATGTTACGGATTGTGTGAGTGCATTTGGACATGAGGTGCGCACAGCTCAAGAGTGCAAAAGCGTTGGGCTGTGCTAAGGTGAAGCGTGCCTCCAATTATGCCATGACTGGGTTGACTGGCGGTGGGTCACCAGCTCAGGAGGAAGATCTTACTCCGCACGAGTCGATCGTAGCGGAGTTAATACTGGCAGAATTGTACGAGTGGGAGAGATGCTGGACTTTGATGCCCGGTCCAGTGAGTGTTGTCACGTGTTTGTCCAGACCATGGGCCTCATTACGACCCAGGCTGTAAGTTACCGCCTGGGTCGTACCCTTACCACCATGGTGTAAACTATGTTTACACCATGGTGGATGGCGGATTTACCGCCCCATTCCAAGGTGAGTGGGGCGGTAAATCCCCATTTCCCATTTTACCCTTCCCCATTCCCATTTGTGCCCCATAGGGCATAATGGGAGTGGGTAAGGCGCTAATTACGCCATCGTAAATTACGGTGGCGTAATTAGCACCATGGTCCCTTAGCGCCATGGATTTTAACGCCTGCAAAAAGCAGGCGTTAAAATCCCCATGGCGCTAAGGGACCTTGTAATCAGGCGTTAAGGGTCGGCACCGTTTACGGCGCCGTTAACCCCTCAACGCCTGACTTGTAATGAGGCCCCATGTGTGGTTTGCTTGTGTGATGTGTTGTGCTTGACTGCCACTACATGTTATGTGTACATGGTTTTCATGTGCGAGTCATGCAATGCTTCACTGATGTGTGCCGGCTGTGCAGCATGCTGGACATGTAGAGCAGACCGGGACTGTCCTCATCACCACACTTGCAACCTACTCCCATGCTAGTCACCCGGCTGCCCCTCCGGTGCATGTTCCAGCTCATTGGCCCTTCTGCATGTAGCCTGGGGTGTCTTTCCACTCAGCACTGGGACTACGTCATCGCATAACTGACGTACATGTGTGTTCTGCCTGCATGCGGGTACTCCACGTAGGCATGCACCCTTGCCCCTCCATCCTCCTGCACCCCAATTTCACCATGACACTGGTGGGTATCATGATGGAGTACTGCAATGGCCTGTTCAATGCTCCTGTGTACATGCACACTTCCCCCTGTCAACCTGCCAGACACATACAGTGGGGTACATTCTTTGTCCTTGATGCAGGGTGTCTCACTCGGACTGTGCAGATGGCAGATGCTCCGCAGGGACATTAGTGCCCATTCATGCTCCATGTGCATTCCATGCATGCCCCTATGTGCCCTTGCCCAGATGATCATTGTAGTACGTGTCCAGGATGACCTACATTTAATGGCATTTGATCATCCATTCCATGCCCACTCTGGCTCAGTCCTGCATCACGCACATGTTTAGGGTGTCACAGTCTGTGTGGGGCACAGGCCTCCCCCTGTTTAAGGCCCCCTGCCTCTGTTCAACTGGTGTAGTGGCTTCTGCACACATGGGTGCACTACTGAGGGTTCATCATGTGTCCTGCTTACTGTCCCATTCTCATCTGCTGTGTTGTCAGTTGACTCAGATGATGCAATTGACGCTAGTCAACACTGTCTGCCAATACACAGGTCTCTGGTCACCCTTTCGCTGACATGCAATGCCTCCCTGCATTTTCACTTAGGGGGGGGGCTTGCTTGTAGCCATGCAACCCATTGCATGCACATTGCATGTGATACCTGAACTTGCCCTTACACTGCCTTCATGTTTATTGATAGACATCATAATGTGCTTGTTCATGTAGATAGTGGGTAACTTACACATGTTCTGCACTGCATCAACCCACTTCTGAGCCATATTACACCGTTCTACATGCCTACTCACTGCTGCAATGTGAAAGTGACCTGGCATGTATGGTCAGATTTTCATCCCTTCTCTGTCATGAATGCCACGGGCACAGGTGCATCCTGTGACACATGTACTCAGCATTGGAACTCCCTAGGGGTTGTTTAGCAAAGTTGATTGGTCAATCTGCGGTCTATAACAACTGGCATAGGGCGCAGATTGCATGTAGCCTGCCAATCGGGTTGTAATGACTGTGGAGCTGCCTTCACGTGTGTATGTGTACACATTCACATGCATCAAAGCAAGCAGAGTTGTAGCTGCTTGCTTTGCTGTATTGGATGCTGTTCATGTTCACAATACAGGTGAATGGGCAAAGGGGTGTTTTTTAACGCTTTCACATGTACATATGCAAGCAGCTTCAACGTTGGGTAGTGCAACATTGCGGCTACTCACATATGTGTGTGTGAAAGTGTTCATTTACACATGTGTCTGCCGCAGCTTTTTAGTTGACTGACTAACATGTAGTTGATTGATGTTAATGCTGGTGAGATTTCAGCATTGCGCACGTTATGTTCAACTGGCATAATCCTGAAGGTGCACTGTGGTGCAGTATGTGTGCGCCCAGGCCCACTTTGCTAATATGGTGGGGCCTGGCCATGAAGATTTTACACAAGGAATGATGGAATAGGGCACATTCATAGCACAATGTGCTCAATCAGGCCCTGAGGGGTGTTGTGGAGGCTTCATGTCCTGCAGCTCGGACCGTACTGGGCGTTATGGTCCCTAATTCCTGGTTGCAGGCACTTACTTTGCTTGGGACATTCACTATATCTACATGGCCCATGACACCCAGTACGGGCTGAGCTGCAGATGGATGAAGCTATATTGGTGATGATGGTTTAGTGATGCATGTGTACATGCATATTACGTGTGTCATTGTGTGTTTGGATTCACTTGCAGCACTGGTGTATTTGTAGTTCAGACATGCTTATGGTATGTGCCATCTCTTTGTTGCCATCTGTTTTTTCTGCCTGTGACATTGTTACCTGACCGAGGTGGTGTCTGATGGAGGTGATATACTACATTTTGTACTTGTGTAGGCTTTGCTATTTAGACACATCCATTTCTGCTTTTGGGATGTGCTTGCCTACCAATGCCACTGGATGCATGCCAGGTTCTCATTTGTGTGTGACATGTCTGCTTCATGTGTTGGCTGTCGATGTGATGTCTGTGTGTGTGGGTTATGTGCTTCTGACTTGTGTACTCATGTTTGTTTTTTTCCCCTTTTCAGATGATGACGCAATGGAGCCAGAGGATGGTGTTGTCATGCCAGGCACAGGGTTGCTATCACACCAGCAACCCGGCACAAGTGTGGGTCGTGGGGTGGTAGACCACGAGAACCCACTTTTGTTACAGACCATCGTTCTAGGGCTGGCAATGAGTCTAGTCCGGATGATCACTCTGACGATAATGTCGAGTTGGATGTGCGTCATGTCCATTCATCAATGGTATGTGATTCTGATGTAGACGCTCCTCTGTCCGCGACACCTGCACCGAGGGGCCAGACGGTGGTGGGACCTCTGCCTGTGGTGGATCGGGGCGCACGGTCACACTCCACACCAGTTGCTGATGTACCTGGGGTATCACGTCAACGGAGGAATGTAGTCCTGCAGCCGCGGGCGATGCCAACCCAACAAGGACCGCGGCTCCTTGGGCCCCGTGGGTGTCAAGCCCAGCAACGCGGTGGCCGTGCGCCACCGGGGTATACTGAGTGGGAGCAAGCCATGGTTGCCAATTCCGAAGAACAGGGGGCAACAATTGATAATATCACTCAGAGCTTGGAACATGTGGCCCAATCCGTGCTCCCCCTGCTAGGCAGGTGGATCTCCAGCAGTGGGCGGCACAGTCCAGGGCCCCCTCGCTCAGGCTGGGCATGGCGGCCTCAGACAGGGCACGCCGGGCTGAAATGGTGTCTCTGCGTCAAGCAATTGCTGCTCACGCAGAGGCACAAAGGGAGGCCCTGAGGGATGACCATCAATCCCTCCGATCTACTCTGGGTGTGCTCTTGATGTCAAGGCACCTTTTGAGTCAGAGGGTGAGGAGGATGACGATTTATTTCCCACACGGGTCGGGCTGTGCAGGCATTGAGCCCATGGAGATTTTTTTTTATCTCAACTTCATCGCATGTGGGTGTTGAGGTGCACCCTGTACCTCCGCCCTCCTGGGTGCCTTCCTCCCCCCCCGGGTCGTATGTGGCCATTTTTGATTGTTATAGTCAGTTTAATTTGTTAATATAGTTTAAAATTGCTTGTCTATTGTCCATTCATGTGACGGTGTGGTGCTTTGTGACTTTTGAAAGCATCCACTGTCTGTTCCAGCTGAGCCATTTAAGCTTGTCTCGTGTATGTGTTTGCAGCTTGGGGTCCTGACTAACATATCCCACTCCTGCTTCCCCTATCCATGGGCTCACAAGGATGGTTCGGTGCTACAACCATTTAACAAGGGCATTGGACTTTCGTCATATCTGTGGCCTATCTGCTGCTGTACTACCTGTGTTAAAACCCCTAGTGGGGAAAATGTCTGCTTTCTCCACGGCATGTCTGCAATCAATTTTGGTGAGTACATCATTGATATGTCCATTTATTGATGTTGATTGTGATGCATGTTCTTTTCTTGCCTGTATATGTGCTTGATGCACTTCATGCTGTAGACAGTAGCCTGCACACTTTGGCTGTCAAAGTCACACTGATGGTGGGAGGAGGTCGGATGTAGGTCTCAGACATGGCCCAGTGACAACCAACATGAAGAAACACACACAGGAAACTTGCCAGCCTTTTATGCCCTTTCTGCAGGAAAATGAGCCTACAGACTACCTTTCCCAGCAGACACGGGGCCAAGAACTACAGAAACCTGGCCACGTTGGGTGGTTCCCACGTGCGCATGAGTGCGCAAGCAGAAGCACAGGGCTTGTGCTCAGATGTCCGACAGAAGCAGATGTGTTTCCAGGAGCTCCAAGCAAGGTGAGCAGCACGAGGGGCCACACCCCAGCCGAACTTCCTCCAGGCCCCTCACACATGCATGCTAAGTAGCGCCAGTGCTGGGGAGCTTGGCCAGGCATTGAGGAAGAAGCGCACAGTACAGCTAAGCTGCATTGAGGACCAAATGCCAAGTGGCTTTACAAGTTGTCAGGGTACACGCAGGAGGCGGCACCCATATCCTCGACTCCCCCCTGCTCCATAGAGGCTGAGTTATTAGCGCAGTAGCGTTCCTATCCAGAAACTAATACAACTCCCGGGGGCACCCAGCGACGCACAGACTTGAGTGCAGTGCATATCATTTGCATATGCAAATTGCCACATGCGCTACCTATTGAAATCCGCGGCTGGCAGAACACGACTTGTACTGAAGTCGCACCTCGCCACATGCGTCTAGCAGCTCACCCAAGGACCATTCTATCATCTGTGATTCTTAACACATTGTTCTTCCATTTACCGCGGGGCCACGTGCGGCTGCCTTATCGCATTGACAGTGTATGAACCACCACGGGGGCAAGGAAAAGTATACGAACAAAGCAGCAGACAAGAGTGTTTGTTTGGGCAGGAGTCACTTAGTTTGAGGCTCGAATGATGTTGTGTGTGTGGTGAAAACCCACACAGAATAGTAACTCACGCTCTCTTTGCAGCATTGAACTGCTCCTGTTACCGGACCTGAGAGTGCGCAGGCAGAAGGCCAGCACTCACCCCAGAGATAAGTCTCTCTTTGGCTTGCATTTGTCCCATTTTGTACAATGTGCATAAAGAACATGGTTTCTCTGATTGAGTATGTGTTATTGTCAATAGTTGTATTTTGTATTTTGCCTACTTTCCCTTTGCCCATCCACCTCCCCTCTCCTGCCCCTCTTTCTGGTTATCCTGAATAGCGATGCCTATCCAAACAATGGATCCCTGACCCTCTTTCCCCACCGAGGTCTCGGAGGCCTGTGTAAGTTTTACCTTGCAGGCGCCCAGACCGCAGAGGGGGTGGTTGGTTCGTGCCACTCCTGCGCCTGGAGACCAGAGCTGTGACACTACCCATCAGTTGTTGCATTCCTCATTGATTATTGTGTACTGAAAATGCTGTTGAACCATTGTTGAACTGTGGTACCTTGGTTGTTCTCTCATTCTGCTTGGACATGTGCTTGGCCATTTTCAGCAACTTCAAGTCATCTACTGGAGACTCCTCCAGGGTTTTTCGGTGGCAACAGGCTTTTTTCCCTGGTTTGGGGGTTTGGCTCTTTGGAGTTCTCTGCGATTTGGTATTTTTACCAGTCAAGGTGGCCTCTGAGGGGGCCGGACCCTATTTACACCCAAGGTAGAACATGGAAAACAAGGGGCAGGGGGATCCTGAAGCCAGGTAGACTAGAACGAAGAAGGCTACAGACCCCAGACACAGTTCTTCAGAAGGTCATGGTGATGTGTAAATGAGGGAGGGCCTTTTGTTGTTGGACAGTATGCTTGGGCTACAGTGTTTGGGCACTCTCTGACAGTGTCATTGTGGGGTGCTATGTACATGTGTTCTGCTGGTCAATGGCTGTTCCTGTGTTGTTTATTTTTCAGGTGTCAGGGGATTGTTGTGGTTTGACATGCTGGGGAGTACACATGGGCAATGTTCACATGTGATGCGTACAGGACACTGAGGCTCACTTGATTTCACATGCATGTATTGAGTGCATGTCCCTACTGACACACACACTTACACAATGCTTCACCACACATACAATCACCCTTCCATGCCCACATGTGAACACAGATTGCCTTCTCTGTCATGCTGTGGCCCTGCAGCGCATGATCACTTACCATTTGGGGATTGCGTACATGCGTCAATAGGTTATTTTTGTTGCTTGTCCTTTTTATGTGATGCTCAAGGTGTATCCCCAACACAATGGCTGCTCACTGTGCTGTGTGCTGAGCAGTGTGTTGCAGGAGACACACACAGCACACGGGTTAGGGATTAGCGGATTTGGCTTGGCCAATGTGCATGAGAACAGGCATTCAGTCTTTTGTTGATGTACCACTGGTGGCATGCATTTGTGTATGACTTTGTATGTGTGGGAGGTTGTTGGTCAGTCATTTCATCTGATTCCATGTCAGGTGTGATTGTCTCAGGCCTCTTTTCATTTATCACTTGTCACATCGTATGTAATTGGTCATGTGTTGGCCTTTTGATGTTGCGTGCCATGTCATGGTGTGGCAGACAAGGGTGATGTGGGTTGGGAGGGTTTGGGTGACATACCAGTGATTGTCATGGCCTGGTTTGCAGGGGGGTGGTGTGATACACACCTTGCATGTGTTCCTTTTGGTCACACAGGATTGGTTTTGTTTAAGTAGCTAGGGATGCACACAATGTAGCACTTCCGTGGCAACATTCTCAGGGTGGTATGGTTGTGACAGTTGACTGTCTGTTTGTCATCATCGGTTGTCACCTGGTATCTGCCAGGCCTGCGTGCACTCCGCAGGGGTGGGAGTTTAGGTGAAAAATGTGGACACAAGCTGGGTCCGGGCCGCCTCGCCACGTGCCCATTCCCCTCCCATGGGCAGCGCCTGTGCCTGTGGTTGGGGATGTGGGGGCACCACCATGTCCACCGGTACATCCCGCCGTGTTGCAACATTGTGCAGGACACATGCTGCCACAATGATCCTGCACACTACTGGGGGTGCGCATATAGTAGCTGGCCGCCAGAGCGGTCAAGGGAGCGGAAGCGTGACTTGAGCACTCCGCATGTGTGCTCCACTATGCCCCTGGTTGCAATATGGGCAGCGTTGTATCTTACCTGGGGTGGTGTGGTGGGGTTCCGTATTGGCGTCATCATGTGGTTGCTCAGAGGGTAGGCACTGTCCCCTGGGGAGGTTAGGATGGTTGTCATTAGTTGGGTTTGTGTATTTGTCTGTGTGTGACATGCATGCATGTACGCAGACATTTGTACTCACCAATGAGCCATGTGTCGCTGTGCTTCCCAACTTCCAGGTCCCGGCTCAGGGCAGACATTCTGTAAATGAAACTGTCATGGGTAGACCCAGGATAGTTTGCATAGACAGAGGTGATGATTCCATGGGCATCGCATACAACCTGTACGTTGATGGAATGCCAGTGCTTTCAGTTTCGATAGATGTGCTCAGTGGCCCTACGTGGATTTAGGGCCACATGGGTGCAATCTATGGCACCAAGCACTTTGGGGAAGTGTTCCACCCTGTAAAAGTCCTGGACCACGGCCTGCGTTTCTGCGGGTGTTCTGGGCATGTATATGTGCCTGCAGACTGAGGGGGGCGCAGTCATGTTTGCCAACACCTGGTGTAGGCAGCGTGACTGCGTGGCCTGTGAAACACCCCCGACTATGGCAGTTGTCCGCTGAAATGACCCAGTGGCCAAAAAATGCAGGACATTGAGCACCTTCTCCAAGGGGCTCAATGCTTGGGAGCACAGGGTGGGTAATGTTAGGTCATCTTCCCATTCCCTGACCAGGTCTAGGATGATACGAGGTGGAAACCTATAACTGCCATTGACCTGGTCATCAGGCATCCCAAAAAGGCTGGTCTGGGGCAATAAAATGCGGGGCATGGCTATTCTCCTCCTCCTGCGGTGTCCCACGATCAGTACTGCGATGAATGGGGCATTCATCGTAGCTGTATATACGTGTTTGTTGTTTGCGCATACTTTTATACCGCACGCGGGGACGCTTCCGTATGCCTTCGTGTGGCAGACGTGTTGACGTCTGTGCGCGTCTTTTGGCATGCGCAGGTTTCTTGTATTCGATTCCATGAATACGTGCTGTTCGCGTGCGTGTGGGCGTTCTGTGTATTTCCCTGCTGTACTTCCCCAGTTACGCTTTCTTTTTCACACGTTGTTCCCCATTCCGCATGTTCCGCCCCGTGTTCTGGTGATAGAGAAGTGCATAGGTAGTCCCAGCACGGCTCTGACGGCGCCATTTTGAGTGATCTGCAAGGCAGCGATATTGCCAGCAGAGGTGCCTGCTAGAAGACTGTTGCAATAGTCTAACCTGGAGTTTACGAGGGCAGATGCGAGAAGAGACATATTGCTAACAGATAAAAATGGACGCATTACGCACAGTTGCCTATTAATCCAGCTGCATGATGCTCGGGTTTTGGCCACATGTGGGCGCATGGAGAGGTCAGCGTCAATAGTAATGCTGAGGGTCTTAACGCTTTGGGCCACTGGAATGGAGACATCGGCAATCATAAATGATGTGACTAGATCCGGCAATGAGGATCTCTGTTTTATCGGCATTCAATGCCATAAAGTTCTGACTCATCCAGGAGTGGGTGATGGAGTAGATGGCAGCAATGGCTTTAGAATCAGTGGAGTAAGAGCCTGAAAGTTCGAGGATGACCTGGGTGTCATCAGCGTAGTTGGTATATAAGACACCCAGGTCATCGAGCAACAGGAGCATAGGGAGAATGTAAATGTTGAAGAGAGTATGGGACAGAGAGCATCCCTGAGGAACACCGCGGGTGAGCAGGGAAGGTATAGAAGATGAATTTTGGATCACCCGGGGACCGAGAAAAGAGGCTAGCCATTGCGTCATCAGGTTTATGCAGCCGACAATTGTTTGTAATCTTGTTGCCAGTAATGCGTGGTCTACTAAGTCAAACGCTGTGAAAAGATCTAGCAACATCAAAAGGGCAGGATGGCCACGGTCAATGATGGATCTGAGATTTGATTTTAAATCTAACATGGCAGTTTCTGTGCCAAGACAGTATTATGTACTCTCTATTCCGTCTGTCTGTGTCAAAATTGCCCCGAGGCTCATGTTGTCCGCATCAGTAGTGATGACTGTGTATTTTCCCTGCTTGTAGTTGTGCAATGCAGGCACATTCATTAGCATTTAATTTATGTATTCAAACTCTTCCTCACAATGTTCATCCCGTACAAATGTTACGTACATTCTTACTAAGTTCTACATTACAGCTGTGTGCTTAGCAAAATCCTTTCAAACTTTGAATAGTATTCACCATTCCCAGAAATGCCTGTACTTGATCTTTGCTCTTGGTGAGGCTTTATTCTTAATTGTCTCACTAAATGTCTCTTGGGCGATATGCCCCTTTCCAATATGACATGTCCCAGGTATTAAAACTCCCCCCTGTTTATCTTGAACTTTTAATTGCTTAAGGTCATGCCTGCCGCATGTTGCTTCTTCAGTACCCCATTGACCCTCCTGTTATGTTCCTCGATAGTCTCTACATATACCAGAAGGTCATCCTGGAAGAGCACAATACCTTCATCGCCATCAAAAATCCTGTACATAATGTTCTGGAAGACTGACGTGGCAGAATTAAGTCAGAAAGGCATTCTCTGTTACTGAAATAATCCTTCTGGTATTATAAATGCAGTCAGACCCCTCAATTATCTCTGGAGTGTTACCTGGTGCTAGACAGAGGTTAGATCAAGGATTGAAAACACCCTTGCTGGGCCTATGGTTGATAGTAACTCCTAAATGTTTGGCAAAGGGTTTCTATCTGGGATGATGCATTTATTAAGTTCTCTCATGTCAAGATACATTCTTACGTTTCCTGAAGTTTTCCACACCACCACCAATGATGACACCCATTCTGATGCATCTGTGCTTTCTATCATTCCTTTCTCTTGCAATTTCTTACGCTCTGCTTTCACCTCATCCGTCATGGAAACTGGGATATTGCGCATCTTTTGTGTAACTGCTTTGGATCCCTCCTGCATCCTTATTCGATGTGTGAATCCACTTAAGCAACCTACATCCTCCTTGAACACCTGCTCATGCATTTGCAGTAGATCCGGTGAGCCCATTTCTGTCGTCAATATGGCTTTTTCCGCATTGGAGTCTAGTTTTTTTTCTAATTTCTTTTGGTGAGCCCAACTCTGGAGTGGCAACGATCCTTTCTTCGAAATATATACCTTCACTGTTGCTTCTGTCACACAGTTGAATCAAATAATTGTATTTAATGCAATCAACTGTTACAAATATAATAGTTAAATGTGCAATCCAGTATAAGTTTATGGGCTTTTTTATGTTTGGATACTGCAGGGATCAGTATGATGATGTCAAAGTAAAAAATAATGGCTGAAACATTCTGCTTTGATCAAACTCTAAATCTCCACTCAGTTCCCCTCATGATTGTCAGGTACTACTATAACATGTGATACTAATTTAGACAGCTGGTAGCGTGGCCGAGCGGTCTAAGGCGCTGGATTTAGGCTCCAGTCTCTCTGGAGGCGTGGGTTCGAATCCCACCGCTGCCAAGGTTTTTTTTTTTTTTGAATGCCCGTTTGGATTTTAAACTTTCAACCAACGTACCGTTTCCGAACTTTCAATTTTTTTTCACACTCTTCCACTGACCGATTTCCCTACAGTGACCCCCCCTTACGAATTTCCTATACAATGCCAGCACACCAGCAAAAAAGTGTATTCGACCCAACCGATTCGTTTTTAAAATCCTGACATTTTTTTCTTTGCTAACGGGGCACAACGTCTAGTTGGCTTACTAGAATGTGATAGATTCTGGGTAATTATTTGCATGAAAGAAACACCAAAAGCAACAAGTCGGCAGACGTTTTTTCTATGATTTTCTATAGAGGATTTAGACTGGGGGAGACAGCAGCCGGTAGCGTGGCCGAGCGGTCTAAGGCGCTGGATTAAGGCTCCAGTCTCTTCGGAGGCGTGGGTTCGAATCCCACCGCTGCCAAGTAGTTTTTTTTTCTCCAATCTTCTACCCTTATTGTCAATGAACATTTTCATAGCTTTTATCTCAAGGTAGATGAATGGATGTTGGGGGCAGTACTAGGGCATGTTTTTTGAGCGCAGGGCAGGTGTGCCCTGGTCTCTGGTACTTCAATAATATGTTATAAAGACGTCCCCTTGTAATACGTAACCCTATTTATCCAACAGAGTCCCCCCCCACCCAAGCCTTTCCTTTTTATTATTATTTACATTTTATAATAAAGCAACCCCCGCTGCACGTGCAGCAATTAAGGCCTTAAAGTGAGTTGATTTCACAATGTGAACACATCTCGCTCCTGTCCTTGAGCCAGCCATTGTCCAGATTCCCCACATACTTTTTATCGCTGTGCTATCAATCTCGTTTAGTCGGCAAGGTATCTTTTACTGAATCTTAAAATTGTGCCAAGAGATTTTAACAAAATGGTGAGACACTGCCCTCTTGAGGGCGGCTGAAACACACTTCAATCCTCCTTATCGATGAACGTGGCCGAGCGGTCTAAGGCGCTGGATTAAGGCTCCAGTCTCTTCGGAGGCGTGGGTTCGAATCCCACCGCTGCCAAGTAGTTTTTTTTTCTCCAATCTTCTACCCTTATTGTCAATGAACATTTTCATAGCTTTTATCTCAAGGTAGATGAATGGATGTTGGGGGCAGTACTAGGGCATGTTTTTTGAGCGCAGGGCAGGTGTGCCCTGGTCTCTGGTACTTCAATAATATGTTATAAAGACGTCCCCTTGTAATACGTAACCCTATTTATCCAACAGAGTCCCCCCCCACCCAAGCCTTTCCTTTTTATTATTATTTACATTTTATAATAAAGCAACCCCCGCTGCACGTGGAGCAATTAAGGCCTTAAAGTGAGTTGATTTCACAATGTGAACACATCTCGCTCCTGTCCTTGAGCCAGCCATTGTCCAGATTCCCCACATACTTTTTATCGCTGTGCTATCAATCTCGTTTAGTCGGCAAGGTATCTTTTACTGAATCTTAAAATTGTGCCAAGAGATTTTAACAAAATGGTGAGACACTGCCCTCTTGAGGGCGGCTGAAACACACTTCAATCCTCCTTATCGATGAACTAAAGGAGACCAGAACTGCCCCAAATACATTAGAAGAGTGTTAAGGCCTTTTGTCAGAGGTGTTGCTCCCTGTACATCTCTCGGGTTTTGGCCAAAATCTAAAACTGGCAATTATGAGTGGTGACAGTGCATTCAGATTCTGTTCCAAAACACAGTGGACAGTAGGTGTTGCCACGAGAGACCTAATACACTAAAATAAAATGTTATTGTCTTCAGTTCATAATGTATCATTCATATTTTTTAAATCTCTTATTTTCAAATCTCCTCCTCATTTTGTTGCTTCCCCCAACCCAACCTAAAACTATTTCACATTGTTAAGGCATACATGCCACCCCTCCTGATTTAGAAGGGAGACTCCCGATTTTACTATTAAAAATCTTGATATTTTCCCCTTCTCCCACCTAAAACAATTTTAACCCCAATACAAGCCTGTGGGAAAATTCATTTTTCCCGATTTCCTTGACAAAATCTACCTCCGAGGTGCTTCAAAATGTTGGCTTGTATGTTAAGGCACCACTTGCTTTTACTTTCGTTCTGGTGCTCACGTATATGTAGATGTTTGGCCAAATCAATGATACCTTGTAGGGCCTCAGCAGACGGAGAGACGGAATCAAAAGGTCTATAACTACTAATCAGTTTCTCCCATGGCTTCCCTGGGATATCTGTGAGGTTCATTGGCTTTTGAGCATCCCCACAAACACACGTTGTCACTGTTTTTACAAAGGACACAATTCCCCACTGTTCTTTCTATCTATATATCAACAACAGCCCCCCAGCAGTCGTTCATTATCCTCCTCTTCGTCTTCACTATCCCTTGATAACCTTTGTGTCCCATCTCAATCAAACGTTGTCTTATAACTTCAGGAGGTATGACATTGTCACCTCTTTTCAGTACATTGTTCTAAAAATACACTTTGGGGGTAATTCATAGAATTCGGTGCACAAGTGGCAGACGCGGCTGGCGCACAGAGTGCGCGTGCGGCAGTCTGCGCCAGCCGCATGTGCCAAAACCCATTTAGGCGTACAACGTATTCATAAATTTATACATCGATAAGCAGCCGTGGCACAGAGTGGCGCAGCGACCCTGCAGCAGCGCCAGTTACGCCCCCAACCCCGCCCTGTGCGCTAAAAACTTTGCACAAATTCAGTACATGGCGCAAAGGTCAGTGGACCAGCATAGAGCCCCCAACCACAAAAACGCGTGTAAAACTCCCCGCTCACCCCTCGGAATACACGTACCCCGGTTGTGCCAGCGAAATCGCATGTAAAACTCCCCGCGCACCCCTCCGAATACAATCCAATTTCTTACGCTCTGCTTTCACCTCATCCGTCATGGAAACTGGGATATTGCGCATCTTTTGTGTAACTGCTTTGGATCCCTCCTGCATCCTTATTCGATGTGTGAATCCACTTAAGCAACCTACATCCTCCTTGAACACCTGCTCATGCATTTGTAGTAGATCCGGTGAGCCCATTTCTGTCGTCAATATGGCTTTTTCCGCATTGGAGTCTAGTTTTTTTTCTAATTTCTTTTGGTGAGCCCAACTCTGGAGTGGCAACGATCCTTTCTTCGAAATATATACCTTCACTGTTGCTTCTGTCACACAGTTGAATCAAATAAGTGTATTTAATGCAATCAACTGTTAAAAATATAATAGTTAATGTGCAATCCAGTATAAGTTTATGGGCTTTTTTATGTTTGGATACTGCTGGGATCAGTATGATGTCAAAGTAAAAAATAATGGCTGAAACATTATACACGTACCCCGCTTGCGCCAGCGAAAACGTGTGGAAAAGTTCATGTGCATCCCCGGAATACACGTACCGCATCCCACGAAGAGCACGTACAGAGCGATGGAAACACACATGGGACCTTCAACCTGTGGCGAGGGAAAAGCCCGCGCGTGTTACGTCACAGACGCGCTTACACGCTAAGGGCCTTTCCTCGCATTACACGCTGACGTGCTGTTTTTTCACGTGCCAAATCACTCCGTATCAAGCTGGCCACGTGACAACACATGGAAGACCACGCTCCTGCCCAGAAGGCCGAATTACTGCCCCCCAGACCACGAGCAGCCTCCCACGATCCATCTGCTGCTGCCTGCCTGCTGCCACCGTGCCCTGCCATTTGGTGCCTGCACATCTGCCATCAGCAGTGGTCCAGTTGCAGTGACTACCCCTGCTGGAACAGAAGATACCTGACTGAAGTACCCTCACTACACAGCCCAGCCCCAGGACCCAGTTGCCCACCCACACCTGCCTCAGGGGTTGCCATGTCCGACACAACACCTTCCGGCACCAGTGGCAACCCCCAGCCAGAGAGGCAGAGGGCTACCAGATTCAGTCAAAAGGAAGTTGGTATCCTGGTGGAGAAAGTTCTGGGGCATTATGATGCCCTCTTCGGAAGACCACGCACCGACAATGATGGACGGAAGAGGATCTGGAAGGACATTGTGGCTGCCATCAACGTGGAGGGGGTGGCAGCCCGTGACATATGACACGTCCGGAAGCGCTGGGAGGACTTCAGGTCCAGGACCCTCAGGAAGGCCCGGTGCCTCTTGGAGGCAGCGGATGCAGAGGGGTGCCGGGTCCACCTTACCAACGACCAGCTGAGGGTCCTGGAACATATACGCCCAGCGCTTCACCTCCAGGTCCTTGAGAGGCATACCCGTCCGGAGTCGAACGGTAAGTGTCCATGTGTACTGATTGGACGCAGTGCATGCTGAGGTGTGCCAGGTGTGTGCAGCTTGGACATATGTCTTGAAAGGCCCATGTATGGATGTGTATGTGCAGGGACATGAGCCTGCAGCATGTGAGTCCAGTCATGTGTGAGGCACATCAATGGTGTATGTGTTACAATGCATCATGCGGAGCAGCATGCGGAACGCACACATGTATGCATGCCTGTGTCTGTACTTTGACATGTTTGTGGTGTGAGATATGTGTGCTGCTGTCATGGACATGCATGATGTACATGTCCGTGTGTCTGAGTAGTGTGTGCGCCATGGATGCATGACACATGTCCGTGACGATGTGTCCATTCACTGATACAGCCTAGTCATCCTTATATCCACTGTGTCTGGGGGTATACCGTGCCAAATGCATGACCCATGGTGCATGTGAGAATTAGCCCACCATTGGATGCAACTATGGTGCCTTGGACATGGATGGCAATGTATGTTGCATGTGCCATGCCTGTTCCTGCATGTGTGTTGCCTGCACTGACCCATGTGTTCTGGAGGGACATGATGGAAGTGACGTTTGACAGTGCCACTCATGTGCTATTGCTTTGTGTCTAGGGGACTATAGTTCAGTACCCTGATGCTTGTGTTCAATGTCTCCCTTTACACAGCGTCGAGTGAAGAAGAGGGCGGAGACGGCGCTTTGGAGGAAAGCGGCAGGGATGCCTCCACCGGTGACGCAAGGCCCAGTCACCCTGCCAGGAAATACCATCACCCGGGAGCGAGGGGACTGGTGCCGCATCTACCACTACGGCTGCAGCGGAAGGGGTGGATGAGCTCCCACAGGGGCTTGCAATGGCCGAAGACAGTGCAGAACCATCCAGGTTTGTGGTGGGTATAGAGGAGGAGGAGGCCGCTACAGAGCTGCACATGGGGCCCGGTGGGGGTGGTACCACTGGTGCAAGTGGTGCAGTCCAGGGGCAGGGGCAGGAGACAGCACAGGTCGCCGCGGAGGTGCCCATGCGTGTCTCTGTCACTGACACTGTAACTGCATCACCATGCACCAGCAGGAATGCCCCGTCCCAGGCCTGTCCGCAGGTAGGGGGGAGGTCCACGTCATCTGGTACTCCTCTACCTGCGGACGAGGGGACCCGTGAGCGGATGGAGTCCACCCTGATTGGTGTCACGTTGCGCACATGTGACATTCGTGATGACTTGCGTGCTTCCTGGGGGGACCACGCACGTCATCACGAAGTGGTGTATGCCAACATGGCCCAGTTGGGAGGGTCCATGGTCGGGGGTTTCCTCCATGTGTTGGCCAGTCTTGCGGCCCTCTCCTCCTCTGTGCACACTATACGCCAGTCGTTCTCCGTGCCGTATTCCGGGTCAGATGCCACCAGGGCCCCCTGTGGATCTGCCCCAATCAACGCATCCAGCCTGGTGGAGATCCCATCCCTGCTACAGTCTGGAGTCGGAGGTCCAACAGGGGTGGACACCCCACCAACTGGACCCCAGAGGATGGACGATGTGCCGGCATCATCGGGCAGGGCACGTGCACGATGGCGCTGGTGGATTCCATCATCCCGTATGTCGTTGTGGTGGCAGAGGCAGTTGCGTCGGAGGCAGCGGCAGGCTCAGCGTGGGAGGCATTATGGCTCAGGGCCATCTACATCACAGGGGCAGGCATCGGCCAGAGGGCAGGAGGACCCTGGGTTGGGAGTGTCATTTAGTGTGGCTGCGGTTGGGCTAGCGGATAGATGCAGAGCGGCGGCGGGCGGAAGAGACACGGCTTACTATGGTCAGGGCGCAGAACTCCATACTCAGGGCATTGATGCGGGCTGAGTGCCTCGAGTCAGGGCGCAGAACTCCATACTCAGGGCATTGATGCGGGCTGAGTGCCTCATGTGTTGCCACTGTGTGGCTCCGTTGTGCATTGATGCAGCCCCGACTCATGTCCCCCGCCCACCCACCAGTGACGGGCATCTGCCAGCAGGCCCCAACGCATGGCCGACCAGACAACATGTCATGAGTAAACAGACCCATGTCCCTAATGCCAACCAAAATCCCCTCCTGCCCCCCAGTCCAAGCACGCAAACATCCACTGTGCCCACTCCCAAATAACCCATGCCATGACAGTCTCAAAAGAACCACCATGCCCATGCATAAATGCACAACGGAGCCACACAGTGGCAACACATGACTGAGGCAATGTTCATTGAGACATGCACAAAACCAATGATAGAATACCAATCATGAAGTTAGAATTGATTAAAAACATAATGAAGTAACATAGAAGAAATCAAACTTAAAAATCAATATACAATGACAGATATAAGCAAAATATGGTAATCCAATGGAAAACAAATAAACGTCATGTTGAATGAAAAAAGTGGTCCATTGCCAATGTCAATAAGAAATAAATAATTTTAATAAAAGTAAACCATTGATCCATGGGAAAATTGAAAAAGAACGTCTGTACAAGTCTACAACCATCTACAATCCAAGTCCTAAGGGTCCATGATCCACAAAGCAAATGAAACCCACAAAAATGTCCTATGAAGAAAAAACTATATACATGAAGTGGAGCAATGTCCATTTATTCCAAAATAAAATATAAAACAAAGGAAACCTAACACTAATGAACTATGTACAATGGCGGCGGGCAAGTCCTATGGCTCACTCTTTGATGTTCCAGGCCAGGGCATCACCGAACTCCTCTTCAACGTCCTGGAGGCGGGCCTCTTCCCTGGCCTCGAGGTCTCGCAGGGATACAGCCATGGCGTCCTCAAACTTCCTGCGAGTTGCCTCGAGGCACTCAGCCCGCCTCAATGCCCTGCGCATGGAGTTCTCCACCCTGACCATAGTGAGCCGTGCCTCTTCCGCCCGCCGCCGCTGCCCATCTATCCGCTGGCCCAACCTCTTCCACACGGAAGACACTCCCAATCCAGGGTCCTCCTGCCCTCCGGCCGATGCCTGCCCCTGTGAAGTTGATGGCCCCGAGCCATCTTCGCTCCCACCATGAGCCTGCTGCTGCTGTGCATGTGCCCTGCCTGTCGATGCCTGCACGTCCTCCTCCTGCTGGGGCCCAGTTGTTGGGGTGGCCACCCCTGCTGGACCTCCGACTCCCGACTGTGGCAGGGATGTGTCCTCCACCAGCCTGGCTGCTGGGTCAGGGACAGCTCCACAGGGTGCCCAGGTGATACTTGGGCAGGAAGATGGCACGGAGGATGACTGGCGCATAGGGGGTGCAGTTGAGGAGGGGGTCGCTAGAAGTTCCAGCACACGGATGAACCCAGGCTTGCTGACCCGTCCTAGTAGGTCGACGCAGCCAATGAGGTATTCGAAATGACTTGCATTGTCCTCACGAGAACCCTGCACGTCATCCCGAATACCACGTTGACGCAACACCACCCCAGCAAGGACAGGCTCAACACAGTCCCGGATTGCCACGTCCGCAGGGAGAGGAAGGCCAGTAGTTGTGTACGCAACCCCTCCCTGAAAATGGGTCTGGACGAAGGCATCCCTGCTGGTGCCAGGTGATGCAGTCACAGGATCAGGGACAGGATTACACACAGGCACCTCCACGGCGGCCTGTGCTGCCTCCTGTCCCTGCCCCTGGACTGCACCACGAGCACCAGTGGAATCCCCCCTCCAGGCCCCGTGCATGGGCCTTCCATGGCCTCCTCCTCAAACGAAACCCCCCACCAACCTGGATGACTCTGTGCCATCTTCCTCCATAGGCCCCTGTGCGGGCTCAGCTGCCCCTTCTGCTGCTGAGGAGTCCACCTCCAACCTCTGCCTCTTGGACCTTCCTTGGACGCAGCACCAGACTCCTCACTCCCCGAAGAGATGACAACCTGGGAGGGGAGCTGGGCCTTGCCTCCCCGGCTGGCGGTGGGATCCCTGCCTCTGTGCTCCATCAGTCGACGCTGCAGACAGGGAGAGACAGAACACAGGCATCAGGGCACTGTACAATGGTCTGATACACACATGACAGTTGCACATGAGTGGCAGTCTCAAACTTCACGGATGGCATCACACTCCCCAACACACATATCATTTGAACCCACACACATGCGCAAATTAACAGGAATGTTGCAGCAGGCAGCACCATCCATACACATACAACAGCATGAAAATCCGATGGTTAGGCTGACGTCTCATGCAACACGGGTATGCCACCATACATACATGCATCTCTACATCTCCACCACCTGTCATAGTGCAATCATTGGCAACTATGTCACGTCTGCCAATGGGGTTCCTACATGTCTGTGTCACATGCATCCATGGCGTATCACATTTGCACACATGTCAAACACACACACACACACACATGTATGCCATGCACGTACATGAAGGTGGAATAAGCATCCATGTGTCACACTCCAACCATGCCATAGTACATACACATAAATGCTGACATGTGTGCATCCCCACATGCATTCGTGCATCATGCATTTGAACACATACACCATTGATGTGCCTCACACATGACTGGACTCACATGCGGCAGGCTCATGTCCCTGCACATGCACATCCATACATGGGCCTTTCAAGTCATATGTCCAAGCTGCACACACCTGGCACACCTCAACATGCACTGCGTCCAATCAGTACACATGGACACTTACCACTCGACTCCGGACGGGTATGCCTCTCAAGGGCCTGGTGGTGAAGCGCTGGGCGTATACATTCCAGGACCCTCGTCTGGTCATCGGTAAGGCGGACCCGGCACCCCTCTGCATCCGCTGTCTCCAAGAGGCACCGGGACTTCTTGAGGGTCCTGGACATGAAGTCCTCCCAGCGCTTCCGGACGTGTCGTATGTCGCGGGCTGCCACCCCCTCCACGTTGATGGCAGCCATGATGTGCTTCCAGATCCTCTTCCGTCCATCATTTTCGGCACGTGGTCTTCTGAAGAGGGCACCATAATGCACCAGGACTTGCTCCACCAGGATACCAACTTCTGCCGCACTGAAGCTGGTAGCCCTCTGCCTTTCTGGCTGGGGGTTGCCAGTGGTGTCCGATGGTGTTTGCCCTGACATGGCAACCCCCGAGGCAGGTGTGGGGGGGCAACTGGGTCCTGGTGCTGGGCTGTGGAGTGATGGAACTGTAGTCGGGAGTCTGCTGTTCCAGCAGGGGTGCTCACTGCAACTGGACCCCTGCAGATGGCTGACATGCAGGCACCAGATAGCAGGGCACTTGGCCAGCAGGCAGGCAGGCAGCAGCAGATGGCTGGTGGGAGTTGGCTCAGGGCTCTGGGGGGCAGGAAAATGGCCTTCTGGGCAGGAGCGTGGTCTTCCGTGTGTTGTCGTGTGGCCAGCTTGATACGGAGTGATTTGGCACGTGAAAAAACTGCACGTCAGCGTGTAATTCGAGGAAAGGCCCTTAGCGTGTAAGCACATCTGTGACATAACACGTGTGGGCGGTCCCCTCATCACGAGTGCATAGTGATTCAGCACGTGAAAAAACAGCACGTCCGCGTGTTAATGCGTGTAATTCGAGGAAAGGGCCAAAGCGCGTAAGTGACGTGATGCGGTCAGGCTTTTCCCTCAGTACGGGTTAAAGGGGAGTGGGGCCAGCAGTTCGCTGTACGTGCCTTTTGTGGAGACCGACTTGTGTTGGTACTTCTGGTTGTTTCGCGCGCCATCACAACTTCACAGTGGATCGAGGACATATCTCTTCTATTGGCAGGGTTATTGGCTACGCGTGTTTTTCCTTATCACGCTAGTCTGACAGTGAGTCGCGCATGCTATTCTTCCCACTGCGGGTGCCCCTGTGTATCGCGTACCCGTTTTCGAGGTCATAGTAGCCTGCGTTTCCCACGTGTATGGGTTTTTCGTGTCCCTGGGTGCCACCGCGTACTGCGGGAGGTTAATTCCACACAGGTGGGCTACCAGGGGTTGCCTGCACGGTTTTACTACAGTTTTGGGGTGCCTGAGCATTGTGTGACCCGTCACTTTATCACTGGGGTCACATACAGCCTTGCAGGTGCACAAGGGTGCTGTTAACATCTTGTATCCCACCCCCTTCACCCCAATTGCCCAGGACAATTGTCATGTACACCTCCCATTGGCACTACTCGATCTGTGCCGGCACTACTCCATCTGTGCCATGGTTGGGAGGCCACGAAAGGTGAGGAGCGCCTCAGCTGGGCATACTCCATGTGGCGGGCGTGGTCAGGGACATGGCCGGGATGACCAGGGAGTAGGGGGACTCCAGGGTGTCCACGGTGGCTGCAGAGGGGGAAAAGGCAGGGATGAGCCACTTCGGCACGATGTTGTGCCACATGTTGGTGTAGTCATGCCCCCACCCCCTGTGGTTACGGGAGATGCAGCTCTTGCATCTGGCACTGGCGCCCATGTGATCCGACAGTCCGTTTCATCGACTGCCACGGGCCCAAGGGTAGTGGTAGCTGTAGGTGCAGCTGTGGACACCATCAACCAGGCTCAGGGTGGGCCTGCGCATGCTGTGTTGCACCTGAAGAGTCCCTGGATGATTTCCAGGAGTTCAGGAGGCACAGGGTAAGTGCACACAGGGCTGCCCTAACTGAGGCACATGTCCCTGGGGCAGTATTGTCATCTGCTGCCCGAGCAGCCGGGTGTTGGCAAGTGCATGGGCAGATGCAGCCAACACCACCCCAGCTGTGAGTATAGCATCCAGGACAGTCCCGGTCAGTGACCTTAGCACAGCAGATGTTGCTGCGCAGGGTCAAGTCAGGGGTACCCAGCAGCCACCGAGGCAAGTCAGGGCTTCCATCCTTGTTCCACCTGCCACTCCCTTGGTTCAATCCACCAGTGCCACTGCCCATACTGATCAGGGTGGCATTTGCCAGTCAGGGTCCGGACCACTGTCCAAGAGGAGGAAGGTTGCACCTGCAGTAGAGGCTGGGACCCCAGACACAGCTCCGGCCTCCAGCACGTTGAGGAAGAAGCCTTTCTGCATGCAAGAATTGGACTTCCTTGTGGACTACTTGCGGGAACACAACCGTGATATGCTAGTTGGGCCGAATTGTCACACTACGGCTGCCCATCGTATGTCCCACTGGAAGCATGTTACGGATTGTGTGAGTGCATTTGGACATGAGGTGCGCACAGCTCAAGAGTGCAAAAGCGTTGGGCTGTGCTAAGGTGAAGCGTGCCTCCAATTATGCCATGACTGGGTTGACTGGCGGTGGGTCACCAGCTCAGGAGGAAGATCTTACTCCGCACGAGTCGATCGTAGCGGAGTTAATACTGGCAGAATTGTACGAGTGGGAGAGATGCTGGACTTTGATGCCCGGTCCAGTGAGTGTTGTCACGTGTTTGTCCAGACCATGGGCCTCATTACGACCCAGGCTGTAAGTTACCGCCTGGGTCGTACCCTTACCACCATGGTGTAAACTATGTTTACACCATGGTGGATGGCGGATTTACCGCCCCATTCCAAGGTGAGTGGGGCGGTAAATCCCCATTTCCCATTTTACCCTTCCCCATTCCCATTTGTGCCCCATAGGGCATAATGGGAGTGGGTAAGGCGCTAATTACGCCATCGTAAATTACGGTGGCGTAATTAGCACCATGGTCCCTTAGCGCCATGGATTTTAACGCCTGCAAAAAGCAGGCGTTAAAATCCCCATGGCGCTAAGGGACCTTGTAATCAGGCGTTAAGGGTCGGCACCGTTTACGGCGCCGTTAACCCCTCAACGCCTGACTTGTAATGAGGCCCCATGTGTGGTTTGCTTGTGTGATGTGTTGTGCTTGACTGCCACTACATGTTATGTGTACATGGTTTTCATGTGCGAGTCATGCAATGCTTCACTGATGTGTGCCGGCTGTGCAGCATGCTGGACATGTAGAGCAGACCGGGACTGTCCTCATCACCACACTTGCAACCTACTCCCATGCTAGTCACCCGGCTGCCCCTCCGGTGCATGTTCCAGCTCATTGGCCCTTCTGCATGTAGCCTGGGGTGTCTTTCCACTCAGCACTGGGACTACGTCATCGCATAACTGACGTACATGTGTGTTCTGCCTGCATGCGGGTACTCCACGTAGGCATGCACCCTTGCCCCTCCATCCTCCTGCACCCCAATTTCACCATGACACTGGTGGGTATCATGATGGAGTACTGCAATGGCCTGTTCAATGCTCCTGTGTACATGCACACTTCCCCCTGTCAACCTGCCAGACACATACAGTGGGGTACATTCTTTGTCCTTGATGCAGGGTGTCTCACTCGGACTGTGCAGATGGCAGATGCTCCGCAGGGACATTAGTGCCCATTCATGCTCCATGTGCATTCCATGCATGCCCCTATGTGCCCTTGCCCAGATGATCATTGTAGTACGTGTCCAGGATGACCTACATTTAATGGCATTTGATCATCCATTCCATGCCCACTCTGGCTCAGTCCTGCATCACGCACATGTTTAGGGTGTCACAGTCTGTGTGGGGCACAGGCCTCCCCCTGTTTAAGGCCCCCTGCCTCTGTTCAACTGGTGTAGTGGCTTCTGCACACATGGGTGCACTACTGAGGGTTCATCATGTGTCCTGCTTACTGTCCCATTCTCATCTGCTGTGTTGTCAGTTGACTCAGATGATGCAATTGACGCTAGTCAACACTGTCTGCCAATACACAGGTCTCTGGTCACCCTTTCGCTGACATGCAATGCCTCCCTGCATTTTCACTTAGGGGGGGGGCTTGCTTGTAGCCATGCAACCCATTGCATGCACATTGCATGTGATACCTGAACTTGCCCTTACACTGCCTTCATGTTTATTGATAGACATCATAATGTGCTTGTTCATGTAGATAGTGGGTAACTTACACATGTTCTGCACTGCATCAACCCACTTCTGAGCCATATTACACCGTTCTACATGCCTACTCACTGCTGCAATGTGAAAGTGACCTGGCATGTATGGTCAGATTTTCATCCCTTCTCTGTCATGAATGCCACGGGCACAGGTGCATCCTGTGACACATGTACTCAGCATTGGAACTCCCTAGGGGTTGTTTAGCAAAGTTGATTGGTCAATCTGCGGTCTATAACAACTGGCATAGGGCGCAGATTGCATGTAGCCTGCCAATCGGGTTGTAATGACTGTGGAGCTGCCTTCACGTGTGTATGTGTACACATTCACATGCATCAAAGCAAGCAGAGTTGTAGCTGCTTGCTTTGCTGTATTGGATGCTGTTCATGTTCACAATACAGGTGTATGGGCAAAGGGGTGTTTTTTAACGCTTTCACATGTACATATGCAAGCAGCTTCAACGTTGGGTAGTGCAACATTGCGGCTACTCACATATGTGTGTGTGAAAGTGTTCATTTACACATGTGTCTGCCGCAGCTTTTTAGTTGACTGACTAACATGTAGTTGATTGATGTTAATGCTGGTGAGATTTCAGCATTGCGCACGTTATGTTCAACTGGCATAATCCTGAAGGTGCACTATGGTGCAGTATGTGTGCGCCCAGGCCCACTTTGCTAATATGGTGGGGCCTGGCCATGAAGATTTTACACAAGGAATGATGGAATAGGGCACATTCATAGCACAATGTGCTCAATCAGGCCCTGAGGGGTGTTGTGGAGGCTTCATGTCCTGCAGCTCGGACCGTACTGGGCGTTATGGTCCCTAATTCCTGGTTGCAGGCACTTACTTTGCTTGGGACATTCACTATATCTACATGGCCCATGACACCCAGTACGGGCTGAGCTGCAGATGGATGAAGCTATATTGGTGATGATGGTTTAGTGATGCATGTGTACATGCATATTACGTGTGTCATTGTGTGTTTGGATTCACTTGCAGCACTGGTCAATTTGTAGTTCAGACATGCTTATGGTATGTGCCATCTCTTTGTTGCCATCTGTTTTTTCTGCCTGTGACATTGTTACCTGACCGAGGTGGTGTCTGATGGAGGTGATATACTACATTTTGTACTTGTGTAGGCTTTGCTATTTAGACACATCCATTTCTGCTTTTGGGATGTGCTTGCCTACCAATGCCACTGGATGCATGCCAGGTTCTCATTTGTGTGTGACATGTCTGCTTCATGTGTTGGCTGTCGATGTGATGTCTGTGTGTGTGGGTTATGTGCTTCTGACTTGTGTACTCATGTTTGTTTTTTTCCCCTTTTCAGATGATGACGCAATGGAGCCAGAGGATGGTGTTGTCATGCCAGGCACAGGGTTGCTATCACACCAGCAACCCGGCACAAGTGTGGGTCGTGGGGTGGTAGACCACGAGAACCCACTTTTGTTACAGACCATCGTTCTAGGGCTGGCAATGAGTCTAGTCCGGATGATCACTCTGACGATAATGTCGAGTTGGATGTGCGTCATGTCCATTCATCAATGGTATGTGATTCTGATGTAGACGCTCCTCTGTCCGCGACACCTGCACCGAGGGGCCAGACGGTGGTGGGACCTCTGCCTGTGGTGGATCGGGGCGCACGGTCACACTCCACACCAGTTGCTGATGTACCTGGGGTATCACGTCAACGGAGGAATGTAGTCCTGCAGCCGCGGGCGATGCCAACCCAACAAGGACCGCGGCTCCTTGGGCCCCGTGGGTGTCAAGCCCAGCAACGCGGTGGCCGTGCGCCACCGGGGTATACTGAGTGGGAGCAAGCCATGGTTGCCAATTCCGAAGAACAGGGGGCAACAATTGATAATATCACTCAGAGCTTGGAACATGTGGCCCAATCCGTGCTCCCCCTGCTAGGCAGGTGGATCTCCAGCAGCGGGCGGCACAGTCCAGGGCCCGCTCGCTCAGGCTGGGCATGGCGGCCTCAGACAGGGCACGCCGGGCTGAAATGGTGTCTCTGCGTCAAGCAATTGCTGCTCACGCAGAGGCACAAAGGGAGGCCCTGAGGGATGACCATCAATCCCTCCGATCTACTCTGGGTGTGCTCTTGATGTCAAGGCACCTTTTGAGTCAGAGGGTGAGGAGGATGACGATTTATTTCCCACACGGGTCGGGCTGTGCAGGCATTGAGCCCATGGAGATTTTTTTTTATCTCAACTTCATCGCATGTGGGTGTTGAGGTGCACCCTGTACCTCCGCCCTCCTGGGTGCCTTCCTCCCCCCCCGGGTCGTATGTGGCCATTTTTGATTGTTATAGTCAGTTTAATTTGTTAATATAGTTTAAAATTGCTTGTCTATTGTCCATTCATGTGACGGTGTGGTGCTTTGTGACTTTTGAAAGCATCCACTGTCTGTTCCAGCTGAGCCATTTAAGCTTGTCTCGTGTATGTGTTTGCAGCTTGGGGTCCTGACTAACATATCCCACTCCTGCTTCCCCTATCCATGGGCTCACAAGGATGGTTCGGTGCTACAACCATTTAACAAGGGCATTGGACTTTCGTCATATCTGTGGCCTATCTGGGGCCAGACGGTGGTGGGACCTCTGCCTGTGGTGGATCGGGGCGCACGGTCACACTCCACACCAGTTGCTGATGTACCTGGGGTATCACGTCAACGGAGGAATGTAGTCCTGCAGCCGCGGGCGATGCCAACCCAACAAGGACCGCGGCTCCTTGGGCCCCGTGGGTGTCAAGCCCAGCAACGCGGTGGCCGTGCGCCACCGGGGTATACTGAGTGGGAGCAAGCCATGGTTGCCAATTCCGAAGAACAGGGGGCAACAATTGATAATATCACTCAGAGCTTGGAACATGTGGCCCAATCCGTGCTCCCCCTGCTAGGCAGGTGGATCTCCAGCAGCGGGCGGCACAGTCCAGGGCCCGCTCGCTCAGGCTGGGCATGGCGGCCTCAGACAGGGCACGCCGGGCTGAAATGGTGTCTCTGCGTCAAGCAATTGCTGCTCACGCAGAGGCACAAAGGGAGGCCCTGAGGGATGACCATCAATCCCTCCGATCTACTCTGGGTGTGCTCTTGATGTCAAGGCACCTTTTGAGTCAGAGGGTGAGGAGGATGACGATTTATTTCCCACACGGGTCGGGCTGTGCAGGCATTGAGCCCATGGAGATTTTTTTTTATCTCAACTTCATCGCATGTGGGTGTTGAGGTGCACCCTGTACCTCCGCCCTCCTGGGTGCCTTCCTCCCCCCCCGGGTCGTATGTGGCCATTTTTGATTGTTATAGTCAGTTTAATTTGTTAATATAGTTTAAAATTGCTTGTCTATTGTCCATTCATGTGACGGTGTGGTGCTTTGTGACTTTTGAAAGCATCCACTGTCTGTTCCAGCTGAGCCATTTAAGCTTGTCTCGTGTATGTGTTTGCAGCTTGGGGTCCTGACTAACATATCCCACTCCTGCTTCCCCTATCCATGGGCTCACAAGGATGGTTCGGTGCTACAACCATTTAACAAGGGCATTGGACTTTCGTCATATCTGTGGCCTATCTGCTGCTGTACTACCTGTGTTAAAACCCCTAGTGGGGAAAATGTCTGCTTTCTCCACGGCATGTCTGCAATCAATTTTGGTGAGTACATCATTGATATGTCCATTTATTGATGTTGATTGTGATGCATGTTCTTTTCTTGCCTGTATATGTGCTTGATGCACTTCATGCTGTAGACAGTAGCCTGCACACTTTGGCTGTCAAAGTCACACTGATGGTGGGAGGAGGTCGGATGTAGGTCTCAGACATGGCCCAGTGACAACCAACATGAAGAAACACACACAGGAAACTTGCCAGCCTTTTATGCCCTTTCTGCAGGAAAATGAGCCTACAGACTACCTTTCCCAGCAGACACGGGGCCAAGAACTACAGAAACCTGGCCACGTTGGGTGGTTCCCACGTGTGCATGAGTGCGCAAGCAGAAGCACAGGGCTTGTGCTCAGATGTCCGACAGAAGCAGATGTGTTTCCAGGAGCTCCAAGCAAGGTGAGCAGCACGAGGGGCCACACCCCAGCCGAACTTCCTCCAGGCCCCTCACACATGCATGCTAAGTAGCGCCAGTGCTGGGGAGCTTGGCCAGGCATTGAGGAAGAAGCGCACAGTACAGCTAAGCTGCATTGAGGACCAAATGCCAAGTGGCTTTACAAGTTGTCAGGGTACACGCAGGAGGCGGCACCCATATCCTCGACTCCCCCCTGCTCCATAGAGGCTGAGTTATTAGCGCAGTAGCGTTCCTATCCAGAAACTAATACAACTCCCGGGGGCACCCAGCGACGCACAGACTTGAGTGCAGTGCATATCATTTGCATATGCAAATTGCCACATGCGCTACCTATTGAAATCCGCGGCTGGCAGAACACGACTTGTACTGAAGTCGCACCTCGCCACATGCGTCTAGCAGCTCACCCAAGGACCATTCTATCATCTGTGATTCTTAACACATTGTTCTTCCATTTACCGCGGGGCCACGTGCGGCTGCCTTATCGCATTGACAGTGTATGAACCACCACGGGGGCAAGGAAAAGTATACGAACAAAGCAGCAGACAAGAGTGTTTGTTTGGGCAGGAGTCACTTAGTTTGAGGCTCGAATGATGTTGTGTGTGTGGTGAAAACCCACACAGAATAGTAACTCACGCTCTCTTTGCAGCATTGAACTGCTCCTGTTACCGGACCTGAGAGTGCGCAGGCAGAAGGCCAGCACTCACCCCAGAGATAAGTCTCTCTTTGGCTTGCATTTGTCCCATTTTGTACAATGTGCATAAAGAACATGGTTTCTCTGATTGAGTATGTGTTATTGTCAATAGTTGTATTTTGTATTTTGCCTACTTTCCCTTTGCCCATCCACCTCCCCTCTCCTGCCCCTCTTTCTGGTTATCCTGAATAGCGATGCCTATCCAAACAATGGATCCCTGACCCTCTTTCCCCACCGAGGTCTCGGAGGCCTGTGTAAGTTTTACCTTGCAGGCGCCCAGACCGCAGAGGGGGTGGTTGGTTCGTGCCACTCCTGCGCCTGGAGACCAGAGCTGTGACACTACCCATCAGTTGTTGCATTCCTCATTGATTATTGTGTACTGAAAATGCTGTTGAACCATTGTTGAACTGTGGTACCTTGGTTGTTCTCTCATTCTGCTTGGACATGTGCTTGGCCATTTTCAGCAACTTCAAGTCATCTACTGGAGACTCCTCCAGGGTTTTTCGGTGGCTACAGGCTTTTTTCCCTGGTTTGGGGGTTTGGCTCTTTGGAGTTCTCTGCGATTTGGTATTTTTACCAGTCAAGGTGGCCTCTGAGGGGGCCGGACCCTATTTACACCCAAGGTAGAACATGGAAAACAAGGGGCAGGGGGATCCTGAAGCCAGGTAGACTAGAACGAAGAAGGCTACAGACCCCAGACACAGTTCTTCAGAAGGTCATGGTGATGTGTAAATGAGGGAGGGCCTTTTGTTGTTGGACAGTATGCTTGGGCTACAGTGTTTGGGCACTCTCTGACAGTGTCATTGTGGGGTGCTATGTACATGTGTTCTGCTGGTCAATGGCTGTTCCTGTGTTGTTTATTTTTCAGGTGTCAGGGGATTGTTGTGGTTTGACATGCTGGGGAGTACACATGGGCAATGTTCACATGTGATGCGTACAGGACACTGAGGGTCACTTGATTTCACATGCATGTATTGAGTGCATGTCCCTACTGACACACACACTTACACAATGCTTCACCACACATACAATCACCCTTCCATGCCCACATGTGAACACAGATTGCCTTCTCTGTCATGCTGTGGCCCTGCAGCGCATGATCACTTACCATTTGGGGATTGCGTACATGCGTCAATAGGTTATTTTTGTTGCTTGTCCTTTTTATGTGATGCTCAAGGTGTATCCCCAACACAATGGCTGCTCACTGTGCTGTGTGCTGAGCAGTGTGTTGCAGGAGACACACACAGCACACGGGTTAGGGATTAGCGGATTTGGCTTGGCCAATGTGCATGAGAACAGGCATTCAGTCTTTTGTTGATGGTACCACTGGTGGCATGCATTTGTGTATGACTTTGTATGTGTGGGAGGTTGTTGGTCAGTCATTTCATCTGATTCCATGTCAGGTGTGATTGTCTCAGGCCTCTTTTCATTTATCACTTGTCACATCGTATGTAATTGGTCATGTGTTGGCCTTTTGATGTTGCGTGCCATGTCATGGTGTGGCAGACAAGGGTGATGTGGGTTGGGAGGGTTTGGGTGACATACCAGTGATTGTCATGGCCTGGTCTGCAGGGGGGTGGTGTGATACACACCTTGCATGTGTTCCTTTTGGTCACACAGGATTGGTTTTGTTTAAGTAGCTAGGGATGCACACAATGTAGCACTTCCGTGGCAACATTCTCAGGGTGGTATGGTTGTGACAGTTGACTGTCTGTTTGTCATCATCGGTTGTCACCTGGTATCTGCCAGGCCTGCGTGCACTCCGCAGGGGTGGGAGTTTAGGTGAAAAATGTGGACACAAGCTGGGTCCGGGCCGCCTCGCCACGTGCCCATTCCCCTCCCATGGGCAGCGCCTGTGCCTGTGGTTGGGGATGTGGGGGCACCACCATGTCCACCGGTACATCCCGCCGTGTTGCAACATTGTGCAGGACACATGCTGCCACAATGATCCTGCACACTACTGGGGGTGCGCATATAGTAGCTGGCCGCCAGAGCGGTCAAGGGAGCGGAAGCGTGACTTGAGCACTCCGCATGTGTGCTCCACTATGCCCCTGGTTGCAATATGGGCAGCGTTGTATCTTACCTGGGGTGGTGTGGTGGGGTTCCGTATTGGCGTCATCATGTGGTTGCTCAGAGGGTAGGCACTGTCCCCTGGGGAGGTTAGGATGGTTGTCATTAGTTGGGTTTGTGTATTTGTCTGTGTGCGACATGCATGCATGTACGCAGACATTTGTACTCACCAATGAGCCATGTGTCGCTGTGCTTCCCAACTTCCAGGTCCCGGCTCAGGGCAGACATTCTGTAAATGAAACTGTCATGGGTAGACCCAGGATAGTTTGCATAGACAGAGGTGATGATTCCATGGGCATCGCATACAACCTGTACGTTGATGGAATGCCAGTGCTTTCAGTTTCGATAGATGTGCTCAGTGGCCCTACGTGGATTTAGGGCCACATGGGTGCAATCTATGGCACCAAGCACTTTGGGGAAGTGTTCCACCCTGTAAAAGTCCTGGACCACGGCCTGCGTTTCTGCGGGTGTTCTGGGCATGTATATGTGCCTGCAGACTGAGGGGGGCGCAGTCATGTTTGCCAACACCTGGTGTAGGCAGCGTGACTGCGTGGCCTGTGAAACACCCCCGACTATGGCAGTTGTCCGCTGAAATGACCCAGTGGCCAAAAAATGCAGGACATTGAGCACCTTCTCCAAGGGGCTCAATGCTTGGGAGCACAGGGTGGGTAATGTTAGGTCATCTTCCCATTCCCTGACCAGGTCTAGGATGATACGAGGTGGAAACCTATAACTGCCATTGACCTGGTCATCAGGCATCCCAAAAAGGCTGGTCTGGGGCAATAAAATGCGGGGCATGGCTATTCTCCTCCTCCTGCGGTGTCCCACGATCAGTACTGCGATGAATGGGGCATTCATCGTAGCTGTATATACGTGTTTGTTGTTTGCGCATACTTTTATACCGCACGCGGGGACGCTTCCGTATGCCTTCGTGTGGCAGACGTGTTGACGTCTGTGCGCGTCTTTTGGCATGCACAGGTTTCTTGTATTCGATTCCATGAATACGTGCTGTTCGCGTGCGTGTGGGCGTTCTGTGTATTTCCCTGCTGTACTTCCCCAGTTACGCTTTCTTTTTCACACGTTGTTCCCCATTCCGCATGTTCCGCCCCGTGTTCTGGTGATAGAGAAGTGCATAGGTAGTCCCAGCACGGCTCTGACGGCGCCATTTTGAGTGATCTGCAAGGCAGCGATATTGCCAGCAGAGGTGCCTGCTAGAAGACTGTTGCAATAGTCTAACCTGGAGTTTACGAGGGCAGATGCGAGAAGAGACATATTGCTAACAGATAAAAATGGACGCATTACGCACAGTTGCCTATTAATCCAGCTGCATGATGCTCGGGTTTTGGCCACATGTGGGCGCATGGAGAGGTCAGCGTCAATAGTAATGCTGAGGGTCTTAACGCTTTGGGCCACTGGAATGGAGACATCGGCAATCATAAATGATGTGACTAGATCCGGCAATGAGGATCTCTGTTTTATCGGCATTCAATGCCATAAAGTTCTGACTCATCCAGGAGTGGGTGATGGAGTAGATGGCAGCAATGGCTTTAGAATCAGTGGAGTAAGAGCCTGAAAGTTCGAGGATGACCTGGGTGTCATCAGCGTAGTTGGTATATAAGACACCCAGGTCATCGAGCAACAGGAGCATAGGGAGAATGTAAATGTTGAAGAGAGTATGGGACAGAGAGCATCCCTGAGGAACACCGCGGGTGAGCAGGGAAGGTATAGAAGATGAATTTTGGATCACCCGGGGACCGAGAAAAGAGGCTAGCCATTGCGTCATCAGGTTTATGCAGCCGACAATTGTTTGTAATCTTGTTGCCAGTAATGCGTGGTCTACTAAGTCAAACGCTGTGAAAAGATCTAGCAACATCAAAAGGGCAGGATGGCCACGGTCAATGATGGATCTGAGATTTGATTTTAAATCTAACATGGCAGTTTCTGTGCCAAGACAGTATTATGTACTCTCTATTCCGTCTGTCTGTGTCAAAATTGCCCCGAGGCTCATGTTGTCCGCATCAGTAGTGATGACTGTGTATTTTCCCTGCTTGTAGTTGTGCAATGCAGGCACATTCATTAGCATTTAATTTATGTATTCAAACTCTTCCTCACAATGTTCATCCCGTACAAATGTTACGTACATTCTTACTAAGTTCTACATTACAGCTGTGTGCTTAGCAAAATCCTTTCAAACTTTGAATAGTATTCACCATTCCCAGAAATGCCTGTACTTGATCTTTGCTCTTGGTGAGGCTTTATTCTTAATTGTCTCACTAAATGTCTCTTGGGCGATATGCCCCTTTCCAATATGACATGTCCCAGGTATTAAAACTCCCCCCTGTTTATCTTGAACTTTTAATTGCTTAAGGTCATGCCTGCCGCATGTTGCTTCTTCAGTACCCCATTGACCCTCCTGTTATGTTCCTCGATAGTCTCTACATATACTAGAAGGTCATCCTGGAAGAGCACAATACCTTCATCGCCATCAAAAATCCTGTACATAATGTTCTGGAAGACTGACGTGGCAGAATTAAGTCAGAAAGGCATTCTCTGTTACTGAAATAATCCTTCTGGTATTATAAATGCAGTCAGACCCCTCAATTATCTCTGGAGTGTTACCTGGTGCTAGACAGAGGTTAGATCAAGGATTGAAAACACCCTTGCTGGGCCTATGGTTGATAGTAACTCCTAAATGTTTGGCAAAGGGTTTCTATCTGGGATGATGCATTTATTAAGTTCTCTCATGTCAAGATACATTCTTACGTTTCCTGAAGTTTTCCACACCACCACCAATGATGACACCCATTCTGATGCATCTGTGCTTTCTATCATTCCTTTCTCTTGCAATTTCTTACGCTCTGCTTTCACCTCATCCGTCATGGAAACTGGGATATTGCGCATCTTTTGTGTAACTGCTTTGGATCCCTCCTGCATCCTTATTCGATGTGTGAATCCACTTAAGCAACCTACATCCTCCTTGAACACCTGCTCATGCATTTGCAGTAGATCCGGTGAGCCCATTTCTGTCGTCAATATGGCTTTTTCCGCATTGGAGTCTAGTTTTTTTTCTAATTTCTTTTGGTGAGCCCAACTCTGGAGTGGCAACGATCCTTTCTTCGAAATATATACCTTCACTGTTGCTTCTGTCACACAGTTGAATCAAATAATTGTATTTAATGCAATCAACTGTTACAAATATAATAGTTAAATGTGCAATCCAGTATAAGTTTATGGGCTTTTTTATGTTTGGATACTGCAGGGATCAGTATGATGATGTCAAAGTAAAAAATAATGGCTGAAACATTCTGCTTTGATCAAACTCTAAATCTCCACTCAGTTCCCCTCATTGATTGTCAGGTACTACTATAACATGTGATACTGATTTAGACAGCTGGTAGCGTGGCCGAGCGGTCTAAGGCGCTGGATTTAGGCTCCAGTCTCTCTGGAGGCGTGGGTTCGAATCCCACCGCTGCCAAGGTTTTTTTTTTTTTTGAATGCCCGTTTGGATTTTAAACTTTCAACCAACGTACCGTTTCCGAACTTTCAATTTTTTTTCACACTCTTCCACTGACCGATTTCCCTACAGTGACCCCCCCTTACGAATTTCCTATACAATGCCAGCACACCAGCAAAAAAGTGTATTCGACCCAACCGATTCGTTTTTAAAATCCTGACATTTTTTTCTTTGCTAACGGGGCACAACGTCTAGTTGGCTTACTAGAATGTGATAGATTCTGGGTAATTATTTGCATGAAAGAAACACCAAAAGCAACAAGTCGACAGACGTTTTTTCTATGATTTTCTATAGAGGATTTAGACTGGGGGAGACAGCAGCCGGTAGCGTGGCCGAGCGGTCTAAGGCGCTGGATTAAGGCTCCAGTCTCTTCGGAGGCGTGGGTTCGAATCCCACCGCTGCCAAGTAGTTTTTTTTTCTCCAATCTTCTACCCTTATTGTCAATGAACATTTTCATAGCTTTTATCTCAAGGTAGATGAATGGATGTTGGGGGGAGTACTAGGGCATGTTTTTTGAGCGCAGGGCAGGTGTGCCCTGGTCTCTGGTACTTCAATAATATGTTATAAAGACGTCCCCTTGTAATACGTAACCCTATTTATCCAACAGAGTCCCCCCCCACCCAAGCCTTTCCTTTTTATTATTATTTACATTTTATAATAAAGCAACCCCCGCAGCACGTGCAGCAATTAAGGCCTTAAAGTGAGTTGATTTCACAATGTGAACACATCTCGCTCCTGTCCTTGAGCCAGCCATTGTCCAGATTCCCCACATACTTTTTATCGCTGTGCTATCAATCTCGTTTAGTCGGCAAGGTATCTTTTACTGAATCTTAAAATTGTGCCAAGAGATTTTAACAAAATGGTGAGACACTGCCCTCTTGAGGGCGGCTGAAACACACTTCAATCCTCCTTATCGACGAACTAAAGGAGACCAGAACTGCCCCAAATACATTAGAAGAGTGTTAAGGCCTTTTGTCAGAGGTGTTGCTCCCTGTACATCTCTCGGGTTTTGGCCAAAATCTAAAACTGGCAATTATGAGTGGTGACAGTGCATTCAGATTCTGTTCCAAAACACAGTGGACAGTAGGTGTTGCCACGAGAGACCTAATACACTAAAATAAAATGTTATTGTCTTCAGTTCATAATGTATCATTCATATTTTTTAAATCTCTTATTTTCAAATCTCCTCCTCATTTTGTTGCTTCCCCCAACCCAACCTAAAACTATTTCACATTGTTAAGGCATACATGCCACCCCTCCTGATTTAGAAGGGAGACTCCCGATTTTACTATTAAAAATCTTGATATTTTCCCCTTCTCCCACCTAAAACAATTTTAACCCCAATACAAGCCTGTGGGAAAATTCATTTTTCCCGATTTCCTTGACAAAATCTACCTCCGAGGTGCTTCAAAATGTTGGCTTGTATGTTAAGGCACCACTTGCTTTTACTTTCGTTCTGGTGCTCACGTATATGTAGATGTTTGGCCAAATCAATGATACCTTGTAGGGCCTCAGCAGACGGAGAGACGGAATCAAAAGGTCTATAACTACTAATCAGTTTCTCCCATGGCTTCCCTGGGATATCTGTGAGGTTCATTGGCTTTTGAGCATCCCCACAAACACACGTTGTCACTGTTTTTACAAAGGACACAATTCCCCACTGTTCTTTCTATCTATATATCAACAACAGCCCCCCAGCAGTCGTTCATTATCCTCCTCTTCGTCTTCACTATCCCTTGATAACCTTTGTGTCCCATCTCAATCAAACGTTGTCTTATAACTTCAGGAGGTATGACATTGTCACCTCTTTTCAGTACATTGTTCTAAAAATACACTTTGGGGGTAATTCATAGAATTCGGTGCACAAGTGGCAGACGCGGCTGGCGCACAGAGTGCGCGTGCGGCAGTCTGCGCCAGCCGCATGTGCCAAAACCCATTTAGGCGTACAACGTATTCATAAATTTATACATCGATAAGCAGCCGTGGCACAGAGTGGCGCAGCGACCCTGCAGCAGCGCCAGTTACGCCCCCAACCCCGCCCTGTGCGCTAAAAACTTTGCACAAATTCAGTACATGGCGCAAAGGTCAGTGGACCAGCATAGAGCCCCCAACCACAAAAACGCGTGTAAAACTCCCCGCTCACCCCTCGGAATACACGTACCCCGGTTGTGCCAGCGAAATCGCATGTAAAACTCCCCGCGCACCCCTCCGAATACAATCCAATTTCTTACGCTCTGCTTTCACCTCATCCGTCATGGAAACTGGGATATTGCGCATCTTTTGTGTAACTGCTTTGGATCCCTCCTGCATCCTTATTCGATGTGTGAATCCACTTAAGCAACCTACATCCTCCTTAAACACCTGCTCATGCATTTGTAGTAGATCCGGTGAGCCCATTTCTGTCGTCAATATGGCTTTTTCCGCATTGGAGTCTAGTTTTTTTTCTAATTTCTTTTGGTGAGCCCAACTCTGGAGTGGCAACGATCCTTTCTTCGAAATATATACCTTCACTGTTGCTTCTGTCACACAGTTGAATCAAATAAGTGTATTTAATGCAATCAACTGTTAAAAATATAATAGTTAATGTGCAATCCAGTATAAGTTTATGGGCTTTTTTATGTTTGGATACTGCTGGGATCAGTATGATGTCAAAGTAAAAAATAATGGCTGAAACATTATACACGTACCCCGCTTGCGCCAGCGAAAACGTGTGGAAAAGTTCACGTGCATCCCCGGAATACACGTACCGCATCCCACGAAGAGCACGTACAGAGCGATGGAAACACACATGGGACCTTCAACCTGTGGCGAGGGAAAAGCCCGCGCGTGTTACGTCACAGACGCGCTTACACGCTAAGGGCCTTTCCTCGCATTACACGCTGACGTGCTGTTTTTTCACGTGCCAAATCACTCCGTATCAAGCTGGCCACGTGACAACACATGGAAGACCACGCTCCTGCCCAGAAGGCCGAATTACTGCCCCCCAGACCACGAGCAGCCTCCCACGATCCATCTGCTGCTGCCTGCCTGCTGCCACCGTGCCCTGCCATTTGGTGCCTGCACATCTGCCATCAGCAGTGGTCCAGTTGCAGTGACTACCCCTGCTGGAACAGAAGATACCTGACTGAAGTACCCTCACTACACAGCCCAGCCCCAGGACCCAGTTGCCCACCCACACCTGCCTCAGGGGTTGCCATGTCCGACACAACACCTTCCGGCACCAGTGGCAACCCCCAGCCAGAGAGGCAGAGGGCTACCAGATTCAGTCAAAAGGAAGTTGGTATCCTGGTGGAGAAAGTTCTGGGGCATTATGATGCCCTCTTCGGAAGACCACGCACCGACAATGATGGACGGAAGAGGATCTGGAAGGACATTGTGGCTGCCATCAACGTGGAGGGGGTGGCAGCCCGTGACATATGACACGTCCGGAAGCGCTGGGAGGACTTCAGGTCCAGGACCCTCAGGAAGGCCCGGTGCCTCTTGGAGGCAGCGGATGCAGAGGGGTGCCGGGTCCACCTTACCAACGACCAGCTGAGGGTCCTGGAACATATACGCCCAGCGCTTCACCTCCAGGTCCTTGAGAGGCATACCCGTCCGGAGTCGAACGGTAAGTGTCCATGTGTACTGATTGGACGCAGTGCATGCTGAGGTGTGCCAGGTGTGTGCAGCTTGGACATATGTCTTGAAAGGCCCATGTATGGATGTGTATGTGCAGGGACATGAGCCTGCAGCATGTGAGTCCAGTCATGTGTGAGGCACATCAATGGTGTATATGTTACAATGCATCATGCGGAGCAGCATGCGGAACGCACACATGTATGCATGCCTGTGTCTGTACTTTGACATGTTTGTGGTGTGAGATATGTGTGCTGCTGTCATGGACATGCATGATGTACATGTCCGTGTGTCTGAGTAGTGTGTGCGCCATGGATGCATGACACATGTCCGTGACGATGTGTCCATTCACTGATACAGCCTAGTCATCCTTATATCCACTGTGTCTGGGGGTATACCGTGCCAAATGCATGACCCATGGTGCATGTGAGAATTAGCCCACCATTGGATGCAACTATGGTGCCTTGGACATGGATGGCAATGTATGTTGCATGTGCCATGCCTGTTCCTGCATGTGTGTTGCCTGCACTGACCCATGTGTTCTGGAGGGACATGATGGAAGTGACGTTTGACAGTGCCACTCATGTGCTATTGCTTTGTGTCTAGGGGACTATAGTTCAGTACCCTGATGCTTGTGTTCAATGTCTCCCTTTACACAGCGTCGAGTGAAGAAGAGGGCGGAGACGGCGCTTTGGAGGAAAGCGGCAGGGATGCCTCCACCGGTGACGCAAGGCCCAGTCACCCTGCCAGGAAATACCATCACCCGGGAGCGAGGGGACTGGTGCCGCATCTACCACTACGGCTGCAGCGGAAGGGGTGGATGAGCTCCCACAGGGGCTTGCAATGGCCGAAGACAGTGCAGAACCATCCAGGTTTGTGGTGGGTATAGAGGAGGAGGAGGCCGCTACAGAGCTGCACATGGGGCCCGGTGGGGGTGGTACCACTGGTGCAAGTGGTGCAGTCCAGGGGCAGGGGCAGGAGACAGCACAGGTCGCCGCGGAGGTGCCCATGCGTGTCTCTGTCACTGACACTGTAACTGCATCACCATGCACCAGCAGGAATGCCCCGTCCCAGGCCTGTCCGCAGGTAGGGGGGAGGTCCACGTCATCTGGTACTCCTCTACCTGCGGACGAGGGGACCCGTGAGCGGATGGAGTCCACCCTGATTGGTGTCACGTTGCGCACATGTGACATTCGTGATGACTTGCGTGCTTCCTGGGGGGACCACGCACGTCATTACGAAGTGGTGTATGCCAACATGGCCCAGTTGGGAGGGTCCATGGTCGGGGGTTTCCTCCATGTGTTGGCCAGTCTTGCGGCCCTCTCCTCCTCTGTGCACACTATACGCCAGTCGTTCTCCGTGCCGTATTCCGGGTCAGATGCCACCAGGGCCCCCTGTGGATCTGCCCCAATCAACGCATCCAGCCTGGTGGAGATCCCATCCCTGCTACAGTCTGGAGTCGGAGGTCCAACAGGGGTGGACACCCCACCAACTGGACCCCAGAGGATGGACGATGTGCCGGCATCATCGGGCAGGGCACGTGCACGATGGCGCTGGTGGATTCCATCATCCCGTATGTCGTTGTGGTGGCAGAGGCAGTTGCGTCGGAGGCAGCGGCAGGCTCAGCGTGGGAGGCATTATGGCTCAGGGCCATCTACATCACAGGGGCAGGCATCGGCCAGAGGGCAGGAGGACCCTGGGTTGGGAGTGTCATTTAGTGTGGCTGCGGTTGGGCTAGCGGATAGATGCAGAGCGGCGGCGGGCGGAAGAGACACGGCTTACTATGGTCAGGGCGCAGAACTCCATACTCAGGGCATTGATGCGGGCTGAGTGCCTCGAGTCAGGGCGCAGAACTCCATACTCAGGGCATTGATGCGGGCTGAGTGCCTCATGTGTTGCCACTGTGTGGCTCCGTTGTGCATTGATGCAGCCCCGACTCATGTCCCCCGCCCACCCACCAGTGACGGGCATCTGCCAGCAGGCCCCAACGCATGGCCGACCAGACAACATGTCATGAGTAAACAGACCCATGTCCCTAATGCCAACCAAAATCCCCTCCTGCCCCCCAGTCCAAGCACGCAAACATCCACTGTGCCCACTCCCAAATAACCCATGCCATGACAGTCTCAAAAGAACCACCATGCCCATGCATAAATGCACAACGGAGCCACACAGTGGCAACACATGACTGAGGCAATGTTCATTGAGACATGCACAAAACCAATGATAGAATACCAATCATGAAGTTAGAATTGATTAAAAACATAATGAAGTAACATAGAAGAAATCAAACTTAAAAATCAATATACAATGACAGATATAAGCAAAATATGGTAATCCAATGGAAAACAAATAAACGTCATGTTGAATGAAAAAAGTGGTCCATTGCCAATGTCAATAAGAAATAAATAATTTTAATAAAAGTAAACCATTGATCCATGGGAAAATTGAAAAAGAACGTCTGTACAAGTCTACAACCATCTACAATCCAAGTCCTAAGGGTCCATGATCCACAAAGCAAATGAAACCCACAAAAATGTCCTATGAAGAAAAAACTATATACATGAAGTGGAGCAATGTCCATTTATTCCAAAATAAAATATAAAACAAAGGAAACCTAACACTAATGAACTATGTACAATGGCGGCGGGCAAGTCCTATGGCTCACTCTTTGATGTTCCAGGCCAGGGCATCACCGAACTCCTCTTCAACGTCCTGGAGGCGGGCCTCTTCCCTGGCCTCGAGGTCTCGCAGGGATACAGCCATGGCGTCCTCAAACTTCCTGCGAGTTGCCTCGAGGCACTCAGCCCGCCTCAATGCCCTGCGCATGGAGTTCTCCACCCTGACCATAGTGAGCCGTGCCTCTTCCGCCCGCCGCCGCTGCCCATCTATCCGCTGGCCCAACCTCTTCCACACGGAAGACACTCCCAATCCAGGGTCCTCCTGCCCTCCGGCCGATGCCTGCCCCTGTGAAGTTGATGGCCCCGAGCCATCTTCGCTCCCACCATGAGCCTGCTGCTGCTGTGCATGTGCCCTGCCTGTCGATGCCTGCACGTCCTCCTCCTGCTGGGGCCCAGTTGTTGGGGTGGCCACCCCTGCTGGACCTCCGACTCCCGACTGTGGCAGGGATGTGTCCTCCACCAGCCTGGCTGCTGGGTCAGGGACAGCTCCACAGGGTGCCCAGGTGATACTTGGGCAGGAAGATGGCACGGAGGATGACTGGCGCATAGGGGGTGCAGTTGAGGAGGGGGTCGCTAGAAGTTCCAGCACACGGATGAACCCAGGCTTGCTGACCCGTCCTAGTAGGTTGACGTAGCCAATGAGGTATTCGAAATGACTTGCATTGTCCTCACGAGAACCCTGCACGTCATCCCGAATACCACGTTGACGCAACACCACCCCAGCAAGGACAGGCTCAACACAGTCCCGGATTGCCACATCCGCAGGGAGAGGAAGGCCAGTAGTTGTGTACGCAACCCCTCCCTGAAAATGGGTCTGGACGAAGGCATCCCTGCTGGTGCCAGGTGATGCAGTCACAGGATCAGGGACAGGATTACACACAGGCACCTCCACGGCGGCCTGTGCTGCCTCCTGTCCCTGCCCCTGGACTGCACCACGAGCACCAGTGGAATCCCCCCTCCAGGCCCCGTGCATGGGCCTTCCATGGCCTCCTCCTCAAACGAAACCCCCCACCAACCTGGATGACTCTGTGCCATCTTCCTCCATAGGCCCCTGTGCGGGCTTAGCTGCCCCTTCTGCTGCTGAGGAGTCCACCTCCAACCTCTGCCTCTTGGACCTTCCTTGGACGCAGCACCAGACTCCTCACTCCCCGAAGAGATGACAACCTGGGAGGGGAGCTGGGCCTTGCCTCCCCGGCTGGCGGTGGGATCCCTGCCTCTGTGCTCCATCAGTCGACGCTGCAGACAGGGAGAGACAGAACACAGGCATCAGGGCACTGTACAATGGTCTGATACACACATGACAGTTGCACATGAGTGGCAGTCTCAAACTTCACGGATGGCATCACACTCCCCAACACACATATCATTTGAACCCACACACATGCGCAAATTAACAGGAATGTTGCAGCAGGCAGCACCATCCATACACATACAACAGCATGAAAATCCGATGGTTAGGCTGACGTCTCATGCAACACGGGTATGCCACCATACATACATGCATCTCTACATCTCCACCACCTGTCATAGTGCAATCATTGGCAACTATGTCACGTCTGCCAATGGGGTTCCTACATGTCTGTGTCACATGCATCCATGGCGTATCACATTTGCACACATGTCAAACACACACACACACACACATGTATGCCATGCACGTACATGAAGGTGGAATAAGCATCCATGTGTCACACTCCAACCATGCCATAGTACATACACATAAATGCTGACATGTGTGCATCCCCACATGCATTCGTGCATCATGCATTTGAACACATACACCATTGATGTGCCTCACACATGACTGGACTCACATGCGGCAGGCTCATGTCCCTGCACATGCACATCCATACATGGGCCTTTCAAGTCATATGTCCAAGCTGCACACACCTGGCACACCTCAACATGCACTGCGTCCAATCAGTACACATGGACACTTACCACTCGACTCCGGACGGGTATGCCTCTCAAGGGCCTGGTGGTGAAGCGCTGGGCGTATACATTCCAGGACCCTCGTCTGGTCATCGGTAAGGCGGACCCGGCACCCCTCTGCATCCGCTGTCTCCAAGAGGCACCGGGACTTCTTGAGGGTCCTGGACATGAAGTCCTCCCAGCGCTTCCGGACGTGTCGTATGTCGCGGGCTGCCACCCCCTCCACGTTGATGGCAGCCATGATGTGCTTCCAGATCCTCTTCCGTCCATCATTTTCGGCACGTGGTCTTCTGAAGAGGGCACCATAATGCACCAGGACTTGCTCCACCAGGATACCAACTTCTGCCGCACTGAAGCTGGTAGCCCTCTGCCTTTCTGGCTGGGGGTTGCCAGTGGTGTCCGATGGTGTTTGCCCTGACATGGCAACCCCCGAGGCAGGTGTGGGGGGGCAACTGGGTCCTGGTGCTGGGCTGTGGAGTGATGGAACTGTAGTCGGGAGTCTGCTGTTCCAGCAGGGGTGCTCACTGCAACTGGACCCCTGCAGATGGCTGACATGCAGGCACCAGATAGCAGGGCACTTGGCCAGCAGGCAGGCAGGCAGCAGCAGATGGCTGGTGGGAGTTGGCTCAGGGCTCTGGGGGGCAGGAAAATGGCCTTCTGGGCAGGAGCGTGGTCTTCCGTGTGTTGTCGTGTGGCCAGCTTGATACGGACTGATTTGGCACGTGAAAAAACTGCACGTCAGCGTGTAATTCGAGGAAAGGCCCTTAGCGTGTAAGCACATCTGTGACATAACACGTGTGGGCGGTCCCCTCATCACGAGTGCATAGTGATTCAGCACGTGAAAAAACAGCACGTCCGCGTGTTAATGCGTGTAATTCGAGGAAAGGGCCAAAGCGCGTAAGTGACGTGATGCGGTCAGGCTTTTCCCTCAGTACGGGTTAAAGGGGAGTGGGGCCAGCAGTTCGCTGTACGTGCCTTTTGTGGAGACCGACTTGTGTTGGTACTTCTGGTTGTTTCGCGCGCCATCACAACTTCACAGTGGATCGAGGACATATCTCTTCTATTGGCAGGGTTATTGGCTACGCGTGTTTTTCCTTATCACGCTAGTCTGACAGTGAGTCGCGCATGCTATTCTTCCCACTGCGGGTGCCCCTGTGTATCGCGTACCCGTTTTCGAGGTCATAGTAGCCTGCGTTTCCCACGTGTATGGGTTTTTCGTGTCCCTGGGTGCCACTGCGTACTGCGGGAGGTTAATTCCACACAGGTGGGCTACCAGGGGTTGCCTGCACGGTTTTACTACAGTTTTGGGGTGCCTGAGCATTGTGTGACCCGTCACTTTATCACTGGGGTCACATACAGCCTTGCAGGTGCACAAGGGTGCTGTTAACATCTTGTATCCCACCCCCTTCACCCCAATTGCCCAGGACAATTGTCATGTACACCTCCCATTGGCACTACTCGATCTGTGCCGGCACTACTCCATCTGTGCCATGGTTGGGAGGCCACGAAAGGTGAGGAGCGCCTCAGCTGGGCATACTCCATGTGGCGGGCGTGGTCAGGGACATGGCCGGGATGACCAGGGAGTAGGGGGACTCCAGGGTGTCCACGGTGGCTGCAGAGGGGGAAAAGGCAGGGATGAGCCACTTCGGCACGATGTTGTGCCACATGTTGGTGTAGTCATGCCCCCACCCCCTGTGGTTACGGGAGATGCAGCTCTTGCATCTGGCACTGGCGCCCATGTGATCCGACAGTCCGTTTCATCGACTGCCACGGGCCCAAGGGTAGTGGTAGCTGTAGGTGCAGCTGTGGACACCATCAACCAGGCTCAGGGTGGGCCTGCGCATGCTGTGTTGCACCTGAAGAGTCCCTGGATGATTTCCAGGAGTTCAGGAGGCACAGGGTAAGTGCACACAGGGCTGCCCTGACTGAGGCACATGTCCCTGGGGCAGTATTGTCATCTGCTGCCCGAGCAGCCGGGTGTTGGCAAGTGCATGGGCAGATGCAGCCAACACCACCCCAGCTGTGAGTATAGCATCCAGGACAGTCCCGGTCAGTGACCTTAGCACAGCAGATGTTGCTGCGCAGGGTCAAGTCAGGGGTACCCAGCAGCCACCGAGGCAAGTCAGGGCTTCCATCCTTGTTCCACCTGCCACTCCCTTGGTTCAATCCACCAGTGCCACTGCCCATACTGATCAGGGTGGCATTTGCCAGTCAGGGTCCGGACCACTGTCCAAGAGGAGGAAGGTTGCACCTGCAGTAGAGGCTGGGACCCCAGACACAGCTCCGGCCTCCAGCACGTTGAGGAAGAAGCCTTTCTGCATGCAAGAATTGGACTTCCTTGTGGACTACTTGCGGGAACACAACCGTGATATGCTAGTTGGGCCGAATTGTCACACTACGGCTGCCCATCGTATGTCCCACTGGAAGCATGTTACGGATTGTGTGAGTGCATTTGGACATGAGGTGCGCACAGCTCAAGAGTGCAAAAAGCGTTGGGATGACCTCCGACGCTGTGCTAAGGTGAAGCGTGCCTCCAATTATGCCATGACTGGGTTGACTGGCGGTGGGTCACCAGCTCAGGAGGAAGATCTTACTCCGCACGAGTCGATCGTAGCGGAGTTAATACTGGCAGAATTGTACGAGTGGGAGAGATGCTGGACTTTGATGCCCGGTCCAGTGAGTGTTGTCACGTGTTTGTCCAGACCATGGGCCTCATTACGACCCAGGCTGTAAGTTACCGCCTGGGTCGTACCCTTACCACCATGGTGTAAACTATGTTTACACCATGGTGGATGGCGGATTTACCGCCCCATTCCAAGGTGAGTGGGGCGGTAAATCCCCATTTCCCATTTTACCCTTCCCCATTCCCATTTGTGCCCCATAGGGCATAATGGGAGTGGGTAAGGCGCTAATTACGCCATCGTAAATTACGGTGGCGTAATTAGCACCATGGTCCCTTAGCGCCATGGATTTTAACGCCTGCAAAAAGCAGGCGTTAAAATCCCCATGGCGCTAAGGGACCTTGTAATCAGGCGTTAAGGGTCGGCACCGTTTACGGCGCCGTTAACCCCTCAACGCCTGACTTGTAATGAGGCCCCATGTGTGGTTTGCTTGTGTGATGTGTTGTGCTTGACTGCCACTACATGTTATGTGTACATGGTTTTCATGTGCGAGTCATGCAATGCTTCACTGATGTGTGCCGGCTGTGCAGCATGCTGGACATGTAGAGCAGACCGGGACTGTCCTCATCACCACACTTGCAACCTACTCCCATGCTAGTCACCCGGCTGCCCCTCCGGTGCATGTTCCAGCTCATTGGCCCTTCTGCATGTAGCCTGGGGTGTCTTTCCACTCAGCACTGGGACTACGTCATCGCATAACTGACGTACATGTGTGTTCTGCCTGCATGCGGGTACTCCACGTAGGCATGCACCCTTGCCCCTCCATCCTCCTGCACCCCAATTTCACCATGACACTGGTGGGTATCATGATGGAGTACTGCAATGGCCTGTTCAATGCTCCTGTGTACATGCACACTTCCCCCTGTCAACCTGCCAGACACATACAGTGGGGTACATTCTTTGTCCTTGATGCAGGGTGTCTCACTCGGACTGTGCAGATGGCAGATGCTCCGCAGGGACATTAGTGCCCATTCATGCTCCATGTGCATTCCATGCATGCCCCTATGTGCCCTTGCCCAGATGATCATTGTAGTACGTGTCCAGGATGACCTACATTTAATGGCATTTGATCATCCATTCCATGCCCACTCTGGCTCAGTCCTGCATCACGCACATGTTTAGGGTGTCACAGTCTGTGTGGGGCACAGGCCTCCCCCTGTTTAAGGCCCCCTGCCTCTGTTCAACTGGTGTAGTGGCTTCTGCACACATGGGTGCACTACTGAGGGTTCATCATGTGTCCTGCTTACTGTCCCATTCTCATCTGCTGTGTTGTCAGTTGACTCAGATGATGCAATTGACGCTAGTCAACACTGTCTGCCAATACACAGGTCTCTGGTCACCCTTTCGCTGACATGCAATGCCTCCCTGCATTTTCACTTAGGGGGGGGCTTGCTTGTAGCCATGCAACCCATTGCATGCACATTGCATGTGATACCTGAACTTGCCCTTACACTGCCTTCATGTTTATTGATAGACATCATAATGTGCTTGTTCATGTAGATAGTGGGTAACTTACACATGTTCTGCACTGCATCAACCCACTTCTGAGCCATATTACACCGTTCTACATGCCTACTCACTGCTGCAATGTGAAAGTGACCTGGCATGTATGGTCAGATTTTCATCCCTTCTCTGTCATGAATGCCACGGGCACAGGTGCATCCTGTGACACATGTACTCAGCATTGGAACTCCCTAGGGGTTGTTTAGCAAAGTTGATTGGTCAATCTGCGGTCTATAACAACTGGCATAGGGCGCAGATTGCATGTAGCCTGCCAATCGGGTTGTAATGACTGTGGAGCTGCCTTCACGTGTGTATGTGTACACATTCACATGCATCAAAGCAAGCAGAGTTGTAGCTGCTTGCTTTGCTGTATTGGATGCTGTTCATGTTCACAATACAGGTGTATGGGCAAAGGGGTGTTTTTTAACGCTTTCACATGTACATATGCAAGCAGCTTCAACGTTGGGTAGTGCAACATTGCGGCTACTCACATATGTGTGTGTGAAAGTGTTCATTTACACATGTGTCTTCCGCAGCTTTTTAGTTGACTGACTAACATGTAGTTGATTGATGTTAATGCTGGTGAGATTTCAGCATTGCGCACGTTATGTTCAACTGGCATAATCCTGAAGGTGCACTGTGGTGCAGTATGTGTGCGCCCAGGCCCACTTTGCTAATATGGTGGGGCCTGGCCATGAAGATTTTACACAAGGAATGATGAAATAGGGCACATTCATAGCACAATGTGCTCAATCAGGCCCTGAGGGGTGTTGTGGAGGCTTCATGTCCTGCAGCTCGGACCGTACTGGGCGTTATGGTCCCTAATTCCTGGTTGCAGGCACTTACTTTGCTTGGGACATTCACTATATCTACATGGCCCATGACACCCAGTACGGGCTGAGCTGCAGATGGATGAAGCTATATTGGTGATGATGGTTTAGTGATGCATGTGTACATGCATATTACGTGTGTCATTGTGTGTTTGGATTCACTTGCAGCACTGGTCAATTTGTAGTTCAGACATGCTTATGGTATGTGCCATCTCTTTGTTGCCATCTGTTTTTTCTGCCTGTGACATTGTTACCTGACCGAGGTGGTGTCTGATGGAGGTGATATACTACATTTTGTACTTGTGTAGGCTTTGCTATTTAGACACATCCATTTCTGCTTTTGGGATGTGCTTGCCTACCAATGCCACTGGATGCATGCCAGGTTCTCATTTGTGTGTGACATGTCTGCTTCATGTGTTGGCTGTCGATGTGATGTCTGTGTGTGTGGGTTATGTGCTTCTGACTTGTGTACTCATGTTTGTTTTTTTCCCCTTTTCAGATGATGACGCAATGGAGCCAGAGGATGGTGTTGTCATGCCAGGCACAGGGTTGCTATCACACCAGCAACCCGGCACAAGTGTGGGTCGTGGGGTGGTAGACCACGAGAACCCACTTTTGTTACAGACCATCGTTCTAGGGCTGGCAATGAGTCTAGTCCGGATGATCACTCTGACGATAATGTCGAGTTGGATGTGCGTCATGTCCATTCATCAATGGTATGTGATTCTGATGTAGACGCTCCTCTGTCCGCGACACCTGCACCGAGGGGCCAGACGGTGGTGGGACCTCTGCCTGTGGTGGATCGGGGCGCACGGTCACACTCCACACCAGTTGCTGATGTACCTGGGGTATCACGTCAACGGAGGAATGTAGTCCTGCAGCCGCGGGCGATGCCAACCCAACAAGGACCGCGGCTCCTTGGGCCCCGTGGGTGTCAAGCCCAGCAACGCGGTGGCCGTGCGCCACCGGGGTATACTGAGTGGGAGCAAGCCATGGTTGCCAATTCCGAAGAACAGGGGGCAACAATTGATAATATCACTCAGAGCTTGGAACATGTGGCCCAATCCGTGCTCCCCCTGCTAGGCAGGTGGATCTCCAGCAGCGGGCGGCACAGTCCAGGGCCCGCTCGCTCAGGCTGGGCATGGCGGCCTCAGACAGGGCACGCCGGGCTGAAATGGTGTCTCTGCGTCAAGCAATTGCTGCTCACGCAGAGGCACAAAGGGAGGCCCTGAGGGATGACCATCAATCCCTCCGATCTACTCTGGGTGTGCTCTTGATGTCAAGGCACCTTTTGAGTCAGAGGGTGAGGAGGATGACGATTTATTTCCCACACGGGTCGGGCTGTGCAGGCATTGAGCCCATGGAGATTTTTTTTTATCTCAACTTCATCGCATGTGGGTGTTGAGGTGCACCCTGTACCTCCGCCCTCCTGGGTGCCTTCCTCCCCCCCCGGGTCGTATGTGGCCATTTTTGATTGTTATAGTCAGTTTAATTTGTTAATATAGTTTAAAATTGCTTGTCTATTGTCCATTCATGTGACGGTGTGGTGCTTTGTGACTTTTGAAAGCATCCACTGTCTGTTCCAGCTGAGCCATTTAAGCTTGTCTCGTGTATGTGTTTGCAGCTTGGGGTCCTGACTAACATATCCCACTCCTGCTTCCCCTATCCATGGGCTCACAAGGATGGTTCGGTGCTACAACCATTTAACAAGGGCATTGGACTTTCGTCATATCTGTGGCCTATCTGCTGCTGTACTACCTGTGTTAAAACCCCTAGTGGGGAAAATGTCTGCTTTCTCCACGGCATGTCTGCAATCAATTTTGGTGAGTACATCATTGATATGTCCATTTATTGATGTTGATTGTGATGCATGTTCTTTTCTTGCCTGTATATGTGCTTGATGCACTTCATGCTGTAGACAGTAGCCTGCACACTTTGGCTGTCAAAGTCACACTGATGGTGGGAGGAGGTCGGATGTAGGTCTCAGACATGGCCCAGTGACAACCAACATGAAGAAACACACACAGGAAACTTGCCAGCCTTTTATGCCCTTTCTGCAGGAAAATGAGCCTACAGACTACCTTTCCCAGCAGACACGGGGCCAAGAACTACAGAAACCTGGCCACGTTGGGTGGTTCCCACGTGCGCATGAGTGCGCAAGCAGAAGCACAGGGCTTGTGCTCAGATGTCCGACAGAAGCAGATGTGTTTCCAGGAGCTCCAAGCAAGGTGAGCAGCACGAGGGGCCACACCCCAGCCGAACTTCCTCCAGGCCCCTCACACATGCATGCTAAGTAGCGCCAGTGCTGGGGAGCTTGGCCAGGCATTGAGGAAGAAGCGCACAGTACAGCTAAGCTGCATTGAGGACCAAATGCCAAGTGGCTTTACAAGTTGTCAGGGTACACGCAGGAGGCGGCACCCATATCCTCGACTCCCCCCTGCTCCATAGAGGCTGAGTTATTAGCGCAGTAGCGTTCCTATCCAGAAACTAATACAACTCCCGGGGGCACCCAGCGACGCACAGACTTGAGTGCAGTGCATATCATTTGCATATGCAAATTGACACATGCGCTACCTATTGAAATCCGCGGCTGGCAGAACACGACTTGTACTGAAGTCGCACCTCGCCACATGCGTCTAGCAGCTCACCCAAGGACCATTCTATCATCTGTGATTCTTAACACATTGTTCTTCCATTTACCGCGGGGCCACGTGCGGCTGCCTTATCGCATTGACAGTGTATGAACCACCACGGGGGCAAGGAAAAGTATACGAACAAAGCAGCAGACAAGAGTGTTTGTTTGGGCAGGAGTCACTTAGTTTGAGGCTCGAATGATGTTGTGTGTGTGGTGAAAACCCACACAGAATAGTAACTCACGCTCTCTTTGCAGCATTGAACTGCTCCTGTTACCGGACCTGAGAGTGCGCAGGCAGAAGGCCAGCACTCACCCCAGAGATAAGTCTCTCTTTGGCTTGCATTTGTCCCATTTTGTACAATGTGCATAAAGAACATGGTTTCTCTGATTGAGTATGTGTTATTGTCAATAGTTGTATTTTGTATTTTGCCTACTTTCCCTTTGCCCATCCACCTCCCCTCTCCTGCCCCTCTTTCTGGTTATCCTGAATAGCGATGCCTATCCAAACAATGGATCCCTGACCCTCTTTCCCCACCGAGGTCTCGGAGGCCTGTGTAAGTTTTACCTTGCAGGCGCCCAGACCGCAGAGGGGGTGGTTGGTTCGTGCCACTCCTGCGCCTGGAGACCAGAGCTGTGACACTACCCATCAGTTGTTGCATTCCTCATTGATTATTGTGTACTGAAAATGCTGTTGAACCATTGTTGAACTGTGGTACCTTGGTTGTTCTCTCATTCTGCTTGGACATGTGCTTGGCCATTTTCAGCAACTTCAAGTCATCTACTGGAGACTCCTCCAGGGTTTTTCGGTGGCAACAGGCTTTTTTCCCTGGTTTGGGGGTTTGGCTCTTTGGAGTTCTCTGCGATTTGGTATTTTTACCAGTCAAGGTGGCCTCTGAGGGGGCCGGACCCTATTTACACCCAAGGTAGAACATGGAAAACAAGGGGCAGGGGGATCCTGAAGCCAGGTAGACTAGAACGAAGAAGGCTACAGACCCCAGACACAGTTCTTCAGAAGGTCATGGTGATGTGTAAATGAGGGAGGGCCTTTTGTTGTTGGACAGTATGCTTGGGCTACAGTGTTTGGGCACTCTCTGACAGTGTCATTGTGGGGTGCTATGTACATGTGTTCTGCTGGTCAATGGCTGTTCCTGTGTTGTTTATTTTTCAGGTGTCAGGGGATTGTTGTGGTTTGACATGCTGGGGAGTACACATGGGCAATGTTCACATGTGATGCGTACAGGACACTGAGGGTCACTTGATTTCACATGCATGTATTGAGTGCATGTCCCTACTGACACACACACTTACACAATGCTTCACCACACATACAATCACCCTTCCATGCCCACATGTGAACACAGATTGCCTTCTCTGTCATGCTGTGGCCCTGCAGCGCATGATCACTTACCATTTGGGGATTGCGTACATGCGTCAATAGGTTATTTTTGTTGCTTGTCCTTTTTATGTGATGCTCAAGGTGTATCCCCAACACAATGGCTGCTCACTGTGCTGTGTGCTGAGCAGTGTGTTGCAGGAGACACACACAGCACACGGGTTAGGGATTAGCGGATTTGGCTTGGCCAATGTGCATGAGAACAGGCATTCAGTCTTTTGTTGATGGTACCACTGGTGGCATGCATTTGTGTATGACTTTGTATGTGTGGGAGGTTGTTGGTCAGTCATTTCATCTGATTCCATGTCAGGTGTGATTGTCTCAGGCCTCTTTTCATTTATCACTTGTCACATCGTATGTAATTGGTCATGTGTTGGCCTTTTGATGTTGCGTGCCATGTCATGGTGTGGCAGACAAGGGTGATGTGGGTTGGGAGGGTTTGGGTGACATACCAGTGATTGTCATGGCCTGGTTTGCAGGGGGGTGGTGTGATACACACCTTGCATGTGTTCCTTTTGGTCACACAGGATTGGTTTTGTTTAAGTAGCTAGGGATGCACACAATGTAGCACTTCCGTGGCAACATTCTCAGGGTGGTATGGTTGTGACAGTTGACTGTCTGTTTGTCATCATCGGTTGTCACCTGGTATCTGCCAGGCCTGCGTGCACTCCGCAGGGGTGGGAGTTTAGGTGAAAAATGTGGACACAAGCTGGGTCCGGGCCGCCTCGCCACGTGCCCATTCCCCTCCCATGGGCAGCGCCTGTGCCTGTGGTTGGGGATGTGGGGGCACCACCATGTCCACCGGTACATCCCGCCGTGTTGCAACATTGTGCAGGACACATGCTGCCACAATGATCCTGCACACTACTGGGGGTGCGCATATAGTAGCTGGCCGCCAGAGCGGTCAAGGGAGCGGAAGCGTGACTTGAGCACTCCGCATGTGTGCTCCACTATGCCCCTGGTTGCAATATGGGCAGCGTTGTATCTTACCTGGGGTGGTGTGGTGGGGTTCCGTATTGGCGTCATCATGTGGTTGCTCAGAGGGTAGGCACTGTCCCCTGGGGAGGTTAGGATGGTTGTCATTAGTTGGGTTTGTGTATTTGTCTGTGTGCGACATGCATGCATGTACGCAGACATTTGTACTCACCAATGAGCCATGTGTCGCTGTGCTTCCCAACTTCCAGGTCCCGGCTCAGGGCAGACATTCTGTAAATGAAACTGTCATGGGTAGACCCAGGATAGTTTGCATAGACAGAGGTGATGATTCCATGGGCATCGCATACAACCTGTACGTTGATGGAATGCCAGTGCTTTCAGTTTCGATAGATGTGCTCAGTGGCCCTACGTGGATTTAGGGCCACATGGGTGCAATCTATGGCACCAAGCACTTTGGGGAAGTGTTCCACCCTGTAAAAGTCCTGGACCACGGCCTGCGTTTCTGCGGGTGTTCTGGGCATGTATATGTGCCTGCAGACTGAGGGGGGCGCAGTCATGTTTGCCAACACCTGGTGTAGGCAGCGTGACTGCGTGGCCTGTGAAACACCCCCGACTATGGCAGTTGTCCGCTGAAATGACCCAGTGGCCAAAAAATGCAGGACATTGAGCACCTTCTCCAAGGGGCTCAATGCTTGGGAGCACAGGGTGGGTAATGTTAGGTCATCTTCCCATTCCCTGACCAGGTCTAGGATGATACGAGGTGGAAACCTATAACTGCCATTGACCTGGTCATCAGGCATCCCAAAAAGGCTGGTCTGGGGCAATAAAATGCGGGGCATGGCTATTCTCCTCCTCCTGCGGTGTCCCACGATCAGTACTGCGATGAATGGGGCATTCATCGTAGCTGTATATACGTGTTTGTTGTTTGCGCATACTTTTATACCGCACGCGGGGACGCTTCCGTATGCCTTCGTGTGGCAGACGTGTTGACGTCTGTGCGCGTCTTTTGGCATGCGCAGGTTTCTTGTATTCGATTCCATGAATACGTGCTGTTCGCGTGCGTGTGGGCGTTCTGTGTATTTCCCTGCTGTACTTCCCCAGTTACGCTTTCTTTTTCACACGTTGTTCCCCATTCCGCATGTTCCGCCCCGTGTTCTGGTGATAGAGAAGTGCATAGGTAGTCCCAGCACGGCTCTGACGGCGCCATTTTGAGTGATCTGCAAGGCAGCGATATTGCCAGCAGAGGTGCCTGCTAGAAGACTGTTGCAATAGTCTAACCTGGAGTTTACGAGGGCAGATGCGAGAAGAGACATATTGCTAACAGATAAAAATGGACGCATTACGCACAGTTGCCTATTAATCCAGCTGCATGATGCTCGGGTTTTGGCCACATGTGGGCGCATGGAGAGGTCAGCGTCAATAGTAATGCTGAGGGTCTTAACGCTTTGGGCCACTGGAATGGAGACATCGGCAATCATAAATGATGTGACTAGATCCGGCAATGAGGATCTCTGTTTTATCGGCATTCAATGCCATAAAGTTCTGACTCATCCAGGAGTGGGTGATGGAGTAGATGGCAGCAATGGCTTTAGAATCAGTGGAGTAAGAGCCTGAAAGTTCGAGGATGACCTGGGTGTCATCAGCGTAGTTGGTATATAAGACACCCAGGTCATCGAGCAACAGGAGCATAGGGAGAATGTAAATGTTGAAGAGAGTATGGGACAGAGAGCATCCCTGAGGAACGCCGCGGGTGAGCAGGGAAGGTATAGAAGATGAATTTTGGATCACCCGGGGACCGAGAAAAGAGGCTAGCCATTGCGTCATCAGGTTTATGCAGCCGACAATTGTTTGTAATCTTGTTGCCAGTAATGCGTGGTCTACTAAGTCAAACGCTGTGAAAAGATCTAGCAACATCAAAAGGGCAGGATGGCCACGGTCAATGATGGATCTGAGATTTGATTTTAAATCTAACATGGCAGTTTCTGTGCCAAGACAGTATTATGTACTCTCTATTCCGTCTGTCTGTGTCAAAATTGCCCCGAGGCTCATGTTGTCCGCATCAGTAGTGATGACTGTGTATTTTCCCTGCTTGTAGTTGTGCAATGCAGGCACATTCATTAGCATTTAATTTATGTATTCAAACTCTTCCTCACAATGTTCATCCCGTACAAATGTTACGTACATTCTTACTAAGTTCTACATTACAGCTGTGTGCTTAGCAAAATCCTTTCAAACTTTGAATAGTATTCACCATTCCCAGAAATGCCTGTACTTGATCTTTGCTCTTGGTGAGGCTTTATTCTTAATTGTCTCACTAAATGTCTCTTGGGCGATATGCCCCTTTCCAATATGACATGTCCCAGGTATTAAAACTCCCCCCTGTTTATCTTGAACTTTTAATTGCTTAAGGTCATGCCTGCCGCATGTTGCTTCTTCAGTACCCCATTGACCCTCCTGTTATGTTCCTCGATAGTCTCTACATATACCAGAAGGTCATCCTGGAAGAGCACAATACCTTCATCGCCATCAAAAATCCTGTACATAATGTTCTGGAAGACTGACGTGGCAGAATTAAGTCAGAAAGGCATTCTCTGTTACTGAAATAATCCTTCTGGTATTATAAATGCAGTCAGACCCCTCAATTATCTCTGGAGTGTTACCTGGTGCTAGACAGAGGTTAGATCAAGGATTGAAAACACCCTTGCTGGGCCTATGGTTGATAGTAACTCCTAAATGTTTGGCAAAGGGTTTCTATCTGGGATGATGCATTTATTAAGTTCTCTCATGTCAAGATACATTCTTACGTTTCCTGAAGTTTTCCACACCACCACCAATGATGACACCCATTCTGATGCATCTGTGCTTTCTATCATTCCTTTCTCTTGCAATTTCTTACGCTCTGCTTTCACCTCATCCGTCATGGAAACTGGGATATTGCGCATCTTTTGTGTAACTGCTTTGGATCCCTCCTGCATCCTTATTCGATGTGTGAATCCACTTAAGCAACCTACATCCTCCTTGAACACCTGCTCATGCATTTGCAGTAGATCCGGTGAGCCCATTTCTGTCGTCAATATGGCTTTTTCCGCATTGGAGTCTAGTTTTTTTTCTAATTTCTTTTGGTGAGCCCAACTCTGGAGTGGCAACGATCCTTTCTTCGAAATATATACCTTCACTGTTGCTTCTGTCACACAGTTGAATCAAATAATTGTATTTAATGCAATCAACTGTTACAAATATAATAGTTAAATGTGCAATCCAGTATAAGTTTATGGGCTTTTTTATGTTTGGATACTGCAGGGATCAGTATGATGATGTCAAAGTAAAAAATAATGGCTGAAACATTCTGCTTTGATCAAACTCTAAATCTCCACTCAGTTCCCCTCATGATTGTCAGGTACTACTATAACATGTGATACTAATTTAGACAGCTGGTAGCGTGGCCGAGCGGTCTAAGGCGCTGGATTTAGGCTCCAGTCTCTCTGGAGGCGTGGGTTCGAATCCCACCCCTGCCAAGGTTTTTTTTTTTTTTGAATGCCCGTTTGGATTTTAAACTTTCAACCAACGTACCGTTTCCGAACTTTCAATTTTTTTTCACACTCTTCCACTGACCGATTTCCCTACAGTGACCCCCCCTTACGAATTTCCTATACAATGCCAGCACACCAGCAAAAAAGTGTATTCGACCCAACCGATTCGTTTTTAAAATCCTGACATTTTTTTCTTTGCTAACGGGGCACAACGTCTAGTTGGCTTACTAGAATGTGATAGATTCTGGGTAATTATTTGCATGAAAGAAACACCAAAAGCAACAAGTCGGCAGACGTTTTTTCTATGATTTTCTATAGAGGATTTAGACTGGGGGAGACAGCAGCCGGTAGCGTGGCCGAGCGGTCTAAGGCGCTGGATTAAGGCTCCAGTCTCTTCGGAGGCGTGGGTTCGAATCCCACCGCTGCCAAGTAGTTTTTTTTTCTCCAATCTTCTACCCTTATTGTCAATGAACATTTTCATAGCTTTTATCTCAAGGTAGATGAATGGATGTTGGGGGGAGTACTAGGGCATGTTTTTTGAGCGCAGGGCAGGTGTGCCCTGGTCTCTGGTACTTCAATAATATGTTATAAAGACGTCCCCTTGTAATACGTAACCCTATTTATCCAACAGAGTCCCCCCCCACCCAAGCCTTTCCTTTTTATTATTATTTACATTTTATAATAAAGCAACCCCCGCTGCACGTGCAGCAATTAAGGCCTTAAAGTGAGTTGATTTCACAATGTGAACACATCTCGCTCCTGTCCTTGAGCCAGCCATTGTCCAGATTCCCCACATACTTTTTATCGCTGTGCTATCAATCTCGTTTAGTCGGCAAGGTATCTTTTACTGAATCTTAAAATTGTGCCAAGAGATTTTAACAAAATGGTGAGACACTGCCCTCTTGAGGGCGGCTGAAACACACTTCAATCCTCCTTATCGATGAACTAAAGGAGACCAGAACTGCCCCAAATACATTAGAAGAGTGTTAAGGCCTTTTGTCAGAGGTGTTGCTCCCTGTACATCTCTCGGGATTTGGCCAAAATCTAAAACTGGCAATTATGAGTGGTGACAGTGCATTCAGATTCTGTTCCAAAACACAGTGGACAGTAGGTGTTGCCACGAGAGACCTAATACACTAAAATAAAATGTTATTGTCTTCAGTTCATAATGTATCATTCATATTTTTTAAATCTCTTATTTTCAAATCTCCTCCTCATTTTGTTGCTTCCCCCAACCCAACCTAAAACTATTTCACATTGTTAAGGCATACATGCCACCCCTCCTGATTTAGAAGGGAGACTCCCGATTTTACTATTAAAAATCTTGATATTTTCCCCTTCTCCCACCTAAAACAATTTTAACCCCAATACAAGCCTGTGGGAAAATTCATTTTTCCCGATTTCCTTGACAAAATCTACCTCCGAGGTGCTTCAAAATGTTGGCTTGTATGTTAAGGCACCACTTGCTTTTACTTTCGTTCTGGTGCTCACGTATATGTAGATGTTTGGCCAAATCAATGATACCTTGTAGGGCCTCAGCAGACGGAGAGACGGAATCAAAAGGTCTATAACTACTAATCAGTTTCTCCCATGGCTTCCCTGGGATATCTGTGAGGTTCATTGGCTTTTGAGCATCCCCACAAACACACGTTGTCACTGTTTTTACAAAGGACACAATTCCCCACTGTTCTTTCTATCTATATATCAACAACAGCCCCCCAGCAGTCGTTCATTATCCTCCTCTTCGTCTTCACTATCCCTTGATAACCTTTGTGTCCCATCTCAATCAAACGTTGTCTTATAACTTCAGGAGGTATGACATTGTCACCTCTTTTCAGTACATTGTTCTAAAAATACACTTTGGGGGTAATTCATAGAATTCGGTGCACAAGTGGCAGACGCGGCTGGCGCACAGAGTGCGCGTGCGGCAGTCTGCGCCAGCCGCATGTGCCAAAACCCATTTAGGCGTACAACGTATTCATAAATTTATACATCGATAAGCAGCCGTGGCACAGAGTGGCGCAGCGACCCTGCAGCAGCGCCAGTTACGCCCCCAACCCCGCCCTGTGCGCTAAAAACTTTGCACAAATTCAGTACATGGCGCAAAGGTCAGTGGACCAGCATAGAGCCCCCAACCACAAAAACGCGTGTAAAACTCCCCGCTCACCCCTCGGAATACACGTACCCCGGTTGTGCCAGCGAAATCGCATGTAAAACTCCCCGCGCACCCCTCCGAATACAATCCAATTTCTTACGCTCTGCTTTCACCTCATCCGTCATGGAAACTGGGATATTGCGCATCTTTTGTGTAACTGCTTTGGATCCCTCCTGCATCCTTATTCGATGTGTGAATCCACTTAAGCAACCTACATCCTCCTTGAACACCTGCTCATGCATTTGTAGTAGATCCGGTGAGCCCATTTCTGTCGTCAATATGGCTTTTTCCGCATTGGAGTCTAGTTTTTTTTCTAATTTCTTTTGGTGAGCCCAACTCTGGAGTGGCAACGATCCTTTCTTCGAAATATATACCTTCACTGTTGCTTCTGTCACACAGTTGAATCAAATAAGTGTATTTAATGCAATCAACTGTTAAAAATATAATAGTTAATGTGCAATCCAGTATAAGTTTATGGGCTTTTTTATGTTTGGATACTGCTGGGATCAGTATGATGTCAAAGTAAAAAATAATGGCTGAAACATTATACACGTACCCCGCTTGCGCCAGCGAAAACGTGTGGAAAAGTTCATGTGCATCCCCGGAATACACGTACCGCATCCCACGAAGAGCACGTACAGAGCGATGGAAACACACATGGGACCTTCAACCTGTGGCGAGGGAAAAGCCCGCGCGTGTTACGTCACAGACGCGCTTACACGCTAAGGGCCTTTCCTCGCATTACACGCTGACGTGCTGTTTTTTCACGTGCCAAATCACTCCGTATCAAGCTGGCCACGTGACAACACATGGAAGACCACGCTCCTGCCCAGAAGGCCGAATTACTGCCCCCCAGACCACGAGCAGCCTCCCACGATCCATCTGCTGCTGCCTGCCTGCTGCCACCGTGCCCTGCCATTTGGTGCCTGCACATCTGCCATCAGCAGTGGTCCAGTTGCAGTGACTACCCCTGCTGGAACAGAAGATACCTGACTGAAGTACCCTCACTACACAGCCCAGCCCCAGGACCCAGTTGCCCACCCACACCTGCCTCAGGGGTTGCCATGTCCGACACAACACCTTCCGGCACCAGTGGCAACCCCCAGCCAGAGAGGCAGAGGGCTACCAGATTCAGTCAAAAGGAAGTTGGTATCCTGGTGGAGAAAGTTCTGGGGCATTATGATGCCCTCTTCGGAAGACCACGCACCGACAATGATGGACGGAAGAGGATCTGGAAGGACATTGTGGCTGCCATCAACGTGGAGGGGGTGGCAGCCCGTGACATATGACACGTCCGGAAGCGCTGGGAGGACTTCAGGTCCAGGACCCTCAGGAAGGCCCGGTGCCTCTTGGAGGCAGCGGATGCAGAGGGGTGCCGGGTCCACCTTACCAACGACCAGCTGAGGGTCCTGGAACATATACGCCCAGCGCTTCACCTCCAGGTCCTTGAGAGGCATACCCGTCCGGAGTCGAACGGTAAGTGTCCATGTGTACTGATTGGACGCAGTGCATGCTGAGGTGTGCCAGGTGTGTGCAGCTTGGACATATGTCTTGAAAGGCCCATGTATGGATGTGTATGTGCAGGGACATGAGCCTGCAGCATGTGAGTCCAGTCATGTGTGAGGCACATCAATGGTGTATGTGTTACAATGCATCATGCGGAGCAGCATGCGGAACGCACACATGTATGCATGCCTGTGTCTGTACTTTGACATGTTTGTGGTGTGAGATATGTGTGCTGCTGTCATGGACATGCATGATGTACATGTCCGTGTGTCTGAGTAGTGTGTGCGCCATGGATGCATGACACATGTCCGTGACGATGTGTCCATTCACTGATACAGCCTAGTCATCCTTATATCCACTGTGTCTGGGGGTATACCGTGCCAAATGCATGACCCATGGTGCATGTGAGAATTAGCCCACCATTGGATGCAACTATGGTGCCTTGGACATGGATGGCAATGTATGTTGCATGTGCCATGCCTGTTCCTGCATGTGTGTTGCCTGCACTGACCCATGTGTTCTGGAGGGACATGATGGAAGTGACGTTTGACAGTGCCACTCATGTGCTATTGCTTTGTGTCTAGGGGACTATAGTTCAGTACCCTGATGCTTGTGTTCAATGTCTCCCTTTACACAGCGTCGAGTGAAGAAGAGGGCGGAGACGGCGCTTTGGAGGAAAGCGGCAGGGATGCCTCCACCGGTGACGCAAGGCCCAGTCACCCTGCCAGGAAATACCATCACCCGGGAGCGAGGGGACTGGTGCCGCATCTACCACTACGGCTGCAGCGGAAGGGGTGGATGAGCTCCCACAGGGGCTTGCAATGGCCGAAGACAGTGCAGAACCATCCAGGTTTGTGGTGGGTATAGAGGAGGAGGAGGCCGCTACAGAGCTGCACATGGGGCCCGGTGGGGGTGGTACCACTGGTGCAAGTGGTGCAGTCCAGGGGCAGGGGCAGGAGACAGCACAGGTCGCCGCGGAGGTGCCCATGCGTGTCTCTGTCACTGACACTGTAACTGCATCACCATGCACCAGCAGGAATGCCCCGTCCCAGGCCTGTCCGCAGGTAGGGGGGAGGTCCACGTCATCTGGTACTCCTCTACCTGCGGACGAGGGGACCCGTGAGCGGATGGAGTCCACCCTGATTGGTGTCACGTTGCGCACATGTGACATTCGTGATGACTTGCGTGCTTCCTGGGGGGACCACGCACGTCATCACGAAGTGGTGTATGCCAACATGGCCCAGTTGGGAGGGTCCATGGTCGGGGGTTTCCTCCATGTGTTGGCCAGTCTTGCGGCCCTCTCCTCCTCTGTGCACACTATACGCCAGTCGTTCTCCGTGCCGTATTCCGGGTCAGATGCCACCAGGGCCCCCTGTGGATCTGCCCCAATCAACGCATCCAGCCTGGTGGAGATCCCATCCCTGCTACAGTCTGGAGTCGGAGGTCCAACAGGGGTGGACACCCCACCAACTGGACCCCAGAGGATGGACGATGTGCCGGCATCATCGGGCAGGGCACGTGCACGATGGCGCTGGTGGATTCCATCATCCCGTATGTCGTTGTGGTGGCAGAGGCAGTTGCGTCGGAGGCAGCGGCAGGCTCAGCGTGGGAGGCATTATGGCTCAGGGCCATCTACATCACAGGGGCAGGCATCGGCCAGAGGGCAGGAGGACCCTGGGTTGGGAGTGTCATTTAGTGTGGCTGCGGTTGGGCTAGCGGATAGATGCAGAGCGGCGGCGGGCGGAAGAGACACGGCTTACTATGGTCAGGGCGCAGAACTCCATACTCAGGGCATTGATGCGGGCTGAGTGCCTCGAGTCAGGGCGCAGAACTCCATACTCAGGGCATTGATGCGGGCTGAGTGCCTCATGTGTTGCCACTGTGTGGCTCCGTTGTGCATTGATGCAGCCCCGACTCATGTCCCCCGCCCACCCACCAGTGACGGGCATCTGCCAGCAGGCCCCAACGCATGGCCGACCAGACAACATGTCATGAGTAAACAGACCCATGTCCCTAATGCCAACCAAAATCCCCTCCTGCCCCCCAGTCCAAGCACGCAAACATCCACTGTGCCCACTCCCAAATAACCCATGCCATGACAGTCTCAAAAGAACCACCATGCCCATGCATAAATGCACAACGGAGCCACACAGTGGCAACACATGACTGAGGCAATGTTCATTGAGACATGCACAAAACCAATGATAGAATACCAATCATGAAGTTAGAATTGATTAAAAACATAATGAAGTAACATAGAAGAAATCAAACTTAAAAATCAATATACAATGACAGATATAAGCAAAATATGGTAATCCAATGGAAAACAAATAAACGTCATGTTGAATGAAAAAAGTGGTCCATTGCCAATGTCAATAAGAAATAAATAATTTTAATAAAAGTAAACCATTGATCCATGGGAAAATTGAAAAAGAACGTCTGTACAAGTCTACAACCATCTACAATCCAAGTCCTAAGGGTCCATGATCCACAAAGCAAATGAAACCCACAAAAATGTCCTATGAAGAAAAAACTATATACATGAAGTGGAGCAATGTCCATTTATTCCAAAATAAAATATAAAACAAAGGAAACCTAACACTAATGAACTATGTACAATGGCGGCGGGCAAGTCCTATGGCTCACTCTTTGATGTTCCAGGCCAGGGCATCACCGAACTCCTCTTCAACGTCCTGGAGGCGGGCCTCTTCCCTGGCCTCGAGGTCTCGCAGGGATACAGCCATGGCGTCCTCAAACTTCCTGCGAGTTGCCTCGAGGCACTCAGCCCGCCTCAATGCCCTGCGCATGGAGTTCTCCACCCTGACCATAGTGAGCCGTGCCTCTTCCGCCCGCCGCCGCTGCCCATCTATCCGCTGGCCCAACCTCTTCCACACGGAAGACACTCCCAATCCAGGGTCCTCCTGCCCTCCGGCCGATGCCTGCCCCTGTGAAGTTGATGGCCCCGAGCCATCTTCGCTCCCACCATGAGCCTGCTGCTGCTGTGCATGTGCCCTGCCTGTCGATGCCTGCACGTCCTCCTCCTGCTGGGGCCCAGTTGTTGGGGTGGCCACCCCTGCTGGACCTCCGACTCCCGACTGTGGCAGGGATGTGTCCTCCACCAGCCTGGCTGCTGGGTCAGGGACAGCTCCACAGGGTGCCCAGGTGATACTTGGGCAGGAAGATGGCACGGAGGATGACTGGCGCATAGGGGGTGCAGTTGAGGAGGGGGTCGCTAGAAGTTCCAGCACACGGATGAACCCAGGCTTGCTGACCCGTCCTAGTAGGTCGACGCAGCCAATGAGGTATTCGAAATGACTTGCATTGTCCTCACGAGAACCCTGCACGTCATCCCGAATACCACGTTGACGCAACACCACCCCAGCAAGGACAGGCTCAACACAGTCCCGGATTGCCACGTCCGCAGGGAGAGGAAGGCCAGTAGTTGTGTACGCAACCCCTCCCTGAAAATGGGTCTGGACGAAGGCATCCCTGCTGGTGCCAGGTGATGCAGTCACAGGATCAGGGACAGGATTACACACAGGCACCTCCACGGCGGCCTGTGCTGCCTCCTGTCCCTGCCCCTGGACTGCACCACGAGCACCAGTGGAATCCCCCCTCCAGGCCCCGTGCATGGGCCTTCCATGGCCTCCTCCTCAAACGAAACCCCCCACCAACCTGGATGACTCTGTGCCATCTTCCTCCATAGGCCCCTGTGCGGGCTCAGCTGCCCCTTCTGCTGCTGAGGAGTCCACCTCCAACCTCTGCCTCTTGGACCTTCCTTGGACGCAGCACCAGACTCCTCACTCCCCGAAGAGATGACAACCTGGGAGGGGAGCTGGGCCTTGCCTCCCCGGCTGGCGGTGGGATCCCTGCCTCTGTGCTCCATCAGTCGACGCTGCAGACAGGGAGAGACAGAACACAGGCATCAGGGCACTGTACAATGGTCTGATACACACATGACAGTTGCACATGAGTGGCAGTCTCAAACTTCACGGATGGCATCACACTCCCCAACACACATATCATTTGAACCCACACACATGCGCAAATTAACAGGAATGTTGCAGCAGGCAGCACCATCCATACACATACAACAGCATGAAAATCCGATGGTTAGGCTGACGTCTCATGCAACACGGGTATGCCACCATACATACATGCATCTCTACATCTCCACCACCTGTCATAGTGCAATCATTGGCAACTATGTCACGTCTGCCAATGGGGTTCCTACATGTCTGTGTCACATGCATCCATGGCGTATCACATTTGCACACATGTCAAACACACACACACACACACATGTATGCCATGCACGTACATGAAGGTGGAATAAGCATCCATGTGTCACACTCCAACCATGCCATAGTACATACACATAAATGCTGACATGTGTGCATCCCCACATGCATTCGTGCATCATGCATTTGAACACATACACCATTGATGTGCCTCACACATGACTGGACTCACATGCGGCAGGCTCATGTCCCTGCACATGCACATCCATACATGGGCCTTTCAAGTCATATGTCCAAGCTGCACACACCTGGCACACCTCAACATGCACTGCGTCCAATCAGTACACATGGACACTTACCACTCGACTCCGGACGGGTATGCCTCTCAAGGGCCTGGTGGTGAAGCGCTGGGCGTATACATTCCAGGACCCTCGTCTGGTCATCGGTAAGGCGGACCCGGCACCCCTCTGCATCCGCTGTCTCCAAGAGGCACCGGGACTTCTTGAGGGTCCTGGACATGAAGTCCTCCCAGCGCTTCCGGACGTGTCGTATGTCGCGGGCTGCCACCCCCTCCACGTTGATGGCAGCCATGATGTGCTTCCAGATCCTCTTCCGTCCATCATTTTCGGCACGTGGTCTTCTGAAGAGGGCACCATAATGCACCAGGACTTGCTCCACCAGGATACCAACTTCTGCCGCACTGAAGCTGGTAGCCCTCTGCCTTTCTGGCTGGGGGTTGCCAGTGGTGTCCGATGGTGTTTGCCCTGACATGGCAACCCCCGAGGCAGGTGTGGGGGGGCAACTGGGTCCTGGTGCTGGGCTGTGGAGTGATGGAACTGTAGTCGGGAGTCTGCTGTTCCAGCAGGGGTGCTCACTGCAACTGGACCCCTGCAGATGGCTGACATGCAGGCACCAGATAGCAGGGCACTTGGCCAGCAGGCAGGCAGGCAGCAGCAGATGGCTGGTGGGAGTTGGCTCAGGGCTCTGGGGGGCAGGAAAATGGCCTTCTGGGCAGGAGCGTGGTCTTCCGTGTGTTGTCGTGTGGCCAGCTTGATACGGAGTGATTTGGCACGTGAAAAAACTGCACGTCAGCGTGTAATTCGAGGAAAGGCCCTCAGCGTGTAAGCACATCTGTGACATAACACGTGTGGGCGGTCCCCTCATCACGAGTGCATAGTGATTCAGCACGTGAAAAAACAGCACGTCCGCGTGTTAATGCGTGTAATTCGAGGAAAGGGCCAAAGCGCGTAAGTGACGTGATGCGGTCAGGCTTTTCCCTCAGTACGGGTTAAAGGGGAGTGGGGCCAGCAGTTCGCTGTACGTGCCTTTTGTGGAGACCGACTTGTGTTGGTACTTCTGGTTGTTTCGCGCGCCATCACAACTTCACAGTGGATCGAGGACATATCTCTTCTATTGGCAGGGTTATTGGCTACGCGTGTTTTTCCTTATCACGCTAGTCTGACAGTGAGTCGCGCATGCTATTCTTCCCACTGCGGGTGCCCCTGTGTATCGCGTACCCGTTTTCGAGGTCATAGTAGCCTGCGTTTCCCACGTGTATGGGTTTTTCGTGTCCCTGGGTGCCACCGCGTACTGCGGGAGGTTAATTCCACACAGGTGGGCTACCAGGGGTTGCCTGCACGGTTTTACTACAGTTTTGGGGTGCCTGAGCATTGTGTGACCCGTCACTTTATCACTGGGGTCACATACAGCCTTGCAGGTGCACAAGGGTGCTGTTAACATCTTGTATCCCACCCCCTTCACCCCAATTGCCCAGGACAATTGTCATGTACACCTCCCATTGGCACTACTCGATCTGTGCCGGCACTACTCCATCTGTGCCATGGTTGGGAGGCCACGAAAGGTGAGGAGCGCCTCAGCTGGGCATACTCCATGTGGCGGGCGTGGTCAGGGACATGGCCGGGATGACCAGGGAGTAGGGGGACTCCAGGGTGTCCACGGTGGCTGCAGAGGGGGAAAAGGCAGGGATGAGCCACTTCGGCACGATGTTGTGCCACATGTTGGTGTAGTCATGCCCCCACCCCCTGTGGTTACGGGAGATGCAGCTCTTGCATCTGGCACTGGCGCCCATGTGATCCGACAGTCCGTTTCATCGACTGCCACGGGCCCAAGGGTAGTGGTAGCTGTAGGTGCAGCTGTGGACACCATCAACCAGGCTCAGGGTGGGCCTGCGCATGCTGTGTTGCACCTGAAGAGTCCCTGGATGATTTCCAGGAGTTCAGGAGGCACAGGGTAAGTGCACACAGGGCTGCCCTGACTGAGGCACATGTCCCTGGGGCAGTATTGTCATCTGCTGCCCGAGCAGCCGGGTGTTGGCAAGTGCATGGGCAGATGCAGCCAACACCACCCCAGCTGTGAGTATAGCATCCAGGACAGTCCCGGTCAGTGACCTTAGCACAGCAGATGTTGCTGCGCAGGGTCAAGTCAGGGGTACCCAGCAGCCACCGAGGCAAGTCAGGGCTTCCATCCTTGTTCCACCTGCCACTCCCTTGGTTCAATCCACCAGTGCCACTGCCCATACTGATCAGGGTGGCAATTGCCAGTCAGGGTCCGGACCACTGTCCAAGAGGAGGAAGGTTGCACCTGCAGTAGAGGCTGGGACCCCAGACACAGCTCCGGCCTCCAGCACGTTGAGGAAGAAGCCTTTCTGCATGCAAGAATTGGACTTCCTTGTGGACTACTTGCGGGAACACAACCGTGATATGCTAGTTGGGCCGAATTGTCACACTACGGCTGCCCATCGTATGTCCCACTGGAAGCATGTTACGGATTGTGTGAGTGCATTTGGACATGAGGTGCGCACAGCTCAAGAGTGCAAAAGCGTTGGGCTGTGCTAAGGTGAAGCGTGCCTCCAATTATGCCATGACTGGGTTGACTGGCGGTGGGTCACCAGCTCAGGAGGAAGATCTTACTCCGCACGAGTCGATCGTAGCGGAGTTAATACTGGCAGAATTGTACGAGTGGGAGAGATGCTGGACTTTGATGCCCGGTCCAGTGAGTGTTGTCACGTGTTTGTCCAGACCATGGGCCTCATTACGACCCAGGCTGTAAGTTACCGCCTGGGTCGTACCCTTACCACCATGGTGTAAACTATGTTTACACCATGGTGGATGGCGGATTTACCGCCCCATTCCAAGGTGAGTGGGGCGGTAAATCCCCATTTCCCATTTTACCCTTCCCCATTCCCATTTGTGCCCCATAGGGCATAATGGGAGTGGGTAAGGCGCTAATTACGCCATCGTAAATTACGGTGGCGTAATTAGCACCATGGTCCCTTAGCGCCATGGATTTTAACGCCTGCAAAAAGCAGGCGTTAAAATCCCCATGGCGCTAAGGGACCTTGTAATCAGGCGTTAAGGGTCGGCACCGTTTACGGCGCCGTTAACCCCTCAACGCCTGACTTGTAATGAGGCCCCATGTGTGGTTTGCTTGTGTGATGTGTTGTGCTTGACTGCCACTACATGTTATGTGTACATGGTTTTCATGTGCGAGTCATGCAATGCTTCACTGATGTGTGCCGGCTGTGCAGCATGCTGGACATGTAGAGCAGACCGGGACTGTCCTCATCACCACACTTGCAACCTACTCCCATGCTAGTCACCCGGCTGCCCCTCCGGTGCATGTTCCAGCTCATTGGCCCTTCTGCATGTAGCCTGGGGTGTCTTTCCACTCAGCACTGGGACTACGTCATCGCATAACTGACGTACATGTGTGTTCTGCCTGCATGCGGGTACTCCACGTAGGCATGCACCCTTGCCCCTCCATCCTCCTGCACCCCAATTTCACCATGACACTGGTGGGTATCATGATGGAGTACTGCAATGGCCTGTTCAATGCTCCTGTGTACATGCACACTTCCCCCTGTCAACCTGCCAGACACATACAGTGGGGTACATTCTTTGTCCTTGATGCAGGGTGTCTCACTCGGACTGTGCAGATGGCAGATGCTCCGCAGGGACATTAGTGCCCATTCATGCTCCATGTGCATTCCATGCATGCCCCTATGTGCCCTTGCCCAGATGATCATTGTAGTACGTGTCCAGGATGACCTACATTTAATGGCATTTGATCATCCATTCCATGCCCACTCTGGCTCAGTCCTGCATCACGCACATGTTTAGGGTGTCACAGTCTGTGTGGGGCACAGGCCTCCCCCTGTTTAAGGCCCCCTGCCTCTGTTCAACTGGTGTAGTGGCTTCTGCACACATGGGTGCACTACTGAGGGTTCATCATGTGTCCTGCTTACTGTCCCATTCTCATCTGCTGTGTTGTCAGTTGACTCAGATGATGCAATTGACGCTAGTCAACACTGTCTGCCAATACACAGGTCTCTGGTCACCCTTTCGCTGACATGCAATGCCTCCCTGCATTTTCACTTAGGGGGGGGCTTGCTTGTAGCCATGCAACCCATTGCATGCACATTGCATGTGATACCTGAACTTGCCCTTACACTGCCTTCATGTTTATTGATAGACATCATAATGTGCTTGTTCATGTAGATAGTGGGTAACTTACACATGTTCTGCACTGCATCAACCCACTTCTGAGCCATATTACACCGTTCTACATGCCTACTCACTGCTGCAATGTGAAAGTGACCTGGCATGTATGGTCAGATTTTCATCCCTTCTCTGTCATGAATGCCACGGGCACAGGTGCATCCTGTGACACATGTACTCAGCATTGGAACTCCCTAGGGGTTGTTTAGCAAAGTTGATTGGTCAATCTGCGGTCTATAACAACTGGCATAGGGCGCAGATTGCATGTAGCCTGCCAATCGGGTTGTAATGACTGTGGAGCTGCCTTCACGTGTGTATGTGTACACATTCACATGCATCAAAGCAAGCAGAGTTGTAGCTGCTTGCTTTGCTGTATTGGATGCTGTTCATGTTCACAATACAGGTGTATGGGCAAAGGGGTGTTTTTTAACGCTTTCACATGTACATATGCAAGCAGCTTCAACGTTGGGTAGTGCAACATTGCGGCTACTCACATATGTGTGTGTGAAAGTGTTCATTTACACATGTGTCTGCCGCAGCTTTTTAGTTGACTGACTAACATGTAGTTGATTGATGTTAATGCTGGTGAGATTTCAGCATTGCGCACGTTATGTTCAACTGGCATAATCCTGAAGGTGCACTGTGGTGCAGTATGTGTGCGCCCAGGCCCACTTTGCTAATATGGTGGGGCCTGGCCATGAAGATTTTACACAAGGAATGATGGAATAGGGCACATTCATAGCACAATGTGCTCAATCAGGCCCTGAGGGGTGTTGTGGAGGCTTCATGTCCTGCAGCTCGGACCGTACTGGGCGTTATGGTCCCTAATTCCTGGTTGCAGGCACTTACTTTGCTTGGGACATTCACTATATCTACATGGCCCATGACACCCAGTACGGGCTGAGCTGCAGATGGATGAAGCTATATTGGTGATGATGGTTTAGTGATGCATGTGTACATGCATATTACGTGTGTCATTGTGTGTTTGGATTCACTTGCAGCACTGGTCAATTTGTAGTTCAGACATGCTTATGGTATGTGCCATCTCTTTGTTGCCATCTGTTTTTTCTGCCTGTGACATTGTTACCTGACCGAGGTGGTGTCTGATGGAGGTGATATACTACATTTTGTACTTGTGTAGGCTTTGCTATTTAGACACATCCATTTCTGCTTTTGGGATGTGCTTGCCTACCAATGCCACTGGATGCATGCCAGGTTCTCATTTGTGTGTGACATGTCTGCTTCATGTGTTGGCTGTCGATGTGATGTCTGTGTGTGTGGGTTATGTGCTTCTGACTTGTGTACTCATGTTTGTTTTTTTCCCCTTTTCAGATGATGACGCAATGGAGCCAGAGGATGGTGTTGTCATGCCAGGCACAGGGTTGCTATCACACCAGCAACCCGGCACAAGTGTGGGTCGTGGGGTGGTAGACCACGAGAACCCACTTTTGTTACAGACCATCGTTCTAGGGCTGGCAATGAGTCTAGTCCGGATGATCACTCTGACGATAATGTCGAGTTGGATGTGCGTCATGTCCATTCATCAAAGGTATGTGATTCTGATGTAGACGCTCCTCTGTCCGCGACACCTGCACCGAGGGGCCAGACGGTGGTGGGACCTCTGCCTGTGGTGGATCGGGGCGCACGGTCACACTCCACACCAGTTGCTGATGTACCTGGGGTATCACGTCAACGGAGGAATGTAGTCCTGCAGCCGCGGGCGATGCCAACCCAACAAGGACCGCGGCTCCTTGAGCCCCGTGGGTGTCAAGCCCAGCAACGCGGTGGCCGTGCGCCACCGGGGTATACTGAGTGGGAGCAAGCCATGGTTGCCAATTCCGAAGAACAGGGGGCAACAATTGATAATATCACTCAGAGCTTGGAACATGTGGCCCAATCCGTGCTCCCCCTGCTAGGCAGGTGGATCTCCAGCAGCGGGCGGCACAGTCCAGGGCCCGCTCGCTCAGGCTGGGCATGGCGGCCTCAGACAGGGCACGCCGGGCTGAAATGGTGTCTCTGCGTCAAGCAATTGCTGCTCACGCAGAGGCACAAAGGGAGGCCCTGAGGGATGACCATCAATCCCTCCGATCTACTCTGGGTGTGCTCTTGATGTCAAGGCACCTTTTGAGTCAGAGGGTGAGGAGGATGACGATTTATTTCCCACACGGGTCGGGCTGTGCAGGCATTGAGCCCATGGAGATTTTTTTTTATCTCAACTTCATCGCATGTGGGTGTTGAGGTGCACCCTGTACCTCCGCCCTCCTGGGTGCCTTCCTCCCCCCCCGGGTCGTATGTGGCCATTTTTGATTGTTATAGTCAGTTTAATTTGTTAATATAGTTTAAAATTGCTTGTCTATTGTCCATTCATGTGACGGTGTGGTGCTTTGTGACTTTTGAAAGCATCCACTGTCTGTTCCAGCTGAGCCATTTAAGCTTGTCTCGTGTATGTGTTTGCAGCTTGGGGTCCTGACTAACATATCCCACTCCTGCTTCCCCTATCCATGGGCTCACAAGGATGGTTCGGTGCTACAACCATTTAACAAGGGCATTGGACTTTCGTCATATCTGTGGCCTATCTGCTGCTGTACTACCTGTGTTAAAACCCCTAGTGGGGAAAATGTCTGCTTTCTCCACGGCATGTCTGCAATCAATTTTGGTGAGTACATCATTGATATGTCCATTTATTGATGTTGATTGTGATGCATGTTCTTTTCTTGCCTGTATATGTGCTTGATGCACTTCATGCTGTAGACAGTAGCCTGCACACTTTGGCTGCACTGATGGTGGGAGGAGGTCGGATGTAGGTCTCAGACATGGCCCAGTGACAACCAACATGAAGAAACACACACAGGAAACTTGCCAGCCTTTTATGCCCTTTCTGCAGGAAAATGAGCCTACAGACTACCTTTCCCAGCAGACACGGGGCCAAGAACTACAGAAACCTGGCCACGTTGGGTGGTTCCCACGTGCGCATGAGTGCGCAAGCAGAAGCACAGGGCTTGTGCTCAGATGTCCGACAGAAGCAGATGTGTTTCCAGGAGCTCCAAGCAAGGTGAGCAGCACGAGGGGCCACACCCCAGCCGAACTTCCTCCAGGCCCCTCACACATGCATGCTAAGTAGCGCCAGTGCTGGGGAGCTTGGCCAGGCATTGAGGAAGAAGCGCACAGTACAGCTAAGCTGCATTGAGGACCAAATGCCAAGTGGCTTTACAAGTTGTCAGGGTACACGCAGGAGGCGGCACCCATATCCTCGACTCCCCCCTGCTCCATAGAGGCTGAGTTATTAGCGCAGTAGCGTTCCTATCCAGAAACTAATACAACTCCCGGGGGCACCCAGCGACGCACAGACTTGAGTGCAGTGCATATCATTTGCATATGCAAATTGACACATGCGCTACCTATTGAAATCCGCGGCTGGCAGAACACGACTTGTACTGAAGTCGCACCTCGCCACATGCGTCTAGCAGCTCACCCAAGGACCATTCTATCATCTGTGATTCTTAACACATTGTTCTTCCATTTACCGCGGGGCCACGTGCGGCTGCCTTATCGCATTGACAGTGTATGAACCACCACGGGGGCAAGGAAAAGTATACGAACAAAGCAGCAGACAAGAGTGTTTGTTTGGGCAGGAGTCACTTAGTTTGAGGCTCGAATGATGTTGTGTGTGTGGTGAAAACCCACACAGAATAGTAACTCACGCTCTCTTTGCAGCATTGAACTGCTCCTGTTACCGGACCTGAGAGTGCGCAGGCAGAAGGCCAGCACTCACCCCAGAGATAAGTCTCTCTTTGGCTTGCATTTGTCCCATTTTGTACAATGTGCATAAAGAACATGGTTTCTCTGATTGAGTATGTGTTATTGTCAATAGTTGTATTTTGTATTTTGCCTACTTTCCCTTTGCCCATCCACCTCCCCTCTCCTGCCCCTCTTTCTGGTTATCCTGAATAGCGATGCCTATCCAAACAATGGATCCCTGACCCTCTTTCCCCACCGAGGTCTCGGAGGCCTGTGTAAGTTTTACCTTGCAGGCGCCCAGACCGCAGAGGGGGTGGTTGGTTCGTGCCACTCCTGCGCCTGGAGACCAGAGCTGTGACACTACCCATCAGTTGTTGCATTCCTCATTGATTATTGTGTACTGAAAATGCTGTTGAACCATTGTTGAACTGTGGTACCTTGGTTGTTCTCTCATTCTGCTTGGACATGTGCTTGGCCATTTTCAGCAACTTCAAGTCATCTACTGGAGACTCCTCCAGGGTTTTTCGGTGGCAACAGGCTTTTTTCCCTGGTTTGGGGGTTTGGCTCTTTGGAGTTCTCTGCGATTTGGTATTTTTACCAGTCAAGGTGGCCTCTGAGGGGGCCGGACCCTATTTACACCCAAGGTAGAACATGGAAAACAAGGGGCAGGGGGATCCTGAAGCCAGGTAGACTAGAACGAAGAAGGCTACAGACCCCAGACACAGTTCTTCAGAAGGTCATGGTGATGTGTAAATGAGGGAGGGCCTTTTGTTGTTGGACAGTATGCTTGGGCTACAGTGTTTGGGCACTCTCTGACAGTGTCATTGTGGGGTGCTATGTACATGTGTTCTGCTGGTCAATGGCTGTTCCTGTGTTGTTTATTTTTCAGGTGTCAGGGGATTGTTGTGGTTTGACATGCTGGGGAGTACACATGGGCAATGTTCACATGTGATGCGTACAGGACACTGAGGGTCACTTGATTTCACATGCATGTATTGAGTGCATGTCCCTACTGACACACACACTTACACAATGCTTCACCACACATACAATCACCCTTCCATGCCCACATGTGAACACAGATTGCCTTCTCTGTCATGCTGTGGCCCTGCAGCGCATGATCACTTACCATTTGGGGATTGCGTACATGCGTCAATAGGTTATTTTTGTTGCTTGTCCTTTTTATGTGATGCTCAAGGTGTATCCCCAACACAATGGCTGCTCACTGTGCTGTGTGCTGAGCAGTGTGTTGCAGGAGACACACACAGCACACGGGTTAGGGATTAGCGGATTTGGCTTGGCCAATGTGCATGAGAACAGGCATTCAGTCTTTTGTTGATGGTACCACTGGTGGCATGCATTTGTGTATGACTTTGTATGTGTGGGAGGTTGTTGGTCAGTCATTTCATCTGATTCCATGTCAGGTGTGATTGTCTCAGGCCTCTTTTCATTTATCACTTGTCACATCGTATGTAATTGGTCATGTGTTGGCCTTTTGATGTTGCGTGCCATGTCATGGTGTGGCAGACAAGGGTGATGTGGGTTGGGAGGGTTTGGGTGACATACCAGTGATTGTCATGGCCTGGTTTGCAGGGGGGTGGTGTGATACACACCTTGCATGTGTTCCTTTTGGTCACACAGGATTGGTTTTGTTTAAGTAGCTAGGGATGCACACAATGTAGCACTTCCGTGGCAACATTCTCAGGGTGGTATGGTTGTGACAGTTGACTGTCTGTTTGTCATCATCGGTTGTCACCTGGTATCTGCCAGGCCTGCGTGCACTCCGCAGGGGTGGGAGTTTAGGTGAAAAATGTGGACACAAGCTGGGTCCGGGCCGCCTCGCCACGTGCCCATTCCCCTCCCATGGGCAGCGCCTGTGCCTGTGGTTGGGGATGTGGGGGCACCACCATGTCCACCGGTACATCCCGCCGTGTTGCAACATTGTGCAGGACACATGCTGCCACAATGATCCTGCACACTACTGGGGGTGCGCATATAGTAGCTGGCCGCCAGAGCGGTCAAGGGAGCGGAAGCGTGACTTGAGCACTCCGCATGTGTGCTCCACTATGCCCCTGGTTGCAATATGGGCAGCGTTGTATCTTACCTGGGGTGGTGTGGTGGGGTTCCGTATTGGCGTCATCATGTGGTTGCTCAGAGGGTAGGCACTGTCCCCTGGGGAGGTTAGGATGGTTGTCATTAGTTGGGTTTGTGTATTTGTCTGTGTGCGACATGCATGCATGTACGCAGACATTTGTACTCACCAATGAGCCATGTGTCGCTGTGCTTCCCAACTTCCAGGTCCCGGCTCAGGGCAGACATTCTGTAAATGAAACTGTCATGGGTAGACCCAGGATAGTTTGCATAGACAGAGGTGATGATTCCATGGGCATCGCATACAACCTGTACGTTGATGGAATGCCAGTGCTTTCAGTTTCGATAGATGTGCTCAGTGGCCCTACGTGGATTTAGGGCCACATGGGTGCAATCTATGGCACCAAGCACTTTGGGGAAGTGTTCCACCCTGTAAAAGTCCTGGACCACGGCCTGCGTTTCTGCGGGTGTTCTGGGCATGTATATGTGCCTGCAGACTGAGGGGGGCGCAGTCATGTTTGCCAACACCTGGTGTAGGCAGCGTGACTGCGTGGCCTGTGAAACACCCCCGACTATGGCAGTTGTCCGCTGAAATGACCCAGTGGCCAAAAAATGCAGGACATTGAGCACCTTCTCCAAGGGGCTCAATGCTTGGGAGCACAGGGTGGGTAATGTTAGGTCATCTTCCCATTCCCTGACCAGGTCTAGGATGATACGAGGTGGAAACCTATAACTGCCATTGACCTGGTCATCAGGCATCCCAAAAAGGCTGGTCTGGGGCAATAAAATGCGGGGCATGGCTATTCTCCTCCTCCTGCGGTGTCCCACGATCAGTACTGCGATGAATGGGGCATTCATCGTAGCTGTATATACGTGTTTGTTGTTTGCGCATACTTTTATACCGCACGCGGGGACGCTTCCGTATGCCTTCGTGTGGCAGACGTGTTGACGTCTGTGCGCGTCTTTTGGCATGCGCAGGTTTCTTGTATTCGATTCCATGAATACGTGCTGTTCGCGTGCGTGTGGGCGTTCTGTGTATTTCCCTGCTGTACTTCCCCAGTTACGCTTTCTTTTTCACACGTTGTTCCCCATTCCGCATGTTCCGCCCCGTGTTCTGGTGATAGAGAAGTGCATAGGTAGTCCCAGCACGGCTCTGACGGCGCCATTTTGAGTGATCTGCAAGGCAGCGATATTGCCAGCAGAGGTGCCTGCTAGAAGACTGTTGCAATAGTCTAACCTGGAGTTTACGAGGGCAGATGCGAGAAGAGACATATTGCTAACAGATAAAAATGGACGCATTACGCACAGTTGCCTATTAATCCAGCTGCATGATGCTCGGGTTTTGGCCACATGTGGGCGCATGGAGAGGTCAGCGTCAATAGTAATGCTGAGGGTCTTAACGCTTTGGGCCACTGGAATGGAGACATCGGCAATCATAAATGATGTGACTAGATCCGGCAATGAGGATCTCTGTTTTATCGGCATTCAATGCCATAAAGTTCTGACTCATCCAGGAGTGGGTGATGGAGTAGATGGCAGCAATGGCTTTAGAATCAGTGGAGTAAGAGCCTGAAAGTTCGAGGATGACCTGGGTGTCATCAGCGTAGTTGGTATATAAGACACCCAGGTCATCGAGCAACAGGAGCATAGGGAGAATGTAAATGTTGAAGAGAGTATGGGACAGAGAGCATCCCTGAGGAACACCGCGGGTGAGCAGGGAAGGTATAGAAGATGAATTTTGGATCACCCGGGGACCGAGAAAAGAGGCTAGCCATTGCGTCATCAGGTTTATGCAGCCGACAATTGTTTGTAATCTTGTTGCCAGTAATGCGTGGTCTACTAAGTCAAACGCTGTGAAAAGATCTAGCAACATCAAAAGGGCAGGATGGCCACGGTCAATGATGGATCTGAGATTTGATTTTAAATCTAACATGGCAGTTTCTGTGCCAAGACAGTATTATGTACTCTCTATTCCGTCTGTCTGTGTCAAAATTGCCCCGAGGCTCATGTTGTCCGCATCAGTAGTGATGACTGTGTATTTTCCCTGCTTGTAGTTGTGCAATGCAGGCACATTCATTAGCATTTAATTTATGTATTCAAACTCTTCCTCACAATGTTCATCCCGTACAAATGTTACGTACATTCTTACTAAGTTCTACATTACAGCTGTGTGCTTAGCAAAATCCTTTCAAACTTTGAATAGTATTCACCATTCCCAGAAATGCCTGTACTTGATCTTTGCTCTTGGTGAGGCTTTATTCTTAATTGTCTCACTAAATGTCTCTTGGGCGATATGCCCCTTTCCAATATGACATGTCCCAGGTATTAAAACTCCCCCCTGTTTATCTTGAACTTTTAATTGCTTAAGGTCATGCCTGCCGCATGTTGCTTCTTCAGTACCCCATTGACCCTCCTGTTATGTTCCTCGATAGTCTCTACATATACTAGAAGGTCATCCTGGAAGAGCACAATACCTTCATCGCCATCAAAAATCCTGTACATAATGTTCTGGAAGACTGACGTGGCAGAATTAAGTCAGAAAGGCATTCTCTGTTACTGAAATAATCCTTCTGGTATTATAAATGCAGTCAGACCCCTCAATTATCTCTGGAGTGTTACCTGGTGCTAGACAGAGGTTAGATCAAGGATTGAAAACACCCTTGCTGGGCCTATGGTTGATAGTAACTCCTAAATGTTTGGCAAAGGGTTTCTATCTGGGATGATGCATTTATTAAGTTCTCTCATGTCAAGATACATTCTTACGTTTCCTGAAGTTTTCCACACCACCACCAATGATGACACCCATTCTGATGCATCTGTGCTTTCTATCATTCCTTTCTCTTGCAATTTCTTACGCTCTGCTTTCACCTCATCCGTCATGGAAACTGGGATATTGCGCATCTTTTGTGTAACTGCTTTGGATCCCTCCTGCATCCTTATTCGATGTGTGAATCCACTTAAGCAACCTACATCCTCCTTGAACACCTGCTCATGCATTTGCAGTAGATCCGGTGAGCCCATTTCTGTCGTCAATATGGCTTTTTCCGCATTGGAGTCTAGTTTTTTTTCTAATTTCTTTTGGTGAGCCCAACTCTGGAGTGGCAACGATCCTTTCTTCGAAATATATACCTTCACTGTTGCTTCTGTCACACAGTTGAATCAAATAATTGTATTTAATGCAATCAACTGTTACAAATATAATAGTTAAATGTGCAATCCAGTATAAGTTTATGGGCTTTTTTATGTTTGGATACTGCAGGGATCAGTATGATGATGTCAAAGTAAAAAATAATGGCTGAAACATTCTGCTTTGATCAAACTCTAAATCTCCACTCAGTTCCCCTCATGATTGTCAGGTACTACTATAACATGTGATACTGATTTAGACAGCTGGTAGCGTGGCCGAGCGGTCTAAGGCGCTGGATTTAGGCTCCAGTCTCTCTGGAGGCGTGGGTTCGAATCCCACCGCTGCCAAGGTTTTTTTTTTTTTTGAATGCCCGTTTGGATTTTAAACTTTCAACCAACGTACCGTTTCCGAACTTTCAATTTTTTTTCACACTCTTCCACTGACCGATTTCCCTACAGTGACCCCCCCTTACGAATTTCCTATACAATGCCAGCACACCAGCAAAAAAGTGTATTCGACCCAACCGATTCGTTTTTAAAATCCTGACATTTTTTTCTTTGCTAACGGGGCACAACGTCTAGTTGGCTTACTAGAATGTGATAGATTCTGGGTAATTATTTGCATGAAAGAAACACCAAAAGCAACAAGTCGGCAGACGTTTTTTCTATGATTTTCTATAGAGGATTTAGACTGGGGGAGACAGCAGCCGGTAGCGTGGCCGAGCGGTCTAAGGCGCTGGATTAAGGCTCCAGTCTCCTCGGAGGCGTGGGTTCGAATCCCACCTCTGCCAAGTAGTTTTTTTTTCTCCAATCTTCTACCCTTATTGTCAATGAACATTTTCATAGCTTTTATCTCAAGGTAGATGAATGGATGTTGGGGGAGTACTAGGGCATGTTTTTTGAGCGCAGGGCAGGTGTGCCCTGGTCTCTGGTACTTCAATAATATGTTATAAAGACGTCCCCTTGTAATACGTAACCCTATTTATCCAACAGAGTCCCCCCCCACCCAAGCCTTTCCTTTTTATTATTATTTACATTTTATAATAAAGCAACCCCCGCTGCACGTGCAGCAATTAAGGCCTTAAAGTGAGTTGATTTCACAATGTGAACACATCTCGCTCCTGTCCTTGAGCCAGCCATTGTCCAGATTCCCCACATACTTTTTATCGCTGTGCTATCAATCTCGTTTAGTCGGCAAGGTATCTTTTACTGAATCTTAAAATTGTGCCAAGAGATTTTAACAAAATGGTGAGACACTGCCCTCTTGAGGGCGGCTGAAACACACTTCAATCCTCCTTATCGACGAACTAAAGGAGACCAGAACTGCCCCAAATACATTAGAAGAGTGTTAAGGCCTTTTGTCAGAGGTGTTGCTCCCTGTACATCTCTCGGGTTTTGGCCAAAATCTAAAACTGGCAATTATGAGTGGTGACAGTGCATTCAGATTCTGTTCCAAAACACAGTGGACAGTAGGTGTTGCCACGAGAGACCTAATACACTAAAATAAAATGTTATTGTCTTCAGTTCATAATGTATCATTCATATTTTTTAAATCTCTTATTTTCAAATCTCCTCCTCATTTTGTTGCTTCCCCCAACCCAACCTAAAACTATTTCACATTGTTAAGGCATACATGCCACCCCTCCTGATTTAGAAGGGAGACTCCCGATTTTACTATTAAAAATCTTGATATTTTCCCCTTCTCCCACCTAAAACAATTTTAACCCCAATACAAGCCTGTGGGAAAATTCATTTTTCCCGATTTCCTTGACAAAATCTACCTCCGAGGTGCTTCAAAATGTTGGCTTGTATGTTAAGGCACCACTTGCTTTTACTTTCGTTCTGGTGCTCACGTATATGTAGATGTTTGGCCAAATCAATGATACCTTGTAGGGCCTCAGCAGACGGAGAGACGGAATCAAAAGGTCTATAACTACTAATCAGTTTCTCCCATGGCTTCCCTGGGATATCTGTGAGGTTCATTGGCTTTTGAGCATCCCCACAAACACACGTTGTCACTGTTTTTACAAAGGACACAATTCCCCACTGTTCTTTCTATCTATATATCAACAACAGCCCCCCAGCAGTCGTTCATTATCCTCCTCTTCGTCTTCACTATCCCTTGATAACCTTTGTGTCCCATCTCAATCAAACGTTGTCTTATAACTTCAGGAGGTATGACATTGTCACCTCTTTTCAGTACATTGTTCTAAAAATACACTTTGGGGGTAATTCATAGAATTCGGTGCACAAGTGGCAGACGCGGCTGGCGCACAGAGTGCGCGTGCGGCAGTCTGCGCCAGCCGCATGTGCCAAAACCCATTTAGGCGTACAACGTATTCATAAATTTATACATCGATAAGCAGCCGTGGCACAGAGTGGCGCAGCGACCCTGCAGCAGCGCCAGTTACGCCCCCAACCCCGCCCTGTGCGCTAAAAACTTTGCACAAATTCAGTACATGGCGCAAAGGTCAGTGGACCAGCATAGAGCCCCCAACCACAAAAACGCGTGTAAAACTCCCCGCTCACCCCTCGGAATACACGTACCCCGGTTGTGCCAGCGAAATCGCATGTAAAACTCCCCGCGCACCCCTCCGAATACAATCCAATTTCTTACGCTCTGCTTTCACCTCATCCGTCATGGAAACTGGGATATTGCGCATCTTTTGTGTAACTGCTTTGGATCCCTCCTGCATCCTTATTCGATGTGTGAATCCACTTAAGCAACCTACATCCTCCTTGAACACCTGCTCATGCATTTGTAGTAGATCCGGTGAGCCCATTTCTGTCGTCAATATGGCTTTTTCCGCATTGGAGTCTAGTTTTTTTTCTAATTTCTTTTGGTGAGCCCAACTCTGGAGTGGCAACGATCCTTTCTTTGAAATATATACCTTCACTGTTGCTTCTGTCACACAGTTGAATCAAATAATTGTATTTAATGCAATCAACTGTTAAAAATATAATAGTTAATGTGCAATCCAGTATAAGTTTATGGGCTTTTTTATGTTTGGATACTGCTGGGATCAGTATGATGTCAAAGTAAAAAATAATGGCTGAAACATTATACACGTACCCCGCTTGCGCCAGCGAAAACGTGTGGAAAAGTTCACGTGCATCCCCGGAATACACGTACCGCATCCCACGAAGAGCACGTACAGAGCGATGGAAACACACATGGGACCTTCAACCTGTGGCGAGGGAAAAGCCCGCGCGTGTTACGTCACAGACGCGCTTACACGCTAAGGGCCTTTCCTCGCATTACACGCTGACGTGCTGTTTTTTCACGTGCCAAATCACTCCGTATCAAGCTGGCCACGTGACAACACATGGAAGACCACGCTCCTGCCCAGAAGGCCGAATTACTGCCCCCCAGACCACGAGCAGCCTCCCACGATCCATCTGCTGCTGCCTGCCTGCTGCCACCGTGCCCTGCCATTTGGTGCCTGCACATCTGCCATCAGCAGTGGTCCAGTTGCAGTGACTACCCCTGCTGGAACAGAAGATACCTGACTGAAGTACCCTCACTGCACAGCCCAGCCCCAGGACCCAGTTGCCCACCCACACCTGCCTCAGGGGTTGCCATGTCCGACACAACACCTTCCGGCACCAGTGGCAACCCCCAGCCAGAGAGGCAGAGGGCTACCAGATTCAGTCAAAAGGAAGTTGGTATCCTGGTGGAGAAAGTTCTGGGGCATTATGATGCCCTCTTCGGAAGACCACGCACCGACAATGATGGACGGAAGAGGATCTGGAAGGACATTGTGGCTGCCATCAACGTGGAGGGGGTGGCAGCCCGTGACATATGACACGTCCGGAAGCGCTGGGAGGACTTCAGGTCCAGGACCCTCAGGAAGGCCCGGTGCCTCTTGGAGGCAGCGGATGCAGAGGGGTGCCGGGTCCACCTTACCAACGACCAGCTGAGGGTCCTGGAACATATACGCCCAGCGCTTCACCTCCAGGTCCTTGAGAGGCATACCCGTCCGGAGTCGAACGGTAAGTGTCCATGTGTACTGATTGGACGCAGTGCATGCTGAGGTGTGCCAGGTGTGTGCAGCTTGGACATATGTCTTGAAAGGCCCATGTATGGATGTGTATGTGCAGGGACATGAGCCTGCAGCATGTGAGTCCAGTCATGTGTGAGGCACATCAATGGTGTATGTGTTACAATGCATCATGCGGAGCAGCATGCGGAACGCACACATGTATGCATGCCTGTGTCTGTACTTTGACATGTTTGTGGTGTGAGATATGTGTGCTGCTGTCATGGACATGCATGATGTACATGTCCGTGTGTCTGAGTAGTGTGTGCGCCATGGATGCATGACACATGTCCGTGACGATGTGTCCATTCACTGATACAGCCTAGTCATCCTTATATCCACTGTGTCTGGGGGTATACCGTGCCAAATGCATGACCCATGGTGCATGTGAGAATTAGCCCACCATTGGATGCAACTATGGTGCCTTGGACATGGATGGCAATGTATGTTGCATGTGCCATGCCTGTTCCTGCATGTGTGTTGCCTGCACTGACCCATGTGTTCTGGAGGGACATGATGGAAGTGACGTTTGACAGTGCCACTCATGTGCTATTGCTTTGTGTCTAGGGGACTATAGTTCAGTACCCTGATGCTTGTGTTCAATGTCTCCCGTTACACAGCGTCGAGTGAAGAAGAGGGCGGAGACGGCGCTTTGGAGGAAAGCGGCAGGGATGCCTCCACCGGTGACGCAAGGCCCAGTCACCCTGCCAGGAAATACCATCACCCGGGAGCGAGGGGACTGGTGCCGCATCTACCACTACGGCTGCAGCGGAAGGGGTGGATGAGCTCCCACAGGGGCTTGCAATGGCCGAAGACAGTGCAGAACCATCCAGGTTTGTGGTGGGTATAGAGGAGGAGGAGGCCGCTACAGAGCTGCACATGGGGCCCGGTGGGGGTGGTACCACTGGTGCAAGTGGTGCAGTCCAGGGGCAGGGGCAGGAGACAGCACAGGTCGCCGCGGAGGTGCCCATGCGTGCCTCTGTCACTGACACTGTAACTGCATCACCATGCACCAGCAGGAATGCCCCGTCCCAGGCCTGTCCGCAGGTAGGGGGGAGGTCCACGTCATCTGGTACTCCTCTACCTGCGGACGAGGGGACCCGTGAGCGGATGGAGTCCACCCTGATTGGTGTCACGTTGCGCACATGTGACATTCGTGATGACTTGTGTGCTTCCTGGGGGGACCACGCAAGTCATCACGAAGTGGTGTATGCCAACATGGCCCAGTTGGGAGGGTCCATGGTCGGGGGTTTCCTCCATGTGTTGGCCAGTCTTGCGGCCCTCTCCTCCTCTGTGCACACTATACGCCAGTCGTTCTCCGTGCCGTATTCCGGGTCAGATGCCACCAGGGCCCCCTGTGGATCTGCCCCAATCAACGCATCCAGCCTGGTGGAGATCCCATCCCTGCTACAGTCTGGAGTCGGAGGTCCAACAGGGGTGGACACCCCACCAACTGGACCCCAGAGGATGGACGATGTGCCGGCATCATCGGGCAGGGCACGTGCACGATGGCGCTGGTGGATTCCATCATCCCGTATGTCGTTGTGGTGGCAGAGGCAGTTGCGTCGGAGGCAGCGGCAGGCTCAGCGTGGGAGGCATTATGGCTCAGGGCCATCTACATCACAGGGGCAGGCATCGGCCAGAGGGCAGGAGGACCCTGGGTTGGGAGTGTCATTTAGTGTGGCTGCAGTTGGGCTAGCGGATAGATGCAGAGCGGCGGCGGGCGGAAGAGACACGGCTTACTATGGTCAGGGCGCAGAACTCCATACTCAGGGCATTGATGCGGGCTGAGTGCCTCGAGTCAGGGCGCAGAACTCCATACTCAGGGCATTGATGCGGGCTGAGTGCCTCATGTGTTGCCACTGTGTGGCTCCGTTGTGCATTGATGCAGCCCCGACTCATGTCCCCCGCCCACCCACCAGTGACGGGCATCTGCCAGCAGGCCCCAACGCATGGCCGACCAGACAACATGTCATGAGTAAACAGACCCATGTCCCTAATGCCAACCAAAATCCCCTCCTGCCCCCCAGTCCAAGCACGCAAACATCCACTGTGCCCACTCCCAAATAACCCATGCCATGACAGTCTCAAAAGAACCACCATGCCCATGCATAAATGCACAACGGAGCCACACAGTGGCAACACATGACTGAGGCAATGTTCATTGAGACATGCACAAAACCAATGATAGAATACCAATCATGAAGTTAGAATTGATTAAAAACATAATGAAGTAACATAGAAGAAATCAAACTTAAAAATCAATATACAATGACAGATATAAGCAAAATATGGTAATCCAATGGAAAACAAATAAACGTCATGTTGAATGAAAAAAGTGGTCCATTGCCAATGTCAATAAGAAATAAATAATTTTAATAAAAGTAAACCATTGATCCATGGGAAAATTGAAAAAGAACGTCTGTACAAGTCTACAACCATCTACAATCCAAGTCCTAAGGGTCCATGATCCACAAAGCAAATGAAACCCACAAAAATGTCCTATGAAGAAAAAACTATATACATGAAGTGGAGCAATGTCCATTTATTCCAAAATAAAATATAAAACAAAGGAAACCTAACACTAATGAACTATGTACAATGGCGGCGGGCAAGTCCTATGGCTCACTCTTTGATGTTCCAGGCCAGGGCCTCACCGAACTCCTCTTCAACGTCCTGGAGGCGGGCCTCTTCCCTGGCCTCGAGGTCTCGCAGGGATACAGCCATGGCGTCCTCAAACTTCCTGCGAGTTGCCTCGAGGCACTCAGCCCGCCTCAATGCCCTGCGCATGGAGTTCTCCACCCTGACCATAGTGAGCCGTGCCTCTTCCGCCCGCCGCCGCTGCCCATCTATCCGCTGGCCCAACCTCTTCCACACGGAAGACACTCCCAATCCAGGGTCCTCCTGCCCTCCGGCCGATGCCTGCCCCTGTGAAGTTGATGGCCCCGAGCCATCTTCGCTCCCACCATGAGCCTGCTGCTGCTGTGCATGTGCCCTGCCTGTCAATGCCTGCACGTCCTCCTCCTGCTGGGGCCCAGTTGTTGGGGTGGCCACCCCTGCTGGACCTCCGACTCCCGACTGTGGCAGGGATGTGTCCTCCACCAGCCTGGCTGCTGGGTCAGGGACAGCTCCACAGGGTGCCCAGGTGATACTTGGGCAGGAAGATGGCACGGAGGATGACTGGCGCATAGGGGGTGCAGTTGAGGAGGGGGTCGCTAGAAGTTCCAGCACACGGATGAACCCAGGCTTGCTGACCCGTCCTAGTAGGTCGACGCAGCCAATGAGGTATTCGAAATGACTTGCATTGTCCTCACGAGAACCCTGCACGTCATCCCGAATACCACGTTGACGCAACACCACCCCAGCAAGGACAGGCTCAACACAGTCCCGGATTGCCACGTCCGCAGGGAGAGGAAGGCCAGTAGTTGTGTACGCAACCCCTCCCTGAAAATGGGTCTGGACGAAGGCATCCCTGCTGGTGCCAGGTGATGCAGTCACAGGATCAGGGACAGGATTACACACAGGCACCTCCACGGCGGCCTGTGCTGCCTCCTGTCCCTGCCCCTGGACTGCACCACGAGCACCAGTGGAATCCCCCCTCCAGGCCCCGTGCATGGGCCTTCCATGGCCTCCTCCTCAAACGAAACCCCCCACCAACCTGGATGACTCTGTGCCATCTTCCTCCATAGGCCCCTGTGCGGGCTCAGCTGCCCCTTCTGCTGCTGAGGAGTCCACCTCCAACCTCTGCCTCTTGGACCTTCCTTGGACGCAGCACCAGACTCCTCACTCCCCGAAGAGATGACAACCTGGGAGGGGAGCTGGGCCTTGCCTCCCCGGCTGGCGGTGAGATCCCTGCCTCTGTGCTCCATCAGTCGACGCTGCAGACAGGGAGAGACAGAACACAGGCATCAGGGCACTGTACAATGGTCTGATACACACATGACAGTTGCACATGAGTGGCAGTCTCAAACTTCACGGATGGCATCACACTCCCCAACACACATATCATTTGAACCCACACACATGCGCAAATTAACAGGAATGTTGCAGCAGGCAGCACCATCCATACACATACAACAGCATGAAAATCCGATGGTTAGGCTGACGTCTCATGCAACACGGGTATGCCACCATACATACATGCATCTCTACATCTCCACCACCTGTCATAGTGCAATCATTGGCAACTATGTCACGTCTGCCAATGGGGTTCCTACATGTCTGTGTCACATGCATCCATGGCGTATCACATTTGCACACATGTCAAACACACACACACACACACATGTATGCCATGCACGTACATGAAGGTGGAATAAGCATCCATGTGTCACACTCCAACCATGCCATAGTACATACACATAAATGCTGACATGTGTGCATCCCCACATGCATTCGTGCATCATGCATTTGAACACATACACCATTGATGTGCCTCACACATGACTGGACTCACATGCGGCAGGCTCATGTCCCTGCACATGCACATCCATACATGGGCCTTTCAAGTCATATGTCCAAGCTGCACACACCTGGCACACCTCAACATGCACTGCGTCCAATCAGTACACATGGACACTTACCACTCGACTCCGGACGGGTATGCCTCTCAAGGGCCTTGTGGTGAAGCGCTGGGCGTATACATTCCAGGACCCTCGTCTGGTCATCGGTAAGGCGGACCCGGCACCCCTCTGCATCCGCTGTCTCCAAGAGGCACCGGGACTTCTTGAGGGTCCTGGACATGAAGTCCTCCCAGCGCTTCCGGACGTGTCGTATGTCGCGGGCTGCCACCCCCTCCACGTTGATGGCAGCCATGATGTGCTTCCAGATCCTCTTCCGTCCATCATTTTCGGCACGTGGTCTTCTGAAGAGGGCACCATAATGCACCAGGACTTGCTCCACCAGGATACCAACTTCTGCCGCACTGAAGCTGGTAGCCCTCTGCCTTTCTGGCTGGGGGTTGCCAGTGGTGTCCGATGGTGTTTGCCCTGACATGGCAACCCCCGAGGCAGGTGTGGGGGGGCAACTGGGTCCTGGTGCTGGGCTGTGGAGTGATGGAACTGTAGTCGGGAGTCTGCTGTTCCAGCAGGGCTGCTCACTGCAACTGGACCCCTGCAGATGGCTGACATGCAGGCACCAGATAGCAGGGCACTTGGCCAGCAGGCAGGCAGGCAGCAGCAGATGGCTGGTGGGAGTTGGCTCAGGGCTCTGGGGGGCAGGAAAATGGCCTTCTGGGCAGGAGCGTGGTCTTCCGTGTGTTGTCGTGTGGCCAGCTTGATACGGAGTGATTTGGCACGTGAAAAAACTGCACGTCAGCGTGTAATTCGAGGAAAGGCCCTTAGCGTGTAAGCACATCTGTGACATAACACGTGTGGGCGGTCCCCTCATCACGAGTGCATAGTGATTCAGCACGTGAAAAAACAGCACGTCCGCGTGTTAATGCGTGTAATTCGAGGAAAGGGCCAAAGCGCGTAAGTGACGTGATGCGGTCAGGCTTTTCCCTCAGTACGGGTTAAAGGGGAGTGGGGCCAGCAGTTCGCTGTACGTGCCTTTTGTGGAGACCGACTTGTGTTGGTACTTCTGGTTGTTTCGCGCGCCATCACAACTTCACAGTGGATCGACATATCTCTTCTATTGGCAGGGTTATTGGCTACGCGTGTTTTTCCTTATCACGCTAGTCTGACAGTGAGTCGCGCATGCTATTCTTCCCACTGCGGGTGCCCCTGTGTATCGCGTACCCGTTTTCGAGGTCATAGTAGCCTGCGTTTCCCACGTGTATGGGTTTTTCGTGTCCCTGGGTGCCACCGCGTACTGCGGGAGGTTAATTCCACACAGGTGGGCTACCAGGGGTTGCCTGCACGGTTTTACTACAGTTTTGGGGTGCCTGAGCATTGTGTGACCCATCACTTTATCACTGGGGTCACATACAGCCTTGCAGGTGCACAAGGGTGCTGTTAACATCTTGTATCCCACCCCCTTCACCCCAATTGCCCAGGACAATTGTCATGTACACCTCCCATTGGCACTACTCGATCTGTGCCGGCACTACTCCATCTGTGCCATGGTTGGGAGGCCACGAAAGGTGAGGAGCGCCTCAGCTGGGCATACTCCATGTGGCGGGCGTGGTCAGGGACATGGCCGGGATGACCAGGGAGTAGGGGGACTCCAGGGTGTCCACGGTGGCTGCAGAGGGGGAAAAGGCAGGGATGAGCCACTTCGGCACGATGTTGTGCCACATGTTGGTGTAGTCATGCCCCCACCCCCTGTGGTTACGGGAGATGCAGCTCTTGCATCTGGCACTGGCGCCCATGTGATCCGACAGTCCGTTTCATCGACTGCCACGGGCCCAAGGGTAGTGGTAGCTGTAGGTGCAGCTGTGGACACCATCAACCAGGCTCAGGGTGGGCCTGCGCATGCTGTGTTGCACCTGAAGAGTCCCTGGATGATTTCCAGGAGTTCAGGAGGCACAGGGTAAGTGCACACAGGGCTGCCCTGACTGAGGCACATGTCCCTGGGGCAGTATTGTCATCTGCTGCCCGAGCAGCCGGGTGTTGGCAAGTGCATGGGCAGATGCAGCCAACACCACCCCAGCTGTGAGTATAGCATCCAGGACAGTCCCGGTCAGTGACCTTAGCACAGCAGATGTTGCTGCGCAGGGTCAAGTCAGGGGCACCCAGCAGCCACCGAGGCAAGTCAGGGCTTCCATCCTTGTTCCACCTGCCACTCCCTTGGTTCAATCCACCAGTGCCACTGCCCATACTGATCAGGGTGGCATTTGCCAGTCAGGGTCCGGACCACTGTCCAAGAGGAGGAAGGTTGCACCTGCAGTAGAGGCTGGGACCCCAGACACAGCTCCGGCCTCCAGCACGTTGAGGAAGAAGCCTTTCTGCATGCAAGAATTGGACTTCCTTGTGGACTACTTGCGGGAACACAACCGTGATATGCTAGTTGGGCCGAATTGTCACACTACGGCTGCCCATCGTATGTCCCACTGGAAGCATGTTACGGATTGTGTGAGTGCATTTGGACATGAGGTGCGCACAGCTCAAGAGTGCAAAAAGCGTTGGGATGACCTCCGACGCTGTGCTAAGGTGAAGCGTGCCTCCAATTATGCCATGACTGGGTTGACTGGCGGTGGGTCACCAGCTCAGGAGGAAGATCTTACTCCGCACGAGTCGATCGTAGCGGAGTTAATACTGGCAGAATTGTACGAGTGGGAGAGATGCTGGACTTTGATGCCCGGTCCAGTGAGTGTTGTCACGTGTTTGTCCAGACCATGGGCCTCATTACGACCCAGGCTGTAAGTTACCGCCTGGGTCGTACGCTTACCACCATGGTGTAAACTATGTTTACACCATGGTGGATGGCGGATTTACCGCCCCATTCCAAGGTGAGTGGGGCGGTAAATCCCCATTTCCCATTTTACCCTTCCCCATTCCCATTTGTGCCCCATAGGGCATAATGGGAGTGGGTAAGGCGCTAATTACGCCATCGTAAATTACGGTGGCGTAATTAGCACCATGGTCCCTTAGCGCCATGGATTTTAACGCCTGCAAAAAGCAGGTGTTAAAATCCCCATGGCGCTAAGGGACCTTGTAATCAGGCGTTAAGGGTCGGCACCGTTTACGGCGCCGTTAACCCCTCAACGCCTGACTTGTAATGAGGCCCCATGTGTGGTTTGCTTGTGTGATGTGTTGTGCTTGACTGCCACTACATGTTATGTGTACATGGTTTTCATGTGCGAGTCATGCAATGCTTCACTGATGTGTGCCGGCTGTGCAGCATGCTGGACATGTAGAGCAGACCGGGACTGTCCTCATCACCACACTTGCAACCTACTCCCATGCTAGTCACCCGGCTGCCCCTCCGGTGCATGTTCCAGCTCATTGGCCCTTCTGCATGTAGCCTGGGGTGTCTTTCCACTCAGCACTGGGACTACGTCATCGCATAACTGACGTACATGTGTGTTCTGCCTGCATGCGGGTACTCCACGTAGGCATGCACCCTTGCCCCTCCATCCTCCTGCACCCCAATTTCACCATGACACTGGTGGGTATCATGATGGAGTACTGCAATGGCCTGTTCAATGCTCCTGTGTACATGCACACTTCCCCCTGTCAACCTGCCAGACACATACAGTGGGGTACATTCTTTGTCCTTGATGCAGGGTGTCTCACTCGGACTGTGCAGATGGCAGATGCTCCGCAGGGACATTAGTGCCCATTCATGCTCCATGTGCATTCCATGCATGCCCCTATGTGCCCTTGCCCAGATGATCATTGTAGTACGTGTCCAGGATGACCTACATTTAATGGCATTTGATCATCCATTCCATGCCCACTCTGGCTCAGTCCTGCATCACGCACATGTTTAGGGTGTCACAGTCTGTGTGGGGCACAGGCCTCCCCCTGTTTAAGGCCCCCTGCCTCTGTTCAACTGGTGTAGTGGCTTCTGCACACATGGGTGCACTACTGAGGGTTCATCATGTGTCCTGCTTACTGTCCCATTCTCATCTGCTGTGTTGTCAGTTGACTCAGATGATGCAATTGACGCTAGTCAACACTGTCTGCCAATACACAGGTCTCTGGTCACCCTTTCGCTGACATGCAATGCCTCCCTGCATTTTCACTTAGGGGGGGGCTTGCTTGTAGCCATGCAACCCATTGCATGCACATTGCATGTGATACCTGAACTTGCCCTTACACTGCCTTCATGTTTATTGATAGACATCATAATGTGCTTGTTCATGTAGATAGTGGGTAACTTACACATGTTCTGCACTGCATCAACCCACTTCTGAGCCATATTACACCGTTCTACATGCCTACTCACTGCTGCAATGTGAAAGTGACCTGGCATGTATGGTCAGATTTTCATCCCTTCTCTGTCATGAATGCCACGGGCACAGGTGCATCCTGTGACACATGTACTCAGCATTGGAACTCCCTAGGGGTTGTTTAGCAAAGTTGATTGGTCAATCTGCGGTCTATAACAACTGGCATAGGGCGCAGATTGCATGTAGCCTGCCAATCGGGTTGTAATGACTGTGGAGCTGCCTTCACGTGTGTATGTGTACACATTCACATGCATCAAAGCAAGCAGAGTTGTAGCTGCTTGCTTTGCTGTATTGGATGCTGTTCATGTTCACAATACAGGTGTATGGGCAAAGGGGTGTTTTTTAACGCTTTCACATGTACATATGCAAGCAGCTTCAACGTTGGGTAGTGCAACATTGCGGCTACTCACATATGTGTGTGTGAAAGTGTTCATTTACACATGTGTCTGCCGCAGCTTTTTAGTTGACTGACTAACATGTAGTTGATTGATGTTAATGCTGGTGAGATTTCAGCATTGCGCACGTTATGTTCAACTGGCATAATCCTGAAGGTGCACTGTGGTGCAGTATGTGTGCGCCCAGGCCCACTTTGCTAATATGGTGGGGCCTGGCCATGAAGATTTTACACAAGGAATGATGGAATAGGGCACATTCATAGCACAATGTGCTCAATCAGGCCCTGAGGGGTGTTGTGGAGGCTTCATGTCCTGCAGCTCGGACCGTACTGGGCGTTATGGTCCCTAATTCCTGGTTGCAGGCACTTACTTTGCTTGGGACATTCACTATATCTACATGGCCCATGACACCCAGTACGGGCTGAGCTGCAGATGGATGAAGCTATATTGGTGATGATGGTTTAGTGATGCATGTGTACATGCATATTACGTGTGTCATTGTGTGTTTGGATTCACTTGCAGCACTGGTCAATTTGTAGTTCAGACATGCTTATGGTATGTGCCATCTCTTTGTTGCCATCTGTTTTTTCTGCCTGTGACATTGTTACCTGACCGAGGTGGTGTCTGATGGAGGTGATATACTACATTTTGTACTTGTGTAGGCTTTGCTATTTAGACACATCCATTTCTGCTTTTGGGATGTGCTTGCCTACCAATGCCACTGGATGCATGCCAGGTTCTCATTTGTGTGTGACATGTCTGCTTCATGTGTTGGCTGTCGATGTGATGTCTGTGTGTGTGGGTTATGTGCTTCTGACTTGTGTACTCATGTTTGTTTTTTTCCCCTTTTCAGATGATGACGCAATGGAGCCAGAGGATGGTGTTGTCATGCCAGGCACAGGGTTGCTATCACACCAGCAACCCGGCACAAGTGTGGGTCGTGGGGTGGTAGACCACGAGAACCCACTTTTGTTACAGACCATCGTTCTAGGGCTGGCAATGAGTCTAGTCCGGATGATCACTCTGACGATAATGTCGAGTTGGATGTGCGTCATGTCCATTCATCAATGGTATGTGATTCTGATGTAGACGCTCCTCTGTCCGCGACACCTGCACCGAGGGGCCAGACGGTGGTGGGACCTCTGCCTGTGGTGGATCGGGGCGCACGGTCACACTCCACACCAGTTGCTGATGTACCTGGGGTATCACGTCAACGGAGGAATGTAGTCCTGCAGCCGCGGGCGATGCCAACCCAACAAGGACCGCGGCTCCTTGGGCCCCGTGGGTGTCAAGCCCAGCAACGCGGTGGCCGTGCGCCACCGGGGTATACTGAGTGGGAGCAAGCCATGGTTGCCAATTCCGAAGAACAGGGGGCAACAATTGATAATATCACTCAGAGCTTGGAACATGTGGCCCAATCCGTGCTCCCCCTGCTAGGCAGGTGGATCTCCAGCAGCGGGCGGCACAGTCCAGGGCCCGCTCGCTCAGGCTGGGCATGGCGGCCTCAGACAGGGCACGCCGGGCTGAAATGGTGTCTCTGCGTCAAGCAATTGCTGCTCACGCAGAGGCACAAAGGGAGGCCCTGAGGGATGACCATCAATCCCTCCGATCTACTCTGGGTGTGCTCTTGATGTCAAGGCACCTTTTGAGTCAGAGGGTGAGGAGGATGACGATTTATTTCCCACACGGGTCGGGCTGTGCAGGCATTGAGCCCATGGAGATTTTTTTTTATCTCAACTTCATCGCATGTGGGTGTTGAGGTGCACCCTGTACCTCCGCCCTCCTGGGTGCCTTCCTCCCCCCCCGGGTCGTATGTGGCCATTTTTGATTGTTATAGTCAGTTTAATTTGTTAATATAGTTTAAAATTGCTTGTCTATTGTCCATTCATGTGACGGTGTGGTGCTTTGTGACTTTTGAAAGCATCCACTGTCTGTTCCAGCTGAGCCATTTAAGCTTGTCTCGTGTATGTGTTTGCAGCTTGGGGTCCTGACTAACATATCCCACTCCTGCTTCCCCTATCCATGGGCTCACAAGGATGGTTCGGTGCTACAACCATTTAACAAGGGCATTGGACTTTCGTCATATCTGTGGCCTATCTGCTGCTGTACTACCTGTGTTAAAACCCCTAGTGGGGAAAATGTCTGCTTTCTCCACGGCATGTCTGCAATCAATTTTGGTGAGTACATCATTGATATGTCCATTTATTGATGTTGATTGTGATGCATGTTCTTTTCTTGCCTGTATATGTGCTTGATGCACTTCATGCTGTAGACAGTAGCCTGCACACTTTGGCTGTCAAAGTCACACTGATGGTGGGAGGAGGTCGGATGTAGGTCTCAGACATGGCCCAGTGACAACCAACATGAAGAAACACACACAGGAAACTTGCCAGCCTTTTATGCCCTTTCTGCAGGAAAATGAGCCTACAGACTACCTTTCCCAGCAGACACGGGGCCAAGAACTACAGAAACCTGGCCACGTTGGGTGGTTCCCACGTGCGCATGAGTGCGCAAGCAGAAGCACAGGGCTTGTGCTCAGATGTCCGACAGAAGCAGATGTGTTTCCAGGAGCTCCAAGCAAGGTGAGCAGCACGAGGGGCCACACCCCAGCCGAACTTCCTCCAGGCCCCTCACACATGCATGCTAAGTAGCGCCAGTGCTGGGGAGCTTGGCCAGGCATTGAGGAAGAAGCGCACAGTACAGCTAAGCTGCATTGAGGACCAAATGCCAAGTGGCTTTACAAGTTGTCAGGGTACACGCAGGAGGCGGCACCCATATCCTCGACTCCCCCCTGCTCCATAGAGGCTGAGTTATTAGCGCAGTAGCGTTCCTATCCAGAAACTAATACAACTCCCGGGGGCACCCAGCGACGCACAGACTTGAGTGCAGTGCATATCATTTGCATATGCAAATTGCCACATGCGCTACCTATTGAAATCCGCGGCTGGCAGAACACGACTTGTACTGAAGTCGCACCTCGCCACATGCGTCTAGCAGCTCACCCAAGGACCATTCTATCATCTGTGATTCTTAACACATTGTTCTTCCATTTACCGCGGGGCCACGTGCGGCTGCCTTATCGCATTGACAGTGTATGAACCACCACGGGGGCAAGGAAAAGTATACGAACAAAGCAGCAGACAAGAGTGTTTGTTTGGGCAGGAGTCACTTAGTTTGAGGCTCGAATGATGTTGTGTGTGTGGTGAAAACCCACACAGAATAGTAACTCACGCTCTCTTTGCAGCATTGAACTGCTCCTGTTACCGGACCTGAGAGTGCGCAGGCAGAAGGCCAGCACTCACCCCAGAGATAAGTCTCTCTTTGGCTTGCATTTGTCCCATTTTGTACAATGTGCATAAAGAACATGGTTTCTCTGATTGAGTATGTGTTATTGTCAATAGTTGTATTTTGTATTTTGCCTACTTTCCCTTTGCCCATCCACCTCCCCTCTCCTGCCCCTCTTTCTGGTTATCCTGAATAGCGATGCCTATCCAAACAATGGATCCCTGACCCTCTTTCCCCACCGAGGTCTCGGAGGCCTGTGTAAGTTTTACCTTGCAGGCGCCCAGACCGCAGAGGGGGTGGTTGGTTCGTGCCACTCCTGCGCCTGGAGACCAGAGCTGTGACACTACCCATCAGTTGTTGCATTCCTCATTGATTATTGTGTACTGAAAATGCTGTTGAACCATTGTTGAACTGTGGTACCTTGGTTGTTCTCTCATTCTGCTTGGACATGTGCTTGGCCATTTTCAGCAACTTCAAGTCATCTACTGGAGACTCCTCCAGGGTTTTTCGGTGGCTACAGGCTTTTTTCCCTGGTTTGGGGGTTTGGCTCTTTGGAGTTCTCTGCGATTTGGTATTTTTACCAGTCAAGGTGGCCTCTGAGGGGGCCGGACCCTATTTACACCCAAGGTAGAACATGGAAAACAAGGGGCAGGGGGATCCTGAAGCCAGGTAGACTAGAACGAAGAAGGCTACAGACCCCAGACACAGTTCTTCAGAAGGTCATGGTGATGTGTAAATGAGGGAGGGCCTTTTGTTGTTGGACAGTATGCTTGGGCTACAGTGTTTGGGCACTCTCTGACAGTGTCATTGTGGGGTGCTATGTACATGTGTTCTGCTGGTCAATGGCTGTTCCTGTGTTGTTTATTTTTCAGGTGTCAGGGGATTGTTGTGGTTTGACATGCTGGGGAGTACACATGGGCAATGTTCACATGTGATGCGTACAGGACACTGAGGGTCACTTGATTTCACATGCATGTATTGAGTGCATGTCCCTACTGACACACACACTTACACAATGCTTCACCACACATACAATCACCCTTCCATGCCCACATGTGAACACAGATTGCCTTCTCTGTCATGCTGTGGCCCTGCAGCGCATGATCACTTACCATTTGGGGATTGCGTACATGCGTCAATAGGTTATTTTTGTTGCTTGTCCTTTTTATGTGATGCTCAAGGTGTATCCCCAACACAATGGCTGCTCACTGTGCTGTGTGCTGAGCAGTGTGTTGCAGGAGACACACACAGCACACGGGTTAGGGATTAGCGGATTTGGCTTGGCCAATGTGCATGAGAACAGGCATTCAGTCTTTTGTTGATGGTACCACTGGTGGCATGCATTTGTGTATGACTTTGTATGTGTGGGAGGTTGTTGGTCAGTCATTTCATCTGATTCCATGTCAGGTGTGATTGTCTCAGGCCTCTTTTCATTTATCACTTGTCACATCGTATGTAATTGGTCATGTGTTGGCCTTTTGATGTTGCGTGCCATGTCATGGTGTGGCAGACAAGGGTGATGTGGGTTGGGAGGGTTTGGGTGACATACCAGTGATTGTCATGGCCTGGTTTGCAGGGGGGTGGTGTGATACACACCTTGCATGTGTTCCTTTTGGTCACACAGGATTGGTTTTGTTTAAGTAGCTAGGGATGCACACAATGTAGCACTTCCGTGGCAACATTCTCAGGGTGGTATGGTTGTGACAGTTGACTGTCTGTTTGTCATCATCGGTTGTCACCTGGTATCTGCCAGGCCTGCGTGCACTCCGCAGGGGTGGGAGTTTAGGTGAAAAATGTGGACACAAGCTGGGTCCGGGCCGCCTCGCCACGTGCCCATTCCCCTCCCATGGGCAGCGCCTGTGCCTGTGGTTGGGGATGTGGGGGCACCACCATGTCCACCGGTACATCCCGCCGTGTTGCAACATTGTGCAGGACACATGCTGCCACAATGATCCTGCACACTACTGGGGGTGCGCATATAGTAGCTGGCCGCCAGAGCGGTCAAGGGAGCGGAAGCGTGACTTGAGCACTCCGCATGTGTGCTCCACTATGCCCCTGGTTGCAATATGGGCAGCGTTGTATCTTACCTGGGGTGGTGTGGTGGGGTTCCGTATTGGCGTCATCATGTGGTTGCTCAGAGGGTAGGCACTGTCCCCTGGGGAGGTTAGGATGGTTGTCATTAGTTGGGTTTGTGTATTTGTCTGTGTGTGACATGCATGCATGTACGCAGACATTTGTACTCACCAATGAGCCATGTGTCGCTGTGCTTCCCAACTTCCAGGTCCCGGCTCAGGGCAGACATTCTGTAAATGAAACTGTCATGGGTAGACCCAGGATAGTTTGCATAGACAGAGGTGATGATTCCATGGGCATCGCATACAACCTGTACGTTGATGGAATGCCAGTGCTTTCAGTTTCGATAGATGTGCTCAGTGGCCCTACGTGGATTTAGGGCCACATGGGTGCAATCTATGGCACCAAGCACTTTGGGGAAGTGTTCCACCCTGTAAAAGTCCTGGACCACGGCCTGCGTTTCTGCGGGTGTTCTGGGCATGTATATGTGCCTGCAGACTGAGGGGGGCGCAGTCATGTTTGCCAACACCTGGTGTAGGCAGCGTGACTGCGTGGCCTGTGAAACACCCCCGACTATGGCAGTTGTCCGCTGAAATGACCCAGTGGCCAAAAAATGCAGGACATTGAGCACCTTCTCCAAGGGGCTCAATGCTTGGGAGCACAGGGTGGGTAATGTTAGGTCATCTTCCCATTCCCTGACCAGGTCTAGGATGATACGAGGTGGAAACCTATAACTGCCATTGACCTGGTCATCAGGCATCCCAAAAAGGCTGGTCTGGGGCAATAAAATGCGGGGCATGGCTATTCTCCTCCTCCTGCGGTGTCCCACGATCAGTACTGCGATGAATGGGGCATTCATCGTAGCTGTATATACGTGTTTGTTGTTTGCGCATACTTTTATACCGCACGCGGGGACGCTTCCGTATGCCTTCGTGTGGCAGACGTGTTGACGTCTGTGCGCGTCTTTTGGCATGCGCAGGTTTCTTGTATTCGATTCCATGAATACGTGCTGTTCGCGTGCGTGTGGGCGTTCTGTGTATTTCCCTGCTGTACTTCCCCAGTTACGCTTTCTTTTTCACACGTTGTTCCCCATTCCGCATGTTCCGCCCCGTGTTCTGGTGATAGAGAAGTGCATAGGTAGTCCCAGCACGGCTCTGACGGCGCCATTTTGAGTGATCTGCAAGGCAGCGATATTGCCAGCAGAGGTGCCTGCTAGAAGACTGTTGCAATAGTCTAACCTGGAGTTTACGAGGGCAGATGCGAGAAGAGACATATTGCTAACAGATAAAAATGGACGCATTACGCACAGTTGCCTATTAATCCAGCTGCATGATGCTCGGGTTTTGGCCACATGTGGGCGCATGGAGAGGTCAGCGTCAATAGTAATGCTGAGGGTCTTAACGCTTTGGGCCACTGGAATGGAGACATCGGCAATCATAAATGATGTGACTAGATCCGGCAATGAGGATCTCTGTTTTATCGGCATTCAATGCCATAAAGTTCTGACTCATCCAGGAGTGGGTGATGGAGTAGATGGCAGCAATGGCTTTAGAATCAGTGGAGTAAGAGCCTGAAAGTTCGAGGATGACCTGGGTGTCATCAGCGTAGTTGGTATATAAGACACCCAGGTCATCGAGCAACAGGAGCATAGGGAGAATGTAAATGTTGAAGAGAGTATGGGACAGAGAGCATCCCTGAGGAACACTGCGGGTGAGCAGGGAAGGTATAGAAGATGAATTTTGGATCACCCGGGGACCGAGAAAAGAGGCTAGCCATTGCGTCATCAGGTTTATGCAGCCGACAATTGTTTGTAATCTTGTTGCCAGTAATGCGTGGTCTACTAAGTCAAACGCTGTGAAAAGATCTAGCAACATCAAAAGGGCAGGATGGCCACGGTCAATGATGGATCTGAGATTTGATTTTAAATCTAACATGGCAGTTTCTGTGCCAAGACAGTATTATGTACTCTCTATTCCGTCTGTCTGTGTCAAAATTGCCCCGAGGCTCATGTTGTCCGCATCAGTAGTGATGACTGTGTATTTTCCCTGCTTGTAGTTGTGCAATGCAGGCACATTCATTAGCATTTAATTTATGTATTCAAACTCTTCCTCACAATGTTCATCCCGTACAAATGTTACGTACATTCTTACTAAGTTCTACATTACAGCTGTGTGCTTAGCAAAATCCTTTCAAACTTTGAATAGTATTCACCATTCCCAGAAATGCCTGTACTTGATCTTTGCTCTTGGTGAGGCTTTATTCTTAATTGTCTCACTAAATGTCTCTTGGGCGATATGCCCCTTTCCAATATGACATGTCCCAGGTATTAAAACTCCCCCCTGTTTATCTTGAACTTTTAATTGCTTAAGGTCATGCCTGCCGCATGTTGCTTCTTCAGTACCCCATTGACCCTCCTGTTATGTTCCTCGATAGTCTCTACATATACTAGAAGGTCATCCTGGAAGAGCACAATACCTTCATCGCCATCAAAAATCCTGTACATAATGTTCTGGAAGACTGACGTGGCAGAATTAAGTCAGAAAGGCATTCTCTGTTACTGAAATAATCCTTCTGGTATTATAAATGCAGTCAGACCCCTCAATTATCTCTGGAGTGTTACCTGGTGCTAGACAGAGGTTAGATCAAGGATTGAAAACACCCTTGCTGGGCCTATGGTTGATAGTAACTCCTAAATGTTTGGCAAAGGGTTTCTATCTGGGATGATGCATTTATTAAGTTCTCTCATGTCAAGATACATTCTTACGTTTCCTGAAGTTTTCCACACCACCACCAATGATGACACCCATTCTGATGCATCTGTGCTTTCTATCATTCCTTTCTCTTGCAATTTCTTACGCTCTGCTTTCACCTCATCCGTCATGGAAACTGGGATATTGCGCATCTTTTGTGTAACTGCTTTGGATCCCTCCTGCATCCTTATTCGATGTGTGAATCCACTTAAGCAACCTACATCCTCCTTGAACACCTGCTCATGCATTTGCAGTAGATCCGGTGAGCCCATTTCTGTCGTCAATATGGCTTTTTCCGCATTGGAGTCTAGTTTTTTTTCTAATTTCTTTTGGTGAGCCCAACTCTGGAGTGGCAACGATCCTTTCTTCGAAATATATACCTTCACTGTTGCTTCTGTCACACAGTTGAATCAAATAATTGTATTTAATGCAATCAACTGTTACAAATATAATAGTTAAATGTGCAATCCAGTATAAGTTTATGGGCTTTTTTATGTTTGGATACTGCAGGGATCAGTATGATGATGTCAAAGTAAAAAATAATGGCTGAAACATTCTGCTTTGATCAAACTCTAAATCTCCACTCAGTTCCCCTCATGATTGTCAGGTACTACTATAACATGTCATACTGATTTAGACAGCTGGTAGCGTGGCCGAGCGGTCTAAGGCGCTGGATTTAGGCTCCAGTCTCTCTGGAGGCGTGGGTTCGAATCCCACCGCTGCCAAGGTTTTTTTTTTTTTGAATGCCCGTTTGGATTTTAAACTTTCAACCAACGTACCGTTTCCGAACTTTCAATTTTTTTTCACACTCTTCCACTGACCGATTTCCCTACAGTGACCCCCCCTTACGAATTTCCTATACAATGCCAGCACACCAGCAAAAAAGTGTATTCGACCCAACCGATTCGTTTTTAAAATCCTGACATTTTTTTCTTTGCTAACGGGGCACAACGTCTAGTTGGCTTACTAGAATGTGATAGATTCTGGGTAATTATTTGCATGAAAGAAACACCAAAAGCAACAAGTCGGCAGACGTTTTTTCTATGATTTTCTATAGAGGATTTAGACTGGAGGAGACAGCAGCCGGTAGCGTGGCCGAGCGGTCTAAGGCGCTGGATTAAGGCTCCAGTCTCTTCGGAGGCGTGGGTTCGAATCCCACCGCTGCCAAGTAGTTTTTTTTTCTCCAATCTTCTACCCTTATTGTCAATGAACATTTTCATAGCTTTTATCTCAAGGTAGATGAATGGATGTTGGGGGGAGTACTAGGGCATGTTTTTTGAGCGCAGGGCAGGTGTGCCCTGGTCTCTGGTACTTCAATAATATGTTATAAAGACGTCCCCTTGTAATACGTAACCCTATTTATCCAACAGAGTCCCCCCCCACCCAAGCCTTTCCTTTTTATTATTATTTACATTTTATAATAAAGCAACCCCCGCTGCACGTGCAGCAATTAAGGCCTTAAAGTGAGTTGATTTCACAATGTGAACACATCTCGCTCCTGTCCTTGAGCCAGCCATTGTCCAGATTCCCCACATACTTTTTATCGCTGTGCTATCAATCTCGTTTAGTCGGCAAGGTATCTTTTACTGAATCTTAAAATTGTGCCAAGAGATTTTAACAAAATGGTGAGACACTGCCCTCTTGAGGGCGGCTGAAACACACTTCAATCCTCCTTATCGACGAACTAAAGGAGACCAGAACTGCCCCAAATACATTAGAAGAGTGTTAAGGCCTTTTGTCAGAGGTGTTGCTCCCTGTACATCTCTCGGGTTTTGGCCAAAATCTAAAACTGGCAATTATGAGTGGTGACAGTGCATTCAGATTCTGTTCCAAAACACAGTGGACAGTAGGTGTTGCCACGAGAGACCTAATACACTAAAATAAAATGTTATTGTCTTCAGTTCATAATGTATCATTCATATTTTTTAAATCTCTTATTTTCAAATCTCCTCCTCATTTTGTTGCTTCCCCCAACCCAACCTAAAACTATTTCACATTGTTAAGGCATACATGCCACCCCTCCTGATTTAGAAGGGAGACTCCCGATTTTACTATTAAAAATCTTGATATTTTCCCCTTCTCCCACCTAAAACAATTTTAACCCCAATACAAGCCTGTGGGAAAATTCATTTTTCCCGATTTCCTTGACAAAATCTACCTCCGAGGTGCTTCAAAATGTTGGCTTGTATGTTAAGGCACCACTTGCTTTTACTTTCGTTCTGGTGCTCACGTATATGTAGATGTTTGGCCAAATCAATGATACCTTGTAGGGCCTCAGCAGACGGAGAGACGGAATCAAAAGGTCTATAACTACTAATCAGTTTCTCCCATGGCTTCCCTGGGATATCTGTGAGGTTCATTGGCTTTTGAGCATCCCCACAAACACACGTTGTCACTGTTTTTACAAAGGACACAATTCCCCACTGTTCTTTCTATCTATATATCAACAACAGCCCCCCAGCAGTCGTTCATTATCCTCCTCTTCGTCTTCACTATCCCTTGATAACCTTTGTGTCCCATCTCAATCAAACGTTGTCTTATAACTTCAGGAGGTATGACATTGTCACCTCTTTTCAGTACATTGTTCTAAAAATACACTTTGGGGGTAATTCATAGAATTCGGTGCACAAGTGGCAGACGCGGCTGGCGCACAGAGTGCGCGTGCGGCAGTCTGCGCCAGCCGCATGTGCCAAAACCCATTTAGGCGTACAACGTATTCATAAATTTATACATCGATAAGCAGCCGTGGCACAGAGTGGCGCAGCGACCCTGCAGCAGCGCCAGTTACGCCCCCAACCCCGCCCTGTGCGCTAAAAACTTTGCACAAATTCAGTACATGGCGCAAAGGTCAGTGGACCAGCATAGAGCCCCCAACCACAAAAACGCGTGTAAAACTCCCCGCTCACCCCTCGGAATACACGTACCCCGGTTGTGCCAGCGAAATCGCATGTAAAACTCCCCGCGCACCCCTCCGAATACAATCCAATTTCTTACGCTCTGCTTTCACCTCATCCGTCATGGAAACTGGGATATTGCGCATCTTTTGTGTAACTGCTTTGGATCCCTCCTGCATCCTTATTCGATGTGTGAATCCACTTAAGCAACCTACATCCTCCTTGAACACCTGCTCATGCATTTGTAGTAGATCCGGTGAGCCCATTTCTGTCGTCAATATGGCTTTTTCCGCATTGGAGTCTAGTTTTTTTTCTAATTTCTTTTGGTGAGCCCAACTCTGGAGTGGCAACGATCCTTTCTTCGAAATATATACCTTCACTGTTGCTTCTGTCACACAGTTGAATCAAATAATTGTATTTAATGCAATCAACTGTTAAAAATATAATAGTTAATGTGCAATCCAGTATAAGTTTATGGGCTTTTTTATGTTTGGATACTGCTGGGATCAGTATGATGTCAAAGTAAAAAATAATGGCTGAAACATTATACACGTACCCCGCTTGCGCCAGCGAAAACGTGTGGAAAAGTTCACGTGCATCCCCGGAATACACGTACCGCATCCCACGAAGAGCACGTACAGAGCGATGGAAACACACATGGGACCTTCAACCTGTGGCGAGGGAAAAGCCCGCGCGTGTTACGTCACAGACGCGCTTACACGCTAAGGGCCTTTCCTCGCATTACACGCTGACGTGCTGTTTTTTCACGTGCCAAATCACTCCGTATCAAGCTGGCCACGTGACAACACATGGAAGACCACGCTCCTGCCCAGAAGGCCGAATTACTGCCCCCCAGACCACGAGCAGCCTCCCACGATCCATCTGCTGCTGCCTGCCTGCTGCCACCGTGCCCTGCCATTTGGTGCCTGCACATCTGCCATCAGCAGTGGTCCAGTTGCAGTGACTACCCCTGCTGGAACAGAAGATACCTGACTGAAGTACCCTCACTGCACAGCCCAGCCCCAGGACCCAGTTGCCCACCCACACCTGCCTCAGGGGTTGCCATGTCCGACACAACACCTTCCGGCACCAGTGGCAACCCCCAGCCAGAGAGGCAGAGGGCTACCAGATTCAGTCAAAAGGAAGTTGGTATCCTGGTGGAGAAAGTTCTGGGGCATTATGATGCCCTCTTCGGAAGACCACGCACCGACAATGATGGACGGAAGAGGATCTGGAAGGACATTGTGGCTGCCATCAACGTGGAGGGGGTGGCAGCCCGTGACATATGACACGTCCGGAAGCGCTGGGAGGACTTCAGGTCCAGGACCCTCAGGAAGGCCCGGTGCCTCTTGGAGGCAGCGGATGCAGAGGGGTGCCGGGTCCACCTTACCAACGACCAGCTGAGGGTCCTGGAACATATACGCCCAGCGCTTCACCTCCAGGTCCTTGAGAGGCATACCCGTCCGGAGTCGAACGGTAAGTGTCCATGTGTACTGATTGGACGCAGTGCATGCTGAGGTGTGCCAGGTGTGTGCAGCTTGGACATATGTCTTGAAAGGCCCATGTATGGATGTGTATGTGCAGGGACATGAGCCTGCAGCATGTGAGTCCAGTCATGTGTGAGGCACATCAATGGTGTATGTGTTACAATGCATCATGCGGAGCAGCATGCGGAACGCACACATGTATGCATGCCTGTGTCTGTACTTTGACATGTTTGTGGTGTGAGATATGTGTGCTGCTGTCATGGACATGCATGATGTACATGTCCGTGTGTCTGAGTAGTGTGTGCGCCATGGATGCATGACACATGTCCGTGACGATGTGTCCATTCACTGATACAGCCTAGTCATCCTTATATCCACTGTGTCTGGGGGTATACCGTGCCAAATGCATGACCCATGGTGCATGTGAGAATTAGCCCACCATTGGATGCAACTATGGTGCCTTGGACATGGATGGCAATGTATGTTGCATGTGCCATGCCTGTTCCTGCATGTGTGTTGCCTGCACTGACCCATGTGTTCTGGAGGGACATGATGGAAGTGACGTTTGACAGTGCCACTCATGTGCTATTGCTTTGTGTCTAGGGGACTATAGTTCAGTACCCTGATGCTTGTGTTCAATGTCTCCCTTTACACAGCGTCGAGTGAAGAAGAGGGCGGAGACGGCGCTTTGGAGGAAAGCGGCAGGGATGCCTCCACCGGTGACGCAAGGCCCAGTCACCCTGCCAGGAAATACCATCACCCGGGAGCGAGGGGACTGGTGCCGCATCTACCACTACGGCTGCAGCGGAAGGGGTGGATGAGCTCCCACAGGGGCTTGCAATGGCCGAAGACAGTGCAGAACCATCCAGGTTTGTGGTGGGTATAGAGGAGGAGGAGGCCGCTACAGAACTGCACATGGGGCCCGGTGGGGGTGGTACCACTGGTGCAAGTGGTGCAGTCCAGGGGCAGGGGCAGGAGACAGCACAGGTCGCCGCGGAGGTGCCCATGCGTGCCTCTGTCACTGACACTGTAACTGCATCACCATGCACCAGCAGGAATGCCCCGTCCCAGGCCTGTCCGCAGGTAGGGGGGAGGTCCACGTCATCTGGTACTCCTCTACCTGCGGACGAGGGGACCCGTGAGCGGATGGAGTCCACCCTGATTGGTGTCACGTTGCGCACATGTGACATTCGTGATGACTTGTGTGCTTCCTGGGGGGACCACGCAAGTCATCACGAAGTGGTGTATGCCAACATGGCCCAGTTGGGAGGGTCCATGGTCGGGGGTTTCCTCCATGTGTTGGCCAGTCTTGCGGCCCTCTCCTCCTCTGTGCACACTATACGCCAGTCGTTCTCCGTGCCGTATTCCGGGTCAGATGCCACCAGGGCCCCCTGTGGATCTGCCCCAATCAACGCATCCAGCCTGGTGGAGATCCCATCCCTGCTACAGTCTGGAGTCGGAGGTCCAACAGGGGTGGACACCCCACCAACTGGACCCCAGAGGATGGACGATGTGCCGGCATCATCGGGCAGGGCACGTGCACGATGGCGCTGGTGGATTCCATCATCCCGTATGTCGTTGTGGTGGCAGAGGCAGTTGCGTCGGAGGCAGCGGCAGGCTCAGCGTGGGAGGCATTATGGCTCAGGGCCATCTACATCACAGGGGCAGGCATCGGCCAGAGGGCAGGAGGACCCTGGGTTGGGAGTGTCATTTAGTGTGGCTGCAGTTGGGCTAGCGGATAGATGCAGAGCGGCGGCGGGCGGAAGAGACACGGCTTACTATGGTCAGGGCGCAGAACTCCATACTCAGGGCATTGATGCGGGCTGAGTGCCTCGAGTCAGGGCGCAGAACTCCATACTCAGGGCATTGATGCGGGCTGAGTGCCTCATGTGTTGCCACTGTGTGGCTCCGTTGTGCATTGATGCAGCCCCGACTCATGTCCCCCGCCCACCCACCAGTGACGGGCATCTGCCAGCAGGCCCCAACGCATGGCCGACCAGACAACATGTCATGAGTAAACAGACCCATGTCCCTAATGCCAACCAAAATCCCCTCCTGCCCCCCAGTCCAAGCACGCAAACATCCACTGTGCCCACTCCCAAATAACCCATGCCATGACAGTCTCAAAAGAACCACCATGCCCATGCATAAATGCACAACGGAGCCACACAGTGGCAACACATGACTGAGGCAATGTTCATTGAGACATGCACAAAACCAATGATAGAATACCAATCATGAAGTTAGAATTGATTAAAAACATAATGAAGTAACATAGAAGAAATCAAACTTAAAAATCAATATACAATGACAGATATAAGCAAAATATGGTAATCCAATGGAAAACAAATAAACGTCATGTTGAATGAAAAAAGTGGTCCATTGCCAATGTCAATAAGAAATAAATAATTTTAATAAAAGTAAACCATTGATCCATGGGAAAATTGAAAAAGAACGTCTGTACAAGTCTACAACCATCTACAATCCAAGTCCTAAGGGTCCATGATCCACAAAGCAAATGAAACCCACAAAAATGTCCTATGAAGAAAAAACTATATACATGAAGTGGAGCAATGTCCATTTATTCCAAAATAAAATATAAAACAAAGGAAACCTAACACTAATGAACTATGTACAATGGCGGCGGGCAAGTCCTATGGCTCACTCTTTGATGTTCCAGGCCAGGGCCTCACCGAACTCCTCTTCAACGTCCTGGAGGCGGGCCTCTTCCCTGGCCTCGAGGTCTCGCAGGGATACAGCCATGGCGTCCTCAAACTTCCTGCGAGTTGCCTCGAGGCACTCAGCCCGCCTCAATGCCCTGCGCATGGAGTTCTCCACCCTGACCATAGTGAGCCGTGCCTCTTCCGCCCGCCGCCGCTGCCCATCTATCCGCTGGCCCAACCTCTTCCACACGGAAGACACTCCCAATCCAGGGTCCTCCTGCCCTCCGGCCGATGCCTGCCCCTGTGAAGTTGATGGCCCCGAGCCATCTTCGCTCCCACCATGAGCCTGCTGCTGCTGTGCATGTGCCCTGCCTGTCGATGCCTGCACGTCCTCCTCCTGCTGGGGCCCAGTTGTTGGGGTGGCCACCCCTGCTGGACCTCCGACTCCCGACTGTGGCAGGGATGTGTCCTCCACCAGCCTGGCTGCTGGGTCAGGGACAGCTCCACAGGGTGCCCAGGTGATACTTGGGCAGGAAGATGGCACGGAGGATGACTGGCGCATAGGGGGTGCAGTTGAGGAGGGGGTCGCTAGAAGTTCCAGCACACGGATGAACCCAGGCTTGCTGACCCGTCCTAGTAGGTCGACGCAGCCAATGAGGTATTCGAAATGACTTGCATTGTCCTCACGAGAACCCTGCACGTCATCCCGAATACCACGTTGACGCAACACCACCCCAGCAAGGACAGGCTCAACACAGTCCCGGATTGCCACGTCCGCAGGGAGAGGAAGGCCAGTAGTTGTGTACGCAACCCCTCCCTGAAAATGGGTCTGGACGAAGGCATCCCTGCTGGTGCCAGGTGATGCAGTCACAGGATCAGGGACAGGATTACACACAGGCACCTCCACGGCGGCCTGTGCTGCCTCCTGTCCCTGCCCCTGGACTGCACCACGAGCACCAGTGGAATCCCCCCTCCAGGCCCCGTGCATGGGCCTTCCATGGCCTCCTCCTCAAACGAAACCCCCCACCAACCTGGATGACTCTGTGCCATCTTCCTCCATAGGCCCCTGTGCGGGCTCAGCTGCCCCTTCTGCTGCTGAGGAGTCCACCTCCAACCTCTGCCTCTTGGACCTTCCTTGGACGCAGCACCAGACTCCTCACTCCCCGAAGAGATGACAACCTGGGAGGGGAGCTGGGCCTTGCCTCCCCGGCTGGCGGTGAGATCCCTGCCTCTGTGCTCCATCAGTCGACGCTGCAGACAGGGAGAGACAGAACACAGGCATCAGGGCACTGTACAATGGTCTGATACACACATGACAGTTGCACATGAGTGGCAGTCTCAAACTTCACGGATGGCATCACACTCCCCAACACACATATCATTTGAACCCACACACATGCGCAAATTAACAGGAATGTTGCAGCAGGCAGCACCATCCATACACATACAACAGCATGAAAATCCGATGGTTAGGCTGACGTCTCATGCAACACGGGTATGCCACCATACATACATGCATCTCTACATCTCCACCACCTGTCATAGTGCAATCATTGGCAACTATGTCACGTCTGCCAATGGGGTTCCTACATGTCTGTGTCACATGCATCCATGGCGTATCACATTTGCACACATGTCAAACACACACACACACACACATGTATGCCATGCACGTACATGAAGGTGGAATAAGCATCCATGTGTCACACTCCAACCATGCCATAGTACATACACATAAATGCTGACATGTGTGCATCCCCACATGCATTCGTGCATCATGCATTTGAACACATACACCATTGATGTGCCTCACACATGACTGGACTCACATGCGGCAGGCTCATGTCCCTGCACATGCACATCCATACATGGGCCTTTCAAGTCATATGTCCAAGCTGCACACACCTGGCACACCTCAACATGCACTGCGTCCAATCAGTACACATGGACACTTACCACTCGACTCCGGACGGGTATGCCTCTCAAGGGCCTGGTGGTGAAGCGCTGGGCGTATACATTCCAGGACCCTCGTCTGGTCATCGGTAAGGCGGACCCGGCACCCCTCTGCATCCGCTGTCTCCAAGAGGCACCGGGACTTCTTGAGGGTCCTGGACATGAAGTCCTCCCAGCGCTTCCGGACGTGTCGTATGTCGCGGGCTGCCACCCCCTCCACGTTGATGGCAGCCATGATGTGCTTCCAGATCCTCTTCCGTCCATCATTTTCGGCACGTGGTCTTCTGAAGAGGGCACCATAATGCACCAGGACTTGCTCCACCAGGATACCAACTTCTGCCGCACTGAAGCTGGTAGCCCTCTGCCTTTCTGGCTGGGGGTTGCCAGTGGTGTCCGATGGTGTTTGCCCTGACATGGCAACCCCCGAGGCAGGTGTGGGGGGGCAACTGGGTCCTGGTGCTGGGCTGTGGAGTGATGGAACTGTAGTCGGGAGTCTGCTGTTCCAGCAGGGCTGCTCACTGCAACTGGACCCCTGCAGATGGCTGACATGCAGGCACCAGATAGCAGGGCACTTGGCCAGCAGGCAGGCAGGCAGCAGCAGATGGCTGGTCGGAGTTGGCTCAGGGCTCTGGGGGGCAGGAAAATGGCCTTCTGGGCAGGAGCGTGGTCTTCCGTGTGTTGTCGTGTGGCCAGCTTGATACGGAGTGATTTGGCACGTGAAAAAACTGCACGTCAGCGTGTAATTCGAGGAAAGGCCCTTAGCGTGTAAGCACATCTGTGACATAACACGTGTGGGCGGTCCCCTCATCACGAGTGCATAGTGATTTAGCACGTGAAAAAACAGCACGTCCGCGTGTTAATGCGTGTAATTCGAGGAAAGGGCCAAAGCGCGTAAGTGACGTGATGCGGTCAGGCTTTTCCCTCAGTACGGGTTAAAGGGGAGTGGGGCCAGCAGTTCGCTGTACGTGCCTTTTGTGGAGACCGACTTGTGTTGGTACTTCTGGTTGTTTCGCGCGCCATCACAACTTCACAGTGGATCGACATATCTCTTCTATTGGCAGGGTTATTGGCTACGCGTGTTTTTCCTTATCACGCTAGTCTGACAGTGAGTCGCGCATGCTATTCTTCCCACTGCGGGTGCCCCTGTGTATCGCGTACCCGTTTTCGAGGTCATAGTAGCCTGCGTTTCCCACGTGTATGGGTTTTTCGTGTCCCTGGGTGCCACCGCGTACTGCGGGAGGTTAATTCCACACAGGTGGGCTACCAGGGGTTGCCTGCACGGTTTTACTACAGTTTTGGGGTGCCTGAGCATTGTGTGACCCGTCACTTTATCACTGGGGTCACATACAGCCTTGCAGGTGCACAAGGGTGCTGTTAACATCTTGTATCCCACCCCCTTCACCCCAATTGCCCAGGACAATTGTCATGTACACCTCCCATTGGCACTACTCGATCTGTGCCGGCACTACTCCATCTGTGCCATGGTTGGGAGGCCACGAAAGGTGAGGAGCGCCTCAGCTGGGCATACTCCATGTGGCGGGCGTGGTCAGGGACATGGCCGGGATGACCAGGGAGTAGGGGGACTCCAGGGTGTCCACGGTGGCTGCAGAGGGGGAAAAGGCAGGGATGAGCCACTTCGGCACGATGTTGTGCCACATGTTGGTGTAGTCATGCCCCCACCCCCTGTGGTTACGGGAGATGCAGCTCTTGCATCTGGCACTGGCGCCCATGTGATCCGACAGTCCGTTTCATCGACTGCCACGGGCCCAAGGGTAGTGGTAGCTGTAGGTGCAGCTGTGGACACCATCAACCAGGCTCAGGGTGGGCCTGCGCATGCTGTGTTGCACCTGAAGAGTCCCTGGATGATTTCCAGGAGTTCAGGAGGCACAGGGTAAGTGCACACAGGGCTGCCCTGACTGAGGCACATGTCCCTGGGGCAGTATTGTCATCTGCTGCCCGAGCAGCCGGGTGTTGGCAAGTGCATGGGCAGATGCAGCCAACACCACCCCAGCTGTGAGTATAGCATCCAGGACAGTCCCGGTCAGTGACCTTAGCACAGCAGATGTTGCTGCGCAGGGTCAAGTCAGGGGCACCCAGCAGCCACCGAGGCAAGTCAGGGCTTCCATCCTTGTTCCACCTGCCACTCCCTTGGTTCAATCCACCAGTGCCACTGCCCATACTGATCAGGGTGGCATTTGCCAGTCAGGGTCCGGACCACTGTCCAAGAGGAGGAAGGTTGCACCTGCAGTAGAGGCTGGGACCCCAGACACAGCTCCGGCCTCCAGCACGTTGAGGAAGAAGCCTTTCTGCATGCAAGAATTGGACTTCCTTGTGGACTACTTGCGGGAACACAACCGTGATATGCTAGTTGGGCCGAATTGTCACACTACGGCTGCCCATCGTATGTCCCACTGGAAGCATGTTACGGATTGTGTGAGTGCATTTGGACATGAGGTGCGCACAGCTCAAGAGTGCAAAAAGCGTTGGGATGACCTCCGACGCTGTGCTAAGGTGAAGCGTGCCTCCAATTATGCCATGACTGGGTTGACTGGCGGTGGGTCACCAGCTCAGGAGGAAGATCTTACTCCGCACGAGTCGATCGTAGCGGAGTTAATACTGGCAGAATTGTACGAGTGGGAGAGATGCTGGACTTTGATGCCCGGTCCAGTGAGTGTTGTCACGTGTTTGTCCAGACCATGGGCCTCATTACGACCCAGGCTGTAAGTTACCGCCTGGGTCGTACGCTTACCACCATGGTGTAAACTATGTTTACACCATGGTGGATGGCGGATTTACCGCCCCATTCCAAGGTGAGTGGGGCGGTAAATCCCCATTTCCCATTTTACCCTTCCCCATTCCCATTTGTGCCCCATAGGGCATAATGGGAGTGGGTAAGGCGCTAATTACGCCATCGTAAATTACGGTGGCGTAATTAGCACCATGGTCCCTTAGCGCCATGGATTTTAACGCCTGCAAAAAGCAGGTGTTAAAATCCCCATGGCGCTAAGGGACCTTGTAATCAGGCGTTAAGGGTCGGCACCGTTTACGGCGCCGTTAACCCCTCAACGCCTGACTTGTAATGAGGCCCCATGTGTGGTTTGCTTGTGTGATGTGTTGTGCTTGACTGCCACTACATGTTATGTGTACATGGTTTTCATGTGCGAGTCATGCAATGCTTCACTGATGTGTGCCGGCTGTGCAGCATGCTGGACATGTAGAGCAGACCGGGACTGTCCTCATCACCACACTTGCAACCTACTCCCATGCTAGTCACCCGGCTGCCCCTCCGGTGCATGTTCCAGCTCATTGGCCCTTCTGCATGTAGCCTGGGGTGTCTTTCCACTCAGCACTGGGACTACGTCATCGCATAACTGACGTACATGTGTGTTCTGCCTGCATGCGGGTACTCCACGTAGGCATGCACCCTTGCCCCTCCATCCTCCTGCACCCCAATTTCACCATGACACTGGTGGGTATCATGATGGAGTACTGCAATGGCCTGTTCAATGCTCCTGTGTACATGCACACTTCCCCCTGTCAACCTGCCAGACACATACAGTGGGGTACATTCTTTGTCCTTGATGCAGGGTGTCTCACTCGGACTGTGCAGATGGCAGATGCTCCGCAGGGACATTAGTGCCCATTCATGCTCCATGTGCATTCCATGCATGCCCCTATGTGCCCTTGCCCAGATGATCATTGTAGTACGTGTCCAGGATGACCTACATTTAATGGCATTTGATCATCCATTCCATGCCCACTCTGGCTCAGTCCTGCATCACGCACATGTTTAGGGTGTCACAGTCTGTGTGGGGCACAGGCCTCCCCCTGTTTAAGGCCCCCTGCCTCTGTTCAACTGGTGTAGTGGCTTCTGCACACATGGGTGCACTACTGAGGGTTCATCATGTGTCCTGCTTACTGTCCCATTCTCATCTGCTGTGTTGTCAGTTGACTCAGATGATGCAATTGACGCTAGTCAACACTGTCTGCCAATACACAGGTCTCTGGTCACCCTTTCGCTGACATGCAATGCCTCCCTGCATTTTCACTTAGGGGGGGGCTTGCTTGTAGCCATGCAACCCATTGCATGCACATTGCATGTGATACCTGAACTTGCCCTTACACTGCCTTCATGTTTATTGATAGACATCATAATGTGCTTGTTCATGTAGATAGTGGGTAACTTACACATGTTCTGCACTGCATCAACCCACTTCTGAGCCATATTACACCGTTCTACATGCCTACTCACTGCTGCAATGTGAAAGTGACCTGGCATGTATGGTCAGATTTTCATCCCTTCTCTGTCATGAATGCCACGGGCACAGGTGCATCCTGTGACACATGTACTCAGCATTGGAACTCCCTAGGGGTTGTTTAGCAAAGTTGATTGGTCAATCTGCGGTCTATAACAACTGGCATAGGGCGCAGATTGCATGTAGCCTGCCAATCGGGTTGTAATGACTGTGGAGCTGCCTTCACGTGTGTATGTGTACACATTCACATGCATCAAAGCAAGCAGAGTTGTAGCTGCTTGCTTTGCTGTATTGGATGCTGTTCATGTTCACAATACAGGTGTATGGGCAAAGGGGTGTTTTTTAACGCTTTCACATGTACATATGCAAGCAGCTTCAACGTTGGGTAGTGCAACATTGCGGCTACTCACATATGTGTGTGTGAAAGTGTTCATTTACACATGTGTCTGCCGCAGCTTTTTAGTTGACTGACTAACATGTAGTTGATTGATGTTAATGCTGGTGAGATTTCAGCATTGCGCACGTTATGTTCAACTGGCATAATCCTGAAGGTGCACTGTGGTGCAGTATGTGTGCGCCCAGGCCCACTTTGCTAATATGGTGGGGCCTGGCCATGAAGATTTTACACAAGGAATGATGGAATAGGGCACATTCATAGCACAATGTGCTCAATCAGGCCCTGAGGGGTGTTGTGGAGGCTTCATGTCCTGCAGCTCGGACCGTACTGGGCGTTATGGTCCCTAATTCCTGGTTGCAGGCACTTACTTTGCTTGGGACATTCACTATATCTACATGGCCCATGACACCCAGTACGGGCTGAGCTGCAGATGGATGAAGCTATATTGGTGATGATGGTTTAGTGATGCATGTGTACATGCATATTACGTGTGTCATTGTGTGTTTGGATTCACTTGCAGCACTGGTCAATTTGTAGTTCAGACATGCTTATGGTATGTGCCATCTCTTTGTTGCCATCTGTTTTTTCTGCCTGTGACATTGTTACCTGACCGAGGTGGTGTCTGATGGAGGTGATATACTACATTTTGTACTTGTGTAGGCTTTGCTATTTAGACACATCCATTTCTGCTTTTGGGATGTGCTTGCCTACCAATGCCACTGGATGCATGCCAGGTTCTCATTTGTGTGTGACATGTCTGCTTCATGTGTTGGCTGTCGATGTGATGTCTGTGTGTGTGGGTTATGTGCTTCTGACTTGTGTACTCATGTTTGTTTTTTTCCCCTTTTCAGATGATGACGCAATGGAGCCAGAGGATGGTGTTGTCATGCCAGGCACAGGGTTGCTATCACACCAGCAACCCGGCACAAGTGTGGGTCGTGGGGTGGTAGACCACGAGAACCCACTTTTGTTACAGACCATCGTTCTAGGGCTGGCAATGAGTCTAGTCCGGATGATCACTCTGACGATAATGTCGAGTTGGATGTGCGTCATGTCCATTCATCAATGGTATGTGATTCTGATGTAGACGCTCCTCTGTCCGCGACACCTGCACCGAGGGGCCAGACGGTGGTGGGACCTCTGCCTGTGGTGGATCGGGGCGCACGGTCACACTCCACACCAGTTGCTGATGTACCTGGGGTATCACGTCAACGGAGGAATGTAGTCCTGCAGCCGCGGGCGATGCCAACCCAACAAGGACCGCGGCTCCTTGGGCCCCGTGGGTGTCAAGCCCAGCAACGCGGTGGCCGTGCGCCACCGGGGTATACTGAGTGGGAGCAAGCCATGGTTGCCAATTCCGAAGAACAGGGGGCAACAATTGATAATATCACTCAGAGCTTGGAACATGTGGCCCAATCCGTGCTCCCCCTGCTAGGCAGGTGGATCTCCAGCAGCGGGCGGCACAGTCCAGGGCCCGCTCGCTCAGGCTGGGCATGGCGGCCTCAGACAGGGCACGCCGGGCTGAAATGGTGTCTCTGCGTCAAGCAATTGCTGCTCACGCAGAGGCACAAAGGGAGGCCCTGAGGGATGACCATCAATCCCTCCGATCTACTCTGGGTGTGCTCTTGATGTCAAGGCACCTTTTGAGTCAGAGGGTGAGGAGGATGACGATTTATTTCCCACACGGGTCGGGCTGTGCAGGCATTGAGCCCATGGAGATTTTTTTTTATCTCAACTTCATCGCATGTGGGTGTTGAGGTGCACCCTGTACCTCCGCCCTCCTGGGTGCCTTCCTCCCCCCCCGGGTCGTATGTGGCCATTTTTGATTGTTATAGTCAGTTTAATTTGTTAATATAGTTTAAAATTGCTTGTCTATTGTCCATTCATGTGACGGTGTGGTGCTTTGTGACTTTTGAAAGCATCCACTGTCTGTTCCAGCTGAGCCATTTAAGCTTGTCTCGTGTATGTGTTTGCAGCTTGGGGTCCTGACTAACATATCCCACTCCTGCTTCCCCTATCCATGGGCTCACAAGGATGGTTCGGTGCTACAACCATTTAACAAGGGCATTGGACTTTCGTCATATCTGTGGCCTATCTGCTGCTGTACTACCTGTGTTAAAACCCCTAGTGGGGAAAATGTCTGCTTTCTCCACGGCATGTCTGCAATCAATTTTGGTGAGTACATCATTGATATGTCCATTTATTGATGTTGATTGTGATGCATGTTCTTTTCTTGCCTGTATATGTGCTTGATGCACTTCATGCTGTAGACAGTAGCCTGCACACTTTGGCTGTCAAAGTCACACTGATGGTGGGAGGAGGTCGGATGTAGGTCTCAGACATGGCCCAGTGACAACCAACATGAAGAAACACACACAGGAAACTTGCCAGCCTTTTATGCCCTTTCTGCAGGAAAATGAGCCTACAGACTACCTTTCCCAGCAGACACGGGGCCAAGAACTACAGAAACCTGTCCACGTTGGGTGGTTCCCACGTGCGCATGAGTGCGCAAGCAGAAGCACAGGGCTTGTGCTCAGATGTCCGACAGAAGCAGATGTGTTTCCAGGAGCTCCAAGCAAGGTGAGCAGCACGAGGGGCCACACCCCAGCCGAACTTCCTCCAGGCCCCTCACACATGCATGCTAAGTAGCGCCAGTGCTGGGGAGCTTGGCCAGGCATTGAGGAAGAAGCGCACAGTACAGCTAAGCTGCATTGAGGACCAAATGCCAAGTGGCTTTACAAGTTGTCAGGGTACACGCAGGAGGCGGCACCCATATCCTCGACTCCCCCCTGCTCCATAGAGGCTGAGTTATTAGCGCAGTAGCGTTCCTATCCAGAAACTAATACAACTCCCGGGGGCACCCAGCGACGCACAGACTTGAGTGCAGTGCATATCATTTGCATATGCAAATTGCCACATGCGCTACCTATTGAAATCCGCGGCTGGCAGAACACGACTTGTACTGAAGTCGCACCTCGCCACATGCGTCTAGCAGCTCACCCAAGGACCATTCTATCATCTGTGATTCTTAACACATTGTTCTTCCATTTACCGCGGGGCCACGTGCGGCTGCCTTATCGCATTGACAGTGTATGAACCACCACGGGGGCAAGGAAAAGTATACGAACAAAGCAGCAGACAAGAGTGTTTGTTTGGGCAGGAGTCACTTAGTTTGAGGCTCGAATGATGTTGTGTGTGTGGTGAAAACCCACACAGAATAGTAACTCACGCTCTCTTTGCAGCATTGAACTGCTCCTGTTACCGGACCTGAGAGTGCGCAGGCAGAAGGCCAGCACTCACCCCAGAGATAAGTCTCTCTTTGGCTTGCATTTGTCCCATTTTGTACAATGTGCATAAAGAACATGGTTTCTCTGATTGAGTATGTGTTATTGTCAATAGTTGTATTTTGTATTTTGCCTACTTTCCCTTTGCCCATCCACCTCCCCTCTCCTGCCCCTCTTTCTGGTTATCCTGAATAGCGATGCCTATCCAAACAATGGATCCCTGACCCTCTTTCCCCACCGAGGTCTCGGAGGCCTGTGTAAGTTTTACCTTGCAGGCGCCCAGACCGCAGAGGGGGTGGTTGGTTCGTGCCACTCCTGCGCCTGGAGACCAGAGCTGTGACACTACCCATCAGTTGTTGCATTCCTCATTGATTATTGTGTACTGAAAATGCTGTTGAACCATTGTTGAACTGTGGTACCTTGGTTGTTCTCTCATTCTGCTTGGACATGTGCTTGGCCATTTTCAGCAACTTCAAGTCATCTACTGGAGACTCCTCCAGGGTTTTTCGGTGGCTACAGGCTTTTTTCCCTGGTTTGGGGGTTTGGCTCTTTGGAGTTCTCTGCGATTTGGTATTTTTACCAGTCAAGGTGGCCTCTGAGGGGGCCGGACCCTATTTACACCCAAGGTAGAACATGGAAAACAAGGGGCAGGGGGATCCTGAAGCCAGGTAGACTAGAACGAAGAAGGCTACAGACCCCAGACACAGTTCTTCAGAAGGTCATGGTGATGTGTAAATGAGGGAGGGCCTTTTGTTGTTGGACAGTATGCTTGGGCTACAGTGTTTGGGCACTCTCTGACAGTGTCATTGTGGGGTGCTATGTACATGTGTTCTGCTGGTCAATGGCTGTTCCTGTGTTGTTTATTTTTCAGGTGTCAGGGGATTGTTGTGGTTTGACATGCTGGGGAGTACACATGGGCAATGTTCACATGTGATGCGTACAGGACACTGAGGGTCACTTGATTTCACATGCATGTATTGAGTGCATGTCCCTACTGACACACACACTTACACAATGCTTCACCACACATACAATCACCCTTCCATGCCCACATGTGAACACAGATTGCCTTCTCTGTCATGCTGTGGCCCTGCAGCGCATGATCACTTACCATTTGGGGATTGCGTACATGCGTCAATAGGTTATTTTTGTTGCTTGTCCTTTTTATGTGATGCTCAAGGTGTATCCCCAACACAATGGCTGCTCACTGTGCTGTGTGCTGAGCAGTGTGTTGCAGGAGACACACACAGCACACGGGTTAGGGATTAGCGGATTTGGCTTGGCCAATGTGCATGAGAACAGGCATTCAGTCTTTTGTTGATGGTACCACTGGTGGCATGCATTTGTGTATGACTTTGTATGTGTGGGAGGTTGTTGGTCAGTCATTTCATCTGATTCCATGTCAGGTGTGATTGTCTCAGGCCTCTTTTCATTTATCACTTGTCACATCGTATGTAATTGGTCATGTGTTGGCCTTTTGATGTTGCGTGCCATGTCATGGTGTGGCAGACAAGGGTGATGTGGGTTGGGAGGGTTTGGGTGACATACCAGTGATTGTCATGGCCTGGTTTGCAGGGGGGTGGTGTGATACACACCTTGCATGTGTTCCTTTTGGTCACACAGGATTGGTTTTGTTTAAGTAGCTAGGGATGCACACAATGTAGCACTTCCGTGGCAACATTCTCAGGGTGGTATGGTTGTGACAGTTGACTGTCTGTTTGTCATCATCGGTTGTCACCTGGTATCTGCCAGGCCTGCGTGCACTCCGCAGGGGTGGGAGTTTAGGTGAAAAATGTGGACACAAGCTGGGTCCGGGCCGCCTCGCCACGTGCCCATTCCCCTCCCATGGGCAGCGCCTGTGCCTGTGGTTGGGGATGTGGGGGCACCACCATGTCCACCGGTACATCCCGCCGTGTTGCAACATTGTGCAGGACACATGCTGCCACAATGATCCTGCACACTACTGGGGGTGCGCATATAGTAGCTGGCCGCCAGAGCGGTCAAGGGAGCGGAAGCGTGACTTGAGCACTCCGCATGTGTGCTCCACTATGCCCCTGGTTGCAATATGGGCAGCGTTGTATCTTACCTGGGGTGGTGTGGTGGGGTTCCGTATTGGCGTCATCATGTGGTTGCTCAGAGGGTAGGCACTGTCCCCTGGGGAGGTTAGGATGGTTGTCATTAGTTGGGTTTGTGTATTTGTCTGTGTGTGACATGCATGCATGTACGCAGACATTTGTACTCACCAATGAGCCATGTGTCGCTGTGCTTCCCAACTTCCAGGTCCCGGCTCAGGGCAGACATTCTGTAAATGAAACTGTCATGGGTAGACCCAGGATAGTTTGCATAGACAGAGGTGATGATTCCATGGGCATCGCATACAACCTGTACGTTGATGGAATGCCAGTGCTTTCAGTTTCGATAGATGTGCTCAGTGGCCCTACGTGGATTTAGGGCCACATGGGTGCAATCTATGGCACCAAGCACTTTGGGGAAGTGTTCCACCCTGTAAAAGTCCTGGACCACGGCCTGCGTTTCTGCGGGTGTTCTGGGCATGTATATGTGCCTGCAGACTGAGGGGGGCGCAGTCATGTTTGCCAACACCTGGTGTAGGCAGCGTGACTGCGTGGCCTGTGAAACACCCCCGACTATGGCAGTTGTCCGCTGAAATGACCCAGTGGCCAAAAAATGCAGGACATTGAGCACCTTCTCCAAGGGGCTCAATGCTTGGGAGCACAGGGTGGGTAATGTTAGGTCATCTTCCCATTCCCTGACCAGGTCTAGGATGATACGAGGTGGAAACCTATAACTGCCATTGACCTGGTCATCAGGCATCCCAAAAAGGCTGGTCTGGGGCAATAAAATGCGGGGCATGGCTATTCTCCTCCTCCTGCGGTGTCCCACGATCAGTACTGCGATGAATGGGGCATTCATCGTAGCTGTATATACGTGTTTGTTGTTTGCGCATACTTTTATACCGCACGCGGGGACGCTTCCGTATGCCTTCGTGTGGCAGACGTGTTGACGTCTGTGCGCGTCTTTTGGCATGCGCAGGTTTCTTGTATTCGATTCCATGAATACGTGCTGTTCGCGTGCGTGTGGGCGTTCTGTGTATTTCCCTGCTGTACTTCCCCAGTTACGCTTTCTTTTTCACACGTTGTTCCCCATTCCGCATGTTCCGCCCCGTGTTCTGGTGATAGAGAAGTGCATAGGTAGTCCCAGCACGGCTCTGACGGCGCCATTTTGAGTGATCTGCAAGGCAGCGATATTGCCAGCAGAGGTGCCTGCTAGAAGACTGTTGCAATAGTCTAACCTGGAGTTTACGAGGGCAGATGCGAGAAGAGACATATTGCTAACAGATAAAAATGGACGCATTACGCACAGTTGCCTATTAATCCAGCTGCATGATGCTCGGGTTTTGGCCACATGTGGGCGCATGGAGAGGTCAGCGTCAATAGTAATGCTGAGGGTCTTAACGCTTTGGGCCACTGGAATGGAGACATCGGCAATCATAAATGATGTGACTAGATCCGGCAATGAGGATCTCTGTTTTATCGGCATTCAATGCCATAAAGTTCTGACTCATCCAGGAGTGGGTGATGGAGTAGATGGCAGCAATGGCTTTAGAATCAGTGGAGTAAGAGCCTGAAAGTTCGAGGATGACCTGGGTGTCATCAGCGTAGTTGGTATATAAGACACCCAGGTCATCGAGCAACAGGAGCATAGGGAGAATGTAAATGTTGAAGAGAGTATGGGACAGAGAGCATCCCTGAGGAACACTGCGGGTGAGCAGGGAAGGTATAGAAGATGAATTTTGGATCACCCGGGGACCGAGAAAAGAGGCTAGCCATTGCGTCATCAGGTTTATGCAGCCGACAATTGTTTGTAATCTTGTTGCCAGTAATGCGTGGTCTACTAAGTCAAACGCTGTGAAAAGATCTAGCAACATCAAAAGGGCAGGATGGCCACGGTCAATGATGGATCTGAGATTTGATTTTAAATCTAACATGGCAGTTTCTGTGCCAAGACAGTATTATGTACTCTCTATTCCGTCTGTCTGTGTCAAAATTGCCCCGAGGCTCATGTTGTCCGCATCAGTAGTGATGACTGTGTATTTTCCCTGCTTGTAGTTGTGCAATGCAGGCACATTCATTAGCATTTAATTTATGTATTCAAACTCTTCCTCACAATGTTCATCCCGTACAAATGTTACGTACATTCTTACTAAGTTCTACATTACAGCTGTGTGCTTAGCAAAATCCTTTCAAACTTTGAATAGTATTCACCATTCCCAGAAATGCCTGTACTTGATCTTTGCTCTTGGTGAGGCTTTATTCTTAATTGTCTCACTAAATGTCTCTTGGGCGATATGCCCCTTTCCAATATGACATGTCCCAGGTATTAAAACTCCCCCCTGTTTATCTTGAACTTTTAATTGCTTAAGGTCATGCCTGCCGCATGTTGCTTCTTCAGTACCCCATTGACCCTCCTGTTATGTTCCTCGATAGTCTCTACATATACTAGAAGGTCATCCTGGAAGAGCACAATACCTTCATCGCCATCAAAAATCCTGTACATAATGTTCTGGAAGACTGACGTGGCAGAATTAAGTCAGAAAGGCATTCTCTGTTACTGAAATAATCCTTCTGGTATTATAAATGCAGTCAGACCCCTCAATTATCTCTGGAGTGTTACCTGGTGCTAGACAGAGGTTAGATCAAGGATTGAAAACACCCTTGCTGGGCCTATGGTTGATAGTAACTCCTAAATGTTTGGCAAAGGGTTTCTATCTGGGATGATGCATTTATTAAGTTCTCTCATGTCAAGATACATTCTTACGTTTCCTGAAGTTTTCCACACCACCACCAATGATGACACCCATTCTGATGCATCTGTGCTTTCTATCATTCCTTTCTCTTGCAATTTCTTACGCTCTGCTTTCACCTCATCCGTCATGGAAACTGGGATATTGCGCATCTTTTGTGTAACTGCTTTGGATCCCTCCTGCATCCTTATTCGATGTGTGAATCCACTTAAGCAACCTACATCCTCCTTGAACACCTGCTCATGCATTTGCAGTAGATCCGGTGAGCCCATTTCTGTCGTCAATATGGCTTTTTCCGCATTGGAGTCTAGTTTTTTTTCTAATTTCTTTTGGTGAGCCCAACTCTGGAGTGGCAACGATCCTTTCTTCGAAATATATACCTTCACTGTTGCTTCTGTCACACAGTTGAATCAAATAATTGTATTTAATGCAATCAACTGTTACAAATATAATAGTTAAATGTGCAATCCAGTATAAGTTTATGGGCTTTTTTATGTTTGGATACTGCAGGGATCAGTATGATGATGTCAAAGTAAAAAATAATGGCTGAAACATTCTGCTTTGATCAAACTCTAAATCTCCACTCAGTTCCCCTCATGATTGTCAGGTACTACTATAACATGTGATACTGATTTAGACAGCTGGTAGCGTGGCCGAGCGGTCTAAGGCGCTGGATTTAGGCTCCAGTCTCTCTGGAGGCGTGGGTTCGAATCCCACCGCTGCCAAGGTTTTTTTTTTTTGAATGCCCGTTTGGATTTTAAACTTTCAACCAACGTACCGTTTCCGAACTTTCAATTTTTTTTCACACTCTTCCACTGACCGATTTCCCTACAGTGACCCCCCCTTACGAATTTCCTATACAATGCCAGCACACCAGCAAAAAAGTGTATTCGACCCAACCGATTCGTTTTTAAAATCCTGACATTTTTTTCTTTGCTAACGGGGCACAACGTCTAGTTGGCTTACTAGAATGTGATAGATTCTGGGTAATTATTTGCATGAAAGAAACACCAAAAGCAACAAGTCGGCAGACGTTTTTTCTATGATTTTCTATAGAGGATTTAGACTGGGGGAGACAGCAGCCGGTAGCGTGGCCGAGCGGTCTAAGGCGCTGGATTAAGGCTCCAGTCTCTTCGGAGGCGTGGGTTCGAATCCCACCGCTGCCAAGTAGTTTTTTTTTCTCCAATCTTCTACCCTTATTGTCAATGAACATTTTCATAGCTTTTATCTCAAGGTAGATGAATGGATGTTGGGGGGAGTACTAGGGCATGTTTTTTGAGCGCAGGGCAGGTGTGCCCTGGTCTCTGGTACTTCAATAATATGTTATAAAGACGTCCCCTTGTAATACGTAACCCTATTTATCCAACAGAGTCCCCCCCCACCCAAGCCTTTCCTTTTTATTATTATTTACATTTTATAATAAAGCAACCCCCGCTGCACGTGCAGCAATTAAGGCCTTAAAGTGAGTTGATTTCACAATGTGAACACATCTCGCTCCTGTCCTTGAGCCAGCCATTGTCCAGATTCCCCACATACTTTTTATCGCTGTGCTATCAATCTCGTTTAGTCGGCAAGGTATCTTTTACTGAATCTTAAAATTGTGCCAAGAGATTTTAACAAAATGGTGAGACACTGCCCTCTTGAGGACGGCTGAAACACTTCAATCCTCCTTATCGATGAACTAAAGGAGACCAGAACTGCCCCAAATACATTAGAAGAGTGTTAAGGCCTTTTGTCAGAGGTGTTGCTCCCTGTACATCTCTCGGGTTTTGGCCAAAATCTAAAACTGGCAATTATGAGTGGTGACAGTGCATTCAGATTCTGTTCCAAAACACAGTGGACAGTAGGTGTTGCCACGAGAGACCTAATACACTAAAATAAAATGTTATTGTCTTCAGTTCATAATGTATCATTCATATTTTTTAAATCTCTTATTTTCAAATCTCCTCCTCATTTTGTTGCTTCCCCCAACCCAACCTAAAACTATTTCACATTGTTAAGGCATACATGCCACCCCTCCTGATTTAGAAGGGAGACTCCCGATTTTACTATTAAAAATCTTGATATTTTCCCCTTCTCCCACCTAAAACAATTTTAACCCCAATACAAGCCTGTGGGAAAATTCATTTTTCCCGATTTCCTTGACAAAATCTACCTCCGAGGTGCTTCAAAATGTTGGCTTGTATGTTAAGGCACCACTTGCTTTTACTTTCGTTCTGGTGCTCACGTATATGTAGATGTTTGGCCAAATCAATGATACCTTGTAGGGCCTCAGCAGACGGAGAGACGGAATCAAAAGGTCTATAACTACTAATCAGTTTCTCCCATGGCTTCCCTGGGATATCTGTGAGGTTCATTGGCTTTTGAGCATCCCCACAAACACACGTTGTCACTGTTTTTACAAAGGACACAATTCCCCACTGTTCCTTCTATCTATATATCAACAACAGCCCCCCAGCAGTCGTTCATTATCCTCCTCTTCGTCTTCACTATCCCTTGATAACCTTTGTGTCCCATCTCAATCAAACGTTGTCTTATAACTTCAGGAGGTATGACATTGTCACCTCTTTTCAGTACATTGTTCTAAAAATACACTTTGGGGGTAATTCATAGAATTCGGTGCACAAGTGGCAGACGCGGCTGGCGCACAGAGTGCGCGTGCGGCAGTCTGCGCCAGCCGCATGTGCCAAAACCCATTTAGGCGTACAACGTATTCATAAATTTATACATCGATAAGCAGCCGTGGCACAGAGTGGCGCAGCGACCCTGCAGCAGCGCCAGTTACGCCCCCAACCCCGCCCTGTGCGCTAAAAACTTTGCACAAATTCAGTACATGGCGCAAAGGTCAGTGGACCAGCATAGAGCCCCCAACCACAAAAACGCGTGTAAAACTCCCCGCTCACCCCTCGGAATACACGTACCCCGGTTGTGCCAGCGAAATCGCATGTAAAACTCCCCGCGCACCCCTCCGAATACAATCCAATTTCTTACGCTCTGCTTTCACCTCATCCGTCATGGAAACTGGGATATTGCGCATCTTTTGTGTAACTGCTTTGGATCCCTCCTGCATCCTTATTCGATGTGTGAATCCACTTAAGCAACCTACATCCTCCTTGAACACCTGCTCATGCATTTGTAGTAGATCCGGTGAGCCCATTTCTGTCGTCAATATGGCTTTTTCCGCATTGGAGTCTAGTTTTTTTTCTAATTTCTTTTCGTGAGCCCAACTCTGGAGTGGCAACGATCCTTTCTTCGAAATATATACCTTCACTGTTGCTTCTGTCACACAGTTGAATCAAATAATTGTATTTAATGCAATCAACTGTTAAAAATATAATAGTTAATGTGCAATCCAGTATAAGTTTATGGGCTTTTTTATGTTTGGATACTGCTGGGATCAGTATGATGTCAAAGTAAAAAATAATGGCTGAAACATTATACACGTACCCCGCTTGCGCCAGCGAAAACGTGTGGAAAAGTTCACGTGCATCCCCGGAATACACGTACCGCATCCCACGAAGAGCACGTACAGAGCGATGGAAACACACATGGGACCTTCAACCTGTGGCGAGGGAAAAGCCCGCGCGTGTTACGTCACAGACGCGCTTACACGCTAAGGGCCTTTCCTCGCATTACACGCTGACGTGCTGTTTTTTCACGTGCCAAATCACTCCGTATCAAGCTGGCCACGTGACAACACATGGAAGACCACGCTCCTGCCCAGAAGGCCGAATTACTGCCCCCCAGACCACGAGCAGCCTCCCACGATCCATCTGCTGCTGCCTGCCTGCTGCCACTGTGCCCTGCCATTTGGTGCCTGCACATCTGCCATCAGCAGTGGTCCAGTTGCAGTGACTACCCCTGCTGGAACAGAAGATACCTGACTGAAGTACCCTCACTGCACAGCCCAGCCCCAGGACCCAGTTGCCCACCCACACCTGCCTCAGGGGTTGCCATGTCCGACACAACACCTTCCGGCACCAGTGGCAACCCCCAGCCAGAGAGGCAGAGGGCTACCAGATTCAGTCAAAAGGAAGTTGGTATCCTGGTGGAGAAAGTTCTGGGGCATTATGATGCCCTCTTCGGAAGACCACGCACCGACAATGATGGACGGAAGAGGATCTGGAAGGACATTGTGGCTGCCATCAACGTGGAGGGGGTGGCAGCCCGTGACATATGACACGTCCGGAAGCGCTGGGAGGACTTCAGGTCCAGGACCCTCAGGAAGGCCCGGTGCCTCTTGGAGGCAGCGGATGCAGAGGGGTGCCGGGTCCACCTTACCAACGACCAGCTGAGGGTCCTGGAACATATACGCCCAGCGCTTCACCTCCAGGTCCTTGAGAGGCATACCCGTCCGGAGTCGAACGGTAAGTGTCCATGTGTACTGATTGGACGCAGTGCATGCTGAGGTGTGCCAGGTGTGTGCAGCTTGGACATATGTCTTGAAAGGCCCATGTATGGATGTGTATGTGCAGGGACATGAGCCTGCAGCATGTGAGTCCAGTCATGTGTGAGGCACATCAATGGTGTATGTGTTACAATGCATCATGCGGAGCAGCATGCGGAACGCACACATGTATGCATGCCTGTGTCTGTACTTTGACATGTTTGTGGTGTGAGATATGTGTGCTGCTGTCATGGACATGCATGATGTACATGTCCGTGTGTCTGAGTAGTGTGTGCGCCATGGATGCATGACACATGTCCGTGACGATGTGTCCATTCACTGATACAGCCTAGTCATCCTTATATCCACTGTGTCTGGGGGTATACCGTGCCAAATGCATGACCCATGGTGCATGTGAGAATTAGCCCACCATTGGATGCAACTATGGTGCCTTGGACATGGATGGCAATGTATGTTGCATGTGCCATGCCTGTTCCTGCATGTGTGTTGCCTGCACTGACCCATGTGTTCTGGAGGGACATGATGGAAGTGACGTTTGACAGTGCCACTCATGTGCTATTGCTTTGTGTCTAGGGGACTATAGTTCAGTACCCTGATGCTTGTGTTCAATGTCTCCCTTTACACAGCGTCGAGTGAAGAAGAGGGCGGAGACGGCGCTTTGGAGGAAAGCGGCAGGGATGCCTCCACCGGTGACGCAAGGCCCAGTCACCCTGCCAGGAAATACCATCACCCGGGAGCGAGGGGACTGGTGCCGCATCTACCACTACGGCTGCAGCGGAAGGGGTGGATGAGCTCCCACAGGGGCTTGCAATGGCCGAAGACAGTGCAGAACCATCCAGGTTTGTGGTGGGTATAGAGGAGGAGGAGGCCGCTACAGAGCTGCACATGGGGCCCGGTGGGGGTGGTACCACTGGTGCAAGTGGTGCAGTCCAGGGGCAGGGGCAGGAGACAGCACAGGTCGCCGCGGAGGTGCCCATGCGTGTCTCTGTCACTGACACTGTAACTGCATCACCATGCACCAGCAGGAATGCCCCGTCCCAGGCCTGTCCGCAGGTAGGGGGGAGGTCCACGTCATCTGGTACTCCTCTACCTGCGGACGAGGGGACCCGTGAGCGGATGGAGTCCACCCTGATTTGTGTCACGTTGCGCACATGTGACATTCGTGATGACTTGCGTGCTTCCTGGGGGGACCACGCACGTCATCACGAAGTGGTGTATGCCAACATGGCCCAGTTGGGAGGGTCCATGGTCGGGGGTTTCCTCCATGTGTTGGCCAGTCTTGCGGCCCTCTCCTCCTCTGTGCACACTATACGCCAGTCGTTCTCCGTGCCGTATTCCGGGTCAGATGCCACCAGGGCCCCCTGTGGATCTGCCCCAATCAACGCATCCAGCCTGGTGGAGATCCCATCCCTGCTACAGTCTGGAGTCGGAGGTCCAACAGGGGTGGACACCCCACCAACTGGACCCCAGAGGATGGACGATGTGCCGGCATCATCGGGCAGGGCACGTGCACGATGGCGCTGGTGGATTCCATCATCCCGTATGTCGTTGTGGTGGCAGAGGCAGTTGCGTCGGAGGCAGCGGCAGGCTCAGCGTGGGAGGCATTATGGCTCAGGGCCATCTACATCACAGGGGCAGGCATCGGCCAGAGGGCAGGAGGACCCTGGGTTGGGAGTGTCATTTAGTGTGGCTGCGGTTGGGCTAGCGGATAGATGCAGAGCGGCGGCGGGCGGAAGAGACACGGCTTACTATGGTCAGGGCGCAGAACTCCATACTCAGGGCATTGATGCGGGCTGAGTGCCTCGAGTCAGGGCGCAGAACTCCATACTCAGGGCATTGATGCGGGCTGAGTGCCTCATGTGTTGCCACTGTGTGGCTCCGTTGTGCATTGATGCAGCCCCGACTCATGTCCCCCGCCCACCCACCAGTGACGGGCATCTGCCAGCAGGCCCCAACGCATGGCCGACCAGACAACATGTCATGAGTAAACAGACCCATGTCCCTAATGCCAACCAAAATCCCCTCCTGCCCCCCAGTCCAAGCACGCAAACATCCACTGTGCCCACTCCCAAATAACCCATGCCATGACAGTCTCAAAAGAACCACCATGCCCATGCATAAATGCACAACGGAGCCACACAGTGGCAACACATGACTGAGGCAATGTTCATTGAGACATGCACAAAACCAATGATAGAATACCAATCATGAAGTTAGAATTGATTAAAAACATAATGAAGTAACATAGAAGAAATCAAACTTAAAAATCAATATACAATGACAGATATAAGCAAAATATGGTAATCCAATGGAAAACAAATAAACGTCATGTTGAATGAAAAAAGTGGTCCATTGCCAATGTCAATAAGAAATAAATAATTTTAATAAAAGTAAACCATTGATCCATGGGAAAATTGAAAAAGAACGTCTGTACAAGTCTACAACCATCTACAATCCAAGTCCTAAGGGTCCATGATCCACAAAGCAAATGAAACCCACAAAAATGTCCTATGAAGAAAAAACTATATACATGAAGTGGAGCAATGTCCATTTATTCCAAAATAAAATATAAAACAAAGGAAACCTAACACTAATGAACTATGTACAATGGCGGCGGGCAAGTCCTATGGCTCACTCTTTGATGTTCCAGGCCAGGGCATCACCGAACTCCTCTTCAACGTCCTGGAGGCGGGCCTCTTCCCTGGCCTCGAGGTCTCGCAGGGATACAGCCATGGCGTCCTCAAACTTCCTGCGAGTTGCCTCGAGGCACTCAGCCCGCCTCAATGCCCTGCGCATGGAGTTCTCCACCCTGACCATAGTGAGCCGTGCCTCTTCCGCCCGCCGCCGCTGCCCATCTATCCGCTGGCCCAACCTCTTCCACACGGAAGACACTCCCAATCCAGGGTCCTCCTGCCCTCCGGCCGATGCCTGCCCCTGTGAAGTTGATGGCCCCGAGCCATCTTCGCTCCCACCATGAGCCTGCTGCTGCTGTGCATGTGCCCTGCCTGTCGATGCCTGCACGTCCTCCTCCTGCTGGGGCCCAGTTGTTGGGGTGGCCACCCCTGCTGGACCTCCGACTCCCGACTGTGGCAGGGATGTGTCCTCCACCAGCCTGGCTGCTGGGTCAGGGACAGCTCCACAGGGTGCCCAGGTGATACTTGGGCAGGAAGATGGCACGGAGGATGACTGGCGCATAGGGGGTGCAGTTGAGGAGGGGGTCGCTAGAAGTTCCAGCACACGGATGAACCCAGGCTTGCTGACCCGTCCTAGTAGGTCGACGCAGCCAATGAGGTATTCGAAATGACTTGCATTGTCCTCACGAGAACCCTGCACGTCATCCCGAATACCACGTTGACGCAACACCACCCCAGCAAGGACAGGCTCAACACAGTCCCGGATTGCCACGTCCGCAGGGAGAGGAAGGCCAGTAGTTGTGTACGCAACCCCTCCCTGAAAATGGGTCTGGACGAAGGCATCCCTGCTGGTGCCAGGTGATGCAGTCACAGGATCAGGGACAGGATTACACACAGGCACCTCCACGGCGGCCTGTGCTGCCTCCTGTCCCTGCCCCTGGACTGCACCACGAGCACCAGTGGAATCCCCCCTCCAGGCCCCGTGCATGGGCCTTCCATGGCCTCCTCCTCAAACGAAACCCCCCACCAACCTGGATGACTCTGTGCCATCTTCCTCCATAGGCCCCTGTGCGGGCTCAGCTGCCCCTTCTGCTGCTGAGGAGTCCACCTCCAACCTCTGCCTCTTGGACCTTCCTTGGACGCAGCACCAGACTCCTCACTCCCCGAAGAGATGACAACCTGGGAGGGGAGCTGGGCCTTGCCTCCCCGGCTGGCGGTGGGATCCCTGCCTCTGTGCTCCATCAGTCGACGCTGCAGACAGGGAGAGACAGAACACAGGCATCAGGGCACTGTACAATGGTCTGATACACACATGACAGTTGCACATGAGTGGCAGTCTCAAACTTCACGGATGGCATCACACTCCCCAACACACATATCATTTGAACCCACACACATGCGCAAATTAACAGGAATGTTGCAGCAGGCAGCACCATCCATACACATACAACAGCATGAAAATCCGATGGTTAGGCTGACGTCTCATGCAACACGGGTATGCCACCATACATACATGCATCTCTACATCTCCACCACCTGTCATAGTGCAATCATTGGCAACTATGTCACGTCTGCCAATGGGGTTCCTACATGTCTGTGTCACATGCATCCATGGCGTATCACATTTGCACACATGTCAAACACACACACACACACACATGTATGCCATGCACGTACATGAAGGTGGAATAAGCATCCATGTGTCACACTCCAACCATGCCATAGTACATACACATAAATGCTGACATGTGTGCATCCCCACATGCATTCGTGCATCATGCATTTGAACACATACACCATTGATGTGCCTCACACATGACTGGACTCACATGCGGCAGGCTCATGTCCCTGCACATGCACATCCATACATGGGCCTTTCAAGTCATATGTCCAAGCTGCACACACCTGGCACACCTCAACATGCACTGCGTCCAATCAGTACACATGGACACTTACCACTCGACTCCGGACGGGTATGCCTCTCAAGGGCCTGGTGGTGAAGCGCTGGGCGTATACATTCCAGGACCCTCGTCTGGTCATCGGTAAGGCGGACCCGGCACCCCTCTGCATCCGCTGTCTCCAAGAGGCACCGGGACTTCTTGAGGGTCCTGGACATGAAGTCCTCCCAGCGCTTCCGGACGTGTCGTATGTCGCGGGCTGCCACCCCCTCCACGTTGATGGCAGCCATGATGTGCTTCCAGATCCTCTTCCGTCCATCATTTTCGGCACGTGGTCTTCTGAAGAGGGCACCATAATGCACCAGGACTTGCTCCACCAGGATACCAACTTCTGCCGCACTGAAGCTGGTAGCCCTCTGCCTTTCTGGCTGGGGGTTGCCAGTGGTGTCCGATGGTGTTTGCCCTGACATGGCAACCCCCGAGGCAGGTGTGGGGGGGCAACTGGGTCCTGGTGCTGGGCTGTGGAGTGATGGAACTGTAGTCGGGAGTCTGCTGTTCCAGCAGGGGTGCTCACTGCAACTGGACCCCTGCAGATGGCTGACATGCAGGCACCAGATAGCAGGGCACTTGGCCAGCAGGCAGGCAGGCAGCAGCAGATGGCTGGTGGGAGTTGGCTCAGGGCTCTGGGGGGCAGGAAAATGGCCTTCTGGGCAGGAGCGTGGTCTTCCGTGTGTTGTCGTGTGGCCAGCTTGATACGGAGTGATTTGGCACGTGAAAAAACTGCACGTCAGCGTGTAATTCGAGGAAAGGCCCTCAGCGTGTAAGCACATCTGTGACATAACACGTGTGGGCGGTCCCCTCATCACGAGTGCATAGTGATTCAGCACGTGAAAAAACAGCACGTCCGCGTGTTAATGCGTGTAATTCGAGGAAAGGGCCAAAGCGCGTAAGTGACGTGATGCGGTCAGGCTTTTCCCTCAGTACGGGTTAAAGGGGAGTGGGGCCAGCAGTTCGCTGTACGTGCCTTTTGTGGAGACCGACTTGTGTTGGTACTTCTGGTTGTTTCGCGCGCCATCACAACTTCACAGTGGATCGAGGACATATCTCTTCTATTGGCAGGGTTATTGGCTACGCGTGTTTTTCCTTATCACGCTAGTCTGACAGTGAGTCGCGCATGCTATTCTTCCCACTGCGGGTGCCCCTGTGTATCGCGTACCCGTTTTCGAGGTCATAGTAGCCTGCGTTTCCCACGTGTATGGGTTTTTCGTGTCCCTGGGTGCCACCGCGTACTGCGGGAGGTTAATTCCACACAGGTGGGCTACCAGGGGTTGCCTGCACGGTTTTACTACAGTTTTGGGGTGCCTGAGCATTGTGTGACCCGTCACTTTATCACTGGGGTCACATACAGCCTTGCAGGTGCACAAGGGTGCTGTTAACATCTTGTATCCCACCCCCTTCACCCCAATTGCCCAGGACAATTGTCATGTACACCTCCCATTGGCACTACTCGATCTGTGCCGGCACTACTCCATCTGTGCCATGGTTGGGAGGCCACGAAAGGTGAGGAGCGCCTCAGCTGGGCATACTCCATGTGGCGGGCGTGGTCAGGGACATGGCCGGGATGACCAGGGAGTAGGGGGACTCCAGGGTGTCCACGGTGGCTGCAGAGGGGGAAAAGGCAGGGATGAGCCACTTCGGCACGATGTTGTGCCACATGTTGGTGTAGTCATGCCCCCACCCCCTGTGGTTACGGGAGATGCAGCTCTTGCATCTGGCACTGGCGCCCATGTGATCCGACAGTCCGTTTCATCGACTGCCACGGGCCCAAGGGTAGTGGTAGCTGTAGGTGCAGCTGTGGACACCATCAACCAGGCTCAGGGTGGGCCTGCGCATGCTGTGTTGCACCTGAAGAGTCCCTGGATGATTTCCAGGAGTTCAGGAGGCACAGGGTAAGTGCACACAGGGCTGCCCTGACTGAGGCACATGTCCCTGGGGCAGTATTGTCATCTGCTGCCCGAGCAGCCGGGTGTTGGCAAGTGCATGGGCAGATGCAGCCAACACCACCCCAGCTGTGAGTATAGCATCCAGGACAGTCCCGGTCAGTGACCTTAGCACAGCAGATGTTGCTGCGCAGGGTCAAGTCAGGGGTACCCAGCAGCCACCGAGGCAAGTCAGGGCTTCCATCCTTGTTCCACCTGCCACTCCCTTGGTTCAATCCACCAGTGCCACTGCCCATACTGATCAGGGTGGCATTTGCCAGTCAGGGTCCGGACCACTGTCCAAGAGGAGGAAGGTTGCACCTGCAGTAGAGGCTGGGACCCCAGACACAGCTCCGGCCTCCAGCACGTTGAGGAAGAAGCCTTTCTGCATGCAAGAATTGGACTTCCTTGTGGACTACTTGCGGGAACACAACCGTGATATGCTAGTTGGGCCGAATTGTCACACTACGGCTGCCCATCGTATGTCCCACTGGAAGCATGTTACGGATTGTGTGAGTGCATTTGGACATGAGGTGCGCACAGCTCAAGAGTGCAAAAGCGTTGGGCTGTGCTAAGGTGAAGCGTGCCTCCAATTATGCCATGACTGGGTTGACTGGCGGTGGGTCACCAGCTCAGGAGGAAGATCTTACTCCGCACGAGTCGATCGTAGCGGAGTTAATACTGGCAGAATTGTACGAGTGGGAGAGATGCTGGACTTTGATGCCCGGTCCAGTGAGTGTTGTCACGTGTTTGTCCAGACCATGGGCCTCATTACGACCCAGGCTGTAAGTTACCACCTGGGTCGTACCCTTACCACCATGGTGTAAACTATGTTTACACCATGGTGGATGGCGGATTTACCGCCCCATTCCAAGGTGAGTGGGGCGGTAAATCCCCATTTCCCATTTTACCCTTCCCCATTCCCATTTGTGCCCCATAGGGCATAATGGGAGTGGGTAAGGCGCTAATTACGCCATCGTAAATTACGGTGGCGTAATTAGCACCATGGTCCCTTAGCGCCATGGATTTTAACGCCTGCAAAAAGCAGGCGTTAAAATCCCCATGGCGCTAAGGGACCTTGTAATCAGGCGTTAAGGGTCGGCACCGTTTACGGCGCCGTTAACCCCTCAACGCCTGACTTGTAATGAGGCCCCATGTGTGGTTTGCTTGTGTGATGTGTTGTGCTTGACTGCCACTACATGTTATGTGTACATGGTTTTCATGTGCGAGTCATGCAATGCTTCACTGATGTGTGCCGGCTGTGCAGCATGCTGGACATGTAGAGCAGACCGGGACTGTCCTCATCACCACACTTGCAACCTACTCCCATGCTAGTCACCCGGCTGCCCCTCCGGTGCATGTTCCAGCTCATTGGCCCTTCTGCATGTAGCCTGGGGTGTCTTTCCACTCAGCACTGGGACTACGTCATCGCATAACTGACGTACATGTGTGTTCTGCCTGCATGCGGGTACTCCACGTAGGCATGCACCCTTGCCCCTCCATCCTCCTGCACCCCAATTTCACCATGACACTGGTGGGTATCATGATGGAGTACTGCAATGGCCTGTTCAATGCTCCTGTGTACATGCACACTTCCCCCTGTCAACCTGCCAGACACATACAGTGGGGTACATTCTTTGTCCTTGATGCAGGGTGTCTCACTCGGACTGTGCAGATGGCAGATGCTCCGCAGGGACATTAGTGCCCATTCATGCTCCATGTGCATTCCATGCATGCCCCTATGTGCCCTTGCCCAGATGATCATTGTAGTACGTGTCCAGGATGACCTACATTTAATGGCATTTGATCATCCATTCCATGCCCACTCTGGCTCAGTCCTGCATCACGCACATGTTTAGGGTGTCACAGTCTGTGTGGGGCACAGGCCTCCCCCTGTTTAAGGCCCCCTGCCTCTGTTCAACTGGTGTAGTGGCTTCTGCACACATGGGTGCACTACTGAGGGTTCATCATGTGTCCTGCTTACTGTCCCATTCTCATCTGCTGTGTTGTCAGTTGACTCAGATGATGCAATTGACGCTAGTCAACACTGTCTGCCAATACACAGGTCTCTGGTCACCCTTTCGCTGACATGCAATGCCTCCCTGCATTTTCACTTAGGGGGGGGCTTGCTTGTAGCCATGCAACCCATTGCATGCACATTGCATGTGATACCTGAACTTGCCCTTACACTGCCTTCATGTTTATTGATAGACATCATAATGTGCTTGTTCATGTAGATAGTGGGTAACTTACACATGTTCTGCACTGCATCAACCCACTTCTGAGCCATATTACACCGTTCTACATGCCTACTCACTGCTGCAATGTGAAAGTGACCTGGCATGTATGGTCAGATTTTCATCCCTTCTCTGTCATGAATGCCACGGGCACAGGTGCATCCTGTGACACATGTACTCAGCATTGGAACTCCCTAGGGGTTGTTTAGCAAAGTTGATTGGTCAATCTGCGGTCTATAACAACTGGCATAGGGCGCAGATTGCATGTAGCCTGCCAATCGGGTTGTAATGACTGTGGAGCTGCCTTCACGTGTGTATGTGTACACATTCACATGCATCAAAGCAAGCAGAGTTGTAGCTGCTTGCTTTGCTGTATTGGATGCTGTTCATGTTCACAATACAGGTGTATGGGCAAAGGGGTGTTTTTTAACGCTTTCACATGTACATATGCAAGCAGCTTCAACGTTGGGTAGTGCAACATTGCGGCTACTCACATATGTGTGTGTGAAAGTGTTCATTTACACATGTGTCTGCCGCAGCTTTTTAGTTGACTGACTAACATGTAGTTGATTGATGTTAATGCTGGTGAGATTTCAGTATTGCGCACGTTATGTTCAACTGGCATAATCCTGAAGGTGCACTGTGGTGCAGTATGTGTGCGCCCAGGCCCACTTTGCTAATATGGTGGGGCCTGGCCATGAAGATTTTACACAAGGAATGATGGAATAGGGCACATTCATAGCACAATGTGCTCAATCAGGCCCTGAGGGGTGTTGTGGAGGCTTCATGTCCTGCAGCTCGGACCGTACTGGGCGTTATGGTCCCTAATTCCTGGTTGCAGGCACTTACTTTGCTTGGGACATTCACTATATCTACATGGCCCATGACACCCAGTACGGGCTGAGCTGCAGATGGATGAAGCTATATTGGTGATGATGGTTTAGTGATGCATGTGTACATGCATATTACGTGTGTCATTGTGTGTTTGGATTCACTTGCAGCACTGGTCAATTTGTAGTTCAGACATGCTTATGGTATGTGCCATCTCTTTGTTGCCATCTGTTTTTTCTGCCTGTGACATTGTTACCTGACCGAGGTGGTGTCTGATGGAGGTGATATACTACATTTTGTACTTGTGTAGGCTTTGCTATTTAGACACATCCATTTCTGCTTTTGGGATGTGCTTGCCTACCAATGCCACTGGATGCATGCCAGGTTCTCATTTGTGTGTGACATGTCTGCTTCATGTGTTGGCTGTCGATGTGATGTCTGTGTGTGTGGGTTATGTGCTTCTGACTTGTGTACTCATGTTTGTTTTTTTCCCCTTTTCAGATGATGACGCAATGGAGCCAGAGGATGGTGTTGTCATGCCAGGCACAGGGTTGCTATCACACCAGCAACCCGGCACAAGTGTGGGTCGTGGGGTGGTAGACCACGAGAACCCACTTTTGTTACAGACCATCGTTCTAGGGCTGGCAATGAGTCTAGTCCGGATGATCACTCTGACGATAATGTCGAGTTGGATGTGCGTCATGTCCATTCATCAATGGTATGTGATTCTGATGTAGACGCTCCTCTGTCCGCGACACCTGCACCGAGGGGCCAGACGGTGGTGGGACCTCTGCCTGTGGTGGATCGGGGCGCACGGTCACACTCCACACCAGTTGCTGATGTACCTGGGGTATCACGTCAACGGAGGAATGTAGTCCTGCAGCCGCGGGCGATGCCAACCCAACAAGGACCGCGGCTCCTTGGGCCCCGTGGGTGTCAAGCCCAGCAACGCGGTGGCCGTGCGCCACCGGGGTATACTGAGTGGGAGCAAGCCATGGTTGCCAATTCCGAAGAACAGGGGGCAACAATTGATAATATCACTCAGAGCTTGGAACATGTGGCCCAATCCGTGCTCCCCCTGCTAGGCAGGTGGATCTCCAGCAGCGGGCGGCACAGTCCAGGGCCCGCTCGCTCAGGCTGGGCATGGCGGCCTCAGACAGGGCACGCCGGGCTGAAATGGTGTCTCTGCGTCAAGCAATTGCTGCTCACGCAGAGGCACAAAGGGAGGCCCTGAGGGATGACCATCAATCCCTCCGATCTACTCTGGGTGTGCTCTTGATGTCAAGGCACCTTTTGAGTCAGAGGGTGAGGAGGATGACGATTTATTTCCCACACGGGTCGGGCTGTGCAGGCATTGAGCCCATGGAGATTTTTTTTTATCTCAACTTCATCGCATGTGGGTGTTGAGGTGCACCCTGTACCTCCGCCCTCCTGGGTGCCTTCCTCCCCCCCCGGGTCGTATGTGGCCATTTTTGATTGTTATGGTCAGTTTAATTTGTTAATATAGTTTAAAATTGCTTGTCTATTGTCCATTCATGTGACGGTGTGGTGCTTTGTGACTTTTGAAAGCATCCACTGTCTGTTCCAGCTGAGCCATTTAAGCTTGTCTCGTGTATGTGTTTGCAGCTTGGGGTCCTGACTAACATATCCCACTCCTGCTTCCCCTATCCATGGGCTCACAAGGATGGTTCGGTGCTACAACCATTTAACAAGGGCATTGGACTTTCGTCATATCTGTGGCCTATCTGCTGCTGTACTACCTGTGTTAAAACCCCTAGTGGGGAAAATGTCTGCTTTCTCCACGGCATGTCTGCAATCAATTTTGGTGAGTACATCATTGATATGTCCATTTATTGATGTTGATTGTGATGCATGTTCTTTTCTTGCCTGTATATGTGCTTGATGCACTTCATGCTGTAGACAGTAGCCTGCACACTTTGGCTGTCAAAGTCACACTGATGGTGGGAGGAGGTCGGATGTAGGTCTCAGACATGGCCCAGTGACAACCAACATGAAGAAACACACACAGGAAACTTGCCAGCCTTTTATGCCCTTTCTGCAGGAAAATGAGCCTACAGACTACCTTTCCCAGCAGACACGGGGCCAAGAACTACAGAAACCTGGCCACGTTGGGTGGTTCCCACGTGCGCATGAGTGCGCAAGCAGAAGCACAGGGCTTGTGCTCAGATGTCCGACAGAAGCAGATGTGTTTCCAGGAGCTCCAAGCAAGGTGAGCAGCACGAGGGGCCACACCCCAGCCGAACTTCCTCCAGGCCCCTCACACATGCATGCTAAGTAGCGCCAGTGCTGGGGAGCTTGGCCAGGCATTGAGGAAGAAGCGCACAGTACAGCTAAGCTGCATTGAGGACCAAATGCCAAGTGGCTTTACAAGTTGTCAGGGTACACGCAGGAGGCGGCACCCATATCCTCGACTCCCCCCTGCTCCATAGAGGCTGAGTTATTAGCGCAGTAGCGTTCCTATCCAGAAACTAATACAACTCCCGGGGGCACCCAGCGACGCACAGACTTGAGTGCAGTGCATATCATTTGCATATGCAAATTGACACATGCGCTACCTATTGAAATCCGCGGCTGGCAGAACACGACTTGTACTGAAGTCGCACCTCGCCACATGCGTCTAGCAGCTCACCCAAGGACCATTCTATCATCTGTGATTCTTAACACATTGTTCTTCCATTTACCGCGGGGCCACGTGCGGCTGCCTTATCGCATTGACAGTGTATGAACCACCACGGGGGCAAGGAAAAGTATACGAACAAAGCAGCAGACAAGAGTGTTTGTTTGGGCAGGAGTCACTTAGTTTGAGGCTCGAATGATGTTGTGTGTGTGGTGAAAACCCACACAGAATAGTAACTCACGCTCTCTTTGCAGCATTGAACTGCTCCTGTTACCGGACCTGAGAGTGCGCAGGCAGAAGGCCAGCACTCACCCCAGAGATAAGTCTCTCTTTGGCTTGCATTTGTCCCATTTTGTACAATGTGCATAAAGAACATGGTTTCTCTGATTGAGTATGTGTTATTGTCAATAGTTGTATTTTGTATTTTGCCTACTTTCCCTTTGCCCATCCACCTCCCCTCTCCTGCCCCTCTTTCTGGTTATCCTGAATAGCGATGCCTATCCAAACAATGGATCCCTGACCCTCTTTCCCCACCGAGGTCTCGGAGGCCTGTGTAAGTTTTACCTTGCAGGCGCCCAGACCGCAGAGGGGGTGGTTGGTTCGTGCCACTCCTGCGCCTGGAGACCAGAGCTGTGACACTACCCATCAGTTGTTGCATTCCTCATTGATTATTGTGTACTGAAAATGCTGTTGAACCATTGTTGAACTGTGGTACCTTGGTTGTTCTCTCATTCTGCTTGGACATGTGCTTGGCCATTTTCAGCAACTTCAAGTCATCTACTGGAGACTCCTCCAGGGTTTTTCGGTGGCAACAGGCTTTTTTCCCTGGTTTGGGGGTTTGGCTCTTTGGAGTTCTCTGCGATTTGGTATTTTTACCAGTCAAGGTGGCCTCTGAGGGGGCCGGACCCTATTTACACCCAAGGTAGAACATGGAAAACAAGGGGCAGGGGGATCCTGAAGCCAGGTAGACTAGAACGAAGAAGGCTACAGACCCCAGACACAGTTCTTCAGAAGGTCATGGTGATGTGTAAATGAGGGAGGGCCTTTTGTTGTTGGACAGTATGCTTGGGCTACAGTGTTTGGGCACTCTCTGACAGTGTCATTGTGGGGTGCTATGTACATGTGTTCTGCTGGTCAATGGCTGTTCCTGTGTTGTTTATTTTTCAGGTGTCAGGGGATTGTTGTGGTTTGACATGCTGGGGAGTACACATGGGCAATGTTCACATGTGATGCGTACAGGACACTGAGGGTCACTTGATTTCACATGCATGTATTGAGTGCATGTCCCTACTGACACACACACTTACACAATGCTTCACCACACATACAATCACCCTTCCATGCCCACATGTGAACACAGATTGCCTTCTCTGTCATGCTGTGGCCCTGCAGCGCATGATCACTTACCATTTGGGGATTGCGTACATGCGTCAATAGGTTATTTTTGTTGCTTGTCCTTTTTATGTGATGCTCAAGGTGTATCCCCAACACAATGGCTGCTCACTGTGCTGTGTGCTGAGCAGTGTGTTGCAGGAGACACACACAGCACACGGGTTAGGGATTAGCGGATTTGGCTTGGCCAATGTGCATGAGAACAGGCATTCAGTCTTTTGTTGATGGTACCACTGGTGGCATGCATTTGTGTATGACTTTGTATGTGTGGGAGGTTGTTGGTCAGTCATTTCATCTGATTCCATGTCAGGTGTGATTGTCTCAGGCCTCTTTTCATTTATCACTTGTCACATCGTATGTAATTGGTCATGTGTTGGCCTTTTGATGTTGCGTGCCATGTCATGGTGTGGCAGACAAGGGTGATGTGGGTTGGGAGGGTTTGGGTGACATACCAGTGATTGTCATGGCCTGGTTTGCAGGGGGGTGGTGTGATACACACCTTGCATGTGTTCCTTTTGGTCACACAGGATTGGTTTTGTTTAAGTAGCTAGGGATGCACACAATGTAGCACTTCCGTGGCAACATTCTCAGGGTGGTATGGTTGTGACAGTTGACTGTCTGTTTGTCATCATCGGTTGTCACCTGGTATCTGCCAGGCCTGCGTGCACTCCGCAGGGGTGGGAGTTTAGGTGAAAAATGTGGACACAAGCTGGGTCCGGGCCGCCTCGCCACGTGCCCATTCCCCTCCCATGGGCAGCGCCTGTGCCTGTGGTTGGGGATGTGGGGGCACCACCATGTCCACCGGTACATCCCGCCGTGTTGCAACATTGTGCAGGACACATGCTGCCACAATGATCCTGCACACTACTGGGGGTGCGCATATAGTAGCTGGCCGCCAGAGCGGTCAAGGGAGCGGAAGCGTGACTTGAGCACTCCGCATGTGTGCTCCACTATGCCCCTGGTTGCAATATGGGCAGCGTTGTATCTTACCTGGGGTGGTGTGGTGGGGTTCCGTATTGGCGTCATCATGTGGTTGCTCAGAGGGTAGGCACTGTCCCCTGGGGAGGTTAGGATGGTTGTCATTAGTTGGGTTTGTGTATTTGTCTGTGTGTGACATGCATGCATGTACGCAGACATTTGTACTCACCAATGAGCCATGTGTCGCTGTGCTTCCCAACTTCCAGGTCCCGGCTCAGGGCAGACATTCTGTAAATGAAACTGTCATGGGTAGACCCAGGATAGTTTGCATAGACAGAGGTGATGATTCCATGGGCATCGCATACAACCTGTACGTTGATGGAATGCCAGTGCTTTCAGTTTCGATAGATGTGCTCAGTGGCCCTACGTGGATTTAGGGCCACATGGGTGCAATCTATGGCACCAAGCACTTTGGGGAAGTGTTCCACCCTGTAAAAGTCCTGGACCACGGCCTGCGTTTCTGCGGGTGTTCTGGGCATGTATATGTGCCTGCAGACTGAGGGGGGCGCAGTCATGTTTGCCAACACCTGGTGTAGGCAGCGTGACTGCGTGGCCTGTGAAACACCCCCGACTATGGCAGTTGTCCGCTGAAATGACCCAGTGGCCAAAAAATGCAGGACATTGAGCACCTTCTCCAAGGGGCTCAATGCTTGGGAGCACAGGGTGGGTAATGTTAGGTCATCTTCCCATTCCCTGACCAGGTCTAGGATGATACGAGGTGGAAACCTATAACTGCCATTGACCTGGTCATCAGGCATCCCAAAAAGGCTGGTCTGGGGCAATAAAATGCGGGGCATGGCTATTCTCCTCCTCCTGCGGTGTCCCACGATCAGTACTGCGATGAATGGGGCATTCATCGTAGCTGTATATACGTGTTTGTTGTTTGCGCATACTTTTATACCGCACGCGGGGACGCTTCCGTATGCCTTCGTGTGGCAGACGTGTTGACGTCTGTGCGCGTCTTTTGGCATGCGCAGGTTTCTTGTATTCGATTCCATGAATACGTGCTGTTCGCGTGCGTGTGGGCGTTCTGTGTATTTCCCTGCTGTACTTCCCCAGTTACGCTTTCTTTTTCACACGTTGTTCCCCATTCCGCATGTTCCGCCCCGTGTTCTGGTGATAGAGAAGTGCATAGGTAGTCCCAGCACGGCTCTGACGGCGCCATTTTGAGTGATCTGCAAGGCAGCGATATTGCCAGCAGAGGTGCCTGCTAGAAGACTGTTGCAATAGTCTAACCTGGAGTTTACGAGGGCAGATGCGAGAAGAGACATATTGCTAACAGATAAAAATGGACGCATTACGCACAGTTGCCTATTAATCCAGCTGCATGATGCTCGGGTTTTGGCCACATGTGGGCGCATGGAGAGGTCAGCGTCAATAGTAATGCTGAGGGTCTTAACGCTTTGGGCCACTGGAATGGAGACATCGGCAATCATAAATGATGTGACTAGATCCGGCAATGAGGATCTCTGTTTTATCGGCATTCAATGCCATAAAGTTCTGACTCATCCAGGAGTGGGTGATGGAGTAGATGGCAGCAATGGCTTTAGAATCAGTGGAGTAAGAGCCTGAAAGTTCGAGGATGACCTGGGTGTCATCAGCGTAGTTGGTATATAAGACACCCAGGTCATCGAGCAACAGGAGCATAGGGAGAATGTAAATGTTGAAGAGAGTATGGGACAGAGAGCATCCCTGAGGAACACCGCGGGTGAGCAGGGAAGGTATAGAAGATGAATTTTGGATCACCCGGGGACCGAGAAAAGAGGCTAGCCATTGCGTCATCAGGTTTATGCAGCCGACAATTGTTTGTAATCTTGTTGCCAGTAATGCGTGGTCTACTAAGTCAAACGCTGTGAAAAGATCTAGCAACATCAAAAGGGCAGGATGGCCACGGTCAATGATGGATCTGAGATTTGATTTTAAATCTAACATGGCAGTTTCTGTGCCAAGACAGAATTATGTACTCTCTATTCCGTCTGTCTGTGTCAAAATTGCCCCGAGGCTCATGTTGTCCGCATCAGTAGTGATGACTGTGTATTTTCCCTGCTTGTAGTTGTGCAATGCAGGCACATTCATTAGCATTTAATTTATGTATTCAAACTCTTCCTCACAATGTTCATCCCGTACAAATGTTACGTACATTCTTACTAAGTTCTACATTACAGCTGTGTGCTTAGCAAAATCCTTTCAAACTTTGAATAGTATTCACCATTCCCAGAAATGCCTGTACTTGATCTTTGCTCTTGGTGAGGCTTTATTCTTAATTGTCTCACTAAATGTCTCTTGGGCGATATGCCCCTTTCCAATATGACATGTCCCAGGTATTAAAACTCCCCCCTGTTTATCTTGAACTTTTAATTGCTTAAGGTCATGCCTGCCGCATGTTGCTTCTTCAGTACCCCATTGACCCTCCTGTTATGTTCCTCGATAGTCTCTACATATACTAGAAGGTCATCCTGGAAGAGCACAATACCTTCATCGCCATCAAAAATCCTGTACATAATGTTCTGGAAGACTGACGTGGCAGAATTAAGTCAGAAAGGCATTCTCTGTTACTGAAATAATCCTTCTGGTATTATAAATGCAGTCAGACCCCTCAATTATCTCTGGAGTGTTACCTGGTGCTAGACAGAGGTTAGATCAAGGATTGAAAACACCCTTGCTGGGCCTATGGTTGATAGTAACTCCTAAATGTTTGGCAAAGGGTTTCTATCTGGGATGATGCATTTATTAAGTTCTCTCATGTCAAGATACATTCTTACGTTTCCTGAAGTTTTCCACACCACCACCAATGATGACACCCATTCTGATGCATCTGTGCTTTCTATCATTCCTTTCTCTTGCAATTTCTTACGCTCTGCTTTCACCTCATCCGTCATGGAAACTGGGATATTGCGCATCTTTTGTGTAACTGCTTTGGATCCCTCCTGCATCCTTATTCGATGTGTGAATCCACTTAAGCAACCTACATCCTCCTTGAACACCTGCTCATGCATTTGCAGTAGATCCGGTGAGCCCATTTCTGTCGTCAATATGGCTTTTTCCGCATTGGAGTCTAGTTTTTTTTCTAATTTCTTTTGGTGAGCCCAACTCTGGAGTGGCAACGATCCTTTCTTCGAAATATATACCTTCACTGTTGCTTCTGTCACACAGTTGAATCAAATAATTGTATTTAATGCAATCAACTGTTACAAATATAATAGTTAAATGTGCAATCCAGTATAAGTTTATGGGCTTTTTTATGTTTGGATACTGCAGGGATCAGTATGATGATGTCAAAGTAAAAAATAATGGCTGAAACATTCTGCTTTGATCAAACTCTAAATCTCCACTCAGTTCCCCTCATGATTGTCGGGTACTACTATAACATGTGATACTGATTTAGACAGCTGGTAGCGTGGCCGAGCGGTCTAAGGCGCTGGATTTAGGCTCCAGTCTCTCTGGAGGCGTGGGTTCGAATCCCACCGCTGCCAAGGTTTTTTTTTTTTTGAATGCCCGTTTGGATTTTAAACTTTCAACCAACGTACCGTTTCCGAACTTTCAATTTTTTTTCACACTCTTCCACTGACCGATTTCCCTACAGTGACCCCCCCTTACGAATTTCCTATACAATGCCAGCACACCAGCAAAAAAGTGTATTCGACCCAACCGATTCGTTTTTAAAATCCTGACATTTTTTTCTTTGCTAACGGGGCACAACGTCTAGTTGGCTTACTAGAATGTGATAGATTCTGGGTAATTATTTGCATGAAAGAAACACCAAAAGCAACAAGTCGGCAGACGTTTTTTCTATGATTTTCTATAGAGGATTTAGACTGGGGGAGACAGCAGCCGGTAGCGTGGCCGAGCGGTCTAAGTCGCTGGATTAAGGCTCCAGTCTCTTCGGAGGCGTGGGTTCGAATCCCACCGCTGCCAAGTAGTTTTTTTTTCTCCAATCTTCTACCCTTATTGTCAATGAACATTTTCATAGCTTTTATCTCAAGGTAGATGAATGGATGTTGGGGGGAGTACTAGGGCATGTTTTTTGAGCGCAGGGCAGGTGTGCCCTGGTCTCTGGTACTTCAATAATATGTTATAAAGACGTCCCCTTGTAATACGTAACCCTATTTATCCAACAGAGTCCCCCCCCACCCAAGCCTTTCCTTTTTATTATTATTTACATTTTATAATAAAGCAACCCCCGCTGCACGTGCAGCAATTAAGGCCTTAAAGTGAGTTGATTTCACAATGTGAACACATCTCGCTCCTGTCCTTGAGCCAGCCATTGTCCAGATTCCCCACATACTTTTTATCGCTGTGCTATCAATCTCGTTTAGTCGGCAAGGTATCTTTTACTGAATCTTAAAATTGTGCCAAGAGATTTTAACAAAATGGTGAGACACTGCCCTCTTGAGGACGGCTGAAACACTTCAATCCTCCTTATCGATGAACTAAAGGAGACCAGAACTGCCCCAAATACATTAGAAGAGTGTTAAGGCCTTTTGTCAGAGGTGTTGCTCCCTGTACATCTCTCGGGTTTTGGCCAAAATCTAAAACTGGCAATTATGAGTGGTGACAGTGCATTCAGATTCTGTTCCAAAACACAGTGGACAGTAGGTGTTGCCACGAGAGACCTAATACACTAAAATAAAATGTTATTGTCTTCAGTTCATAATGTATCATTCATATTTTTTAAATCTCTTATTTTCAAATCTCCTCCTCATTTTGTTGCTTCCCCCAACCCAACCTAAAACTATTTCACATTGTTAAGGCATACATGCCACCCCTCCTGATTTAGAAGGGAGACTCCCGATTTTACTATTAAAAATCTTGATATTTTCCCCTTCTCCCACCTAAAACAATTTTAACCCCAATACAAGCCTGTGGGAAAATTCATTTTTCCCGATTTCCTTGACAAAATCTACCTCCGAGGTGCTTCAAAATGTTGGCTTGTATGTTAAGGCACCACTTGCTTTTACTTTCGTTCTGGTGCTCACGTATATGTAGATGTTTGGCCAAATCAATGATACCTTGTAGGGCCTCAGCAGACGGAGAGACGGAATCAAAAGGTCTATAACTACTAATCAGTTTCTCCCATGGCTTCCCTGGGATATCTGTGAGGTTCATTGGCTTTTGAGCATCCCCACAAACACACGTTGTCACTGTTTTTACAAAGGACACAATTCCCCACTGTTCCTTCTATCTATATATCAACAACAGCCCCCCAGCAGTCGTTCATTATCCTCCTCTTCGTCTTCACTATCCCTTGATAACCTTTGTGTCCCATCTCAATCAAACGTTGTCTTATAACTTCAGGAGGTATGACATTGTCACCTCTTTTCAGTACATTGTTCTAAAAATACACTTTGGGGGTAATTCATAGAATTCGGTGCACAAGTGGCAGACGCGGCTGGCGCACAGAGTGCGCGTGCGGCAGTCTGCGCCAGCCGCATGTGCCAAAACCCATTTAGGCGTACAACGTATTCATAAATTTATACATCGATAAGCAGCCGTGGCACAGAGTGGCGCAGCGACCCTGCAGCAGCGCCAGTTACGCCCCCAACCCCGCCCTGTGCGCTAAAAACTTTGCACAAATTCAGTACATGGCGCAAAGGTCAGTGGACCAGCATAGAGCCCCCAACCACAAAAACGCGTGTAAAACTCCCCGCTCACCCCTCGGAATACACGTACCCCGGTTGTGCCAGCGAAATCGCATGTAAAACTCCCCGCGCACCCCTCCGAATACAATCCAATTTCTTACGCTCTGCTTTCACCTCATCCGTCATGGAAACTGGGATATTGCGCATCTTTTGTGTAACTGCTTTGGATCCCTCCTGCATCCTTATTCGATGTGTGAATCCACTTAAGCAACCTACATCCTCCTTGAACACCTGCTCATGCATTTGTAGTAGATCCGGTGAGCCCATTTCTGTCGTCAATATGGCTTTTTCCGCATTGGAGTCTAGTTTTTTTTCTAATTTCTTTTGGTGAGCCCAACTCTGGAGTGGCAACGATCCTTTCTTCGAAATATATACCTTCACTGTTGCTTCTGTCACACAGTTGAATCAAATAATTGTATTTAATGCAATCAACTGTTAAAAATATAATAGTTAATGTGCAATCCAGTATAAGTTTATGGGCTTTTTTATGTTTGGATACTGCTGGGATCAGTATGATGTCAAAGTAAAAAATAATGGCTGAAACATTATACACGTACCCCGCTTGCGCCAGCGAAAACGTGTGGAAAAGTTCACGTGCATCCCCGGAATACACGTACCGCATCCCACGAAGAGCACGTACAGAGCGATGGAAACACACATGGGACCTTCAACCTGTGGCGAGGGAAAAGCCTGCGCGTGTTACGTCACAGACGCGCTTACACGCTAAGGGCCTTTCCTCGCATTACACGCTGACGTGCTGTTTTTTCACGTGCCAAATCACTCCGTATAAAGCTGGCCACGTGACAACACATGGAAGACCACGCTCCTGCCCAGAAGGCCGAATTACTGCCCCCCAGACCACGAGCAGCCTCCCACGATCCATCTGCTGCTGCCTGCCTGCTGCCACTGTGCCCTGCCATTTGGTGCCTGCACATCTGCCATCAGCAGTGGTCCAGTTGCAGTGACTACCCCTGCTGGAACAGAAGATACCTGACTGAAGTACCCTCACTGCACAGCCCAGCCCCAGGACCCAGTTGCCCACCCACACCTGCCTCAGGGGTTGCCATGTCCGACACAACACCTTCCGGCACCAGTGGCAACCCCCAGCCAGAGAGGCAGAGGGCTACCAGATTCAGTCAAAAGGAAGTTGGTATCCTGGTGGAGAAAGTTCTGGGGCATTATGATGCCCTCTTCGGAAGACCACGCACCGACAATGATGGACGGAAGAGGATCTGGAAGGACATTGTGGCTGCCATCAACGTGGAGGGGGTGGCAGCCCGTGACATATGACACGTCCGGAAGCGCTGGGAGGACTTCAGGTCCAGGACCCTCAGGAAGGCCCGGTGCCTCTTGGAGGCAGCGGATGCAGAGGGGTGCCGGGTCCACCTTACCAACGACCAGCTGAGGGTCCTGGAACATATACGCCCAGCGCTTCACCTCCAGGTCCTTGAGAGGCATACCCGTCCGGAGTCGAACGGTAAGTGTCCATGTGTACTGATTGGACGCAGTGCATGCTGAGGTGTGCCAGGTGTGTGCAGCTTGGACATATGTCTTGAAAGGCCCATGTATGGATGTGTATGTGCAGGGACATGAGCCTGCAGCATGTGAGTCCAGTCATGTGTGAGGCACATCAATGGTGTATGTGTTACAATGCATCATGCGGAGCAGCATGCGGAACGCACACATGTATGCATGCCTGTGTCTGTACTTTGACATGTTTGTGGTGTGAGATATGTGTGCTGCTGTCATGGACATGCATGATGTACATGTCCGTGTGTCTGAGTAGTGTGTGCGCCATGGATGCATGACACATGTCCGTGACGATGTGTCCATTCACTGATACAGCCTAGTCATCCTTATATCCACTGTGTCTGGGGGTATACCGTGCCAAATGCATGACCCATGGTGCATGTGAGAATTAGCCCACCATTGGATGCAACTATGGTGCCTTGGACATGGATGGCAATGTATGTTGCATGTGCCATGCCTGTTCCTGCATGTGTGTTGCCTGCACTGACCCATGTGTTCTGGAGGGACATGATGGAAGTGACGTTTGACAGTGCCACTCATGTGCTATTGCTTTGTGTCTAGGGGACTATAGTTCAGTACCCTGATGCTTGTGTTCAATGTCTCCCTTTACACAGCGTCGAGTGAAGAAGAGGGCGGAGACGGCGCTTTGGAGGAAAGCGGCAGGGATGCCTCCACCGGTGACGCAAGGCCCAGTCACCCTGCCAGGAAATACCATCACCCGGGAGCGAGGGGACTGGTGCCGCATCTACCACTACGGCTGCAGCGGAAGGGGTGGATGAGCTCCCACAGGGGCTTGCAATGGCCGAAGACAGTGCAGAACCATCCAGGTTTGTGGTGGGTATAGAGGAGGAGGAGGCCGCTACAGAGCTGCACATGGGGCCCGGTGGGGGTGGTACCACTGGTGCAAGTGGTGCAGTCCAGGGGCAGGGGCAGGAGACAGCACAGGTCGCCGCGGAGGTGCCCATGCGTGTCTCTGTCACTGACACTGTAACTGCATCACCATGCACCAGCAGGAATGCCCCGTCCCAGGCCTGTCCGCAGGTAGGGGGGAGGTCCACGTCATCTGGTACTCCTCTACCTGCGGACGAGGGGACCCGTGAGCGGATGGAGTCCACCCTGATTGGTGTCACGTTGCGCACATGTGACATTCGTGATGACTTGCGTGCTTCCTGGGGGGACCACGCACGTCATCACGAAGTGGTGTATGCCAACATGGCCCAGTTGGGAGGGTCCATGGTCGGGGGTTTCCTCCATGTGTTGGCCAGTCTTGCGGCCCTCTCCTCCTCTGTGCACACTATACGCCAGTCGTTCTCCGTGCCGTATTCCGGGTCAGATGCCACCAGGGCCCCCTGTGGATCTGCCCCAATCAACGCATCCAGCCTGGTGGAGATCCCATCCCTGCTACAGTCTGGAGTCGGAGGTCCAACAGGGGTGGACACCCCACCAACTGGACTCCAGAGGATGGACGATGTGCCGGCATCATCGGGCAGGGCATGTGCACGATGGCGCTGGTGGATTCCATCATCCCGTATGTCGTTGTGGTGGCAGAGGCAGTTGCGTCGGAGGCAGCGGCAGGCTCAGCGTGGGAGGCATTATGGCTCAGGGCCATCTACATCACAGGGGCAGGCATCGGCCAGAGGGCAGGAGGACCCTGGGTTGGGAGTGTCATTTAGTGTGGCTGCGGTTGGGCTAGCGGATAGATGCAGAGCGGCGGCGGGCGGAAGAGACACGGCTTACTATGGTCAGGGCGCAGAACTCCATACTCAGGGCATTGATGCGGGCTGAGTGCCTCGAGTCAGGGCGCAGAACTCCATACTCAGGGCATTGATGCGGGCTGAGTGCCTCATGTGTTGCCACTGTGTGGCTCCGTTGTGCATTGATGCAGCCCCGACTCATGTCCCCCGCCCACCCACCAGTGACGGGCATCTGCCAGCAGGCCCCAACGCATGGCCGACCAGACAACATGTCATGAGTAAACAGACCCATGTCCCTAATGCCAACCAAAATCCCCTCCTGCCCCCCAGTCCAAGCACGCAAACATCCACTGTGCCCACTCCCAAATAACCCATGCCATGACAGTCTCAAAAGAACCACCATGCCCATGCATAAATGCACAACGGAGCCACACAGTGGCAACACATGACTGAGGCAATGTTCATTGAGACATGCACAAAACCAATGATAGAATACCAATCATGAAGTTAGAATTGATTAAAAACATAATGAAGTAACATAGAAGAAATCAAACTTAAAAATCAATATACAATGACAGATATAAGCAAAATATGGTAATTCAATGGAAAACAAATAAACGTCATGTTGAATGAAAAAAGTGGTCCATTGCCAATGTCAATAAGAAATAAATAATTTTAATAAAAGTAAACCATTGATCCATGGGAAAATTGAAAAAGAACGTCTGTACAAGTCTACAACCATCTACAATCCAAGTCCTAAGGGTCCATGATCCACAAAGCAAATGAAACCCACAAAAATGTCCTATGAAGAAAAAACTATATACATGAAGTGGAGCAATGTCCATTTATTCCAAAATAAAATATAAAACAAAGGAAACCTAACACTAATGAACTATGTACAATGGCGGCGGGCAAGTCCTATGGCTCACTCTTTGATGTTCCAGGCCAGGGCATCACCGAACTCCTCTTCAACGTCCTGGAGGCGGGCCTCTTCCCTGGCCTCGAGGTCTCGCAGGGATACAGCCATGGCGTCCTCAAACTTCCTGCGAGTTGCCTCGAGGCACTCAGCCCGCCTCAATGCCCTGCGCATGGAGTTCTCCACCCTGACCATAGTGAGCCGTGCCTCTTCCGCCCGCCGCCGCTGCCCATCTATCCGCTGGCCCAACCTCTTCCACACGGAAGACACTCCCAATCCAGGGTCCTCCTGCCCTCCGGCCGATGCCTGCCCCTGTGAAGTTGATGGCCCCGAGCCATCTTCGCTCCCACCATGAGCCTGCTGCTGCTGTGCATGTGCCCTGCCTGTCGATGCCTGCACGTCCTCCTCCTGCTGGGGCCCAGTTGTTGGGGTGGCCACCCCTGCTGGACCTCCGACTCCCGACTGTGGCAGGGATGTGTCCTCCACCAGCCTGGCTGCTGGGTCAGGGACAGCTCCACAGGGTGCCCAGGTGATACTTGGGCAGGAAGATGGCACGGAGGATGACTGGCGCATAGGGGGTGCAGTTGAGGAGGGGGTCGCTAGAAGTTCCAGCACACGGATGAACCCAGGCTTGCTGACCCGTCCTAGTAGGTCGACGCAGCCAATGAGGTATTCGAAATGACTTGCATTGTCCTCACGAGAACCCTGCACGTCATCCCGAATACCACGTTGACGCAACACCACCCCAGCAAGGACAGGCTCAACACAGTCCCGGATTGCCACGTCCGCAGGGAGAGGAAGGCCAGTAGTTGTGTACGCAACCCCTCCCTGAAAATGGGTCTGGACGAAGGCATCCCTGCTGGTGCCAGGTGATGCAGTCACAGGATCAGGGACAGGATTACACACAGGCACCTCCACGGCGGCCTGTGCTGCCTCCTGTCCCTGCCCCTGGACTGCACCACGAGCACCAGTGGAATCCCCCCTCCAGGCCCCGTGCATGGGCCTTCCATGGCCTCCTCCTCAAACGAAACCCCCCACCAACCTGGATGACTCTGTGCCATCTTCCTCCATAGGCCCCTGTGCGGGCTCAGCTGCCCCTTCTGCTGCTGAGGAGTCCACCTCCAACCTCTGCCTCTTGGACCTTCCTTGGACGCAGCACCAGACTCCTCACTCCCCGAAGAGATGACAACCTGGGAGGGGAGCTGGGCCTTGCCTCCCCGGCTGGCGGTGGGATCCCTGCCTCTGTGCTCCATCAGTCGACGCTACAGACAGGGAGAGACAGAACACAGGCATCAGGGCACTGTACAATGGTCTGATACACACATGACAGTTGCACATGAGTGGCAGTCTCAAACTTCACGGATGGCATCACACTCCCCAACACACATATCATTTGAACCCACACACATGCGCAAATTAACAGGAATGTTGCAGCAGGCAGCACCATCCATACACATACAACAGCATGAAAATCCGATGGTTAGGCTGACGTCTCATGCAACACGGGTATGCCACCATACATACATGCATCTCTACATCTCCACCACCTGTCATAGTGCAATCATTGGCAACTATGTCACGTCTGCCAATGGGGTTCCTACATGTCTGTGTCACATGCATCCATGGCGTATCACATTTGCACACATGTCAAACACACACACACACACACATGTATGCCATGCACGTACATGAAGGTGGAATAAGCATCCATGTGTCACACTCCAACCATGCCATAGTACATACACATAAATGCTGACATGTGTGCATCCCCACATGCATTCGTGCATCATGCATTTGAACACATACACCATTGATGTGCCTCACACATGACTGGACTCACATGCGGCAGGCTCATGTCCCTGCACATGCACATCCATACATGGGCCTTTCAAGTCATATGTCCAAGCTGCACACACCTGGCACACCTCAACATGCACTGCGTCCAATCAGTACACATGGACACTTACCACTCGACTCCGGACGGGTATGCCTCTCAAGGGCCTGGTGGTGAAGCGCTGGGCGTATACATTCCAGGACCCTCGTCTGGTCATCGGTAAGGCGGACCCGGCACCCCTCTGCATCCGCTGTCTCCAAGAGGCACCGGGACTTCTTGAGGGTCCTGGACATGAAGTCCTCCCAGCGCTTCCGGACGTGTCGTATGTCGCGGGCTGCCACCCCCTCCACGTTGATGGCAGCCATGATGTGCTTCCAGATCCTCTTCCGTCCATCATTTTCGGCACGTGGTCTTCTGAAGAGGGCACCATAATGCACCAGGACTTGCTCCACCAGGATACCAACTTCTGCCGCACTGAAGCTGGTAGCCCTCTGCCTTTCTGGCTGGGGGTTGCCAGTGGTGTCCGATGGTGTTTGCCCTGACATGGCAACCCCCGAGGCAGGTGTGGGGGGGCAACTGGGTCCTGATGCTGGGCTGTGGAGTGATGGAACTGTAGTCGGGAGTCTGCTGTTCCAGCAGGGCTGCTCACTGCAACTGGACCCCTGCAGATGGCTGACATGCAGGCACCAGATAGCAGGGCACTTGGCCAGCAGGCAGGCAGGCAGCAGCAGATGGCTGGTGGGAGTTGGCTCAGGGCTCTGGGGGGCAGGAAAATGGCCTTCTGGGCAGGAGCGTGGTCTTCCGTGTGTTGTCGTGTGGCCAGCTTGATACGGAGTGATTTGGCACGTGAAAAAACTGCACGTCAGCGTGTAATTCGAGGAAAGGCCCTCAGCGTGTAAGCACATCTGTGACATAACACGTGTGGGCGGTCCCCTCATCACGAGTGCATAGTGATTCAGCACGTGAAAAAACAGCACGTCCGCGTGTTAATGCGTGTAATTCGAGGAAAGGGCCAAAGCGCGTAAGTGACGTGATGCGGTCAGGCTTTTCCCTCAGTACGGGTTAAAGGGGAGTGGGGCCAGCAGTTCGCTGTACGTGCCTTTTGTGGAGACCGACTTGTGTTGGTACTTCTGGTTGTTTCGCGCGCCATCACAACTTCACAGTGGATCGAGGACATATCTCTTCTATTGGCAGGGTTATTGGCTACGCGTGTTTTTCCTTATCACGCTAGTCTGACAGTGAGTCGCGCATGCTATTCTTCCCACTGCGGGTGCCCCTGTGTATCGCGTACCCGTTTTCGAGGTCATAGTAGCCTGCGTTTCCCACGTGTATGGGTTTTTCGTGTCCCTGGGTGCCACCGCGTACTGCGGGAGGTTAATTCCACACAGGTGGGCTACCAGGGGTTGCCTGCACGGTTTTACTACAGTTTTGGGGTGCCTGAGCATTGTGTGACCCGTCACTTTATCACTGGGGTCACATACAGCCTTGCAGGTGCACAAGGGTGCTGTTAACATCTTGTATCCCACCCCCTTCACCCCAATTGCCCAGGACAATTGTCATGTACACCTCCCATTGGCACTACTCGATCTGTGCCGGCACTACTCCATCTGTGCCATGGTTGGGAGGCCACGAAAGGTGAGGAGCGCCTCAGCTGGGCATACTCCATGTGGCGGGCGTGGTCAGGGACATGGCCGGGATGACCAGGGAGTAGGGGGACTCCAGGGTGTCCACGGTGGCTGCAGAGGGGGAAAAGGCAGGGATGAGCCACTTCGGCACGATGTTGTGCCACATGTTGGTGTAGTCATGCCCCCACCCCCTGTGGTTACGGGAGATGCAGCTCTTGCATCTGGCACTGGCGCCCATGTGATCCGACAGTCCGTTTCATCGACTGCCACGGGCCCAAGGGTAGTGGTAGCTGTAGGTGCAGCTGTGGACACCATCAACCAGGCTCAGGGTGGGCCTGCGCATGCTGTGTTGCACCTGAAGAGTCCCTGGATGATTTCCAGGAGTTCAGGAGGCACAGGGTAAGTGCACACAGGGCTGCCCTGACTGAGGCACATGTCCCTGGGGCAGTATTGTCATCTGCTGCCCGAGCAGCCGGGTGTTGGCAAGTGCATGGGCAGATGCAGCCAACACCACCCCAGCTGTGAGTATAGCATCCAGGACAGTCCCGGTCAGTGACCTTAGCACAGCAGATGTTGCTGCGCAGGGTCAAGTCAGGGGCACCCAGCAGCCACCGAGGCAAGTCAGGGCTTCCATCCTTGTTCCACCTGCCACTCCCTTGGTTCAATCCACCAGTGCCACTGCCCATACTGATCAGGGTGGCATTTGCCAGTCAGGGTCCGGACCACTGTCCAAGAGGAGGAAGGTTGCACCTGCAGTAGAGGCTGGGACCCCAGACACAGCTCCGGCCTCCAGCACGTTGAGGAAGAAGCCTTTCTGCATGCAAGAATTGGACTTCCTTGTGGACTACTTGCGGGAACACAACCGTGATATGCTAGTTGGGCCGAATTGTCACACTACGGCTGCCCATCGTATGTCCCACTGGAAGCATGTTACGGATTGTGTGAGTGCATTTGGACATGAGGTGCGCACAGCTCAAGAGTGCAAAAAGCGTTGGGATGACCTCCGACGCTGTGCTAAGGTGAAGCGTGCCTCCAATTATGCCATGACTGGGTTGACTGGCGGTGGGTCACCAGCTCAGGAGGAAGATCTTACTCCGCACGAGTCGATCGTAGCGGAGTTAATACTGGCAGAATTGTACGAGTGGGAGAGATGCTGGACTTTGATGCCCGGTCCAGTGAGTGTTGTCACGTGTTTGTCCAGACCATGGGCCTCATTACGACCCAGGCTGTAAGTTACCGCCTGGGTCGTACCCTTACCACCATGGTGTAAACTATGTTTACACCATGGTGGATGGCGGATTTACCGCCCCATTCCAAGGTGAGTGGGGCGGTAAATCCCCATTTCCCATTTTACCCTTCCCCATTCCCATTTGTGCCCCATAGGGCATAATGGGAGTGGGTAAGGCGCTAATTACGCCATCGTAAATTACGGTGGCGTAATTAGCACCATGGTCCCTTAGCGCCATGGATTTTAACGCCTGCAAAAAGCAGGTGTTAAAATCCCCATGGCGCTAAGGGACCTTGTAATCAGGCGTTAAGGGTCGGCACCGTTTACGGCGCCGTTAACCCCTCAACGCCTGACTTGTAATGAGGCCCCATGTGTGGTTTGCTTGTGTGATGTGTTGTGCTTGACTGCCACTACATGTTATGTGTACATGGTTTTCATGTGCGAGTCATGCAATGCTTCACTGATGTGTGCCGGCTGTGCAGCATGCTGGACATGTAGAGCAGACCGGGACTGTCCTCATCACCACACTTGCAACCTACTCCCATGCTAGTCACCCGGCTGCCCCTCCGGTGCATGTTCCAGCTCATTGGCCCTTCTGCATGTAGCCTGGGGTGTCTTTCCACTCAGCACTGGGACTACGTCATCGCATAACTGACGTACATGTGTGTTCTGCCTGCATGCGGGTACTCCACGTAGGCATGCACCCTTGCCCCTCCATCCTCCTGCACCCCAATTTCACCATGACACTGGTGGGTATCATGATGGAGTACTGCAATGGCCTGTTCAATGCTCCTGTGTACATGCACACTTCCCCCTGTCAACCTGCCAGACACATACAGTGGGGTACATTCTTTGTCCTTGATGCAGGGTGTCTCACTCGGACTGTGCAGATGGCAGATGCTCCGCAGGGACATTAGTGCCCATTCATGCTCCATGTGCATTCCATGCATGCCCCTATGTGCCCTTGCCCAGATGATCATTGTAGTACGTGTCCAGGATGACCTACATTTAATGGCATTTGATCATCCATTCCATGCCCACTCTGGCTCAGTCCTGCATCACGCACATGTTTAGGGTGTCACAGTCTGTGTGGGGCACAGGCCTCCCCCTGTTTAAGGCCCCCTGCCTCTGTTCAACTGGTGTAGTGGCTTCTGCACACATGGGTGCACTACTGAGGGTTCATCATGTGTCCTGCTTACTGTCCCATTCTCATCTGCTGTGTTGTCAGTTGACTCAGATGATGCAATTGACGCTAGTCAACACTGTCTGCCAATACACAGGTCTCTGGTCACCCTTTCGCTGACATGCAATGCCTCCCTGCATTTTCACTTAGGGGGGGGGCTTGCTTGTAGCCATGCAACCCATTGCATGCACATTGCATGTGATACCTGAACTTGCCCTTACACTGCCTTCATGTTTATTGATAGACATCATAATGTGCTTGTTCATGTAGATAGTGGGTAACTTACACATGTTCTGCACTGCATCAACCCACTTCTGAGCCATATTACACCGTTCTACATGCCTACTCACTGCTGCAATGTGAAAGTGACCTGGCATGTATGGTCAGATTTTCATCCCTTCTCTGTCATGAATGCCACGGGCACAGGTGCATCCTGTGACACATGTACTCAGCATTGGAACTCCCTAGGGGTTGTTTAGCAAAGTTGATTGGTCAATCTGCGGTCTATAACAACTGGCATAGGGCGCAGATTGCATGTAGCCTGCCAATCGGGTTGTAATGACTGTGGAGCTGCCTTCACGTGTGTATGTGTACACATTCACATGCATCAAAGCAAGCAGAGTTGTAGCTGCTTGCTTTGCTGTATTGGATGCTGTTCATGTTCACAATACAGGTGTATGGGCAAAGGGGTGTTTTTTAACGCTTTCACATGTACATATGCAAGCAGCTTCAACGTTGGGTAGTGCAACATTGCGGCTACTCACATATGTGTGTGTGAAAGTGTTCATTTACACATGTGTCTGCCGCAGCTTTTTAGTTGACTGACTAACATGTAGTTGATTGATGTTAATGCTGGTGAGATTTCAGCATTGCGCACGTTATGTTCAACTGGCATAATCCTGAAGGTGCACTGTGGTGCAGTATGTGTGCGCCCAGGCCCACTTTGCTAATATGGTGGGGCCTGGCCATGAAGATTTTACACAAGGAATGATGGAATAGGGCACATTCATAGCACAATGTGCTCAATCAGGCCCTGAGGGGTGTTGTGGAGGCTTCATGTCCTGCAGCTCGGACCGTACTGGGCGTTATGGTCCCTAATTCCTGGTTGCAGGCACTTACTTTGCTTGGGACATTCACTATATCTACATGGCCCATGACACCCACTACGGGCTGAGCTGCAGATGGATGAAGCTATATTGGTGATGATGGTTTAGTGATGCATGTGTACATGCATATTACGTGTGTCATTGTGTGTTTGGATTCACTTGCAGCACTGGTCAATTTGTAGTTCAGACATGCTTATGGTATGTGCCATCTCTTTGTTGCCATCTGTTTTTTCTGCCTGTGACATTGTTACCTGACCGAGGTGGTGTCTGATGGAGGTGATATACTACATTTTGTACTTGTGTAGGCTTTGCTATTTAGACACATCCATTTCTGCTTTTGGGATGTGCTTGCCTACCAATGCCACTGGATGCATGCCAGGTTCTCATTTGTGTGTGACATGTCTGCTTCATGTGTTGGCTGTCGATGTGATGTCTGTGTGTGTGGGTTATGTGCTTCTGACTTGTGTACTCATGTTTGTTTTTTTCCCCTTTTCAGATGATGACGCAATGGAGCCAGAGGATGGTGTTGTCATGCCAGGCACAGGGTTGCTATCACACCAGCAACCCGGCACAAGTGTGGGTCGTGGGGTGGTAGACCACGAGAACCCACTTTTGTTACAGACCATCGTTCTAGGGCTGGCAATGAGTCTAGTCCGGATGATCACTCTGACGATAATGTCGAGTTGGATGTGCGTCATGTCCATTCATCAATGGTATGTGATTCTGATGTAGACGCTCCTCTGTCCGCGACACCTGCACCGAGGGGCCAGACGGTGGTGGGACCTCTGCCTGTGGTGGATCGGGGCGCACGGTCACACTCCACACCAGTTGCTGATGTACCTGGGGTATCACGTCAACGGAGGAATGTAGTCCTGCAGCCGCGGGCGATGCCAACCCAACAAGGACCGCGGCTCCTTGGGCCCCGTGGGTGTCAAGCCCAGCAACGCGGTGGCCGTGCGCCACCGGGGTATACTGAGTGGGAGCAAGCCATGGTTGCCAATTCCGAAGAACAGGGGGCAACAATTGATAATATCACTCAGAGCTTGGAACATGTGGCCCAATCCGTGCTCCCCCTGCTAGGCAGGTGGATCTCCAGCAGCGGGCGGCACAGTCCAGGGCCCGCTCGCTCAGGCTGGGCATGGCGGCCTCAGACAGGGCACGCCGGGCTGAAATGGTGTCTCTGCGTCAAGCAATTGCTGCTCACGCAGAGGCACAAAGGGAGGCCCTGAGGGATGACCATCAATCCCTCCGATCTACTCTGGGTGTGCTCTTGATGTCAAGGCACCTTTTGAGTCAGAGGGTGAGGAGGATGACGATTTATTTCCCACACGGGTCGGGCTGTGCAGGCATTGAGCCCATGGAGATTTTTTTTTATCTCAACTTCATCGCATGTGGGTGTTGAGGTGCACCCTGTACCTCCGCCCTCCTGGGTGCCTTCCTCCCCCCCCGGGTCGTATGTGGCCATTTTTGATTGTTATAGTCAGTTTAATTTGTTAATATAGTTTAAAATTGCTTGTCTATTGTCCATTCATGTGACGGTGTGGTGCTTTGTGACTTTTGAAAGCATCCACTGTCTGTTCCAGCTGAGCCATTTAAGCTTGTCTCGTGTATGTGTTTGCAGCTTGGGGTCCTGACTAACATATCCCACTCCTGCTTCCCCTATCCATGGGCTCACAAGGATGGTTCGGTGCTACAACCATTTAACAAGGGCATTGGACTTTCGTCATATCTGTGGCCTATCTGCTGCTGTACTACCTGTGTTAAAACCCCTAGTGGGGAAAATGTCTGCTTTCTCCACGGCATGTCTGCAATCAATTTTGGTGAGTACATCATTGATATGTCCATTTATTGATGTTGATTGTGATGCATGTTCTTTTCTTGCCTGTATATGTGCTTGATGCACTTCATGCTGTAGACAGTAGCCTGCACACTTTGGCTGTCAAAGTCACACTGATGGTGGGAGGAGGTCGGATGTAGGTCTCAGACATGGCCCAGTGACAACCAACATGAAGAAACACACACAGGAAACTTGCCAGCCTTTTATGCCCTTTCTGCAGGAAAATGAGCCTACAGACTACCTTTCCCAGCAGACACGGGGCCAAGAACTACAGAAACCTGGCCACGTTGGGTGGTTCCCACGTGCGCATGAGTGCGCAAGCAGAAGCACAGGGCTTGTGCTCAGATGTCCGACAGAAGCAGATGTGTTTCCAGGAGCTCCAAGCAAGGTGAGCAGCACGAGGGGCCACACCCCAGCCGAACTTCCTCCAGGCCCCTCACACATGCATGCTAAGTAGCGCCAGTGCTGGGGAGCTTGGCCAGGCATTGAGGAAGAAGCGCACAGTACAGCTAAGCTGCATTGAGGACCAAATGCCAAGTGGCTTTACAAGTTGTCAGGGTACACGCAGGAGGCGGCACCCATATCCTCGACTCCCCCCTGCTCCATAGAGGCTGAGTTATTAGCGCAGTAGCGTTCCTATCCAGAAACTAATACAACTCCCGGGGGCACCCAGCGACGCACAGACTTGAGTGCAGTGCATATCATTTGCATATGCAAATTGCCACATGCGCTACCTATTGAAATCCGCGGCTGGCAGAACACGACTTGTACTGAAGTCGCACCTCGCCACATGCGTCTAGCAGCTCACCCAAGGACCATTCTATCATCTGTGATTCTTAACACATTGTTCTTCCATTTACCGCGGGGCCACGTGCGGCTGCCTTATCGCATTGACAGTGTATGAACCACCACGGGGGCAAGGAAAAGTATACGAACAAAGCAGCAGACAAGAGTGTTTGTTTGGGCAGGAGTCACTTAGTTTGAGGCTCGAATGATGTTGTGTGTGTGGTGAAAACCCACACAGAATAGTAACTCACGCTCTCTTTGCAGCATTGAACTGCTCCTGTTACCGGACCTGAGAGTGCGCAGGCAGAAGGCCAGCACTCACCCCAGAGATAAGTCTCTCTTTGGCTTGCATTTGTCCCATTTTGTACAATGTGCATAAAGAACATGGTTTCTCTGATTGAGTATGTGTTATTGTCAATAGTTGTATTTTGTATTTTGCCTACTTTCCCTTTGCCCATCCACCTCCCCTCTCCTGCCCCTCTTTCTGGTTATCCTGAATAGCGATGCCTATCCAAACAATGGATCCCTGACCCTCTTTCCCCACCGAGGTCTCGGAGGCCTGTGTAAGTTTTACCTTGCAGGCGCCCAGACCGCAGAGGGGGTGGTTGGTTCGTGCCACTCCTGCGCCTGGAGACCAGAGCTGTGACACTACCCATCAGTTGTTGCATTCCTCATTGATTATTGTGTACTGAAAATGCTGTTGAACCATTGTTGAACTGTGGTACCTTGGTTGTTCTCTCATTCTGCTTGGACATGTGCTTGGCCATTTTCAGCAACTTCAAGTCATCTACTGGAGACTCCTCCAGGGTTTTTCGGTGGCTACAGGCTTTTTTCCCTGGTTTGGGGGTTTGGCTCTTTGGAGTTCTCTGCGATTTGGTATTTTTACCAGTCAAGGTGGCCTCTGAGGGGGCCGGACCCTATTTACACCCAAGGTAGAACATGGAAAACAAGGGGCAGGGGGATCCTGAAGCCAGGTAGACTAGAACGAAGAAGGCTACAGACCCCAGACACAGTTCTTCAGAAGGTCATGGTGATGTGTAAATGAGGGAGGGCCTTTTGTTGTTGGACAGTATGCTTGGGCTACAGTGTTTGGGCACTCTCTGACAGTGTCATTGTGGGGTGCTATGTACATGTGTTCTGCTGGTCAATGGCTGTTCCTGTGTTGTTTATCTTTCAGGTGTCAGGGGATTGTTGTGGTTTGACATGCTGGGGAGTACACATGGGCAATGTTCACATGTGATGCGTACAGGACACTGAGGGTCACTTGATTTCACATGCATGTATTGAGTGCATGTCCCTACTGACACACACACTTACACAATGCTTCACCACACATACAATCACCCTTCCATGCCCACATGTGAACACAGATTGCCTTCTCTGTCATGCTGTGGCCCTGCAGCGCATGATCACTTACCATTTGGGGATTGCGTACATGCGTCAATAGGTTATTTTTGTTGCTTGTCCTTTTTATGTGATGCTCAAGGTGTATCCCCAACACAATGGCTGCTCACTGTGCTGTGTGCTGAGCAGTGTGTTGCAGGAGACACACACAGCACACGGGTTAGGGATTAGCGGATTTGGCTTGGCCAATGTGCATGAGAACAGGCATTCAGTCTTTTGTTGATGGTACCACTGGTGGCATGCATTTGTGTATGACTTTGTATGTGTGGGAGGTTGTTGGTCAGTCATTTCATCTGATTCCATGTCAGGTGTGATTGTCTCAGGCCTCTTTTCATTTATCACTTGTCACATCGTATGTAATTGGTCATGTGTTGGCCTTTTGATGTTGCGTGCCATGTCATGGTGTGGCAGACAAGGGTGATGTGGGTTGGGAGGGTTTGGGTGACATACCAGTGATTGTCATGGCCTGGTTTGCAGGGGGGTGGTGTGATACACACCTTGCATGTGTTCCTTTTGGTCACACAGGATTGGTTTTGTTTAAGTAGCTAGGGATGCACACAATGTAGCACTTCCGTGGCAACATTCTCAGGGTGGTATGGTTGTGACAGTTGACTGTCTGTTTGTCATCATCGGTTGTCACCTGGTATCTGCCAGGCCTGCGTGCACTCCGCAGGGGTGGGAGTTTAGGTGAAAAATGTGGACACAAGCTGGGTCCGGGCTGCCTCGCCACGTGCCCATTCCCCTCCCATGGGCAGCGCCTGTGCCTGTGGTTGGGGATGTGGGGGCACCACCATGTCCACCGGTACATCCCGCCGTGTTGCAACATTGTGCAGGACACATGCTGCCACAATGATCCTGCACACTACTGGGGGTGCGCATATAGTAGCTGGCCGCCAGAGCGGTCAAGGGAGCGGAAGCGTGACTTGAGCACTCCGCATGTGTGCTCCACTATGCCCCTGGTTGCAATATGGGCAGCGTTGTATCTTACCTGGGGTGGTGTGGTGGGGTTCCGTATTGGCGTCATCATGTGGTTGCTCAGAGGGTAGGCACTGTCCCCTGGGGAGGTTAGGATGGTTGTCATTAGTTGGGTTTGTGTATTTGTCTGTGTGTGACATGCATGCATGTACGCAGACATTTGTACTCACCAATGAGCCATGTGTCGCTGTGCTTCCCAACTTCCAGGTCCCGGCTCAGGGCAGACATTCTGTAAATGAAACTGTCATGGGTAGACCCAGGATAGTTTGCATAGACAGAGGTGATGATTCCATGGGCATCGCATACAACCTGTACGTTGATGGAATGCCAGTGCTTTCAGTTTCGATAGATGTGCTCAGTGGCCCTACGTGGATTTAGGGCCACATGGGTGCAATCTATGGCACCAAGCACTTTGGGGAAGTGTTCCACCCTGTAAAAGTCCTGGACCACGGCCTGCATTTCTGCGGGTGTTCTGGGCATGTATATGTGCCTGCAGACTGAGGGGGGCGCAGTCATGTTTGCCAACACCTGGTGTAGGCAGCGTGACTGCGTGGCCTGTGAAACACCCCCGACTATGGCAGTTGTCCGCTGAAATGACCCAGTGGCCAAAAAATGCAGGACATTGAGCACCTTCTCCAAGGGGCTCAATGCTTGGGAGCACAGGGTGGGTAATGTTAGGTCATCTTCCCATTCCCTGACCAGGTCTAGGATGATACGAGGTGGAAACCTATAACTGCCATTGACCTGGTCATCAGGCATCCCAAAAAGGCTGGTCTGGGGCAATAAAATGCGGGGCATGGCTATTCTCCTCCTCCTGCGGTGTCCCACGATCAGTACTGCGATGAATGGGGCATTCATCGTAGCTGTATATACGTGTTTGTTGTTTGCGCATACTTTTATACCGCACGCGGGGACGCTTCCGTATGCCTTCGTGTGGCAGACGTGTTGACGTCTGTGCTTGTCTTTTGGCATGCGCAGGTTTCTTGTATTCGATTCCATGAATACGTGCTGTTCGCGTGCGTGTGGGCGTTCTGTGTATTTCCCTGCTGTACTTCCCCAGTTACGCTTTCTTTTTCACAAGTTGTTCCCCATTCCGCATGTTCCGCCCCGTGTTCTGGTGATAGAGAAGTGCATAGGTAGTCCCAGCACGGCTCTGACGGCGCCATTTTGAGTGATCTGCAAGGCAGCGATATTGCCAGCAGAGGTGCCTGCTAGAAGACTGTTGCAATAGTCTAACCTGGAGTTTACGAGGGCAGATGCGAGAAGAGACATATTGCTAACAGATAAAAATGGACGCATTACGCACAGTTGCCTATTAATCCAGCTGCATGATGCTCGGGTTTTGGCCACATGTGGGCGCATGGAGAGGTCAGCGTCAATAGTAATGCTGAGGGTCTTAACGCTTTGGGCCACTGGAATGGAGACATCGGCAATCATAAATGATGTGACTAGATCCGGCAATGAGGATCTCTGTTTTATCGGCATTCAATGCCATAAAGTTCTGACTCATCCAGGAGTGGGTGATGGAGTAGATGGCAGCAATGGCTTTAGAATCAGTGGAGTAAGAGCCTGAAAGTTCGAGGATGACCTGGGTGTCATCAGCGTAGTTGGTATATAAGACACCCAGGTCATCGAGCAACAGGAGCATAGGGAGAATGTAAATGTTGAAGAGAGTATGGGACAGAGAGCATCCCTGAGGAACACCGCGGGTGAGCAGGGAAGGTATAGAAGATGAATTTTGGATCACCCGGGGACCGAGAAAAGAGGCTAGCCATTGCGTCATCAGGTTTATGCAGCCGACAATTGTTTGTAATCTTGTTGCCAGTAATGCGTGGTCTACTAAGTCAAACGCTGTGAAAAGATCTAGCAACATCAAAAGGGCAGGATGGCCACGGTCAATGATGGATCTGAGATTTGATTTTAAATCTAACATGGCAGTTTCTGTGCCAAGACAGTATTATGTACTCTCTATTCCGTCTGTCTGTGTCAAAATTGCCCCGAGGCTCATGTTGTCCGCATCAGTAGTGATGACTGTGTATTTTCCCTGCTTGTAGTTGTGCAATGCAGGCACATTCATTAGCATTTAATTTATGTATTCAAACTCTTCCTCACAATGTTCATCCCGTACAAATGTTACGTACATTCTTACTAAGTTCTACATTACAGCTGTGTGCTTAGCAAAATCCTTTCAAACTTTGAATAGTATTCACCATTCCCAGAAATGCCTGTACTTGATCTTTGCTCTTGGTGAGGCTTTATTCTTAATTGTCTCACTAAATGTCTCTTGGGCGATATGCCCCTTTCCAATATGACATGTCCCAGGTATTAAAACTCCCCCCTGTTTATCTTGAACTTTTAATTGCTTATGGTCATGCCTGCCGCATGTTGCTTCTTCAGTACCCCATTGACCCTCCTGTTATGTTCCTCGATAGTCTCTACATATACTAGAAGGTCATCCTGGAAGAGCACAATACCTTCATCGCCATCAAAAATCCTGTACATAATGTTCTGGAAGACTGACGTGGCAGAATTAAGTCAGAAAGGCATTCTCTGTTACTGAAATAATCCTTCTGGTATTATAAATGCAGTCAGACCCCTCAATTATCTCTGGAGTGTTACCTGGTGCTAGACAGAGGTTAGATCAAGGATTGAAAACACCCTTGCTGGGCCTATGGTTGATAGTAACTCCTAAATGTTTGGCAAAGGGTTTCTATCTGGGATGATGCATTTATTAAGTTCTCTCATGTCAAGATACATTCTTACGTTTCCTGAAGTTTTCCACACCACCACCAATGATGACACCCATTCTGATGCATCTGTGCTTTCTATCATTCCTTTCTCTTGCAATTTCTTACGCTCTGCTTTCACCTCATCCGTCATGGAAACTGGGATATTGCGCATCTTTTGTGTAACTGCTTTGGATCCCTCCTGCATCCTTATTCGATGTGTGAATCCACTTAAGCAACCTACATCCTCCTTGAACACCTGCTCATGCATTTGCAGTAGATCCGGTGAGCCCATTTCTGTCGTCAATATGGCTTTTTCCGCATTGGAGTCTAGTTTTTTTTCTAATTTCTTTTGGTGAGCCCAACTCTGGAGTGGCAACGATCCTTTCTTCGAAATATATACCTTCACTGTTGCTTCTGTCACACAGTTGAATCAAATAATTGTATTTAATGCAATCAACTGTTACAAATATAATAGTTAAATGTGCAATCCAGTATAAGTTTATGGGCTTTTTTATGTTTGGATACTGCAGGGATCAGTATGATGATGTCAAAGTAAAAAATAATGGCTGAAACATTCTGCTTTGATCAAACTCTAAATCTCCACTCAGTTCCCCTCATGATTGTCAGGTACTACTATAACATGTGATACTGATTTAGACAGCTGGTTGCGTGGCCGAGCGGTCTAAGGCGCTGGATTTAGGCTCCAGTCTCTCTGGAGGCGTGGGTTCGAATCCCACCTCTGCCAAGGTTTTTTTTTTTTTTTTGAATGCCCGTTTGGATTTTAAACTTTCAACCAACGTACCGTTTCCGAACTTTCAATTTTTTTTCACACTCTTCCACTGACCGATTTCACTACAGTGACCCCCCCTTACGAATTTCCTATACAATGCCAGCACACCAGCAAAAAAGTGTATTCGACCCAACCGATTCGTTTTTAAAATCCTGACATTTTTTTCTTTGCTAACGGGGCACAACGTCTAGTTGGCTTACTAGAATGTGATAGATTCTGGGTAATTATTTGCATGAAAGAAACACCAAAAGCAACAAGTCGGCAGACGTTTTTTCTATGATTTTCTATAGAGGATTTAGACTGGAGGAGACAGCAGCCGGTAGCGTGGCCGAGCGGTCTAAGGCGCTGGATTAAGGCTCCAGTCTCTTCGGAGGCGTGGGTTCGAATCCCACCGCTGCCAAGTAGTTTTTTTTTCTCCAATCTTCTACCCTTATTGTCAATGAACATTTTCATAGCTTTTATCTCAAGGTAGATGAATGGATGTTGGGGGGAGTACTAGGGCATGTTTTTTGAGCGCAGGGCAGGTGTGCCCTGGTCTCTGGTACTTCAATAATATGTTATAAAGACGTCCCCTTGTAATACGTAACCCTATTTATCCAACAGAGTCCCCCCACCCAAGCCTTTCCTTTTTATTATTATTTACATTTTATAATAAAGCAACCCCCGCTGCACGTGCAGCAATTAAGGCCTTAAAGTGAGTTGATTTCACAATGTGAACACATCTCGCTCCTGTCCTTGAGCCAGCCATTGTCCAGATTCCCCACATACTTTTTATCGCTGTGCTATCAATCTCGTTTAGTCGGCAAGGTATCTTTTACTGAATCTTAAAATTGTGCCAAGAGATTTTAACAAAATGGTGAGACACTGCCCTCTTGAGGACGGCTGAAACACTTCAATCCTCCTTATCGATGAACTAAAGGAGACCAGAACTGCCCCAAATACATTAGAAGAGTGTTAAGGCCTTTTGTCAGAGGTGTTGCTCCCTGTACATCTCTCGGGTTTTGGCCAAAATCTAAAACTGGCAATTATGAGTGGTGACAGTGCATTCAGATTCTGTTCCAAAACACAGTGGACAGTAGGTGTTGCCACGAGAGACCTAATACACTAAAATAAAATGTTATTGTCTTCAGTTCATAATGTATCATTCATATTTTTTAAATCTCTTATTTTCAAATCTCCTCCTCATTTTGTTGCTTCCCCCAACCCAACCTAAAACTATTTCACATTGTTAAGGCATACATGCCACCCCTCCTGATTTAGAAGGGAGACTCCCGATTTTACTATTAAAAATCTTGATATTTTCCCCTTCTCCCACCTAAAACAATTTTAACCCCAATACAAGCCTGTGGGAAAATTCATTTTTCCCGATTTCCTTGACAAAATCTACCTCCGAGGTGCTTCAAAATGTTGGCTTGTATGTTAAGGCACCACTTGCTTTTACTTTCGTTCTGGTGCTCACGTATATGTAGATGTTTGGCCAAATCAATGATACCTTGTAGGGCCTCAGCAGACGGAGAGACGGAATCAAAAGGTCTATAACTACTAATCAGTTTCTCCCATGGCTTCCCTGGGATATCTGTGAGGTTCATTGGCTTTTGAGCATCCCCACAAACACACGTTGTCACTGTTTTTACAAAGGACACAATTCCCCACTGTTCCTTCTATCTATATATCAACAACAGCCCCCCAGCAGTCGTTCATTATCCTCCTCTTCGTCTTCACTATCCCTTGATAACCTTTGTGTCCCATCTCAATCAAACGTTGTCTTATAACTTCAGGAGGTATGACATTGTCACCTCTTTTCAGTACATTGTTCTAAAAATACACTTTGGGGGTAATTCATAGAATTCGGTGCACAAGTGGCAGACGCGGCTGGCGCACAGAGTGCGCGTGCGGCAGTCTGCGCCAGCCGCATGTGCCAAAACCCATTTAGGCGTACAACGTATTCATAAATTTATACATCGATAAGCAGCCGTGGCACAGAGTGGCGCAGCGACCCTGCAGCAGCGCCAGTTACGCCCCCAACCCCGCCCTGTGCGCTAAAAACTTTGCACAAATTCAGTACATGGCGCAAAGGTCAGTGGACCAGCATAGAGCCCCCAACCACAAAAACGCGTGTAAAACTCCCCGCTCACCCCTCGGAATACACGTACCCCGGTTGTGCCAGCGAAATCGCATGTAAAACTCCCCGCGCACCCCTCCGAATACAATCCAATTTCTTACGCTCTGCTTTCACCTCATCCGTCATGGAAACTGGGATATTGCGCATCTTTTGTGTAACTGCTTTGGATCCCTCCTGCATCCTTATTCGATGTGTGAATCCACTTAAGCAACCTACATCCTCCTTGAACACCTGCTCATGCATTTGTAGTAGATCCGGTGAGCCCATTTCTGTCGTCAATATGGCTTTTTCCGCATTGGAGTCTAGTTTTTTTTCTAATTTCTTTTGGTGAGCCCAACTCTGGAGTGGCAACGATCCTTTCTTCGAAATATATACCTTCACTGTTGCTTCTGTCACACAGTTGAATCAAATAATTGTATTTAATGCAATCAACTGTTAAAAATATAATAGTTAATGTGCAATCCAGTATAAGTTTATGGGCTTTTTTATGTTTGGATACTGCTGGGATCAGTATGATGTCAAAGTAAAAAATAATGGCTGAAACATTATACACGTACCCCGCTTGCGCCAGCGAAAACGTGTGGAAAAGTTCACGTGCATCCCCGGAATACACGTACCGCATCCCACGAAGAGCACGTACAGAGCGATGGAAACACACATGGGACCTTCAACCTGTGGCGAGGGAAAAGCCCGCGCGTGTTACGTCACAGACGCGCTTACACGCTAAGGGCCTTTCCTCGCATTACACGCTGACGTGCTGTTTTTTCACGTGCCAAATCACTCCGTATAAAGCTGGCCACGTGACAACACATGGAAGACCACGCTCCTGCCCAGAAGGCCGAATTACTGCCCCCCAGACCACGAGCAGCCTCCCACGATCCATCTGCTGCTGCCTGCCTGCTGCCACTGTGCCCTGCCATTTGGTGCCTGCACATCTGCCATCAGCAGTGGTCCAGTTGCAGTGACTACCCCTGCTGGAACAGAAGATACCTGACTGAAGTACCCTCACTGCACAGCCCAGCCCCAGGACCCAGTTGCCCACCCACACCTGCCTCAGGGGTTGCCATGTCCGACACAACACCTTCCGGCACCAGTGGCAACCCCCAGCCAGAGAGGCAGAGGGCTACCAGATTCAGTCAAAAGGAAGTTGGTATCCTGGTGGAGAAAGTTCTGGGGCATTATGATGCCCTCTTCGGAAGACCACGCACCGACAATGATGGACGGAAGAGGATCTGGAAGGACATTGTGGCTGCCATCAACGTGGAGGGGGTGGCAGCCCGTGACATATGACACGTCCGGAAGCGCTGGGAGGACTTCAGGTCCAGGACCCTCAGGAAGGCCCGGTGCCTCTTGGAGGCAGCGGATGCAGAGGGGTGCCGGGTCCACCTTACCAACGACCAGCTGAGGGTCCTGGAACATATACGCCCAGCGCTTCACCTCCAGGTCCTTGAGAGGCATACCCGTCCGGAGTCGAACGGTAAGTGTCCATGTGTACTGATTGGACGCAGTGCATGCTGAGGTGTGCCAGGTGTGTGCAGCTTGGACATATGTCTTGAAAGGCCCATGTATGGATGTGTATGTGCAGGGACATGAGCCTGCAGCATGTGAGTCCAGTCATGTGTGAGGCACATCAATGGTGTATGTGTTACAATGCATCATGCGGAGCAGCATGCGGAACGCACACATGTATGCATGCCTGTGTCTGTACTTTGACATGTTTGTGGTGTGAGATATGTGTGCTGCTGTCATGGACATGCATGATGTACATGTCCGTGTGTCTGAGTAGTGTGTGCGCCATGGATGCATGACACATGTCCGTGACGATGTGTCCATTCACTGATACAGCCTAGTCATCCTTATATCCACTGTGTCTGGGGGTATACCGTGCCAAATGCATGACCCATGGTGCATGTGAGAATTAGCCCACCATTGGATGCAACTATGGTGCCTTGGACATGGATGGCAATGTATGTTGCATGTGCCATGCCTGTTCCTGCATGTGTGTTGCCTGCACTGACCCATGTGTTCTGGAGGGACATGATGGAAGTGACGTTTGACAGTGCCACTCATGTGCTATTGCTTTGTGTCTAGGGGACTATAGTTCAGTACCCTGATGCTTGTGTTCAATGTCTCCCTTTACACAGCGTCGAGTGAAGAAGAGGGCGGAGACGGCGCTTTGGAGGAAAGCGGCAGGGATGCCTCCACCGGTGACGCAAGGCCCAGTCACCCTGCCAGGAAATACCATCACCCGGGAGCGAGGGGACTGGTGCCGCATCTACCACTACGGCTGCAGCGGAAGGGGTGGATGAGCTCCCACAGGGGCTTGCAATGGCCGAAGACAGTGCAGAACCATCCAGGTTTGTGGTGGGTATAGAGGAGGAGGAGGCCGCTACAGAGCTGCACATGGGGCCCGGTGGGGGTGGTACCACTGGTGCAAGTGGTGCAGTCCAGGGGCAGGGGCAGGAGACAGCACAGGTCGCCGCGGAGGTGCCCATGCGTGTCTCTGTCACTGACACTGTAACTGCATCACCATGCACCAGCAGGAATGCCCCGTCCCAGGCCTGTCCGCAGGTAGGGGGGAGGTCCACGTCATCTGGTACTCCTCTACCTGCGGACGAGGGGACCCGTGAGCGGATGGAGTCCACCCTGATTGGTGTCACGTTGCGCACATGTGACATTCGTGATGACTTGCGTGCTTCCTGGGGGGACCACGCACGTCATCACGAAGTGGTGTATGCCAACATGGCCCAGTTGGGAGGGTCCATGGTCGGGGGTTTCCTCCATGTGTTGGCCAGTCTTGCGGCCCTCTCCTCCTCTGTGCACACTATACGCCAGTCGTTCTCCGTGCCGTATTCCGGGTCAGATGCCACCAGGGCCCCCTGTGGATCTGCCCCAATCAACGCATCCAGCCTGGTGGAGATCCCATCCCTGCTACAGTCTGGAGTCGGAGGTCCAACAGGGGTGGACACCCCACCAACTGGACTCCAGAGGATGGACGATGTGCCGGCATCATCGGGCAGGGCATGTGCACGATGGCGCTGGTGGATTCCATCATCCCGTATGTCGTTGTGGTGGCAGAGGCAGTTGCGTCGGAGGCAGCGGCAGGCTCAGCGTGGGAGGCATTATGGCTCAGGGCCATCTACATCACAGGGGCAGGCATCGGCCAGAGGGCAGGAGGACCCTGGGTTGGGAGTGTCATTTAGTGTGGCTGCGGTTGGGCTAGCGGATAGATGCAGAGCGGCGGCGGGCGGAAGAGACACGGCTTACTATGGTCAGGGCGCAGAACTCCATACTCAGGGCATTGATGCGGGCTGAGTGCCTCGAGTCAGGGCGCAGAACTCCATACTCAGGGCATTGATGCGGGCTGAGTGCCTCATGTGTTGCCACTGTGTGGCTCCGTTGTGCATTGATGCAGCCCCGACTCATGTCCCCCGCCCACCCACCAGTGACGGGCATCTGCCAGCAGGCCCCAACGCATGGCCGACCAGACAACATGTCATGAGTAAACAGACCCATGTCCCTAATGCCAACCAAAATCCCCTCCTGCCCCCCAGTCCAAGCACGCAAACATCCACTGTGCCCACTCCCAAATAACCCATGCCATGACAGTCTCAAAAGAACCACCATGCCCATGCATAAATGCACAACGGAGCCACACAGTGGCAACACATGACTGAGGCAATGTTCATTGAGACATGCACAAAACCAATGATAGAATACCAATCATGAAGTTAGAATTGATTAAAAACATAATGAAGTAACATAGAAGAAATCAAACTTAAAAATCAATATACAATGACAGATATAAGCAAAATATGGTAATTCAATGGAAAACAAATAAACGTCATGTTGAATGAAAAAAGTGGTCCATTGCCAATGTCAATAAGAAATAAATAATTTTAATAAAAGTAAACCATTGATCCATGGGAAAATTGAAAAAGAACGTCTGTACAAGTCTACAACCATCTACAATCCAAGTCCTAAGGGTCCATGATCCACAAAGCAAATGAAACCCACAAAAATGTCCTATGAAGAAAAAACTATATACATGAAGTGGAGCAATGTCCATTTATTCCAAAATAAAATATAAAACAAAGGAAACCTAACACTAATGAACTATGTACAATGGCGGCGGGCAAGTCCTATGGCTCACTCTTTGATGTTCCAGGCCAGGGCATCACCGAACTCCTCTTCAACGTCCTGGAGGCGGGCCTCTTCCCTGGCCTCGAGGTCTCGCAGGGATACAGCCATGGCGTCCTCAAACTTCCTGCGAGTTGCCTCGAGGCACTCAGCCCGCCTCAATGCCCTGCGCATGGAGTTCTCCACCCTGACCATAGTGAGCCGTGCCTCTTCCGCCCGCCGCCGCTGCCCATCTATCCGCTGGCCCAACCTCTTCCACACGGAAGACACTCCCAATCCAGGGTCCTCCTGCCCTCCGGCCGATGCCTGCCCCTGTGAAGTTGATGGCCCCGAGCCATCTTCGCTCCCACCATGAGCCTGCTGCTGCTGTGCATGTGCCCTGCCTGTCGATGCCTGCACGTCCTCCTCCTGCTGGGGCCCAGTTGTTGGGGTGGCCACCCCTGCTGGACCTCCGACTCCCGACTGTGGCAGGGATGTGTCCTCCACCAGCCTGGCTGCTGGGTCAGGGACAGCTCCACAGGGTGCCCAGGTGATACTTGGGCAGGAAGATGGCACGGAGGATGACTGGCGCATAGGGGGTGCAGTTGAGGAGGGGGTCGCTAGAAGTTCCAGCACACGGATGAACCCAGGCTTGCTGACCCGTCCTAGTAGGTCGACGCAGCCAATGAGGTATTCGAAATGACTTGCATTGTCCTCACGAGAACCCTGCACGTCATCCCGAATACCACGTTGACGCAACACCACCCCAGCAAGGACAGGCTCAACACAGTCCCGGATTGCCACGTCCGCAGGGAGAGGAAGGCCAGTAGTTGTGTACGCAACCCCTCCCTGAAAATGGGTCTGGACGAAGGCATCCCTGCTGGTGCCAGGTGATGCAGTCACAGGATCAGGGACAGGATTACACACAGGCACCTCCACGGCGGCCTGTGCTGCCTCCTGTCCCTGCCCCTGGACTGCACCACGAGCACCAGTGGAATCCCCCCTCCAGGCCCCGTGCATGGGCCTTCCATGGCCTCCTCCTCAAACGAAACCCCCCACCAACCTGGATGACTCTGTGCCATCTTCCTCCATAGGCCCCTGTGCGGGCTCAGCTGCCCCTTCTGCTGCTGAGGAGTCCACCTCCAACCTCTGCCTCTTGGACCTTCCTTGGACGCAGCACCAGACTCCTCACTCCCCGAAGAGATGACAACCTGGGAGGGGAGCTGGGCCTTGCCTCCCCGGCTGGCGGTGGGATCCCTGCCTCTGTGCTCCATCAGTCGACGCTACAGACAGGGAGAGACAGAACACAGGCATCAGGGCACTGTACAATGGTCTGATACACACATGACAGTTGCACATGAGTGGCAGTCTCAAACTTCACGGATGGCATCACACTCCCCAACACACATATCATTTGAACCCACACACATGCGCAAATTAACAGGAATGTTGCAGCAGGCAGCACCATCCATACACATACAACAGCATGAAAATCCGATGGTTAGGCTGACGTCTCATGCAACACGGGTATGCCACCATACATACATGCATCTCTACATCTCCACCACCTGTCATAGTGCAATCATTGGCAACTATGTCACGTCTGCCAATGGGGTTCCTACATGTCTGTGTCACATGCATCCATGGCGTATCACATTTGCACACATGTCAAACACACACACACACACACATGTATGCCATGCACGTACATGAAGGTGGAATAAGCATCCATGTGTCACACTCCAACCATGCCATAGTACATACACATAAATGCTGACATGTGTGCATCCCCACATGCATTCGTGCATCATGCATTTGAACACATACACCATTGATGTGCCTCACACATGACTGGACTCACATGCGGCAGGCTCATGTCCCTGCACATGCACATCCATACATGGGCCTTTCAAGTCATATGTCCAAGCTGCACACACCTGGCACACCTCAACATGCACTGCGTCCAATCAGTACACATGGACACTTACCACTCGACTCCGGACGGGTATGCCTCTCAAGGGCCTGGTGGTGAAGCGCTGGGCGTATACATTCCAGGACCCTCGTCTGGTCATCGGTAAGGCGGACCCGGCACCCCTCTGCATCCGCTGTCTCCAAGAGGCATCGGGACTTCTTGAGGGTCCTGGACATGAAGTCCTCCCAGCGCTTCCGGACGTGTCGTATGTCGCGGGCTGCCACCCCCTCCACGTTGATGGCAGCCATGATGTGCTTCCAGATCCTCTTCCGTCCATCATTTTCGGCACGTGGTCTTCTGAAGAGGGCACCATAATGCACCAGGACTTGCTCCACCAGGATACCAACTTCTGCCGCACTGAAGCTGGTAGCCCTCTGCCTTTCTGGCTGGGGGTTGCCAGTGGTGTCCGATGGTGTTTGCCCTGACATGGCAACCCCCGAGGCAGGTGTGGGGGGGCAACTGGGTCCTGATGCTGGGCTGTGGAGTGATGGAACTGTAGTCGGGAGTCTGCTGTTCCAGCAGGGCTGCTCACTGCAACTGGACCCCTGCAGATGGCTGACATGCAGGCACCAGATAGCAGGGCACTTGGCCAGCAGGCAGGCAGGCAGCAGCAGATGGCTGGTGGGAGTTGGCTCAGGGCTCTGGGGGGCAGGAAAATGGCCTTCTGGGCAGGAGCGTGGTCTTCCGTGTGTTGTCGTGTGGCCAGCTTGATACGGAGTGATTTGGCACGTGAAAAAACTGCACGTCAGCGTGTAATTCGAGGAAAGGCCCTTAGCGTGTAAGCACATCTGTGACATAACACGTGTGGGCGGTCCCCTCATCACGAGTGCATAGTGATTCAGCACGTGAAAAAACAGCACGTCCGCGTGTTAATGCGTGTAATTCGAGGAAAGGGCCAAAGCGCGTAAGTGACGTGATGCGGTCAGGCTTTTCCCTCAGTACGGGTTAAAGGGGAGTGGGGCCAGCAGTTCGCTGTACGTGCCTTTTGTGGAGACCGACTTGTGTTGGTACTTCTGGTTGTTTCGCGCGCCATCACAACTTCACAGTGGATCGAGGACATATCTCTTCTATTGGCAGGGTTATTGGCTACGCGTGTTTTTCCTTATCACGCTAGTCTGACAGTGAGTCGCGCATGCTATTCTTCCCACTGCGGGTGCCCCTGTGTATCGCGTACCCGTTTTCGAGGTCATAGTAGCCTGCGTTTCCCACGTGTATGGGTTTTTCGTGTCCCTGGGTGCCACCGCGTACTGCGGGAGGTTAATTCCACACAGGTGGGCTACCAGGGGTTGCCTGCACGGTTTTACTACAGTTTTGGGGTGCCTGAGCATTGTGTGACCCGTCACTTTATCACTGGGGTCACATACAGCCTTGCAGGTGCACAAGGGTGCTGTTAACATCTTGTATCCCACCCCCTTCACCCCAATTGCCCAGGACAATTGTCATGTACACCTCCCATTGGCACTACTCGATCTGTGCCGGCACTACTCCATCTGTGCCATGGTTGGGAGGCCACGAAAGGTGAGGAGCGCCTCAGCTGGGCATACTCCATGTGGCGGGCGTGGTCAGGGACATGGCCGGGATGACCAGGGAGTAGGGGGACTCCAGGGTGTCCACGGTGGCTGCAGAGGGGGAAAAGGCAGGGATGAGCCACTTCGGCACGATGTTGTGCCACATGTTGGTGTAGTCATGCCCCCACCCCCTGTGGTTACGGGAGATGCAGCTCTTGCATCTGGCACTGGCGCCCATGTGATCCGACAGTCCGTTTCATCGACTGCCACGGGCCCAAGGGTAGTGGTAGCTGTAGGTGCAGCTGTGGACACCATCAACCAGGCTCAGGGTGGGCCTGCGCATGCTGTGTTGCACCTGAAGAGTCCCTGGATGATTTCCAGGAGTTCAGGAGGCACAGGGTAAGTGCACACAGGGCTGCCCTGACTGAGGCACATGTCCCTGGGGCAGTATTGTCATCTGCTGCCCGAGCAGCCGGGTGTTGGCAAGTGCATGGGCAGATGCAGCCAACACCACCCCAGCTGTGAGTATAGCATCCAGGACAGTCCCGGTCAGTGACCTTAGCACAGCAGATGTTGCTGCGCAGGGTCAAGTCAGGGGCACCCAGCAGCCACCGAGGCAAGTCAGGGCTTCCATCCTTGTTCCACCTGCCACTCCCTTGGTTCAATCCACCAGTGCCACTGCCCATACTGATCAGGGTGGCATTTGCCAGTCAGGGTCCGGACCACTGTCCAAGAGGAGGAAGGTTGCACCTGCAGTAGAGGCTGGGACCCCAGACACAGCTCCGGCCTCCAGCACGTTGAGGAAGAAGCCTTTCTGCATGCAAGAATTGGACTTCCTTGTGGACTACTTGCGGGAACACAACCGTGATATGCTAGTTGGGCCGAATTGTCACACTACGGCTGCCCATCGTATGTCCCACTGGAAGCATGTTACGGATTGTGTGAGTGCATTTGGACATGAGGTGCGCACAGCTCAAGAGTGCAAAAAGCGTTGGGATGACCTCCGACGCTGTGCTAAGGTGAAGCGTGCCTCCAATTATGCCATGACTGGGTTGACTGGCGGTGGGTCACCAGCTCAGGAGGAAGATCTTACTCCGCACGAGTCGATCGTAGCGGAGTTAATACTGGCAGAATTGTACGAGTGGGAGAGATGCTGGACTTTGATGCCCGGTCCAGTGAGTGTTGTCACGTGTTTGTCCAGACCATGGGCCTCATTACGACCCAGGCTGTAAGTTACCGCCTGGGTCGTACCCTTACCACCATGGTGTAAACTATGTTTACACCATGGTGGATGGCGGATTTACCGCCCCATTCCAAGGTGAGTGGGGCGGTAAATCCCCATTTCCCATTTTACCCTTCCCCATTCCCATTTGTGCCCCATAGGGCATAATGGGAGTGGGTAAGGCGCTAATTACGCCATCGTAAATTACGGTGGCGTAATTAGCACCATGGTCCCTTAGCGCCATGGATTTTAACGCCTGCAAAAAGCAGGTGTTAAAATCCCCATGGCGCTAAGGGACCTTGTAATCAGGCGTTAAGGGTCGGCACCGTTTACGGCGCCGTTAACCCCTCAACGCCTGACTTGTAATGAGGCCCCATGTGTGGTTTGCTTGTGTGATGTGTTGTGCTTGACTGCCACTACATGTTATGTGTACATGGTTTTCATGTGCGAGTCATGCAATGCTTCACTGATGTGTGCCGGCTGTGCAGCATGCTGGACATGTAGAGCAGACCGGGACTGTCCTCATCACCACACTTGCAACCTACTCCCATGCTAGTCACCCGGCTGCCCCTCCGGTGCATGTTCCAGCTCATTGGCCCTTCTGCATGTAGCCTGGGGTGTCTTTCCACTCAGCACTGGGACTACGTCATCGCATAACTGACGTACATGTGTGTTCTGCCTGCATGCGGGTACTCCACGTAGGCATGCACCCTTGCCCCTCCATCCTCCTGCACCCCAATTTCACCATGACACTGGTGGGTATCATGATGGAGTACTGCAATGGCCTGTTCAATGCTCCTGTGTACATGCACACTTCCCCCTGTCAACCTGCCAGACACATACAGTGGGGTACATTCTTTGTCCTTGATGCAGGGTGTCTCACTCGGACTGTGCAGATGGCAGATGCTCCGCAGGGACATTAGTGCCCATTCATGCTCCATGTGCATTCCATGCATGCCCCTATGTGCCCTTGCCCAGATGATCATTGTAGTACGTGTCCAGGATGACCTACATTTAATGGCATTTGATCATCCATTCCATGCCCACTCTGGCTCAGTCCTGCATCACGCACATGTTTAGGGTGTCACAGTCTGTGTGGGGCACAGGCCTCCCCCTGTTTAAGGCCCCCTGCCTCTGTTCAACTGGTGTAGTGGCTTCTGCACACATGGGTGCACTACTGAGGGTTCATCATGTGTCCTGCTTACTGTCCCATTCTCATCTGCTGTGTTGTCAGTTGACTCAGATGATGCAATTGACGCTAGTCAACACTGTCTGCCAATACACAGGTCTCTGGTCACCCTTTCGCTGACATGCAATGCCTCCCTGCATTTTCACTTAGGGGGGGGGCTTGCTTGTAGCCATGCAACCCATTGCATGCACATTGCATGTGATACCTGAACTTGCCCTTACACTGCCTTCATGTTTATTGATAGACATCATAATGTGCTTGTTCATGTAGATAGTGGGTAACTTACACATGTTCTGCACTGCATCAACCCACTTCTGAGCCATATTACACCGTTCTACATGCCTACTCACTGCTGCAATGTGAAAGTGACCTGGCATGTATGGTCAGATTTTCATCCCTTCTCTGTCATGAATGCCACGGGCACAGGTGCATCCTGTGACACATGTACTCAGCATTGGAACTCCCTAGGGGTTGTTTAGCAAAGTTGATTGGTCAATCTGCGGTCTATAACAACTGGCATAGGGCGCAGATTGCATGTAGCCTGCCAATCGGGTTGTAATGACTGTGGAGCTGCCTTCACGTGTGTATGTGTACACATTCACATGCATCAAAGCAAGCAGAGTTGTAGCTGCTTGCTTTGCTGTATTGGATGCTGTTCATGTTCACAATACAGGTGTATGGGCAAAGGGGTGTTTTTTAACGCTTTCACATGTACATATGCAAGCAGCTTCAACGTTGGGTAGTGCAACATTGCGGCTACTCACATATGTGTGTGTGAAAGTGTTCATTTACACATGTGTCTGCCGCAGCTTTTTAGTTGACTGACTAACATGTAGTTGATTGATGTTAATGCTGGTGAGATTTCAGCATTGCGCACGTTATGTTCAACTGGCATAATCCTGAAGGTGCACTGTGGTGCAGTATGTGTGCGCCCAGGCCCACTTTGCTAATATGGTGGGGCCTGGCCATGAAGATTTTACACAAGGAATGATGGAATAGGGCACATTCATAGCACAATGTGCTCAATCAGGCCCTGAGGGGTGTTGTGGAGGCTTCATGTCCTGCAGCTCGGACCGTACTGGGCGTTATGGTCCCTAATTCCTGGTTGCAGGCACTTACTTTGCTTGGGACATTCACTATATCTACATGGCCCATGACACCCAGTACGGGCTGAGCTGCAGATGGATGAAGCTATATTGGTGATGATGGTTTAGTGATGCATGTGTACATGCATATTACGTGTGTCATTGTGTGTTTGGATTCACTTGCAGCACTGGTCAATTTGTAGTTCAGACATGCTTATGGTATGTGCCATCTCTTTGTTGCCATCTGTTTTTTCTGCCTGTGACATTGTTACCTGACCGAGGTGGTGTCTGATGGAGGTGATATACTACATTTTGTACTTGTGTAGGCTTTGCTATTTAGACACATCCATTTCTGCTTTTGGGATGTGCTTGCCTACCAATGCCACTGGATGCATGCCAGGTTCTCATTTGTGTGTGACATGTCTGCTTCATGTGTTGGCTGTCGATGTGATGTCTGTGTGTGTGGGTTATGTGCTTCTGACTTGTGTACTCATGTTTGTTTTTTTCCCCTTTTCAGATGATGACGCAATGGAGCCAGAGGATGGTGTTGTCATGCCAGGCACAGGGTTGCTATCACACCAGCAACCCGGCACAAGTGTGGGTCGTGGGGTGGTAGACCACGAGAACCCACTTTTGTTACAGACCATCGTTCTAGGGCTGGCAATGAGTCTAGTCCGGATGATCACTCTGACGATAATGTCGAGTTGGATGTGCGTCATGTCCATTCATCAATGGTATGTGATTCTGATGTAGACGCTCCTCTGTCCGCGACACCTGCACCGAGGGGCCAGACGGTGGTGGGACCTCTGCCTGTGGTGGATCGGGGCGCACGGTCACACTCCACACCAGTTGCTGATGTACCTGGGGTATCACGTCAACGGAGGAATGTAGTCCTGCAGCCGCGGGCGATGCCAACCCAACAAGGACCGCGGCTCCTTGGGCCCCGTGGGTGTCAAGCCCAGCAACGCGGTGGCCGTGCGCCACCGGGGTATACTGAGTGGGAGCAAGCCATGGTTGCCAATTCCGAAGAACAGGGGGCAACAATTGATAATATCACTCAGAGCTTGGAACATGTGGCCCAATCCGTGCTCCCCCTGCTAGGCAGGTGGATCTCCAGCAGCGGGCGGCACAGTCCAGGGCCCGCTCGCTCAGGCTGGGCATGGCGGCCTCAGACAGGGCACGCCGGGCTGAAATGGTGTCTCTGCGTCAAGCAATTGCTGCTCACGCAGAGGCACAAAGGGAGGCCCTGAGGGATGACCATCAATCCCTCCGATCTACTCTGGGTGTGCTCTTGATGTCAAGGCACCTTTTGAGTCAGAGGGTGAGGAGGATGACGATTTATTTCCCACACGGGTCGGGCTGTGCAGGCATTGAGCCCATGGAGATTTTTTTTTATCTCAACTTCATCGCATGTGGGTGTTGAGGTGCACCCTGTACCTCCGCCCTCCTGGGTGCCTTCCTCCCCCCCCGGGTCGTATGTGGCCATTTTTGATTGTTATAGTCAGTTTAATTTGTTAATATAGTTTAAAATTGCTTGTCTATTGTCCATTCATGTGACGGTGTGGTGCTTTGTGACTTTTGAAAGCATCCACTGTCTGTTCCAGCTGAGCCATTTAAGCTTGTCTCGTGTATGTGTTTGCAGCTTGGGGTCCTGACTAACATATCCCACTCCTGCTTCCCCTATCCATGGGCTCACAAGGATGGTTCGGTGCTACAACCATTTAACAAGGGCATTGGACTTTCGTCATATCTGTGGCCTATCTGCTGCTGTACTACCTGTGTTAAAACCCCTAGTGGGGAAAATGTCTGCTTTCTCCACGGCATGTCTGCAATCAATTTTGGTGAGTACATCATTGATATGTCCATTTATTGATGTTGATTGTGATGCATGTTCTTTTCTTGCCTGTATATGTGCTTGATGCACTTCATGCTGTAGACAGTAGCCTGCACACTTTGGCTGTCAAAGTCACACTGATGGTGGGAGGAGGTCGGATGTAGGTCTCAGACATGGCCCAGTGACAACCAACATGAAGAAACACACACAGGAAACTTGCCAGCCTTTTATGCCCTTTCTGCAGGAAAATGAGCCTACAGACTACCTTTCCCAGCAGACACGGGGCCAAGAACTACAGAAACCTGGCCACGTTGGGTGGTTCCCACGTGCGCATGAGTGCGCAAGCAGAAGCACAGGGCTTGTGCTCAGATGTCCGACAGAAGCAGATGTGTTTCCAGGAGCTCCAAGCAAGGTGAGCAGCACGAGGGGCCACACCCCAGCCGAACTTCCTCCAGGCCCCTCACACATGCATGCTAAGTAGCGCCAGTGCTGGGGAGCTTGGCCAGGCATTGAGGAAGAAGCGCACAGTACAGCTAAGCTGCATTGAGGACCAAATGCCAAGTGGCTTTACAAGTTGTCAGGGTACACGCAGGAGGCGGCACCCATATCCTCGACTCCCCCCTGCTCCATAGAGGCTGAGTTATTAGCGCAGTAGCGTTCCTATCCAGAAACTAATACAACTCCCGGGGGCACCCAGCGACGCACAGACTTGAGTGCAGTGCATATCATTTGCATATGCAAATTGCCACATGCGCTACCTATTGAAATCCGCGGCTGGCAGAACACGACTTGTACTGAAGTCGCACCTCGCCACATGCGTCTAGCAGCTCACCCAAGGACCATTCTATCATCTGTGATTCTTAACACATTGTTCTTCCATTTACCGCGGGGCCACGTGCGGCTGCCTTATCGCATTGACAGTGTATGAACCACCACGGGGGCAAGGAAAAGTATACGAACAAAGCAGCAGACAAGAGTGTTTGTTTGGGCAGGAGTCACTTAGTTTGAGGCTCGAATGATGTTGTGTGTGTGGTGAAAACCCACACAGAATAGTAACTCACGCTCTCTTTGCAGCATTGAACTGCTCCTGTTACCGGACCTGAGAGTGCGCAGGCAGAAGGCCAGCACTCACCCCAGAGATAAGTCTCTCTTTGGCTTGCATTTGTCCCATTTTGTACAATGTGCATAAAGAACATGGTTTCTCTGATTGAGTATGTGTTATTGTCAATAGTTGTATTTTGTATTTTGCCTACTTTCCCTTTGCCCATCCACCTCCCCTCTCCTGCCCCTCTTTCTGGTTATCCTGAATAGCGATGCCTATCCAAACAATGGATCCCTGACCCTCTTTCCCCACCGAGGTCTCGGAGGCCTGTGTAAGTTTTACCTTGCAGGCGCCCAGACCGCAGAGGGGGTGGTTGGTTCGTGCCACTCCTGCGCCTGGAGACCAGAGCTGTGACACTACCCATCAGTTGTTGCATTCCTCATTGATTATTGTGTACTGAAAATGCTGTTGAACCATTGTTGAACTGTGGTACCTTGGTTGTTCTCTCATTCTGCTTGGACATGTGCTTGGCCATTTTCAGCAACTTCAAGTCATCTACTGGAGACTCCTCCAGGGTTTTTCGGTGGCTACAGGCTTTTTTCCCTGGTTTGGGGGTTTGGCTCTTTGGAGTTCTCTGCGATTTGGTATTTTTACCAGTCAAGGTGGCCTCTGAGGGGGCCGGACCCTATTTACACCCAAGGTAGAACATGGAAAACAAGGGGCAGGGGGATCCTGAAGCCAGGTAGACTAGAACGAAGAAGGCTACAGACCCCAGACACAGTTCTTCAGAAGGTCATGGTGATGTGTAAATGAGGGAGGGCCTTTTGTTGTTGGACAGTATGCTTGGGCTACAGTGTTTGGGCACTCTCTGACAGTGTCATTGTGGGGTGCTATGTACATGTGTTCTGCTGGTCAATGGCTGTTCCTGTGTTGTTTATCTTTCAGGTGTCAGGGGATTGTTGTGGTTTGACATGCTGGGGAGTACACATGGGCAATGTTCACATGTGATGCGTACAGGACACTGAGGGTCACTTGATTTCACATGCATGTATTGAGTGCATGTCCCTACTGACACACACACTTACACAATGCTTCACCACACATACAATCACCCTTCCATGCCCACATGTGAACACAGATTGCCTTCTCTGTCATGCTGTGGCCCTGCAGCGCATGATCACTTACCATTTGGGGATTGCGTACATGCGTCAATAGGTTATTTTTGTTGCTTGTCCTTTTTATGTGATGCTCAAGGTGTATCCCCAACACAATGGCTGCTCACTGTGCTGTGTGCTGAGCAGTGTGTTGCAGGAGACACACACAGCACACGGGTTAGGGATTAGCGGATTTGGCTTGGCCAATGTGCATGAGAACAGGCATTCAGTCTTTTGTTGATGGTACCACTGGTGGCATGCATTTGTGTATGACTTTGTATGTGTGGGAGGTTGTTGGTCAGTCATTTCATCTGATTCCATGTCAGGTGTGATTGTCTCAGGCCTCTTTTCATTTATCACTTGTCACATCGTATGTAATTGGTCATGTGTTGGCCTTTTGATGTTGCGTGCCATGTCATGGTGTGGCAGACAAGGGTGATGTGGGTTGGGAGGGTTTGGGTGACATACCAGTGATTGTCATGGCCTGGTTTGCAGGGGGGTGGTGTGATACACACCTTGCATGTGTTCCTTTTGGTCACACAGGATTGGTTTTGTTTAAGTAGCTAGGGATGCACACAATGTAGCACTTCCGTGGCAACATTCTCAGGGTGGTATGGTTGTGACAGTTGACTGTCTGTTTGTCATCATCGGTTGTCACCTGGTATCTGCCAGGCCTGCGTGCACTCCGCAGGGGTGGGAGTTTAGGTGAAAAATGTGGACACAAGCTGGGTCCGGGCTGCCTCGCCACGTGCCCATTCCCCTCCCATGGGCAGCGCCTGTGCCTGTGGTTGGGGATGTGGGGGCACCACCATGTCCACCGGTACATCCCGCCGTGTTGCAACATTGTGCAGGACACATGCTGCCACAATGATCCTGCACACTACTGGGGGTGCGCATATAGTAGCTGGCCGCCAGAGCGGTCAAGGGAGCGGAAGCGTGACTTGAGCACTCCGCATGTGTGCTCCACTATGCCCCTGGTTGCAATATGGGCAGCGTTGTATCTTACCTGGGGTGGTGTGGTGGGGTTCCGTATTGGCGTCATCATGTGGTTGCTCAGAGGGTAGGCACTGTCCCCTGGGGAGGTTAGGATGGTTGTCATTAGTTGGGTTTGTGTATTTGTCTGTGTGTGACATGCATGCATGTACGCAGACATTTGTACTCACCAATGAGCCATGTGTCGCTGTGCTTCCCAACTTCCAGGTCCCGGCTCAGGGCAGACATTCTGTAAATGAAACTGTCATGGGTAGACCCAGGATAGTTTGCATAGACAGAGGTGATGATTCCATGGGCATCGCATACAACCTGTACGTTGATGGAATGCCAGTGCTTTCAGTTTCGATAGATGTGCTCAGTGGCCCTACGTGGATTTAGGGCCACATGGGTGCAATCTATGGCACCAAGCACTTTGGGGAAGTGTTCCACCCTGTAAAAGTCCTGGACCACGGCCTGCGTTTCTGCGGGTGTTCTGGGCATGTATATGTGCCTGCAGACTGAGGGGGGCGCAGTCATGTTTGCCAACACCTGGTGTAGGCAGCGTGACTGCGTGGCCTGTGAAACACCCCCGACTATGGCAGTTGTCCGCTGAAATGACCCAGTGGCCAAAAAATGCAGGACATTGAGCACCTTCTCCAAGGGGCTCAATGCTTGGGAGCACAGGGTGGGTAATGTTAGGTCATCTTCCCATTCCCTGACCAGGTCTAGGATGATACGAGGTGGAAACCTATAACTGCCATTGACCTGGTCATCAGGCATCCCAAAAAGGCTGGTCTGGGGCAATAAAATGCGGGGCATGGCTATTCTCCTCCTCCTGCGGTGTCCCACGATCAGTACTGCGATGAATGGGGCATTCATCGTAGCTGTATATACGTGTTTGTTGTTTGCGCATACTTTTATACCGCACGCGGGGACGCTTCCGTATGCCTTCGTGTGGCAGACGTGTTGACGTCTGTGCGCGTCTTTTGGCATGCGCAGGTTTCTTGTATTCGATTCCATGAATACGTGCTGTTCGCGTGCGTGTGGGCGTTCTGTGTATTTCCCTGCTGTACTTCCCCAGTTACGCTTTCTTTTTCACACGTTGTTCCCCATTCCGCATGTTCCGCCCCGTGTTCTGGTGATAGAGAAGTGCATAGGTAGTCCCAGCACGGCTCTGACGGCGCCATTTTGAGTGATCTGCAAGGCAGCGATATTGCCAGCAGAGGTGCCTGCTAGAAGACTGTTGCAATAGTCTAACCTGGAGTTTACGAGGGCAGATGCGAGAAGAGACATATTGCTAACAGATAAAAATGGACGCATTACGCACAGTTGCCTATTAATCCAGCTGCATGATGCTCGGGTTTTGGCCACATGTGGGCGCATGGAGAGGTCAGCGTCAATAGTAATGCTGAGGGTCTTAACGCTTTGGGCCACTGGAATGGAGACATCGGCAATCATAAATGATGTGACTAGATCCGGCAATGAGGATCTCTGTTTTATCGGCATTCAATGCCATAAAGTTCTGACTCATCCAGGAGTGGGTGATGGAGTAGATGGCAGCAATGGCTTTAGAATCAGTGGAGTAAGAGCCTGAAAGTTCGAGGATGACCTGGGTGTCATCAGCGTAGTTGGTATATAAGACACCCAGGTCATCGAGCAACAGGAGCATAGGGAGAATGTAAATGTTGAAGAGAGTATGGGACAGAGAGCATCCCTGAGGAACACCGCGGGTGAGCAGGGAAGGTATAGAAGATGAATTTTGGATCACCCGGGGACCGAGAAAAGAGGCTAGCCATTGCGTCATCAGGTTTATGCAGCCGACAATTGTTTGTAATCTTGTTGCCAGTAATGCGTGGTCTACTAAGTCAAACGCTGTGAAAAGATCTAGCAACATCAAAAGGGCAGGATGGCCACGGTCAATGATGGATCTGAGATTTGATTTTAAATCTAACATGGCAGTTTCTGTGCCAAGACAGTATTATGTACTCTCTATTCCGTCTGTCTGTGTCAAAATTGCCCCGAGGCTCATGTTGTCCGCATCAGTAGTGATGACTGTGTATTTTCCCTGCTTGTAGTTGTGCAATGCAGGCACATTCATTAGCATTTAATTTATGTATTCAAACTCTTCCTCACAATGTTCATCCCGTACAAATGTTACGTACATTCTTACTAAGTTCTACATTACAGCTGTGTGCTTAGCAAAATCCTTTCAAACTTTGAATAGTATTCACCATTCCCAGAAATGCCTGTACTTGATCTTTGCTCTTGGTGAGGCTTTATTCTTAATTGTCTCACTAAATGTCTCTTGGGCGATATGCCCCTTTCCAATATGACATGTCCCAGGTATTAAAACTCCCCCCTGTTTATCTTGAACTTTTAATTGCTTATGGTCATGCCTGCCGCATGTTGCTTCTTCAGTACCCCATTGACCCTCCTGTTATGTTCCTCGATAGTCTCTACATATACTAGAAGGTCATCCTGGAAGAGCACAATACCTTCATCGCCATCAAAAATCCTGTACATAATGTTCTGGAAGACTGACGTGGCAGAATTAAGTCAGAAAGGCATTCTCTGTTACTGAAATAATCCTTCTGGTATTATAAATGCAGTCAGACCCCTCAATTATCTCTGGAGTGTTACCTGGTGCTAGACAGAGGTTAGATCAAGGATTGAAAACACCCTTGCTGGGCCTATGGTTGATAGTAACTCCTAAATGTTTGGCAAAGGGTTTCTATCTGGGATGATGCATTTATTAAGTTCTCTCATGTCAAGATACATTCTTACGTTTCCTGAAGTTTTCCACACCACCACCAATGATGACACCCATTCTGATGCATCTGTGCTTTCTATCATTCCTTTCTCTTGCAATTTCTTACGCTCTGCTTTCACCTCATCCGTCATGGAAACTGGGATATTGCGCATCTTTTGTGTAACTGCTTTGGATCCCTCCTGCATCCTTATTCGATGTGTGAATCCACTTAAGCAACCTACATCCTCCTTGAACACCTGCTCATGCATTTGCAGTAGATCCGGTGAGCCCATTTCTGTCGTCAATATGGCTTTTTCCGCATTGGAGTCTAGTTTTTTTTCTAATTTCTTTTGGTGAGCCCAACTCTGGAGTGGCAACGATCCTTTCTTCGAAATATATACCTTCACTGTTGCTTCTGTCACACAGTTGAATCAAATAATTGTATTTAATGCAATCAACTGTTACAAATATAATAGTTAAATGTGCAATCCAGTATAAGTTTATGGGCTTTTTTATGTTTGGATACTGCAGGGATCAGTATGATGATGTCAAAGTAAAAAATAATGGCTGAAACATTCTGCTTTGATCAAACTCTAAATCTCCACTCAGTTCCCCTCATGATTGTCAGGTACTACTATAACATGTGATACTGATTTAGACAGCTGGTTGCGTGGCCGAGCGGTCTAAGGCGCTGGATTTAGGCTCCAGTCTCTCTGGAGGCGTGGGTTCGAATCCCACCGCTGCCAAGGTTTTTTTTTTTTTTTGAATGCCCGTTTGGATTTTAAACTTTCAACCAACGTACCGTTTCCGAACTTTCAATTTTTTTTCACACTCTTCCACTGACCGATTTCACTACAGTGACCCCCCCTTACGAATTTCCTATACAATGCCAGCACACCAGCAAAAAAGTGTATTCGACCCAACCGATTCGTTTTTAAAATCCTGACATTTTTTTCTTTGCTAACGGGGCACAACGTCTAGTTGGCTTACTAGAATGTGATAGATTCTGGGTAATTATTTGCATGAAAGAAACACCAAAAGCAACAAGTCGGCAGACGTTTTTTCTATGATTTTCTATAGAGGATTTAGACTGGAGGAGACAGCAGCCGGTAGCGTGGCCGAGCGGTCTAAGGCGCTGGATTAAGGCTCCAGTCTCTTCGGAGGCGTGGGTTCGAATCCCACCGCTGCCAAGTAGTTTTTTTTTCTCCAATCTTCTACCCTTATTGTCAATGAACATTTTCATAGCTTTTATCTCAAGGTAGATGAATGGATGTTGGGGGGAGTACTAGGGCATGTTTTTTGAGCGCAGGGCAGGTGTGCCCTGGTCTCTGGTACTTCAATAATATGTTATAAAGACGTCCCCTTGTAATACGTAACCCTATTTATCCAACAGAGTCCCCCCACCCAAGCCTTTCCTTTTTATTATTATTTACATTTTATAATAAAGCAACCCCCGCTGCACGTGCAGCAATTAAGGCCTTAAAGTGAGTTGATTTCACAATGTGAACACATCTCGCTCCTGTCCTTGAGCCAGCCATTGTCCAGATTCCCCACATACTTTTTATCGCTGTGCTATCAATCTCGTTTAGTCGGCAAGGTATCTTTTACTGAATCTTAAAATTGTGCCAAGAGATTTTAACAAAATGGTGAGACACTGCCCTCTTGAGGACGGCTGAAACACTTCAATCCTCCTTATCGATGAACTAAAGGAGACCAGAACTGCCCCAAATACATTAGAAGAGTGTTAAGGCCTTTTGTCAGAGGTGTTGCTCCCTGTACATCTCTCGGGTTTTGGCCAAAATCTAAAACTGGCAATTATGAGTGGTGACAGTGCATTCAGATTCTGTTCCAAAACACAGTGGACAGTAGGTGTTGCCACGAGAGACCTAATACACTAAAATAAAATGTTATTGTCTTCAGTTCATAATGTATCATTCATATTTTTTAAATCTCTTATTTTCAAATCTCCTCCTCATTTTGTTGCTTCCCCCAACCCAACCTAAAACTATTTCACATTGTTAAGGCATACATGCCACCCCTCCTGATTTAGAAGGGAGACTCCCGATTTTACTATTAAAAATCTTGATATTTTCCCCTTCTCCCACCTAAAACAATTTTAACCCCAATACAAGCCTGTGGGAAAATTCATTTTTCCCGATTTCCTTGACAAAATCTACCTCCGAGGTGCTTCAAAATGTTGGCTTGTATGTTAAGGCACCACTTGCTTTTACTTTCGTTCTGGTGCTCACGTATATGTAGATGTTTGGCCAAATCAATGATACCTTGTAGGGCCTCAGCAGACGGAGAGACGGAATCAAAAGGTCTATAACTACTAATCAGTTTCTCCCATGGCTTCCCTGGGATATCTGTGAGGTTCATTGGCTTTTGAGCATCCCCACAAACACACGTTGTCACTGTTTTTACAAAGGACACAATTCCCCACTGTTCTTTCTATCTATATATCAACAACAGCCCCCCAGCAGTCGTTCATTATCCTCCTCTTCGTCTTCACTATCCCTTGATAACCTTTGTGTCCCATCTCAATCAAACGTTGTCTTATAACTTCAGGAGGTATGACATTGTCACCTCTTTTCAGTACATTGTTCTAAAAATACACTTTGGGGGTAATTCATAGAATTCGGTGCACAAGTGGCAGACGCGGCTGGCGCACAGAGTGCGCGTGCGGCAGTCTGCGCCAGCCGCATGTGCCAAAACCCATTTAGGCGTACAACGTATTCATAAATTTATACATCGATAAGCAGCCGTGGCACAGAGTGGCGCAGCGACCCTGCAGCAGCGCCAGTTACGCCCCCAACCCCGCCCTGTGCGCTAAAAACTTTGCACAAATTCAGTACATGGCGCAAAGGTCAGTGGACCAGCATAGAGCCCACAACCACAAAAACGCGTGTAAAACTCCCCGCTCACCCCTCGGAATACACGTACCCCGGTTGTGCCAGCGAAATCGCATGTAAAACTCCCCGCGCACCCCTCCGAATACAATCCAATTTCTTACGCTCTGCTTTCACCTCATCCGTCATGGAAACTGGGATATTGCGCATCTTTTGTGTAACTGCTTTGGATCCCTCCTGCATCCTTATTCGATGTGTGAATCCACTTAACCAACCTACATCCTCCTTGAACACCTGCTCATGCATTTGCAGTAGATCCGGTGAGCCCATTTCTGTCGTCAATATGGCTTTTTCCGCATTGGAGTCTAGTTTTTTTTCTAATTTCTTTTGGTGAGCCCAACTCTGGAGTGGCAACGATCCTTTCTTCGAAATATATACCTTCACTGTTGCTTCTGTCACACAGTTGAATCAAATAATTGTATTTAATGCAATCAACTGTTACAAATATAATAGTTAAATGTGCAATCCAGTATAAGTTTATGGGCTTTTTTATGTTTGGATACTGCTGGGATCAGTATGATGTCAAAGTAAAAAATAATGGCTGAAACATTCTGCTTTGATCAAACTCTAAATCTCCACTCAGTTCCCCTCATGATTGTCTAGTACTACTATAACTTGTGATACACGATGTGATACACGAGGTGACAGATGGTAGCGTGGCCGAGCGGTCTAAGCCGCTGGATTTAGGCTCCAGTCCACCGCTGCCAAGGTTTTATTTTGAATGCCCGTTTTGGATTTTAAACTTTCAACCAAAGTACACAAGCCTTTTTGCCGAACTTTTCATTTTTTCACACTGTTCCACTGAACGATTTCCCTACCATGGCATCCCTTACGGATTTCCTATACAATTTTATTCCTGACTTTTTTTCTTTGCTAACGGTGCAGAACGTCTAGTTGGGTTACTAGAATGTGATAGGTTGTAGGCTATTTAGTTGAATGAAAAAAATACCAAAACTAACTCGTGGGCAGACTTTTTTTCTGCGATTTTCTATAAAGGATGTAGAACAGATATAGTCCATAAGTGGTAGCGTGGCCGAGCGGTCTAAGGCGCTGGATTAAGGCTCCAGTCTCTTCGGAGGCGTGGGTTCGAATCCCACCGCTGCCATAAAGTGTTTTTTATTTTCTACCCTTATTGTCAATGAACATTTTCATAGCTTTTATCTCAAGGCAGATAAATGGAGGTTGGGGGGAGTACTAGGGGTATGTTTTTGACCGCAGGGCAGGTGTGCCCTGGTCTCTTGTACTTCAATAATATGTTATAAAGACGTCCCCTTGTAATAGGTAACCCTATTTATCCAACAGAGATCCCCCTGCCCCCCACCCAAGCCTTTCCTTTTTATTATTATTTACATTTTATAATAAAGCAACATCCGCTGAACGTGCAGCAATTAAGGCCTTAAAGTGAGTTGATTTCACAATGTGAACACATCTCGCTCCTGTCCTTGAGCCAGCCATTGTCCAGATTCCCCACATACTTTTTATCGCTGTGCTATCAATCTCGTTTAGTCGGCAAGGTATCTTTTACTGAATCTTAAAATTGTGCCAAGAGATTTTAACAAAATGGTGAGACACTGCCCTCTTGAGGACGGCTGAAACACACTTCAATCCTCCTTATCGATGAACTAAAGGAGACCAGAACTGCCCCAAATACATGAGAAGAGTGTTAAGGCCTTTTGTCAGAGGTGTTGCTCCCTGTACATCTCTCGCGTTTTGGCCAAAATCTAAAACTGGCAATTATGAGTGGTGACAGTGCATTCAGATTCTGTTCCAAAACACAGTGGACAGTAGGTGTTGCCACGAGAGACCTAATACACTAAAATAAAATGTCATTGTCTTCAGTTCATAATGTATCATTCATATTTTTTAAACCTCTTATTTTCAAATCTCCCCCTCATTTTGTTGCTTCCCCCAAGCCAACCAAAAACTATTTCACATTGTTAAGGCATACATGCCACCCCTCCCGATTTAGAAGGGAGACTCCCGATTTTACTATTAAAAATCTTGATATTTTCCCCTTCTCCCACCTAAAAAAAATTCTAACCACACTACAATTACTAGAACAAAGGTGAAAGGGTTGAGAACAAAATAATTGAAGAGCCTCCTCTCTTCCAGTTCATTCCGGGTTTCAACACAATAAGGTGTAAAGAATCACACCAGTGGTTTCCAAAAGTTTTATATATGGATAGAATTTAAGTTTCTACTTGTAAAATTCTGAACATCATGTAAAAGACAATGAACACAAGCAATCAAAATTTGCACAATCTGAACAAAACAGAGGCAAGATCCTATTCTTACATGGTGATATTGATAAACAAAGGTGAACAAATAAACAAACGGGTCAATAATACATATCGTAACAAGAACAAACAGTTGACAGTGGTGATACTGTGTATTGCTGAAAAATGCCTCTACACCAGGTGTTTCAGCCCTATTAAGAGGCTAGGTGAGCCATTTCTTCCTAGGACCTTCATCGGGACAAGAGGAGAACTGTGTGGTCAGGATGTTCAGGGAGTACTGAAACAGGAAGGAGGAGAGTAATGAGGGGAGGCTCAAAGCATGTTAGCTGAAGAGAGTGACATAAATCACTTAATGTCTATCTTAGAACTGGAAAGACATTGCTTACCTGTGGGGACGCGAGTCAGGCCACAGGTGAAGGTAACTGGGGTAACCTAATTAGGAAAGGATAACATGGACAGTACCCAGCGAATTACTCAGGTAATGTGGAGCTGGAAAAAAGGGGATGTGCACAGAACTGATCTATGAATCTTACCTAAATAATGGTACCCATTAGTCCGAAAAAGTCGTAACCGGGGTTGCTTTGTCTTCACATATATTTACTAAAGGTGGAGAAAGCAGATACAGCATCTGGTCACTAAAAATGTGGGATATGCAGTTGTAGCAGAAATTATTTGTGTGAGTCTGTGCTGATGATGTGCAAGCTAATAATGCTTACCTAAGTCGGGGAATCTCGCTTGCGGCATCATGACGGGCACATTGTGCATGCGTCTTCATGAACCCCCTGGATCCGTTCTAGGGCATATGCATAAGGACAGACTGTCAGAGTTTTAAAAGAATCATAAAAAGACTCATGGCAACACCCGGGCCGATCGCTCGACTCATAGTGTTAATGGGAAGCGTGCGCTTCTTACCAGAATCTGTGGGAGTAAAACCACGCTGTTCCTGTGCGAATCTGCAGACCGCAGCGCGATTGGAAACTTGCGTATGGAATGTTTACACCCTATTGTGTTGAAACCCGGAATGAACTAGAAGGGAGGAGGCTCTTCAATTATTTTGTTCTCAACCCTTTCACCTTTTTTCTAGTAACTTAAAAAATAGGGTTGTATCCGCCAGGACCCCTTCTATATATTTAACCCCACTACAAGCCTGTGGGAAAATTATTTTTTACTGATTTCCTTGACAAAATCTACCTCCTAGGTGCTTCAGAATGTTGGCTTGTATGTTAAGGCACCACTTGCTTTTTCTTTTGTTCTGGTGCTCATCGTATATGTAGATGTTTGGCCAAATCAATGATACCTTGTAGTGTCTCAGCAGATGGAGAGACTGAATCAAGTAGGTAAGACAAAACTATTAGGTTACATTATATAGAAGGAGCTCTCTTTGTCCCTTCTTCTCTCTCTTCTCTCTTCCTTTTCGCAACACTGTTCCCTCACATTCTCTTCTCGGACCCTGTCCTCAAATCAGATCACCATACTACACATCACCCTCTGTTCACAAAGATTCTTCCTCTCACTACTGTATGTAGTCTTTCAGATAGTTCCGTATCCAGTAACTCCTCCGCTTCTCAACCTTCCTCGTGACTCTCCATCTGAATTACATGGCGAGGAACAATCGCCCTTTCCCACACAAATCCTTTCATTAGGGCGCCCTGCATTCTCAGTCCCTTTACACCCCGCACTCCCGGTCTCTTTCCCTTTCATGACCATCATTCGCTCCATATTCCACATTCTAACATCCTCAGTCTTGATGACACTACCAAACACACCTTGGACTCTGATAGGGTTCAACCAGATGCACGCCTCTCTCCTGAGGGCCCCCAGTATCTTAATCCTGACCCAATCCCAAACTAGGGGAAACACCATCTTTTACTCCTGACTTTTCATGCATCACTTTTTAATTTCCTTAATTTCCTTAACCTACTTGATACATCACCCGTTTTTAGTTCTGTTGTGTCAAACATTCTCAACAACACTTCGAAAAGCCTTGTGCTCGCCTTCCTGCCTCTGCTGGACTCTAAAGGTGAAATAGCTGTGGTGCTGTGTGGTATGGACCTGTGGGCCAACACAGGTTCTCTTAACCACCTTTGAGCTTTCTTTCCCTTTTGTCCAAGTGCACCTAAAAGATTCTTTGATCACCCGGTTAAATTACTCTACTACTCTAATTGTCTGGGGGTTCTATATGGCGCTTGTGCATTGTGTAATAGCATGTTTCCTGAAATACTTTCTTAACACCCCGGATTTAAACTGTGACCCATTATCTGTACATATTACATCAGGATAGCCCCCCAATCCCTGACCAGAAAACTCCTCCAAGAATTCAATCACTCTCTTAGCATTCACATTGTTGGGGGAGAGGTGGTCTTTTCCACCCCCTTACCATTCCTGCTCTGACGGATCTCACGTATGCTAAAGGTGTGATACGTCCCCTCTCGCTCATCCGCGTAGTCTAACCACCCTCTAATGTCTAACACAAGGCATTAACATAATCACGTTTTGTCGAAGCAGAGAGACTCCATTTTGTAACACACCAGACGCCATCTTTTACTAGGCCCGAGAATCATCTCTAAAAACCGTCTCACCCTCTGCCCAGAACCTCGCACAGACTGCCCAGGCCAATCCACCTCCTCCCAGCTCCTGCACAAACTCTGTTCTCACGGAAGTTCAGCCATTCATTGTTGTAATAATTAGTATCGCCAGACCAAAGATGAGCTCACAGCACTGTGTGAGACCAGAGCAGGCCTCTGCCCTTGTGAACCTCTGTCTCCATTAAACTTCCTATACTCCCTCGACCCCCACCCCGCTTAGCCATAACTTACTGGGCCCAGGCCCCTCTGCTCTTTTATACAGACACACTACAGAACACTCCAGTGACCAAGAAGAGAACACCTGCCATAGCTCTAATCCCAGACACCAATATATTTTTCCTAAAACAAACACATGTCTGTTCGTATCATGAGGCATCAGGTAGATCAAGAACCCCCAAGACGGGGAACTTGGTAGGGGCACTGGGTTTATAGATTCCAAGGTGCAGAGGGCACAATGTAGATATATAACCTGTTAGTGAACTTTGACAGTATTCCTATTCGAACGCAATGTTTATGATGGCCATTTGTCTCATGCCCTCAGATTCTGATATTCTAGCTTAGTCAGTCAGGGAAAAGTATCACTTTGCCGGAATGACCTTCACCCTGCAGACATGAGCCCTGCTCACCCACTTGCTGATGGAGTGGCACCCATGCAAGCGACAATCCAACGTGGCCAGCACAAAAATCCTGTACATAACGTTCTGGAAGACTGACGCAGCAGAATTAAGTCAGAAAGGCATTCTACGGTACTGATATAATCCTTCTGGTATTATAAATGCTGTCAGAGCCCTCAATTCTCTGTGGAGTGTTACTTGCTGATAAGCAGAGGTTAGATCAAGGGTTGAAAACACCCTTGCTGGGCCCATGGTTGATAATAACTCCTAAATGTTCGGCAAATGGTTTCTATCTGGGATGATGCATTTATTAAGTTCTCTCATGTCAAGATACATTCTTACGTTTCCTGAAGTTTTCCACACCACCACCAATGATGACACCCATCCTGATGCATCTGTGCTTTCTATCATTCCTTTCTCTTCCAATTTCTTACGCTCTGCTTTCACCTCATCCCTCATGGAAATTGGGATATTGCGCATCTTTTGTGTAACTGCTTTGGATCCTTCCTGCATCCTTATTTCAATGTGTGAATCCCCTTAAACAACCTATATCCTCCTTGAACACCTGCTCATGCATTTGCAGTAGCTCCTGTGAGCCAATTTCTGTCGTCAATATGGCTTCTTCCGCATTGGAGTCCAGTTTTACGTCTTATTTCTTTTGGTGAGCCCAACTCAGGAGTGGCAACGATCCTTTCTTCAAAATATATATGTTCCCCGTTGCTTCTCTCCCTTTACTTGAAATGCAAGGGGGTTGTCCTGATGTCTGGAGTCAAGTGTTTACTTTTTAGATGCCGTAAACAAAACGCTATTTTGTCATGTTGTACACAATTAAGCTAATTCTGTGTATTGTAGTGCTTTAGTAACTAATAATCAGACACTAATGTTGAGCATACTTCAGCATTTTATTGTCTGCTGGTAAGTAGCTTATTTTCACATACTTATTTCTGTATTCCATTCTGTTTTCTCTTTTTTAAGAGTTTCTTAATAAATGTTTTTGAGAGAACAGTAATTCATGCAATTATGACATTTTAAAGACAAATCGGTGCGGTAAAAAATGTGTGAAAGAACCTCCACCTTTGGTGACTTGTGGTAATACATTTCATAGTTTCATTTTTGAAATTTGTATAGTGTAGCAACTAAAGCCAAAGTGCTGAGTTGCATTGCCAGCGATCGGGTGACCTAATAGATGGTCTACGTCTAGATCTAAAGCAAGAGTTTGCATATGGTTATAAGGACAATAAGGGCACCAACGGTGCGATATCCTTCTTCCTGGGCCTGGAGTAGGTCTCCATATAGGACATAAAAACAAGTGAAGGTTCTATTAGTGCCTAGTGTTGTAGTGTGTGTAAGCATAACACATGACATAAAAAGAAACCTAAATTTGGGCACACCATAAAAATTCTAAAACAGGTCAGAATGTTACTGACCTTCAAAGTCTTCCTTCTGATCAATCCTTAATGAGTACTTACTGCGTCCTAGTTTCAACGCGTAGTTAAAGTAAAAACGTATTGTAGCATGGATGCTGTGTGGCAGAGAGATATGTATACTGCTGTGAGAGCGTGGTGGCTAGATCTGCATACAGACCAGTATAAATTGCACTATTCTTATTGTTATCGACATGTAGAACAATGGTAGCAATAAAAGGGTTGGGGCGTACCTCGCGGGTGCGGGCGTGCTAGGTTCTCTTTTCTTGTGGTCAAGGTTGTAACTTCATTATTGCTGAGAGGTTTAATGTAATTTTCCTTGTAGGAGGTTTCCTGTAATACGCAAATATTTTGATTTAGTATATGCTGTAGTATAGTAGCAGAGAGCTGATATATACGATGTTCTGCTGGGAAGGAGGCTTACCGCTGAGTAATGAGTTTGCTAGCAGGGTCAATGGCGCTTCTGATGCAAACGCTGAGCTGTGTTGCACAATTCGGAAAGGGCATGCGCGTCCCAACCTAGGGGCTGATTCATGGAATTTGTGCGCCGAAAAACGGGGATTTGTGTGCCATTCTGCCCGCAAATCCCTGTTTAACAAATGGGGATTTGCGGGCAGAATGGCGCACAAATCCCAGTTTTTCGGCGCACAAATTCCGTGAATCAGCTCCTTAGTGTAGAAGCTGCGTACATGCACTGTAAAAGCTGTCCCGTTACCTAATAGCGGGAGAGGCTGTACAGTGCTAGCGAAGTTGTTCTGTGCCCTAATGAATGCGGCAGTGTATTAACTGCGACAGGACAGCCTGAGGATATGGATCCCGTCATCTTGGCTCCCAGAGCTTGTAGGGGGGGTTGGCGTACTAATAATAGGCTTAGCTGTATATGAGAACTTGGAATGTCAATGTACATCCTTTGTGTTAAAGGACCCCGCGTGGGGAGAGACCTGCCCCAATTGAAGACAAGTAAATAACGTGGCATGTATGTCTATGATAATATGAACAGCTGTATATGATACCTTGGGGTGTTGTTGTGCACTCTCTGTTAGGAAGGCTCAACATTAGTGTCTGATTATTAGTTACCAAAGCACTACAATACACAGAATTAGCTTAATTCTGTACAACATGACAAAATAGCATTTTGTTTACGGCAACTAAAAAGTAAACACTTGACTCCAGACGTCAGGACAACCCCCTTGTATTTCAAGTATACTCAGCCCACAGCCCTGCCGCCATTGGGGCATTCCCTTTTGCTACACAAGCTTCTCTCCCTTTGAACTGCAGTGTGGCAAGGAACAAAACAAGTAGTTCGATGTGCATCCCACCATATGACTTGGGGTTTATGTCTACTTCATGTAGGTACTTGTGTCTGAATGCGCTTTTCCACGTCCATTCTGGTAGCTGCGCACATTTGGCTCCAGAGTCAGCCACCATGGTGATGTGTGCATCATTTCCAACAACCGCTGCCTTGGTCCTCCAGCTCTTCCTCATTGCCTCTCACTGTGGACATGCGTTCATCGCCATCATCATCATCGCATATCCTGTTTATCCACTTTTTCGAAGTTGTCTTCTCCTGCAGCATCTTGCAAGGTATGCCTTCCCCTTACATATTCTGCAAATAATTCGGAGGATTGTCGGCCCGGTGTAGCACCTCTCTGACTGTAATGAGCCTTGTGGGGATTCTACCCCTCTCCCTGGCGTGGTCAGAACCGCTGGTGCCCTTCTTGTACATATTTCCTTCTGTAGTCCATGACTTTCCTGCTGCATGCTGTTTACAGCCAATACTGTCTCCAGGACACTTTCTGTTTTGCCATAATTTGTGTCTCATTCACCCTGCACTCCAGCAATTTGACACACTTTTTGGAGTGCTCAACTTCTTTGGAGATCCTCAGCACGGTTCTAGTGGCAGGTCATCTTCTGCCCAGAGTCTTGCCCTGACTTTGCTGTTTTGGCATTATTGCATGAACTGATCTCCCAAACTCTCGTCAAGTTGTTGGTGGTAGTTGCACGGCCATGCTAACTTCCTCTGTGCAGTGATAAATTGTTCTACATTCTTCCCTTCTTCCTGCACTCTCTTTATAAATCTGTAGCGTTCCAAGATTGTGCTGACGTTTTTCTCCTAGTGTTTGCTCATTTCCTTATGCATTGTGTATATTCACTCATGTTAACACTCTCTTCTTCTGCTACATAAGGGAGATCCTCAAATGTTTGTTGGCTTGCCAACCAAAACATTGTAGCAGTAGGGATTTATTTTCTGTCTAGAATGTAGTTGCCACCACATGCAACATTGGAGTAATGCCCAAACTACTTGAGCAACCTTTTCCAGGGCACATTGGACTCACCCACTTCTGGGAGGAACATCGTGGCTGGGGGAACGCTCTGCATGACTGTTGGGTGGGCACATACGTGCCTGTGGGTGTTCATGATGGTTGTGTCCCCTCTTATTTATGTTCACCTATTTTTTCCTACTGTCTCATTTATCTTTTGTTTAGTTTCTCCATATTTTAAATTCATTTCATATTGATTGTCATTGTTTATTATTAATATTATAAATTGCATTGGCCCTCATTACGACCCTGGCGGATTTTTTCCGCCATCGACGGACTTTCCGGCCATGGCGTAAAGTCCGTTTACGCCATGGCGGATGGTGGACTTACCGCCCCATTCCGAGGTCGGCGGGGCGGTAAGTCCCCATTGACCCATTTACCCTTCCCCATTCCCATTTCGGCCCCATAGGGTATAATGGGAGTGGGGAAGGAGTTAATTACGCCACCGTAAATTACGGTGGCGTAATTAACACCAAGGTCCCATAGCGCCATGGATTTTTACGCCCGCAAAAAGCGGGCGGAAAAATGACCATGGCGCTATGGGAACTCGTAGTTGGCGGTAAGGGGTCGGCGCAGCTAACGCTGGCGCAAACCCCTTACCGCCAGGGTCCTAATGAGGCCCATAGTGTTTTCTTTTTAAATGTGTGTCATGTTATGTTAAGTTGACTTGTACCACGCACCGTTACCCTTTCCATCATCTCCTGGCGCTTCACTGGCTCTGTAAGAAAGTGGGTAGGGTAGGGTAGGGTAGGGTAGTGAAGGGAGAGGGATAAAGATGGAGGTTGTGCTCTTCTGTTGGTGCTTGCAAAACCAGGAGAACCTGGCATATGTGTGTGGCGAATGTCTGATTGTGATTAAATTGTGTGCACTGGGTTTTGTGTCAGAGGGGTTGTTTGTTTGCACCAGTTTTTTCTTTGGGCAGATGTGTGGGTTGAGTATTGTGTGTGGTAGGGCTGTCGTGTGAGGTGTTTGTGGGGTATTCTGGCCCGTAAGGACATGTGCACTATGAGTGTGGTATGCTGCAGATGAGTGAGATGCAGAGGTGGTCAGTACAATGTGTTTTTTTTTGTTGTTTCCTGGATCCGTAATGTCCCTTGGATCCACAGTGATTGGTGTGGGAGGTGCTCGTTTATTCTGCTGATCACGGTGAGGTGGATAGCCATGTTTTCAGTTGTTTTCAGAAGCTAAGGTGATCTTCCATCATTTGTATTTCCTTTGGGAGTCTGTTCCATAGACTGGCTATTAGACGGGAGAATGCATTTCCTCCACATTTCCTTTTTTCAAAATGTTTTATTTTGAATTGGAGGTTTTTGCTTGATCTAAGCTTTCTCCTTGGTAGCGGTTGATTTTGGCTTGCAGGAATTTTGCTCCTTGTCGTGTAGTGATTTGTGAGTGATGCAGAGGACTTTAAAGTTACTGCATTTTTTAACTGGGAGCCAATGTAGGATTCACAATGCTAGTGCGATGTGGTGTCTTCTCGTTAGTATTAGGAGCGTCCTTGCTGCAGTGTAGTGGATGGATTGGAGTGTTTAGTGAGACATTCTGGCATTCCAGGGTAAAGACTGTTCGCGTAGTCAATTCTTGATAATGCTAAATAGATGATTGACAGCATCCTGTGTGGGAAGGAGGTAGGGGATGATCCCTCTAGTTAGTTGCAGGAGATAGAACCATTGCTATTGCGTTGACTTGTGGTTCTAGTGAGAGTCGTTGTCCATGAGTATTCCAAGGTCTTATTTTTACAGCAGATGCTTATGGTTGGGTCCCCATATCTGGTGGCCAGTTCAGTTGTATATCTGTTGCATTAACCTTTGGGGGGGAGATCATTATTTCTGTTTTGGTCAGGTTCATTATGAGATTGTTGGTAGATATCCAGGTGTATATGTATGTGAAGCAATTGTTGAGGGTGATGTTGGGGTCTTGGGTTGAGGTTATCTTAAAAATGAGTTGTGTGTGTCATCTGCGTAGTTGTAAGCGGTCAGTCAGTGGGTTTGAATGAGTTTCATTAGGGGGGACATATAGATGTTCAAGAGGAGTGGGAACATTCTAGATCCTTGAGGTACGCAGAAGGAGATGTTTTTGCTATTAGAAGTAATTGTCATGATTCACCGTTTCCGCCTTTTCTGGACTACATGGTCCATCAAGCACCGCAATGTCGTGTCCGCTATTCTACCAACATGGCCGGTGCCATTGAGAAGCCTGCTGTCTAGTGTTTCAGCTAGACCTGCCGCGTCCTAGAAAACAGACACACCTCCGCAGTTCTGCACGTCTCAATGCTACCTTTCCAAGTTACCGGCAAGTGCCTACCTAGCTTTTTCCTCTACTCCCTTGCTAATCCCCTTTTGTCAGCGGTTCCCTAATTCCTTCCTGGTATCCACCCGTACCGCTCCTCGCACTTCCCACCTGTGGAATTGCTTGAATCTCTTCCTTCCTGTGCCTTCGGTCCTGATGGGTACCGTTATCGTATTCTGCCTTTGGCACTGTGCGAGTACCTTGATTCCTTCCTGGTTCCCAGACCCTTCCCGGACTTTAGATCGCTATTCACCTGTTCCTTCCTGGAATTCTGAACGTCTACCATCGCTTCGAGGCTGGTATCCGTTCTGCACAGTGGCGACAGAGGATACTCATCCGTACTTGTACAAGTCCTGAACGACCAGAAAGAAAGAAAGACCTCCGAGAAAGAAGACTTCAAAGGACAAACAGGTGAAACAAGAGGCAGAGTGTGATAGTAATTGGCAGTAGGTAAGTTCTTTCAGTTCGGTTACTGAGAAAGATTTTAGCCATTGTAGAGCAGAGTCTTTTATGCCGCATTCCTCCAATCTCTGGATTCGTGTTGTGGCTGATTGTGTTGAAGCCAGCTGATATGTCCAGTAGTATGAAAGGCCGATTGGGTGCTTTTCAGGCTGATTCATGGATTATTTGCGCCGAAAATAAAATGGGATTTGTGCGCCATTCTGCCCGCAAATCACAGTTTAACAAATGGCCATTTGCGGGCAGAATGGCGCACAAATCCCATTTTTCTCGGCGCAAATAATCCATGAATCAGCGCCTTTGTCTGCATCTATTTTTCGGTCGTCCCATATGGATAGAAGTGCTGGCTGATTCTGTTCCTCTCCTGGGGCTGAAGCCGACTTGGGAATCGTCGAATGTTCCGTTGGTTTCTACATGGTTGAGTAGGATTTATAGATGTGGTTCTGCATTCGTTTTGCTGGGTAGGGTGGATTCAATACAGGTCTGTAGTTGGTGGGATCTTCTGCACTTTCTGTTTAATGTTTTAGGACGGGCTTGATGTATGCTGATTTGAAGGTTTTGGGTACTATTCCTGTGTCTAGGGATAGGTTCATTGGTAGCAGGAGTATGGTGCTGGGGTTCTGTGGTTAAGGATTTCTTTGAAGATTCCTGGTGGGCATGGGTTACGGGAGGATACGGCAAGGTTGTTGTATTTCATAATTGTGTTAAAAGCTTCTTCATCTATGGGTTTGAAACGGTCGAGTGTAGTTGCGATTGGGGGTGTGCTAATTATTGGTGGCTCCTTAAGTGCATTTCTTGTTGCATGGCTTGCATCAATGTTCTGTTGAATTGTTTCTATTTTGTTCTTACATGGTTAGTAATGCTGTCACATAAGGACTGTGACGTATGACGCTTTTGTTGCAAGATGTTGTGTTTTTGATTTCTTTGATCAAGTGCACTCCTTTCCATCGGCGTGAGGGCTCTGCTCAGTGCCGAGCTTGGTTGCTCGCTCGGCTTGGTCCCACGTCCTTTAAGCGTGTCACATGCTGCAGCGTTGCTTAACAACAGAATGTCACCATCGCTGTAAGAGAGCACGCTGCAGTGGCGCGTGTGAGCTACCATGCCCAAAGCTTCCCCCAACCTTTTCTCACTTTGTGGAGCCACATACCTCCCCACACTCCTCCTCCAGAACCTTAAGAGGGACAGCAGGGCTACCTATTCACACTGCCGTCCCTTCTTCTCTTTCCGCTCTCTTCCTCTCTCCACCGCGGTTCCCTCACATTCTCTTCTCAAACTCTGTCCACGAATCACATCACCATACTACATATCATCAATAGGTAATTGCTTGCAGCTATCACCCTTTGTCACAGAGCCTTATTTGTTGAGCTATTTGCATACTTACATATAAAGTGCCAGTGTGCCCTTTTTCATAGACCCACACTCTTTTATTGTTCCTATCCTATCCCATTTGCCTGTATTTTTCACCTTTTGCTTTTTTATTAAAGATTCTCACTAGCCACTTCATAGCGTAAACCCTGCACTGGGCTGTTTTGATACCCATATCCCTTGTTTTAGCTTCCCTTTTGGCGCCCGCCTCTGCTTTCTCTCTGACTCTTGGTTCCACCCTCAGGTCATGTCTTTCTTTCCCATGCAGTGTTATTATGTTTTCTTTTGCATTGTTTGATTTTAAAACTTCGACCCTTCGAAATCAATGTGTCCCAAACCTTTTCTCACTGAGTCTTTCACACTTCCTCAAAAGTTAAATAAAAGAACTTTTGTGCAGCACAACGAGGGACTGCTACGTTCACGAGCATCCCGCCTTCAAAATCTTTTAGAGGTTTCACTGAGGCCTCATGCTTATCCTTTTTGGGCAAACAGGGACTCAAAGGGGATCAGTCTGCTACTCCCATTGCCATCTTAGCTGGATCAATCTGAAACAGTGGCAGCTCGGGCGTGGGGCAGTGGCTGAGCCTTCACCTCTGTATTGTGTGGGCATGCGCAGCGTCACTGCAGGATCCGCCATCTTGACAGCCGACAGCCAGCACCATTGTCACCCAGAGCCTCACGCCCATCCATTGTGTGCTATCACATGGGGATTCGAGATATGCCAAAGAGAAATGAGGACATGTCCAGGCGATTATTAGACACTTGTTGTCTGCACTTTTGAGCACCCGCACTTGCCACCCGTCGGCTGCACTAGTTGTATCCTTTTTCCTTGTCCTGCACTTCTCCATCCTCCCACCCCACCTGGCACTTCTCCCCCGCCTGGTTCCCTTGCACTTGCGCGATCTGAATGTCACAAGGCCGGCCTAGTAAGATCATTGTTTTTTGTCCTCCCTCTGTTTCCCCTCCCTTGCCTTGTCAGGCTTGAAACACTTGTGTATAGGCGTGTTATAAATGCCATATAATATAATATCTTACTGTCTCGGGAGGATAGCTCAGGGGCAACGTGCTGGCCTTGAAAGCAAGACCACACGGAGCAACACAGGTTCGATCCATGGGTCCAATAAACGCGTTATAAATAACCTATCATATCATATCTTGTTCAATATTATGTGCTTTAAAGAACACTGTGGCTTTCAATTGTTGATGGGATTATATAGTACAGCTAAAAGCTGCATAAGTCTGTAACTCACACCTTAATATCAGGTTTTTGGGGGGGGAGACTACCGTATGAAGGCTGTGTAAAATAAAGCATTCTACAGCCTAACAACACCATGGGCCTCATTACGACCCAGGCGGTAAGTTACCGCCTGGGTCGTACCCTTACCACCATGGTGTAAACTATGTTTACACCATGGTGGATGGCGGATTTACCGCCCCATTCCAAGGTGAGTGGGGCGGTAAATCCCCATTTCCCATTTACCCTTCCCCATTCCCATTTTTGCCCCATAGGGCATAATGGGAGTGGGGAAGGCGCTAATTACGCCACCGTAAATTACGGTGCCGTAATTAGCAACATGGTCCCTTAGCGCCATGGATTTTAACGCCTGCAAAAAGCAGGTGTTAATATCACCATGGCGCAAAGGGACCTCGGAATCAGGCGTTAAGGGTCGGCGCCGTTTAGGGCGCCGTTAACCCCTTAACGCCTGACTCGTAATGAGGCCCCATGTCAAGCTTCACACATGATTGTAGATACCTGTGTCTTGAACATGGGAGGGCTGTGAACTGCTGTGTTTTGGGTATAAGACAGGCTTCACATTTACATATTTTGTGTGTTGTCAACCTCAGTTCAGTTCCTGGAGTGGCTCCAGACAGCTATAATACAGCTGCAGCATACAACTGAAAAGGGAATAGCTGCACAACAGTGGCGGCCGGCGGATCTTTTAATTGGGGGGGGGGGGTAAATATTTCACACAAATATGCGAGAAGTGACCAAGCAAAGCAAAGGACCCTGATTCAAGCAAGGAGGTTTTGGGGGCATGGGAAGGGATTTTTCCTACCAACATAATAATGGCTTAAAATAGTGTATTATACAGCAGTCGTTCTTTGAAAATATAGGTAAAAAGCCAGGTAATTTGTAATCGGTTTTGTAGGGTGATGCATGAAAAAATCTGATAGATGCAAGTCGCAAACAGTGTACAGGAGCATTTCCCAACGTATTTTCATGATGCCTTTCCCCACAATATATGCCAGTATAATTCATGCTGGCTGTGCACATACATTTATATGTCAGCTGCACCTATCTATGCCAGTATTCCCATTTAAGAACATACTCATGTTTGCTTTGCACATGCTGCCAATAATGATACCTTAAGAAACCATGTCCAATCTGGCTCTGCCAACACATGCCAGTATCCGCACGTGAGAGCACACTCCTGTTGGCGTTGCCAATAAAAATAACATCTTACAATAAGAAAACATGTTCAAACTGGCTGCACCAATGCAGGCCAGTCCAAACACGTAATAACACGTATCATGTTTGCTTCATCATAGATAAATGGCAATATAAATGTCATGCCACAGTAAGAAATGTCTAGAGTGGCTGCACCAGAATGCCAGTCTAGCCATTTAATAACACTTGTCGTGCTTACTGTATCATAGATGCCCAGTAAAAAATATCATGCTGCAGTAAGAAATGTTGAGACTTGCTATGTTGAAATGCTAGTCTAGCCACGTAATATCATTTACTATGCTTGCTGCAAGCATGGTAAGTGTTGTTACGTGGCTAGACTGGCATTTTCATGCAACCAGTCTTGCCATTTCTCAATGTGGCATGACACATCAGAGATGCCCAGCTAAAAATCTCTCCTTCCATCTTCCTTTGCCCAAATCAGCATTCCGGGCCAGCACAAGTCCAACACAAGCACACACACATTTACATTTTCAGTGAGACACACATTCATGCAGCATTCACACAGACAGAATTCATTTAAAAATGCATTTTCACAGCATTCACTTACTCATTCAAACACATTCACTTGCACTCGCTCATTCATTTCAAACACACATTCACCTGAAACACATTCATTTCAAACACACATTCACCTGAAACACATGTGTACAGGCGCGTTATAAATGATTTATTGTCTTCGCTGTATGCGCGTGTCTTTCCGAATCGGACGGACTCGTAAGAGGTTATACGTGTGAGATCTCCTCCGCTGGCAGAGCCAAGCATTTGCCGCGCGCCTGTCTGCCGTGGACTGCGCTACTACAGCGATCGGCGCCCGCAGACACAGATCGTTTCCCTGATTTCTGTCAGATGGACATTTGTTTGGGTGGAATATGAAGCTACTTAGAGACTTCGCCCCCACTAGCAACAAATGTGAAGACACAGTTGTTCGATTACGTTGATTTTGGACATCTGGCTACCATTATTAGGTAACCCATGTCACCTCCACCTGTGGATTGACTCTCGTCCCCACAGCACTTCGTGAACATCCTGACCACACCATCTTCCCTTCGTCCTGATGAAGGCCCTAGGAAGAAATGGCTCATTAAGCCCGAATATAGGGCTGAAACACCTGGTGTAGACGCTTTTTACCAATTCACAACATTACCAATGTTAATTGTTTTTTCCCATGTAGATATGCATTACTGACCTGTTTTGTTTATCTGTTCACTTTATGTACGACGCCTGTCGTCTGCTTTCATTCTGACAATGCAAATTGTTTTTGCTTATGTGTGTGTTCTTTTACATCATGTTCAGAATGTATAATACAGAAACTTAAACTTCATCCAAATATAAAAAAATGTTTGGGAAATTTTCCCATGTAATTCTTTAACACATGTATGTGCTGTTTTCTTTGGAATGAAACAGAAGGGAGGAGGCTTCACAGTAAGATTGTTTTTCCAACCCATTCATTTTTGTTCTAGCAACGATTTATTGTTAGGAAAGATTTCCTTTAGGTGCAATTTTCCATCCATTTATGAGCCCCACAAACTGTTTGCTTTTGTTTGGCTTACCTAACCTGACTTTTTCCAGTGGAGGACAGCCTTCAGATGCACTCCTCTGGACTTCGCTCATTTGTTATGGGGAAACTGACACATCCTTCAGGCTGTCAGTACTGGGAAACTATGTTGCCATTTTTTGGTAACCTTTTATATGGGTGCCAAGTACCTTACAGTACCGCGTAAAGGGGTCATTTTGTTTTATGTTCCTAGCTACCTTCTAAGGATTTGTTGGTGTTTGTACAAGTGTGCCTATGACAAACTGGTGGCAGCAGTTTACTTTTAAAGTATTTTTACTTCATTTTTCCAGACAATACCGTGTTTACCGTGTTTGCCCAAGACTGTGGCGAGTGCCGAAAATGAACGTGCCACTAAGGCCGTAATTCACAGAATCCAGCGCACAAGTGGCGCACGCGGCTGGCGCACAGTGTGCGCGTGCGACAGTCTGCGCCAGCCGCGTGCGCCAAAATCCATTTCCGCACACAGCGTATTCATGGATTTCAACATCCATTACCAGCCGTGGTGCACAGTGGCGCGGCGACCCTGCAGCAGCGTCAGTATGCCCCCAACCCCTCCCCGTGCGCCATGCACAGTGCACAAATCCCGTACATGGCGCACAGGCCAGTGGACCAGCATACAGCCCCCCAACCACGAAAACTCCTGTAAAACTCCCCGTGCACCCCTCCGAATACATGTACACCCCTGCGCGGGGAGAACCACGTGCGATTGGGCCTGTGCGAGCGGGGTACGTGTATTACTGGGGTTCGCAGGGAGTTTCACACGCGATTGGGCATGTGCGAGCGGGGTACGTGTATTACTGGGGTTCGCAGGGAGTTATACACGCGATTGGCCCTGTGCGAGCGGGGTACGTCTATCACTGGGGTTCGCTGGGAGTTTCACACGCGATTGGCCCTGTGCGAGCGGGTACGTGTATTACTGGGGTTTGCGGAGAGTTTCACACGCGATTGGCCCTGTGCGAGCGGGGTACATGTATTACTGGGGTTCGCAGGGAGTTTCACACGCGATTGGCCCTGTGCGAGTGGGGTACGTGTATTACTGGGGTTCGCGGGGAGTTTCACATGCGAATGGCCCTGTGCATGCGGGGTACGTGTATTACTAGGGTTCGCGGGGAGTTTCACATGCGATTTCGCTGTCAGAGCGGGGTACGTGTATCCAGTGGGGTGCGCGGGGTGTCCCACACGTGAATTGACAGCGTGGGTCCTCCCAGGTGTGCCCTCTACCTCCTCCATGGCCCCTGCAGGCAGCCCACACCACAGGGGACTACCCTGCACCCCTGGTCATGTCCCACACTCAGACCATCCACCGTGGGCATGCCCCCCAGCCAGCCCACATGTCACCGTGCATTAGTGATCACCAACTCATGTCCCCCAGCACCTCCACCCACCCAGCAGTGAGGCTCAGGCCCTGACTCATGTCCCCCAGCATCCCCACCCACCCAGCATTAACGGGCACCTGCCAGCAGGCCCCGACTCATGTCCCCCAGCACCCCTACCCCCCAGCAGTGAGGCTCAGGCCCTGACTCATGTCCGCCAGCACCCCCACCCACCCAGCAGTGAGGGGCACCGGCCATCAGGCCCCGACTCATGTCCCCCAGCACCCCCACCCCCCAGCAGTGAGGCTCAGGCCCCAACTCATGTCCCCCAGTACCCCGACCCACCCAGCATTGACGGGCACCTGCCAGCAGGCCCCGACTCATGTCCCCCAGCACCACCACCCCCCAGCAGTGAGGCTCAGGCCCTGACTCATGTCCCCCAGCAGCCCCACCCACCCAGCATTGACGGGCACCTACCAGCAGGCCCCGACTCATGTCCCCCAGCACCCCTACCCCCCAGCAGTGAGGCTCAGGCCCTGACTCATGTCCGCCAGCACCCCCACCCACCCAGCAGTGAGGGGCACCGGCCATCAGGCCCCGACTCATGTCCCCCAGCACCCCCACCCCTCAGCAGTGAGGCTCAGGCCCCGACTCATGTCCCCCAGTACCCCGACCCACCCAGCATTGACGGGCACCTGCCAGCAGGCCCCGACTCATGTCCCCCAGCACCACCACCCCCCAGCAGTGAGGCTCAGGCCCTGACTCATGTCCCCCAGCAGCCCCACCCACCCAGCATTGACGGGCACCTGCCAGCAGGCCCCGACTCATGTCCCCCAGCACCCCCACCCCCTAGTAGTGAGGCTCAGGCCCCGACTCATGTCCCCCAGCACTCCCACCCACCCAGCATTGACGGGCACCTGCCAGCAGGCCCCGACTCATGTCCCCCCAGCACCCCCACCCCCCAGCAGTGAGGCTCAGGCCCGACTCATGTCCCCCAGCACCCCCACCCACCCAGCATTGACGGGCACCTGCCAGCAGGCCCCGACTCATGTCCCCCAGCACCCCCACCCCCAAGCAGTGCGGCTCAGGCCCTGACTCATGTCCCCCAGCACCCCCACCCACCCAGCATTGACGGGCACCTGCCAGCAGGCCCCGACTCATGTCCCCCAGCACCCCCACCTCCCAGCAGTGAGGCGCAGGCCCTGACTCATGTCCCCCAGCATGCCCACCCACCCAGCATCGACGGGCACCTGCCAGCAGGCCCCGACTCATGTCCCCCAGCACCCCCACCTCCCAGCAGTGAGGCTCAGGCCCTGAACCATGTCCCCCAGCACCCCCACACACCCAGTAGTGAGGGGCACCTGCCAGCAGGCCCTGACTCATGTTCCCCAGCACCACCACCCACCCAGAATTGACAGGCACCTGCCAGCAGGCCCCGACTCATGTCCCCCCAACACGTCATCATGTTCCACAATCATGGGCCTCATGGCCTCCCAAATCCCACCGCACGCCACCCCTGTGCAAAGACCCAACCAAGTATCCCATCCACCCCACAATGAAATGCCCATTACATGATACAACCCAAATGGCAAGAATGTACATCAACACATGTCTGTCACACACACAAAATGGGTGCTTGTGATTGTGAAAACCTACACCGTGACATGCATGAAACCAATGTCCGAATACCACACATCAAAGTAATAAACCAAAATGTATTGAACACAAAAATAATGTAATCAAATGAAAACATGAAAAAAATGTTTGAAAAAAAGATGAAATGCAGCATGTCCAAAACACAAAAAGAAAATCATGAAGTCTGAATCCAAATAAATCGAAATGAAAATGTGTCCAAAGTCTCCGGCCACCAAATCAAATCCAAAGAAAACGGAAACAGTAAAATCCATTGCTCCATGGTGAGAAAAATAATAATAGATAAATCCACTGTTCAACTATGTACAAAGAAGTAATCCATGGTCCATGAGCCCAACAAATGAAATGAAACCTAGCAAAAAACGACCTAATAAAGAACTACATACAAAAAGGCGGGGCATAGTCCAAGCACCCCAAATAAATGAAAAAGGTAAAGGAAACCTAAAACTACAAACTATATACAATGGCGGGGGGCTAGTCTGATGGCTCACTTCCTGATTTCCCGGGCCAGGGCATCATCAAACTCCTGCTCGATGTCCTGGAGGCGGTCCTCTTCCATGGCCCTGAGGGTTCGCAGGGACGATGACATGTTGACCTCCAACTCCCTGCGAATTGCCTCGAGGCACTCGGCCCACCTCAGTGCCCTCCGCATGGAGTTCTCCGCCCTGACCATTGTGAGCCGTGCCTCTTCCACCCGCAGACGCTCCGCATCTAGGGCCTGGCCCAACCGCTGCCACACGGAAGACACTTGTAATCATGGGTCCTCCTGCCCTCTGGACGATGCCTGCCCCTCAGATGTTGAAGGCCCCGAGCCATCATGGCTCCCACCTTGTTGCTGCTGCTGTGCCTGTGCCCTGGCTCTTGCTGCCTGCACGTCCTCCTCTGGCTGGGGTGCAGTTGTGGAGGTGGCCACCCCTGCTGGACGTCTGACTCCCGACTGTGGCAGGGATGTGTCCTCCTCCAGCCTGGCCGCAGGGTCAGAGGCAGCTCCACAGGGTACCCAGGTGATACATGGGTGGGAAGATGGCACGGAGGACGACTGGCGCATAGGGGGTTCAGGTGAGGAGGGGGTCAGAACAAGGTCCAGCATACAGAGGAATCCAGCTCTGGTGACCCGTCCCATTAGGTCAACGAGGCATCCGAGATGACGTGCAGTGTCTTCACGAAAACACTGCAGGTCACCTCTCATGCCCCGTTGATGCAACGCCATCCCAAACAGGACAGGCTCAAACCGGTCCGGGATAGCCACGTCCGCAAGGAGAGGAAGGCCAGTTGTTGTGCGCTCATCCCCTCCCTGAAAACGGGTCTGGACGTAGGCATCCCTGCTGGTGCAGGATGATGCAGTCACAAGATCGGGGACAGGATTACACACAGGCACCTCCGTGGCGGCCTGTGCTGCCTCCTGTCCCTGCCCCTGCACTGCACCACTAGCACCAGTGGAATCCCCACCTCCAGACCCCGTGTGTGTTCCTTCCACGGCCTCCTCCTCCACCAAACCCTCCACCAACCTGGATGACTCCATGCCATCTTCCTCCATCGGACCCTGTGGGGTCTCAGCTGCCCCTTCTGCTGCCGAGGAGTCCACCTCCGACCTCCGCCTCTTGGACATACCCTCGGCAGCTGCAGCCTGGGACGCGGCACCAGACTCCTCACTCCCCGATGAGATGACAACCTGGGAGGGGTGCCGGGCTTTGTTTCTCCAGCTGGTGGTGCGATCCCTGCCGCTTTGCTCCACAGCACCCTCTCCGCCCTCTTCATCAGTTGACGCTGCAGACAGGGAGAGATAGAACACAGGCATCAGGGCACTGTACAATGGACTGATACACACATGACAGTTGCATGTGAGTGGCAGTGTAAAACTACAGACATGGCATCACACTCCCCAACAAACATGTCATTTCAACTCACACACGAGCAAATCAACAGGAATAGTGCACCAGGCAGCACCGTCCACACACAAACAACAGCACGAGCAAAAGAAGGTGAGCCTGACGTCACATGAAACACTGGGAGTGCACAACACATGCACACATGCACCAGACTGACATGCATCTGTACATCTCCACCACTGCAGTGATAATGTCACCATCCATGTCACATCTGGCAATCAGCCTCCTACATGTCAGTGTCACATGCATCCATGTTGCATCTCAATTGCACACTTGTCACATACACACACATGCACATGTACTCAGTGCAGATACATGCAGCAGGAACCCCCATCCATGTGTGACACCACAAACATGCCACAGTACATACACATAATTTTCACATGTGCGCACCCACACATGCATTTGGCCAGCATGCTTGCCAACACATACAACATCGATGTGTCTCACACATGAGAGGAATCACATGTGGCTGGTTCACGTCCCTGTACATACGCATCCATACATGGCCCTACAAAGACATATGTTGAACCTACACACTCCTGGCACACCACAACACGCACAGCACCCAATCAGTAGGCATGTACACTTACCGATCGACTCCAGACGGGTCTGCCTCTCAAGGACCTGGACGTGGAGCGCTGGGAGTATGCGTTTCAGGACCCTCATTTGGTGGTCGGACAGGTGGCCCCGGCACCCCTTGGCATCCACTGCCTTCAAGAGGCGCCGGGCCTTGTCGAGGGTCCTGGACCTGAAGTCCTCCCAGCGCTTCCGGACGTGTTGAATGTCGCAGACTGCCACCCTTTCAGCGTTGATGGCAGTCACGATGTCCATCCAGATCCTCTTCCGTCCTTCATTGTCGGTGCGCAAACTTCCAAAGAGGGCTTCATACTGCCCCAGGACATGCTCCACCAGGACACTAACTTCACTGGCACTGAAGCTGGTGGCCCTCTGCCTCTCCGGCTGGGGGTTGCCAGTGGTGCCAGATGGGCAACTGGGTCCTGCGGCTGGGCTATGGAGCAATGGTATCCCAGTCGGGAGTCTTCAGTTCCAGCAGGGGTGGTCACAGCAACTGCACCCCTGGCTGACGTGCCGGCACCAAATAGCAGGGCACGTGGGCAGCAGGCAGCAGCAGATGGCAGGTGGGAGCATGCTCGGGGCTCTGGGGGGCAGGAATATGGCCTTCTGGGCAGGAGCGTGGTCTTCCTTGTGTTGTTGCGTGGCCAGCTTGATATGGAGTGATTTGGCACGTGAAAAAATTGCACATCAGCGTGTAATTCGAGGAAAGGCCCTTAGCGCGTAAGCGCATCTGTGACGTTACGCGCGCGGGCGTTTCCCTCATGACGTGGGCATAGTGGTTCAGCGTGTGAAAAAACTGCACGTCCGCGTGTGAATGCGTGTAATCCGAGGAAAGGGCCTACACACGTAAGTGATGCGACGCGCGCGGGCGTTTCCCTCAGCACGGGTTAAAGGTGAGCGGGCCAGCAGTTCGCTGTACGTGCCTTTCGTGGAGACCGACGTGTGTTGCTACTTCGTGTTGTTTCGCGCGCCATCTCAACATCACAGCGGATCAAGGACGTATCTCTTCTTTTGGCGGGGGTATTGGCTACACGTGTTTTTCATCATCACGCTAGTCTGACGGTGAGTCATGCACGCTATTTTTCCCACTGCGGGTGCCCCTGTGTATCACACCCGTTTTCGAGGTCATAGTGGCCTGCGTGTCCCACGAGTATGTGTTTTTCATGTTACTGGGTGCCACCGCGTACTGCGGGAGGTTAATTCCATGCACGTAGGCTGCAGGGTTGTGTGCACGGTTTTACTGCAGTTTTGGGGTGCCTGAGCGTTGCGTGACCCGTCACTACATCACCGGGGTCACATACAGCCTTGCAGGTGCAGGGGGGCTGTTAACATCTTGCATCCCACCCCCTTCACCCCAATTGCCCAGGACAATTGTGGTGTACTCCTCCCATTGGCACTCATCCATCTGCGCCGGCACTATTCCATCTGTGCCATGGTTGGGAGGCCATCAAAGTTGAGGGGCACCTCAGCTGGGCATCCTCCTCATGGCGGGCGTGGTCAGGGACGTGGCTGGGTGGCCAGGGAGTAGGGGGACTCCAGGGTGTCCAAGGTGGCCGCAGAGGGGGAAGAGGCAGGGGTGCACCACTTGAGCACAATGTTGTGCCATGTGTCGGTGCAGTCATGCCACCACCCCTGTGGTTCCGGGAGATGCAGCTTCTGCATCTGGCACTGGCACCCGTGTGACTCGGCAGTCCATTTTATCGACTGCCACGGGCCCAAGGGTAGTGGTAGCTGCAGGTGCAGCTGTGGACACCACCACCCAGGCTCAGGGTCTGCCAGCGCAGCCTACGTTGGCACTTGAAGAGTGCTTGGGAGATTTCCAACAGGGCAGGAGGGAAACCGTAGCTGCACGCAGGGCTGCCCTGACCGAGACACGTGTCCCTGGGGCAGTAATGTCATCTGCTGCCCCGAACAGCCGGGTGTTGGCAAGTGCAGGGGCAGTCTGCCAACCAGGACAGTCGCGGTCAATGACCCTGCCACAGCGGATGTTGCTGCGCAGGGTCCATTAGAGGGCACCCAGCTGCAACTGACGCAAGTCAGGCCTTTGGTCATCCCTCCACCTGCCACTCCCTTGGCTCAATCCACAGGTGGCACTGGCCATACTGATCAGGGTGGCATTTGCCAATCAGGGTCTGCGCCGCAATCCAAGAGGAGGAAGGTTGCACCTGCAGCACCGGCTGGGGCCCCACACACAGCTACGACCTCCTGCATATCGAGGAAGAAGCCTTTCTGCAGCCAGGAACTGGACTACCTCGTGGACTACGTGCGGGACCACAGCTGTGAAATGCTAGTGGGGCCTAATTGTCAGACTACGGCTGCCCACCGTGATACCCACTGGAAGCAAGTTGCGGAACATGTGAGTGCATTCGGCCATGAGGTGCGCACGGCGCAATAGTGCAAAAAGCGTTGGAATTACCTCAAACGCAGCGCTAAGGCTAAGCGTGCCTCAAATTACAACTTGACTCTGGTGACTGGCAGTGAGCCTGCACCTGAGGAGGAAGACCTCACTCCGCATAAGTCACTCGTTGCGGAGTTCATACCACCTGAATCGGTCAAAGGAGTGGGAGAGATGCCGGACTTTGATGCCCAGTCTAGTGAGTGTTGCTGTGTGTTTGTTGAGGACATGTGTGTTTTACTTGTGTGATGTGTTGTGCATGACTGCCACTACATGTCACGTGTACATGGTTCTGATGTGCAAGTAATGCAATGCTTCCCTGATGATTGGCTGCTCTGCTGGATGGTGGACATGTGGAGCGGACGGGGACTTACCACATATATGCTGTACCTTCTGGTCACTTCCTTCCCACACTTGAAGTGTGTTGTACCCTATGGTCGCGTCCTAACCACTCTTGAATTGCGTTGTACCCTATGGTCACTCCATGACCGCATGTGCAGCGTGTTGCACCTTATGCCTAGACTTCTCTGCCTTACTGCTAAATTGAATCTAGGTGTCCCTATTTATGCATTTGCTTTGAGTACCTTCCTACCTATCATTGCGAAATTGAATCTAGAGGACCACTACTATGCATTTGATTTGAGTGTCTTTCTGCCTTTCATTTGGAAATTGAATCTAGGTGTCCCTATTTATGCATTTGATTGCTGTGCCTTTCTGCCTCCACTGCTAAATTGAATCTAGGTGTCCCTATTTATGTATTTGATTGCTGGGCCTTTCTGCCTTCCACTGCTAAACTGAACCCAGGTGACCCCTATTTATACATGTGATTGCAGTGCCCTCCGGGCCTTCTCCTTCCAACGCAGGTAACTAGGACGACCATCATGTACATCAGTGCTCTCCTTCCACTCTATAACACTCTAGCTCTTCGACTTGTCCAAGTCACGCAGCTACATACGGTAACCATCCTACCTCTCCATCCTAAACCTGATCATCCTTCTCTCAGTCCTGCTTCCTCACAATTTATGGTGTGACCCATAATGAGCCCGGCAGCCTCTGCAGGTGGACAGATCAACCAATACCTTAATGACCCTGCACTATGGCTAGAACACTTCGCCAAGAAACCTACACCTAACCAACCTTGCCCCCTCCTTCTCAGAAACAAGAGATTAGGCACCAGATTCTGCCTACGTCACTCCCGTAACAACGCCTCGAAGCAAACCTTAATACCTCCACTTGGTTCACCGCCAATCATTACCTCTTGCAAATCCACATCTACAGAGGTTATACTGCCCATGTTTAAGGGTGCCCTTATTAACGCCAGATCCCTCACTGCACATGCACTGGACATAGCTGACCTCATCACTATGCCTGACCTTGACTTCCTAGCGATATCCGAAACCTGGCTTCATGCTGCTTCTGGCCCCTTACTAGCACTCGCCCTACCGCCTGTCTACGGCATCACACGGTGTGACCGTCCCACGGCCCACTATAGAGGTGGGGGTGTAGCCTTCATCCACAAAAATTCGCTTGACCTAAGAGTGATACCTAATGCCACACTGGCTTCAGCTGAGCTGCTGTCAGTCAAATTAGCACTCACCCCCAATCAAACGGCCACCTTGCACCTCATTTACAGGCCTCCAGGTCCGGCACCGTCCTTTGCCAGTGAAATTTCCACCCTCCTTCTGGATAATACTAAAAACAAATCACAAACCATCGTCCTAGGCGACCTTAACTTAGGTCTTGAAGACCCTAAGGATCCTGTGGCAACTGACTTGGAGAACATGCTAACTGATCTCGGCCTCACCTTGTACATCCAAGAACCTACCCATATCAAAAGTAGAACACTAGATTGGTTAGCTGGCCCCAATTGCAACATTAAGGTTCTTAGCAACACCCCCTGTCTATGGTCTGACCACCATGTCATAACCTTTAACATCGAAGCAACCCCACGTATCCTGACTCCAACAGCCCCAGCACTCCCGACCAGAAGCAAAAAAGATATAACGAAGGAGAAACTCCTCCCACTGCTACTCCCAACTCTTGATGCAGCCCTCAACACTTGCCCTGACCCTACGTCCTTAGCAGACACGTACAACCAAACTATGCTTACGGCTATTGACTCTATAGCACCTATCAAACTAAGGAAAGCCAAATTACAAGCTCATCTTAACTCATGGTTCACCCCACAGTTAAGAATTCTCCGCAAAGCAAAACGTTGTGCCGAAAATCGATGGAAAAGCCATCCCTTTGATGAGCACAAAGATGGTTTCCTTCTTGCCTCACTCTCCTATAAAGATGCCACCATCACTGCAAAAAAGGAATCCTTCAACAACCGCATTATGCAAGCCGACTCGAACAGGAAGGAACTCTTCAAAATCCTAAAAGAGCTTGAAACCCCAGTCGCCCCCCCTGACACCTGCTTGAAAGATAGTCAATGGTGTACTAACATCCAAGCAGCCTTACTAAATAAAATGTCCACACTACAAGCGAAAATTAAAGATAAGCAGGACAACTTGAAGCGCGATAACCGCGCTCTCTCCCCTGCCAAGGCCCCCACTCCAGACACCGCTAACATCACACCATTTACATTCTCACCGCTCACCGTCGTTGAGGTAGAAAACATAATTCTCAGAATCAAACCCTCCAACTGCCAAGGTGATCCATGCCCAGCCCCCATTATCAAGGACTCGGCGCATGAGCTGGCCCCATTCATCACTGCCTTCATTAACTCGTCTTTCAAAACTGGTATTGTCCCGGATAACCTGAAGGACGCTTGGGTGATCCCTCTGCTCAAAAAACCTTCCCTCGACCCAAGCATTCCTACTAATTTCCGACCTATCACAACAGTACCATTTCTGCTTAAGATCTTAGATCGTGCTGCTTACCTTCAGATTCAAAACTATCTGGAATCCAATAACATGCTAGGTCTACGACAATCTGGATTCCGCCCCAGACACGGGACGGAGACTGCGTTAATAGACCTCAAAACCCAAATCGAAGTCCTAAAGGATCAGGGCAAGCTAGCAATGCTACTACTTTTCGACCTTTCGGCCGCTTTTGATTTGGTCAATCACCAAATCCTTTGCAAGCACCTCCACTCCGCTGCCAACTTCTCACCCTCTGCTGCAGCATGGATCAAATCCTTCTTGAGCAACAGATCCATGAGAGTCTTTGCCCCATCCGCAGCTGCCGACCCTTCCCCAATTCATTGTGGCGTACCTCAGGGTTCTTGTGTGTCACCTACACTCTATAACATTTTCACAAAACCACTCTTTGATGTGCTTGACTATCTGGGTGTCTCTTACACTAATTATGCGGATGACGCCCAGATACTCATCCCCATCACTGGTGATTATCTAGCTGACACCAAGGCCCTCAACGATGTCTACTTGGTTATCCAAGCTTGGATGGCCCAACACCAGTTGTGCCTAAATGATGATAAGACAGAGCTTCTCATCTTGGGCACTGCACAACGCCTGAGCAGACTTGAACCGGCATATCAATCATTCTCTATAAACGGCAATAGCATTCGAGTCTCTAAAGACACTAAAACATTAGGGTTCTACCTTGACGCTACTTTATCATTAACCCGTCAAACGAATGCTGTCAGATCTGCGTCGGCACACACATACAAACTCATTGCAGCCTGCAGACCTTTCCTTACTACATCCAACAGTGTCACACTAGCGAGAACCCTCATCATGGCCAAAATCGACTACTGCAGTGCCCTCTACCTAGGCACCAGTCAAGAGAACCTAAATAAACTCTAAACCACCCAAAACAATGCCATCCGTGCCGCCTTAAACATCCCTCAACACCACCATATCTCAGAAACTAGATCTATGTTAAAGTGGTTACCTGTCAAGCAAAGAATCTCACTCAAAGCACTCGCCATCACGCACAAATGCCTGGCCAACAAGGCCCCCATCTATCTCGGCAGTCGAGTGTCGAGACACTCGGCCTCCCGTCCGCTAAGAACTGCCCAATCCCACTGTCTAGCCATCCCTAGATTTAAACTGCAAAAAGCAGGGGGCTCAAGCTTCCCTGTCCTAGCGTCCAAGCTCTGGAATTCACTCCCTGCCACAATCAGAGCTGAAGAGTCTTTTCACACTTTCAAGGCCAATACTAGATCTTGGCTCTTCGACCAGCCTTAAGTCCTGCACAGCTCCTCTGTCATACTTACTCTGACCTGCTGACTGTTTTACTTGTACTGAATGTCCTGTACATATCATGTATTGTCACTCCTTTTGCAATTTCATGCATTGCAATTGCCTGTATGTATGCATTTCTGTAACCTCTTAAATTGCGCCCTGATGCCTCCGGGCCTGCGGGTTTGCGCGTTATAAATAAATAAATAAATACAAATAGACTGTCCGCATCACCACTATTGCACCCTACTCATATGCTGGTCACCAGGATGCCCCTCCGGTCCATGTTCCAGCTCACTGGCCCTTCTGCATGTAGCCTGGGGTGACCTTCCTCTCAGCCCAGGGACTATGTCATAGCATGACTGACGTGCATGTGTCCTCTGCATGCATGCGGGTACTCCATGTAGGCATGCTCCCTTGTCACTACAGCAACCCGGCACAAGTGGGGGTCGTGGGGTGGTAGGCCACAAAAACCCATATGTGCTACCTGATGTCCAGCCCTGATGACCACTCTGACGTCCATGTCGAGTTGGATGTGCATCAGGTCCATATGTCAGTGGTGAGTGATTCTGATGTGGGCACTCCTCTGTCCGTGACACCTGCACTGAGGGGTCAGACAGTGTTGGAACCTCCACTTGTGGTGGATCGGGACATAGGGTCACCCTCCACACCAGTCACTGATGTGCCTGGGACATCACGTCGACGGGGGCATGTAGTCGTGCAGCCGCGGGCGGTGCCAACACAACGAGGACATCCGATCATTGGGTTCCGCAGGGGTCAAGCCCAGCAACGCGGTCTCCGCGCGCAACTGCAGTATACTGAGTGGGAGCAAGACATGCCTGCCAATTCTGAACGCCAGAGGGCAGAAATGGAGAACATCGCTGAGAGCATGGAGCGTGTGGCCCAATCCATGCTCCCCCCTGCTAGGCAGGTGCTTCTCCAACAGCAGGCGGCGCGGTCCACGGCCGGCTCGCTCAGGCTGGGCATGGCGGCCTCAGACAGGGCACGCCAGGCTGAAATGTTGTCTCTGCATCAAGCAATTGCTGCTCACGCAGAGGCACACATGGAGGCCCTGAGGGAGGAGTATGCTTCCCTCAGATCCACTCTGGGTGTCCTTCTGATGTCCCAGAGGGAGCGGTCAGAGGAGAGCTTTGCGCAGCTTGAGCGTACCATCTCGGCTGAGCTACATGCTTGCCGGGAGGTGCATCAGTTGTCCAGCCAGACCTTGCAGGAGGAACTCCGTGTTACACCTGCTACCTTGTAAGAGGAAGCACGTATATCACGGGAGGTTCTGCATGCAGATCTACGTGTGATCGCCAAACAGAACCAGGCTCACCCGTCCGGCAGACTTGCTGCCGACGAGGGGCAAGCTGCAGCTAGGCGTGGTCAGGCTCCTGTGTCACGTCGTCCTTTCCAGGAAGAGCCATACTCGGACGACAATGTATCTCCCACATAGGTCGGGCTGTGCAGGCGTTGAGACCATGGAGGTTTTTTTTCCTCAACATCATCGCATGTGGGTGTTGAGCAGCACCCTGTAGCTCCCCCCTCCTGGGTGCCTCCCTCCCCGGGTCACATGTGGCCATTTTTGTTTTTTCTTTTAGTTTAGTTAGTTAAGTTTCTATTTAATAGTTAGTTTAATTAGGTAATGTAGGTTTTTCATAGTTAGTGTAATTAGTTAATATAGTTTAAAATTGCTTGTCTATTGTGCTTTCATGTGACGGTGTGGTGCTTTGTGGCTTTTGAAAGCATCCACTGTCTGTTCCAGCTGGGCCCTTCAAGCTTGTCTTGTGTTTGTGTTTGCAGCTTGGGGTCCTGACTCACATATGCCACTTCTGCTTCCCTTATCCATGGGCTCTCAAGGATGGTTCGGTGTAACAGCCTATTACACAAGGGCTTTGGACTGTCATATCTGTGGCATGTCTGCTGCTGTCCTACTTGTGTTAACACCCCTAGGGGGGATAATACGGGTGTTATTGACCACCGTTCTTCTTTTGCTAGATGGGGGGTTGCATGATTCATGTGTACATTATTTGCTATACATTGTGTAGTATGTTTCTTATCTTTACTGTACATGTGCTTGTTGCAATTCATGCTGTAGATAGTGTGTACCACGCTTTGCCTGTGAAAGATGCACTGATGGTGTGATTTCTGATGTACGTCTATGACATGGTCCAGACATGAAATGCCTGAAGAGACACACACAGGTGATTTTAAAGCATTAATCATGTGTTTCATGCCCGTTCTGCAGGGGGATGAGCCTCCAGACCACCTTTGCCAGCAGACATGGCCCATTGGACGTCTGGAAGCTGGAAATGTTTAGTGGTGCCGACATGCGCATGTGTGCGGAAGCAGAGGCACAGGGATTGCGCTCATACATCCAAAAAAAGCTGACGTGTTTCAAGGGACTCCAGGCAAGGTGAGCAGCACAGGGGGGCCACACCACAGCCATCCTTCCACCAGGCCAGTTGCACATGCATGCTTAGCAGCAGCACTGACGGTGAGCTTGGACAAATGTTGGTGTTGAAGCGCACAATACAGCTGAGATGCGTTGGTGGACTAATGGCTAGTTGATGGGAAAGTTGTCTGGGGCACCTGCAGGAGCAGTGGCACATACCCTCCGGTCGACCATGGCCCATTGAGGCAGTTTTATTAGCCATGTAGCGTTCCAAGACATGGAAAGAAGCAGCTCACATGGAAAGACAGCGAGGGACAGACTTGTGTCCAGTGCATTTCATTTCTATGTAGATTTTGACACATGCACTGCCTACTTTATTTCGGTTATGGTGGAACACGACTTGTTCTGAAGTCGTACCTTGCTATATGCGTCTGGCTGCTTACCCAGGGAACATTGCATGTTGTGTGAATCGTGACACATTGGTCTTCCTTTTTCCACGCACCCACCGGCGCCTGACTTTCTGCATTGACTGTGTATGAAGCACCACACCAGATTGTTTGTTTGTAGAGTAGTTTGTTACTTGGGGACATATATGGTGGTGTGTTTGTTTGTTATGAGCATGCACAGATTAGTAACTGTGGCTCTCATTGCAGCATTGAACTGCTCATGTTACCGGACCAGAGAGTGCGCAGGCAGGAGGCCAGCACTCACCCCAGAGATAAGTTTCTCTTTGACTTCCATTAGAGTAATATGGTACTATGTGTATGATAAACAAGTTTGGTCTAATTGTGTATGTGTTAATGTGAGTAGTACAGTTTTGTGCATTCCCTACTTTCCCGTGTCAATCCTACTCACCTCTCCTGCCCCTCATTCCGGTTATCCAGTATACCAATGCCTGTCCCTACTGCATATCCCTGACCCTCCTTCCCCACCAGGGTCTCAGAGGCCTGTATGAGTTTGACCTTGCAGGCACAGTACACATCAGTTTGTGGTGCATCATTCTATGTTATGTACCACACCTGGTACACATCCTGTTGTGACATTGTTTTACTGTGCTACCTTGGTTTTTACATCATTGTGGTAGTACTTGGGCTTTGTAACGTACTGCTACTTCAGGTCATCTACTGGAGGCTCTTCTGGTTTGTTTTGTTGCCTGGAGGATTTTTCCTTGGCTTCTGTGTTGGCCTGCTTTGAGTTCTCTTTGATTTGGTGTTTTTGCAAGTCAAGGTGGCCTCTGAGGGTGCTGGACACTTTTTACACGCAAGGTGGAAGATGTTGACAAAGGGGAAGGGTGATCCTGTGGCCAGGTGAACTTCAAGGATGAAGGCTACATAACCCAGGTGCAGTTGTTCAGTGGGTCATGGTGATTTGTGAGGGAGAGGGGTATTTTGTTGTTGACAGTTGCCTTTCCCTACAGTGTGATGGGCACCCTGACATTGTAATTGTGGTATCATATGTGCATGATGTATTCTGCTGATCAATGCCTGTTCATGTGTTGTGTTTACCTTTCAGGTGTGAGGGTATAGTTGTGGTTTGACATGCTGGGGTGTACACATGGTCAATGTTCACATGTGATGTGTAGAGGACACTGTTGGTCACTTGATTGCACATTCATGTATTGAGTGCATGTCCCTACTGACACACACACTCGCACTATGATCCACAACATGTACAACCACCCTTCCATGTCCACATGTACACTCAGTTTGCCTTCTGGGGCCCACTGTATCCCTGCAGCACATGATCTATGACCATTTTTGGATCCTGTACATGCGTAATTTGCTTTTTGATGTAGTTTGTCGTTTTGTTGTGATGCTCAGGGTGTGCGTCACACACAATGGCTGGTCACTATGCTGTGTGCTGAGCAGTGTGTTGCAGGAGATGGACACAGCACACGGAATCTGCAGTGTTGATTTTGCAATGCACAATGTGCATGTAAACAGGCATTCATTGTTATGTTACAACTACAACTGTTGGAATGCATTTGGGTATGACTTATTTTGGGTGAGAGGTTGTTGGTCAGTCATTTCATCTGATTCCATGTCAAGCATCATTGTCTGATGCCACTTTACATTTTTCCCATGTCGATGTGTACCTTATTGGTACTGTGTCAGTGTTTGCCTATTGCTTGCCATGTCATGTCATGTTGTGGTTTGGGAGAGTTTGGGTGACATACCAGTGATGGTCATGGCCTGTTTTGCAGGTCTGTGTGATTCACACCTTGCATGTGTGCCTTTTGGTCACACATGATTGCTTATGTTTAGGTAGCTAGGGATGCACACAATGTGGCAATTCCATGGTACCATTCTCAAGGTGGTAAGGTTGTGACAGTTGACTGTCTCTTTGTCATCATCGATTGTCACCTGGTATGTGCCAGGCCTGTGTGCACTCCGCAGGGGTGGGAGTTTAGGTGAAAAATGTGGTGAAAAGCTGGGTCCGGGCTGCCTCGCCATGTGCCCTATCCCCTCCCATGGGCAGCGCCTGTGCCTGTGGTTGGGGATGTAGGGGCACTACCATGTCCACCGGTACGTCCCGCCGTGTTGCAACATTGTGCAGGACACATGCTGCCACAATGATCCTGCACACTACTGGGGGTGCATAGAGTAGCTGGCCGCCAGAGCGGTCAAGGGAGCGAAAGCGTGACTTGAGCACTCCGAATGTGCGCTCCACTATGGCCCTGGTTGCAATATGGGCCGCGTTGTATCTTACCTGGGGTGGTGTGGTGGGGTTCCGGATTGGAGTCATCATGTGGTTGCTCAGAGGTTAGGCACTGTCCCCTGGAGACGTGATAATGGTTGTGATTATTGGGGTTTGTGTATTTGTGTGTGTGTGACATGCATGCATGTGCACAGGCATTTGTACTCACCTAGCAGCCATGTGTCACCATGCTGCCCAGCTTCCAGGACCCGGCTCAGGGCTGACATTCTGTATATGAAACCGTCATGGATGGAGCCAGGGTAGTTTGCATAGACAGAGGTGATGATTCCCTTTGCATCGCATACCACCTGCATGTTGATGGAATGCCAGTGCGTGCGGTTTTGGTAGATGTGCTCAGTGGCCCTAAGGGGACGTAGGGCCACATGGGTGCAATCTATGGCACCGAGCACTTTGGGGAAGTGTGCCACCCTGTGAAAGTCCTGGACAACGGACTGCCTTTCTGTGGGTGTTCTGGGCATGTATATGTGCCTGCGGACTGAGGGGCGTGCTGTCATGATTGCCAAGACCTGGTGTAGGCAGTGTGACTGTGTGGCGTGTGAGACCCCCCCACTATAGCAGTGGTCCGCTGAAATGACCCAGTGGCCAAAAAATGCAGGACATTGAGCACCTTCTCCAAGGGGATCCATGCTTGGGAGCAGAGTGTGGGGGATGCAAGGTCATCTTCCCACTCCCTGACCAGGTCTAGGATGATACGAGGTGGAAACCTATACCTGCCCTAGACCTGGTCGTCAGGCATCCCAAAAAGGCTTGTCCAGGGTGAGAAAATGCGGGCCCTGGCTATTCTCCTCCTCCTGCGGTGTCCCACGATCAGTGCTGCGACAAATGGGGCATTCATCGTAGCTATATATACGTGTTTGTTGTTTGCGCGCACTTTTATACTGTGCGCGGGGACGCTTCTGCCTTCCTTCGTGTGGCGGACGCGTTGACGCCTATGCGCGTCTTTTGTCGTGCGCGGGTTTCCCGTATTCAAATCCATGAATACGGGTTGTTCGCATGCGTGTGGGCATTCTGTGTAGTTCCCTGCAGTACTTCCCCATTTTTGCCTTCTTTTTCACACGTTGTTCCCCATTCCGCGTGTTACGCCCCGTGTCCCGCCCCCTTTTTGTGTGTGCGTGGACATTGTGCGCTTTCCCTGTGCGCGTTGTGTACAGCGTTCAGGATGTTGCAATGACGTGAGCGCCCGTGTGTGCCACGCACGGGTTTGGCACACATTTCGGGTAAAACACGCGCAGGGACTTCCATGAACCGCACGCGTGCGCTTCATTTTTCACGCTAGCGCCTGCTTGTGCCAGCTTGCGCCACTTTTTTATGCGCACGTTTGTTCCATGAATCGGCCCCTAAGTCTTTTGTTCTGTCCTCTGGCCATTTTGCATGCAGCCTCCCATGAAAACTGCATCTTTCGCAGGCTTCTGCAAGTCACATGTGCTAGTGCCCAGGGAGAGGGTTGGGATTGTCTGGTCCCAATCCACACTACTGGTGCCAGTATGTCTGGTAGGCCTGCATGATTTGAATCACGATGATTGGCCCACGCCTGGCATGCATGCAAGAGAGCAGATCTCCCATTGGTAATCTAAGATTTGGGCGTGAAACAAATCTTGGATAAGAGAAGGGACTCTGCATCAATTCCAGGTTGATCACCTGAAGTTCACACCCAACTACAGCAGGAGCCAAGTATCCTGAATGAAAGAGCAGACTATCCTGCTATAAAGGGAAGGGATTTAAGGCCAGCAGATCCCCCTTATTTTTGTTGGAAAGGGTTCCATTTTACTTACATAGAACACCTCTGTTCAAGGTCCAGCTGCATGTTAGGACCCCCTAGATGGACAGGGCAGGGGTCTGGTCACTCCACTCTGAAGGATGGCCCCAGCTCTCCACCATAGGACCCAGTCAGCTATTAGGCCTTCCGAGAAATAGACAGCTCCACCCAGAGAAAATCTCAGCAAAGTCTCCATTTGGTATTTCCTGGCAGCTGTCATATGGTAATTCTCAGCAGCTCTCTCTGATGGTAAATATCAACAGCTCTGTCCCTTCCTCATAGTGCATTCACTTAATGTAGCAGAGATGACACCATCAAGTTTGAAATCTTTGGGAATACCCTGCAAGAGTTCTCACAAATAGGATTGGTCAGTTACCCTTCTCTCTCCTCCCGACTCCAGCCCCTCTCTAAGGATTGGTTTAGGAGCCTGGAGCAGCAATATCGCAATTCCCATTTGTAATCCCCTTTGTTCTCAAGTCAAATTGTTGGCAAAAACTAGTTATGTAGCAAACTTCATAATGTTACTAGCAACTGGCATAATATATATAAATATATATATATATAGCTATATAGCCGATTCAGCTAATTAGGAGGAATTTATTCAAACAACAGAGCCGGATCTGCACCCTGTTTCACAGCTGTCTGGCAATTTTACACATACCAGTTAGGAACATGTAATTTATTAACCATATTCCTAATTTTACCCTCCACCAGGACGCCAACTCTCAAATACAGGGCCTTTTCAGATCAGCCAAAAACCCATTTTAGATGGCCATAACAGTTCCCTGGGTCACAGGTGGATGAATTTCATATCACCAAAATCACCTAGAAATTATATAAAAAATGAAACATAGATATATACAGCATGATTTGTAGTTTCTGAGGAAAATCCACAATTGTGACAGTCCATTTAAACAATGGGCAACCTTCATATGTTCAAATATGAGGTTCCCTTCCTCCAGGCCATTTTCTTCTCTGGGCCAGCCTGTTTGATTAGTCTCTTTGTTGTTTGAAGTGTAGGGAGCACATTGTAAATGGTGGATACATTTGTTACACAGAGGTTCCCCACTGCAGACATCTGGCATCCTGTCCTCTTATCTGAAAAGCTTATATTTTCCATGCCCACAGAGGCCTCCGTGCTGCGGAGAGGGCGGACATAGTCTCCCTATATGCGGATGACGCGTTGTTGTTCATTCGCTCACCATCCATCAACCTGCCTCCAGTGCTTGAGGATATCATTTATTTTGGCCGGGTCTCGGGCCTTAGGGTGAACTGCTCAAAATCCACCCTGTTCCCACTCACGGAATGCACTTCCCCCCCCTGACACTCTGGGATTTACATGGGCTCAATCCACGTTCACCTACCTGGGAATAGAGGTAACGCGCCAGCAGGCGCTAACCTTCGAGGAGAACTTTCGGAAGTACCTCACACATCTGTCCTTTAAAGTATTAGCCTGGGACAAGCTCCCCATTTCCCTTGCAGGCAGAATGGGATTATTGAAAATGGTGGTGTTACCTCAGCTGCTTTACAAATTTGCCAACATACCCTTGTGGCCAGGCGCGGACTTCTTTCGCGACTTGACTCGTACTGTTAACTCTTTCCTTTGGCACTCAGGAGCGGTCCGGCTTAAGTATGAGACCTTGTCCGCTCCCATGGCCAATGGGGGCTTTGGTGCTCCTGATTTTCTTAAATATTGGCTGGTATCCCAGATCCAATATATCTCCCATTGGTTCAACACAACTGCCCCCCCCCCATGTCCGGCTCGAGAAATGCGCGGTCTGCGACCGCGAAATTCGCTCTTTGGTTATACAACCCGCTCTTCTGGTACTGAACTCACAGAGTCCGGTCGCTAGCACATCCCTTGCATTAGCCAAAACATGGAAGCTGCTTGGAATTGCCCACGCCTTCCACGGCAACCTTCCTCTCTGGAACTTCCTCCCGGGGGTTCCCCAGGTTGCACCGCTTACTGTTCGTCGCTGGGCCGAGGCAGGCTATGAGTTGCTACGGGACGTGTTTGACTAGGGTATATTCATTGAGTGGCTTGACCTCCCCCTGCCCTTGAGGAGTGACCGGAGTGTCTGGCTTCAACACGCGTCTCTCCGTAAGACCCTCAAGCGTAAGTATCAAATGTTCCCTGCGCTACCACCAGACGACCCGGCCATTGAGGAACTTACCTGCCCCTCACCCATGAGAGGTAAAATCTCCAGGTTATACTCTATGCTGCAGTCCAGATCCTTCCCAGAATTCGCTAAACTTAGACGGTCTTGGGAGGTGGACTTGGGGGTGGAAATGTCAGATGATCGCTGGGCACGTTCATGTGAACGCACTCACCGGGTGTCCCTTAATTCCCGATTTAAACTCATTCAGTTTAAGGTGCTGCATAGGTTCCACTACACTCCGGTCAGATTGCATCGCATGTCCAGTGAACACTCATCTAGTTGCCCTCGATGCAGTCATGGTGATGCGGACTACATCCACATGATTTGGTCCTGCCCCCGCCTCTCACAGTTCTGGGGAGGGGTTTGCTCGACGGTATCCGCTATTCTCGATCACCCCATCGACCCTTCCCCAGCATTGTGCCTCTTCCACGACCTCCCTGGTCTCTCTCGAAACTCCAAAAAACTGGCCGGCCTCTGCATGTTCTTAGCGGTTTGATCTATCCTGCTTTGCTGGCTTCGCCCCTCTCCCCCCACACATGCCCAATGGTTGAGGGCGGTCACGTGGGCCTCTGACTCCGAGGAAACCTGGTCTCACATGCAACCCACCCACTCCAGGCCTAGGGACATCTGGCTTAGGTTCCGCTCCCACATGTCTGACCTCAACGCGACTCCGGTTGCTTCCCCTCCGCCCACTCTTTCTCATTAGTCCAAGAGCTCCCTCCATATCATTGTGTTCAGCCACCCCCCCTTCACATGTTGATTGTACTTATGTTTCTTAATCATTTTGTATGCAATCTCTGTATGCCTGTACCATGAATAATATTGACAGACTGTATTTGCTGGGCGCTGTTCGCCTGTTGTTTTGCTGCCACGCTGCCTAATTAAAAGAATTTATAAAATGAAAAGCTTATATTTTCCTGTATTTTTTCTCCAGATTTCAGCCTTAATTATAGCCCCTGTGTTCACACCTCCCCCCTACTTTGGTCATGCACCGGCCCGAGCATTTGGCCTGCCCAGAACTGCCTTCTGAGAGAGTAGGTCTAGGGAAAGTCTGTTTTCAACACCTCTTAGCAGGACACATTTTATTGCAGTTGTAAACAGTTGGGATGCCAGCCAGGCTTTCAGTGGGGACGTTCGTTGCAAATGTTGCCCAGAGCCCCACCATTTGTCCTGGGCTGAAATGGACTCACATATTGCATTTTCTAAAAACGGCCTTGATTCCTACGGTGTGTTTTCAGGGTCCACTTTGTTTTTTTTTTGCTGAAAGTGCAGGACTGTTTCTTTCAGTCATTCATAAAATACACTTTTAATTATTTGCTGTTCATTTATTTGCTGAAAAGCAGGTCTGAATTGTCACAGTGAACCACCTTTTGATGGGTGGCAGTTTCAGTGAAAATGCTGCATTTTATTTCTCAGCCAGTAATGTGATGTGTTTTTCCATTCTGCACTTGGATTATATTTTTGTTTTAGCCTTCTCTGGATTTCCCTTGCAGAAAGACACCTGCATAGTCTGCCTAAATAGGCCTAGAGTAACTTTTCATGGCAACCAAGCGGACGTTTCTCATCAAAAGATTTTCTGGTATTTTGCATGTGAGGCACAATCTACCTTACTTTTTGTCAACACACATTTTATGTTGCCATGGGACATTTTTTCTCATGTCTTGCTTTAACTTGCAAACACACATGCAAAGCCATTTATATGTCTGTTTAAAAAATCCTGTTATTCATGTGAAAGGGAGCTCTGAATTTCTTCTTCCTTTGTGAATTAAAATGCTGCTTTTCCTTTGGTAATGACAGGTAGGCCTTTTTCACATGGACCTTCAGTACCGTTGGTGTTGGGTCTTTGATTACACCCCACAGTAATTCTACATAGAGGGCATGTGAGGGCAGGATGCTTGATGCCCTCATACTCTGTTCTCTGTCCTGTGCGCCAAACCCGTGTGTGGCACATCCTGGGGCAGTAATGGATGGTTAAGGGGTCCTGGATGGAATACCCCAAGAGTCCATTAATTTACACCCCTCCCTGTACCATATATATTTTGTGGAAGAAAAAGACCCTTACATTTCCCCCAACACATTCTTCAAGTTAGGGTTGTGCCAGCAGCCTGCGCATACCTTCAGAAATGAACAAGTGAATCTAAGTTTCACCAGTATCTCCATGCTAGAAATCCCTAGTTCAACTCGCAATGCACTGTTGGAGGCATGTTGGGTCAGACCGACTAGTTTTCCAAAGTTATGTTTTGGATCTTCTCCAAACCTGTACAGTTAAAATAACCCCAAAACTCACTTCCATTTAACAGCAACATGCAATCCTTAGCTTTCTAAAAACTAAGACATTTATCCAGCATGCGACCCCGGTGCATGTAACAACAGACTCATTCAAACACACATTCACACCGCATTCACTTGCTCTTTCACAAAACATTCACACCCACTCGTTCATTCACACCTGCCTGCACCCAACCACCCATACATCATATACGCTCTCATTTACACACACAGACACATAACAACATACACATACACCATTACATTAAAGACATTTTACACGTAGCTCACCCTGGCCTGGATCCTTCTCAGCCTTGACACTGGCTCCTGTGAAAAGGCCCACTCGCTCCAATGCACTAGAACTGGAACAAGGAAGCACCATATAGCGCTTCCAGGTTCCTGCATGTGCATGCAGGAGCCAGAGCACCACTTTCCAGTGCCCCGGTGAGTTTGGATGTGTGGAGCAGGATAGATGAACCCCTCGCACATTCTGACATGCAGTTCTCCAGCCTGCAACACCAATGGCCCATGCAAGGCTTGGGAAGCCAAATGTGTCCGGCCTTTATTAATCCATTGGACATGCACACTAGGGAACATAACTGTCAATGGAAAACCCTGTTTCCCTTTCACAGTTTAACCCGTGGCTCCTCCATAATTGGAGAGGATTTTGGTGGGTCGGCACTCCCTCACACATTGTGGACGAGCCACCCCTGCTGCACAGTTAAAGCACAGCAAAAATGCAGCAACTTTGCATCCTTCACCATAGCTAACTTGAAGACTTCAATATTTGTATATGGGTAGTATGAGGTGGATATATCACTCAACTTTTTGTGTCCCTATGCAGTGAAAACAGACAATTTTCTTTTAAGGGGGGAGCGCCAATTGAAATGCATGGATGTGCTCGGGGTTTAGCCGGTGAGTGGACGGAGTGCACTGTGGGCGACACACACCACAAACGTGTAAGTTAAGCGGTGAAAGTGGAACCAAAACTGCTTTGAGGGTCAATGTGGTCAAAAGTTGCACTTTTCTAGTCCCTTGAATCCATCAGGGGCAGTTGTTTTTAGACATATCTGCTGTTACCATACGTTACACTAGCCTCTGCCCTCAGATTACTTTCCAGTTTTGGGAGGATGGTATGGGATGTTGAAGGCTTGTGCCGCTACCCGTCAAATAAACAATGTAATGCAATGATGCATTGTAAGCAATGAATCAAACTCAGGCTAAATGATTTGGGGTTGCAGACATGGTACAACTGGCACAAAATACAGCAAGGTGGGCTAACAGTTGCAATTGGATATTTAAAACTAAGCAGAATACTATTTAGACAGAAATATAGTACGAAATGCTCCAAACACAGTATAAGGACTGTAATGAGTTCACCCTGGGATATTTACATGCAGGAAATGCAGTTTGGGGAACTGCCTATGCTATTTTACTCAAACAACACAGTGTACATATAAATGAATTATACATCTATGCGCTATAAGGGATGTAATGAGCTCAGTCTAGGATAGTTAAATGCAGTAGCACATTATTGGAAATGTATTGTGCTCAGTCGATGGTGTTTAAAATGCAGAATAGAAAAAAAAACAGGACAGTGCAACAAACACAATAGAAGAGATCTAAACAAGCGTGGTCTGTGATATTCAAAGCAGAGCGCCATGTAAGGAATACAGTGAAACAATGCACAATATCTTTGGTCTATGCTGTTTAACTGCCAGGCTATTATGCAAGTCTATGCATACTCGTCCTTGGCACTTAAGGACATACGATAATACAAATGCAGGAAGACAGGATAAGACATGGAGCACAGCAAAACCGGGAGGTCCTAATTGAAGATCAGTGACATTGTGGTGTCACAATCATTACCGTCTCCTACGGTGTCGGTGGTGGCAGAGGCACTTTACACGTGTCCCATTTTTTCACTTGAACACAGTGTTAGGAATTTTAAGCTTTCGGAGCCATAAATTACTGGCTCTGTCAGCCCATCCTCAGCCTTTCCAATGAGTGGAATTGGCAGCACTCATAACACCACAGGGCATGGGCACGGCTAACGCAGGCCAGGCAGACCAATGCTGGGATCACCCAGCCGACATCCTGTCAAAGGGAGCACACAGGCTCTTCAATGGCCTGGGGGCACCCAGGCCCAGGCCAACACCAAGGGTGGCAGTGGAATTGCCCAGCAGGGACACCAGCACCTCGATGCAGAGTTTCCCGGCAGGGGTTTTGCGGATGCGTGGATGCAGAGTTGCCCAGCAGGGGCTCTGGTGACATTGAGGGGGGGGGCATAGGAGACAGCGTTGCCCAACAGGGGCACTGTCAGAGTCAGGGGAGTTGCTGTGATGGTCTCGCGTAACATAGCGGGCCTGCAGCGTAGCAAGAAAGACACAGGACACGGAGCACTTCAAACTCACATCCTCTTTATTTTAACTTCTTCCCCGAACTCCCCGATCCCGCCCCCCGTTACATCACTTCCCCTTCCTCGTTCCCTCCCGCCCCTGTGTTACCATGGGAACGTCAACATGACATCTCCCCCCTTTTTAAACGGTTACCGGTGGGCTTCTAGTCCATTTCCTCTATCCATCGACGAGGTCTGTTCCGAATCCTCTGTGGACGGGCCTGACTCGGCCCAGGCGAAGGTCTGCTACCCACGATGGGGCTTTCTCTTTCTGGCTCGGCGTCCTCCGAGTCCCACTGATCCGCCTGGTAGGAGTCATCCGACTCGTAGTCTAGATGCATCTGCACCGTGCCGCTTAGCCTCTTGGCTACACTGGGGGGAAGTTCTTTGAAGTGAGATGAGTTTCTCGTGACGGACCCCTCGGACCCTTGGGCTGTGATCATAGACCCCTTTTTCTGGGTGACAAGCAAAGGTTCTTCGCGAAAGAGGGCCGTGTGCTTGTGTGTCGCCGGTTGTCGCACCGCTACTACATCTCCGACTCCAATCGTGGAGGGCTGAGCTTGCCTGCGAGCATCAGTATATTCTTTCATGCGAGCTTTCGCTGCTTCGTCTCTTTCTCGCACCTCTTGATCCAGGGCGGGTGATGGTGTCATGCCTTCTGCTTGTGGGATGCGTGTCTGGGTATTGCGTCCAAACATCAATTCAGCAGGTGTCCTTCCTGTGGTGCTGTGAGGGGTTTCTCTATAGTCTCTCATCAATTGATTTAGCACCTGCTCATATGGCTGGCCTGTGAGCCGGGCGATTTGGAGGGCTCTCTTCAAATTGGCCATAAATCGCTCTATCATCCCATTCGCCTGAGGCCATAGTGGCGTGACCTTTTTGTGGTGGAAACCCATGTAGTCTGCAAATTGGGTGAACTGATGTCCACAGAATGGGGCCCCGTTGTCCGTCTTGAGTACTTGTGGTACCTCGTAGGCTGAGAACATGTGGTCCAGAACTGGGATGACATGATGCGCTGCAGTGGATGATATGATCCTTACGTCGGGATACCGTGAGTATTCATCCATTACTGCCAGGACGTACTTCCCTCCTTCAATAGGCCCGAAAGAGTCCGCCGCCACTGCTTCCCATACTCTCTGTGGAAGTTCTGACATGACTAGTGGTTCGGGGTGTCGGTTTGGCGTAATGAGGCAACAAGTGGGGCATGTTTTCAGGGCGGCCTCTACTAGCTCATCCATGTGGGGAAACCACACCTTCTGCCGGAGCATGCGTTTGGTGGAGACCATGCTTCGGTGTGTCTCGTGTGCCAGTTCCACGACTCTGGCCCTCATTGCTTCCGGAATGAATAACTTGCAGTCCTTTAGGATCATGTGATCCTCTGATCCTGCCAGTATGTCTTTTACTTGTAATAGTCGTTCCACGTCCTCCTGCACCTTACCGCCGGCAGCTCTCCCCTTTTCTTTTGCTCTTCGCCACTGTCCTGACTCCAGACCTTCACAAATGATGCAGCAAGCTGGATCATTTTCACTTTCCCTGGCTAGTGTTTCCATGTTGATTCCCTCTGGGGCAACCTGGTGAACAAGATATCGTAAGTATCTGTCAGCCACGGATGGTTCTGGGGCAATTTCTCCTCTTGGTCTCCTGGATAAAAAATCAGCCGGGTTTTCACCTTTTCCAGGTCTGTGGACGATCTCGAATGCACAGTCTTGAAGCCTCAGACCCCATCGGGCGATTCGCGGGGGCATCTTGGCCTGTGGGTTGCCATATAGGAACAGGAGTGCCTGATGGTCTGTGACAACTTGGAAGGGTTTGCCATAAAGGAATAGATGGAAATGTTCACACGCCCATACGACAGCAAGTCCCTCCCTTTCCGCTTGAGAATATGCTGTTTCTGTGGAGGATAGGCTGCGACTGGCGTAGGCTACTATCTGCTTCCTCGACGGGTCTTTTGGGTCCTTTTGTGCCAATATAGCACCCAGTCCAACAGGGCTGGTGTCAACCGTGAGTTCAGTCTGTCTGCTTGGGTCGTAGTAGGACAAGTTTTCTGCTTTGGCTACTCTTTCCCTTATCAGTTCGAACGCCTTTTGGCACTCTTGTGTCCACTCAAATTTGGTGTCCTGATGTGTCAGTTGTCTGAGCGGCTCTCTGACCGACGCGAAATCTCGAATGTATCAGTTACAATAGCTGGCAAGACCCAAGAACGACCGAAGCTCTGACACATTGGCGGGGGCTGCCGTGTCGTTAAGTGCTGCCACTTTTACCGGGTCCGGGGTCATACCTGCTTCAGAGAAGATGTGTCCGAAGAATTTCAGTGTGTTCTTCCAAAATTCGCATTTCTCTCTGTTAAGCGTGAGATTGGCATCATGTAGCGCTTTGCACACCAACATCAGGGTCTCATCGTGCTTGTTAGCATATGTTCCGAACACCAGGATGTCATCGGAATAATTTAGACAGTTCGGAATGTGCTTTATAACGTTGTGGACCTCAGCCTGGAATGTTTCTGCGGCCGACGACACCCCAAAGCTTAGTCTCTTGTATCTGAAGAGACCAACATGTGTAACAAACGTTGTGATGTTTCTGCTGTCTGGGTGTAGGACTAGTTGATGGTATCCCTTTTGTAGGTCCAGTTTGGAGAATACTTTCGCTCCATTCAGCAAATGTATCATGTCTGTGATTCTTGGCGCCGGGTGTCTTTCCCTTTTGATGGCCTGATTAGGGCGTCGCATGTCTACACATAGTCTTATGGTATCCGAGCCTTTCTTGGGAACCGTGACAATCGGTGAGACCCAGGTTGTGGGACCAGTGGCCCTCTAGATGATGTCTTGTTCGAGTAGCTTTTTGAGTTCATCCTCCATTTTTTTTTAATGTTAACTGGAATCCCTCGATATGGCTGTGCTACGGGGCGGATGGAATCGTCCACATGGAGCCGTATTTGTCTGTTGCAAAGCTTCCCTATCCCTTTGAAGATTTTGGGGTATAGATTGTTCACCATTTCAACAGGGTCTATGTATTTGTGCACCATGATGTTGTACAAAATGTGGATGAGGCCCATGTCCGCGGCTGCCTTAAAGCTAAGGACGCAACCACTGTTTGTCTCGGTGGCTAGTACGTGTATGGGTACCTTCATTTCATGGCCCTTGTACCTGCAGAGGCCATTGAATTGTCCCAAACATTTCAGAGGTGTCTTGGCCCCACATGCATATTTGTTCACAGTTGCCGGGTGTAATTTGGGTTTTTGTGGGAGATCGTTGTAAATCTTCTCGCTTACCACATTGACGGTGGCCCCAGTGTCTATGAGAAATTCAGTTGGCTTTTCTTGAAGTTTGATGATGAGCGTTGGGCTGTGGGCGGTTGCTATGGGGTTCCCTAGTGCATATACATATGCTTTCCTCTTCTGATCGCTCCCTGATGAGCTGAGGTCAGAATCTGTGGGGGACTGTTCCACCAGGTATCGCACGTGGCGACGGGACCGGCGGACCGTTCTTGGACGCATGGCTTGCCTTCTCCTTTCCCTTCTTCTTTGCCGGTCTTCTCCGGACTCTCTGTCTCGCTGATCACCTGCAGGTTGATTTGGAGTGGTCCCTGTGGTGGGGACTGGATTGTTGCTTGGGAGCCCTCCGTGTCTGCTTCTTGGGCGAGAGGTGTTTTCCCTGGGCCTGTCTCTACCTCTGTCGCGGAACAGTCTGCACACCGCCTTGAAGTGACCCTCTTCGCCGCACGAGGTGCACCGTTGGCCTATGGCTGGACATGTACCCTCATGTGGATATTCGAAACCGCACTTATAGCAGAAGAGTTCTTCGGGTTTCCTTTCCAGTTGAAATTTGTTGACGTTCTCCCCTATGGTGGTGTTGCCGAAACTTTCGACCTGGGAGTCGATGGCTCTCTCTACTCTCGCCAGTGCTAGAATTTCCTCCAGCGTGCGAGATTTCTGCAGCAGCTTCCGTCGAAAAGTCTGTGATTCGCACCCCGAGATGATTTGCGATCTTAGTACTTCGGTATTTGAATAGTTGGCAAAGTCACAGTGCTTTAGCTTGGTGCGTAGTCGCATCACATAGGCATCCATGGACTCCCCTTTGATCTGCTTGGTGCTATGAAATAGATGTCTTTCGTAATCTACATTGGTATGGGGTGCAAAATATGCCGCTAATGCTTCTTTGAGGCCTTGGATCGAGTCTATGGAGTCTTGTGGCATCTCATCGATTATGTCTCGGGTTGTAGGGCCTACAGCTAGTTTTAGCAGACATACCTGTTGTGCATCTGCGACTGGGCCCGTAGCCCCCATGTACAGGTCGAAATCTCGGATCCATTTGGTCCACCGAGGGCCCATGTTACTTGTGTCCGTTACATCAAATGTTCTCGGCATTTGGGCAGCCAAAGTATCCGGTAGCTGGTAGGGCACATGATCTGGTGCGGGTGTTCCCTGTGCTGGGGGCGCGATCGCCTGTGCCTGCCCGCCTTGGCCATCGTCTTGTCCTGACATGGTGATGGGGGTTCTGTTGCCGCCTCCGGCCCTCAACTGTGTGGCGTGCCTTTGGGAAGGCTGGTTCTGACCTTTCTTCTAGGGTGTGGCCCCGCCGGTGTAGGACGGCCGCCTCACAGGGCACGAGCACTGTCTGCAGAGAGGGGGGGGCACCCTGCTCAAGTTCCTTCAGGGGGGGCCTTTGGCACTCCATGCGGCACCCTGTGAGCTCCGAGACGGCCTGCAGGGCTTACCTCCTGGATTCACGTGCCTGGGGGCCTTTCGCGGGCTTCCTGAGCCTGCGCTTCTTCTTGTTAGCGCGGGACACGTGAGAATTGTGTCCAGGCTGGTCGCCGCGCAGGGTTGCTCCCGGCGTGGGTGTTGGGCGCGGATGTTGGGTCTCGCCTGAGGCAATGACACGTCGCTGGGGGCATGTTCTCACCGCCGCGGCCCGGTCCGCGCGTAAACTACGCCAGCTGGCGGGGACCGCTACTGCAAGCTTCTTCGCTGCGTTCGGCGGGGGTGGGCTGCTGTGGGCTTCTAGGAGCGTGGCCCTGCCCCGATCCCATCCTAGTCGCCATTGTGATGGTCTCGCGTAACATAGCGGGCCTGCAGCGTAGCAAGAAAGACGCAGGACACGGAGCACTTCAAACTCACGTCCTCTTTATTTTAACTTCTTCCCCGAACTCCCCGATCCCGCCCCCCGTTACATCACTTCCCCTTCCTCACTCCCTCCCGCCCCTGCGTTACCATGGGAACGTCAACATGACAGTTGCTAGGGCTGGAAAAGACCCGGGGCTTAGCTGATGTCAGAATTGTCGGGACTGGGGGCTAGCTAATCTGTTGGCTGTAGCTCCTGAGATTCAATCTGGGGCTACAACCAAAAGATCAGGGGCTATAGCCCTCTTCCCCCCCCCTAGCAACGCCCCTGGTCAGAGTGGTAGGCCCTGCAGCAGCAGGCCCTCTGCCTGCCACGCAGCTCCCGCATCGCGCTGCAACAAAAGACACATGGCAGGCAAGAGTCAGTTTACATCCACTGACGAGCCGGAACGGTTTTTTATCTGTTTAGTCACATGATCACTGACATGTGACCTTAGCACGAGCCCTGGGAAGGACTTGTTCTCCACAAGGGATTGCACACCTCACTCCTCCTTTTCCATAACAAACTAACAAATGACAAGCATCAGTGGACACCAAATCATTTGACAGTTGCAAACAGTAGTCACATACATTGGAACTCAGGTTGGGATCATCACTACCTACAAACATACCTTGGTGGTTTCAAACATACAACATACACTGAGCGTTGGTACACATTTCAGGGTGCCAGTCAGGGTTGGTGGACTGCTGGTGACCCATTGTAAATTCCACATTTAAACAAACCCTTTATTAACCTGGGTGAGTGGAACTAAAACCACTGAATGACACTATCGGTGGCTCCTGGTACCATTTAAAGCATACCCACCATATGCAGGAACACAGCTTCAAACAACATTTGAGCTGGACCCACTTTGAACATGTCCCGGGTCTGCAGGCTCTCAGCATTTATGGATGGCTACTGAGTCCATTTTAAGCATTTACGGGGCTCCAGGATCCAGCCCAACTTACATTAGTGTCTGTTCAGGACAATTTAGTTCCCAGTTCACGGGCCAACAAAGCCGCACCTGGGGGCAGCAGGGGCCACATCGGCTTGGTTCATTGACGGTGGGGGGCAGGCAGCAACACTGGTGGCCGGGTGACAGGTCATGCATTTCACTCCCCAATCCAGACAGGGGCTGTTGGCGAAAAGGCGCACAGGCACTCATGGGAGCTGCAACCCTTGTTTGCCATTTCCCTTCTCTTCTCATCGTTTTCTGCAATCTTCCTTTTAAAACCCCTCTTGCAGATTGCCTACACCCCCAGCTTCCACTGGGGTGGTTGGGCCGCATGTTATTAAACGAGCGTGGGAGGCCGCACTACTTCAATCCTTCCCTCGGCAGGAGTGTTTCTTTGGCATGGGAGGGTGCACAAGCACTCGTGAGAGATGCACCCTCTGCCTGCCACACAGCGCCAGCATCGCGCTGCAACAAAAGCTGCATGGCAGGCGGGAGTCAGTTTACATCGACTAACGAGCTGGAACTGGTTCGTCCCTTTTATTTGTTTAGTCACATATTCAGTGGTGAAGTGGGCGGGAGCGGTCGGGAGCGGTGCTCCTCTACTTTTTAAAATTACGTTTTACAGCTCCTATACTTTCATTTTAAAAAGAAACCTTTCCGGAATGGTTTCGTTTTAAAATAAAAGTGTAGGAAGACGTTGCAGCTTGCACTTTCAGTGCACTGCACTGGACATTCCCTTAAACAGCAGGTGCATTGTGTGTGGGAGGGGGCATGCTGATGGGGTTTGTGGTGAGCGGGGGCAGGCCAGCAGGGAACATAGTTCCACTACTTCTTTTTGTGCACTCCGACCTCTGCATGGTCTCTGACATGTGACCTTGGCACGAGCCCTGGGAGGGGCGCAACCTCTACAAGGAGTGGCACACCACAGGCTCTACACAGCATACACAATCCAACAACCCGCAAATCTAGTTTGGTAGGAAACTAACTTTCTTCTATTACTTCAGAAGAATAATATGTATCTGCAAATGGTTTCATTTTCAAACCCAAGGCATTTGATTTCTTGCAGTCAGTTATCTGTCTGTAAAATATACTAACTTCATCCTTCAATGCTGGATTGGGTGCACATGTCTTTTAAATACCATTACCTCCCCCGATTGGAGTCTATAAAGAGGCTAGAACCTATAACAGAATTGTACTTTTCATGTCAGTCCCTGCTTTAACCCCGAACCTATTTTGTTAGACATTTGTCTGACATTTAAAAATGCTCAGGTTTGGAAGTACAGTACATCCCTACTGTGAAAATATGAAATCCCATATTCAGAAATCCACTTGGTACGAAGAAATAAGAGACATTGGAGCACTACTTGTGTTTATCCAGTCTGCAAATCCAAACGAGTAGCACCCTAGCACCAGCATCCCACCTGGGGCCCTACATAGATATCCTACGGGCAGTTTCCCTCCTACATGGCTGACTCCCTGGAGCTGAAAGGGACACAATTCAGGGAGCATGTAATTGTATATTTGTGGCCACATTCCTACCAGACAGGGGGTAGTACTAAGGATATGGACTCTCACAACCGGGAAGCCCCCGCCTTGGGACCTTCCTCAGTGTCATGAGTGCGAAGGTCACGCAGTTCTCTTTTTTCCTTGGAATTCTGGGAATTGTATTTTTGTATTTTCCATTTTAAATTTCGGACTACACATCCCAAAATTCCATGAAAAAAACAGGACTGGGTGACTTTATCACGCATGTTGTGTATCGGCCATTTAACTGTGGGCGTATTGTCCCTTTAAGGAAACAAGTCATGATCTTAATAAAAGGGGCTCTGCTGGTACGTGATGCTCACTGCAGCAGAGCCCCAGGAAGTGGCAACTTTGTCTCAGTGTTGTCCTTGTGTGGATGTTGCCGTGTGGCCATGGCCTGTTGGTGCAGCCACAGCCTGGTAGCCCCCAGAGCCGAGGCTGCTGTCTGCTGGGTGCCCCCAGCCACAGTGTCCGAGTCCTGTTATCCGGACTCTGCAGGGTGCCCCCTGCAATCCGTCCGGGTGATTCCAGCAATCGGTGCGGCCTGGCCAGAAAGCCAAGGCGACGAAGGTGGTCGGCTAGACCCGCGCAGTGTGGGGAGCAGCACCGGCTGAACAAAGGAAGTGGGCGTGGCCTGGGGGATTCCGAGCCCGCTGCCGTGAAGGTGCGGAGGCCCGCCGCCGTCTCCCTGGATGCAGGAAGAGAAGAAGGTGAGGAGCAGCAGGTCCTTGCGCGCCAGCTCCAAGGGAATACAGAGCAAGGCGAGTGAAGATGTAGAAAGAAGGGGCGTAGCCCGTGCACACCCGGGCCTGCGGCGGTGAAACGAGTGGAGCACTGCGGCCTGGTGGCACACCCTGCAGGACGGAATAAAGACTTGTGCATGTGCGCGCCATGTCCTGAAGTAGAGTGAGGAGGAGCTGCAGTGCCCGGGTCCCCCATCACATCAGGACGGCGGGTGCGAACAGTGAAAGCCCCAAAGTGAACAGAGGTACTGGGGCAGGTGTGGACAGGTGTCCCCAGAAGGCTCTGAGATACGAACGAAAGGGCCTGTTTTGTTAGTTTGCATACATGTAGGCAGAGCGTGAGGCTCGGAAATCACTGGTTCATGTGAAGAGGGACATATCAACCCTTTTAGTTTGTCGGCTACAGTCCCCCATGAAGAGCGTCTACTTTCCACCAGGAAGAAATACCAGAGAGGCGCTGCACTCATTAAGGAGGGGACAAACCAGGGGACAAAACGGCCACTCACAGCCTGTCAGCTACCGTCCCCCAAGAGGAGTGGTTAAGAAGGAGGATGAGACGCCTGCTGTGGCACAGGTTCCGGCCAGTGGGGCGTCCCCTCATAGAGTCACTGGTGGGTAGACTAAGGTACCTGGAAGGGTAGCGGCGCCAAAAGGAGTGCTTGTGCGTCCACAGTGACAACCAACTAGCTTAGCTACATCAGGTGCCCATCAGCAGTGAGCATAAACTGCGCGACGTCAAGCAACCATCATGGGGGATGAGGAAAATGAAGGGGCGTGTTGACAGAATCGCCAGCTTACGCCCCTGTATCCCTTCGATGTAGTAGAAGCACCTGTCAGTCTAGGACCCCAGTGGGCGGCGTGGGTGGAGAACCTCGAGCTATACTTCAAGGCCATCGAGATCAAGGACAGGGCAAAGCACCCAACTCTCCTGTATTCAGCCGGCCCGGCTGTCCAGAGACTGGTCATAACCTTGCGAACCAGGGACCAATCGTATGAAGCAGGCATTGCAGCACTGAACGAGTACTTTATGTCTATGGTCAATCAGGACTATGATCGGTTCAGGATGAGATGAGCGAGCCAAGAGGAAGAGGAGAGCCTCGATGCGTTTCATGGCAAGCTTTGTGGCATGGCGTTGTCCTGCACTCTGGGCAACTTTGAGGATGACGAGATCAGGACTCAGATCATTTACGGCTGTAGCTCTGCTAAACTGCAGAAACAGGTCCTCAGGGAGCCAGTGTTGGGCCTTGACCGAGTCCTAGAACTGGGCCATGCCTAGGATCTGGCAGAGGTGCGTGCCTCGGCAATGGACCTCTCCAGGAAACAGCTCAAGGTGGAAGTCCCCATGCAACGGGTGAAGTTGGAAGAGGTGTCGGTCTTGGGAAAATGGCAAGGAGGTAGTCCAACAAGAAAAGGGGAGAGGCCATGGAGAGAGTCATGTGCAACGCTATGCCCTCAGTGCAGATGGGGTCTCCCACCCGCGCATGAGTGCCCAGCCAAAGGACACACGTGCAGGAGGTGCGGAAAAGAGGATAATTTTGCACGGGTGTGTCCAGCCCCGACACCTCTCAGTATGATTGGGCCAGCAGCAGGGAGTGCGTCAAAGGAGACTACGGGGAGGAAGGCCCACAAAACAGCAACAGTGCAGGTGGCAGAAGACTACAGGAGGCCATATGACTATGCGGAGGAGGAGGAAGATGGGAACGTGTTCTTTCAGTCCTGCAGCGGCACAAGTGGCCATGAGTGCCTACAGCGGAAGCCCAGCGACCGGAGTGTGACTCCGCAGGGAAGACAGTTTGAGCTAGGCATATTTTGATACCAAAATGGGTCACTGGACCTCGAGTGGTGTGCAGACTGGAATGTACCACAGTTTGCTGTGATTTCTTAGGTGATAGGAGTGGTGTGTGGACTAGTATGCACTATAGTTGTGGGCCTGCGTAGTGGGCCGTTGTTTTGATGTGTGTTTGGTTTTGTTATAATAAAGGAGGATTGTTGTGTATCGCCCATTTTACTGTGGGCGTATTGCCCCTTTAAGGAAACGAGTCATGACTTTGTCATGAATCGTCTTAATAAAAGGGGCTCTGCAGGCACATGAGGCTCACTGTAGTAGAGCCCCAGGAAGTGGCAACTCTGTCTCAGTGTGGTCCTTGTGTGGATGTTGCCGTGTGACCACGGCCTGCTGGTGCAGCCACAGCCTGGAAGCCCCCATAGCTGAGGCTGCTGTCTGCTGGGTGCCCCCGGCCACAGTGTCTGAGTTCTGTGATCCGGACTCTGCAGGGTGCCCCCTGCAGTCCGTCCTCTGCATGCTCGCAGATCCATTGTCTGCTGGGTAATTCTGGCAATCGGTGCGGCCTGTACAGAAGCCAAGGGGCAGGTTGCCACAACTCAGGGAACTGGAAAGCTTGCCTGGCACCAACCTGCTCACTCCAGTCCGCAGTCACCTTCACCTCAGAATAATTTGTGAGACCTCCACTTGTCAAACATGTCATCATGTCATTGGTCCTGTCAATTGTCTCTCCCCTGTCTCCCGTCAAAGGGTTATCCCCCGTTCCACAACCACTGGACACCAAACTGCCCCCACAGTGAAGAGTCACGCCCTGAAGAGTCACCCACTGCAGTCCAGACAGGCTGGTAAATGAATACACGGGTGTGATGCCATTTTAAAACTTCCAGAAGTCAGTAAGTTCACAGCTCGTCATTTAAAAACCTTAGAGAAAGAACAGAAAACCGGCTGTGGCTGGTCCAAAATGCCAAGATGGTTAGAACAGGAATAATATAATGGAAGTGCGTTACAGGGCATGATGCCATGTGTAGTATAATAATAGGCAGTACGCTTCTGGGTGGCTGGTTCCGCTCTTTATTGAGACATCAATATTTGCAATGCAGAAAACATAAACACATATGTATATTCAAGTCATTGTGCAATTGGCCCTCAACTGTGCTGGATGCAGCAATGTCATTAAGTCTATAGGGATAGTTTATGTTTTCTCAGTAGACGAGCGCTTGGAGCCCGATTTGCTCCGTGTCCTCTCTGCTCTTTCTCCCCAGTTCGTGCCTCTCATTGCTTCACCCGGCTCTTCCGGGTTCCCCTGCCGAGATCCCGCGAGACCTAGCGTCACGCGATATCCCAACAGACCTCCCCTTGATAGTGCAGAAAAGCTTATTGCATAACACAGTCATTATACTTCACCGGTCTTCTGTGCTCTCTTCTCGGCCGATCTTCCTTCCTGCCACTAGTGTCCAGTTCTTGACCAGTTTCCTGGAAGGCTTCTGACTCATCTCCTTCTGCTACTTCTTCTATGGTCTCTCCCACTCTGGCTTCTTGTTCTTTTTCTCGTGCACTCGCTCTGTCTGGGCCCTTGTAAGGGTCGGGTTCCTCTTGCGATCTTTTTGCTTCCAGATGTTTCTCAAACATTGTTACTTGTTCCATGTTCCATGCGCGGCTATTCCGTGTGCGTACATGGTAAGTCCCTCTATCAATAACTCTTATAGGTTGACTGAACTTCGAGCCTGTTAATTGGTCCTTGCTTGGCAGTCGTATTTTTATCTAGTCTCCTTCCATCACCTCTCGATCTTGGGTAGTTCTCCTTCGGTCGCTCCATCTTTTCATGCATGCTTTGCTATTTTCCAGTCTCCACACAACTTCGGTCATATCCGCTTCATCATCTTCTCTTACTCTGGTCAACAATGGTGGTACCAGTGTAGACGCCACTCTCCTCCCTCTCAACATGCAAAATAGTGACATTTCAGTGATCCCGTTGGGATTTAACCTGTGGGCGGCGATGGCCTCTTTGACCGTTTTTAAGGGATCCATACCCGAAGCAGTTGCCAGTTGGATGGCTCCTTTACTGAACCTATTGGCTATCTCCACAAGTCCATTGGCTTGGGGATAGTACAGCGCAGCTTTTCTTTGATGAATGTTGTTTTTGTGCAGGAACGACTCCATATCCCTCGACACTAGGTGTACCCCATTGTCTGTGACTAACTCTTTAGGGAGACCTTCCCTCTGAAATATGGATGTGAGGACTTCTATGACTGTGGCAGTCGTGATGTTGGGGACAAACTCTGTTTCTACCCACTTCGACAGGTAGTGCACAAGTACTATGCCATACAGATGTTCGGGCGTCATTGCCTCCAGCGGTCCAATAAAGTCTAACCCCACTTTGGACCACACTGCTTCAGGGATCTCCGTGGGGGTCATCGGAGCTTGCCTGGTCGTTAAGTGTTTATCCCTGTTGAGACACTCATGGCATCTCTCTATCATTGCACACATTTCTTGATCCATGGAGGGCCACCAGTACGCTTCCCTCACTTTTCGCCGCGTCATGGTGTTCCCTAAATGCCCTGAGTGGGCTCTACACAGAATTACTTTTCTCATCGCCACCGGTGGTATCCCTTGATCGCTTTTCATGATCAATCTATCTGCCTCGGAAATTTCTTCTGCCACCTTCCAGTATGGTCTCATGCCTTCCAGTACTGACCTTTCATCTGGCCAACCGTTCCTGACCCATTCTCTGAGTCTCACCATTGTGTGGTCTTTACTGTCTTCTTCATTCCAATGCCCCTCGCTCAATTATAGGAAATCCTGGCCCCTGAGGTCTTGAATTGATGCTACGATGCATTCATCCTGTAGAAAGGTGGTGGCTTTGTCTTTGTCCTCTGGTAGCCTTGACATGCAGTCTGCTTAAGCATTTCTCCATCCTGCAATGTGGTTAATTTCAAAGGTTTATTCTTGCAGTTTGCCCGCTATGCGTGCCAACCGGGGTGTCGACGATTTTGTCCCTCCTGGACTGAGCATGTAGATCAGGGGCTTATGGTTGGTGACCAGTTTAAATTTCGTGCCCCACACATAAGTCCTGAAATGTTAACCCGCCCATGCGTAGGCCATCATCTCTTTCTCCACTGTGGAGTAGTTCTTCTCAGCCGAGAACAGGGCTTTGGAGGCAAATGCCACCACATGTTCTGCATCCCCTTTCTTTTGGGTGAGTACGGCCCCTAAGCCGCACGCACTGGCATCTGTGGTAATGACTGTACTCCATTCTGGATTAAACGGTGCTTCCACTATGCATCGTTTTATTCCCCCCATTGCCTCTTCTGGGCTTCCAGCCATGTGAACTCTGTGCCTTTTTTTAAGCAGATCTCGCAGTGGCATCGTAATTTCTGAAAACCTGGGGATGAATTTTGCATAGTATTCTGCGAGTCCTAGGAATTACCTCACTTCTTCCTTGTTAGTTGGCACCGGAGCTTTAATTATAGCTTGCACTAGGTTTTGTTTGGGGCTGATGCCTTGTGACGAAATCTTGTACCCCAAGTATTCAACTTCACGTACCCTTAAGATTAATTTTTCATACCTTAAGTTGACACCAGCCTCCTGTAACTTGGTGAGGACTTTCTTTAACGTAACGTTGTGCGTGTGTTCATCTACGGCGTAGACCAGTATATCGTTCTGGAAGTAGGACACGTTTCCTATATATCGTAGTAACAAGTCTATCATTCGCTGAAACGCCGAAGCCGCAGATGACAGGCCAAAGGGCATCTTGTTGAACTGGTAGATGCCGATTGGGGTGATGAACGCAGCAAGTGGCTTGGAGTCTTTGTGCAAGTGGATTTGATGATACGCATCCCTCATGTCCAACTTCGGGAACAGTCTGGCTTCTTTCATCATGAGGATGAGCTCATTAATGCTTGGAAGGGGGTAGCTGTCTGCGATGACTTCCAGGTTTAAGCTGGAAGATCAATGCACACCCATAGGTCTTGCAAGTTTTGTTTTTTGATGAGAAACACGGGACTCAACCACTCTGAGGTTTCGACTTCTTCAATGGTGCCCTCCTTCACCATTTTGTCGAGCTGGTTTCTGAGTATGTCTCTGGCTGTTGCTGGCACAGGACTCACTTTGTGTTTTACAGGGAATGCATTAGCCTTGAGCAGTATCTTATGCACAAAGTATTTGATTTTTTTCTGGCCTCTCAGAAAACAACTTGGGAAAATCCTCTTTGACAGCCGGTGCTCCTCTTGTACTGACTGTTAGAACTTAATCCTCTATGCTGGTGTCTAGTATGAATTTGAGTTTGACTTGATCGTCCCAACCCAGGTCTGCTGGGCCTTCTTGACCGAAATATATACTTGTGGTAGTTTCTCTCACTTTGAACTCCACTTTCCCTTTGATGTATCCCAGTAATTCAATGGATGCCCCTTTGTACACTGTGGGCTTGTGGCACGTGCTGAGGACTTCAACCTTATCGTTGTCCATCATCTCTTTGTATGTGCGAAGGGGTAGAATGGTTAAATCCGAACCAGAGTCTGCGATGACTCTTGTCTCCATGCAGTTTACTCTGATGGCGCAGTGGGGCTTTTCCCTCCTGGCTCATGAGCTGTTCACCATTAGCACCGTGGGCCACCCTTCTTCTTCGGATGATGATGATTCTCTCTCTGCATTGTACTCTGCATTGATGCTGGTAACTTTTTTATTTCGCCATTTGCATACCAGCAAAAAGGGGCCTGATTCTCTTGCACGCTGAGCACGCTTTGTCTCTAGCAGGACATTCCCTATCGTTTGCCAAGTGCTTCGTGCTGGTGCATCTGTGGCACTTCAGGCGTTCCTTCGTTCCCCACTTCTCTTGCATCATCGACTCCTTTCTCCTTCTTGCTCCGGAATGCGACAGCCTAGATTTCAGCTGGGCCCGATCCGCCCGCATATTCTTTCCGACAATCCTGCGGTCTCCTCAACCGTCCTCGTAATTTCGACTGCTTTTTCCAGCTGTTATTCTTTTTTCTAAAATGAACTTATCCTGCACTTTTCTGCTGTTGGTGTGTACCGTTAGCATGTCGCAGATCACTCCTTCTGCGTTGTTCCCGAAGTTTCACAGTGCAGCTAATTCACGTAGCTTCGTTACATAGCCGTCCACAGGTTCGGATGCCTCCTGTTTGCGACTGTAGAACCTAATCCTGTGCAAAACTGTATTTTCCTTGCTGGCAAAACGTTTAATAATTCTTCTAACCGCCTCCTTATACACGTTGTCATTGTCATCCACTACCACTTCTGGCATAAGGCTTGCAAATATACTCTGACCTTCAACGCCCAGCGCGTTCAACAACATGGCTCTGCGCCTTGCCGCCGTCTTCCAGGTACGTAGTGAATAGGGGTTGCCATTGTGGCCATGGAATGGTAAGCTTACCTGGTGTTTGTAGAAAAGGCGGGCTGGAGTTGCCCTTTACATGGTGCCGCGTGGGTTTTAGCCCTGATCCTCGTCGGCAGATATGTAGTATAATAATATGCAGTGAACGTCTGGGTGGCTGGTTCAGCTCTTTATTGAGGCATCAATATTTGCAATGCTGAAAACATAAACACATATCTATATTCAAGTCCTTGGACAACTGGCCCGCAACTGTGCTGGTTGCAGCAATGTCATTAAGTCTATAGGGAGAGTTTATGTTCTCTCAGTAGAGGAGCGCCGGGGGCATGGCTTGCTCTGTGTCCTCTCTGCTCTTTCTCCCCGGTTCGCGCCTCTCATTGCTTCTTCCGGCTCTTCCGGGTTCCTCTGCCGAGATCTCGCAAGACCTAGCGTCACTGACATCCCAACACCATGTGTTCTGAGCAAAGGCATCATAAACATGTGCTTTTTTGGGCCCTGCTGGCATATATTGTGGGCTCGGGCATCATGAAAGGCTGGTCTCATACATGCCAACACTCCAGATTTAGGCTGGAGACTCCCAATTTTTGATTGAAAAATATTGCAATTTTTCACGTTCTCCCGCCTAAAATAAATCTTTGCCCAATGCATTCCAATGGCAAAATCTGTGTCTCCCGATGTTTCGGATGTAATCTCCCGCACAGGTGTGTTGAAATGTTGGCAGGTCTCGCTCGCTCATTTACACCCCTGCACTTATTAGACTGCACTTAATGTGCCATTACAATATAATGTGCAGTGCAATAAAACACAAACTAACCAGCTAGTGTTGTTCCGAGAAGACATTCACATCGTTGCGAACACCCTGTTCACAGTCCACCTTTCTGTGCGATTTCAAAATGCAAGGCAATAAAATCAGATCGGTAGTTATTTGCTGGTTCTAAAAGCTATCGAATATTTGAACATATATCAAAGCTTTAAAAAAAGGATTTCGATAATTACCTACCTATTTTAAGAAAAGGAGCAAGCAACAAGCTCACAGGTCCAAAAGAGCAGGCACTGCTGAGATTCGAACTCAGGATCTCCTGTTTACTAGACAGGCGCTTTAACCAACTAAGCCACAGCGCCATCTGCGACTACTATCGTTTCTCTTAGTAGTACTTTGTCAACTGCGAGCAATGTGCTTCTCACTCATTAGTATTTATGCTTGATTTAATTTGCACCCACAAAAGTAGCGCGCCTTTATAAGACAAATGTAAGTGCGGGCTGTTAATTATTACTGAAAGCATCGCACTTTGAATGAATGCTTCGATCTTTCCCTGCCCTGTTCTTTGGATACCTATCACTGCTTGTGAATGGAATCAGAGCAAGACCGTGTCAGTTCCTCTCACCAGCAACTGTGTTTGTTTATGTTTGTGATTTGTAAGAGGTAGGACAACCCGTGCTGGACAAACGTCCTACGTCATGAAAAGAATAAAGAGGTACGCTCTGCGTAGGCAGTTAGTCCTGAATACCGAGTTCTAATAAAGTACTGGAGGGCCAACATTCCACAAGGAACTGTCAGCCCTGGACACCATGCTGGTGGAAAAATCACGTGACTTTCCATTGTTCTGTTAGAGAAGCGGGCAGGCTCTTATGCATGCTGACTGCACATAACACAGGGGGGGGGATGGGCTAGTGTGAAACTGGTGCATGGGAAGCCGTGTGCCACTTTTATTAACAGCATCACGTGGTGTGTGCCACGTGCGCTTCACACGTCACATTGCATGAGCCCAAGAGGGGCCTAAGTCACAACAGATTGCTAGGGCAGCTTTTCCACCAGCATGGCATTCATGGATGCTAAATGAATGGAAAACAGCTGCCTCAATTTTTGCTTTCATAAAGCATGGAGTGTTGGCCCTATAGTTCTTTATTAGAACTCAATGGTCCCGAACGAGCAGACTGATCTGACCTATTGTAATACCCCCACATCCGTCTTTCTCATCCCAATACTTACCTTTGAGAGGCTCTGCCTCCTGCAGGAACACATTGTTTGGCGTCCCTCGACTACGGGGTCCCCCTGCAGGGCTGGTAAACCCCGGGGACTGAAGGATGTCTGGTGCCCTCCCTGCGGGGTGTCTGGGTCCAACAGATGGGTGCATGATACAGCGAGCTGTCCTGGAAGTCCATGGCGTTTGGTACATCATCAGGACGGGAGGTGAGGAGCAGCCTTCTGTGGGGAATTTGGGCTGGTTCCACGCAGTGCTCCTCTAATCCTGTAACATTGCTCCCGCGGCGAGTTCCATGCCCAGTAAGGTAAGTGGAGGCGGTGCTTTGGTGCTCGAACAGCCATTGCTAGGCAACCTTATGCATCTGTAATGGTGCTGTTTTTCTGCACCAACTACTCTACGGGGCAACAGGGAGCATGATTGGCACGCACTGGGCAGGGTATACAACGGCCCATGTGTAGTTTCTAGGCAACCAGTAGCTTGCTGGAAGGTGGCGTGCAGGGCCAGTCTTACAACAGATTGCACCCCAGGCGGGAAGCATCGTTGGCTTCCCGCCTGGGGTGCAACGCCCCTCCCCCGACCTGTGATCTTATGCATGTGTCATGGGCTGAGCAGCGGGAGTGGGGACTATGAGTTAACAAAATTGTCAATGCTGGCATCTGCTGAATTTCATGAACCTCAGAAAACAGCAATAAGAGGGTCAAACCCGAACAGGCCTGGTTATGTTAGTCTGCTTTTGCTCTTCATTTTTAGTAACAATGACCAGTTTGCTGCTGTGACTCAGGTCAGAGAATCGACAATTTCAGATCTACACTGTCATTCGTATGACCTCAAACATTTAGCCACTCTTTAAAGGTGATGAACTGGTCTTGAACAGTGTTACTCAAACCTCCAAGAACAAGCACCAGCAACATACCCACCGATAGCTGTACAAGCCCGTCTATCGCACCATTAAAATACATGCATTTATGCAATATGTATTGCATCAAATATTTCACAGGAAGTTAAATATATTTAGGAGGGACACACGTAAACAATATCACTACTCCATGTGAGTGGTAAAGTCTACTTTAAACATATGCAGAGAGTTAACATGCATGTACAATTCAACATAGCTCCCAATGTTAATGTTGGATAGGTGGCGTTCTAAAATTATGACATTACAATGTGGACTTTACATTGAAACACACTGCAGTGCATTACCGCGGAAGAGAAATGGCAGTTCGAGTATTGGGGTTTGTTTCGCTCATGCTTGTGAACTCTCAAAATTCTTAAATGTTTCCTTCGTGATCACTCATTTTAGCTCCCGACAGCACCATGAAAATGTAAGATCGCAAAGAAAAACGATGTCTACCATCCCAACATAAAAACAAAAACAATCAAATTCTTAAAGGGTGGAAGATGACCTTTTCTTGGGACTCGTTAAGTTTACTTTTTGCAAATTACTAGTTGCGTGCTGCTTGAATAACAGCGGCCCTTGCACATTGTGCAGTGTATAGATGAATATCATTTCATCTATACACTGCATGCAGTGTATAGATGCGGGTATCAGGTGAAGCATCTGCAGTGTACCCCAAGCGTAATGCGCTTTGCCCTCCACCCTCAGCCCCCAGCCTTGCAGCCCTGCGCTTTTTCACATTCTCCATTATGGTAAAGAACATTGTCCCGAGCTTGGGAGAGAAATGGACTATGCAGAAGGAGCTGCCTCCCCAGGGTGTGTTTAGCTGCTGGTGTATCAAATGCAGAAATGGGTGGCATCAAGAGCCCAACGCTCTGAAACATCTTTTACGCACTGGTTGGTCACACGACAGAAAGTGTGAGCAGGTGATTCCCCAACACTTGAACCATTCTTTAGAGACCTGGCTTTGATTAATGTGGCGTTAGCTAGTCATGGCCATTTCCTAGTGTTTGTGTTAGAGGAGATCGGAAGCTGCACCGTTCAGGGTATTTTAAAGGCCATGAATTGATGCTACAATTCATGGCCTTTAAAATGGAACAAAGAAAGTGAAGCATGCATCCTACAAGTCTGGGTATTTGCATCATACGGAAGACGGGCCAAACGTCCACGGAGACGGTTTCTACTGTAGTTGCTGAGTCTCTTTCCAAAGCCAGCTGCTGTGCAGACTTCGCTCAGCTTTTGGTCCAGTGCCTGCATCCATCCTTCACACCATCATTCACAAGGCGCGTTCTTGTAGGTGTTTGTTTATCTCGTTAGACTAGCATGATTGCTATTCCAAACAAAAGAAGCACAACGACAAAGAAGAGTATAAGACAAGTCTGAGCGAACAGTGAAATGTATGAAACTCTTGCAATAAAATAAAGTCAGCAGTGCATGCCCAGGAAAGAGAGAACGACGAACAATATGCTCGGGAGCGGGAACTTGGGGGGCATAGTAACCCCCAAACCGGCCCAAGCGTGGTACTGGCCTCCAGGACCTCACCCTCGAAGTGATTTTGGCCCAGCCAATGGACCGACCAATCCAACCCCGCTGGAACGTGCAACTGTCTAAGATCTGCTGACGGTGACACTATGCCCAGGTCTTCCGAGAACCGGCCTTTTGATCTCCTGAGGAGAGTCCACCACCAGTGCTCGCTTCCTTTTTCATGACTACTTGAGCCTTGACAAAAGTGTCTAGCTTTGTGGCCGCCAGAGGCTGTTCTTGGATGGTCCAGTCATCTCCGCAATACCATTTTAAAATAAATAAAACGCCTATGCAGCAATAGGCCTCCCCTGCAAGGATGGGATCAGGAGGAAAGAAGTGTGCTTGCCTCGGCAGGCTGTAGTTACTGCAGGGTTTCCTGAAACAAGGCCAGTCAGTGAGGGCAGGATGCAGCAACTGTTTGTATTTGCTGATTCTGCTGCTGCTTGGCAGTGTGTGCTTGTACTGGGAACAACTTCAGGATTTAGTGACCCACTTGCTCCTCTTTTCTGTAATGGGAGGGGCAGACAACACCAGCCAGCCCCAATAGATCCACACTTCAGTGTTAGTGCGTGCCCATAGCCTGGAGGAGGGCACACCGCACGTGCGTCCATGGGCCTGGCTGGCACCAGCAGCGCCGGCACCACCCGGGGCCGGGGAAGGTAATAAAGCAACAAATGTTGCTAATTTATTTGCCAATTGCCCTGCCCTGCCTGAGGGCCGAGGCCAGGCCTGTTTCTTGGCCCGGACGAGGCAGGCAACTGCCCGGGGTGTAATAGCCCCTGGGGACACAATTGCCCCGGTCCCTGGAGCCTCTGGAGGGGATGGAATTCCCTAGTTTGTGGGGTGGCACATTGACGTGGGGAAAGTTCCGCAGGTCAGGTGCTGGCGCTGTCCCTTCCGACTGTAATGTCACGTAGTACAAAAGTACTACGTGACATTACAGAAGTCAGAGGCTCCCTCTGACCACTTTTGCACCACTTGGGGTGGGGGCATAAGCACACCAATAAAAACACTTTAGGTCCCCCTGCAGCTAAGGCCAGCCCCTTCCATCACAATGCCGGCAGGAAACTGCTAATGGTGGCCCATTAGTCACTAAATGGTTTCGTGCTGGCATTGGGATGGGAGGGGAGGTGCAGTGGGTTGTGGGGAGTGTGTGTGCCTTGCAGGGATGCACCGTGGGCCCCAACACGGTACAAACGGAGACCCGTTTGGGCCCATGGTGCGTCCCTGCAAGCCCAGAAAATGGCCAAAATAATAATTTAAAGCAGCGCTATTTCTTTCATGCCGCTTCTTTTCCAAACTACATATCAATTACACTTTAAACCACTTCCATGGCACTGGTGGTGAGTTACTTCACTATGCGGACAATAGTTTTGACCAGTGTTGCTGAGTAAATATTCTTTAAGCTACGAACCGGTTTATTCATTTATTTATTTGTGCAATGTTTGTCGGGTACATGGAGACAGATTATTTATTTATGCAATGTGTGTCGGATACCTGTATCCGACACACATTGCATAAATAAATAAATATGAAAGTACCCGACAAACATTGCATGAATAAATAATCCTGGTCCATGAATCCTTACAACAGTCAAGACTTTACTGTATCAAAGCATAACCCTTGATTCCCATTCAAAGAATGTTAAAGTGATTGTTTATTGGGTTCAGGTGTCTCCTTGCCATTGCTCTTTTGGTTTAGGTTGCCTCCAAACCTCCTTCAGCATCTTGTGTTCTTTGTTGGTTGTATATACTGCATCCTGTGCCATATTCATGGTCTCTTGGTTGGTGTGCCCAGTCCTCATTATCTGCAGCCTAAGTGGGACTGGGGCATAACATTCTCTTGGGCACCAGTGAAAAAGTGGCCCACCGTTGCAAATGGCAATTAATTCCTTGTGTGACAGACTGTTTGACTTTGGGTAGGAGTTCCTTAACGGTGTAGTTTGGGAATGGCGTGCAGGGTGCAGTGGGAGTGGTGCGCGGTGTGTGGCGGGAGTGGAGCGTGGGGTGCGGTGGGAGTGGCGCATGGGATGGGGTGCGGGGGGCGCATTCCTAATGTTTTGCCCTGGGCACCAAATCCTGAGAAACTGCCGAGGTCACAGCCTGCAGCAGTGCCAGTGGTAGAATACACGTGTAACACGTTCATTTCCTAACATTATAAAAATGAACAGGTACATTCATTTTTGTAATGTTAGGAAACCAACGTGTTACACGTGTATTTTAGCACTGCGGACTGCTGGTGCAGCGCCCCCTAGAGGCAGACTGACGCAAAGACCGGCCCTGGTGGCGTGTGTGGTGTAGTGAACCCTCATGTGTGAATTGCCCCTTTAAGGGGATGTGTCCAATTGCCCCTTTAAGGGGATGTGTCCCTCGCCCTTGTATTGCCCTTTTAAGATGGGCCATGGCTTTGTCATGGCCAAAGCTAATGAAAGGGAGCCCTGCAGGTATGTGCGTTAGAACGGCTGCAGACTCCAGAAGAGGAGCTATTGAGTCCGTGTCTCATTGCATGTAGGCTGTAGGCCTACACGCGGAGGCCCAGGCCTGCAGGCTCTGATGCCGTGGGACCCTCGTGCCAGGACGGTGGCAGAGGTCTGCATGGTCAGGGGCCTGGCAGGCTGTGCTCCCACCCCCAATGGTGCTGATGCCCCATAGCACTAGGGAGCCTGCCTGATGTCCAGGGCAGGCCACAACCCCCACAGGCACTGGGCCTGTAATGTGCTGAAGAGAATAGCACCAGGGGTGCCTGCCAGATGTCCATGGCAGGCAACCCCCAACAGCGTCCTCGCTACGGCAGCGGTAAATGCATTGTGAAAAGGAAGCATTTAGATCTGAGGACCTCCTCTTCTTCTAATCACGCAGCTCAGAAGAGACAAAATTACTGTAAAGAGTATATGAGTCAATGGGCTTCAAGGAACAGAAGATGGTGGGACAGTCCATGTACCCTAAGGTCTGGCAAGATACACATACACCCAAGGTCATTCTCCCTTTAATATCCAACGTATGGGAAAACATTATTAGAGAATGGTCTGACCTCGAGCATATTAGCATGCCTAGGTTTATGTCAAAACTATACCCGCTGAAGAGTACAGATTGCCGGTATCAGTAGAAGTAGACAAGGTTTTAGCAAGTCTGGTAGGCAGATCGGCCATGCCTGCAGAAAAGGCAGCAGCCAAGGACGCTGCTGATAGGAAGGTGGACCCTGCATTGAAAAAGTCCTATTGGTGATCCCACCTAGCACTAAGGGCCAACACCTATCGAGCGTATGCTGTGGACACAGTGTTGTAAGGTTTCAGGATGCAGTGACAGACCCTTGATGAAGGTATTGACGGTGACCAGTTCTTGCTGGACATGCAGAGACAGGTTGAGGTCATGTGCGACCTTATTTACGATGTGGTGATAGGAACTGCAATGGCTATGGGCACAACCATCGCAGGACATGTGTCAAAAATTGGAAGTCAGAGGTCTCCCAAAAAGCCATGACCCTAAAGCTGCTGTTTAAAGTACAGAAATTGGTCAGGATGCTTTGGCGACCAGAGTTCGCAGGTATGAAGTCTTTATATTGAAAATGTTATGAAGAATGAACTTATATCGAATCTTTTATAACAAACATGTTTATGAATAATGCACTTAGGCGTGGGGTAAAGGGTTAAATCTTTTTGGGAAATGGTTGGGGTGGGTTTTTAGGGGTGTGAAACGAGGGTTTGGAGGAGTGATCCCCCCAAAAAAACATGAATTATATTTTTCATTATGAATGTTTTTTTATAAGTGCATTCTTCATAAAATGTCTCGCTATGAAGACATGTAACTGAGTTCATAAGATCTTGAAGGCTGAGAAACAGGCCAACAAACTGCAGAAAAAGACTCCCCCCTCGTCGACCACTCTGGCGACTGGCTTTCGCAGACAGTGACATTCAATAATGCCAGAGGTGAGCAGAGGAAACCTGGCATCAGGTGTTCATTTAGAAGCCAGACATCCCCACTGAAAGGTCTGCAGCCCTGACAATGTTGGTCTTCCGGCTGGAGGGAGATTGGTGTACTTTTCCAAGACCTGAGACCAGTTGGTCTCCAATGCCTGTGTACGCAGTACAGTTCGACTGGGATACATGTTGGATTTCACCCCGCCTCTGCCTCTGGAATCAGTGACCATCTGGACCTACCTACCAAGGGATTCCAGCAGGAAGAGAGCCATGTTCTCCACCCTCCAGGAACCAAGACTGAAAGGGGTGATTGTCGACATGCCTGCCCAAAGCCCAATGGGGGCCAGCAGCCTGAGCTGGGGAGCGACACTCATTGGGCAGATCCACCAGGATCTATGATCCATGGAGGAGAAGCATCATTCCTCCAACTGGCAGCCATTGAGAAAGCAGTTAAGACCTTCCAACAGATACTCCATCTTTCTGTGGTTATGAGGACAGGCAGCATCACAGTCATCTGCTGCGATATATATCATCTGGGTGGTACGAGGTCTAGTACTCTGGGGAAGCTGGCAGAGGGCATTGTTCACAGGGTGGAGCATACCTGCACTCACAGACCATCCATATCATGGGGGTGGACAATGTGGAAGCGGTCAAATTACAAGTCTCGGGAGAGTGGATCCTGTATCAATCTGTGTTCAGGGGCATCTGCGGGAGATTTGGGATTCCTTGGATAGTCTTGTTGGCCTCCCCTTGCAACACCCAAGTTCCCGGGTTCTTTTCCTGGTCCCCATGACACAGGGCATGAGGAATGGGCACCTAGTGGCTCAGGATCCTAGTATATGCCTTCCTCCCTGTTCCTTTGATACCACAGGGTATCAGAAAAATAATGGACAGCCCAGTAATAGCCATTCTGCTGGTGGCTTTCTGGTCAAGGAGGGGTTGGTTCCCAGTGCTGCTGGAGCTACAGTTGGAACCCCCTTGGGTATTGCCCTAGTCCCCCTACTGCCTGTGGGAGGTGGTGGTGAGGCTCTCGCCAGCCAATATAATGGGCGGTATGGAAGTGGAAAGGAGGGCATTCCGGAAACAAGGGCTTTCTGTCCAGCTTGCCGCTATCAGGACATTTTGGGAGAATTGGGATCCTCCTAGGAAAGCGCATGGCTGCTGATAAGGCTCCTTAAGAGCATTGAGCTGTCTAGGCCTATGTTGCCTGCTGGGCACGCTCTTGGTACCTGCCCTTAGTTCTTAACATGCTACAGAAACAACGCTTTGAGCCTTTGGGTACCATCGACCTGAAGTTTTTAACCTGACACAGCAGACCGGAGGAGATTGGAGTTCCACCGAGCTCTGGTAATAATACTGCTAGTCTTCTTACGGGACCCTCACTGTCCGGAGGAAAAGGCATGCCACTGTCTGTATTTCAAAAGGGCAGTCCTTGAATATCTGAAGTGCACTAAATTCATTCGAAAAACAGATACCCCACTGGTTATGTTTGGCACTTGGGGGTGTGGGCATAAGGCTTCCATACCCACCATTAGTAGATGGATAAACGCTGACATCACAATGGCCTATGAGAACTTGGACCAACGTCCAAGGTGCCACATCCAAGGAAGGTCCACCAATGGTATGGCCACCTCTTGGACAAAGGCAAAGGGGGTATCCTTGTGGGATATCTGTAGGGCAGCCATGCGGGCTTGTCCGATCACCTTTATTCATCACTACCAGTTAAACGTAGAGGGCCCCCGGTCAACATCCTTTGGTATGGGGGTTTTGCACTCTGGCATTCGTTGAATGGGATGGACTTTTTTGGGTTTAGTCTGCATAATAAATGGTTAATAGGCACATGAGCATTCCGCTCGTGGTGGAGTGGTGTTTGTGGTCATTGGTCTCTTCCCCCTAGCCTGAACTTTGGTATATCTCAAAAGTAGGTACTGGCACCAGGATGGGGGTCCTGAAGATAATGCCCGGATTACTTACTGTAATCTTTATTACTCCTACTCGTAGTCTTCCTGATCCCAGTACAGACATCCCTTTTCTTCCTCCCTGATAAGGGGCTGGGTCCAGTGACGTAGCTTGAGATCAATTGTGGCAACATGGGAAGGGAGGTGGTTATCCCTCCAAAGGAGGGGTAAAGCCAAGAGGAAGAAACTTGGAAAGACGTCTGGACGGAAGCAGAGCCTCTGAAAGTTAAGTACTGGGACGAGAAAGAGTATATGATATGATATGATATGATACATTTTATTTGTATCGCGCTCATATACAAGTGTTTCAGAGCGCGACGAGGCAAGGGAGGGGAACAAGGGAGGACAAAAACAACAATCTTACTAGGCACAGTGACATTGAGAATGCGCAAGTGCAGGGGAGAGGGAAGGGGGAAAGTGCAAGGGAGAGGGGAGGAGTGGAAAGTGCTGAGCAAGGAATAAAACAACAACAACAACTGGTAGTGCAGCCAGCAAGGTGGCAAGTGTGAGGTTAAAGCATAGACAGGGGGTGTCTGATAAGTGCAGGTAAGGGGGCTGTAGGGTTACAGATACAGACCCAAGTGCAAGGGTTTCCAGGAGGCAGTGCAAGTGTGTGGCTGGGTGGGCAGGGACTTTGGCTCGAGAATTAGAGGGTAACCAGGTGCCCGGTGCTGGAGAAGACAGATCAGCAGGTGAGAGGAAGAGCGAAGGCAGAAGCGAAGAAGTAGGTGTTGAGGTACTTCCGGAACCGAAGATGGTTCTGGAGGTGGAGGAGTGAAGAGCTCGAGTAGGAAGGTATTTACAGAGGGAAAGTTGAAGGTATTGTGGTCCCAGGCCGCAGAAAGCGTTGTGGACAATGCAAAGGGTCTTGAATTTAATCCTTCCAGCCACTGGGAACTAGTGAGGAGATTTCAGGGCTGGAGAGATACGATCTCAGGGCTTGAGGCAAAGGACAAGTCTTGCAGTGCTGTAGTGGATGAGATTTTAACACATGGAACCGAGATTGGAACCATAGAGCACAACCCCCAATTTAAAAATAGTCATCAAATCATGGCTTTTACCTAAGAGCTTTTGACTAATTTCCAATCACCAGCAACTAGATAGCGGTCAAATGACCCACAGAAGCCGGCTACTCACGCCCTACTTGCAGGAGGACTCAGTAAGTGAAAAAGATGCATCATTCTCACTCTACAGCACCTATGTGCTAACTGCTCCTTTCACTATCACATGTAAGCAGTTCTATATCTCGCAATCAATGGGAGGTTGTTTTCTTTGGGTACCTCTTGCTCTATATATTTAACTTCATGTCACACATGCACCCTACAATTTTGATTATCATTAAGCTCTACCGATAATATATTTGCCTATCATATTTTTGCTGTACCCCTGACTCATTTCATTCTCTCGCCCCAACCATATGTATAGGTAGCTTACTCGTCTCTTTCAAATAATGTACTTCTCGACCCTAAGTTCCACACTGTGTATTCTTCCTTAATGCAATTGATTTCTGCACAAGATTTAACACCTATATGACATCCGACTCCTTCTAGCGCTATCCCTGAGGGATTATTCACTAAAACTAAGGAACCAAACCCTTAAAGTAGCATTCTGTTTAAAATAGACATTTATTTTCCAAGCCCTGAGGCCTTTGATTTTGGCTTAGGCTGGGAATCTCTCGTTGAACCATATTATGACCAGAGTCCTTGGTGACTTAACTCGGTGCTCGTCCTCTGCACCAAGGAACATACCATCCTTGATCTTCATCTTGCTGACCGTTTTATCATCTGTCCGTTGTGACCTGGATACCGCAGACAAGCCTCATCACTACAATTTCTCTGCCTGATAGTGTAGTGTCCTATTGGGTTGCTACTTGACCTTCGGGTAACTCCCTACATTTGCTTGATATATTTGTGTATTTCTCACAATAGGCTTGTTGCCTACAAGGCTTGCCCCTCACCCTTAGGGACCCAAACATATCTCGGTTTATCCTCCCACTTAGTTATAACACACTACTTGCCAAAACGGCTGGTACACCACATCAGCACACCTTATTCTGTCAACCTCACTCTGCCTCTTAGCACCTTTGCATGCTCCACTCATGCCACACTTCCCAGGCCAAAGATACTAAGTGCTATGCTATGATGTCTCATGCAAGACTAGACATCACTGTCCCGATATAGCTTAGGCCAGGCTAACTTTCTGCCTTTTAAAGCTGTGACACGCGAAAGGTATATGTTATACTTCAACTGATTTTTATGTCATTGCCAATGCAAGGGGTACTAGTGAGGATATTGTACTATGACCTAGCAGCGAGAATGCTCCTGTAGCTAGAATGATCACAGGCTTTCCCATATAATTATCCACTGCATCCAGCCGGAATAGTCACAGTAAAACACCATTTTCCTTATATTTTCCAGTGGTCCCCCTATAGCATAGGATAAGGTCAGGCTATTATGTTACATACTGTTGCACTCACACTCTCTCCCACAACGGGATGCTATCAGAGTATGGCTCCAGGTGGTGGAGATTTGTATGTCATTTCGCCCTTTTGTGTCCTCCAACTTTTCATTCAGCACACAGCCAACTCTTGGCTCTAACACCTCTTTCAGATGGTTCAGTATCACCAGGTCCCTCAAGCGCTTCTCATAAAGGACACGATAGGAATATCTGGTCTCTAAGCCTGTCTTGGGAGGATAGCTCAGGGGCAACGTGCTCGCCTTGGAAGAAAAAACAACATGAAGCAACACGGGTTTGATCCCCGGGTCAGCGCTTAGGTGCTTAGAAACCTCTGGGTATTAAGTGCGTAATAAATAACTTATCATATCAATATCCAGGAACTCTTGTGCACGTGAAGGCCATCACACAACCTTACTTAAAATTAAACCTAGAACACGTTGCACTTCTTACTGACAAAATCATTGATTTGTCCATTATGAACAGCTTCTGATTCTTTTCATGACCGTTTTGGTCTAAGCCTATACTACGGAACATGCATCCCAGCTAATGCTACCACTCAATCCTGTTATCGTCACCTTTGCTTTCTGTTCTTGCTCTGACTTTCTCCCGCTCTGCAAATTCCGGCTTACCTTTATCCCCATTTCCTTCTCACCCCACAGACCACGGTCTGTTTTACACCATGGGTGGGGCCACTGTTCACCCACACGGACAAGGTTTCAGTGCTTTAAGACCACTACGGTGGCAATGTGCACAGTGTAAAAGGTAATTAATATAACATAAATGTTTTATCCAAAACAAAACATACTTCACTTGAAACCTTGATACCTCCCCCAAAACCAAGTGGCGTGTCCAGACTCTTTGACTGGGGTGGCCCAAGTCGGGAACTGACTTACACAGGAGTGGTATGAAGTATGAGCGCGCACACACACATAATGATCATAGTTTAGGATAAAGGGGTGTCACCTGGGGTGGCCAGTCAGATTCCAGGGGTAGCACGTGCCACCTCAGGCCACACCCTGGAGACAACACTGCCCAAACCCTCTCTCCTTCCCACATGCCTATATCATGTGAAGCAGGTTTGCATGTACTGCATAGATCCAGGTAGGGCAGCGGAGCCCATCCCTCCCTCTTTCCCGGCAGCTTCAGGAGAAGCGTGCATCTTCGAGGACTCGTCCCTGCATTAGGGTCATTTCTGCCCTTTTTCGTCTGTGTGCATGAAATTGCACCGAGAGTCATTCTACTGCTAATTTATATGGATGATTGCTGAATTTAAAGCGTGATCACTTGATAATCGCCCACACCTGCCATAGAGGACCACGAGAATGGCACCTAAAATGGCGCCGCCTATTTTTGTTGTGTGGTTGCCAAGCAACGGTTTTTGCAGAGCTACGAGCTCTGTTTGGGCTTTGGTGCCTTGATACAAAGCACAACGCCACCGCAAGGCGTAAGCCGGCCCGTTCCTCACAAAGGCCCACCTCATGAGGCCAGAGCCTGTCTTCGGCCTGACTTTGCCGCATCGGAGCCGTGAGGCGAAACCCCCTGTCCGACTCAGCATATGCCTCTGACTCTCCCATCCCTCCATGTCTTGGTGTAAGCAACACAAACGATTACTCCTAACTCGCTCCGCGGCACCTTAACCACAAACAATCTTCTCCTTAAAGCATCCCTATTATTGCCTTATTCAGGATGTTTTCAACCATTACGAACTGTGACTTCACCGCCTCATATCCCTATTCCTCCAATTTACCATCGATTTGATCATTGTTGCTCACGCTCATCAAACCCATGACTGCAAAATGGTCATAACAGCTGCTCCTGTCTTGTCACGTATATCCTACAGGTCACCCATTTATCGTGCCTCGGGATTTGGTATCATCTGTATAATCTGTTGCATCCATCACACAATCCAAAACTGCTCTACCTTCCAGTCTACATTGCCTACGGTGCCAGCCTCGTTGCCCCGCATTGCACTGTACTTCCTTCGATGTTACCCACCATATGCAGCACCGCCTCCCTCCTATTCCCTGCGTAAAGTACCTCATCTGCCCAACTGCGCTTCTATCATCAGTGTTTACTTCAACAGCCTATGCTGCACAGCCGCACTTGTCCTATTCAGTATTGCCTATTCTAATTGCAACTGTATTGCAATCAGCTCTGCCTAGCCACTGTATCTCTCTTATTGTACCTCTTATTGTACCTCCTTCAGAATAGCCAATCTCTACTTGTCGTATTGCATATCAGAACAGCGTGTGCTTTTGTAGTTGACTGCCCCCCAGAACAGCTGGTGACGCAATTCATTTGTCGTTGATCAGCATGTGTTCTTACTCATTGCTCTGCCTACCAGCATAGCTTGTGTTGTACTACTGCTTTGACTATTAGAACAGTCACTTCATATCTTGCCACTGCATCCTACATACCGTACTGCCTATCAGAATAGCCTGCATTTCTAACTCATTGTATTGCATATCAGAACAGCCTTTGTTCCATTTTACGAACTGCCTACTGTACCACCTTTTTAGACCAGTTTGCATCCTGATTTACTGCCCAGACTGTTAGCATTGCCTGTGTTGTCCTATCGCTTCGCCCAACAGAACTGCCCCACATATCTAGCCTGCGCACCACCTCTAAGCTTGACCTATTCGGTTTAGCCACTGCATCGAATACTAGAACTGCTTACCCTGTCCAGCCTCTATGCTCTACCCATCACTACTGCCTATCTGGCCCTTCCATGGTGTCAGCCACCAGTAATGCTCACTACATTCCGCACTCTACTTAGTCCAACACTGCATTAGTAGCACCTAGTTGTCTGCAGTTTACAATAGGCTAGATTGCCAATTTAACACATGCTAGTACCCCACATTCAGGAACCTACACCGATACCTACCTGGCTCGCTCTTCGCTTGCGACCTCTAGTCATGTATCTTGCTTTTACAAAGACCGTCGCCAATTTAATGTTAATCTGCCTTATGAGCACTCTACCTCACCCAACTTCTAAGGTGCACATCTCTGCCACACTCTCCCCATTTCAGGGCGGAAACACAACCATTGCGAACAGGACCCTCATGCCTTCCTTGATTGCAAAACTCCTACCACTCTCTAACGAAATCAGGCCTACCTACTTTCTGCCACCTCTCTTTCCCACACAGGATCAAACACCTTTAGTCGCTGAAACTTCTAAACCATCATCTGACCTAATAACACCAGCCCAATGCATTCAGCGTTTCGCAAGCATACCTAAACCCAACCAACTTTGTGTCACAAGCTGGAGAAACCACAGATTAGGCACTAGACTCACTAATCTCTCTTCCAAATCCACTGTAGAGAACATACAGACTCCCCTCAAGTCACGTATAATGAACCCTAAACCTAACCCCAATGCCGAGCCTGGCTCCTCATCCCCTCACCTCAACTGCCCAGATAAAAACATGATTAAGGAAACACACGAAATTAAAGGAGCACTCATTAATGCTAGATCCTTAGTAGCCCAGGCCACCGACATCGCTGACATTATTACGGCCAACCAGTTAGATTTCTTAGCCGTCACAGAGACATGGCTCCACAGAGCAGCTGGCCCTGCCCTTTCTCTAGCAGTCCCCAAGAACTTTACTATAATCAGGTTAGATAGAGAAACTTCCAAAGGGGGGGTGGTGGGGTGGGGGCATTGCATTTATCTTTAAATCTAAATTGGGCCTGATAGCAACCGAGCACATGCCACTTCTCTGCTGAACTTCTCTCAGTTAAACAACCCTTATCAGCCTCACACACTATCACCATGCACCTTGTCTACAGACCCCCTGGTCCTATCAGGACATTTGAAGAAGACATAACGACCCTCCTTAATACTAATACTAAACCTGGGTCTCAAACTATTATACTTGGGGATTTTAACTTAGGTTTGAACAATCCAAACAATGCCAATGCTACTATTTTAGCAAACACTATTACAGAAGCAGGCCTTACCATCGGAAGCAATGCACCTATGCACACAATACGTCATACCCTGGATTGGATTGCAGATATCAACTGCAAAACCTCTATAACCACTACTGAACCCTGCGCTTGGACAGATCACTACTTGATATTTTTCACCATACAAGAGATCTCACAAACTAATTCAGCCAAGACTATGGCTCCACCAGCATTAACTAGAAATAAAAAGAACATAACAGTCAATAACCTCTTGCCCCTCATCCAACCTATCACCAACACAGCAAACTTCTCTGACCCTACGGTACTGGTTGACCTGTACAACAATACTATCAACCTAGATATCGATTCAATTGGGCCGCTTAAACTCAGCAAAGAGAAACCTAGAGCTCACCTGAACTCTTGGTTTTCTCCTAGCCTGAAAGCCTTACGCAATGGGAAAAGACATGCTGAAGCTAGATGGAAAAAGAACCTGTCTGAACAGAATAAGAACAATCTCACCGTTCTTACAGACAGGTATAAAAAGGAAATCATTCAAACAAAAAAAAAAGACATTCAACGAAAGAATTAAAAAACCTAACTCGAGCACAAGGGAACTCTTTTTCTATCCTAAGAGAATTAGAATCCCCCACCACTCCTAATGACACGTGCCTCAAAAATAAACCTTGGTGCACGGACATCCAAAATGCCTGTTGTAACAAAATATCTATGCTCTAAGAGAAAATTGCAGCCAAAAAAACGATGCTACATAACAATGCATTAGCCACAAAAGAAAACATTACATGAAGTCGCCACCAAACAAACTAAACAAAGTAAATCCCTTTAAATTCAAACCTATCTCAATAGCAGAGGTGGAAAATATCATCACCTCACTTAAACCACCCAGATGCATTGGGACACCTGTCCCATAGCTCTCAACTCACACGCTTTTGGCGGGTGTCACCCGCCTTGTAAAGCGCTGACTCACCCGCCAAACCTCCTGCACGCCCATTCATTTCAATGGGCGTCTCACCCGCCAAAAACAAAATCGGGTGTTTTCACCCGCCTATGCGACACAAATGGTTGAGAGCTATGCCTGTCCAGCGCCGATTATTAAAGAAGCAGCTAGGGAGCTAGCTCCCTTCATCACCACATTCATTAACTCTTCCTTTAAAACCTGCTCAGTTCCCACCAACTTGAAAGATGCTTGGGTACTACGCCTATTAAAAAAGCCTAATCTAGACCCAAGCATTCCCACCAACTATAGGCCAATTACAACGGTATTGTTTCTCCTAAAAATCCTCGATAAGGCTGCCTACCTTCAGATTCAATTTTATCTGGAGACTAACAACTTACTATGTACCCTCCAATCGGGATTTAGTGCAAGACACGGGACAGAGACCGCCCTCATTGACCTTAAGAACCAAATGGATGATCGAAAAGACAAAGGAGAAGCCTCCATTTTTGTCCTTTTGACCTATCTACCGCGTTCGATTTGGTTGACCATAATGGTCTGTGTAAAATCAGCCGCCCATTTTTCGAATAAAGCTACCACGTGGATCAACTAATTTCTTGAGAACAGATCCATGAGAGTATTCTCACCAACCTCTGCAGCAGACCCACTACCAATCACATGTGGAGTACCACAGGGATCCTGTGTCTCTCCAACCATGTATAATATATTTACCAAGCCCCTCTTCGATATTCTTGATAGTCTGGGTGTCTCATATACCAACTATGCTGACAACACCCAGATTCTCATCGCTATCCAAGGGGACTACGACACAGATGTAGCCTTGATCAACAAAATGTACCTAATCATACAAACCTGGCTGGCCACCCATGGCCTGTGCCTTAATGACGATAAGACTGAGCTCTTACTCATTGGATCAACTAACAGACTGAACAAACTCTCTCCCCAATATAATTCTCTCGTCATTGATGGTATTAACATTAAAGTCTCTAAGGAAGTAAAAGCCTTAGGTTTCTATTTTGATTCGGCATTAAACCTCAATAAACAAGTCAACACCACAGCCTCTGCCACCAGTTACACGTATAAATTGATCCATGCATGCAAAGCTTTCTTTTCCACTGAAATCTGCATTATGATTGCACATGCCCTCATTCTGTCAAAGCTGGACTATTACAACACCCTCTATCTGAGCACCAGTAACCATAACATCAATAAACTGCAAATACTCCAAAATAAAGCCTAGAGATCTTCCTTAGGCATCCCAAAAACTCAGCATATCTCCCACGTCAGACACTCTACCAATTGGCTCGCCATAAAAGACAGAATAAGGTTTAAATCACTAAACCTCACTTTCAAATGTCTCACCAACAAGGCTCCACAATACCTTGTAGATAGATTCACTAGACATACCTCGGAACGCCCTATCAGAAAGGCGCAAACCAACAGTCTTAGAATCCCCAAATTCAAAATGAAAAAAACAGGAGGAACCTGCTTTCCAGTCATGGCTGCCGAATTATGGAACTCTATCCCTAACTCCTTAAGAGCCTTACCATCTTTTCATTCCTTTAAGAATAGTGCTAAACTATGGCTGCACTCCTTTGACCGCTGAACACATTCTTGTATGTGTCTCTACACTCAGAAACTGTAAATAATGTATTCTAAGAAACTGTATATAATGTATAATGATATAAAATGTTGTAAATTGACTTGATGACTAATGCCTGTAACCTATGATACTTGTACTGCGCCCAGATACCTGTGGGTTTGGAGCGCCTAAACAATACAACAATACAGCTCCTGCATCATTCCCTAGAGCCCTTTAACTCAACCATATAAATCATTTCCAGGCATCAGAACACCCTGGAGATCGCGTTCTGCTGCCTCAGCCTACTTTTTGCATCTCGTGAACACCTTCTGATATTACCCATGATAGCATGCCAAGCCTTTTCATAATTTCACCCCCTAAATCAATCCCCCATGTTCTTTTAAGCTAGGTGGTGTCCTCCTCGCTGTCCCACTCTTGAGCCACAATAGTTGTGTCTCTGTTGTAATAATTAATAATAATTTGGCATTTATATAGCGCTACGAACCCTCAGGTATCTGAGCGCTGCTTATTATTACCCACGGTGTGTGGTGCTCATTTATCGACCTCGGAAGGATGAAACGCTGAGTTTGGCGCTGCCGGGATTCGCAGGCTCTGCACTGATGTCAAAGCGAGCGCTCTACTCGCTGTGCCACTTGTGTGGCGACCCAACCCTTGGCTTATGGGCGTGTCGCACCGATTACTGGGATCAACCAGTCCAGACAAAAGAGACTGCGATCACGCAGTGGCAGGACTGCCAGGGGGCACCCTGCAGCATCTGGATCACAAGAGCTGGGGGCACCCAGCTGAAAGCAGCCTCGGCTCTGGGGGCACCCAGGCCGGGGCTGCATCACAGGTCGTGGTCACACGGAAGCAGGACAGGACAAAAGAAGACTCGGAGACGAGAGTTACCACTTCCTGGGGCTCTGCTGCACTGACTCTCATATGCCAGCAGATCCCATACTTGCCAACCCTACCAATTTAGGCGGTCGGATACCACTTTTTAAGCAGTCCTACCGCCTACCGATTTAGTGGCAAGAAATACTGATTAAAACATTTTTTAAAAAAATAATTTCTTTTTTTGGCCTGGATTTAGCAGCCTGTTCAGCCATGGTTGCAGGGTGCGCAAGTACACAGAATCCGAGGAAAGTTCTTCAGTGGGGATGTGTCCAAGCTGCTGCTTTTATAATGGGGTGTTCTTACTGGCAGCAGTTAGCAGACCAGAGCGCCAGTGCAACCTCCCCAGACTATCAGAGGCGCCCGTGAGATCCGCTCCAGCACTTCTGAATATCAACAGCCACATGGTTCACTGTACCTCAGCTCCCCGGTGCCAGTCATCTACATGCTGGGGCGAGCCGCTGAAGCAATGGCGAGCCACTCCTCCTAATGAGTTCTGGCAGGTGTGAGCTTGCGCCAGGAGCTGGGTGGAAACCGCACATTTCAGGCCCACCCCTGTGCGAGTCTCGCCACTTACACCCGCCTGCAAGTGCAATATGCTATTTCTTCAGCATAGCTGCACAACGCAGCGCCCCTCTCTCCGGCATCTGCTGCATACTTGCCAACCCTACCGATTTAGACGGTAGGATACCGCTTTTTAAGCAGTCCTACCGCCTACCAATTTAGTGGCAACAAATACCGATTTTTTCAATATTTTTGAAACTTTAAGATTCCTACAGATTTTTGGTCACAGAATGTTGGCATGTTTGAGATCCCCTTTTCTTTCTTAAAGGGGCAACGTGCCCACAGTTAAATGGGCCACACCCAGCATCCTTTGCTGTTTCGTGTACAAGGCCACATTGTTAACAAAGGTAACTGAGACCAGCACAAATGCTCTGTTCTTTCTGGCGATTAGAAGCCTATGTTTATGGATTGCTCTGAGACTGTAGTTTACGGGATACATTTTCGCATGTGCTTTGCCAGAGAGATCAAACCACTTGGCTAACCTATCTTACATTTCTGTATCCATGTAGAGAGCTCTGGTAGCGACCGTACTGTATACAAGTGTTCTTTACCCTGGTGCAGCTGTTTTGGATTCGCTTTCATTTGAAACGTGAACGCCCTACAGGCTGCATTTCAAAGGTCATGAAATCGGAGCTTTTTGATGAGTCACCACTGAGCACGACTTGTTCTGCTTGCACATGACTCATGGTATGAAAGCAGCCGAGGGCGTGGAAAGTCTGTAAAGTGAACCCAGCAAGTCTTTTTTCTTTTCCTGGTCTACAGTTTGGCTGAACGCAAACAATGCTTATTTACAACCACATTCTCCACTCACATAGTAACACCTCGCCTTCAGACCATCCACATGTTGCTCTCTCTTTGATCACCGGGACAGGTGGCTTCATAGCTCAGGGGTTAGAGCACTGGTCTTGTAAACCAGGGGTCGTGAGTTCAAATCTCACTGGAGCCTTACATGTTTTCTTTTTTTGTTTAATGTTCTAAATTTTGATATTCACAAATGTGGCACATCTTTAAACTTCCGAAGTGGCATAGACGACGATTTTCCACAATTACAGATTCTAAATTGGTATTGCGTTATTTGACATAATTACACAGTGGGCATCATTCTTTACAAGGGGGCTGAAATGCCACATTTGAAAGCAAAGATGTAGGTCATTTTTTCATCCGAGTGCTTTTATTTTAATTTGTAATATCAAATATTTATGGCTGCTCTCAGTGGCCTTTAGGTACAATATTATCACATCCTAAACCAGCACCCCGACCCTGCCGTCTCTCTTTACCCCATCTAGGGGGTGAGTGGAGATTGCATATCTGCTGCGTGCTGTGAGATGCCACATGCAGAATAATTCTACCTCAGATTGGCGAGTTGGAATAATTCCAACCCTCTTCATTGGGCAATCTCATTACCAAACAATACTACCCGCCCCCCTGGTACAAGTACTTAAATCACATCACAAACTAAAAAGGAACACGCATTGGCAAAGTCAAAAGGTTTTGACTGCCTATGTCAAGTTTAGCTTCAAATGCCCCCAATCATTTTCATAACATTACCGAAGGGCAGAAACAAAGTTCACACAATTACGAGTGATGACAATCATGAAAGGGCTTAACACAAAACAGTCACACACGTCAAAATAAAAGAGCAGAGTAAACACTGTTCTTTCAAAACTCTGATGTCTGAGACTAGTTTCTCCAATTTGAGACCACAGTCAACCAATTGCAAACACAGAATTCTCCCTTTTTGTCAAATCACAATGCCATAAACATAAAAATGGAGTGAATAATGGCAATCAATCAAGCAGATGTGTGGCCATACACATTTCCATAACCCAGTAACAATCCCTAACAGTATTTTCTCCACTAAATGTTACTAATGTTGCATCTTTGAGTCAGAAGCTAAATAGCCAATATGCAGAACCATGATCCCTGGTTATCTGCACACACCCCATAAACACCCAATCCCTTTGGCCCCAGATTGAAGAATGGGCAAGAGCGGCAGGCACTTAAAATGTTGTGCAGCAGCCACGTTCAACCCCAATAGTTGCAAGCAAATGTCAGAACAATGTCATCATCTAACGGCAGTTGCACTTTAAACTTTGATGTTGCCAGGCAAAGGCAGAACACTCCCAAAGACTTTCATCAATCAGCAGGGGTGTACTGGCCTACAGGGAACTCTTGAGATTTCCTGGTGGGCCTCTGCATCCTGGGCCTCTTTTGTATGATAGTTCCACATTATCTAATAGGAAAAGCATGAGACTTGCTGAAAATGTTTCATATGGGGCCACTTTTAGCATTAGTTCCAGGGCCTCTTTTAGTTCCCAGTCCACCCCTGTCAATCACAGACACAATTCAACCTGTCTGGAACATGTCGGGTTGATGTGACTTTGCCCATGACATGCTTTGAGAGTACTTAAGATCAACGGGAGGCTGATAATATCAAACGCTTTCAACATTAGTTTGCTCTTTTTTTACAACACTTATGTTTACAACCAATGGCACATCATTGAAAAATAATCCTATAGTTATTGTCATTATCCTCCCTGTCCCTTTTCTAGAGGGTGCCAAAGAAGGCAGGCCCTAAGGAAACAAAAGGTAGGGGATGACATCAAATACACCCTAGTAGAACAGACCTGCACATGCTTCCCCGTACATCTCTCCTCTTCAACCTTAGTGCTTTATGGCGGTACTATGCAGTTTTGTCATTTTCTCCTAAAGAATACCTAACCATCAATTTCATGCCAAGATTTGAAAAAAATCTAACTTTGAAACTCATGCCCTTTTTCTTTAATTTACAGATTTCCCTGCATCTAACCAAAATAGATAGGGAGAGGACCATTAACCCTTTGGATTCCACCATTGGGTCTCATCACCAAAACCACTATTACCCAAAACCCACATCAAGTAACTCCTCTCCTTTGTAGGGGAATGTTTTTGGAATTGAAAAGTGTGTGTAGTCCTCTTGCATATTACTGCATTATAATATTGAGCAGGTTCTGCAAACTACTATGTTTGAACAATGGTTTATTGCTTTTATGTGGCAAGGCTGTAGACTTTACTGCGCATGTCTCTGCAATGAAGGTTTCCCTTTTGGCATACGTCAGCGTGTTTTAGGTATATATACAATTTCCACTTGTGTCCTCATTCACAGAGCCCCCTCCAAAAAAGAGGACTTGTTTTGCTCACTTGGTGTTTATTAGCGTGTTTTAGGTTCCTGCTTTCCTAGGAAAAGCAGTGTTAGCAGGTGAAAGTCATCATATTATAAACGTTCTTGTCTGCCTCAGAGCGTGTGTAATTATATATAATGTATATTACAATATGCTCTCCTTCCTAATAACACTGACTAAAATGAAAAGCACAGCTTGTATCAAAGACTTGGATAGTGGGGCTTTGTTCCCTGCCAGCAACATTGTTGCAGTAGGATTCATTGACATGTCTGGACCAGCCCTTCCATTGAAATGCATGTGTTCCTTTGGGTATAAGAGAATGGTGCACGGAGGCAGGGGGTTCTCACTTGCTCCAAAATATAGTGCTGTTGTTGGTTTTGTTCTTGTTGGTGCTTTTAACCAATACATTGTTCAATAATCAACACAAACTCGTGAGTGCTCTTTTTTCCACCACAAGTTTGGTGCCGTCAGATTCCCTGCTGTTCTGCAGCCGAGGGCCGCCGGGCGCACTTCCCGGTATCCCAGTGGGCCTAGGAGAGAGGATTTTGTCAGAGGGGAGAGTTGGCCGGAGTGTCCCGGACACTCGGTGAGGGCGAGCAGCGAAGGTGCGGAAGAAAGAGTCGACTGAAAGCCGTGGGTTGGTGAACACAGGTTATTGTGTCAGTGTATTGTTATGTCTTGTATTGTTTTGTCTGAAACGGGTTGTGGTAAATGTGTCTCTCTGAAATCTGAATTTGAAACCTGAAGTCTGAAATCTGTTGTGATTATCCAAGGATACAGAAGGGAAAGTAAAAGCGGTTGGCCACTGCAGTTTAAAAGCAGCACACCCATGCTCCCGACTGACTTAAGAGAACATGAGACTGCTGTGCCGGTGGGTAGTGTAGTATTGATTAGGGATTAGGAAGAATGTGATCTGTATGAGTGTGAAGAAAATATTTTGAACGAGAGCCCCATGATTGTTTTGTCTTGTTGAAACCCGTACCTTGATACCTGAAACCCTAGAGGGCCGATTCATGGAACAAACGTGCGCCGAAAATCCCAGCGCAAGCAGGCGCAAGGTGGTGCAAGTGTGAGAAAGCAAGCGCACGCGCATGCGTGCGATTCAAGGAAGGCGCTGCGCGTGTATGCCACTAGTTGTGCGCCAAATCCGTGCGTGGCGCATGCGGGCGCACACGTCATCAACCGGTGTGCGCTACGCGCACAGCGAAAACGCACATAGCGTGGCGCACATAACAAAAGTGGGCAGAACAGTGGGCGTAACATGCAGAATGGGGAATAACGCATGAAAAAGAAGGCGTAACTGGGGAAGTACTGCAGGGAACTACACGGAACGCCCACACGCACGCGAACAACCCGTATTTATGGATTCGAATACGGGAAACCTGCGCACGGCAAAAGACGCGCATAGGCGTCAACGCGTCCGCCACAGGAAGGCAGGCGGAAGCGTCCCCGCGCACAGTATAAAAGTGCGCGCAAACAACAAACACGTATATAGAGCTACGATGAATGCCCCATTTGTCGCAGCACTGATCGTGGGACACCAAAGGACAAGCCTTTTTGGGATCCCTGTCGACCAGGTCTACGGCCAGTATAGGTTTCCACCTCGTATCATCCTAGACCTTGTCAGGGAGTGGGAAGATGACCTTACATCCCCCACCCTCTGCTCCCAAGCATTGAGCCCCTTGGAGAAGGTGCTCAATGTCCTGCATTTTTTGGCCACTGGGTCATTTCAGAGGACTGCTGCCATAGTGGGGGGGAAGGTCACAGGCCACGCAGTCACGCTGCCTACACCAGGTCTTGGCAATCATGACAGCGCGCCCCTCAGTCCGCAGGCACCCGCAGAACACCCGCAGAAAGGCAGGCCGTTATCCAGGGCTTTTACAGGGTGGCACACTTCCCCAAAGTGCTTGGTGCCATAGATTGCACACATGTGGCCCTATGTCCACCTAGGGCCACTGAGCACATCTACCGAAACCGCAAGCACTGCCATTCCATCAACGTGCAGGTGGTATGCGATGCAAAGGGAATCATCACCTCTGTCTATGCAAACTACCCTGGCTCCACCCATGACAGTTTCATATACAGAATGTCCGCCCTGAGCCGGGCCCTGGAAGCTGGGCAGCATGGCGACACATGGCTCCTAGGTGAGTACAAATGCCTGTGCACATGCATGCATGTCACACACACACACAAATACACAAACCCCAATAATCACAACCATCATCACCTATTCAGGGGACAGTGCCTACCCACTGAGCAACCACATGATGACGCCAATCCGGAACCCCACCACACCACCCCAGGTAAGATACAACGCTGCCCATATTGCAACCAGGGCCATAGTGGAGCGCACATTCGGAGTGCTCAAGTCACGCTTCCGCTCCCTTGACCACTCTGGCGGGCAGCTACTCTATGCACCCCCAGTAGTGTGCAGGATCATTGTGGCAGCGTGTGTCCTGCACAATGTTGCAACACGGCAGGGCGTACCGGTGGACATGGTGGTGCCTCTACATCCCCAACCACAGGCACAGGCGCTGCCCATGGGAGGGGACAGGGCACGTGGCGAGGAAGCCCGGACCCAGCTTGTGGCCACATTTTGCACCTAAACTCCCACCCCTGCGGAGTGCACACAGGCCCGGCACATACCAGGTGACAATCGATGATGACAAAGAGACAGTCAACTGTCACAACCTTACAACCCTGAGAATGTTGCCATGGAAGTGCCACATTGTGTGCATCCCTAGCTACTTAAACATAAGCAATCCTGTGTGACCAAAAGGCACACATGCAAGGTGTGAATCACACAGACCTACAAAACAGGCCACGACTATCACTGATATGTCACCCAAACCCTCCCAAACCACAACATGACATGGCAAGCAATAGCTATACACCAACACAGTACCAATAAGGTACACATTGACATGTGAAAAATGTAAAGTGGCATCAGACAATGATGCCTGACATGGAATCAGATGAAATGACTGATCAACAACCTCCCACCCAAAAGAAGTCATACCCAAATGCATTCGAACAGTTGTAGTTGTAACATAACAATGAATGTCTGTCTACATGCACATTGTGCATTGCAAAATCAACACTGCAGCTTCTGTGTGCCGTGCCCACCTCCTGCAACACACTGCTCAGCACACAGCATAGTGAACAGCCATTGTGTGTGACGCACACCCTGAGCATCACATCTAAGTGACAAACTACATCAAAAAGCAAATTATGCATGTACAGGATCCATAATTGGTCATAGATCATGTGCTGCAGGGACACAGTGTGCACCAGAAGGCAAACAGAGTGTACATGTGGACATGGAAGGGTGGTTGTCCACGTAGTGGATCATAGAGCGAGTGTGTGGGTCAGTAGGGACATGCACTCAATATATGCATGTGCAATCAAGTGACCATCAGTTTCCTCTACACATCACATGTGAACATTCACCATGTGTACACCCCAGCATGTCAAGCCACAACTATTCCCTCACACCTGAAAAGTAAACACAACACATGAACAGGCATTGATCAGCAGAATACATCATGTACATAGGATACCGCAATTACAATGTCATGGTGCACATCACACTGTAGGGCAAGGCAACTGTCAACAACAAAACACCCCCCCTCCCTCACAAATCACCATGACCCACTGAACAACTGCACCTGGGTTATGTAGCCTTCATCCTTGATTTTCACCTGGCCACAGGATCACCCTTCCCCTTTGTCACCATCTCCCACCTTGTGTGCAAAAAGCGTCCAGCACCCTCATAGGCCACCTTGACTTGCGAAAACACCACATCAAAGAGAACTCAAAGCAGGCTAACACAGAAGCCAAGCAAAAAGCCTGCAGGCAGCAAAACAAACCAGAAGAGCCTCCAGTAGATGACTTGAAGTAGCAGTACGCCACAAAGCCCAGGTACTACCACAATGACGTAACAACCAAGGTAGCACAGTAAAACAATGTCACAACAGGATGTGTACTATGTGTGGTACATAACACAGAATTATGCACCACAAACTGATGTGTACTGTCACAGCTCCCGTGTACAGGTGCAGGAGTGGCACGAACCAACCACCCCCACCATGGTCTGGGTGCCTGCAAGGTCAAACTCACACAGGCCTCTGAGACCCTGGTGGGGAAGGAGGGTCAGGGTTATGCAGTCGGGACAGGCATTGCTATACTGGATAACCAGAATGCGGGGCAGGAGAGGGGAGTAGGATTGACAAGGGAAAGTAGGAAATGCACAAAACTGTACTACTCACATTAACACATACACAAGTACACCAAACTTGATCATCATGCACATAGTAACAAATTACTCAAATGGAAGACAAAGATAAACTTATCTCTGTGGTGAGTGCTGGCCTCCTGCCTGCGCACTCTCAGGTCCGGTAACAGGAGCAGTTCAATGCTGCAAAGAGAGCCACAGTTACTAATCTGTGCGTGCCCATAACACACAAACACCACCATATATGCCCCAAACTAACAAACAACTCTACAAACAAACATTCTGGTGTGGATGCTTCGTACCCATACGTAACATTACCCCTGTGATTGTTCATACACAGTCAATGCAGTAAGTCAGGCGCCGGTGGGTGTGTGGCAAATGGAAGACCAATGTGTCACGATTTACACAACATGCAATGTTCCCTGGGTAAGCAGTGTAGGGGAGGATTGGTCCAAAAGACCCCCCTCCCCTGCACCTCCTCCCCCGGTGAGGCCCATGGCTCGTCGGGGGTCCCCTTCCTACCACCAGGGCCCAGGTGGTGGATGGGTCACCTGCCAAAGACATTGACCAAGCCTGCTGAATTTAGCTAGGCCTCGGAAACCATCTTGTCTAATAAAGATGGTTTGAGCCCTGTGCACCGCAGCACGGCCCCCACCTGTGGAGAGTTTCAATTATCCCTGTGGCCACAGCTCTCTGGCAGATCCGCTGAGAGCCCGTTCCCACGAACAAGACGGTCATGAGCTAGTGTTAGATACCAACACTGTAACATTCCACCTTCCGCGGTGTATCGCTGTTCCCAGCATGACCCGGCCAGCAGGGCCTGGGTGGAAAAAGAACTGTAAAATGGTCCTCTGGCAAAAGCAAAGTTCCCAAATACTAATGAGAAAACCACTTGTGATGAAAGCACTCTCTCCACAACCTCTCTGACTAAAAAACCTGTAAAATATATAGACATGGCAGAATGTGTGCTCATATGACATTAAGAATGAAGCACCCGTATCCCCGCAGTTATGCGCAAATAGTAAAAGCGTCCCGGGGTTTTTCGTGTTATGTGTTTCGTTGAAAAGATTGCACCCCACGGTCCCGCGCCATAACCGAACTAATGCTGCTAGAGTGCAAAGAAAGACAAATGCACCCTATGTGTGTGTGTGTCCAGGCCCACTATGTGCCGCTGCCGTCAGTCTCATTGGCGGGTTGTTTCTGCGTGCTCCACCAACCTTACTACTACCTCACTTACCGCGCATGTATAAGCATATAACAAAATGTTGTAGTTATTAAAAACATAGTGTACAAGTGATGTGCTCGAAATTGGCTATATGGATGGCACTAGCAATGTTAAAACGTGAGCTTTGGAAAGACTCAATGAGTATTGTATATTATTTGAATGTTTATGCTTCTTCCACCTAAAGTCGGCAACACACGAGGAAAATACCTTTGTGAGCACATGCAAGGCCATTCCCCCTTCCTCCCAGTGAAGCCTGCCAGACGAAAAAGCAGAGGCCTGTGCCGCACTGCTCCACCTCCCCCAACTCGGCTGGAGCCACTTCAAAGATTTGTAGTTCCCCCCGCAGCACCCAAGACCACGGCCTGCCACCTGAATTATTTATAACCCAGCAGTAAACCCCGGCCTGAAAACACAGATCCAGAGGCGCCCTTTGTTAAGCTCCTCGATCCACTGGCTCACCTTAGGTTAATGGCCCCTTGTAAAATTAGGACACCTAATATTATGGCAACATTACAGGAACCCATCCATAATGGCTCCTAACAAGACATGACGACACGGACCACCTGTCCCATGCCCCGAGACCCAACCCCACGACCTACGATACCCGGTCAACAGGACGATGGTAACCATGTATTGATAAATCGCCAACAGACCCCACTCTAGGTGCATTCCTCCTGCGTTGCATTAGCCTGTAGAATAACCTATTGGAAGATTTACCAGAGAAGATAATATTGCAATGGTTGAATGACTGCGGTGTGCGTGGCCCTAGGGCAGAAAGTCAGGAAAGACATTCATCTCTGACACTGGCCACAGTTGGCACAACAACACCGCCCGGATGAACCCAGCGGACCTGCCAGGCCCAGCCCAACCCACGAGGGTAACCAGTGACGTCCTCCAGCCACGGCAAACCACATTGCAGCAGCACCTATAGCTAGTCGTCACCACCCAATCCCCACGAACTTGTGCCCCCTATAGTGTGTAGGTTCTTATGACGTTTTTTGTAAATATATACGCCTGTCTTTGCTATTGTCAGACAGAGCGCTCTCGGAGTTTGCAGAGTCCTTTGCATGCCCTATTTTGATTGATAAACTCCCATTTACGCTCACCCGCACTTTGTCTTGGCCTTATTCCCATCCTGGGAGAGTCCATTATTGTCTCTCATTGTGGGGAGGATCGTGCTAGCTGGGGACGCTCGCCTTCAGTGGTGACCCCGAAAGCGTGATTATTATTTTTCTCCTAACATATATATCCCTACCGTCCCCGTTGGCATGAAAATCTCCGGTCGAAAAGAGATACGCACGGTGTGCCGGCTCCGGGAGGCTGCCCGACAACGGCGACCGGTACGCTCAGAAGTGCGCACTCAACATAGAGAGGGTACGGGATCCCGGTTTAAAAATCCCCTTTGAGTACCACTCGCCGGAGCCGGGGCTGACCGTTGAGCATACGGCAACATTGCCTGGACGGACCCACTTTCGGAGACTCTCGGTTCAAGACGGGCATGTGAGTATTAAGTGCGAGCGACCATAAAGGGAGTATGGGAGGAAATATAGGAAAGGGAACGAGGCTGGTTGAAAGGGGGGCACTTTGGGTCTACTAAGGACCATCCTAAACTTTCTTTGCTTTTTCTTTTGCATATGGCCATTAGGATTAAGAAGTGAACAGAGATAAAGAGATGGGAACCTAGCTCCGCGAGGGGGTGGAAGGCGGCGCCGCATAGTGCTATCTTGACTAGTACTGGGAATATATGAAGAAGTGGAAAATGAGATAAAGGTGTCTGGTAAAGGAAGACAAGGAGAATACATTAGTGACTGATATTCTTTCTATTCTTTTCTTTAGGTTTACGGGAAAATAAAGTGGGTTAGTACACACAAAGATATAATCTAAGTAGAAAGACAATTTTTACATTAAAATTAGGAAACAAATATATATCAGAGTAAGACGGACAGGGACAGCCGGAAAGGGAGGAAAGGGAGGACAAACTGAGCTGTGAGTAGACTGCTGCCTATGGGTGTGTAAGCATCGTATGTGTCAGAACATATTTGTTATAATGAGTGTGTAAAAGTGGTCAGAAATGCATAATTATGGTATGGTCATGGTAAGTGTGACCAGAAGAAATATCACAAAGAAGAGAGTAAAGTGGTGAAGTGAGTGTTTACTTTTTTGATTTGTTGGGTAACATTGTCAAAATTACTGATGGTTTGCTCTTGTACGTGCCCCAAAAGAGGATAGGATAGAGGCTGTGCGCAGCCATTCTCATAGTGTACAGGGGGAGGGAAAATACGCAGGTCCCCACGATTCAGTAAGACATAAATACACGAACTTACATGGTGATACGTTTATATTGAGATATCAAGATATATAGAGATACATCAGTATCGAGCGAGTACGAAGTATGGGGGCAGAAACACCCATATCACATATTTGTAAGAACCTACCCGGGTACACGGAACGGATTAAGAAATATCATGATCAGTGGATCACAGAGTTGAAGGGGGAGGGATTACCTCAGATATGGCCCGAAGGCAGATAGTTTGACAAGAGTGTCCTAGATATGGTAGCCACATGCATTTGTTTGAAATACAAGGGGAAGCAGTTACATAATAGGAGAGAAATATTAGACCTATGCAGACTGTTTGAAGAGATACCCCCGCCTAAGACAAGGGAATTAGATCCTGTTCTACCATCTACCACTGACAATCCACTAATGATACCAAAGGATGATAAGGTATTGCTAGAAGAGGAGCCACCGATAGAGGTAACTAGGTTGTACCCAATACTAAATAAGCCAGTGCCCGCAGAGGGATACAGTGACACAACTTATGTACCCCCAACGACAACTACTACCACTCAAGGGCCAACAGCACCCCCACCATATGAGAGTCATAGGGAACGAGAGCAGGTAAGTACACCAAGGGTGGACATAGAGAAAATAACAGGAGATTTAGAATCCAGGCTCTCTATAGCCAAAGATGAGCTCTCGAGGATAAAAAGCATATGTGAGCAAACTGCACTTCATACAGCTAGATCAGAGCCTGCATCTAGAGCACAGAGTGAGAATAGAACATTTGAAGAAGGGTGGAAAAAAGGAGAGATACTGTTTAGGATACAGGAAGAACCGACACGAATAATTGAACTAGAGGGAAGAGAGGGGTGTACTGATGACGAAGAGAGGCCCACAGGAGGCAGAGAGGAGCTACTATGCGATATAGGGGATGAGTTAGAAGAAAGTGAAAGGCTAAGTATGGCAATGGCAGGGGGAAGCGAAGGGTTGGATGGCGCATGCTCAATGAGAGCGATGGATGATGAGTGGACAGGGCGACTAAGGAACAGATTGGGAAAAATGGCATTGTTAGGAAAATCAGGAATGAAGGCGAGTACAGATACAACGACAAAGGGAAAGTTGCAGATCCCACTAATACACAGGGGAGGAGGGAGGCCGAATTATATACCCTGGGCTCAGATGGATAAGGCCAATTTGTTAAAGTTATTGCCCCCGTTATCAGGAGGGGCAAGCAAGTGGATATATGCCTTTGAGAAACACACAGCAGGGGTACCTCTAGCAATAGGCGACGTGAAAGTTTGCTAGTATCAGCAGTTGGGGATCAGGCTGACAGAGTATGGGTAAAAGCTGGCTTCCCGGGAGTAACGTTAGACTGCGATCGCCATGATGGTGCCTCCTTCAACACAGTACGTGCCAAGGTGTGGGATGCCTTGCGGGAAACGTTTCCAGATACCCCAGATTTGCAGTCAGTAATGCAATGTACAATGAATGACGGGGAAGATGCTATGGATTACATTTTTCGGGTCCAAGAGATGTCGAGAGCAGAAACGGGTACGGCCTTGTATCAATCAACATTATTATTCTACTTCATAATAAAGAGGGGGCTCCCAAAAGAAGTGCAAAAAGCACTCGACAAAATAGCAGGTATTGAAGCAAAAGGATGGCCCGAAATTCAGAGCGTAATAGTTCACCACTGCAAACGAATAAAAGAGAGGGAAAAGGAGGTCGCGCAGGGAAGATTGGCAGACGAAGCAAAACTAGTACAAACAAAGCTGGTGAAGGTCGCTGCAGCAGTGGCCGCGCTCCCACACAGCAGGGAGGGAGATGAGGAGGAGGGGCTGGTAGCAATACAAGGGTGGATGGCAACTAATTGGGCGGGAGCAGGGCAGCGGCAGTGGAACGAGCAGGAGCAGGGTGGAGGTCCGCAGTGGCAGGAGTGGGCCCCTCGATGAGGACGAGGTGGGTACAGGGGCCGAAGAGGAGGTGGACAAGGGTATGGGGGAATGGGAGGAAATGGATGGCAGGGTCCCAGAGGTGCGCAAGGGAGTTGTTGGAACTGCGGGAGGTGGGGACACTATTCCAGGGAGTGCAGAAGTAGACCAAACAACGGATTTCCAGAGGTAGAACATTATGGTCATCCTCATCCGGGGAGTCCATATGGTCTCCCAATGGGACAACAACAAAGGGACCCAGGGCAGGGGTACCCTGAGGAACGGCAGGGACACCAATACAGAACACAGAATCACCCACAGAACAATGACACCATACACTACACCCCAGGCAACCCTTTCGCGACAACAGCAAATGAAGCCCCAGCACCAGCCCCCTATAGTGGTGTATCAGTGGTTTCAGGGAGTGTGTTCAACCAGGGGGGGGCAATGAGACACCCTGCATAGGACAGCCCACAGAGAACACTTGCGTGTCCTGTTCTATCTACCAGCTACGATGCAGCAGAGGAACCATTGGTAGGGGCGCAGATAGGAGACAAGCAGTTCATATTCATGGTGTATTTGGGAGCGGAGAAATCATGTATTAGGGAGGGCCGGTTTCCGTTATCTAACCGGAAGTTAGAGACACAGGGGTTCTCTGGGGCTGTAATTGAAGTTCCTTACACAGAAGCTTTGGATGTGACAGTGGGGGGTAAAACTGTAAAAACACCCTTACTGTATTATGAACATTCGCCAATAAACCTGCTAGGGAGGGACCTTCTTAGCAAACTCAACATGACAATATCATTCACGGAAAGAGGTATAGTGTGTTTGACACCAGGAATATGCCCATTACGTGTAATGCTGGTAGTACAGGCTCAAACAACTGCACCAGAAATACGTGGCCTGCCAGTGGACGAAAGAATGTTCATTGAAGGTTTAAAAACACTGGCCCAAGTAGTTCCTGAGCTAAAAAAGCTGGATTGGAGAATACCCGCGGAATTCCTCTTCCGCCCAATAGTGCACCCAGACATAGCACCAGGATCAGTGGTATCATTAGACTTGCATGCTGTACAGGTATCAGCGAAAAGGATTGCTGTGATTGGAATGGACATAGACGGGTGTGAATGGCGCACAGTAATGTGCATCAATGCCAACATTGCCCTGCGAGACTTAACTGATGAAGATCTCTTTTCCGATTTAGAAAGTGATGGCGAAATAATAATGGAAATAGCAATGCCTTGTGACATTTTGATTCAGGCTAGACAAATTCCCGTCCAGTGATGGCAGTGGTGGGAACACCACCGTCATTTTTTGATGATGACATGCGACTGGTGCCAAACAATCTGTGGACAACAGGTCCCCATGATGTAGAGTTGTTGCATGGATTAACACCAGTGATAATAAAGCTCATACAAGGGGCGATTCTACCCCGAGTGAAACAATATCCATTGTCCCGCGAAGCTGAGGAAGGGATAAAAGAGACAATAACTGCATTACTAGCACAAGAGATAATAGTGCCTTCAAACTCCCCATGTAACACATGCATCTACCCGATCAAAAAAGCAAAGGGAGGGGCTTGGAGAATGATCCAGGATTTATGCCCCATAAATGACATCATACAGAAAGAGTTCCCTTTGGTCCCGAACCCTGCGTCAATTTTATGCAGTATCCCAAAAATGGCATCACATTTCATAGCAGTCGATTTGAAAAACGCATTCTTCTCCATCCCCTTGGCAGAAGAAAGCAGATACTTGACAGCATTTACACTAGGGGGAAAGAGATATGAACATTGCAGATTACCACAGGGATACTGTGAGAGCCCAAGCATATTCAACCGCATACTACACAAAGACTTGGGTAATTTATCAGTTGAAAGCACAATCATTCAGTACGTAGACGATTTGCTCGTTTGCGCACAGAATGAAGAAACATGCAGAAAAGATTCGGTAACACTCCTGTCACTACTGGCAAATAAGGGGTACAAAGTGAACAAGGAAAAGCTACAATACTGTCAGAAAGAAGTCCTGTACTTGGGGCAGCTAATATCAAAAGACGGAAAAAGAATAATCCCTGACAGGGTAGAAGCAATAAGATCAGTAAGAGAACCCACAACAGTGAAGGAGATGCAGAAATTCTTGGGAATGTGTAACTACTGTAGAGCATGGATATTAGATTATGCAGCCTACACCAGACCCTTACTGCAAGCACTCAAGGAGGCACAACAAGAGAACAGGAAAATAGAATGGTCAGAAGAAATGAGCGCCTCATTCAAGTCGCTAAAAGAGTTGATTTTGAGTGCTCCAGTACTCGCCAATCCTGATTATGAACGCAAATTTTGCCTGTTCTGACACTGCAAGGGGACACACATGACAGCTGTACTGACACAAAAGACTTCCCTAGGACACAAACCGTTGGCTTACTATAGTGGCACTTTGGATGCGGTGATGCAAGGACATTTCGTGTGCGAGCAATCGCTCGCTGCAGCCGCGTTCGCAATTGAGAAAAGCGCCACAATAGTAATGGGATGCCCTGTCACATTGTTTGTGGAGCATTCATTATTTGCAATACTTGAGAGATCAAAAAGTACACTAACCACACAGCGAGCAACTGCCTATGAAATAATATTGTCCAGTGCCAATATCCATGTGGTACGATGCAGGACAGTGAATCCGGCAACATTCATTACAGAAGCATGCACACTGGAGGACATGCAGGAACACGATTGTGCGACTTACACAGGGGAAAGAGGGGAGGACACAGTGGTGTGCGAGAATGCCCTGAGTGAGGGGGAGGTGTACTTTGTAGACGGGTCAGCATAGATTGACATGGACACGGGAGTGAAACATGTGGGATTGGCGGCGGTGAGATTAGAAGAAGGTGAGTATGAGACACTAGTGCAGTACCGTCTCCCATCACATTTTTCAGCACAGGCAGCAGAACTCATGGCCCTAATAGAAGCATTACATGCAGCTAAAGGTTGTGCAGTAACAATAAACACAGATTCAGCATACATGATGACAACAGTACATGGAGGTTTAGCAAGATGGGGGCGGAGGGGGTTTCGGAGAGCAGATGGGACACCAGTGCAACATGCAGAGTTGCTGAAGGAATTAATTGAGGCCCTGAAAGGTCCAACAGTGGTAGCAATAGTGAAGTGCCAAGCACATACGTCCAACACAGACGTTGTGTCTTTGGGGAACGCGGCAGCGGACACTGCTGCCAAGGAAGCCTCATACTTTGAGAAACATGAAACAGGTTAGTATGTGCTACAGCACAAGACAAACGAAGAGCCCCCAAAAGGATACAATTCGATGCCCATATCACAAATACTAGAGCTGCAGGAAGGAGCAAGTGGTGACGAAAAAATGATGTGGGAAAAAAGAGGGTGCAGCCAATCATCAACCGACTTGTTATGGCGGCAGAACAACTCAGGGAAGGTAGTAATGCCGGTCAAACTATTAGAAATAGCATTCCAGCAATTACACTTTCCAGCACACAACACAAAACAACACATTGCAGCAGAGATACAAGAAGAGTGGTTCGTGCCCTGTCTCCAGGAGCACATATCAAGATTGACAATGGAGTGCACAACGTGCCAGATATACAACTCTGGAATGACATTACGTACACTCAGGGGAACAATTCCAAAACCGATAGGGCCATTCAGAGAGCTACACATTGACTACGCTGACATGGGGGAAAGGTCTAATGGGGCACGCTACATGATTGTGGTTGTATGCCCATTTTCGAGATGGGTGGAAGCAGGCCCAAGTGCACGACCTGATGCTAAAAGCGCTGAAAAGTTCCTAGTAAGGGAAGTATTTCCGCGCTGGGGAATTTGTGACGTAATTCGCTCAGACAATGGCACTCACTTCGTGAACGAACTCTTCAAAGAAGTGACGACATTATTGGGGATAAAACATAAATTGTGCTCGATTTATCATCCTCAAAGTAATGGCGTGGTAGAAAAGATGAACGGACTGTTAAAAGGGAGATTGTCGAAATTGTGCTTCTCATTAAAGAAGAACTGGATTTACTGTTTGCCCCTTGCGCTGTTTGAGCTGAGAAATCGGCCGAGCAACGACCACCATTTGTCCCCGCACGAAATCGTGACGGGAGGCGAATGCACACAGCACACTCCCCACTGCGGCAACACTCAAACGCACACAGAAGCGCCGCAATATTGGGAGATGAGTTCACAGAATACTTGAAAAAGCTAACTAGGGCAGCGCGCGCAATATCAAAGCAGCTCTCACCACCATTCACAAGAGAAGAAGGAAACACTACAGAGCCCCTTACGGAACATGAAACACCGATACAGCTGATGCCGGGAGAGTTCATTTATGTCCGGAGCTTTGTGCGCTGGTGGAATGCGCCACGGTTCCACGGACCATATGAAATGGTATTTTGTACGCCTACGGCTGTAAAAGTAAGGGGACTCAAATATTGGGTACATTTGACGGATGTATGAAAGGCATATAATAGTGTGCAGGAAGAGGTGGATGAGGGGGCACAGACAACAGCAAACCATACTAATGAAAATAATGAGTGAATGTGAACATGTAGGTGGACGAAATGTACCTGACTGATAAAATTGTTAACAAGAACCATTATACCTGAGGTTATCCATAAAGATGAAAGGATTAAAAAAAAAAAAGAAAAAAAAAAGGATTTATGTGTAAATAATAATGTTATGAAAATGTATAGTGTCTGTTCCCTTCTCTGTACATCCCAACCACACTCCCCTACCCAATTCCATTCCCCTTCCATGATATCTTGGCACTGGTAGTGCCAACAAAATGTTTACATGCATGCACTTAATGCACTTTTATATCTCAAACAGGAGCTACCATGGCAACTAACGAGCAGCCTGCAACGGATAGATTTATTAGATTTAGAGACTTTTTAGCTGAGAGATGTAGATATTCGTATGAGTGTGGATTGTCTGTATGCATTACATTATTTTTTACAATTATGTTTGGCCTGGTTACGTATTGGTTCATAGCATTCATCTCTATCGAGATGAACGAGGGGGGAGGGAGTAATGGGACTAATGTGACAAATGAAACAGCAGTTGTAAATACTAAAGAAGGTGATTTTTTGGTATGGGATGGAACTAAACTGGTATGGGGATATTACACAACACCATCCAATGTTGCTATCTCGAAAAATGAAGGTCTGCAGGGAAAAATGCAAAACAGCACAATTTCCCCGCCAAAAGTATCCAATTACAATGCCCGCAGTCTAAATGATCGCAACCCCTCTGGTATATCCTGGTTATATAACACCCCCACCAGCCGACCCGCTCCCGTAACCAAAAACACACTGCTAGATAGCATAAAGGAAGAAAATGAAGAAATGACAGCGAGATATGAAATATTGTATGATGATTGGGCAAAGGGGGGCGAGAAGGAGAAAGGGGGGCCCACATTGTCCATCGCCCATGAAGCTGTGAAATCCCTTAGAAAAAGAAATAACAGACGAAAAGGGAGGCGGGGAGGAGGAAGTATGATGAGTATTATGGGTTAGGATTAGACAAAATGGAAGACCCACGACACCCCCACCAGACAAATAAATGGTATGCGGACATGAGTGCAACTGCTAAGCAAACAACAAATGAGAGTTGTTATGTCTGCTCCCTCATTCCCCATGCTTCAGATACACCCAAAGTATTGTTACCCAAAGAGTTACCTATTGTCTCCTTCATCTCACTTTGTGCAGAATTAAGAACACCTTCGAGGCACATGAAGTAACTTTTAGAATGCTGCAGAACGAGAAAACCTGTTATCCAAAGACAGTACGAGTGGTATGTCTGGAAGAGCCATTTTTTATAATACAAGGGACACTTTTTTCAGACAACAAGTGGAAGGACGAAGAAATAATGTGCAAGGCTGAAGCCCTGAGGGGTGTGGCACCAGAGAAACTGCAATGGATAGAAGAAACATGCACACCAGTATGGAAGGAACACATCTCAAAACTGACTTGGGTAACGGCCATTGAAAAACCCTTCAAGCTGCAGAAGGAAATAAACTATGAACTGTGTTTTAAGGGAGACGGGAAAACCTCCATGGGGGCAAACAAGAACTGTAACAAGACCCTCACCATCCCAGATCTGAGAAAAGGGACAGCGGCCCTAATGGACACCTATTGGGTATGTGGCAACCAGGCATACCTACACCTCCCACAATCATGGGGTGGCAGCTGCTCATTGGCCACCCTACGGTGGTAATCCCGGAAAGCCACATTGATGGAAGCAAGAAGACGCAAAGAGACACCCAACAGAGTGCGGCCCAGCCCACTGCAGAGTCACAAGTATATGTCCTGTCTTCCGGGAACAAGGAAGGGGTGCTGTCCCGAAACAAACGATCATCGAACTATATATCAATGGCATCATCGGAATTGCTGGCACAGATCCCGGATAGATATCGATTATTCAGCTCTGCGGAAACTTTCTTTGCCTCACTCATCCCAAGCATCCAGGCGCGAGCAAATGCAAAATGGCTCCAAATCACACATTGGGAGCTGATCCAGCTGGCAAATGACACTGAAGAAGGGTTTAATGTAATAAATGTGGAACTGAGAGCACTACGGCTAATGACCATGCAAAAAAGGTATGTCTTGGACCTGTTGACAGCGATGGACGGGTGTGTTTGCCGAAAAATCGGAAGTGCCTGTTGCACTTTCGTACCTTCCGAAGACGCAGACAACGGCTCCCTGTCCCATGTGATCGAAGCAGTACATAACCTAGGAGAAAGAATGAGAATGGAAGGTGGAGCAGAAGAAAGCACGTGGTTCGACAATATCTTCTCCTGGGTTCCATCGTGGCTGGGAATGACTGTGAAATTCTTGATGCCGGCTGTAGTGTTCCTCCTTATTTTTTGCCTGTGCCAGGTGGGTCTTCGATGTTGTGCTATCGCAGTGCCGAATGGTGCGATGATGATGGTGACAATGGGCAACGCCCGCGGTACAATACAAGCTATGCAGGAAGTACAGGTACAAACAGGAACGGATGACACGCCGAGATATCAGCTAGTGCCTAGGTACCACGACAGGGATATAGTAGATAAATTGTGGCATACTACCATTAAAGAGCCCCGTATACTGGAAAGGTACGAGGAGGTGTGGGTGGACTCGGAAGCGGAGAGCGGATGTATATACCTGACTTGTACCCCAGATGAATATGCTAGGAGAGGCGAGAGTTTGAGAGGGGTGTGCAGAGCATGGATGCCCATAAAAGGAACGCCTGCATGGGATGACGCAATAATTGACGAGGAAGAGTGCAGGAGATTGGAGGATTTAAAGAATTCGTTACTTAAGTAACGAAAGGGGGGAAATGTAGGGGAGGATTGGTCCAAAAGACCCACCACCCCTGCATCTCCTCCCCCGGTGAGGCCCATGGCTCGTCAGGGGTCCTCTCCCTACCACCAGGGCCCAGGTGGTGGATGGGTCACCTGCCGAAGACATTGACCAAGCCTGCTGAATTTAGCCAGGCCTCGAAACCATCTTGTCTAATAAAGATGGTTTGAGCCCTGTGCACCGCAGCACAGCCCCCACCTTTGGAGAGTTTCAATTATCCCTGTGGCCACAGCTCTCTGGCAGATCCGCTGAGAGCCCGTTCCCACGAACAAGACGGACATGAGCTAGTGTTAGATACCAACACTGTAACATTCCACCTTCCGCAGTGTATCGCTGTTCCCAGCATGACCTGGCCAGCAGGGCCTGGGTGGAAAAAGAACTGTAAAATGGTCCTCTGGCAAAAGCAAAGTTCCCAAATACTAATGAGAAAACCACTTGTGATGAAAGCGCTCTCTCCACAACCTCTCTGACTAAAAAACCTGTAAAATGTATAGACATGGCAGAATGTGTGCTCATATGACATTACGAATGAAGCACCCGCATCCCCGCAGTTATGCGCAAATAGTAAAAGCGTCCCGGGGGTTTTCGTGTTATGTGTTTCGTTGAAAAGATTGCACCCCACGATCCCGCGCCATAACCAAACTAATGCTGCTAGAGTGCAAAGAAAGACAAATGCACCCTATGTGTGTGTGTGTCCAGGCCCACTATGTGCCGCTGCCGTCAGTCTCATTGGCGGGTTGTTTCTGCGTGCTCCACCAACCTTACTACTACCTCACTTACCGCGCATGTATAAGCGTATAACAAAATGTTGTAGTTGTTAAAAACATAGTGTACAAGTGATGTGCTCGAATTGGCCATATGGATGGCACTAGCAATGTTAAAACGTGAGCTCTGGAAAGACTCAATGAGTATTGTATATTATTTGAATGTTTATGCTTCTTCCACCTAAATTCGGCAACACACGAGGAAAATACCTTTGTGAGCACATGCAAGGCCATTCCCCCTTCCTCCCAGTGAAGCCTGCCAGACGAAAAAGCAGAGGCCTGTGCCGCGCTGCTCCACCTCCCCCAACTCGGCTGGAGCCACTTCAAAGATTTGTAGTTCCCCCCGCAGCACCCAAGGCCACGGCCTGCCACCTGAATTATTTACAACCCAGCGGTAAACCCCGGCCTGAAAACACAGATCCAGAGGCACCCTTTGTTAAGCTCCACGACCCACTGGCTCACCTTAGGTTAATGGCCCCTTGTAAAATTAGGACACCTAATATTATGGCAACATTACAGGAACCCATCCATAATAGCTCCTAACAAGACATGACGACACGGACCGCCTGTCCCATGCCCCGAGAACCAACCCCACGACCTACGATACCTGGTCAACAGGATGATGGTAACCATGTATTGATAAATCGCCAACAGACCCCACTCTAGGTGCATTCCTCCTGTGTTGCATTAACCTGTAGAATAACCTATTGGAAGATTTACCAGAGAAGATAATATTGCAATGGTTGAATGACTGCGGTGTGCGTGGCCCTAGGGCAGAAAGTCAGGAAAGACATTCCTCTCTGACACTGGCCACAGTTGGCACAACAACACCGCCCGGATGAACCCAGCGGACCTGCCAGGCCCAGCCCAACCCACGAGGGTAACCAGTGACGTCCTCCAGCCACGGCAAACCACATTGCAGCAGCACCTATAGCTAGTCGTCACCACCCAATCCCCACGAACTTGTGCCCCCTATAGTGTGTAGGTTCTTATGACGTTTTTTGTAAATATATACGCCTGTCTTTGCTATTGTCAGACAGAGCACTCTCGGAGTTTGCAGAGTCCTTTGCATGCCCTATTTTGATTGATAAACTCCCATTTACGCTCACCCGCACTTTGTCTTGGCCTTATTCCCATCCTGGGAGAGTCCATTATTGTCTCTCATTGTGGGGAGGATCGTGCTAGCTGGGGACGCTCGCCTTCAGCAGCCAGATGCATATAGCAAGGTATGACTTCAGAACAAGTCGTGTTCCACCATGACCGAAATAAAGGTAGTGCATGTGTCAAATTCTACATGGAAATGAAATGCACTGCACACGAGTCTGTCCCTTGCTGCCTGTCCCTGTGAGCTGCTTCTTTCCATGTCTCACAATGCTACATGGCTAATACAAGTGCCTCAATGGACCATGGTGGACCGTAGGGTATGTGCCAATGCCCTTACAGGTGGCCCAGACAACTTTCCCATCAACTAGCCATTAGTCCACCCACACATCTCAGCTGTATTGTGCGCTTCAACACCAATATTTGTCCAAGCTCACCGTCAGTTCTGCTACTAAGTATGCATGTGCAACTGGCCTGGTGGAAGGTTTGCTGTGTTGTGGCCCCCCTGTGCTGCTCACCTTGCCTGGAGTCCCTTGAAACACGTCAGCTGTTTTCGGATGTATGAGCGCAATCCCTGTGCCTCTGCTTGCGCACACATGCGCATGTCGGCACCACCAAACGTGTCCAGCTTGCAGACGTCCAATGGCCCATGTCTGCTGGCAAAGGTGGTCTGGAGGCTCATCCCCCTGCAGAAAGGGCATGAAACACAGGCATTTCATGACTGGACCATGTCAGAGACGTACATCAGAAATCACATCATCAGTCCGTCTTTCACAGGCAAAGTGTGGAACACACTATCTACGGCATGAATTGCAACAAGCATATGTACAGTAAAGATAAGAAACATACTACCCAATGCATAGCAATTAATGTACACATGAATCATGAAACCCCCCATCTAGCGAAAGAAGAACAGTGGTCAATAACACCCCTATCATCCCCACTAGGGGTGTTAATACAAGTTCGACAGCAGCAGACATGCCAAAGATATGACAGTCCAAAGCCCTTGTGTAATAGGCTGTTACACCGAACCATCCTTGCGAGCCCATGGATAAGGGAAGCAGGAGTGGCATATGTGAGTCAAGGACCCCAAGCTGCAAACACATACGACCCGGGGGGGGACGCCCAGGAGGAGGGAGGTACAGGGTGCTGTTCAACACCCACATGCAATGATGTTGAGGAAATAAAAAACCTCCATGGGCTCAACGCCTGCACAGCCCGACCTATGTGGGAGATAGATTGTCGTCCGAGTCTGGCTCTTCCTGGAAAGGAGGACGTGGCACAGGAGCCTGACCACGCCTAGCACAAGCTTACCCCTTGTCGGCAGCAAGTCTGCCGGACGTGTGAGCCTGGTTCTGTGCGGCGATCACACGTAGGTCTGCATGCAGGACCTCACGTGATACGCGTGCTTCCTCTTGCAAGATAACACGTGTAACACGGAGTTCCTCCTGCAAGGCCTGGCTGGACAGCTGTTGCACCTCCTGGCAAGCATGTAGCTCAGCCGAGATGGTACGCTCAAGATGCGCAAACCTCTCCTCTGCCCGCTCCCTCTGGAACATCATAAGGACACCCAGGGTGGATCTGAGGGAAACATACTCCTCCTTCAGGGCCTCCATGTGTGCCTCTGCGTGAGCAGCAATTGTTCGACGCAAAGACACCATCTCAGCCTGGCGTGCCCTGTCTGAGGCCGTGGACCGTGCCGCCTGCTGCTGGAGAAGCACCTGCCTAGCAGGGGGAGTACGGATTGGGCCACACATGTAATAATTAGTACTACATTCGTTTTGACAAGGTTCAAACAATGAGTTGTATTCACCCACCTGAATTCTTCTCTTGCGCAGCTGTCCTCTGAGCAGGAAGAAAATGGGGAAATACCTAGAAGCCCCTCTGCCGACCAGAACTGAATGATTCAGCCCACGGTGGGACCTCCAGGGAAAACCTCGAAAGGGGAAAAAACCCTGTGTAGGGAAGAGCTGCTAGAGTTCGAGGTGTCCAGTCAACAGCTTTCCTCGTCTGTTCTGAATGGGTCTTCTCTCAAGGAGGGCAAGGTTGTTCACCAGGTTCATAAGTGATAATTAGGATTAAAGAACAATATCACAGGTGAAATAGGATTCACTAAAGAGGGAGCTACCCTAACTAGGAAGGAACAAAGTGGGAGCTGAAACTGGAAGTCGTGGCTTACCCTAGGTACAAATCAGAAGTCTCCAAACGACGGAGGATGTGGTCTTTGAGGAAAGATACTTGAGGAATTCTGTCATGGGACTGCAACAGAGAACAAGGAACAGAGTGCTTTCAAAAACTGATGGTACAAGATCCCTGAAGCAAAAATCTTACAGAGACTAATTTGGGACCAACGTTACCCTTAGAAAAGGAAGAGGTGAAGAGGTCTGTTCTGGAAGTTTGCAGGAATCAGAGGCGAATCCAGAGATTGAATTAGCGATCTGACATCTGGAGGTATAGAGGAAATAAGGATCAAACAGAAATTCTACCCCTATTCTCCCGCTGCCTTAATTAGAGAGAGAGCTGGAATACTAGACTATCGATGGGACCTACCCGATTGCTGTGTGCTGATTGTCATGAGCGGCGTCTCTGTGACGCCGTGAAAGTGAAAGTCGCCGTGGACGATCCTTCGTTTTCCCAGCCCCGCGCTAAGAAATGAATAGAAGACACAGATACATGATGATCACACACGGGGAGTCTATTGACCTAGTAACCAAATGGTTCTAAAGAGTTTTTAGGAAATAAGGAGATAAGGAGATAATGAGACGAACTCACGAAGCATGGCTGGTCTCGCTGGAGAGTAGCAACGCACTGGATTGCCGTCCGTGTATCCAGATAAGCGTTGCACGTATCAGGAGGCGGGACTCCCAGCACGTCGGCAGCTGTTGAGAACACTAGTCCGCTGCCGGCAAACTGAAACTCCTCCATGTTGTAAGGAGGAAGAGGACCCGGTGCAGTGGTATCCTTGTATTGTATCTTATAGATAGCATTTATCACAACACTCTCCATGCTCTCAGCGATGTTCTCCATTGCTGCCCCTTGCCGTTCAGAATTGGCAGTCATGTCTTGCTCCCACTCAGTATACAGCGGTTGCACGCGGCGACTGTGTTGCTGGGCTTGACCCCTGCGGGACCCAAGGACTGGGTGTCCTCGTTGTGTTGGCACCGCCCGCGGCTGCACGACTACATGCCCCTGTCGACGTGATGACCCAGGCACATCAGTGACTGGTGTGGAGGGTGACCCTGCGTCCCGATCCACCACAGGCGGAGGTTCCAAGACTGGTTCCAAGACTGTCTGACCCCTCAGTGCAGGTGTCGCGGACAGAGGAGTGCCCACATCAGAATCACTCCCCCTGACATATGGACCTGATGCTCATCCAACTCGACATGGACGTCAGAGTGGTCATCAGGGCTGGACTCATTGCCAGCCGTTTATGTGTGTTGCGTGCATTCACCCATGTGTTGTGGAGGGACTTGAAGGAAGTGACATTTGACAGTGCCAATCATGTGTTATTGCTTCCTGTCTAGGGGAATATTGTACTGTACCCTGATGCTTGTGTTCTATGTCTCCCTCTACGCAGCGTCAAGTGGCGGGGATGCCTCCACCGGGCGGCCGCGTGAGGCCTAGCCACCCTTCCAGGAATTGCCAACATCCTGGAGCAAGGGGGCTGGTGCCGCGTCTGCCACTACGGCTGTAGTGGAAGGGCCGGGTGTGCCCCCACAGGGGCTTGCAATGGCAGAAGACGGTGTGGAGACATCCGGGTTGGTGGTCTCCACAGAGGAGGAGGAGCCCGCTACTGAGCCACACATGGGGCCTGGTGGGGGTAGTACCACTGGTGCAAGTGGTGCAGTCCAGGGCCAGGGTCAGGAGGCAGCATAGGTCACCGCGGAGGGGCCTGTGCATGTCGCTGTCCTTGACCCTGTGACTGCACCACCCTGCACCAGCAGGGATGCAACGTCCCAGGCCCGTCCGCAGGTAGGGGGGAGTGCCACATCATCTGCCTCTCCACTACCTGCGGACGAGGGGTCCCACGACCGTAAGGGCTCCATCCTGGTTGGTGTCACGTTGCGCACGCATGTCATTCGTGATGATGTGCGTGCTCCCTGGGCGACGTGGCACTGTTGGGAGGGGCCCTGGTCGGTGGGTTCCTACATGTGACGCGCACTCTGGCGGACCTCTCCTCCTCTGTGGAGACTATGCGCCAGTCGTTCTCCCTGCCGTCTTCCGGCCCGTATTCCACCAGGGCCCCCTGTGGGCCTGGCCTGACCAACACAGCCAGCTTGGTGGAGATCCCATCCCTGCCACAGTCGGGAGTCGGCGGTCCAGCAGGGGTGGACACCCCAACAACTGGAGTCCAGCAGATGGAGGATGTGCAGGCATCAGACAGGGCACATGGACCGCAGCAACAGCAGCAGGCTCTAGGTGGGAGCAGTGATGGCTCGGGGCCATCGACATCAGAGGGGCAGGCATCGGCCAGAGGGCAGGAGAACCCTGGAATGGGAGTGTCTTCCGTGTGGCTGCGGTTGGGCCAGCGCATAGATGCGGAGCGGAGGCGGGCTGAAGAGGCGCGGCTCACCATTGTCAGGCCAGAGTTCTCCGTGCGTCGGGCGTTGAGGCGGGAAGAGTGCCTCGGGGCAACTCGCAGGGAGTTGGAACAGGCCATGAGTGCATCCCTGCGAGACCTCGGGGCCAGGGCAGAGGCCCGCCTCAGGGACATCGACATGGAGTTTGATGATAGCCGCATGACTTGCCCGCCGCCATTGTATATAGTTAGATAGTGTTAGGTTTCCTTTGTTTTTCTTTTAATTTGGAGTTAATGGACATTGCTCCACTTCGTGTGTATATAGTTTTTTCTTCATAGGACTTTATTGTAGGTTTCCTTTTGTTTGTGGGTCATGGACCATTTGGATTTACATTGTATATAGTTGCAGACTTGTACATACTTTCGTTTTCTGTATTCCCATGGATCAATGTTTTTTTTTTTTTGGATTATGTTTTCATTATGGACATTGGAAATGGACCACTTTTTTATTCTACGTGATTTTTCTTTTTTTTAACTTCATTGGATTTACAATATTTTCTTTCTACATCGGTCATTGTACATTGATTCTCATTTTACTATTCCTCCAACTCAGTTCTTTATGTTTTTAATACATTTTTTATTACTTCAGAATTGGTGTTGTGTTCTGTAATTGGTTTTGTGCATGTCTCATTGAACATTTCCTCAGTCACGTGTTGCCACTGTGTGGCTACGTTGTGCATTCCTGCATGGGCATGGTGGTTCATTTCAACTATCATGGCATGGGTAATTTGGGAGTGGGTTCTGTGGATGGTTGCATGCTTGGATTGGGGTGCAAGGGGGATTAGGGTCGGCTTTAGAGACATGGGTCTGTTTTGTTAGGACATGTTGTTTGTTGGGACATGAGTCAGGGCCTGAGGCTCACTGCTGGGGGTGGGGGTGCTGGGGGACATGAGTCGGGGCCTGCTGGCAGGTGCCTCTCACTGCTGTGTGGGTGGGGGTGCTGAGGGACATGAGTCGGGGCCTGAGGCACACTGCTGGGGTTTGGGAGTGCGGGGGGGACATGAGTCTGCACCTGCTGGCAGGTGCCCATCACTGCTGGGTGGGTGGAGGTGCTGGGGAACATGAGTCGGGGCATGAGGCTCACTGCTGGGTGGGTGGGGGTGCTGGGGGACATGAGTCGGGGCCTGAGGCTCAATGCTGGGGGGTGTGGGTGCTGGGGGACATGAGTCGGGGCCTGAGGCTCACTGCTGGAGGTGGGGGTGCTGGGGGATATGAGTTGGGGCCTGCTGGCAGGTGCCCATCACTGCTGGGTGGGTGGGGGTGCTGGGGGACATGGGTTGGGGCCTGAGGCTCACTACTGGGGGGTGGGGGTGCTGGGGGACATGAGTCGGGGCCTGCTGGCAGGTGCCCAATCAATGCAGGGGGGTGGGGGTACTGGGGGACATGGGTTGGTGATCACTAGTGGAAGGTGACATGTGGGCTGTCTGGGGGGCATGCCCATGGTGGATGGGCTGCGTGCGGGACATGACCAGGGGTGCAGGGTAGTCCCCTGTGGTGTGGTTTGCCTGCAAGGGCCGTGGAGGGGATAGAGGGCACACCTGGGAGGACCCACGCTGCCAAATCACGTGTGGGACTCCCCACACACCCCACTGGATACACATACCATGCTCTGACAGCGAAATCATGTGTGATACTTCCCGCGTACCCCGGAAATGCACTTACCCTGCTCGCACACGGCCAATCGCGTGTGAAACTTCCCGCGCACCCCAGTAATACACGTATCCCGCTCACACAGGGACAATCGCGTGTGAAAATTCCCGCGCACCCCCTGAAATACACGTACCCTGCTCGCAGAGGCCCAATCGCGTGTGAAAATTCCTGCGCACCTCAGTAATACACGTACCCTGCTAGCACAGGCCCAATTGCGTGTGAAACTTCCTGCGCACCCCCGAAATGCACGTACCCTGCTCGCACAGGCCCAATCGCGTGTGAAACGTCCCGTGCTCCCCAGTAATACACGTACCCCGCTCGCACAGGGCCAATCGCGTGTGAAACTTCCCACGCACCCCCGAAATACACGTACCTTGCTCGCACAGGGCCAATCGCGTGTGAAACTTCCCGCGCACCCCAGTAATACACGTACCTCACTCGCACCGAGCCAATCGCGTGTGAAACTTCCTGCGCACCCCAGTAATACACGTACCCCGCTCGCACAGAGCCAATCGCGTGTGAAACTTCCCGCGCACCCCCAAAATACACATACCCTGCTCGCATGGGGCCAATCGCATGTGAAACTTCCCGCGCACCCCAGTAATACACGTACCCCACTCGCACAGGCCCAATCACGTGTGAAACTTCCTGCGCACCCCAGTAATACATGTACCCTGCTCGCACAGGGACAATATCGTGTGAAATTTCCCGCGCACCCCCAAAATGCACGTACCCTGCTCGCACATGCCCAATCGCGTGTGAAACTTCCCGCGCACCCCAATTATACACGTACCCCGCTCGCCATGTACGGGATTTGTGCGCTGTACATGGCGCACGGGGAGGGCTTGGGGGCATAACTGGCGCTGCTGCAGGGTCGCAGCGCCACTCTGCGCCACGGCTGGTAATGGATTTTAAAACCCATGAATACGCTGTGCGCGGAAATGGATTTTGGCGCACGCGGCTTGCGCAGACTGTCGCACGTGCACACTGTGCGCCAGCCGCGTGCGCCACTTGTGCGCTGAATTCTATGAATTACCCCCTAAATGTGCAACTCGGTTGCGACCCTGCTTTATATTTCACTCTCTCCTCTATCCTAGTATGGGAACTGTAACAGGCTTTGTTTCTACCGATTATGTGTCTTGTCTTTGACCCTGAGCCACCCATGTCTCTGAAGAAGCTGAATATCGCTCTGCATTATTGGTAGCATAATGGGAGATAGGCTGTGAACCAGCAGTCATCTGAATCAGAGCAACACCTGCAAGTGTTTCTGATTTTTTTATAACAGAGGAGGAATGGAGACTGGTTGTCGATACCTGAGCCTGCTGATAGACGTGGAAGAGTAGTCAGTTAATGAGCCACACCCATGCCGCCAGCCACGGGACTCAATAGCGTCCTGATGCAGACAGAGTTAGGAATGGACCTGGATCCATAAGAAGTCATACCTTGTCTTATCCACGTGAGAATGGGCTCAGGGAAGCCTAGGCAAGTGTCAATTCCTCCTAAAGGAAGTTCAGCACACTTCATGTTTACTCACTAGTTGCCCAATGCATGTAAGTACCTGGATAAATGTTGCGAGCAGTGCTGCCCACAGTTACATTTAGCTTGCTTAAAGTGTGTGCCAATTGGCCAGCTGAAGGACCCACAACTGCTAGGAATTTAAACACGTGTACTGATAGACTGGTGCAAACTAATATGGAAATGTGTCCTCGAATGACAGATTGGTCTAAGATACATGCTTGCAAGAGAGCCAAGGGAGAAAATCCTACAGAATATCTGAAGCATTTAAAACGATGCTCTTTACAATATTCTGGGTTTGCTGATGCAGCGTTTATAGCACCTCAAGGCGTGGTGGCTCAGTTTATTATAGGTTTGCAACCTAAATGTATCTAAGGAATTAAAGCAGTACTAACAGGATGGGAAGGTAAGGGTTTGGCCGAAGTTGTATTTGCTGCATAGCACTTCCATGAAAAGATGGAAAGACAAAAAGAAACTACTGAAGCCAAACTCATGGCACTGCAGATACAGAGTTTCCAAACTCCCCAGGGAATGGGAGGGTTTTGCCTTGTGCCGGGTCGGCAAGGGCAAGGACGAGGAGTAGGGAGAGGAGCACCCCAGTCATTTGAGCCAGGGCAAACTGCTGAGAGTATTACACAAACACGTACAATTATCATTGTAATTATTGCAAAAAGTTTGGACCCTGGAAAGCTGAGTGTCCACATCAGCCTCAGTATGACGGTCAAGGCGGAAAGCCAACCGAGCTACGTGGAACGACAAGATCTCAGCCTCCACTGCCACCACTACAGACCGATGGTTAGGATTGCGACAGGATCTCTGAACCTGTTGAACCACTTATATTGGTTGATCCTACTGCCCCATTTGTTGATTGTGTCGTTACTGGTCAAAAGATGTCATGTTTTGCTGACACTGGAGCATCATGCTCCATACTAAAAGCCTATGAGTTTCCACAAATGATGCATTCTGATGATGTTGTGCATTCTGTAGGCATAGAGGTTATTCCAATACCTTTAATGGTTTATTGAGAAGCCACCCTCGACACGGGGAGTTCCTTCCCTCCCCACTCAGATGAACAGATTCTTTTTTAGCCAGACATATCATGCCCCTTGGATCCCTCTCCCCTGAGCTAACCATGAGCTAAGAACCAGGCCGGTGTACAGGAAATATTTTGGTATTTATTTCATTTAAAAGTAATCAAAATTAGCACAAAATATCAAAAACACCACTTTATCCGTGGCACAACAAAATCAACTTCTCTCAGCATAAATACATCACAAAAGTGAGTTAAAAAGAACATATACACAATTCTTACTTTCTGCAAATTTCACTACACAAAATAATTACACTGATCAATACAAAGGCACTTATGTAATGCGCGATTTTGATTTTCCTGCAGGCTTTAAAGGGTAACAGGAGGATTTCAAGATTGATAAAAATACATATGACAATTATAATTTCACCCATACATTTTGGTTTAAAATAAACACAGGGTGATTTATAGCTTTGTTTTTCAGACCCCTCCACCCCTTGCTTTGGTCTACGTTGGGAAGTCACACAGTAAAATTGGAATGCTTTGGTGAATTTTGGATTTCAGAGCCCCCCCTTACTGAAAGGCCTTTGTTTGGGAAACTTTATAAAAAGGTTGGACTGATTAAAGAACAAAGACACCCCTCTTCCTTAAGAAGTGGGGGTCAGCTGGACAACAAGGATTACCCAATTAATTTATAGGCTATAGTTTTCAGCACACACTGGGAAGTGAGCTTTGTTCATTTAGAATTTTAACAAAATTCACCCTATAGTGTTCTGTCAAATGGGGAATTAATTAAATTTATATTTTTGGTTACATAGGCTAAGGATTTACACAGTTTTTCCCCCTGCCCACTATAAAGATAAGGGATTCACGGCAAGCAGACTCCCCGACCTTTTGGTTTCCCAGGGCTCAGTTCTACTTACATAGCAAGCCTCTGTTTAAGGTTCAGGAAAGCCAGCTACATCTCAAGACACTCTGGAAAGATAGGCAGGGGTCTGGTCATTCCACTCTCAAAGATAGGCTCCTGCTCTCCACCATGGGACCCAGTCAGCTTTGAGGCCTTCCTAAACATAGTTTCTGATTGTGCTACTCATGGAGAATTAGATAAGCCGACCACCAAATCTGTATCATGTAGCGCAGCCATATGGCACCTTTCTGACATTTCCATAAAAAGCACAACAGTTATGAATATGTAAGTTATTACGCATATTCCGAATTTCATTTTCCACCTGCTCACCAACTCTCACATTTGGACCATGTTCAGATCAGCCGAAAACCTAGTTTACCTGGCCATTACAGTTCCCATAGTCAGAAGAAGATGAGTGTTATATCCGCACATTTGCCTTGAAATTACATAAAAAATGGTACATAGATGAAATCCATCCGCCTTATGATGGCTGAGAAAAAGGCCTGAATGATAATAGTCCTTTTAAATAAATTGGGAGACTTTGTGTGGGAAAAACTCCCCTTTTCTGCATTCTGGCCATTTGTTTTCACTGGGTCAGCCTGTGCCTTTATCAGTCTCCTTTGTGTTGGAAGCTTGCTCTTTGAAGTGAGTGCCCCAATTTTCACACATTTTAGTCATGCTCCAGCCAAGCGGTACCTTTTCATGGAGTCAGTGGTTTCAGAGCCAGCAGGTCTGAGTACAATGAATTTCGAAGCCTTTTAGCAGGACATTTTATTGCGGTTGGTCATTAGATGGTGTTAAAATGGATTTCTGAACTCTGACCTGGTGAGCAAAGGTTCAGGAGGCCAGCCTAGTTTCTTGGAACAGGGTAACCTTCTAGACAAGCCAGGCCAATCAAGGTAGCTTGGAGGCGGTCAAGACTAGGGGCCTCATTACACGGACGGCGGTAAGGGTTAACGGTCACCGTTAATGGCAACGGTGACCGTTAACCCTTACCGCCGTACTACGAGGTCCCTTTGCGGGTTGGAGGATTTAACGCCTGCTTCTTGCAGGCGTTAAAATCCAACCCGCTAAGGGACCTCGGAGCTAATTACGGCAACCGTAATTTACGGTGCCGTAATTAGCGCCTTCCCCATCCCCATTATGCCCTATGGGGCTAAAATGGGAATGGGGAAGGGCAATGGCGGAAAGGGGATTTACCGCCCCTCCAACTTTGGAATGGGGCGGTAAATCCCCTTTCCGCCAAGGCAGTGTCGGTATTTTACCGGCATGAGCCATGGCGCTAATAGCGCCATGGCTCACCGCCTACCGTGTAATGAGGCCCCTAGGTCTCAGGAGGGGTGAGGGTGACTGAAAGACCTCAATGAGCACACAGAGTAAAGAACACTTACAATTCATTCCTAGTCAGGTGTAGTTATATTAAAAATACATTACATTTATTGAAGGCCTTTGAACTTCAACACATAGCAATATTCACAGTAACACTTTTAAACCAGTAAACCAAACCTAAATATATATATATATATATATATATATATATGACCAAGTGGCCTAAAGGAGTACTGCACAAAATGGGTCCACACCACAACCTAGAAAGGGAAGGAAGCAGGTAGTGCAAATAGTCTTTAGGCAGTTCTGCAGCCAACACAATCATAACTGAAAGGCAGTCCAATCCCTACGATGAGAGGAGCCTATTGCTCAAATGTACTTGCAATGCTAGCGAACGCGGTAGTGTAGATGGGCAAATCAGGGTCTATTGTAGGGTATGTAAAAGCTTGAGAAGGCAGATGAGGTGATGCCGAATAAGTTCACAACCAAAAGAAAATAAGGCGACACCACCCTATTAGAACTGGCGCTCTCAGTTTGCCCCCTGAGGAGCTGAGAAGGGTTTAAATGATCCTTATTCTGATTCTTAAGTAACTGTAAATTTGTTTGATTGCAAAATTCTCCCTTAACATTCCCTCTGGGACTTCTGGGTAAAAGTCCTTATGGAAAAATACAGGGACTCTTTGTGTATATATCAGGAATTGTTTTATTCACAATCCTTAAAAATGTATTTTAGTAGTGAGGCAAAACAATAATAGCTGTGGGCCATTAAGTATACGTGTGCCAATGTATTTCGGTAAAAACCATCTTCAGATCTGTACACTTATATTGGGTCTCATGCTATAATTTGCAAACCTATAGTGTTGAGAAAAACATAATTACAAAAAATCTAAACATTTAATCAAAACATTTTACGCCATGATCGTGGTGTTTTAGGATAATAAAGTTCAAAAATAACATACCAATGAAAGCCATATCAACGAGTTCATTAATAGGTATCATCCCAATGTGCAGGATAGGAGGAGAGAAAGAGGATGCATGTCAGCTCTAATTGCGTGCCTGTGCAGGCCGTCATAATGCTTCAATGAAATAAGATGGAAGTTGTAATCGTACCTCTTTCTATTCTTAAGAAGTGTCTTCAAACGTGATCAAAGCACGTGCTGAAAGCGGCTTCTATGGAGAGATGTGAAATCTATCTGCCCCTGTGTCAATTGTGTAGGTAACGAGAACGCTTTAGCTAAAAGCCGCATTCACCTTTCGTCAGTATTCAAATCGAGCTGAAGCTGAGCGAAGCCGCAGGGACGCGTATGCGCGCCAACTCAGTTTGTATTTAAGTGTAGCCATGGAGACAGGACGAGGTATTGCGCTCCTGCAGGGTTGCCGGAGCACGTACGCCTAGCGCCCCACTCTCCGTGGGAACACAGTGGGGCGGGGATGTCTCCATGGCAACACCTGAACGCCTAAGTGAGCGTGAAGGAATGTTCTACTCTTCAGGATGCAGAATAAGTTCCCACTATTCGAGGAGGGTCTCCACAACAGGGCAGAGCAGTTTCCAAGAGTTGGTAATAGTTCGCTAGTTTGCACTAGCAGTGGAAAGGAGAGGGGCCCTTAGGGGTCACTCGTGCGTAAAAATGGATGGATGCGCTAGGGGCCACCGGTAAGGGTCGTTAGTACTCACCGCCGCTAGGCGCACTCCGGAGCAAACTTCGGCAGTCAAGTCCACTTCGGTTGCAGGTTCAAAAGCAGCAATTTCTGTGTCTCTGTGGCTTTCAGGGGAGAAGCTACAGTGTTGATTCCCAAATGGGACAGTGGTGATTTCTCTGCTCCTGGTGGATGGATCAGGCCAGTTTCACCGTAGCAGGCTTCAGGGGCAAGAAGGGCACAAAAGCAGTGCACCTGCAAAGTTCGTCACCACCGCTGGTAACCGCGTGTACTCCGGTTCGGGCTCTCTCTCTTTACTCGAGATGTGGGAATGCAAAGTGCACAAAATTCGGTATGAGAGTGCCATGAACACAGAGCTTATGAGATACCAAGTTTCGAGGGCCTCCTCAAAACGGTGGTGGAGAGAGAGCAAAGGTCCTGCGCAAACTGGTCAGCCCAATGGTTGGCCCAGGACCACTTCCGAGAAGGTTTACTTGCAGGGTTTGATGAAGGCGCCGAGAATAGTTGATCCCACTATTCCAATGGGTCGAAGCATCTTTGCAGACCATTTAGTTCGATCAGATGCAGAGGGATGCAGCAGGACGACAGCGGGCTCAGGGTGCCAAACCTTCCAGCAGGTCACCAACGGTTCCTCGACTCGGCTTCTTGTTTTCAGGATACTTGGATCCTATCCTTCGTTCAGTGAGAACTCCAGATATCGACATGGTATGGCTGTTTGGGGTCTCCCCTTATCCAAAGTCTCCTTTGCGCCAAAATGAAGAGGACACAATGGGAGATCTGCTCACATACAGGCACACCACACGTGGACCAATCATGGACCACGGTGGTCCCAGGCATTCACAGCACAACAGACGCTCTGGCACCCAGGATGTGTATTGGAACTAGACAGTCTAGCCCACATCCTGGGGGCGGACTAACAAGGTATGCATAAGCCCGTGAAAGTTTGGCGTTTCGCGGGAGACTGCAAGCCCAAATAAGGACTGACCCGGGTCGACTCGACCTGGGGAAGGTGAAAGAGCAAGATGGCCAAAGGACAGGACAAAAAACCTTGTGGCATGGCCATTTTGGAGCCAGGCCATCTATTTGCGGTTAACGCGGTTAACATGGCAGGAAAGGGTTAAAAATATATGAAGAGATAAGCTGCCACCAGCCCTGTCTGAGGCACATCTGCACTTCTCCTCAAAAATGTTTTGAGAATTTCTAGGGCCTTTGGAAATGACTAAGAGACCCAAGTGCACTGTACTGTAAAGTACATTGTGCACTTGCAACATGTTGCAGAAAAGTTGCAACACTGACAAGGACTAAGGGAGACAAAGGGCCTCATTACACGGTAGGCGGTAAGGGCACCGGTACCGGTAAACCCTTACCGCCTTACTACGAGGTCCCTTTGCGGGTCTTCCCTTAACACCTGGTTTTTCCAGGCGTTAAGGACGGGACCCGCAAAGGGACCTCAGAGCTAATTACGGTACCGCAATTTGCGGTACCGTAATTAGCACCTTCCCCAGTCCCAATGAGCCCTATGGGGCAAAAATGGGAATGGGGAAGGGTAAATGGGGATTGGGGAATTACCGCCCCCGCTCACCTTGGAGTAGGGCGGTAATTCCGCCATCCACCAAGGCGGACTCGGTACGGTACCGGCGGCAACCATGGCGCTAATAGCGCCATGGTTACCGCCTACCGTGTAATGAGGCCCAAAGTCTCCCAGTATTGACTGTCTTTAAGGGCATGTCAGTTTCCCCATAACAAAGTGAGCGAAAAGCCCAGTGGAGTGCAGCAGAAGGCTGGGCTCCACTGGTAAAGTCAGACTATGGTGTTTAAACTAAGCAAAAAGTGGTTCACAACTGGAGGGAAAATTACACATGAAATGGAAATCTTTCCAAACAGATGGGAGATGTGAAATCCAGGCTGGAAGTGGGAGATGTCTTTGTGAAGTTTTCCTCACAGGCAGAAAAAGGCTTTGCCTTGGGCTGACATTTTCCATGAAGACAAAGTGGCTCTTCAAATGTCACTTAAGATTTGTGGGTGAAACATAATATACGTTGCTCTTTTGTTCTACCCACACATCATGTTTTGTGTACCTGACATTTTCCTGTGTGCAGTGATATTTCTTCCACTTTTACCTTTAAAACCGTTTTTATTTGCACACACATGTGCAGGCCGTATTTGTTTTCAATGTTTAAAAATCATGTTTTCCATGTGACAGGGATCTTTGATTCCTCCTTCTTTTGTAAATTAAAATGTTGCTTGTCCATTGGTAATGACAGCTAGGCCCCTTTCCACATGCCTTTTTAACTTTACTTGAAAAACAAAAACAAATGCCAAGCCATTTTTGTTTCAGTGTTTAAGATCTTGCTATTCATGTGAATGGGACTTCTGTGTGGGGCCTTTAAATGCACCCCACATACCTCAGTCTGTGTCCACTCCGCTTATGGTCATAATAGATCCAATTTCTGACCAACATCCATTCTTGCTGAGTCCCTATTCTCCTGCAAATTTGTTTTGATTACATTTATTGTGCAAACTAAGCTGCTCAATTTACTGTCCCCCTGGTGGTGTATACTGAGTGGAAGGAGACGGCATTTTAGACCCCTCCTCCCCAAGTCCTACACTTCCTGGGTAGGCCCAGTCACAGCTGCTTTGTGTCCAGGGCCCTGGCCCGGAGCACTCGTGTGGGAATACCTTTAGGAACTGTGAACCCTTTTGTGCGGGAATATCTCTAGGAATGTGACCCCCATGCATACACCCCTAATACAAATATAAGACCAGAGGTGACTAAGACTCCATTTTGTAAATCACTGACTCCATTTTGCAAAGTTAAAACAGTCGTGGAGGTTTCACTCAGGCTTGCAACTCTCCCCGTCAGGCACGCACAGCGAGCAAGTCCCTCCCCCCACCTCCTCCCCTGTGCCGTCTCCGCGACTGTTCAGTTCCCATGAGAAGGCAGGCTGCGAGAATGCAACAAAACCCACACTGTATCTTCTGCCTTCCGTCTCCGTTCATTGGCCCTGATGCAGCCCAGAGCAGAGGCCAGAGCAAAAGCTATCTGTCTCTGTAAACCTGCCCCACACCCCATAGACCCCGGCCATAAAAACATAATCCCAGTGCCCTCTAGGGCAGAGCCAACAGTTAAACAGACCCTTAAGCCGTGAGCCTATTTTTCCTTCAATATGGATAAAAGTAAGCAAAATCGTACAAACATAATGGTAGACTATGGAGGCCTATGAGTGAACAATATAAATACATAGCGTGTGTAATTAGAAATTCCTATGCTACCCCGATACGGCGAAAGCATGATGCATGGTTCTGAAATACTCATAGCAATAGTTTGTAACAGTATAATACTTAACCAAATGCTAATCTGTACACACCAGCACCATGCTGCCTCACTTTTACAAGGTCAAATGTAAATACATGTATAGTTGATCACTCCTGGCTAGCCCCACCCCCAGTTAAAGACACACCCATAGACCCTGAGCTGTGACTTGTACGTTTATGAATAGGTGAATCTCGAGTCAAAGGTATATTTTATTTCTGGATCACTTCTTGATTAATTCTTTGCTTTGTGTTATGATGAGAGTGCCCAGTCAAATGGAAGATGAAGCATGTCCTAACCCAAGGTGATGTGAGCGTAAAATAGCCAGCCACGTGTTAAAAGCTACATGTAAAAATGATGATCTGAAGCACCCTGAATTATTGAATAATATGAAACCAGACTGCAAAGGGGCCTAGATTTGTTCCAGTTCAGCCGGGTGCCAACAGAGAGTTAGTGATGTTAGTGATGTTTAGATACTCAATCACTGAGCCCCCCACAATGAAATGCGTGCCCATCATGATATGTACCTTTTGTGACCTAGAACTCTCAGCCATCTATTCTAAATTCCCCCTTGTTGTTATTAAATGGACACCTCTGACCATGCACTAACCCCATGAACTCTACCCCCTAGGCAGTATATTCAGATTTGTTTGAATAAGGGGAGCACCACATTTGATGGGAGATGGTTAATTCATGACTAGTAATAAATAACCTGCCTTTGAACCCTATTTTCACAAGTGCTCAGATACAGGCCTTTTCTCTGGACAAACAGATCCGAGTTCTGAATGAATGAGATTGCATGGTCACAAGGGCAAATGTTACGTGGCCAGGATGTCGACGGTTACATAAAAGGCAACATGGAATACCAGGCTGATGAGCCCAACTGACCGAGTGACCCCGGACAACACGCCATCTCATCACGTGCCCTCAGGCCAATTGGTCACCTCTGACCCTATAGCACCTATAGGTGCCTGCCCTTAGTGACCAATCCCAACTCATCATGTGCCCCCTAGGCCTCCCCTCTCGTGGATGATGCAAAAGCTGTATAAAATCGATTTGTAACATGTTTTCTGCAGAGCGCTCTCGGTGTAAGCAGAGTAGATTCTGCTTGCCCTAATTTTAGATAAAAAGCCTTTAATATCACTCTCACTTGGTCTTGGTCTCATTCCCTCCTGGGATGTGTTCTTATTGACTCTGTTGGGTGATTTACCAGCATTTCTGGGGGTCTCTCGCGTTCATTGGTGACCCCGACACAATAGCGTTCTTTCCCGTCCTTCTGGCACGAGACACCCCCCTGCTTAGACCCAGAATGCCCTCCCTCAAGAGCTACCCGCCAACGGCAACCGGTACACCTAGACGTGCGCACGCAGTAGGGCGAGAGAGTGCGGGATCCCCCTTATAAATACCCATCGTACCACTCGCCGGAGCCGGGCGTGGTCTTTGAGCGAGTAGCGGCGCACTGACTGATCGGGTCCAGAGGCTCTCGGATCAAGACGGACACGTGAATATCAAGTGCGAGTAATATTGAAAGTACGGGTGGGAGTCAGATTAGAAGGTCTTGGGATGAATGGTATATTTTTGGCAGAGAAGTTGCGAAAATCCATAGCATAAAGGGAAAGGATCTTGGGGGCCTGGGTCTTTTCTATATTCCATCTTATTCTCAGTCTATCGCCTATGGCCATTAGGACAGTGACGAAGTACAAGGTGAAAAAAGATTGACAAGGATCCTATCTCCGGTGGTGTGTGGAAGGCAGCGCCGTGCAGTGCTATCTCGACTAGTACAGGATATATGAGTGTGAGGAATCGTGGTAAAAAGGATAACGTAGGGGTCACAAGGGGAGACCCAGAAGAATATTTAGAAATGCTTTTTTCCCAACTTTATCTTATCTATCCCTTTCCTCTCCCAGTGGGCGGACTAGAATAAGGTGAAGGGAGAAAACAAGTCCATGGAGAGACGGGGAGCTAGGCAAAAGTAGGAGGGGTATTGGGAACGGTGAAAATATAATCTATGTTGTTTATGTTGTCCTGGTGTCTATGGGGATCGTTAAACGTCCGTCTTTGTATGGGAAAGAGTTTTTTGGTGTATAAACATTGATGAGTGAATTGACAATATATAACAAAGAGTTGCATGCATGTTATTGCAGTATCAAGAGACTGAAAACTAAGTGAATAGCTCATTTCGTCTGAAGAAAATATTGCAGGAGCACATTTGGATTGATCACATGAGAAGTGCATTAGTAAAAGTTAGATGTGTTAGTTGAGGTGTAGGCATAGTCAAGCACAATGGGCGCAGAAACGCCCCTTGCCCATATTTGTAAAACTCTACCAGGGTATGCAGATAAAATCAATAAGTACCATGACCAATGGGTCGTGGAGTTGGAGAGTGAAGGATTACCCCAGGTGTGGCCAGAGGGTAGGTCCTTTGACAAAGCGGTATTAGATATGGTCGCCACCTGCCTGTCTATAAAATATAAAGGGAAACAGTTACAAAATAGGAGAGAAATATTAGACTTGTGGTGTCTGTTTGAGGAGGTGCCCCCGGAGAAGGGCAGCGGCCACAATGTGTCTCCCCTGACAACAACTGGCAGTAGGGAGCCAACCACACAGGATGAAAAAGCGATTGAGGTCGCAAGTGTATATCCTCTGCTATCAAAGCCAGTCCATGGAGAGACGGGGAGCTAGGCAAAAGTAGGAGGGGTATTGGGAACGCTGAAAATATAATCTATGTTGTTTATGTTGTCCTGGTGTCTATGTGGATCGTTAAACGTCCGTCTTTGTATGGGAAAGAGTTTTTTGGTGTATAAACATTCATGAGTGAATTGACAATATATAACACTGAGGAAGGGTACAGTGACCCTGTATATGTAGCACAGCCCACGGCCCCACCCATACATAAGCCATCCGCCACAGCACCACTTCTGTATGAGAGCCAGGGCATAACAAGACCACTAGATACGCCTACAATCGATATTGGAAAGCTTGCACAGGATTTAGACTCACAACTAACAATGGTACAAAATGAGCTTTCCTGCATAAGGGCCATTGGAGAAGGTGGGGGGGTATCCACCCCCCGGGTAGAACGTGATGAAACACCCCTGCTGAGTATAGGGGCGGGGGAAGATGGGTGGAAAAAGGAAGAGATCTTATTCAGAATAAATGACACTCCTATGCGAATAATCGAAATAAACACAGGCGACAGTGAACGGGAGGTAGAGGAAGGAGGGGTAATGTCAGACAGAGAGGAAGAGTGTTGGAGCAACTTAGAAGAGCAGGAAGAGGAGGGAAGAAGGCTATGAATTGCCACTGGTGGGGCCTCATTTGGAGAAGGGTTGTCTCCCATGGAAGAATGGAGGGGGAGGCTAAGAAACAGAGCAGGGTGCATGGCTGTGATTGGAAAGAAAGGGAAGAAGGTGAGTACTAAAAAGGGGGGAAGAATTTACAGCTGCCTCTGATACACAGGGGGCGGGATGGCCAAACTACATACCATGGGCCCAAATGGACAAGGCCAACTTGCTTAAATAGCTACCCCCACTATCCAGAGGCGCCAGCAAGTGGATATATGCTTTTGAAAAACACACGGCATGAGTGCCCTCGGCAGTGGGGGATGTTAAAAGCTTGCTGGTATCTGCAGTGGAAGACCAGGCTAACAGGATCTGTGCAAAGGCAGGGGTCCCAGGAATAACATTAGATTGTGACCGCCATGATGGGGCCTCATTCAACACAGTGCGAGCACGCGTGTGGGATGCGTTAAGGGAAACATTCCCAGACACTCCAGATTTACAGTCAGTGATGCAATGTACAATGAATGATGATGAAGATGTTATGTCCTTCATTCTGTGGGTGCAGTACATGTGGAGAGCGGAAACGGGTACGGCCTGGAACCAATCAACGTCCCTGTTTTACTTCATTATAAAAAGGGGGCTTCCAAAGGAGGTGCAGAAGGCCCTTGATAAAATAGCTGGGATAGAAGCCAAGGGGTGGCCTGAAATCCAGAGCATCATAGTGCACCACTGCAAGAGGATCAAAGAGAAGGAAAAGGAGATAGCTCAGCGGCGGTTGGCAGACGAAGCTAAATTAGTACAAAGTAAACTACTGAAGGTCAGTGCAGTGGTAGCTACCAACGCGGCAGGAAGGGAGCGGGAGGAAGAAGACGGACAGATGGGAATACCAATGCAGATGGTGGCAAACTGGACAGGTAAAAGCCAGGACCAATGGTCAGGGGAAACTCAATATGAGGCACCACAGTGGCCATCGAGAGGGGGGCGAGGTAATAGAGGAGGATTCAGGGGATCAAGAGGAGGGTGTGCGGGGTATGGCGGGCCAAGAGGGGGAATGCAAGGACAATGCTGGAATTGTGGGAGGTGGGGCCACTTCATGAGAGAATGTCGAAGCAGGCCCAACAATTCATATCCAAATGAACATCAAATAGGACACCCCCACCCGGGAAGCCCTTATGGGCTGCCAATGGGCGGGACTAGACGAGACAGTCAACCCGACCCAAGATACATAAACGAGCACCCAATGCCCCCTCAAGACACATCCTCACACCCCCAGTGTCACAATCACACCGCCCCCATGTGCAACAACACTTATGCTACCACAGCAAATGGGGCACTAACGACACAGTGAAGGGGGTCAACAATGGTAACAGGGAATGTTTTTGATGTTCATGAACTCCCAAGGCACTCAACAAAGGACAGCCCACAGGAAGCACTTGCGTGTCCAATACTGTCGACGACCCTTGACGCAGCAGAGGAACCACTGGGGGCGGCGATAGGAAACAAACAATTTATTTTCATGGTGGATTCGGGAGCGGAAAAATCATGCCTCAAAGAAGGCAGGTTACCGCTTTCTAATCGGACTTTGGAAACGCAGGGGTCCTCTGGGGCAGTGGTCAAGGTTCCATACACTAAAGAGCTAGACATAACGGTGGGGGGGAAAACTGTGCGCGCACTCCTACTGTACTATGAGGAGTCACCTATCAACTTGCTGGGAAGAGACCTTCTCAGCAAGCTCAATATGACAATATCCTTCACTGACAGAGGAATAGTGTGCTCCACACCAGGCATATGCGTGATCTGGGCCATGTTAGTGATACACACCCAGGCTGACTTCCCACAAACACGCGGCATTCCTGTAAACTCAGACATGTTCATGCAAGGTTTAAGGATACTAGCGAGGGCAGTGCCAGAATTGAAAAATAAAAAATGGAGGGTGCCATCGGAGTTCATTTTCCGTCCAATTGCAGACCCAGAAATAGTACCAGGATCCATAGTGTCCCTAGACATACATGCAGTACAGGTGTCAACACAAACGATAGAGGTAATAGCAATGGACATGCAGGGGTGCCAGTGGAGAACAGTGCTGTGCACTGACACCATTAAGGCCCTGCGAGACCTGCCAGATGAGGAGCTCTTTTGTGACACAGACGATGATGGGGAAATAGTGATGGAAATTGCAATGCCTTGTGATGTTATGATCCAGAGAAGAGAGGTACCACTCCCCCTCATAGCAGTGATCAGAGCCCCAACAGCATACTTTGAGGAGGACATGTCCCAAGTGCCACAGTAGCTGTGGACCACAGGCCCACATGATGTAGAGTTGCTACACGAAGTGATACCAGTAAAGATCAAACTGAAACCCGGGGCTGTCCTACCCTGGGTGAAGCAATACCCCATACCTAGGGAAGCTGAGGAGGGAATAAAAGACACCATTTATGCACTAATGGTACAGGGCATAATAGTCTCATCTACCTCGCCCTGCAACACCTGCATTTACCCAATCAAGAAAGCAAAGGGAGGGGCGTGGAGGATGATCAAAGACCTACGCCCCCTCAATGACGTAGTACAGAAGGAGTTCCCTCTTGTCCCAAATCCTGCCTCAATCCTAAGCAGTCTCCCAACAGAAGCCACCCACTTCACGGCAGTGGACCTGAAGAATGCTTTCTTCTCGATCCCACTCGATCAAGGTTCATGGTACCTAACAGCATTCACGCTGGGGGAAAAACATACAAGCACTGCAGACTGCCCCAAGGGTATTGCGAAAGCCCCAGCATTTTCAACCGAATATTGCACGAAGACCTCGGAAACATACACATAGCGAGTCCCATAATTCAGTACGTAGAAGATCTGTTAGTCTGCAGGAGAGACGAGAAGGAATGCAGAGAGGACTCCATTACCCTGTTAACACATCTTGCACAAAAGCGGTACAAGGTAGACAGACAAAAGCTGCAATACTGCCTGACAGAGGTACTATACCTGGGCCAGCTGATTTCCAAGGATGGTAAAAGAATCATACCTGACAGAGCAGCGGCAATAAGAGCAGTGAAAGAGCCCAACACAGTTAAAGAAATGCAAAAGTTCCTCGGCATGTGTAACTACTGCCGGGCTTGGATATTGGACTATGCCTTATACACCAAACCCCTGCTACAGGCACTCAAGGAAGCACAGCGGGAGAACACTAAGTTGCAGTGGACACAGGAAATGCACACAGCTTTTTGTTGTGTTGTGCCTGTCTGATGATGTGCAGCTAGTGATGTCACGTGGAATGTTGATGATTGAGTGGTGGAGGGTTGTGTTGTGAGAGTTCTAGGTGAAGGCAGTTAAAGCTAGCTTGCCTGGGTGATGGGAGCCGGTGTCTGTCCTAGCTTATGTCCTATGTGTCTTTCATGTGGAACTGTAACAAGGAAGATGGAAATAAACTTATATGAAGAAATCTTAAAGAGCCTGGAAGCCTCTTCCATAACACTTTTGACACACTCAAAGAACTGATATCTACTGCCCAAGTTCTCGCGACCCCCAATTAGGAGCAGGAATTTTATCTCTTCTCACACTGCAATGGCACACTCATGACAGCTGTGCTGACACAAAAGACTTCCCTGGGCAACAAGCCTTTACAGTGGAACACTCGATGCAGCCGCCGCGTTCGCGATAGAAAAAAGCTCCATAATCGTGATGGGATGCTTTGTCACTTTATATGTAGAACACTCCCTGTTTGCCATTTTTGAAAGATCAAAAAGCACATTGACCACTCAAAGAGCCACAGCATACGAGTTGAAAATCTCTAGTGCTAACATTCATATTGTGTGGTGCAAAAGTGTAAACCCGGCTACATTCATCACAGAGGCATGCACAGTTGAAGACATGCAGCTGCACGACTGCGCCACATACACAGGGGATGATGATGACACGCCAAAAGCACATGAAAATGCACTGTCAGAAGGGGAAATTTATTTAGTGGATGGGTATGCCTCCATAGATTGCGAAACAGGAGAAAAACATGTAGGAGCAGCAGTAGTTCGGGTGGAGGACAGAGAATATGAAGTAATTGTGCAGAAAAGATTACCACCACACTTCTCGGCCCAAGCAGCACAACTAGTAGCGCTCATAGAAGCGCTGCACACAGCAAAGTGGTGTAGAGTGACCATTTATACAGATTCTGCCTATATGGCGACAACAGTGCATGGAGGATTAGCAAGGTGGGGAAGGAGGGGATTTCGAAGGGCAGATGGGTCCCCAGTACAACATGCAGCCCTACTAGGAGAGCCGAGTGATGCATTGATGGAACCTACGCTTGTAGCAGTTGTGAAATGCCAAGCCCATACACGAGGTGATGACGTCATCTCATTGGGAAATGCGGCAGCAGACGCTGCCATGAAAGAAGCCTCTTACTTACCAAAAACCCCCACAGGTGAGTATATACTACAGAAAATGGTAGAAGAAACACACCTAGACGGGTTCAATTCATTACCAGTCTCTCAGATAATCGAGCTCCAACAAGACGCACCCAGCGAGGAAAGCGAGACGTGGGTAAAAAGGGGGTGTAGACAATCATCCACCGACTTACTATGGAGCCAAAATAACACTGGCAAGGTGGTGATGCCAGCAAAATTGCTAGAGGTAGCATTTAAGCAGTTACATTACCCAGCTCACAAAGCAAAGCAACATATCATTGCAGACAAACAGGAAAATTGGTTTGCCCCTGGAATACAGGAACACGTCACAAAGCTCATAATAGAATGCATCACTTGCCAAACATACAACTCCGGCATGACCTTACAAACCCTCAGAGGCACATTGCCAAAACCAGAGGGGCCCTTCAGAGAACTGCATATAGATTATGCAGATATGGGAGAGAGGTGCAATGGGGCTCGCTATTTGATTGTTGTTGTATGTCCCTTTTCCCGGTGGGTGGAGGCCGGCCCCTGTGCTCATCCAGATGCGTGGTGTTCCGCCAAATTTCTAGTGATAGAGGTGTTTCATCGCTGGGGCATCTGTGACATCATACGTTCTGACAACGGAACACACTTTGTGAATGACATGTTCAAACATATTACTGCAATGTTGGGCATAACCAACAAACTTTGCATGATTTATCATCCGCAATTGAATGGAGTTGTGGAAAAAATGAACGGACTGCTTAAGAGTAGATTATCGAAACTGTGCCACACACTCAAAATGAACTGGATGTATTGCTTACCCCGGCGCTTTTCGAAATGAGAAACCAACCCAGCAAGGACCACCACCTGTCACCGCATGAAATAGTGACAGGTAGAAGGATGCATAAAGCTCACTCACCCTTGCGTAGGCAGTCAGACGCGCACCAAAGCGCCACTGTGTTAGGGGAGGAGTTCCATGAGTACCTCAGAAATTTGACAAGAGCAGCACAAGCCTTAGCAAAGCAAATAGCACCCCCATTTACACAGAACAACTCTACTGACACAGTAACACCAGCCACAGAGAGCCCAGACTAGCAGTTGATGAGAGGTGACATGGTGTACGTGAGAAGTTTTGTGCGAAGATGGAATGGGTCAAGATTTCATGGTCCCTATAAGGTGATCTATTGCATGCCCACGGCAGTCAAGATACAGGGACTAAAGTACTGGGTACACTTGACAGATGTGCATAGAGCCCGTGGGAGCGCAAATGGCACAGACCCCGAAAAAGGTGAGAACGAGGATAACACACAAAACTTAGAAAATAAAAAGTATACAGGGACAGATACAATATAAAGCATGGGAAAACCACAAAATTGGGAAACAGTGTAAAGAGTTGTACAGTATAATAATGTTTTGCGGTGTGTATGACAGAAGTGAGATAACGATGAACTGTCTACTCTCTCTCTCTCTCTCTCTCTCTCTTTCTTTCTCTCTCTTCCTCTCCCCATGTATCCCTTCAGTCTTATTGTACAATCAAAACATGTGCATGAAAATAATATTTTTTCCTTCCCCAGCAGTGGATTGAACGGACAACATTTTGCCTCCCTCGGTTCCCCTCCCCCAGACCTGAGGTGTGAGGGAGGGAAACGGAAGGACGCGGAGGAACAAAGAATGTATGCGCATGTATAAAAATGATAATGAAAACTTGAATGAGACTATTTAAGAGAAATGGTCATGACTCAGAAAAAGATAATTTAAAACGTATAACATAATGATTGCAGAAAACCACATGAGAATAGTGTGCATGATTAACAAATGCTTGTATTTCATTTATTAGTAATATCAAGGGGCATGGACGAGGCCCCAGCAGAAACAAGTGATAATGTAGATAGGAATAGACGGAGGAGAGAGGCGTATCCTAGTTATTTATATGAATGCATGCTGTTTGTGTGTGCAGTAGTATTGTTTTCAACATTGTTTGGCCTGTTTCTATATTGAATCATCGTATATATATCAATTGATGTTGGCCAGGGGTATGTGGGCCTGGAAAAAATCAAAAAAGGGACTCATTTAATCTGGGATGGCGCCAAGTTAATATGGGGTCATTAGACTCCCGAGGATAAATATAATAAGGATACCACAAGTGTTCCCCATTTCACAACGATGCAAGCCACCCCACAGTCCCCACAAACAAACGATTCCCATTTTAGTGTGTATACGATGAATGACAGAACCCCGTCAGAACTAACGTGGGTGCAAAATCACCCTTACCCAACAACCACGCCAGGTCCAGACTTGGCTACATCTAATGGCCCAACCACTAAAGAAGGGGGTAATAGGAGTGAGTACATGGTAAGCACGTACTACAACTTATACACTCAATGGGATGGTAAAATGGGTGACAGGCAAAGCTCAGGGACTGAGGGAGGGGGGCCTAGAAGAAAGAAGAGGGAAACGCCACGAGAAAGTTGGGAGGAGCATCATAAATTCAGTTTAGACACAGTGGACGATGCCCAGAACCCCCACCAAACAAATAAGTGGTATGCAGACATGGGCAACACGGTGAAGCAGACAACTAACAAGAGCTGTTATGTCTGCTCACTCATATCCCATGCCTCAGGCACTCCCAAGGTACTACTGCCACGAGAAATTCAATTTGCAGAGGCCCAATGTCTCCTACATCTCGCGCTATGCAGGATCAAAAATACTTTTCAAGCACACACAGTTTCATTCAAACCTTTGCAGAACGAGCGGACATGTTACTCCCGGCTGCAAGGAGTGATTTCCGTTAAAGAGCCTTTTCTGGTAATAAAGGGAACATTACACATGGACAATAAAAGGCTGAAGGAAGAAATATTATGCAAAGCAGAAGTGCTGCAAGGACTGTCTGAAGAAAAACTCTTATGGGCAGAGGCGTTGCTAGGGGGGCGCTAAGGGGGCTATAGCCCCTGGTCTTTTGGTTGTAGCCCCGATAGAATCTCAGGAGCTACAGCCAAATAGCTAGCTAGCCCCCAGTCCCAACTGTTCCGACATTAGCATAGCCCCGGGTCTTTTCCAGACCTAGCAACACCCCTGCTCATGGGTACAGAGAACATGTGCTCCCATATGGACTGAACACATAAGCAAACTCACATGGGTCACCACCATCGAAAAACCCTTCAAGTTTCAGAAAAACATTTCGTATGAACTATTCTTCCATGGAGAAGGGAAAAAAGACGTGGGGAACAACAAAAACTGCAGCAAAACTCTCATAATACCTGACATGAAAAAGGGAACAACGGCAATGATGGACACATAATGGGTCTGTGGCAACATGGCGTACCTGCATCTCCCGCAATCATGGAGAGGCACATGCTCCCTGGCAACGCTGCACTCTGCGCTAATGGTGGTCCCTAAGAGCCACATCAATGAAGGAAGTAAACCTGCAGCAATCCAAGAAGAACCATACCCGACACCGCCGGAAACGGCTCCTGTTTATGCCATAGACAAGGAAGGTGTACAACATCCACTCCAAAGGAAGAAGCGATCCTCAAACTACATTTCAGCTAAATCGTCAGAACTTCTGGCTCAAATACCAGATCGATTTCGATTATTCAGCTCCGTGGAGACATTTTACGCGTCCCTCGTTCCCAGCATCCAGGCAAGAGCGAATGCCAAGGGGCTCCAAATCACCAGGAGCCACCCGATTGTTAGCTCATCCGATTGGCTAACAACACTAAAGAGGGGTTCAATGTCATCAAAGTGGAACTCCGAGCCTTGCGATTAATGACGATGCAGAATCGATACGTGCTGGATCTATTAACAGCAATCAATGGAGGTGTTTGCTGAAAAATCGGGAGCGCATGTTGCACATTTGTACCTTCTGCAGATGCTGAGAATGGTTCCCTTTCACATGTGATAGCAGCGGTGCACGACCTTGGCGAGCGGATGAAGGACGAAGGAGGGGCACAGCCCAGCACCTGCTTCGGCAATCTTTTTTCATGGGTGCCCTCCTGGCTCGGAATGACGGTAAAGCTCCTCATCCCACTCATCATCTTTTTACTCCTGATTTTTTGTGTGTGCCAATTGGGACTCTGATGCTGCGCAAATGCAGTACCAAATGGTGCGCTGATGATGGTAACAATGGGACGTAAAAATGGTGTCGCACAAATCAAATATGAGGCAGAGGTGCAAACAGGAGATACTCCAGAGCCCAAATATAGAATGACTGCCATATACAACACAGGGCATATAGTAGATAGCCTCTATCACACGACCATAAAGGAACCCAGAGAATTACAATGGTACAAGGAAGCATGGGTGGACCTGGAAGGTGATGGAGGGTGTATCTATATGAGCTGCACCCCTGATGAATACGCTAGAAGTTGACACAGTCTCAGAGCAGTATGTAGGGCATGGATGCCAATAAAGGGGACACCTGCATGGGATGAAGCAGTGGCAGAGGAGGAGGAACGCAAGAGGTTGGGACAGTTACAGTATTTGTTACTTAAGTAAGGGGGGGTTGAGTGGAAGGAGGTGGCATTTTAGACCCCCCACCCCTATTCCTACACTTCCTGGGTAGGCCCAGTCACAGCTGCTTTGGGTCCAGGGCCCCAGCCCCGAAACACTCGTGTGGGAATACCTTTAGGAACTTTTAACCCTTTTGTGCAGGAATATCTCTAGGAACGTGACCCCCATGCATACACCCCTTATAACAATATAAGACCAGAGGTGACTAAGACTCCATTTTGTAAATCACAGACTCCATTTTGCAAAGTTAAAACAGTTGTGGAGGTTTCACTCAGGCTTGCAACTCTCCCCGTCAGGCGCGCCCAGCGAGCGAGTCCCCCGCCCACCTCCTCCCCTGTGCCGTCTCCGCAAATGTTTGGATCCAATGAGAAGGCTGGCTGCGAGAATGCAACAATGCATGCCCATCATGATATGTACCTTTTGTGACCTAGTCATCTCAGCCATTTATTTTAAATTCCCCCTTGTTGTTATTAAATGGACACCTCCGATCATGCACAAACCCCATGAACTCTACCCCATAGCCAGTATATTCAAAGTTGTTTGAACAAGGGGAGCACCACATTTGATGGGAGACGGTTATTCATGACTAGTAATAAATAACCTGCCTTTGAACCCTATTTTCACAAGTGCTCAGATACAGGCCTTTTCTCTGGACAAACAGATCAGAGTTCTGAATGAATGAGAGTGCATGGCCACAACGGCAAATGTTACGCGGCTAGGATGTCGACGGTTACATAAAAGGCAACATGGAATACCAGGCTGATGAGCCCAGCTGACCCAGTGACCCCGGACACCACGTCATCTCATCACATGCCCTCAGGCCAATCAGTCGCCTCTGACCCTATAGCACATATAGGTGCCTGCCCTTAGTGACCAATCCCAACTCATCATGTGCCCCCTAGGCCTCCCCTCTTGTGGATGATGCAAAATCTGTATAAAATCGATTTGTAACATGTTTTCTGCAGAGCGCTCTCGGCGTGAGCAGAGTAGATTCTGCTTGCCCTAATATTGGATTAAAAGTCTTTAATATCACTCTCACTTGGTCTTGGTCTCATTCCCTCCTGGGATGTATTCTTATTGACTCTGTTGGGTGATTTACCAGCATTTCTGGGGGTCTCTCGCCTTCAATACCTTGATAATCCCGCTCACAGAGAGCACAAAGTGTTGGCAGTATCACAGGAAATCACTCATTCGAACACTGGGACACTCCCTGTTCATGGCAGGAACTGTTAGACTGAGTCCCAGTAAAAACTTGGTCAACCCATGCAAATAACACTGGTTATATAATAAATGCTGAGCCAGTCAAAATTACTCTAAATCCTGCCAACCTCTTCCATGTGTACCTCAGTATCCCATTTCCTGACATGCTGAAGAAGGTATCTGTCCTGCGATAGAATCCCTTCTCCAGCAAGGTATTATTGTACCAACCGCAGTCTCTGTAATACTCCTATCTTGCCCACTAAAACACCAAGTAAAGAGGTTTATCGTTTTATTCAGGATTTGCATAGTTAATGCTGCCTTGTTGCTGGTTTTTCCAGCTGTCCCCAATCCAGCTACAATTTTGTCCTGTATTTCCTATTCAGTGAAGTTCTTTATTGTTGGAGTTTTATTTCCTGCATTTCTATCTATACCCATACATCCGGACAGTCAGTACATGTTCGCATTTACCCATAATTTCACTCTGTATATATGTTCACTGTGTTTGCAATGGGGCATGTCGAAAGCGCTAGCCTGTTTTCCCAAATTATAAAGAAAGACCTTGATTCGGTTCAGTTTCCAGGAGGGTTGATGCTGGTGCATTATGTTGATGATCTGCTCCTAGCCCACCCCTCCTTGGAAGCAGGCGAGGAAGATTTTCTTATTTTGTTGAACGCACACCCTGAAAAGGGTCACAAGGCACTCAAAGCCAAATTATAGTTGTGTCTGCCCCATGTGTGATACCTGGGCCATGAGATTTCTGCTGTGGAAAGACATTTGTCCCAGGATCGGATTACAGAGATCCAGAAAGTCCCTAAGCCCCAAACCAAGATGCAGATGAGGGGGTTCCTCAGGATGATAAGTTTCTGATGGCAGTGGATCCTGGGATATGTATCCATAGTTAAACCCCTTCAAACCATCATGCATAATTCGAAAACCAAGCCCCTGCCATGGTCCCAGGAAGCACATGATGCCTTTGCCGCCATTAAGCAAGCACTCGCAATGGCTCCAGCGTTAGCTCTGCCAGATTATTGTAAGCCCTTTGTGCTGTTTTGTGATGAGAGCAACGGGTTTGCTCAAGGTGTGTTGACTCAGTAACATGGTGATAAGCACCAGCCTGTATCATATCACAGCGTAGATTTAGATCCAGTAGCTGCGGGACACCCAGCTCGGCTGCGAGCTATCACTGCTGCTGTCCTGTTAATGAAAAAGCAGACTCCCTTGTGCAGTGGCATCCTGTCACAGTCGCGGTTCCCCATGTTGTTTTGTCATTATTGCTCAAAGGTAAGACGCAGCATGTGTCAAATTCCCATCTCACCCGATATGAAAATTTGCTTATTTCCGCTGCTAATGTAACGTTGAATCGATGTACAGTTCTGAATCCTCACTTTGTTACAACCCCTGAGGATGGGGAGTCGCATGACTCTCATGTTGTCGTAGAGACACTCTTGTCACCTCATGTTGATTTAGCTGATGTGTTTTGTTGAATCCTGACCTGTTTCTCTTTGTTGACGGATCCTGTATCCATGTCCCGGATACTGGGGAATTGGTTTCTGGGTATTCTGTATGTACCCCCAATGCCGATTTAGAAGCATATCGATTACCTATGGCAATCAGCACAGGTCAAAGAAATCATGGCTCTCATCTGTGTGTATACTATGGCCCGAGATAGATCGGGTATGATCTATACTGACTTCAGTTATGCCCATGGGGTGGTCCACAACTTCGTAATCCTCTTGAAGCAACAAGGATATCTAACTTCCGCCAGCACCCCAATATTAACTGTAAAATATGTATCAGCTTTATTGAATACATTGTTACTTCCTGCAACTATTGCCATAGTGAATTGTAAGGGACATGCTACCCCAGAGTCATTTATAGCCCAAGGAAATACTTTAGCAGATGGTGCAGCTCACTCAGCAGACTTAAAAGTGCCCCTGACTCCTAATGAATGTCTTGTTTGTGTTGCAGTTCCATGGTCACTTATCCCTTCCCTTTCCAGACTGGCCATCCTCCAAGATCAAGCCACAGAAGCTGAAAAGGTGAACTGGACTCAACATGACTGTAAACTCGAAGTAGACTCCATGTGGCATTCCCCATATGGCTGCCTGAGGGCACCTAAGATACTTTTCACAGCATGGCTCATTCAGGTAAAAACACTATGATCACTTTGTTGTGTCAAGATTGGATAGCTCTTGGCCTAGCCTCTATGGCTCAGAGTTATTGTGAAAACTGTGTCACATGTCTGACCTATAATGCTCAAGAGACTGTCAGCACGTCTCATACCGGAAAGTCAATTTTTACACGTGCAGACAGACTTCAGACAACTTCCAGCCTGCAAGACCTACATTTATTGTTTGGTCCTTGTCAATGTATTTTCTGTGTGGGTGGAGGCATGTCCCTGTAGAAAGGCAGACACTGTCACAGTGGCTAAGAAGTTGTTAGCAGAGTTTATACCCCAGTTTGGATTGCCACTCATTATAAACAGTGACTGAGGTACCCATTTTCATTTCAGGTTTAGGAATAACTCAACATCTCCAATACGCTTATCAGCTGGGCTCTAGCATGCATGTAGAATGCTGAAATGGTGATCTTAAGTTATAGTTGTCTAAAGTGTGTAAGCAAACGGGATTAAAGTGGTCCCAAGCAATGAAGTATGCAGAACTCGGTGCTAACGTGTGAGGTATAAAAGAGTGTTGTGTGTAGGCAGATGCACAGTGCATCTTACTTGTGCCCAGCAACTGCAAGCACACTTGGCAATGGAGGAGGCCTGTTGCATGTTGATTAAAAACTGTTGCATGTTGCATGATGATTAAAAACGGTTTGATCTCTTCATGCCTAGGTCCTCAAAGCTCTGCCTGAACTGACTACTGAACCTTGTCACCCTGTACAACCAGTACACTGGGTCCTGGTGAAGGTCCACCAGCGGAGGTCTGCACTACAGCTGATGTGGCGTGGACCGTTCCAGGATCTTCTAACTACACACTTCATCTTCAAGTGTTCGGGCATCCTGGCTTGGAACCATGTGGCACATTGCTGCAAAGTCGTTGCCTCAGCTGACGACATCACCTCCGCAGTGACCGATCTTTCTTGACTTCGCCCCAGCTCTACCATGACCACAGACACCACCACCAGTGATGTCTCTGATCGTTTGGTGAAGTCAGACTCTTCTAGTGTCGCTGGAATGGCCAGGACTAGAAGGTGAGGGCACGGCCCTTGATCAGCCACTATGTTCACATGCTGAATCAGAATCTGCAGCTTCTGAATCTCTTCCACACAGTGAGGTCCCTGCAGGGGCTATTGCTAAGGCTCCTTTGTCAGGCGGTCAAAATCCACCTTACCGCTGTGTCTGACTCCTCTGGACCTCACAATGCAACCTGCAAAAGGTGGTCCCATGGAAGAGTACCTAAGGGTCAGTAGCTCTGAACAAAGTGGCAACTAGCCAAGTCATTTGCCCCTAGATTTTCCCCCTCTTCAAGGATGAATACTCCTGGGATGGCTGTGTGTTGGCAAAGAGAAGAAGTCACTACTGTTGATTCATCTATACATGCAAGTTATGGCCCCTGCTGGTATCATCGGTTGGCCATTCTGTTTGTTATAATGACCCTCACATGCGCATAGCTCTGGTATCGGAGATATTTGTAGTTTGGGCTTCTAGGTGGATCTCTCGATCATAAACTGTGGATCAGTACCTGAGTTTTGATGACACTTTTGAACATTGATATGTACTTTGCTGCATGTTCACAGAGCCTATAAATATTTAACTGGAAGTTTGGTCTGGCAGACGTCTTTTGCTGTGTCCTGCATCCTCGCTGTTTTGAACTAAACCAAACTTTGTCAGCAAGTACAAACTGTTGTGCTTATGGTAAAGCCTGTTTCTTGGGCTTGGACTTTCAAGAATTGCACTTAGTGTAGAAGATGCCCAGATATATTTCTGTTATCGTAGTGATCGCTAGACTGTTGACATACTATTACTTTACTGCAACTTTTGCCTTTCACACTACCTGTAATGAAGATGATGGTCATTCTGCACATCCTTGGGTTTACAGTGGAAACGCTTACTTGCACTCTCCCGGCAGTTTGCCTGTATTTTTAATCTCACTGATTGCTGGGTTTGTGCTCATTCACCACATGACTTACTCTCCAGGTTTCCTACTGCACCTATCCCCTTTCAGCGCAGGGATGCCTGTTTTGATATCAAGTTGGTCATCCACTCCCCAGGCCCAGGACCTTGTAGGGATGCTCATTCCCACTTGGGCTTTACAAGTCCTCTGAATTTCCCCACTACAGATCAAGGGAATAATTCATAGAATTTAGCGCACAAGTGGCGCACGGGGCTGGCGCACAGTGTGCGCGTGCGAATCTCTGCGCCAGCCGCGTGCGATAAAATCCATTTCCGCGCACATCGTATTCATGGATTTTAGCTACCAAAACCAGCCGTGGCGCACAGTGGCGCAGCGACCCTGCAGCAGCGCCAGTTACGCCCCCAAGAACGCCCCTCGCGCAGGGAAAAGCCATCAAAATCCCCAATCCAGCGCAAAGGGCTGCACTAACCCTGTACCAGCACAGCAAGCGGGGAATGTGTATTACTCGGGTTCGCTGGAACTTTCACACGCGTTTGGCCCTGTGCGAGTGGGGTACGTGTATTACTGCATGAGCATCAAAAGGTGAGTCAGACATCACATGAAACACAGGGAGTGCAGTAGACATACACACACGCCACCACACTTAAATGCATGTCTACATCTCCTCCAACTGTTGCAGTGATGAGATCGCCATACATGTCAGATCTGCCATTCCAGCATTCAGTTCCAGCAGGGGTGGTCACAGCAACTGCACCCCTGGCTGACGTGCAGGCAGCAAATTGCAGGACATGTGGGCAGCAGGCAGCAGCAGATGGCAGGTGGGGGAGTGAATTGGCACATGAAAAAAGTTGGGAAAAGCCATGGCAGCTCAATCTCCAAGCTAAAATAAAGCAAATAACGGCCCAAGGTATAACGATAGGGAGGAAATACAGAACATTTTCTCTACTCCCTATCGTTAACTTCTATAACCAGAAGGTAATGCCGACATTGACTTATGCATCAGAAGCTGGATTGTGGCTACCCTGTGAGGTATGGGAGAAATTAGAGAGCGCCATCTGGAAAAATATCTTAAGACTACCAAGGACTCTATCCATGTTGATCTTGAGATACAAGCTTGGTCTCCTGTTGTCACGTCCCCGGTCCTGCCCTCCTCCCGTCACTCACCAGGCACCATTCGTTCCCATACCCACCACCCACACCAACGGGGAAGACACGGCAGGCGGGATGTCCGAGGGGGCAGAACCACCTCTTTCCGCCCATTTCCGTGCTGGCGCTTGCCATGGCGTCTCATACATGCCCGACGGCTCCGGCGTCGTCGACTCCAGCTCCCGCATACGGGGGACTCTGATCGCGTCTCGCTCAGACGATCACGTGACTGGTCACGGGATCGCCTGTAGCCGACGCTGGCGTCCACATCGGACGAACACCAATCACTGATGGCGTACGTCCATCACGTGATGCTCCTGTGCGGTCACGTGCCCTGTCACGTGATCTACCTTTCCTTCAAAAAGAGCTGAGAGGAAACACTCAGTGCTTCACAGCTGTTTTCCACCAGAGACCTGTTCGGCATTACCCTCGTTCTTTCTGATACACTTTGGAACTCGACCACGGACCGTTACTTGGACTTGTCTTGGATTGCCCTTTTGTTTCGACGCATCTACTGGACCCTTGGAACTCTTGACCCCTCTTTTCTGGCCCTGGAATTGCTCTGGATTACCCTTCTGTTTTGGCGAACTTCTACCCACGCAATTCCTGGCGATCACGTTTTGTCTCCTGAGTCATTTGGGGTTCCTTACCTGGACCTTGGATGGACTTACTATCTGGTCACGCTCTGGCTACCGGTGTGAGTTGGAGGAAGTGCTGTACATCCCAGCCTGCTGTCGGTCTTCCCTCGTTGTCTATTCAGGTTTACTACCTGTCCTATCATCCCCAGGGTAAGCTTTGTCATTATTCCTTGTTTGCTTGCACTGCCATTATTGTTCATAGTATACCTGATCCTAACCTTTGCCTTACAGCACTCAGGGGTCCTTCCGGTGTTCCGGGTATCTGATTGACGACGCCACTCATCACCTGTGGCCTCAAAGATTGCTAGGGCAGTATTCTTTACCTGCTCGAGCGGTACTTGGGGACGGAGGTAGTTTATAGCTGCACGACCATCAAGGCGAATCACCGAGATCAGAACACCTGTCCCTGCAGGTGCGAATTGTCTGAAGAGAGCTGTCTACCTTTGGAAAACCTAACACCGTAAATTTCCCGCCCCAGCTTCATATCATAATGATGACAAAAGAAGGCATGACAGACTGGGTGCTAAATCTCTGGAGAAACAGATGCCTGAGTATCCTAAATGACCTAGACCTTTCAGTTGAGGTACTCGGCGGAGCTCTGTGGATGGCGGATTGCTCGGAAACTGAAGTAAGAAGATTGAATTCAAAGATTCATACCTTATCTAGATTACTCACTGGCCAACTGAATATATCTCCAATTTACCTGAGGACATTCCAACATCCAAAACTCAGGCATTTACTACTAAGGTTTTGTTTGAACATTCTGCAAACCAAGGTCACCTTGATTAGATATGGAAGCATAGTGGAAGATGACAGATGGCACCTCTGCAATCTTCAGCAGGAATCGCTTAAGCACTTGATTATTTTCTGTCCAGTATTAAGAACTGAGAGAACTCTTTCACTGCATGATCATATGGTGAGATCTTTTGGAATAGATGCTGATGCTTGGTGGGAGTGCCTCTGTGGAGGAACAAGCCCAGGCTTATTGAGACCTTTGGCAATATTTATAGAGTACATCTTTGAGCAAAAACTCGGAGGGAAAACCAAATCATAAGGTGAATAAATCAAAACCAGGAATTCAGACATACACAGTGAGTGGCCTAAACCCTCAGGATAAGCCAAATTACACTTTTTCGCTTTTGAGGTGGTCGAGCAGGCCTACCAGATACATTTAGTTTGAGGTTAACACAGACATATTATCACGATTAATTTTTAGAGATGTGTCTCCTTAATAGTTTAATCATCCGCCTACTAGTGCTGTTTTCATCGATTGACGATATTGGTTATTCATCTTTTGTACATTTCTGTTCTTTTTCCTTAACCGGGGGATTTTTAAACCAGATAGGCCTTCTTAATGTTTTTTTTTTTATGTAATCATTTTCACCCTAACCCTTTTATTTTCAGCGCTATGGATGATTTGTAACAGTAAAAGTGTAATTTGGATTGGATGAATTGGTATATCTAAAGTTTGTAACAAGCTAAACGCTAAATACAAATTAAAAAAATTATTTAAAAAAAGACATTTGCAAATCTTTACATGTATGAAGATATTTTTGAGAACTACATTTTAATTGGAATTAGATAAGACTAATCTGAAGTAAGCCTTCACTATGCAGAGGTACCATTTTTTTTCATTTACTCAGGAACCATACCAGTGAAAAATATGTCACATTATAAAATCGTTTTAGCATGGTTAAAACGGGTTGACTGTCACCTTTATTAAATGTCTGGAGTGGCCATTGTGGCACATACCCTGCCTAATTTATGCGATAAAATGTATTTCTTCCATTTTAATCAAACTTCATTTTCACAACCTCCTCTTTCACTCCAGCCCCCACAAATCCTAAGGTTCATTTCTCTTCAGGCATGTGACTTAAGCAAAGAGGTCTGTGTTTCGGTTATACCTCCCCCGCCAATGCCTAATGGCCACTCTATTGAACTTTTTATGGGACTCAGAACAGATATGTCTTTATATGGTCTTCATCATGTTTTCGCTCTCAGCCGTGGAATTCTTTCTTGTATTTTTAAGAAATTGTAGGGAGATCTAGGGGTCGTAAGGAGACAGTGCGCTTAATGATACTGCTAATAGTTAGATGATAAAGTAGTTCATGCGAATGGGATCTGCTGCGTTGGCACCCTTCCACTGGTGCCCCCTAGACAGTAGCAGGCATTAGAGCCAGAGTATAGAGATTGAAGGTAAATCCAATGCGCAAATCCAAAGATTGATGATTCAAAAGGAAATATTCATTCACATCAAGACCATGTGGTATGATAAGTATGGTCTTTATATAAAACAACAGCCGACATGTGTTTCAAATGATAAGCATGCGACTGGATACAGGGATTGAGGCCCTTCACTTTGACAAATTACTGACTTAACAGAATCTCAATGCTTATCATTTGACTCACATATCCTACATATATGTCCTGAACATTTGAATTTGACTCATAGGGTGGCTTTCTGTACCGCCAGCCACCACTCTACCATTTTGTTCTCCCACTAACCTGGAAATACGCCTTGATAATGACCTGGAAATTCGAAACACGTGTCGGCTGTTGTTTTATATAAAGACCATACTTATCATACCACATGGACTTGATGTGAATGAATATTTCCTTTTGAATCATCAATCTTTGGATTTACGCATTGGATTTACCTTCAACCTCTATACTCTATTTTTAGAAATGGTTCTGATTGATGATGACAACCAGGTCTGACTTCAGCACAGCAGAGGGGAGGTCCTGGACCTTAGTTTCATGTTGAGAGAAATCACCGTCCCTGTACCCTGCAGCAAATAGCCTTTAAACTTGCACATGATTGTAATTTTACACAGCATCTTATAAGGCTTTCAAAGTTTTCACATACATGAGTGTCACTTGGAAATTGTCTTTTGTATATGGCTGTTATATCAGAACACCACGTTCACACTATGAAAGTCTGGTGAGCATTTCTCTTAGCACATTTTCAATTTGGAGGGAAAATGAAAATGACATTCTTTTATTTATTTCACATTCAATGCTCTGCTTCACTTTAGCTGCTTGCAGCACAATCTGGTATTCCATTGAAGATACTGTGCACTATGGTTTCTTTCAGGGTAATTCATAGAATTTCGCACAAAAGTGGCGCACGTGGCTGGCGCACAGTGTGCGCGTGCGAATGTCTGCGCCAGCCGCGTGCCCTAAAATCGATTTCCGTGCACAGCGTATTCATGGATTTTCGCCACCAAAACCAGCCGTGGCGCAGAGTGGCGCAGCGACCCTGCAGCAGCACCAGTTACGCCACCAAGAACGCCCCTAGCGCAGGGAAAAGCCATCAAAATCCCAATCCAGCGCAAAGGGCTGCGCTAACACTGGTCCAGTTTACTGGGCTGCCAAACAGCAAACGCCAAGCGGGGAACGTGTATTACTGGGGTTTGTGTGAAGTTTCACACGCGAAAGGGTCTGTGCGAGTGGGGTACGTGTATAACTGGGGTTCGCGGAAAGTTTCACACGCTATTTCAGCAGGGTATGTGTATTATGGGGTTTCGTGGGAAGTTTCACACGCGAAAAGGCCTGTGCGAGTGGGGTACGTGTATAACTGGGGTTCGCGGGAAGTTTCACATGTGATTTCAGCAGGGTACGTGTATTACAGGGTTTCGTGGGAAGTTTCACACGCGAAAAGGGCCTGTGCGAGTGGGGTACGTGTATAACTGGGGTTCGCGGGAAGTTTTACACGCGATTTCAGCAGGGTACGTGTATTACGGTGTTTCGCGGGAAGTTTCACACGCGAAAGGGCCTGTGCGAGTGGGGTACGTGTATAACTGGGGTTCGCGGGAAGTTTCACACGCGATTTCAACAGGGTACGTGTATTACGGGGTTTCGCAGGGAGTTTCACACGCGAAAGGGCCTGTGCGAGTGGGGTATGTGTATAACTGGGGTTCGCGGGAAGTTTCACACGCGATTTCAGCACGGTACGTGTATTACGGGGGTTCACGGGAAGTTTCACACGCGAAAGGGCCTGTGCGAGTGGGGTACGTGTATAACTGGGGTTCGCGGGAAGTTTCACATGCGATTGGCCCTGTGCGAGTGGGGTACGTGTATTACTGGGGTTCGTGGGAAGTTTCACACGCGAAAGGGCCTGTACGAGTGGGGTATGTGTATTACTGGGGTTCGCGGGAAGTTTCACACGCGAAAGGGCCTGTGCGAGTGGGGTACGTGTATTACTGGGGTTCGCGGGAAGTTTCACATGCGATTTCAGCAGGGTATGTGTATTACGGGGGTTCGTGGGAAGTTTCACACGCGAAAGGGCCTGTGCGAGTGGGGTACGTGTATAACTGGGGTTCGCGGGAAGTTTCACACGCGATTGGCCCTGTGCGAGCGGGGTACGTTTATTCCTGGGGTTCGCGGGATGTTTCACACGCGAAAGGGCCTGTGCGAGTGGGGTACGTGTATAACTGGGGTTCGCGGGAAGTTTCACACGCGATTTCAGCAGGGTACGTGTATTACGGGGGTTTGCGGGAAGTTTCACACACGGAAGGGCCTGTGCGAATGGGGTACGTGTATTACTGGGGTTCGCGGGAGGTTTCACACGCGATTTCAGCAGGGTACGTGTATTACGGAGGTTCGCGTGAAGTTTCACACGCGATTTCAGCAGGGTACATGTATTTCTGGGGTTCGTGGGAAGTATCACACGCGATTTTGCAGTCAGGGCGGGTATGTGAATTTCAGGGGTGCGTGGTGAGTCCTACACGTGAATTGGCAGTGTGGGTCCTCCCAGGTGTTCCCTCTACACCCCACACGGCACCTGCAGGTAGCCCACACCACAGGGGACTACCCCCCACCCCTGGTCATGTCCCGCAGGCAGCCCATCCACCAGGGGCATGCCCCCCAGCCAAGCCACATGTCAGCTTGCACCCCCACCCCCCAGCAGTCAGGGGCACCTGCCAGCAGGCCCCCACATATGTCCCCCTGCACCCCTACCCCCAGCAGTCAGGGGCACCAGCTAGCAGGCCTCCACTCATGTCCCACGCATGTCCCCCTGCACCCTGACCCCCCAGCAGTGCAGGGCACCTGCCAGCAGGCCCCCACTCATGTCCCACTTATGACCCCCTGCACCCGCACACAGTGCAGGGCACCTGCCAGCAGGCCCCCACTCATGACCCCTGCACCCCACCCCCCAGCAGTGCAGGGCACCTGCCAGCAGGCCCCCACTCATGTCCCACTCATGACCCCCTGCACCCCCACCCCCCAGTAGTGTAGGGCACCGGCCGGCAGGCCCCCACTCATGACCCTCTGTACCCCCACCCCCCAGCAGTGCAGGGCACCTGCCAGCAGGCCCCCACTCATGTCCCCCTGCACCCCCACCCCCCAGCAGTGCAGGGCACCTGCCAGCAGGCCCCCACTCATGACCCCCTGCACCACCACCCCCCAGCAGTGCAGGGCACCTGCCAGCAGGCCCCCACTCATGACCCCCTGCACCCCCACCCCCCATCATTGACAGGCACCTGCCAGCAGGCCCCTACACATGTCCCCCAGCCAACACGTCATTACAATCCAGATCCCTGGCTCTTATGGCCACACAAATCCCGCCCCACAGCACCCCAGTCCAAACACCCAACCAAGCTTTACATCCACTCCAAATTGAAAACACCATTACATGATAGATCACAAATAAGCAGTATGTGCATGAGTACAAGTCTGTCCGACCCACACAATGGCAACACATGACTGAGAAAACCCACATTGTGACATGCATGAAACCAATGAGAGAAGACCACACATTGAAGTAAGAAACAAAAATGTATTCAAGTCAAAATGAAGGGAATGAAATAAAAACACACAATAATGCCAATAATAATCAGAATGCAGCATGTCCCAAAAAATTATAAATAAAAAAAAATGAGAATCCAAAATAATCCAAATGAAAATGTGTCCAAAGTCACCGTCCAACAAAGCAAATCCAAAGGGAAAGAAAAGCGTAATATCCATTGCTCTATGGTGAAGAAAAATAAAGATGGAGGAGAAAAATCCACTGTAAAACTATGTACAAATAGCAAATCCAGGGTCCATGAGCCCAAACACATAAACGAAACCTACAATGAAACCTACCTAATTACTAACTATATATAAAAATGTGGGGCATAGTCCATGCGCCCCAAATGAAAGAAAAAAGAAATGAAACTTAACACTAATGAACTATATACAAAGGCGGCGGGCAAGTCCAACGGCTCACTTGTTGATGTCATGGGCCAGGGCATCATCGAACTCCTGTTCAATGTCTTGGAGGCAGGCCTGTTTTCTGGCCCCGAGGTCTCGCAGGGATAACGGCATGTCTACCTCCAACTCCCTGCGAATTCCCTCGAGGCACGCAGCCCGCCTCAGCGCCCTGCGCATGGAGTTCTCCGCCCTGACCATTGTGAGCCGTGCCTCCTCCGCCCGCAGCCGCTCCGCACCTATCTGCTGGCCCAACCACTGCCACACGGAAGACACTCCCATTCCATGATGCCTCCCACGTTGAGCCTGCCGCTGCCTCCAACGCAACTGCCTCTGCCAGCACAACGGCATCCAGGCTGATGGAATCCACCGACGCCGTCGTGCACGTGCCCTGCTCGATGATGCCGGCACATCCTCCATCTGCTGGGATCCAGTTGCTGTGGTGTCCACCCCTGCTGGACCTCCGACTCCCGACTGTGGCAGGGATGGGATCCCCACCGAGCTGGCTGCGTTGGTCAGGGCAGGTCCACAGGGGGCCCTGGTGGCATCTGGCCCGGAAGACAGCATGGAGAACGACTGGCGCATTGTCTCCACAGAGGAGGAGAGGGCCGCCAGAGTGGCCGACACATGTACAAAACCCCCGACCATGGACACTCCCAACTGGGCCACGTTGGCACGCTGCTCTTCGCGATGACGTGCGTGCTGCCCCCGGGAAGCACACACGTCATCACGAATGTCACTCGTGCGCAACGTGACACCAATCAGGACCTTCTCCATACTGCCAGGGGTCCCCTCGTCCGCAGGTAGAGGAGTGTCAGATGACATGGACATCCCCCCTACCTGCGGACGGGCCTGGGATGGGGCATCCCTGCTGGTGCATGGTGGTGCAGTCACAGGGTTAGGGACAGCGACATGCACAGGCGCCTCTGCAGGGACCTGTGCTGCCTCCTGCCCCTGGCCCTGGACTGCACCACTTGCACCAGTGGTACCACCCCCACCAGGCCCCATGTGCGGCTCAGTAGCGGCCTCCTCCTCCTCCTCCTCCTCTGTGGAAACCACCAACCTGGATGGCTCCACACCGTCTTCCGCCGTTGCAAGCCCCTGTGGGGGCTCTCCAACCCCTTCCGCTGCAGCCGTAGTGGCAGACGCAGCACCAGTCCCCTCACTCCCAGACAATGGTAAATTCTGGGAGGGTGACTGGGCCTTGCGTCGCCGGCCGGTAGGGGCATCCCCGCCGCTTTGCTCCACAGCGCCGTCTCTGCCCTCTTCATCACTTGCCGCTGTGTAGAGGGAGACATAGAACACAAGCATCAGGGTACTGTACAATGGTCCCCTAGACAGGAAGCAATAGCAGATGAGTGGCACTGTCAAACATCACTTCCATCATGTCCCTCCACAACACATGGGTCAGTGCAGGCAAAACACATGCAGTAACAGGCATGGCGCATGCTATGAACATTAGCATACATGTCCAAGGGACTCTTGAAACATACAATGCTGTGCTGGTTTGAAACTCACATGCATCATGGGTCATGCCTATCACATGCACACACTTCACCGTAGTTTCATCCATCTGGCCTCGTACACCCCAGACACAGTGGATACAAGGATGAATAGGCTGCATCAGTGAATCTGAACATTGTCACAGACATGTGTCATGCATCCATGGCATTTACAAGTCACAGACACGCAAGTCAGACACACAGACATGGACACCATACATGTCCATGACAGCAGCACCCATCTCTCACACCCCATCCATGTCCAATAACAGAGACAGGCATGCATTCATGTGTGCATTCCCCATGCTGCTCTGCATGTTGCATTGTAACACATGCACCAACCATGTGGTTCACACATTACTGGTCTCACATGCATGACCATGATGTCCCTGCACACACACATACGTACATGGCCTATGTCACACATACAGGCAAGTATCAGACAACCACCACCCTACAACATGCCCTGTCTCACACAGCAATGCTTGGCCACTTACCGCTCAACTCTGGACGGGTCTGCCTCCGAAGGATCTGGGCGTGGAGCGCTGGGCCTACGGGTTCCAGGACCCTCATCTGGATGGTACTCATGCTGCCCCGGCCCCCCTCCACGAGGCGCCGGGCCTTGTTGAGGGTCCTGGACCTCAAGTCCTCCCAGCGCTTCTTGACTTGCTTGATGTTGCGGGTTGCCACCCCCTCCGCGTTGATGGCAACCACAAAGTCGTCCCAGATCCTATCCCGTCCTTCCTTGTTGGTGGGTGATGTTCCGAAGAGGGCATCATAATGCCCCAGGACATGCTCCACCAGGACACCAACTTCCTTCTGACTGAAGCTGGTGGCCCTCTGCCCCTCTGGCTGGGGGTCGCCAGTGGTCTCAGATGGTGTTTGCCACAACATGGCGATCCCCGAGGCAGGCGTGGGTGGGCAACTGGGTCCTGGGGCTGGGCTGTGGAGCGATGTTATCCCAGTCGGGAGTCTTCAGTTCCAGCAGGGGTGGACACAGCAACTGGAACCCTGCAGATGGCTGATGTGCAGGCACCAAATAGCAGGGCACGTGGGCAGTAGGCAGTCAGGCAGCAGCAGATGGCAGGTGGGAGCATGCTCGGGGCTCTGGGGGGCAGGAAAATGGCCTTCAGGGCAGGAGCGTGGTCTTCCATGTGTTTTTGCGTGGCCAGCTTGATACGGAGTGATTTGGCACGTGAAAATCTTGCACGTCAGCGTGTAATTCGAGGAAAGGGCCTTACCGCGTAAGCGCGTCAGCACACGCACACGATTCCATTGGACCAAAGGCCCTTAGCGCGTAGGCGCGTAAGTTACATTACGCGCGCGGGCGTTTCCCTCATAGCACGTGATGACAGAGCACACGTGGAAAAACTGCACGTCCGAGTGTCATCGCGTGTAATTGGATGAAAGCGCCCGCGTACACGCGTCTCTGGGCCGGTTTAAAATCTGCGTGTAGGACGCCATTTCCTTGTAAATGCTTTTCGTGGAGAGCGAGTGGGTGAAATCTGTACTTCTTGTTGGTTCACACGCGATTACTTCACAGCGTTTCTAGTTCGTACTCCCTGTTACCTCTGACAGCATTTTTCTGATATTTATGTTGGGCCTGTTTTCCTCAAACAGAGTTCACTTCTCCTTTTGTCCTGTCTCCTCAGACAGCGTACCATTCTTCTTTTGGCAGGGCGTTGCCAACGCGCACACGCGCATATTTTTCACATTCTTCTTCCAGGCAGACGGTGAGTTCCGCACCTACTTAGCAACTGTGCTTGCCCCGTGTGTCGCGTTCCCCTTCAGAGGTCATTGTAGGCTGCATGTATTACGCGTACGCTTATTTTTGTGTTTCTGGGTGACACAGCGTAGTGCGAGTTCATTTTTTCACGCACCTGGTCTATGAGGGGTTGCGTGCATGTTTATTTTTGATTTTGGGATGCCTGTGCGTTGCGTGACCCGTCACCTTCCCCCAGGGGTCACAGACATCCTTGTTAGAGTACTAGGGTACGAATTCCATCTGGTATCCTACCCCTTTGACCCCCAATTGCCCAGGACAATAGTTTACTGCAACTCCCATACGCACAACAACATCAGTGCCATGGCTGGGAGGCGACCAAGCGGTAAGGGAGGCAAAGGAGGCTGACCCTCAAAAGGTGGGCGTGGTGGGCGCGGTAGGGGACGTGGCCGGGATTTGCAGGGTGCCCCTATGCCCCCATGTGTGGAGGAACAATCAGGGACACCCATGCGCCCCCATGGTTGAGTGAAACATGGCTGACACCATCCAAGCTCAGCCCCTGTTGGACCAGCCCATTGTGGCACCTGCCCTGGCACAGGATGACTCCCTGGCTGACTTCCAGGTCAGCAAGTCTAGGCCACGTGTGGCGGTGCAAGTTGTTGTCACCAATCCACGTGGATCTGGGGCACCTATGTCATCTGCTGCCCCAAGTATGCAGGGTGGGGAGGCTGCAGGGGCAGCTGCAGCTCCATCCGCCCCAGCTCTGACTCTCCCAGCCAGGACAGTGTCAGTCCCAGTCCATCAAACTGACGTTCCCCCTGCCAACATTACCCTGCAACCAATGCCTGAATCAAGACCTATGGTCATTGTGCATTCCCACATTCCTACTACCCAGTCCACCAGTGATTCTGCCCCTACTGACCAGAGCGGTGTAAGCCACTCTGGCTCTGCTCCACCTTTAAAGAAGAGGAAGAAGGTGCTCTGGCACGACAGGTTGAGACCCCAGACACGGCTACACACTCCGGTAACTCAAGGAAGCCTTGCTTCAATGAGACGGGACTTGATGCACTTGTGGGCTATGTGTCGGCACCTAGCCACAAAATGGTGGTGACTGCAGGGTGCAAGACCACACCTGGTCAACGTAAGGCACACTGGCAGACCATCGCCGACTGCATAAGTGCCCTTGGATTTGTGAGGAGCTCAGCTGATGATTGCTACAAGCGGTGGAATGAAACGCAGAGCAAAGAACAAGCTGGCCTCAAATGATGCCGCTACTCTGGTGACTGGCGGTGGGTCTCCACAAGAGGACAACGAACTCACTGAACATGAGTCTGTTGCTGGGGCCTTCGTCACAGAGGAACAGATCCAATGTGTGGGAGGACAACCTGATTATGAAGCATTGTCCGGTGAGTGCCCATGCATGTGTGTGTAATGCATGTGTATGTTGTTTGGGTGACGGGTTCTGATTGAGTGCCAGGTGAGGGTGTGTGTGCCTGAGTGGTATGGGTCACCCATGTGCTTCATCCAAAACATTCAGCAGCCTTGGATTTGGGTGTGACAGTATCCCTTCTGCCCACATTAGTAATTTGGATCAACATTACGGCAGTTGCCCTTGAAGTGGCATCTTGCAAAAACATTGTTTGTATTTTTCAGTGTTCGTTCAGGCTGATTGTTTCAATTCTCCATCTTTGGCTACGCATTCGTCAGCCCTATTGTCACATTTGTGACATGCTTCTGTCATTGATGAACCCCACATTGGACCACATGTGTTACCTTGTTAGATGAATGATTTGACCATTCAGGCTAATTGAGTATTGGCCTGATCACAGGAATTTATGGGGCCTTTTTGAATGTGGAACATGATAGTTGTTTCCTGTCATGGTGAAGTGACAAACCATTGATGTGTACATCGGCCTGCAATCACTGTATTTTTGTACACTGGATGTGTTGCAGTGTATGGCACATGCCTATTTTGTCACACTATGTAGCATTTTTCATCTCATCATTTCCATCTCACATAGATGGCTGACAGTATTCATTCACTGACATGTGGAATTTACCATGGCTATGGTACATGCCATCTGTGTGATGGCATGTGTCATGCATGTGTATTGGACATGCCACTCACAGGCCAATGTGTGATGGCAGTGCTACCCAGCATGCAGCAAATGTGTTGCTCTTCCATGTAGGTGTCATCAGTGTCTGCCTTTTGGGTCCCCTTCAAACTCAGTGACAGTGCATGCATGGGAGGGTTATAGTCATGTGGGACATGTGTAAATCGTGTAAATCATGTACTGGTTATGTAGCTTGTCAGGCCTATTTGTGTGCTATGGTGCTAATGCCTGTTTCCATTTTTTGTCTTTCATGTTTTTGCAGGGGATGACGCACTTGATGCTGTTGAGGTTGAGGAGATGGTGCAGACCCAGGAGGAATCTCAGGCACGACTGGGCACCAGTGGGGGACGTGGTGTGGTGGTGGGTGAGAACCCAATCTTGCTGCAGAACATTCTGTCGAGGGGTGCCTCTGGGTGCACCTCCCCAGACCTCTATTCAGGTGCTGATTCGGATGATGAGACCTATGTGCCGTCGCAGGTAAGTGTTTTTGGCAGGGATTCTGTTCTGTCCAACCCACCTGTACCAGGGGTAGAACCCTCTATGGGGATGTCAGTGTTGGTAAGTCCGCCTTTGGCGGTTACGGATGCAGGGTCACACTCCACAACATCTGATCCTGTTCCTGGGCCAGCAGATCAGAGGGGGAATGCAGTCCTGCAGCCTCAGGCAGTGCCGGCACAGCAAGGCGCAGATCGCCTTGCCCCAAACAGGTGTGGTGCCCGCCGACGAGGTGGCCGTACGCCACCAGGCAATACCGCATGGGAACAATCCATTTACGGTATGGCAACCCAACAGGCAGCATCAGTTGAGATGATGGCTCAAGCAATGGAGAGGGGGCCACTTCCATTGTCCCCCCTGAAAGGCAGATGGAGCTCCTACAGCAGGCAACAGACTCCATTTGCCAATCACACAGGGAGGACATGTTGGCGTCCAACAGGGACAGACGGGCGGCACTGGAAACTCGGGAGGAGATCCGTGCATCACGTCAGGTGCTGCATGGGGATCTCCGCACTATAATCCTCCAAAACGAGACCTTCCACACCCGCATGCTTGCTGCAATGGAGGACCATACCAGGGCTTTGTGTGCGCTGCCTCCCATTGCACCACCACCTCCTGTGGCAGCACCACCTCCTGAGGCAGCAGCGGGTGATGATAGCGACTGCAGCAGTTCTCCCATATTGGCATAGCCGTGCAGGCCATGAGCCCATGGAGGTTTTTTTTCCCCAACATCCACACAGGTAGGTATTGGTGCGCACCCTGTCCTCGGACCCCCTGGGTGCCCTCCCCCCCCTTGCACCCACTAGGCCATTTTTGATTCTTTTTATTTTTTTTGCAGAGTGTTGCCTTGTGTGGCTCCCGTGGGCATCCATTGTATTCCGGCTGGGCACATGCAGGCTTGTCCTGAGTTTGGGTTAGATGCTTGGGTTTGTGAGACACACACCCCTCCTGCTTCCCGTTTCCATGGGCTTGCAAAGGGTGTGCCCAAGTGACATTGACTTACACGGTTACGTAGGACTCCCATGAGCTGTGTGGGCAGTCTGTAGTCAATACTGTGTATACCTTCCTAGTGGATATTGTTGTTGAATTGTACACTGCATGGTGTATTGCTATGTGTTTGTGCATCTATGTCTTTCGCCTAATTTGCATGTTAATTCCTCATGTCTTCACAAGGCCGTCTACTTTGGAGATGGAGTTCATGTTGTAAGCAGTGCACTTGGACATTTGCGTGGCAGCAGCACTGTACAGTTGGAAGTGGCCGATGTGCTGGCATGATCAGGTTGTAAGACTACCACTACTTTCACTTAGTACTGTCATGTTTATGCTATGTTTGAGGTTGTGTAGCTGCATTGTATTGTTGGTAAGTATTTGGTCATGTGTGTTGTTCTACATTACTGGGAGGATATTGTGTGTGGGCAGTTACCATTGAGGACACAGTACTTTGACACTTGTGTGATGTTTTGGGGATTGCTTTGTTTGCTCTCACATAGCATGACATGCCAGGGTGTGTTGGGTGGCGGTGCTGGGGAGGGGTTGGGTGACATGGCACTGTTGTCATGTTGTATTTTGCAAGGGGGTAATGATTTTTGCAGCATAGAAGTGTGTCTTTTGATGACACAGCATTGGTGGTGTTTGTGTCGGTAGGGCACACAATGTAACACTTCCAGGTGACCAATCTCAGGCTGGTATGGTTGTGACAATTGACTGTCCCTTATGTCATCATCATTGATTGTCAGCTGGCATGTGCCAGGGCTGTGTGCACTCCACAGGGGTGTGATTTTAGGTGAAGTAATTATCCACCAGCTGTGTACGGGCTGCCTCACCCCGTGTCCTTTCCCCTCCCATGCGCAGTGGCCGTGCTTGTGGTTGGGGATGTGGGGGCACCACCATGTCCACGGGCAGGCTCCGGCGTGTTGCAACGTTGTGCAGGACACATGCTGCCACTATGATCCTGCACACTACTGGGGAAGCGTATAACAGCTGCCCGCCAGAATGGTTAAGGGAGCGAAAGTGTGACTTGAGCACTCCGAATGTGCGCTCCACTATGGCCCGGGTTGCAATGTGGGCTGTGTTGTATCTTACCTCGGGTGGCGTGGTGGGGTTCCGAATTGGCGTCATCATGTGGGTGCTCAGAGGGTAGGCACTGTCCCCTGGGGAGGTGGTGATGGGTATCATTAGTGGGGTTGTGACATTGCTCAGTATCTGACATGCATGCATGTGCGGTGGCATTTATACTCACTGAGCAGCCATGTATCGCCATGCCGCCCAGCTTCTAGGTCCCGGTTTAGGGTTGACATTCTGTAAATAAAACTGTTGTGGGTGGACCCTGGATAGTTGGCATATACTGAGCTGATGATTCCCATGACATCACATACTACCTGGACGTTGATGGAATGCCAGTGCTTGCAGTTTCTGTAGATGTGCTCTGATGCCCTGGGGGGACGTAGAGCCACATGGGTGCAGTCAATGGCACCTAGCACTTTGGGGAAGTGTGCCACGCTGTAAAAATCCTGGATGACAGCCTGCCTTTCTGCAGGTGTTCTGGGCAGGTATATGTGCCTGCGGACTGATGGGCGTGCAGTCATGATGGCCAAGACCTGGTGTAGGCAACGTGACTGCGTGGCCTGTGCCACCCCCCCCCCACTATAGCAGTTGTCCGTTGAAATGATCCAGTGGCCAAGAAGTGCAGTACATTGAGGACCTTATGCAGGGGGCTGAGTGCTTGGGAGCACAGGGTGGGTGATGTGAGGTCATCCTCCCACTCACTGACCAGGTCGAGTATTATGTGCGGTGGAAGCCTGTACCTCCCATACACCTGGTCATCAGGCATCCCAAAAAGGCTGGTTCTGGGTGTAAAAATTCTGGGCCTGACTATCCTCCTCCTCCTCCTGCGGTATCCCACAACCACTGCTGCTAGGAACGGTATATCCATCCTGGCGTCTGTGCTTGTTTGTTGTTTGCGCGCACTTTTATGCTGCGCGGGTCCACGTACGCCTGCTTCCTGCTCGCATACGTGTTTCTGGATTAGCGCGTCTTTTTTGGCGCACGCGTTAACCCCATTCGATTCCATGAATACGTGTTCTGAACGTGCGTGTGGGCGTTCCGCACACTTTATCTCCTGTACTTCCCCCCGTGACGCCCACATTTTCACGAGTTGTTCCCCATTCCGCGTGTCACCCCCCTTGTTCCTCCTACTTTTGTTGTGTGCGCCGCGCTATGTGCGATTTCGCTGTGCGCTTAGCGCACGCTGTTTGCAGACGTGTGCTCAGCGTGCGCAACGCAGAATTTTGGCACACATCCTGGAATTTCCTCGCGCACGGACTTCCATGAATCACTGTGCGTGGGTTTCGCTGCGATTTTCGCACTGCGCTGAAAATTCCAGCGCACATTAATTCCATGAATCGGCTTGTTTATATGTAGTGCAGCTCTCCATGGATTGTCAGCCACATATCTTCCTTTTCCTTCGTGAAATGCATTGCACACATCTTCATACTTTTAATTGAGGCCAACTTTCTTTCCTTTGTGATTTAGGTTCCATAGGCCTTATGTCTGGCATTTCGTTTCTGTGCTGGCCTTATATATTTTGGTGGGCCTTTACACATAATTCTGGCCTCTTGATTTCTAGCATTCAGGGGCTGTATTTCACACCACATTTTCCAGCCTTTCCTTCCACAACAGCCACTTCGGGCCCAATGATGCTGGGAACCCTTGTTAGGCAGAATCATGTGCAGTACCCTTTCGGAACACTACACAAAATTAAGACTACAAGTGTAAGTACAATTTTACCTTTGGTACAAGCCTGTACTACACAGTAAAGTGGTAGCGATGGCTGAGCAGCCAGACTTATCTCAAGAGTAAAGTAAGCAGTAGAACAAGACACAAAGGACCAACAATTACAGTGATTCAAACAAACATTTACTCAAGGTTTCTGGGTAAAAGAATATACATTTATTTACACAGCCAGTTTGAAAACATTACACTAGCAAGAGCAGCTCAATATCATACACTAATAAACCACAAATACACAACCAGTAAGTAAATGAACAAGTTCAGCTCACCTGAAGTGGGAGCAAAATGGCACTTCAGATACTTTAAAAAGAGGTAAAAAGACAAGATTATAAGAAAAGAAAGCACAAATACTTGCATAGGCAAGGCAAAGGGTTTCAGTAAACTACAACCAGCTATTCAGTTCATAGGCCTGGGCCAAAGTCAATGGTTCAGAGTCTTTGTATAGGATAGCACAGTTCTGGTAGTAAACGGTTAAGTCTTTGGCAGAGAGTTTAGAAGAATTTGGCTAGGTGAAAAGTTTGACGAATGTTTAGGGAAGGACAAGCCGTCGAAGTTGAAAAAGTTTCCACGAACTTTCGCAATGGCCTAAAAGATTTCTGGATCGCGTTTGCACAGTACCTTTGTATGGAAGAAGAGCTGTAGCTGAGGCAGTTGTTCCTGGCAGTTCGAGCAGATCTCGCTGTTCCTGCGCTTCAATTGTAGGGACAAGAAGGTGGACTTCGGGAGGTTCCTGCACTGCCCAGGGATGAGGCCAAAAGCTGTAGCAAGACGTCGGTTTAAGGTGTGAGTGCCTTAAAAGTCCACAAGCTGGTTTCCTTCCCTCTGGCTATCTGGTTTTCAACAACACTCTGATGAAAATTCCACCAGATGGGGACGGTGTCCAGGTGGCTTGTGAGTTGGTTGTTCCCACCAAACTCAAGGGAAGAAGTTAACCTTGAAGGGCTTCTCTGTCGATGGAGTTTCAGGCAATTCGGACCTGCAGCAGGGCTTCACCTGTCGTCCAGGAGTTGCAGCAGTCCTCTTCCTTCAGCTCGTCTTCGGTTCTTTCATTCCAGTGGTCAACTCTGCTTTCCAAGTCCCAGAGGCCTTCTTTTAAACAGTTTTCCCCCATTCATTCCAGCCTGGCTGTCACTCACACAGCAGGGTGGCTTTCCTTTCCCGGCCAATCACGCCAGAGTGCATTCAGGTCTCCTAGGAGACTAAGCACAGGGAGTTTCGGGCACCACCCTCACATCCTGTTCTCCCCAGACACCCTGGCGCCAGAGGAGGGCTTCAGCACTGAAGCCCGCCAAAGGCCAATGAACAAAGGGACCAAACCTTGTTTGGAGCGCAGACACAAACACAAGAAGGACCTTTCCTAAAAGAAATGGTGAAAAAAGCCGACTGGAGTCTGTTTTTACAGATAGGTCTTGGGCACCATATTGAAAAACATGGCTGATCCGATTTTTAGCTACCGTTGTTCACGGTCAGGAAAAATCATGGTAGTTTGATCTAAACTACTGCCACCCGCCATTTAAAGTAGGAAAGGGTAACATTTGACTGTTACATGAGTGTTTTGACTCAGGGGAAGCTAGGCTACCCCTCCAGCACTCTATAGGAAGATAGTGTGTGCTGGGTCAGTAAATTTAAAGAGACTAGCAAAGTCAATTTAACTTTACATGCTCTGGGAGACCGTAGTCAGTCCCAGAGAAGGTATTTAAACCTTGGGAAATCTGAAAGACATCCCTTTGCCACTGCACTGAAGGTGCTGTGTGACACACAGAAAAAGATGATGCCCATGGAGTTGTTTTAAAACTCGATAACCAAAGAACACAAAAGTAAAACACACATCAAAATACATGGAAGAGTGGGAGAAAAAGACTCACACTCTTCCCAGGTAGAAAAATCAAATCCTAGAAACCTACCAAGTTGCTGGGGGTCTCAAAAGGTAAGGGAAATTAGCACATTTGGAGAATTCTCCCTAACAATCCTGTCGAACTCCGGAACAGGGCAACTGTGAAATTTGAAAGTGGAGTTGGGGTTCTATTTTAGTTCACGAGGACGTGTCCTCCATCATTCTTACCTGGAGTTGTAGATGAAGAAACCTCATTGCCCTCCTCTTCTCCCTGTAAGACTTGAAACTCCTTTCCCTATAAATCAAGATGTCGCAGGAAAGTGGTGCATACTAGACGTGCACACACATATAACTGAGTGGGTGTTCTGCGCTATCTGGGGATATTTCTCTAGTGGTGTGGGCGTGGGTCTGTAGAGGCCCATTCACACGAGCATCTGACGAGTGACAGGCTGCGACCAGTTACCGCTCTTGAATAGGTTCAGGCGGCTCAGAGCGATCTCCACCCTGGAGCAGAGAGGGGCTTGGCCTCACGAGCACCCTTCCCATGAAGGGCCACAGCTGGGTGTGGCACGCAACGTGCAGGCAAGGTTTTGCCAGCGACTTCAAACGCTGCCGATATGGTGTAGGAACACCATTGGGGTTCCCACTACCTTAGTTTATTTTTTGCATGTTAGCCTTTTCAGGAGAATGCTGGTCATCCTCAGCATTGCGGGAAGATCCGTCCTCTGGTGACACAGTCTCTAGCGGAGAGCGCAGCTGGGCTCGGCAATGCCAGCCCAGCTGTGGAGATCACATGTGCGACTGTCCGCTACATCGGGGTTCAAACCACCCTCATCGCCAATTGTTACACAACAGCATACATGCCAACACTCCCGATTTAGGCGGGAGACTCACGATTCATTTGACAGTTGCTATTTTTTACTTTCTCCCTTCTAAAATAATTCGAACCCCAATGCAATCCAATGGGAAAAATCAATTCTCTGGCTTTCTGTGAGAAAATCTCTTTCCCAGGTGATGCAAAATGTTGACATGTACGAAACAGGCGCGGACGATGGTTAGTATGGAGACTGCCTGCCCCCACACAGGCAGTCATCTTTATTTACTTACTGAAGTAGCGTGCACATTAACGCATGATTTTGGTTACATTACACAGACACTACCCCAACTCATACAACTAGAAGCTCCTCAACTGGATGACATCACAGTACACAAACCCATGCAGAGGGCTCGTACTTGCAGTAACATCATGAATTCTGTGTTGCCACAGCCGCTTATTACAAGTGACTTTTGGCTTGTTTTTGCCCAAAGTCGCTTATAATATTTGGAGGTCACTTGTTGCAGTTCTCGTCAGCTTGTTTGACAATCTGTACGTGTGTAATTGGGCTTGTTTATATTGCAGCTAAGCCCATTACATGTTGCTGGCTCCAGAGTGCGTCCTGCAGTGGGCTGCTGGCACCCCTTTATGACCTGCAATTACTCCTTTGTCTTTCTCCTCACTTGCTCCCTCCTTTTGCATATGCCTAGGCATTTGGCAATGATGGGACATTCACATCTGAAAGGCCCCTCACAAATCATTACTTAACCAATAGGTGCCCCATGAATGCCAAATGCCTAAACATCTGCAGAAGAGAAAGCCCCCTTTGAAAGGTTAGTCATGCTGTCAGCTACACTGAAATGCAAAAAAGGGATTGTTCTGTATTGCAAAGGAGCAAGCCACAGGTTTTAGATAACCATTTCTTTGTCCAAGTTGCAAGCTACAAAACTTGTATTGGCAATTCTCAAAGGGAATAATATACAATAGTGTACAAAGAAAATGTATTTCAGGCCTGCATTATTTTGCATTTGGGGACCTCTAGTTTTCAATTCATTATGTGAAATAAAGCTAAACCAATAATATTTTGATTGAGCATGTTTCTCTAAGAATTGACACATTGCAAGGTTGCTATAATATGAGATGTATACATTGCAAATAAAATGATCAGAGCGCTCAAGTTACCATGCCATGAGTAAGACAACCATCTGATCCTGTGTTTTTCCCTTTTGAAATCTGGGAATTGAAGGTGTTTTCCCCACTTGGAATTTAGGAAAACTACAAGTCCCAGAATTCCAAGAAAAAAAACAGGACTGGATGGCTTTCTCGCACATGGCCATGGCAAACTTTCGGTAGTATTAGTGTGGGGCTTAAAATACAACATTTAAATATTTGTACCAAATGCAGCATGAAATGTATGTGGTCAAGTGCCTAAACTGTACAGTGGGTTAGCTTAATTGTTTAACCAAAGTGTGTGATCCTGGGAGAATATTTGAATCTCTACTATTAAAGAGCACTGGTCTCAGCAGAGCCAACATTCATTTCTTCTGCTTTTTCTGCTAGCCACCAAAGTACATGAGCTGTCCAGAGTACTGCCCCACAGGACAATCAGTGAACATCTTTGCTATCCCCTGTTATGCTATGTCTTGTATAGCATAGAGTCTATCATTTTCACTGTTTCTTGGCATTTCAGGATCTGCAGGAGTTGGGGTATGATGTTAACTTAGGAGCGGGAACAAGTATGCTTTGTAGCACTGTTGAGGTGTGCAGGCATGAGACGATGGGGCGCTCTGTGGAGTGTACGTTTTATTTATTCTGTGAGTTGTCTGGCGCACTAGATAATGTACGCTTCAGGTTAGTAACGTGAATTGTTTGTGCGATTGTAATATATATCGCGGTGGTGTTTGAGGAATTTTGAGGATTGAGTTTGTGCATCTGTGGTGAGCTGGTGTACTAGTTAAGGAAATTTAGTGTGCACATATGCCTTCTGGTGGTGTGCATTCTTTTGTGCAAGCTGTGTTAGTTCTGTGCGGGTGTTGTGTTTAGAGATGTGTTTTTGGTGAGGCTGGGATATAGAACAACTTTCAGTGTTTACTATTACCATATCTTGCACAACAGACAACCTATTAACTGGGGACAAGCTTTTTTCACTTTGACATCAGGGTTGGTCACATTTGCTTTGCTTACATCAATGCCTTGATATGCCATATGCAATTGTAGGATAACTCTTGGTAAATCAGGAGACACAAAGCAATGGCAATGTAGGGCTCGCAGTCTCTAGTCAGTTTCACAGGACCTCCCTTTTGACTACCCACTAACTCCTAAAACACACCAATTGCAGCAGTGCATACATGCCAACATTTCCCACTCCAGAACTAATCCAGTCCTGCTTTTCACTCTGTATTGTGGTACTTGTAGTCCATGATTTATAGTATGGAAATACAGGACTGCAAGTCCCAGCATGCAAAGTGAAAGCCAGGACTAAACCAGCATTTCCCCAATAGAATTAGGAATGTTGGCATGAGATAATAGTATAATGTAAATGGTTTTAAGCCATCAACTAGCAGTATCCAGTCGTTTTGCTGACAGGCATTCCTTCAAAATAATTTATTTCCCCCACCGTTCTTTCGCCGTTTCTTGAGGCAGACAAACCTCTACTACCTTCCCTCTTGAGCACGGCGTTCCCCAAGGCTCTGTTCTTGGACCCTTCTTATTCTCTCTTTACACCTCACTCCTTGCTCCGATCATCTCCTCCTTTGGGATTTCTCACCATTTCTACGCTGATGACACCCAACTGTTCCTCTCCTTCTCTCCCTTCACCTCTAATCTACACCTCAATCTCTCTTCCTGTCTTACTGCCATTGTGTGGATGGAACGGGTGAACTGATGTAGAACGGGTGAAGTGGGTGGAACAGGTGAAATGGTAGAACGGATGAAGTAGGTGAATGAACAGGTGATGTGCTTGGAACCGGCGAAGTGGGCGGAACTAGTGAAGTGGATGAACGAGTGAAATGGGTGGAATCAGTTAAGTGATTGGAACGTGTGAAGATGACATATGTGGATGAATGATGCATGGAGTAAGGATAACATGGGTAAAACGAATGAAAGGATGAGTGTGAAGATGACATATGTGAAAGGAGTAGTGCATGGAACGGATGGGAGTGCATGGAATGGATGGGAGCGCATGGAACGTATGGGGGCGCATGGAATGGATGCGAGCGCATGGAACAGATTGGAGTGCATGGAATGGATTGGAGTGCAGAGAATGGCGTGACATACATGGAATGGTTTGGAGGGCATGGAATGTCTGAAAGATCATTGAAAGGAACGGTCTGAATGCTTGAAACGGTCGTAATGCACTGAACAGTCGGAGTACATGGAACGGATGAAGTTCATGGAACTATTGGAGTGGACGCGATCTCAAGCACCTAAAGTAAACCACCATATTCACATCTTCATGCTTACTCTCTTCTTTACACCACTAAAATAGAACACAGCGATGCTATGACAACATTCGGTATAGCTGTTCTCATACCAACATCTGCCTCATACTCCCCATCACTCTAACTAAACACTGCTGGTTACACAGCCCCCAGCCAGGCGTTCTCCTCAGGCCTAACGCAGCCACATTCTATCTGGATAAATCCTGCCAGAACGAACACATACTCTTGACCTCTCAACCACCACACCTACCGCTAAGAAGCAGCTATTACACGAATGCCACACCAGCTGCACACATATCTGGTCCTCACACGCACCTTTGACTCTCTCTACTCTCTCTACTGACTTGAACTTAAGTTCCTAAGGGCGTTAAACCTACCAGCGCCTTCAGACCATACCAGTGGTACATAAGCCGCTATATAAATGCAAAGTAACATAACATAACATAACATAACCTTAAAAACTGGATATCATTTCACTATCTCTCTCTTAACACTGATAAGACTGAAGTCTTATTCTATCCTTCTAAAATACTTCCTCCTTCCTCTCCACCTCCTTCTATTCTATTTCCCCCTTCTAATCTTCCTATTTCCAACAATGCTCGTAATCTTGGCATTCACTTTGACTCTTCCCTCTCCTTTACTCATCATATCTCCCTCACCTGTCGCGCATGTCGCTATCATCTTTTTAACATCCGTAAAATCTGTCCCTCTCTCACCTTTCATGCTACTAAACTCTTAATATCCTCCCTCATTTATTTCTCGCCTCTTCTATTATTCTTCTCTCTTCTTAGGTTATCCCGCCTCCTATCTTGCCCCCCTTAAATCCCTCTACCACTCCGCCATCCGCACCCTCTGTCTTCTCTCCCCTCACGACTCTATTTCCAATTCCCTTTCTCACTTAGGTTGGCTTCCCTTCCATTCCCAGCTTATATTTCACTTCCATTGTCTTGTCTTTAAATCTCTTCACGACCTTGCTCCTCCTTACCTCTCCTCTCTTCTCTCATTCTACATCCCCTCTCGCTCTCTTCGTTCTGCTGATCTTTTCTTACTCTTGGTCCCCCACCCTCTTGTGCCTCCTGTCGTTTCCGCTCTTTTCAGCTCCTTGCACCTTTACATTGGAACTCCTTACCTTTTACTGTCTGCTCCTTCCTCACCTATTCCTCCTTCCGCTCCTCTTTGAAATCACTCCTTCTTCATTGCTCTCCCTGACTTCCTTCCCCCTCTCACCCTTCTCTCCCTCCCTCTAGTACCCTTACCTTTATTCTCTTTATCTTCCCCTTCTCTTCTAAATTCTTCTTCCTCCTACTGCTCACTCTTCTCACTACTTTCTCTCCCTCTTCCCTCCTTCCACACCCCCTTCCTTTCCTTTCCCCTTTTCTCATGCAAATTGTTCTACATGCCAATTTTCTGGTTTGATTCATTTTTACTGTTATTGCTTCTACTGTTCCATGTTTATGTATTCTTGTTGTTAACTGTAAGGCACCTTGGATTAAGGCGCTGTATAAAACAATAAATACAAATACAAATACAGATTATGCCAAAAAAAACTCATCAAATTATATAGGGGTTAGGAGTAAGAGATTAAAAAGGGTGGGGAGGGACTTGTGGTAGGGGAACTAGCATAGAGAAAGGGAGGAGTTGAGGGAATCCCCAAAATAAAAAATTAGATTTTCACTAGCATGCTGGTACTTGTAGGCCTATACCTATCTCGGGAAGGCCAAAAATTGCAGTCTAGCATTCAACGGGAAATACCCAGCCTGGCCCACATTGTCACACGTAATTTGGGGTTACCTATCGACTATGCAAGGGAGCCAAGGACCAGAGGGGTGACGGACTCAAGAAGGCGAGGACCAAAGCAGAGTGGCTTGCCAATGACCATTTTGGCGATGGACCATAGATGCCATTGATATACTTTGAAATACCATATGTACAAAAAATGGAAACAATAGATACTAAATGTAAGAAAAATGCTATTATAATCAAATATGTTTTTTCTAAGACGCTGGGGCTCATCACAAGTTTGGTGGTCTCCCGCCAGTAACTCAGGAAGGATACCACCAAACGGCAATATCATTACCGCCACTTGGTCTTCCGGAATTACCAGCAGATTACAAGTGGCGGCTAGAGTAGGTTAATCCCCATTGCATGGCGTTCCCATAGGACTCCATGGGGCATTGCTGGTATTACCGGTGCCGGTAATACTGGCTGTTTTTTGCTAGTGGTGGTGGCCGGAATTGTAATTCCAGTCACTCCACCGGCAAATTAGTAGTTTTACCTGCACGTTAATTCCTGACCGGCAAACCTGTAATGACCCACTATGTCTGTGTTCTGTTTATGCTATTGTGCTACGCTTCTTACTTTTTTACTTTTTAAACCTATCCGCATCAGTGTAGGCGTGCGCTTGTTTTTCTGCTTATTTGGATGGGAGTCAGCTTGTTTTGGACTTGTTTTAGAAGGGCAGTGCGCTTATTTTTTTCTTCCGACCTGGCAACAATGCATGAATTCCCACCTGCATTACCTTCATGCCCCTGGGCGAGGCGCAGTCGAGCAGCCGCTTGATCTTAAAGCCCCAAACCGCCTAAAATGACCTTTCAAAATGTTTTTTTTTTTTTTTTAATCAAAACATTTCCTTCGATTTTGAGTAGAGGAACTATGCGGTCTATGCATCTTCCATTGCGAAAGTAAACCCCTTACACAACATGCCCCCCACCAGATCTTGAACAGGAGGAACGCACTATAAATGTTACGAATGAAAGAAAATGTGCTTGCAGAGGTCAATTTCATTCATTTTTCGTTGGAAATTCACTGGTGTCAGAAATCAAAAATAAACAATTAAAAAAAATAAAGGCACTGGGCAGCTACAGTACCAACGATGAACGAGGACACGCTGCACCGCTCCAACGCTATCGGGGGATTCTCCTTGCAGCCTTAGCATAGATGGTCCACGAGGGCGAGAGATTATGAGGCTGCATCGAGGAGACGTGTCTCTGCCCCACCTCGGCCCCCATCTCTCCTTGTTTGTTAACACAATATCCTCGTTGCCACACTATGTCTGTCCTTCTATTTCCACGTTTCATCTCTCTTTCTTCCTTTGTTTCATCCTATGCCCTCATCCCTGTCGTTCTCTGAAGCGTCAGTGTAAATCATCCCCCCCCCTCTCCTCCGCCATAGAGCACTGGAGTGACTCCTCCCTCGGTAGGCAGTTCAGAGGTGGCACGAGAGCAGTTCCCGTCAGCTGTGATGGCCGAGTGGTTAAGGCGTTGGACTCGAAATCCAATGGGGTTTCCCCGCGCAGGTTCGAACCCTGCTCACAGCGGTTCTTTTTTTTTACTTGCCGAACACAAAATGTCACTGTTTAGGCTGTGAATTTGACGTTCCTGTTTACAATATCCAGCTCAGTCACAAAATAATGCAACAATTCTTGGTCAATTCATATTCCCATTAAAGTTTTAAAGAGCTGGGCACAATCACATTCGGTGCAGCTCCGTTGTGATTGTGAGTGATGAAACGTTGCGTTGCTGTTCCTAGACCGAAAGATTTGGTGGCCGAAGCTGGTGTCCTGAAAGTGCCTGCAGCAGGCCAGAAGTGCGCTATATCCCATGAAATGGCCCCTAGCCATAATGAGCATTTCTAAAGCACAACTTTTGAACAGTAAACTACATAAATATGAACGCAGTGATTGGGTGTTGGCCAACCACCAAGACGTAGAAATATTCATCTAAAAAAAGAAAAATCGATCTAATGAAAACCTGCTGTATCTAGCATATTTAGCTAACTTAATGTGGCGCTGCTCCGTGATGTAACACGCACGCGGCAGCATGATGTTGCACGCCGCCGGTGCTGCCTAAATAAACGGGGCGTTCCCGGCTGCATCAGAGCGACCGGGAAGCCCGAACTGCAAAGATGTGTGTGTGTGCAGTGCGGGGGCTTACGGGACCGCATGGGGGCCCCGACCGACCCCCAACACTTAACACAGATAACATATGTAAAGTACAAGCACAGCTAGGACCTCCTATCATGGCCCAAGCGCGAGCCCATGCAGCCCTGCAACCCATCCCAGAATTTGATGTGCATTGGGCCCGCCGTCCAGCATGGGGCCTAGGTGGAGGAGGTGGGTTGGTCGCCTCGACATGTACTTCCGGGCCGCCCAGGTGACGGATGACGACAGCAGGGTGGTTACGATGCTGTACTCCACTGGGCCGTCGGTCCAGGACATTTTTGAGTCGCTTCATGTGGGGGGTGGCATTTAATATGCAGCCAAGGCGGCACTCCTGGCCCACTTCCTGCCCCTTGCCAACGTGGACTATGAGAGGTTTGTCATGCTGTCGGCCAAGCAAAAGGACGATGAAACATTGGACACTTTTTATGGACGCCTACGCCGCCTCTCCCAGGGCTGTGCGTGGGGAGACGCGGAGGACATGATGCGCACAATGCTAATTCAGGCGTGCTCCTCAGGCAAACTCAGGAGGCAGGTCCTGAGAGAGCCGGGTATCACTCTGCCCCGAATCCTGGAACTGGGCCGCTGCCATGAGGTGGCGGAAGCTCGAGCAACCAAGATGGAGGCGGGGTCCCGCTCAGTAAAGTCGGAGGAGGTGTGTGCTATATGGTGTGGTGGTAGAGGAGTGAGAAGACTTGGTGCCAAGAGGACAGGCTCGAATTTGGGTCCCACGCCAGAACCGCTCACCTAATGTGGCCCATGTGGACCAGGACGGGGAGGATGCCCAGGAGGATGAGGCTGAGGAGGATGAAGAGAACATTTTCTTTGTCTCCAGTGTGGAGGTCATAAAAGGAAAAAACAGAAGGCAGCCGAGGTGTGTGGTTGAGATCAATCAGTCGCCGGTCCCGGTGCTGGTGGACACGGGAGCCTCGGTCAATGTGATGGCCAGGGGGCACTATGATGCCCTTGATTCCCCCCGAAGCTGCTCACACTGAGGGCCCGCATATTTGCTTTGGGAGGACTGGAACCAATACCACTGGACGGTGCCTTTGTAGCAAAGGTGGAGCATGAGGGCTCGCAGATCAAAGCCCGATTCTATGTGATGCCCGTGAGCAACAACACTCTGCTAAGCTGTGCTGCTGCTGAGGCCCTCGGAATTGTCAGCTTCGCGTACTCTGTGTATCTCGAAGACATCAATGACTTGCTCGATAAGTATGCCGCCGCCCCCTCTTCAATGGCATTCGAAGGATGACTGGTGACCCGGTGAGGTTGCACATCGATGATTCTGTGCAGCCTGTTACCCTGAAACACCAGAAGGTACCGTTCCATCTCAGGGAGCAGGTGGATAAGGAGCTGGACAACCTGGTGAATTTGGACATTATTGAAAAGGTGGAAGGCCCCACTCCCTGGGTGTCCCTGATTGTTGTGGCTAGGAAGCCCAGGCAACCTGACTCTGTCCGCATCTGTGTAGATATGAGGCTCCCCAACAAGGCAATTAAGAGGGAGCGACATCTCACCCCCACCATCGATGACATTATTGCGGAAGTGCAAGGGGCTCGGTTCTTTTCCAAATTAGATCTCCGAGCAGGATACCATCAGGTCGTTCTCCATCCGGATTCTCGGTATATCGCCACTTTCACCACTCACCGGGGGCTCTACCGATAATCAGAGACTCAGCTTCGGAGTGTCTTCGGCTGCCGAGGTTTTTCAGAACATTATTTGGGGTGCCCTCGCAGATCTAGAGGGTGTCTTAAACGTCAGCGATGATATTCTGGTGTTCGCGAAGACCGAGGTGGACTATCTGAGAAAGTTGAGAAAGACCTTTGAGAGACTGCAATTGCTAGGTCTCACCCTCCACAGGGACAAGTGTGAGTTCCTGCGCCCTTCCATCGAATTCTTCAGATTTGTTTTTAAAGAAGGGGGTGTGTCACCAGACCCGAGGAAAGTCCAGGACATTAAGAAGGCACAACCTCCAGAGTCGGCATCTGACATAAGGAGTTTCCTTGGCATGGTGACATACTGTGGGCGTTTCATCCAGAACCTTGCCTCAAGGTCGGAACCGTTCAGGGCTCTGACAAAGAAGGAGTCAGTCTCGCACTGGGGCCAGCTCGAGCAGGCGGCCTTTCAAGACATCAAAAGCGCCCTGACAGCTGAGGACACCATGGCGTTCTTCGATCCAGCGCTAACATCAGAGATCGTTGTCGACGCCAGTCAGTTTGGTCTAGGGGCCGTGTTAACACAGGTGGACCGGGACGGGAGCATCCGGCCAGTGGCCTATGCTAACAAAGTGCTCTCTGAAACTGAACAAAGATACTCGCAGATTGAGCGTGAGGCACTGGCGGTCCTCTGGGGCTGCAGACATTTTCGGGTCTACGTCTTGGGGCGTCCAGTGACGGTGGTGACAGACTACAAGCCCCTGCTGCCCATTTTGGCAGGGTCATCCTCCAAGCCACTGGCCCAAATCGAGAGGTGGATGCTCACCCTTCTCGAATACGGAGTGACGCTGGTGTATCGGACAGGGGCCAACAACACAGCGGACTATCTCTCCCGACATCCGGGAGTGCGTGGGGGAGAGGAGTATGACATCTGTGAGGAGGAGGCTAACGATCACGTCCGAATGGTGGTGGAGGCGGCCACACCGAACGCCATGCCTCTCTCAGAGCTGGAGGCGGCAGCTGCCGAGGATGAGTGCTTCAAGATCCTCCAGCACTCCATGTTGACTTTGGGGCGACATCAGTGGGCACCCATTTTCTGGTAATCGCCGATGAATATTCACGATATTCAGAGGTGGAGTTTGTCGAATCGGTGGCCTTCGAGCATGTGGTCGTGGCTGTGGAGAAGGTGTTCCCCACACCTTGCGCTCAGACAATGGATCGCCGTTCCAGAGTGAGCGGTTTGCGGAACTCATGGAGAGCTGTGGGGTCCAGCACCGAAAGGTATCCCCACTGTGGCCCAGGGCAAACAGAGATGCTGAGAGACTGATGCGGACACTTAACAAGACCTTCAGAATCGCACAGGAACAAGGACAGCCACTCCAGCGAGCCCTGTATCAGTTTCTAAGGGTATACCGCAACACCCCACATGCATCCATGGGGGTAGTTCCGGCAGAGGCCCTGTTCAAGCGATGCCCCCGGGGTCTACTACCTGAGGTTGGGGAGAAGGAGCCCGGGGTGGTTGACAGTCTACAGGTCGAGGTAGACCGGCGGGTAAGGATTGAGCAGGAAAACCTGCGAAGAGGGCTTTGGCCCCAGCGGCTGGAACCGGGGGATGAAGTCCTCATCCGTAATCGACACCCTCACGGAAAGCTCTCGCTCCCCTACGAGCTGGAGCGGTTGGATGTGGTGGCTGTAAAGGGATCCATGGTAACGTTTCTGACGGAAGGTCCGCTGTCACCCGGAATGTCAGCTTCTTCAAGAAACTGGGTGATTCAAGAACTGAACCGCCGCTGGAACCAGACTTGATGGAGATACCGGAGGACGGAGGAGGTCCCTCCAGCACACCTGCGTCCCCTGCCCGGGAGACGTCTGCTGAAAGACTTCACGTGCCGGAGGTGAGCGGGAGGTACCCCCATAGGGCTGGGCGAGGGAAACCCGCTTACCTCAGCGATTATGTTTTGGGACAGTTGGTTGATCAACCTGAGTAAGGGGATCCGGGTGGTTGACAATAAAGGGGTTTGAGCAAGTTGTGTTGTGAAGTGGAACAGTTTATGTGTTTGTGTAGTTTGCAGTGTGTGTTAAAAATGTTTATGTGTTCTCCCGAAAAAGGAGGAGTGTGGCGCTGCCCCGTGATGTAACACGCACGCGGCGGCGTGACGTTGCACGCCGCCGCATGCTGCATAAATAAACGGGGCGTTCCCGGCGGCATTAGAGCGATCGGGAAGCCCGAACTGCAAAGACGTGTGTGTGTGTGTCTGTGCAGTCCGGGGGCTTACGGCACCGCATGGGGGCCCCGACCGACCCCCAACACTTAACACAGATAACATATGTAAAGTACAAGCACACTAAGATTTGGCTAATTTAGTCATGCAAATTTCGAATCATCTAAATATGGCGTATTCGAAGAATCAACTTTTCCTGAACATTATTCAGTGTTCTGCCCAAAACATTCTAGTTTCTAGTTCAGTCTTAATTGCTAAAATAATCCCATGTGTGGCGTCGTAAGTGTAAACGATGCATGCGCGAGCCTCGTTTTGGGTCGCGCATGCTCGTTTTAAATCCCCATTTGCTAAGGGATAGCAGAACACCTGCAGCTCTCCCACTCAAGAGGACTGCAGCACAACCTGTGACCAGAGGATTCTTGGTGACAGGATGGCCAACTAAGCATAGAGTGCAGCCAGGCACTGGAGCATCGGCACAACACGGTACCACCACTGCTCAGTCAACCAGGTACGTCAATAATCTGTCCAAGTCAGATTTGCGGCCTCTAACCTTATTTTGAGGTGCCTGTACGACCTGTGAAGATGACGGACAGTGACGGAGAAGCAACGGCAGGGCAGACGGTGGCGCGCAGACAACAGGGTTCATCACTACCGATGCAAGAATTCGACACTTCGGGTCCCCCTTCAAAATTGGGCCCTAAATGGTTGCTGTGGATAAAAAAGTTAGATATGTGTTTCACTGCGACTGGAGAGACCAATGATGATGCCAAGAGGGCGACACTGCTCTTCTCGGCAGGGATGGACGTCCTCCGCATTTATGAGTCTTTGAACTTGCAAGTGGTGACATACGATGCAGTTAAAACAGCTCAAGAACTATTTAATTCCTTTGTCTAATGTGGACTTCGACAGATTTCTCTTCCGCGGTGAAAAACAGCGGGAGGAGGAATCACTTGACCAGTACTGCGCACGCCTGCGGTAGATGGCTACTACCTGCAGGTGGGACAATGAAGATGTCATGGTCCGGAATCAAGTCATCCAAGGGTGCAGCTCGGGCAAGCTGCGCAGACAGGTACTGCGGGAGCCAGGTTTGACTCTAGTCCAAATTTTAGACAATGGGAGATTATATGAGCTGGCTGAGTCAAGAGGGGCAAAGATGGACGCAGCGGTACGCCCTGGCAAGTCCGAAGAGACGTTTGCGGTGGGGAGGCAGGCGTCGTCGAAGACTCGATGGAGCCAGAAACGCCAAGATGCTGCTCCAGCGCATGGGTCGGCGTCCATTTGCCAGTACTGCGGGTACGTCCTGCCCCACTCCGAGGACTGTCCTGCCAAATCGAGGGTCTGCGGCAGCTGCAATGGTCCTGGACACTATTCTAGGATGTGTCGAGCCCCTGCACCGGTTGCCATGCAAAGAGGACCGGCAAGGCCGAGTGGCGGTGGTTTTAGGAGGCAACGGAGCATTCAACTTTGGAGCAAGACACCCAACGACTCAACATTGCGGAAGTGGAAGAGGAGTAAGAAGAGGTGTTCTTTATTTCCAATCTCGCAACAGGTGCACGGAAAAAGAGGCAGCCCAAGTGTGTTGTAGACATTCAAGGTGTTCCTACACAAGTACTGATAGACACAGGGGCCTCTGTTTGCATGCTTGCCACCGACCACTACAAGGCGATCCTGGGACCACCAGCATTGGATATGTCCAAAACGAAGATTTTCATGTTTGGAGGCGATACCCCACTTCCTATTCAAGGGGTGTTTGTGGCACCTGTTACCAGGGGGACAAAGACCATCAAAGCCTGATTTTTCGTCACCTATGTCAGCCCGCACTCACTGCTCAGCTGAGCGGCGTCGGAGGCGTTGGACATTGTAGACTTTGCTCTTGAAATTTACCAGGTGGACATAGATCAAATGTTGGCCAAGTTCTCTGCCATCTTTCAGGGAGTGGGCAAGCTGAAGGCTCCCCCAGTGCGGTTGCACATTGTTGACACCATCCGGCCCACGGCCATCAAGCATCGACGAATACCGTTCCATTTTAGGGGGCAAGTCGAGAAGGAGCTTCAACTGTTAGTAGAAATGGACATTATTGAGAGGGTGGAAGGGCCGACGCCCTGGGTCTCTGTAAAGACTGGTAGGGGGTGTCTGTACTTCCGCTCTCTATATGGTAGAGGATAGGCACAGAGGACCCCAGCTGACAATAGAGGCGACAAGCACCCCATCGCATATGCGAGTAAGGCCCTCACGGACACGGGAACACGCTACTCGCAAATAGAGAGGGAGGCGTTGGCCATTCTTTGGGGTTGCCGTCATTTTGGTCTGTACATTTTGGGCAAGCCTGTTACGGTAGTGACCGACCACAAGCCGCTCCTGCCCATCCTAGCGGGGGTGTCGTGAAAACCTCCCCCAAGGATAGAGCGCTGGATGCTGGTGCTTATCGAGTACGGGGTCAAGCTGGTATACAGGCCAGGGACAAACAATCCTGCAGATTATCTCTCTCGCCACCCGAACTACAAATGGTCCCAGTGAGATATTGGACTGCCAGGAGTTGGTGTGTCACGTCGTAGAGAGCGCGATGCCTGTTGCTCTGTCCCGGGTCAATGTGGCTGAGGAGTCTTCTACAGATGAAGTATTCCAAATCATCAAGGCGGCTGTGAGAAGTGGTGACTGGAAAGAGGTGCTCCAGAACAATTCCAGGCGGGAAGCGAGGGCTCAGAAGGACCTTCAGGCACTCTGGAGGGTGAGGGATGAACTGTCAATATCGGACGACGGTCTACTACTGCGGGGAAGGCAGATCGTCATTCCACATGCCCTGAGGAACTGCGTCCTGGAATTGGCCCATACAGGGCATCAGGGAGTCGCCAAGACAATGGCGAGGCTCAGGCCCAAAGTATGGTCCCCGGATCTGGAAAGCCTGGTGGAAGTGTCCGTGAAGAGGTGCCTACCGTGCCAAGCGGCGAGTCCTGTAGAGAGGGCTCCGCCCATCTGCTCCATGGAAAGGAGTGAGAAGCCGTGGGGCACCGTCCATGCCAACCTTGGGTCGACGGGCCGGGGCATGTACTTTTTGGCGGTGGTCGACCAGTGATCGAGGTACCCGCAGGTGGAGGTGATGGAGTCAACAGCAACCGACCACACCACCCGGGCGCTAGACAGAATGTTTGCAGCGCATGGCTTTCCCGAGATGTTATGTTCGGTCAATGGACCCCCATTCATGGGCAGGCAGATTGCTCAGTATTTGAAAGAACGGGGCATCCAACATCAGAAGGTCTCGCCCCTCTGGCCTTGGGCCAATGTGGAGGCTGAAAGACTCATGCGGACCCTGAACAAAGTATTCAGAATATCGACAAGTGGAGGAGATGACCTACAGCAGAAATTGGTCGAGTTCCTAAGGGAATACAGAACCACGCCCCCACCAGTCGACGGGGGTCGCTCCAGCAGAAGCTTTATTTGGATGCTGTCCGAGGGGTCTGATACCCCAGATTAAAGGCCAGGAGTCCGGGGTCATCGACAATGAGAAGGTCCGGGAGGAGCGAGCTGCACGCAACGTGAAGGAGAGCGCGAGGAGGGGCCTCCAAAACAAGGAGTTGGCCGTAGGTGATTCAGTGTTGGTGAGGAATCGCAGACCTGAAGGGAAACTGTCACTGCCTTACAAGTCCCAGCCGTGGACTGTTACACATGTGAATGGGACCATGGTCACTGTGGCAAATGAACGAGGGACTGTCACCCGCAACAGATTGTTTTTAAAAAAAGTGGACATTCCCTGTGAGGGCGCCGACCCAGACAACGGAACCTTGTCGGAAACGGGGACCGAGGGCCCCGCAGTGGAACCCCCACTGAATGTGTTGCCGTGTGCTGAGAGCCCCGGTGTGGTTCCCCAGAGCAGCAGCCGATATCCTGTGCGACATGATCGCAGACCGCCGCCTCATCTCAAAGACTATGTCCTGGACTCACGGGACTGAGCCGATACCCGAGTCAGGTCAGCGACCCATGTTGGGTCCAGTTGTTGTGTACATGTGTTCACCGTTGTGTTAATGCAAGTTTGTTGTGATTAAAGAAAAAAAGGGATGTGGTGTTGTAAGTGTAAACGACGCATGCGCAAGCCTCATTTTGGGTCGTGCATGCGCGTTTTAAATAAAGAACGTCCGTGCGGCAGTTGCCGCAGGGACCCTGGAAAGCACAGATGTATGTGTCCGGTCTCAGTGATTGAGTGTGCGTGTGTGTTAGTACGGGACGGCCCAAGGCACCGGCTCGACCACCACACCATGCACAATTTGATTTGTACGTTTTTCTTTGGTAGAGACAGGCAGTATTAGTTGAGGAAATGATCACCTTACTTATCAGTAATTTTCGTTACTCCTAGTCCTACTCTTTCTTGCCATGGGACTTACATTTGAAGCTCTGCCCTCCATGGCAGGACATATTCCCAATCATTTGAGTCCTTTCTGTTTCCCTCCGGGAGGAACACTACACTCCTCTTAGCCACATCTAGCGTCCTATGTCTAAATCCATGTTTATGTTTGTAGAGACAGGTGACTGACCGTTCGCTGTTTGTCGGGGCTTCAGACGATCATTGTATTTGAAGGCGGGGTTACCGCCAAATCGCCAGTCTGTGCCTGAAGAATAAAGAAGGTGCCATCTCACCTGCTAGGCTCCCGTGCTTTATTGTGTGTGGCCTCTTCACTTGTTTTATTGATATTAACGCTGAGAGTTGAGTTAGCAATGGTGACGAGGTTAGTCACAATGAACCCGACTGTGATGCACCCCCGACCAGGGGAGCCGACTTATGAATTTCCCAGGGAGGGCCCAAATACAGGAAGTGACATCACTGGCAGTTATAGGACCGCAGATTTCTGTGTAGTCGCCAACTTTGTGCAACGGTGCGTGGGGTGGGGGGTGGAGGCGCGCGCAGCGCAGAACAGTGGACACATTGGCTAGCATGTACTGCATATACTAAAGTCAAGTAAGAAGGAGATTTAAGCCTTCGAGTTGCATTCTAGTAGGCCATCACTGCCCCTACTCCATCCATCTATAATCATCCAGGTTGTAGTAGCCCTCAAAAGGCAGAGCAACACAACAAGGATGGGAGAACGAAATGCCGTCCCATCCTGTGAGTGTGTCAAACGTCAGAGCAAAGACTGTGCGTGTGCCTCCTACCATGGAGCACAATCTCACTAATTTGGTGAAAATCTCGCAAGTGGGAGAATGGGAATCCCCTGTGTGTGTGTGTGGGCTGCAGATCCCAGATCACATGCTCACTTCTTCGGTGTGAAACTCTGGCCAAGGCTCTTTGGGCAAGCATTCGGGATGGGTCTCACACCTATAAACAGTGTGATATATTGAGTGGGCACCTCACTCCTTGGAGCATAGTATCAACCGTTGCTGGTAATCTCACAACTGAATGTACAGTTTCACTCTGAATTGTCACTCTAGTTTTCTCGATCTAAAGATCTATACCATATTCATTCAATGTGTGTGCAGGGGTGATAACATGTGTCTGAGAGAGCTCATTCTATCATTCAGGAGAGGTAAAGAGGTAATAACCCCCTGTATGTGGGATCAGGCTCATTTTGCCCTAACGCCCCTCCAGAAGGAGTGAGCAGGTTTTAAGACCCTGCTGATTCTGCTGACAGGCTCGAGCCTTCTATCCCTTGCCCCATCACGGCTCTCAACATCCTGAGCAGCAGTTTATGGACAGCAGGCAGCTCTGGACATGCCTGTTGCCAATTGAATGTAGACAGATCTACTATTTAGACACTGGGAGAGATCCATGAATCGACATTGGTGGTGAAGAAGCACTCAACATACAGAACACAATGGTATAGTGTTGCAGTCCTGCTGCGAAATGACAATTCTGAGCATGTGAGTAGTAGGCTGGATCAGTGCTGCCCCATAAAAGGTGTAGAAGCCTCTGTGAGAAGTGGCAGTAATGTCCCAACGGTGAGAAGTGTAGTATTTTCACATTAACTATGCTTAAGAACTTTGGGTTATTGAATAGTGCTACTACATTCTGCGTGATTCCATCCCTTTCAATATATGAGCTATTGCATAACCAAGACAGTGTTGAGTTATTCTGATGATGACAGACTTGCTCAATAGTTCTGGTTCTGTATCATTATATGTACTTCAGATCTTTAGAGTATCGGAAGGATAGCTCAGGGGCAACGGGCTCGCCTTGGAAGCAAGACGACGCAGAACAACACAGGTTCGATCCCTCGGTCCGCGAAACACAGGTTCGATCCCTCGGTCCGCGCAACACAGGTTCGCTCCATCGGTCCGCGCAACACAGGTTTGCTCCCTCAGTCCGCGCTTAGAAACCTCTGGGTAGTACACGCATTATAAATAACCAATTAAAATAAAAAGAAGTACATCCGTTGAGAAGTGCTGGGGCCTTGTCAATAAGAGTGTAGCAGCTCAACTGAGAAGTGCTGTTGTTGTCCCATCAAAAGTATAGCAGCCCCACTAAGATGACTAGCATTACCTCAAAAAAAGCATAGTATTATCGCTGAGAAGATTCAACAATTATAGAAGCCCTGTTACAGCAGTACTATCCCATCAAGAGTATAGCGAGCTAACTGAGGAGTACCAGCATTGCCCCATTTCAAATATGGCAGCTCTACTAGAAAGTGCTGGCTCATATGCCTCCGCTCCCCGCCCATAGCATTCACCCTCACCACGTACACACTCAGAGACATGCAAACAGTCTCATTTGTCCTCTCCCTGACCCTGCTCCCTGCCCCCTCCCTCGCTTTGCATCTGTACCTCCATTTCTATAAATCCTTCTGGGTTGGGTGTACCTCTACATCTGTGCACCCCTCTTTCCAAGAGTGGTGCACAGATGTACAAATACACCCAACAAAAAATGATTTTTAGAAATTGAGAGACAGACTTGTTTTGCATCTGTCCCACAATTTCTAAACATTGTTTTTCCCCGGCTTTTACCCGGGCCGCCAGAGAGAGACACAGTATGGGTGGAACAAAGGGCCATCCATACTGCGTCTCTTCTCTCTGGCCGGGGGGGGCTCAGCCCCAACTTCATTCTGCCGGGGGGGCCCGGGCCCCGCAGCCCCCCTGTACTCGGCGCCCCTGCCCCCGACCACACTGAAAGAAGTCATGCCAGTCGGTCCGAGGTACCCTGACGCCCGCATCTTGGAAACAATTAAGGGCCGCCCCACCGCATGTGCGCGAAGCACCATCGTTGCTGCTACCTGCCCCGTTCTGCAGCGAGCCCAGTGTTGTGGCTCAGTGAAGACTCCGGCATACAGGTGAATGCATGCATCGTGTCAGAACAACCATAATAGACATTTGAGAGAGACCTGCGTGCGCACGTGGGTGTGACTGTCCGGTATTACAGAGTGTGCCCTGCCTTCTGCCCACATTCTGCTCCAGCCACTGCTTCTGGCACGTGAAGTGTTCCCAGATCCACCTTTGCAGTGCTACATTTTCCATATATACATTTTCCATGCATGTAATATAAACAAGCAGAGAAAAGCGTGCACGTGACCTGGAGGCCCCACCTCACCAGCCAGCACCACCAACTGCCGCTTACACAAAAGGCGGCACTTGAACCACAAACAGAAGGTGAGAGCGCACAACCAGCCCACCCCCCCAGCGACACGCTACATGGTGCACAGCCAGCATGTCAGAGAATCAAGGGGTTGGTAGCTCCTCTAGCCCATCGCCAAGCTCGTCCACTGGCAACCCAGGGTCTGGGATGATGGGGGATACGAATCTCTACAACTACAGGCAGTGTAGCCATTTGATATTTCTGACACTAGCAGTCTGGCAACCAGGTGGAATAGGTGGCTCAAAGAACTCAATATTTACATTGATGCAACAGGGGTCAGGGAGGAACACTGCCTCAGAGTCATACTAATGCACTCCTTGGGTCCAACTGTAAGAGACATTGGGCCTCATTACAACCATTCCGCAATATTATGAGGTCCTCTCGCAGGACCCGCATGGACTTCTGGTTTTACCAGACGTCCAGAGCGGGTCCCGCGAGGGGACCAGGAAGCTAACAACGGCCCGTTGTTAGCTCCCGCACCCATTCCCATTGTTCCCATTGAGCCCTATGGGGGCTCAAATGGGAATGGGGAAGGACCGGGCCCGGGTTCCCTGTAGGAGGAATTACCGGGCCCTCCAAACTTGGAATGGCCCGGTAATTCCCCATTCAGGGAAACCGGACCCGAACCCGAACCCGATTATTAAGGGCAAGGCTACCTCCAAAGTCGTAATGAGGCCCAATGTATATGAAATGCCAGAAAACTCAACTGACACATTTCAAGGCATCATCGAATCACTGAACAATTATTTTGCTCCTTTAAAAAACATAGGGCCTCATTACGACTTTGGTGGTAGTCATGCCGCTATTGGCGGCATGGCTGCCGCCAATATCGGGTCCGGGTTCCCAGAATGGGGAATTACCGGGCCATTCTGAGTTCGGAGGGCCCGGTAATTCCTCCCTCCAGGAACCCGGTCCCGGACCTTTCCCATTCCCATTCAGCCCCAGTAGGGCTGAATGGGAATAGGGGAGGGAGCTAACAACGGGCCGATTACGAGTGGCCCGTTGTTAGCTCCCTCTTCGCCTCGCGGGACCCGGTAAGGGCGCCTGGTTTTACCAGGCGTCCTTACCGGGTCCCGCGAGGGGATCTCGTAATGTCACGGAACGGGTTTAACGGGTCTGCATGCATTAGCAGAGCCTGTTAACCCGTTCTATGAAAGTTGTAATGAGGCCCATAGACTATAAGCGCCATATGTTCCACACATCCACACAAGACAAGTGAGAAACAATGGACAAATTTGTCATGAGGTTACGCGAAAGAGCAAAATACTGCCACTTTGATAGGTACTCTACGGACGAGGCCCTAAAGTCTCAAGCAATTGCAGGATGTGAGTCAGCCGAATTTAGGAAGAAATTACTGTAGAAGTGCAGGACATTAGAAGAAATTTTACAACTTGCCAGAGCGGACACAGCACTATCCATGCAGACTGAATCCTTGAGCAATATTAAAATAACGCAGTCCTCCTGTAAAGTACTATCTTCTGAATGCAATCAGGATCAAAAGAAATGCTGTTGTTGTGGATACAATTTTTCCCACATAGGCCTGTGCCCCGCTGTAGGACACAACTGTTACAAATGCGGAGGTGAAAATCATTTCCAATCAGTGTGCAAGAACATCGAATACTTCCAGAAAACAGAAAACCAAGGGGAAACCAGAAGACGGGAAAGCACCCGTTCCAGAACATGGAGATCCCCAGAAGAAATCGCTCAAATAGCAGAAAAAGGGAGTTATTGCACAGGGACACGACACAGAGAAGGAATCGAGGGCACCAGGGGCATACGCTCCCCAGAAGAACCATGAAAGAGGGCAACACGGCAGAAAATAAGATATTTAGAGGCCTGACCGAGATGGCAAAATGATTCTGACTCATCATCATCAAGCAGCGACTGAAAGAGAGGCTATGTACCTGCAATTAGTAACGCCACGACAACGGAAATAGTCAGGAATTCCTAATCGATACAGGAGCCACAGAAAATGTCATTAACGAAGAAACATATAGGTCCCTCGATAACAAGAAACCCCTAATGTTGAAGGCTTTGTGCACATAGAAGGACAAGAGAACGAAGGCCACAATATATGTGATCAAAGGAGAAGTTCCAGAAGGGAGCATCCTCAGCTTCAGATCGGCCATTCAAATGGGACTGGTGCATGTGATGTACCAAATCATGTCAGCCTACACAACCAATTCAAAGGACATTACGACAAAAATGTTCCCAACATTATTCGATGGACTAAAGAAATTGAAAGGGAAACAAATCAAGCTGCATACCAATACAAACATCAAGCCGGTAGCGCAACACTACCGTGGAATACCTCTAAACATCCAGCGACAAGAGAAGGATGAAATAGAGTCACCATTAAACTAGGACATCATAGAACATGCAACGGGACCTGGGCCCTAGGTATGGCCCATAGTGCCTGTACTGAAAAAGTAAAACAACAAAAGCATTCGCATCTGCCTAGACCTGAGAGCACCGAATGTCGAGATTGAAAGAAAACGACACATGTTCCCAAGAATGACTGACATGATGCACCTGCTACACGTTGCAAAAGTATTTTCAAAAATAGATTTGAATAAAGGATACCACCAACTTGAGCTACACCCAGACTCTCCCTACATAACCACTTTCTCCACACATCTAGGGCTGTTTCAGTACAAACGTCTTAGTTTTGGGGTATTATCCACTGCAGGGATATTTCAAAATGAGATACACCAAATTATGAAACACATCCCCCAATGCCTGAACTACAGCGATGACATCTTAATCTTTGGGACAACTCAAGAAGCCCACAATGATACACTGTAGCGAGTGTGCATGGCACTCGAAGAAGTCAACCTGACCTTAAACACAGACAAATGGGAATTGAGCAAATCAATGCTCAAGGTCTTTGGGCACATCTTTTCACATGAAGGTTTGCAACCCGACCCAGACGAAGTGCAAGCCCTGGTGGAAGCACACACACCAACGTCAACATCAGCCATCAGATCATTCATGGGCATGGTGAGCTATTCCACCAAGTGCATACAGGATTTGCCTCCTTCAGCACACCGTTGTCTCACTGGCAAAGGAAAAGAGTTTGCATGGTCCACTGACTGCGACGATGTAGTCCATGAAATAAAAAGACGCATTGCCTCTGCCTCATGCATGCATTTTATGATCCAGAACTAGAAACTGAACTAAAGCCGGGTGCCCTGCTCTTTTCTGCACATCGCATAGTGGCCTTTGTAAGCCGTAACCTATCATCAACTGAGTGTGCATACTTGCAACCAGAGAAAGAAAGTCTTGTTACAGACCTCCAAGCTCTCACGACCATATATGGAAAACCCAAAGCCAAGATGCTGCCTCGCATTGCAAGATGGGGACTCTAGCTACAGGAATACTCATTCAACATAATTCATCGACCAGGGAAAGAAAACAACCCAGCAGACTTCCTGTCTAGGTATCCACTGCCCGCCAAAGATGAAAGCCAATTAATCAAGGCCAACCAATACCTCAATTACATTGTGAGCAATGCGATGCCCAAATCACTTACCATACCACAAGTACTTGGTGGCATGCGGCACAACAGTCCCCTCATGACTGTAAAAGGCTGTTTGATGTCGGGTAAGTGGCATCAAAGGAGCAGAAATGAAACACCGCAGTCAGAAACAGAAAAGAAACAACTCCGGATTTTCCACTTGATAAGACACACCTTCTCCATATCCCCTGAAGGATTGTTGTTAAAAGAAAACAGGATTGTCATCCTTGAGAACCTTCAAGACCAAATAATCACCATGGCACACACAGGACACTGTGGAATTGTGTCCACCAAGAGACAGCTCAGAACAAAAGTGTGGTTCCCCCACATGGAAGTCAAGGTCAAACAGATGCTGGGGAAATGCATAGCCTGTAAAGCAGTTGTGCCGCCCGCACCTTCCCTGAACCGCTCGAAATGACAGCAATGCTTCAGCAAGTGTGGGACAAAGTCACTGTCAACATGTTTGGACCTCTCTCCAATGGAAAATATGTTCGAGTGATCGTAGATGACATGTCCAGATTTCAAGAAATACACCTAATCCATTCCACGGCTGCACATTCAGTCATCCCAGCTCTAGACAAGACCTTTGCAGACTATGGAATCCCCACCATTGTGAAATCTGATAATGGACCCCCGTTCAGCAGGCATGATTTTGCAACGTTCGCAGAACATCTAGGTGCCCAACACCGACACATCACACCTCTTTGGCCTCAGGCAAATGGAATGGTAGAGCGATTCATGGCCAACCTTAAACACACTCTGCAAATTTGCTCATTCACAAGAGGATAATTTATGCAGGCCATCTGCACACTTCTCAGGGATTACTGCAACACATTATGCAGCTCCACTGGTGTGTGCCCCTCAGAATTAATGTTTGGCTGTATTGTAAGAACCACCCTCCCACACAACCCTAGAAAGGAGGTGGCTGTAAATATTGGGGCCAAGGCCAGAGCAAATGAGCAAGACAGCAAAGACAAAATAAAAGAATATGCTGACAGCAGGAGGAAGAGAAGAACAGCAATTGTCACATAGGAGACCTAGTGCTAGCACGCCAGATCCAAGGATCCAAAGAAACACCTGCATTTTATCCTGAACCCATGACAGTGACACAGGTCAAGGGATCCATGGTAACAGCAGCGAGCCCCACAGGCACTGTCACAAGAAGCTCCTTATTCTTCAAGCAGGTGGAAAGTGATCTGGCCCCGCAGAGTGAACACTCAACCACTTTCGAGGACTCCTCCGATGAAGAGTCTGAGTTCATTGACAGTGATGTAGACACGGATGACAGTGAGGGTGGCCAGGAAAACAGCACCCCCTCCGATGTGAAGCCCGTCAAGAAGGGCAATTCGCAAACCCTCAAGATGGATTGAGGAAATGGCTTGAAATACAATCTTTCTGTTTAAGCAAAGGGGAGATGTGGCGCCCTATGTCTATCCCCATGTTTATGTTTGTAGGCAACCGCCTGTCCACTTTTTACTGTTTGTCAGGGCTTCAGCCGACCCTTGTATTTGTAGGTGGGGTTACCGCCAAATCGTGAGTCTGTGCCTGACGAATAAAGAAGGTGCCAACTCACCCGCCAGGCTCCCGTGCTTTATTGTGTGTGGCCTCCTCACTTGTTTTATTGATATTACCGCAGAGATTAGACTTAACACCAGAATCCCCAAGTCATTATCAACATTTAAAAAATTGCCTACTCCAACCACTGGGAGAGTGGGGTGTGAAGTGAGTACTGTGACGAGGAAGACGTAATGATGATTACCAGTAAGTAATCTAATCATTTCCTCTATCTCCCTCTTACTCCTCAGAGTGCTTACTTATGAGGGTTACGAGTGCCCCATGGGATGACACACCACACAGAACACTGTGGATGCTGTCACACCCCACTCCCAATCAACAACGGTATTACACAAATTGACCTTTTGCAAACTTGACCTATTTATAGTGGTCCTAATTGTCCTTCTGCACAATTGACCTTTATATTATTTTAGTTATTTTATAAATGTATTGGGTTGGTGTTGGATTATAAATAATATAAGGGGATTGGGTGGGTGGTTGCGTTTTTTCTTGGATTGGGCGGGTGGATGCGGGGGTTTCCCCCCGCATATATGTCCTAATTGACCTTCTAAATTAGGTCAATTCTCCCGAGGTCAATTGTGAAAAGGTCAATTAGTATATAACCTCAACAACTGCTCAGTGATTGACAACCCCTTCACCAACTACTTGCATTCATTCTATTATGTTCGATAAAGATGTTAGGTCTGCCCAGGTGACTCCAGCAATGTGAAACCATGTGCATTTGTCCAAGATGATGCCATGTCTCTGGCTAAGCGCTCTTGGACATTTACTGAAGGAGGCCTCCCTGCCACTGCTTAAGCCATCATGATGACAGAACTAATGAAGTGTCTAAACATAGACACTGAGGCCTTTCACCCTGTACCCGAGGACCCAAAGTTGATCAGAAGATTGTCTGCATTCCTAAAAGACACTGGGCCTATTTCTGAGTGTGCCGGTTCTATAATAACGGTGGCGGTAAGCCTACCGGCACCTTTGTTACCAGACCAGCACACTACGGCTCAGAGGCTGGGTGCCGTCCCGCCCACCAGGGTCTGACCGGGTGGGCCGAGCGGCACCCGCCCGCAGAATTTAACGGAAGCACCGGCACCGTCATTAACAGTGCCAGCGCTTCTATGGTCCCCATTCCCATTGAGTCCCATGGGACTCAAATGGGAATGGGGATTTACATTTAATGGTGCCTGACTTCTCGGAATGCCAGGGTCGTAATAACCTGGTGTTACCAGGAAGTCAGGCGCAGGTAAATATTGCAAGTCCGGCGGCAACCCGCCGGTAGCACCGGCAGGGTTACCGCCGGATTTGTAATGAGGCCTCCTGTCCTTCTCACATACTCCACAACAGTGCTTTTAACATCAAGGCAATGCCATGCCTATTCCTCCGGGAGGATAGAAGACTGAAAAAACAATATCTTGTGACCTAACTAATTTTGGTACAGACTTTCAGTGACATGCACATGCACAATTAGAGCATCGTATTGAACCTTGAGAAGGGGATCAGTGCAACAGATCTCAAAGGGGGATAGGAGGTTTTCGGTTTTTGGTCCAACGTTATGGAACCAGCTACCACTCACTATTCGCTTATGTTTATCGCTGGAAAGTTTTAGAAAGGCACTAAAAACCTTCCTATTTAAGTAAACCTAAGAGATCTATACTACAGCCGCTACACCTTGAACACCTTGATCAACGTACAAACCATAGTAAACATCTGTGCCCGAATGCAGTTTATTCAGCTTGGTGCGCGGAAAAAATACTCAAAATGAAAATCAAATCATAGAAAATGTACCCAAACTTCAGCCTGACATAATCGCAATCAGGAAGGCTACCTTCAGAATCCGACACATGGGTGTAATTATAGAGGGTACGGGGGGGACAAGTTCCCCTCAACATTTGTGGCATGCCAAATTTCCCCCCCATCTTTTGGCTGGGGCAGAGCAGGGCCGGGCAGGGCCACACTGCAGCCGCTGCATCAATTAAGTAATTGGGCAGCGCAAGTCTGGCTGTCTATTACATAAAGTGAGTGGCAGGGATACCCCATGCGGCTCAGTTCCTCACCCTGGCTGGTGGCCTGACTCAAAGTCAGCAGCCACTGCCATGGTGCTGGACTGGGTGGAATTCATAGTATTCATCGATAGGATTGAGCCAAGGGAGTGGCAGGTGGAGGGACGACCAAAGGCCTGACTTGTGTCAGTGGCAGCTGGGTGCCCTCTAATGGACCCTGCGCAGCAACATCCGCTGTGGCAGGGTCATTCACCGCAACGGTCCTGGTTGGCAGACTCACAACCGGGGTGTTGTTGGGTGCATCTGCCCCTGCACTTGCCAACACCCAGCTGTTCGGGGCAGCAGATGACATAACTGCCCCAGGGACACATGTCTTGGTCAGAGCAGCCCTGCATGCCCCTACGGTTTCCCTCCTGGCCTGTTGGAAATCTTCCAAGGGCTCCTCAAGTGCCAATGCAGCCTGCGCTGGCAGACCCTGAGCCTGGGTGGTGGTGTCCACAGCTGCACCTGCAGCTACCACTACCCTTGGGCCCGTGGCAGTCGATGGAACGGACTGCCGGGTCACACGGGCGCCAGTGCCAGATGCAGAAGCTGCATCTCCCGGAACCACAGGGGGTGGTGGCAAGACTGCACCGACACATGGCACAACATTGTGCTCAAGTGGTGCACCCCTGCCTCTTCCCCCTCTGTGGCCTCCCTGGAGTCCCCCTACTGCCTGGTCACCACGGCCACGTGCCCAACCACGCACGCTACGAGGAGTACGCCCAGCTGAGGCGCCCCTCACCTTTGCTGGCCTCCCAACCATGGCACAGATGTGTGGAATCAACCTCCTGCAGTACGCGGTGGCACCCAGTAACACGAATAACGCGTACACGTGGCACACGCAGGCTACTATGACCTCGAAAATGGGTGCGATACACAGGGGCACCCGCAGTGGGAAAAATAGCGTGTGCGACTCACCGGCTGACTAGCGCGATGCAGAAAAACATGCGTAGCCAATACCCTCGCCAAAGGAAGAGCTACGTCCTTGATAGCTGTGAAATTGTGATGGCGCGCGAAACAACAGGAAGCAGCAACACACGTCGGTCTCCACGAAAGGTACGTAAGAGAACTGCTGCCCCCGCTCACCTTTAACCCGTGCTGAGGGAAACGCCCACGCGCGTCACGTCACTTACGCGCATGGGCCCTTTCCTCGGATTACACGCATTCACATGCGGACGTGCCGTTTTTTCACGTGCGCTGAACCACTATGCTAAAGTCACGAGGGAAACGCCTGTGCACGCCCGCTCGCGTCACGTCACAGAGGCACTTACGCTTGAAGGGCCTTTGGTCCAATGAAAGCGCGTACGAGTGCTGACACGCTTACGCGCTTGGGGCCTTTCCTCGAATCACATGCTGACGTGCACATTTTCCACGTGCCAAATCACTCCGTATCAAGCTGGCCACGAGAAAACACACGGAAGACCACGCTCCTGCCCAAAAGGCCGAATCACTGCCCCCCAGAACCCCGAGCACGCTCCCACCTGCCATCTGCTGCTGCCTGACTGCCTGCTGCCCATGTGCCCTGCTATTTGCTGCCTCCACATCAGCCAGGGGTGCAGTTGCTGTGACCACCCCTGCTGGAACTGAATACTCCCGACTGGGATACCATCGCTCCACAGCCCAGCCCCAGGACCCAGTTGCCCACCCACACCTGCCTCTGGGGTTGCCATGTCGGGCACTACACCATCTGGCACCACTAGCAACCCCCAGCCAGAGAGGCAGAGGGCCACCAGCTTCACTGCCACCGAAGTTGGTGTCCTGGTGGAGCATGTCCTGGGGCATTATGATGCCCTCTTCGGAACATCACGCGCCAACAAGGAAGGATGGGAGAGGATCTGGGACGACGTAGTGGTTGCCATCAATGCGGAGGGGGTGGCAACCTGCGACATCAAGCACGTCAAGAAGTGCTGGGAGGACTTCAGGTCCAGGACCCTCCACAATGCCCGGCGCCTCACGGAGGGGGGCCGGGCACGCCTGAGTGCCATCCAGATGAGGGTCCTGGAATGTGTAGGTCCAGCGCTCCACGCCCAGATCCTTCGGAGGCAGACCCGTCTAGAGTTGAGCGGTGAGTGGCCAAGCATTGCTGTGTGAGATAGGGCATGTTGCAGTGTGCTGGTAGTCTGATGCTTGCCTGTATGTGTGACATAGGCCATGTATGGATGTGTGTGTGCAGGGACATCATGGTCATGCATGTGAGACCAGTTATGTGTGAGCCACATGGTTGGTGCATGTGTTTTAAAGCAACATGGGGAACTCTATGTGGAATGCACACATGAATGCATGGCTGTCTCTATTCCTGGACATGGAGGGGGGTGAGGAATGGGTGCTGATGTCATGTACATGTATGGTGCACATGTGTGTGTGTGTGTGTGCCTGAGAAGTGTGTGTGTGACTTTGAAACGCCATGGATGCATGTGACTTTGAAGGCAACATCTTGGTTTACAGGGGCCCTTCTACATGGATGTTGATGTTTATTGCAGGCGCACGGACTGTTTCTGCATGTGTGTTGTGTGCATTCACCCATGTGTTTTGGAATGACAGGATGGAAGTGACATTTGACAGTGCCACTCATGTGTTATTGCTTCCTGTCTAGGGTATTTTGTACTGTACCCTGATGCTTGTGTTCTAGGTCTCCCTCTACGCAGCGTCAAGTGAAGAAGAGGGCGGAGACGGCGCTGTGGAGCCAAGCGGTGGAGATGCCTCCACTGGGCGGCGACGCAAGGCCCAGCCACCCTCCCAGGAATTACCATCATCCGGGAGCGAGGGGGCTGGTGCTGCGTCTGCCTCAAAGGCTGTGGCGGAAGGGCCGGGTAAGCCCACACAGGGGCTTCCAATGGCGGAAGACGGTGTGGAGACATCCAGGTTGGTGGTCTCCACAGAGGAGGAGGAGCCCGCTACTGAGCCGCACATGGGGCCTGGTGGGGTAGTACCACTGGTGCAAGTGGTGCAGTCCAGGGCCAGGGTCAGGAGGCAGCACAGGTCACCGTGGAGGGGCCTGTGCATGTCGCTGTCCTTGACCCTGTGACTGCACCATCATGCACCAGCAGGGAGGCCCCGTCCCAGGCCCGTCCGCAGGTAAGGGAGAGTGCAATATCACCTGCCTCTCCACTACCTGCGGACGAGGGGTCCCGCGACCATATGGGATCCGTCCTGGTGGGTGTGGCGTTGCGCACGCATGTCATTCATGATGACATGCGTTATTCCTGGGCGGAGAACGCACGCCATCACGAAGAGCAGCGTCGTGACGTGGCACTGCTGGGAGGGGCCCTGGTCGGAGGGTTCGTACATGTGACGCGCACTCTGACTGACCTCTCCTCCTCTGTGGGGGCTATGCGCCGGTCGTTCTCCACATCGTCTTCTGGCCCAGATTCCACCAGGGCCCCCTGTGGACCTGGCCTGACCAACACAGCCAGCTTGGTGGAGATCCCATCCCTGCCACAGTCGGGAGTTGGCGGTCCAGCAGGGGTGGACACCACAACTGGAGACCAGCAGATGGAGGATGTGCAGGCATCATCGGACAGGGCACATGGACAGCAGGAGCAGGCTGTAGGTGGGAGCAATGATGGCTCGGGCCATCAACATCGGAGGGGCAGGCATCGGCCGGAGGGCAGGAGGACCCTGGACGTGAAGTGTCTTCCGTGTGGCAGCGGATGGGCCATGCGATAGATGCGGAGCGGCAGCGGGCGGAAGAGGCAAGGCTCACGATGGTCAGGGCGGAGAACTCCATGCGTAGGGCCCTGAGGCGGGGCGAGTGCCTCGAGGCCATTCGCAGGGACCTGGAGATCCAGATGTCATCGTCCCAGCGAACCCTCGGGGCCATGGAAGAGGACCGCCTCCGAGACATCGAGCAGGAGTTCGATGATGCCCTGGCCCGTGACATCAACATGTGAGCCGTAGAACTTGCCCGCTGCCCTTGTAAATAATTAGATAGTGTTAGGTTTCCTTTGTTTTCTTCTTTATGTTGGACCTTTTGGACAATGGACCACATTTCTGTATCTAGTTTTTTTATTAGGTAGGAGTTTTTGATAGGTTTCATTTCTTCAGTTGGGATCATGGACCCTGGATTGTTCATCTGTATATAGTTAACTGTTGGATTCTACTTTTTTGTTTGGATTTCCCCATGGAGCAATGGTTTTCACTTTTGTTTTTCCCTTGGATTTCATTTTTGGAACTGTGACTTTGGACACCTTTCCTTTGGATTATGATTCGTTGTTTTTCATTATTTTACAGACATGCAGATTTTCTTTTTTGATTTCCATTGTCGTTTGTTTGATTTTAATTCCATTCATGTTGCTTTTAATACATTTTTTCTTCAAACTTCGATGTGTGGTATTATCTCATTGGTTTCATGCATGTCATGATATGGGTTTTGAGATTCACTTGCACCCATTGTGTGTGTGTGAGGGACATGTCTTCATTTACATCCTTGCCATTGGGGTTGTGTCATGTAATTGGCATTTCTATGTGGGTGGATGCAATACTTGGGTGGGTCTTTGGCATGTGGAGGCTGGCCATAAGGGCCAGGGATCTAGATTGTGATGACGTGTTGGCTGAGGGACATGTGTCAGGGCCTGCTGGCAGGTGCCCCGCACTGCTGGGGGGTGGGGGTGCAGGGGACATGTGTCGGGGCCTGTTGACAGGTGCCCCGCACTGCTGGGGGGTGGGGATGCAAGGGGACATTAGTGGGACATGAGTGGGTGCCTGCTGGCAGGTGCCCCGCACTGCTGGGGGGGTGGGTGTGCAAGGGGACATGAGTGGGGGCCTGCTGGCAGGTGCCCCTCAGTGCTGGGGGGTGGGGGTGCAAGGGGACATGAGTGGGGGCCTGCTGGCAGGTGCCCCTCAGTGCTGGGGGTGCAAGGGGACATGAGTGGGGGCCTATTGGCAGGTGCCCCACACTGCTGGGGGGTGGGTGTGCAATGGGACATGAGTGGGGGCCTGCTGGCAGGTGCCCTGCACTGCTGGGGGGTGGGGGTGCAGGGGGACATGAGTGGTACATGAGTGGGGGCCTGCTGGCAGGGGCCCCACACTGCTGGGGGGTGGGTGTGCAAGGGGACATGAGTGGGGGCCTGCTGGCAGATGCCCTGCACTGCTGGGGGGTGGGGGTGCAGGGGGACATGAGTGGGGGCCTGCTGGCAGGTGCCCCACACTGCTGGGGGGTGGGGGTGCAAGGGGACATGAGTGGGGGCCTGCAGGCAGGTGCCCCTGACTGCTGGGGGGTGGGGGTGCTGGGGGACATGAGTGGGGGCCTGCAGGCAGGTGCCCTGCACAGCTGGGGATTGGGGGTGCAAGGGGGTAATGCATTGGTGATCACTAGTGCAAGGTGACATGTGGCTTGGCTGGGGGGGCATGCCCATGGTGGATGGGCTGCCTGCGGGACATGCCCAGGGGTGCAGGGTAGTCCCCTGTGGTGTGGTCTGCCTGCAGGGGCAGTGGAGGGTGTAGAGGGAACACCTGGGAGGACCCACACTGCCAATTCACGTGTAGGAATCCCCTGCACCCCCGAAATACACGTACCCCACTCGCACAGGGCCTATCGCGTGTGGAACTTCCTACGCACCCCAGAAATACATGTACCCTGCTGAAATTGCGTGTGGAACTTTCCGCGCACCCCAGAAATACACCTACCCTGCTGAAATTGCGTGTTAAACTTCCCCGCACCCCAGAAATACACGTAATCTGCTGAAATCGCGTGTGGAACTTCCCGCGCACCCCAGAAATAGACGTACCCTGCTGAAATCGCGTGTTAAACTTCCCCGCACCCCAGAAATACACATACCCTGCTGAAATCGCGTGTTAAACTTGCCCGCACCCCAGAAATACACGTACCCGGCTGAAATCGCGTGTGGAACTTCCCGCGCACCCCAGAAATACACGTACCCTGCTGAAATCGTGTGTTAAACTTCCCCGCACCACAGAAATACACGTACCCTGCTGAAATCGCGTGTTAGACTTCCCAGCACCCCAGGAATACACGTACCCTGCTGAAATCGCGGATGAAACTTCCCGCGAACCCCAGTAATACACGTCCCCCGCTTGCCGTGTGCTGTGTGGCGGCCCTGTATACTGGTCCAGGGTTAGCGCAGCCCTTTGCGCTGGATTGGGGATTTTGATGGCTTTTCCTTGCGCGAGGGGCGTTCTTGGGGGCGTTACTGGCGCTGCTGCAGGGTTGCTGCGCCACTCTGCGCCGCGGCTGCTTTTGGTGGCTAAAATCCATGAATACGCTGTGCGCTGAAATGGATTTTGGCGCATGCGGCTGGCGCAGACTATCGCACGCGCACACTGTGTGCCAGCCACGTGCGCCACTTGTGGGCTTAATTCAATGAATTACCCTTTTAATCTCAATAGAATCTATTGGCTCGAATGTAGGATCCTTTAGAGATGCCAGCACCAGAGGGAGATCCATTAGAGGAGGACCTGCGTGCCACAAGGTTTTAGCTAAAGAGAAGCTGCTAGGTCATTTCCCTACCAGCTGGCCCCTTCCATATTCACCACCCAGTGCTCACGGAAGACCCTTAGTGCCAACCACTGGGTGCTCTGAATGGCCCAGATTCATCAGCCCACTCCTCTCATCTTTCAGGGTGCCCGAAGAACCACTTCACATCTTGATAATAAATTGTTATTTATGTGGCGCTTTTGCCAAAGCGCTGTACCTAGAACATATTTACACACAGTTATCACCCAACCAAAGCTGGTACTCATTTATCGACCTCAGAAGGATGAAAGGCTAAATTGTCCTTGCTGGGATTCTAATCTGTGACCTGCAGATCACACAACGATCGCAGCAGTGAACGCTTAACCCCGTTGAGCTATCTTAACTGCATATAGCGGCATATCTTGAATTGCCTGATGCGATCTTAACAGAGGAGGCCAGGATGAACTCAGCCAAACCAGTGCTCTCGCTAAGTCCAACTGAATATGAAATCGACCCCTCAGAGCGGATGGCCTTGACATTTCCCAGGATACTGGGAATGAAGGGGATTGGATGAAAGTTATAAAAAAGACCCCTGAGCCATTACAACGACATTTCGTCCACTCCACGACCCCGTCTCGCTGAGGTTGACATTTCAAGCACTATGGGCCTCATTACACGGATGGCGGTAGGGATTTACCGGTACCGGTAAAGTACCGGTACCGGTAAATCCCTACCGCCTTACTACGAGGTCCCTTTGCGGGTTGGGGGATTTAACGCCTGCTTTTAGCAGGCGTTAAAATCCAACCCGCTAAGGGACCTCGGAGCTAATTACGGCACCGCAAAATTGCGGTGCCGTAATTAGCGCCTTCCTCATTCCCATAGAGCCCTATGGGGCAGAAATGGGAATGGGGAAGGGCAATGGCGGAAAGGGGATTTACCGCCCCTCCAACCTTGGAATGGGGCGGTAAATCCCCTTTCCGCCAAGGCGGTGCCGGTATTTTACCGGCATGAGCCATGGCGCTAATAGCGCCATGGCTCACTGCCTACCGGGTAATGAGGCCCTATGTCTTTAACAGGGATGTTTCTGGAGAGGCAACCAGGTCCACTACTGGATTGCAGAATCTCCCACGAAGGTTCCTAAAAATGCTTGGGAGCATGGTAAGAACCTGCTGACATGATCTGTCATTGTGGTGTCCACTCCCTGATGTAAACCACCTCCAGAGAGACCAGGAGGGCCTCTGCCCATTGTCCAATGCCTTCTGCTGGAATCTCCAGGCATCTGTATCTCACCCACCCCTGGTAATTGATGTATGCCAAACCAGAGGAATTGTCTATCCTGATCAGAAGCCTTACTTGGTCATCAATGACCAGAACTGGTGGCTGCCTACTGCCTCCAGTTTGAAGAGTGCTCTATCCCACCCAGCATGCACCTCTCCTGGTGTACTTGCTGCTGTAAGCTGGCAGACCCACCCTATGCTGCTTGCAGCAGTAATTGTGATCCTGGGTGGAGGATCGAGATCCTCCTTTTCAGGACACTGGAATTCCAAAAACACCACTCAAGCTTCGGTCTCTGGGTCCTGAAGGCAGGACGCTGAGCCTCAAAGAACTGGGATGCTGGAATCCAAGCCCTGTGAATGTGGGAGACCAATGGTCTCAGATGTAGACTTACTCAAAAGATCGGAAATACACCTGAGGCCATAGAGCCCCGAAAGAGATGTCTTAATTGGAGGGCAAAAGGGGATTGTGCCCTGGGCCCCCAACCTGGTAGGGGCCCCCACAAGGCTGCCAGCTTCAAAGAAGTCAGTGCCCATTCTTTATAAAATATGACAGGATGTTTTATGGTGCTTTGCTAAAGCACTAAAACTGCTGCCTCAATATTGTTCAGAACTGCATTCTTTTCAAATCAATTAATCCTGTAAAGTTTTCTGTACTCACTGTACAACACAAAGTAGGCCAGATACTCAAACCTTTTTTTGGCACAAATGAGGAAATGCACTAACACAGATCATCACTTGTGCAAAAAAAAAGGGGCAGCCGATTCCATAAAAGGCCTTTGAATGTGTGTATCTTAGATGTTCACATTCAGAGCCCTTGCACACTTTAGACTCGGGAGGATAGCTGAGGGGCAACGTGCTCACATTGGAAGAAAGATGACATGGAGCAACACAGGTTCGATCCCCAGGTCAGTGCTTAGATAAATAAACTATCATATCTTAACTCCCTTTCCTCATTTACACAAATTGCACATTAGTGTGGGGAGCACATTCCTAATTTTTTATTTTTTATTTTCTTTAATGTGTAATTTGGCTATTAACAAGCCTTTAACTCAGTAAAAACAACAATCACATAATTATAAAACACATTACAACTAAAATCTAAAAACCACACAAATTCATATATGTAAAATATCTCATAAATATCTCAATAAAATCGTAAAGAGCCCTTAATTATCCCAATCATTTCAAGAACTCTCAATATATAAAAGGCTGAAGATTATATATACAACTGAATCAGCTCTAAACAAAGTGTTCCAAAATTCTGAATTAATCAGTCGGACGTCTATGCAAGTGTTGGCATATCCTTTTTTGTAATAACTCTCCATTTTGTAACGAGACGTTAAAACGTCATGTCTCAATAGTCTCGCCACTCAAACGACACCGGTGAGCTTCACAGGGTAAACCTTGCCAAGCTCCCAATTGATCCATTGAAAATAAAGTGCTTCAAAGCTTTCGAGCACAGTTTACTTAAATAAGAAAAGGTGTAGCTACCACAAACCCGTGATTAGCATATTACGCGTATGTCCTAGTTTTGGATCGCTTTTCAAAGTTCAGAATCCTATTGCCAATTTTCGCTCTTTTGTTTCAGAACCATATCAATATTAGGGCATGTCAGTGCTTCCTCTAGGATAATTTCCACATTTTAGGGGGCTGGGCAGCGCATCTTTGCAATACTGTTCAACCACCACTGAAATACATAAGTGACCTTTGAGAATAAGGTGACCTGCACATTTCGGAAATGAAAAAAGTTCACCCTCTTCACTTTTTTCATTTGTACTCTGTTTTGAGAATCTGCCCCAGTTCGTCCATTCACTAGAGCACAACTCCTGTTGCATTCTCACCCTTCTGTGAGGGCTATATTGATCATGTGGAATCTTTAAAGTTGAAATGAATATTGATACATTTGAATGCCACGATTTTTCAGACTATCACTCAGTGTTACACACTGATTATAAGGATGTGCTTTCATATGCCAGATCACAGTATCAAAGTCGAGCAAGTTGGACTCAGCCTTTCCATTGTGTAAGGTTGATAAACGTCAATGTATATATAAAACAATTTAACTCATTAGACCGCACCAGTTTTAAAAGATGACATAGAATCATCATGATACAGGTCTAAAGCTTGATCCTTCCAAATGAGGGTTGCAAAAATGAAAAGATCACCCCAGTAAAGAGCAAAAACCATTAGTCGGGGTAAATTGATTAGGTAGTCAAATTAAAGAGTGTGGAACCAAAGTGTTGAGGCTCATATCCTGGCTTTTCCAGTGGCTGATACAGTGATCCTTCATCATATCTCACTGTTTAGTATTCTGCTGCCTTAGATAGGAAGGCTTGCCTTCTTACATAGTGGGGTCATTGTTTAGCCCATTTCCTGATCTTGCTTTTTATCTAGGCCATTTAAGTGAAGGGGTTATATACAGAAAAGAGCTGTCCAAATGTCACTGACCTCTGCAGAGAATATGTTCAAGTGTGCTAATTTAGCGCAAGAAATTGGTTGATTTCTTATACAATTTGAAAAGTACTTCTGCACATTATAAATAATAATCAACAAGTCTATGGGGCTGATTCATGGAATTATTTGCGCCGAAAACAGGGATTTGTGCACCATTCTGCCCGCAAATCCCCATTTGTTAAACAGGGATTTGCGGGCAGAATGGTGCACAAATCCCCGCCTGGAACTGGAGGGCCCAGGAAATCTCTCCAGAAGCCCAAATTCACTTTCCTGATGCGCAATAATCTGAAGTGCATTCTTCGAATGTCTTGGAGAAATGCAAGAATAAGGCTCCCCAGGCCTGCATAGTTATCAGGAATTCTGCGTCCTCTGTTGGGATGTTCTCTTCCCTTTGATAAACTGGACCATGTCCCTCATTCCCTGACCATTTCCGCTCCTTGCTGGACTACGGGTCTTAAGCTGTCTTTGTGACCCTAGGATCTAGAGCTGACTGGGGCATGGCTCCTTTTTCTGAGCCTTTCAGCCCTGTCTGCTTTTGATACCCTGAGCACCTTGTTCTCTAGAGTATCTCAAAACAATGTGCTTCCTTTTAAGGAAAGTTTAAGAGCAATTGGTTTCTAGAACCGATCAGTATTCCAGTCTCTAATGGGCACACGCCTCCTCCCTAAAATGGAGGCCTCATGACATTGATACACTCAATGCCCTATCACATGAGAGATGTTAGTGACTCCATTTCAGCACTCCAACTAAGTCAATGCCTAGTCTGGGATGCCCAAGGGAAGCCCTTATTTATATATTTTTATGACAAGTTCATAAATCTGGATGATAAACCCTTATATAACTCCCCTCTCTTTGAATCCCCCTGACCTCACTGAGCCAAGAAGTAGGTTTGTTTTGCAAATTAAAAGGTTTATTGAAAAATTACACAATATAGATATATCACACTTTTATGAATAAATTAATATTTGATAGCACACTTATGAATATAATGTTGATCAACAATGGATAATATTACACTAGCACACTTCTTTAATTACTTAGGAGTTGGTATAGAAAGGATAAGGTAGCTGAGAACACTTTTATGGTTTCAAGGAAATGCAATGATGGAAAAGAATGCAGCACATAAATAAACTGATATGACAAGAGATAATATGATCACTTTTTCTTTTGACAATTCACTCCCCCCCTATGCAATATAAGGAGATGGAAGGGGAGCACACAGTTTTCAGGAATACGATCAAATAGCAATACAATTTCCAGTTCCCCGCTAGCAAGCTTAGAGCAACCGGTATGCTTTTAAACAGGCAAAAATACTTTTAAATGTGATTTGCAATGAAGTGAAAAATATGCTAAAAATGATTTTAATTCCCTATAGGAGATTCAGGGTAGGTGATAGCTACTTAAGATTGGTTCAGGTCAACACAAACACAGGTCATTCAGGAATGATTATCAGATTGAAAATGAATTTCAGCAGTTGCAAGCAAAAGACAGCTATTTTTGACAGGTGGAGAAATTGAGTCAAATTGCAATTCGCTGTACTTTTTCTGAGTGTGTTGATCGCGATTACGGTAAATCTATAAGGGGTTGGAGGGTCTGGGTTCGTTGGAAAGTTTAGGATCTTAGATTTAAAATGAAAGTTAAATCTCGCTTCTAGGACGTGCGGTTCAAAAGATACGGACGATTTAATGGAGGTAGATTCTCAGAAATAAAGTAAGATTCAATTGACAAATGACACTTTCATCGGTTTGAACTCACAGAATGCACACACGATTTATATGCAGTTCTAAATAGGTTTAAATGGATGGGATGAGATTATTTTAGACTAAGAGATTGGTTCTGCACAGTTATGGATGGATACTCACACTATAAATTTGAAATAGGCAGTCAAGATCTGGTCAACAGGTTTAGACTGGACTTCTGGCGGGTGGTTCTGAAGTCACAGCTATCTGGGTCAGCTCTGCTCTGCTGGTCTGGATCTCTGGTTCTGGCAAAAGTTCTTGGCACTACACAGCGGTCTGGTCTGTGGTCTGGGTCTCTGGTTCCGGCAAAAGTTCTTGGCAAAGAAGCAGAAAGAGCACAGCCCGGCTGTTTTATTCTGATGTGCCCCTTGGAAGTCTGGGGTAAAATCAGTTTGCAAGATTGTAAGGCCAGCTGAGAATACTTTTAGCTTGCAGTAGGCCTTCTGCTTCAAAGTTCTGGAATCTGGAGTCTAAGTTCTGGATATGGTCCTTCTGGATATTGTCTGGTCCGGCAAAGTGCTTCGCAAGAAAGTGGAAAGAGCAGTCCCTACCTGGGTCTCAGTGGCTCTTTTTATGTCTTTTGAAAATGGGTGGGAAGGCTAACTTTATATGCCCAAACCTCTAAGGATCCTGATAGGTTAACTGGATAACTGAGTTGTGAGTCAGAGTGATGCTACCCTTTTACAATCTATTGAAGAAACGCCCCTTTGCTTTTACTTAGAACCCAATTTTTCATAATCAAACATGTTTCCCAGATACACAAGTGGTTCATAATACATGTGCACATCACAGATGAATTTAAGACAGTTCTCTGTACAAGCCCCATGTTCCTGCGAGCATGGGTTCAGAAACGACAACATTTTGCACTTTTTAGTGGGTTTCGCCATATTGGTTTTTCATCAAATCTTCCCCGGATGTACACCCCCTCTCTGGGCACATTACAATAAGTTTTCAATTTTCTGAGATAACCACAGTGTCTGCAATATTAATAAATCGTGGGGTTCGGTCTCAGAACATCGTACAGAGTCCTAACACCTCTTAAAATGTGCACAGAAAAATCACAGGAATAATGATATTATTGATATATTTTTGACAATTTCGTACTATGAATTATCCATCTTTTTAAAATTATGCTCTGGCCCAGATGGGCGTGTTTAGGTCCCACAGCACATGGGGGAATTCCTTGTTCGTCCCCTGCCTCCAAGCTCAGCTGGCTCAAAGAGGTAGTGCCCCTCCCAGTTCCTTCCAAGAGGAAGGCATTTACGACCCCCTGATTTAGCAATTGCTTTGAGCCAAGGGAAGTTAATTGTTCTGTTTCCCTGCAGACCCAGGTACCCCTAACCTGATTCAATCAGAGAGGTGTGATCTCCTTTTGGTGGGGCAGCAGAAGGTTTCCCATGGACAGAGGCCTCTTGAACTTTTAATTAAATCAGACTGCCTTCTGGTATAGGGCCTGGGAACAGTAGGTGTGAAGAATTCTCATTGACCAGCAAGGCTTTGAAGTCCCAGCTGACTCAGGATCCTTCTCAGCTCCTGAAATACAGGTCTCCTGTCAGAGTTTAGATCGCTAGCGCCGGTCATTGTCAAACACCGGTACTGCACCAATTTTTGGCAGCTGTCTTGAATTAATGCATTTCAAAAAGGGGATTTTGCTTGATGGCATATGATCCTTGCTAACATTGTATTGATGTAGATTCTGCAGTAGAGTACTGTAGAACACCCAACCAGAAGTTGGATTTTTGTTTGGTGGTTTTGTGCCCATGATTTTATCAATTTTTGACATCAATTAAAATGGATTTTAAACAGCACCATATTCCTTTGCACTGATTTCGCTCTGTGTGCAGCCAAAGGATAGGGTCTGGCAATGGTCTCTTGTATTAACTATCTTGCAATGTTTGAAATATGCATTTTGAGCTTGCATTCAGAGAAACAAAGGCGATTTCAAAGCAATTTTTGAGCTAACAAGCACTGCTGTTTTTCCTTTGGCACCACGTTTCACTCATGGCGCTTCTGGCCCATCATGCTCGCACTGGTGGGTGGCAGGTCAGGTGACCATTTTGGTGTACGCAAAACTGCACGGTTTTCCTGGATTCTGACGCAAATGTGGGCTTTTCGGCCATCTTGGATTTTCTAAGCCCACAGCGCCAAATGTTGCAGCATAATAACTCGAACATGGGTCAATACACCTTACAAGCCCCCCTGCCCGACTGCGCTTTGATTTCGAGTGGAGGGGGAGTCGGGTGCAAAGGATGTTTTGATCCATGCGCTGGGATGTCCGCATCATCTTCTTCCGATTCCGCAGATGGCACAGTTCAGCATCTTTTCCTCCATCAGGGTGGATCAATCGGATCTCCTCGCCGGTCCTGATGGGAGTTTCGGGTGGTAGCCCGGACCCCTCGGATCTTGGCTCTTGGGCAGTCTCCATGGTTTATCTCTCTCTCTTCTCACCTAGGATGACAAAGCAAAAGTGGCAGAAACATATTCGTAGACATTTCCCCACCACTATTAATGGTGGGGCGAACATAAACATTTTATACATCAGGAGACATTTGCATTCAAGAATCATAGAATTTTATAGGCTATATGTGGAATATTTTAGGGTTGGACTTGTATTACCCTGCAGCGGCCCCCTCTGGGATTGCAGGGGACTCCTCCAGTTGCTGCAGAGTGTGCCTGGGATGGCAACACTTTAGCTGATTTATATGGACCCACTTGTCTTCCCCTTCCGCCAAACTGCCTTTTCGGGATGCAGATCTTGTAGGTCTACAATTTCAAAAGGTCCCTTCCATGTAGGCAGAAATTTCCGCTGTTTGGGCTGGTTCCTTTGGAAATTGTATAGATAGGCCCGGTCTCCCACATTGTGTTCTTTCCTAGTAGTCTTTAAATCATAATGAGTCGTCATGCTATCGGCTGATCTTTCTATGTTTCGCTGAGCACAGGCAAAAGCATGTTGAAGGTGTTTCCTTAAATTTTCAACATACTCATGCATTGTGGAGGCATTGATCAATGTTTGCTCTTGGGTCCTGTAAAGCAAATGGTGGGGAAGCACCATCCTGCGTCCCGTCATCAGCTCAAACGGTGACATTTTAGTTGCAGATGAAGGGGTAGATCTGATGGCCATTAGGACCAGAGGTAATCGGATATCCCAACTTGGCCCAGAATCTGCCACAAACTTTTTTAATATGCTCACAATGGTTCGGTTGTAACGTTCTACTGCCCCAGAAGAAGCTGGTCGGTAAGCAATGTGTAGCTTCCTTTTAACCCCCAGTATCTCCCACATCTTTGTCATTACTTCGCTAGTGAAATGGCTACCTCTGTCTGACTCAAACCTCTGGGGTAGACCAAAACGGGAAAAGATGTGGTTGATCATCAGGGCAGCTGCTGTTTCTGCCTTGCAGTTTGGGGCCGGGAGACATTCCACCCATTTAGTAAATAAGCATGTCACCGTCAACATGTACTTATTCCCCCTATGTAGTCGACTTGCAAATCTGACCATGGGAGTGTCATCCCCCTCTTTTGGAGAGGTGCACGGTGTGTGAGGGATGTTGGCTGAAATTGTGCACACACAAGACACCCCTTCAAATATTGGTCGAGGTCCTGCCCCATGTGTGGCCAGTATGCAACCTCTCTTAAGATTTCAAGTGTTGTATGAAACCCCCTATGACCGGCGGTGGCCGCATCATGGGCGTGACTTGACATCAGGCTTCAGAATGAGGTAGGAACCACCCACTGATCATGGCCAGCTTGGGATTTCCTTACCAACAAACCGTCGTGGATTCGGAACATTTTTGGACATTTCATCAACACTCTAAGGTCCTCTTTCCCAATGTAATGGGTATCCGTCAGGGGAAAGTTCTCAGGGTCCTCAATGTGTTGGTAAAACTTACCAATTAATGGATCCCCCTTCTGAGCCGTAATCAAATCAGCATCTGGGGTCTCCTTACTCAATTGTGCAGTTGAAAGATCATTGTGAGCATTTGTCTGGGACCTAGTGATAGCAGTGACCAGGATTTCCCCCAACAGGGACTCAATCTCTATTAGATTCCCTTGGATGGCCCTGGTTTTGGCCAGCTGATCAGCCAAGTAATTTCCAGTTTTGTCTGGGCCCTCTACTTTGGAATGACCCTTGATCTTCTTCCAGTAGATGGTCATTCCATTCGAGGTTACCAGATCATCAATGTTTTGGATTAACTTCCCATGTTTCAAGGGTTTGTTATTAGCACATAACATGCCTCTGGTTTTCCAATTAACCAGGTGCTCCACGAACCCGTTCCGTACATAGTCTGAATCTGTGATTATGACCAGTTTGTGGAGTTGATGTTGGACAGCAGTGAGGATGGCTTGATGCACAGCCATCAACTCTGCCACCTGACTACTTCGGGGACCAATTTTGTACCCGGCGGAGGGTTCTGGGGACTCATTCACCCAGGCATTCCCTACGCCGGCCACAAGTTCTTTTTCCCCGTTGTTGTCAACATGGTAAGAGCATCTTTCGTCCTCGAGACAGTTTTCTCTGGCACAATCATGCAAGTCAGCCAGACCTTGCGCGAGGGGACTCTTCTTGTTTTGGCCATATCTGACCTCCACAGGAAATCCTTGCATTGACAGGATCCAGGAAGTAATTCGGGAATTACTCACATTTCCGGCCCTGATTCTGTCACTTTGGAGATATTGCAGAGGCTGGTGTGGAGTCTCTACTATGATGTAATCCCCCCTGGATAAACAGGCTGTAATTCTTCAATGCCCACACCGTTGCCAGGAGTGCCTTCTCACAATCGTTGAATTTTTCCTCCACAGAGGATAAGGTTTTGCTCTCATAGGAGATTACTTTATTGACCTTGTCATGCTTTTGATAAAATACTGCAGTCAAGCATGTTTTAGAGAACCCTGTCTCCAAGAAAAACTCCTTGTTTCTGACAGGGTAAACTAGGCAGGGCGCTTGTGAGAGGCTTCTTTTGAGCTGTCTTACTGCCTCGGATTGTTCTGGACCCCATTCCCACTTGACCCCCCCCTTCAAGAGATGAATCAGGGGTCTAGTGATCTCTGCGTAGCCCTCAATGAACTTTCTGCTGTAATTAGTCAGTCCAAGGAGGCTCCTTAGTTCCCGCAGAGTTGTGGGGTCTTTCAGTTTCTGAAGTGCTTCCACTTTCTTTTCCTGGGGACAGAGACCCTGAGGAGTAATCTCATGTCCCAAAAAATTAACATGGGTTCTACACCACTGTGCTTTCTGAAAGGAAAGTTTTTCTCCGGCGGCCCTCAACTGTGTCAGAACATAACGGATCTCCGCTATGTGTTCCTCCACAGATGAACTTTTGGTGAGGACATCATCTACATAAACCAGGTTACCCCTTGCACCCAGGTCGGGCATGGCCTTGTGTAGGAAAATGTTGAATTCATTGCCGGAGATGAGGTATCCGAAGGGAGTTACGGTCCATGTGTACTGCTGGCCCCCAAAGGTAAAAGCCAGCTTGTATTGGTCCTCCCTACTGACAGGCACAGTCCAGTATCCATTGGTCAGGTCTATTGCAGTGAATACCTGTGACCCCTGGGTCTGGGCCAGCCCTTGGTCAATGTAGGGAAGAGGCCATCGGGAAGTATGGACCCGTTTGTTGAGCTCCCTAAGGTCGGCGTAGAGTCTCCACTGGCCGTTTGGCTTCAATATTCCCAGCACCAGATTATTGAAGGTGCTGTGTACTGGACGGATTATTCCCCGGGACTCAAGGTTCTTAATTATTTCAGTAAGGGACTCCATGGATGCGAGAGGCAAGCGATATTGCTTCACAAACACTGGAGTCATGCCAGGGTCCGTGGGAATTGTTGTTGTGTGGATGTCTGTGCGACCACAGTCATATGAGTCCACCGCAAAGAGATCCTGGGAATCCAAGAAAACTTGTTTCAACTTTTGCTTCTGCTCCAGAGTCACACAGACATCAGCTAGGTTGACACTCTCTTCAACCATCTGCCTGAAGCCTGGAAAGACTTCTGGTTTTGCTACCTCAGCAGCCTCCTCCAGCAGGGTGGAGAAGTCCCTGGTCAGAGTGCTGATTTGGACTGGAGGCTTCAGGTGGGAAAGGCATCCCTCATGGACCTGGAAAATCACCTCCTCCATCCTGAAGTCACAAGTCACATCTTCCTTACCATAAGGGCAGGAAGTGTACACCAGGATGTTCCCCACATGCCGGGTAAAGATCCTGTCTGGTGTTGTATTGTCATCACTGTCACTGTCAAAACAGTCCTTGGGGATTGGTCCTAACAGTTCATTTCCTAAATCAATGGAAAAATGTCGGTCATCAACCGCCATTCCAATAATGGTGCCTGCGGCAAGAGTAATACTCTTTAAGTCGCTGTTATCCACTTCTATTGGAATGGTGTCATGTTCTATATTGACTAAGGGTGTTGGGTTTACCCCCAACCCATGCTGTTGGAGAGAAGCATTTAGATGAATATAAGCATCAGGGTTTTTCAATTTTTGTCCTCTTTTAACTTTCACTTCCAGGGAGAATTGTCGGGTCCTTTCTGGGATGGTGACTTCCTCTTTAATCTGAATTTCAACTGCATAAGGTAGCAATTGAGCTGACCTAAATGCTGTTTCTGGATCATCAAAACCCATGGGATTATCCGTTAATCAGGACCAAGCTTTGAAGTTTATTAGGTCCAAACTAATGGCAAAGCGATTGAGAATATCACTGCCTAAGTAAAAGGCGGCAGTGACGTCTCGCACGACCCAACAATTATGGACTATGCTCTTGTTGCCAATGGAGATTTTGAGCATACACCTGCTTGGCAGGAGATGTTTGGAATTGGGTGCTTCCAGGTCCATTTCCCATTTGTCTATCAGTTTGAATGTGGGTATGGCTGGATCTTTTGGGAGTTGGTGGAACATGGCTTCGCTGATGAAGTTCTTACCGTTGTTCACACACACTCGGGCGAGAACAGAGTCCTTCCCATCATTTAACTGAACAGGGATGAACAACTGCTCTCCAATTTGCTGAATATCAGCCAGGCTCTGAGCTGAATTCACCTCTTTCTGGACTATTGGAGTGGGAATGTCTGATTGTGGATTCGTAAAGAATTTCAGGGTGTTTCCTTCCAGTGTGGAATACCACCTTAAACTGGAAGGAAGGTTGATTTGCAGAAATAGAGAGGACCCTCCCCCATCACCGGTCTGTTGTCCTACTGCTATTACTGTCACGTCGGGAATTTGGTTGTTCTGGAAGTGAAATTCTACTTGGTCAGATTTTTGTTCAACCATGTGGCATGTGCCGTTTAAACTAACATGGTTGACACTCTGTTTTAATTTTATTGGCCGGCTAGTCTGGGTCCAGAGGACCTTGTTTACGCAATCTATTAGGGGTGACAACCTTATCAGGAGGTCATTCCCTAGTAAACAAGGGGTGCCCCCTGGAGTCACTACTATGACCGGGTGTTTCACCTTGTGTCGCCGAATTTTAATGTCCAAATCTACAGTCCCCTCGACAGGGAATTTCCTTCCCGTCAAAGTTCTGAAGTTGTCCAGGAAGAGAGGTGAGAGGAATTCGGTAATTCTCACCCCTTCCAGCATTTAGTTCATCAAAGACCCTTTTGGACAGAAGGGTAGCTTGGGATCCAGTGTCCACCAGTGCCAAAATTGAACCCTGCCCCTGCACCTGTACCGGGGCATAGTATCTTCCCTCCTTCTTCTCAAGGGGGCACAGATAATGCACATTTTTGGACAACTGGTGGGCTGATTATTTAGTTTTGGACATTGGGAGAGAAGAGATTTGGGCAGAATTTTGTGGAGAGTCATGGGAATCTGGAAAAAAAAGTTGGCAACTGGAAATCAGAGCCGTTGTGGGTTCCCCTGGTTCTGGGCCGCCTCCCCCTTTTTGGAGGCAGTCACCAGGATGGGTTTGGACCAGGGGATTTTGATGCTGTTGGTTCTGGGATGAGATGATGGGCGGCGCTAGCTCAGTCCCCACATCTACCCAGTCGGGATGTGAATCCCTTGGGACCCATCTTTCTTTGGGAGGAGTTCCCCCATCTCTGAAGGAAAAGATCTTTTTCCCAGGATCCTCTGAGGATCCCTCTCCCTCAAATTGGAAGATCTGTACCTCCTCCACAAACTGGGTCTGTTTGGGTCCTTTGTTTCTCCTACCTCCTCTCTGCTCCTTGGGTGGCAGACTTTCAGGGGTAGGAGATTTTGTTTCCGGTTCCTGGGTTTCCAGGGGCTGTTTACAAGTGGGGAAGGAAGCTTCCTCCAAGGTTTTACACCCTCCTTCCCCTTGTGCCTCCTCCCTGGGAACCGGTGGGTTATCGGGGCGCTGCCCCGTCATTGTTCTGGGGCACCAGGCCCAGAGTTTGGGGCATTCTGCGCCGGCATGCTCCTCTGAGGGGATATGTTGAGCCCTCAGCACGCAACCCAGCTCCTGTGCCATATTTTGGTCTTGGCGCTCTAACTGTGAAACCCGCTCAGGCTGATACGGGGTTCTGTTTTCTCCCCTGGGCTGATCCCGGGAAGGGTAGCTATCCCTTCTCTGGTAGTAGCCCGGGTTGGGAAGATTTGGTTTCCCCTCCACCCTTGGCCTCCCCTCTCCCGGGTTAGGTTGTCTGGGCTCAGGGAATTGGGGAAAGAAGGATGGATGATTTTGGGGCTGGAAGTTGGGTGGATACGTGGGAAAAAAAGTTCTGACCAGGGTTTGGTGAATTTCTGCCCTCCTCTGGGAGGTTAGGAGGGAAGTTCCCCGGGTTAGGCGCTTGGCTGGATCCCCCCCCCTTGGGCTGGGGAAGTCCACACATAACCCAGGATGGGTCGGTTTCCCTTGTAACAGGGACTTACATAATCAGGGGAGTGAGGGATCCCATTTGTGGGACTACCTCCTTGACTCCCTGTTTGTCACTGGCCCGAGGGCCTTCTGCGCTTAGAATTATTCAGTGCAGGCAGGTTTTTATACCCCCCATCTCCAAATCTAAAAGGGGGCAACCTTTACCTCTGCCACCTTAGCAGCAGCAGGGGTGCTGGTTGATTGGGGGCTTTTCTGGGCGTTATTTTTATTTTCTATGGGCTTCTGCACCTCACAGATCCAGGTAGCCTGTTCAATGACCCAGTCTAGTGACCTTTTCTCGTGAAAATCTCTCACTAGCTGGGTCATTAAGTATTTGGGTAAGCCATGGAAAAACGTATTTACAAACTCTTTACTGTCCGTGCGCACCCTTTTGGTAGTCTGCGCAAAGGCACGCTTCAATTCCTGCACAAATTCTTGTAGGGCCTGATCCTCCCCACATTGCAAATTGTAGGCTGCCTTGCGAGCCTCTTGGGGATTCCGGTGAACAGAAAAATGTTTCAAGATGGCCGCCCTATATGTGGACCATCTTGAATGGTTTTGGTCCTCCAGCCCCGCAAAGAAACTGGAGTATTCTGGGGAGAATGTCCATTTTACATACTGAATGCAGCTACTGCTGTCTTTCAAATGCAAAGTCTCCATCATTTGCTCGTAAAGCTCCAAGTGTTCCCAAACAGAATACTTGGCGTTCTTGTGATAAGGGGTGCTGACACTCCTTATTGCCTTAATTTGTTTTAAGGGGTCCTTAAGCAAGACCCTTTTTTGCCTTATTGGCCTTTTTGGTTCGGGTAACCCTGGTACATTCATCCTCTGACTCAGAAGCACTGCTCCCAGAGGTGCCCGTCTGATCTTCCAGGTTTTCCCAGATTCTGTGAGCCTGTGAATGACTGGCAGAATGTGGGGACCTGGTCTCCTGCCTGTGTCCTGTGACATTCAGAGGAGTCTTCAGATTCCTCCTTGCTGCCAGGATTTGATGGGTACCCCCCCAATGACCTAACTGGGCAGAGGTTTTCAGGATGCCCTTAGTGGGCCTACTCTCCTGGGGTTCCCCACTAAATTGCACTGTACTTGGGTGCCCATACCCGGATGCCCGCCCAACCATTCCTGGGTGGTCCTGGCCTATGCGCCCCATACTTTTGGCTGGATAGTAATCTGCCATCCCTGTGGCCCTTTGCTCATGTGCACCAGGGGACATGGGGGTGGCAGAGTCCAGGGACTGGGAGAGATGAAGGCCTCTGGTACTAGGGCTCCTGAGGTTATGCTCAAGTGTTTCCCTTTCCCAGCGAACTTCATCTCTATCAGCCCCTGCTACCTGTTGCCATGCAAGATCCTGTGCTTTCAGTTCCTCAATCAAGGCCTTACTAGACTCTATCAGTCTCTCCTGCATGGCTACCTGTTGCTGGAGCCTATCATTGTGCTGGCAGAGAGCCTCATTCTCTCTCTGTGCTTCCTGGTTAGTCTTGGGGTACTAGGCCAGTCTTTGCTGCAGGAGGGTTACCTCCTGAGTCCCATCCCTACTGGCCAGTTCCTATCTTGCCAGAGCATCTTCCACCCTCCTGGTGTGCTCCAACAAGTTTTGATGCTCTTTTTGGAGGTCACCCAGTCCCTGGAGGGCCAGGTGATTTTCTTCCATTTTTCTTTTTAAGTGGCAGACTTCCTGGCCTAAGGTGTCCCTTTCCTGACTAAGAGCCTGCCTCTGTGCCGCCAGGTCGTCCCTCTGCCTTTGAAGGGCACCAGCTTTCTGGCGCTCTTCCTCAAATTCTGTCTGGGTGTCCAGGTCTTTCAGAATCAGTTTGTTGCTCTCTGCCTTCTCCCTATCTAGGTGGCTTTGCAGGGTGACTACCTGCTCTGCGTATGCCCTTTTGAAGTCCAGTTGTTGCTACAGCTTTTTCTGGCTCTGCAGTAGGGAGTCCAAACCTTCTTGGTACTCCTTCTGCAAGGCCTGAAATCTGGTATCCTGGTCAGACCTTTCCTGTTGCAGGATACCCATATCCTCGTTTATTTTAATGATATACTGCCTACTATCATTTTCTGACTCCTAGCTCCTCTGCAGCCTCTACTCGGATGAGACCAGGTCAGATTGGGCCTTCTCTAATAACATCTGTTGCCTATTTGCCAGATCTTGGCCTTCAGCACATTTGTCCTGTATGGCTCCCATATATAAATATAAATATGCCGCTATCCTGACAATCTTGTTGTGCTCATCTTTGGCGTTAGGGGCCATATATAGTTCACTCAGGGCCACATGTAATGGAGCCTGATCTCTCCATATGTCTGACCCTGTTGCAGTGATCTGGGGTGCGATTGCCTGCAACCACACCGTCTCGTCCTGGTCCGTCCATTCGCCTCTCACAAATAGCTTATGTAAGAGGTGCTCTCTGGCTATTTTGATATCTACCAAGGTCGCCATTCTGGAAATTAATTTCCTTCCTGACTTACAGAAGTTAGTAATTTATTTTGCAAAACAGACCGTCTCCTTAGAGCGTCCTTCTTTTGAGGGGTGCTTTTACAGTGTAACACAGTGTGGTGATCCAACAGGATTTATGTATCCTGTCAGTTAGACCACTGTATTAAGCTACACAAGTGGTAGATCTAATCCAGACGTCCCGGCTCGAGCCCCCACTCTGTTAGTGGGGGCTCCAATTCAGCACTCCAACTAAGTCAATGCCTAGTCTGGGATGCCCAAGGGAAGCCCTTATTTATATATTTTTATGACGAGTTCATAAATCTGGATGATAAACCCTTATATAATGCCTTATAGAATGCCTTCTCTTTGAATCCTCCTGACCTCACTGAGCCAAGAAGTAGGTTTGTTTTGCAAATTAAAAGGTTTATTGAAAAATTAAACAATATAGATATATCACACTTTTATGAATAAATTAATATTTGATAGCACACTTATGAATATAATGTTGATCAACAATGGATAATATTACACTAGCACACTTCTTTAATTACTTAGGAATTCGTATAGAAAGGATACGGTAGCTGAGAACACTTTTATGGTTTCAAGGAAATGGTTTCAAGGAAATGCAATGATGGAAAAGAATGCAGCACAGAAATAAACTGATATGGTTTCAACAAGAGATAATATGATCACTTTTTCTTTTGACAATTTACTCCCCCCCTATGCAATATAAAGAAATGGAAGAAGAGCACACAGTTTTCAGGAATACGATCAAATTGCAATACAATTTCCAGCTTTTGATTCTGCTTCTCGAGTTAAACTAATGGAAAAATTACTTTTGTCTAATTGTCCCCCAACCTTGTGTGACATTATTTATGCTTTCCTTTTGTCCACATCCATAATGGTCAGACAGTCCATTCTCGGTCTGTTATCTGCTGCAATACCCACTTTTAGAGAGCTAAAACAGGGCTGTGTCCTGGCCTCAGCCATCTTCAATTTTTTCATTCATGACGTGAGTGAATCCTTTGCGCCGGTATCATCTGATTCACCAAAAATGAATGGAATGGTCATCAAAGCTCTTTGGTATGCAGATGACCTGGTATTGGTTTCTAAAACGCCGGTAGGACTTCAGAGGCTATTGTCTGTGTTACATTCATATCTGACTGTTAATGAGTTAGTAATCAACTTAAATAAAACTCAAGTTGTTGTATATGCTCCAAGACCATCTAGAAGAATGCAATTTGATTGGAAAATTGACAACAGGACAGTGGATGTGGTGCCATCGTATCTCTATTTAGGGATTTTATTTGATGGCTCTCCTTCCATTGACTCGCACTCAAGGATATTAGATCATAAAATCCTAACTGCCATTTCTCAAACCAAAATTATTTTATGTAAATTTGGTAAATTTACAATCAGACCTGCTATCTCCTATTGGAGACAAAAAGTACTGCCTACACTATTGTATGGTCTTGAGACGAAGAATATTATTTCCTCGACTATTCTTCACCGACTGGAGGCCAAATACTGGAGAGGTGTTTTACATCTCCCTCAATGCGTACCTGGTACTTGGTTAAGATACGAACTGGGCCTTACTTCCTTGAATGCTGAGTATCATTGGAGGCTATGTGCCTTATTCCGTAAATGTCTGACTTTTGTACGAACTGACAACATACTTACCATTCTATCATTTTATATGTTAACCTCGGGACATTTATTTGTTAAAATCTGGGTATCGTACATCTATAACATCATGGCTAAAGCAGATTTGACCTTGGAAGTTCTCATTGTTAATCCGACTCGAGCAAAAGAAAAAATATTTAGACACGACTGGATCAATACAAGAACTGAGTGTCTATCCTATAATGATTATCAAGCACTAGTTTATGAACACAAAAAACTCAATGTTTTGGCCTCTTATTTAAATCAGTCTCCTTCACCTCAAGTAAGAACAACTATTTTACGTCTTCGTTTCAATCTGTTCCCCACGCGTGACATTTTGGTCAGAAGAAAACTCTTGCCTTCGATTGAAAATTATTGTTCGTTCTGTCAAAATGTGGCTGTTAAGGAAACTCTTAAACATATTATAGCTGAATGTCCAGCAGTAGAGGTTCAGAGAAACAAATATTTTGAGTCGCACATGTCCTATATTAGTGCGATACCTGCTGACACTCAATGGTCTGTGTTGCTTTCAACTAGCTCAACCAGCATTCAGATTGCTATTCATAACTTTTTGGCTGTGCTCAAATTGAATATGAATTTTGTCTCTTGTTTGGGATCAGAAATATAAGAACTTTCCGGGTATATTAACTATTGGATAATCCATCCGGGATCTCAATCTTGTATTGAATTACTCTTTGTCTTTTTCAAGTGAGTGGTAGTTCGATTGTTCTAATAGTTATCGGATGGAATTCTTTCTTGTTTGTTTTTTGATCCTGTTTGCAATCTCACAGCTTCTTTCCTTTTATTGTTACAATGAGATATTTTATGTTAAAGTAATTTTACTGTTTGTTTATTATGTGTCATGTTTGTAATTTGGAAAATGTTTATAAACTTGTTAAATATTGAAAAAGTTGATTTTTCAGCTATATTCAATAAACAATAAAAAGAAAAATACAATTTCCAGTTCCCCCCTAGCAAGCTTAGAGCAACCGATATGCTTTTAAACAGGCAAAAATACTTTTAAATGTGATTTGCAATGAGGTGAAAAATATGCTAAAAATGATTTTAATTCGCTATAGAAGATTCAGGGTAGGTGATAGCTACTTAAGATTGGTTCAGGTCAACACTAGTAATTATTCAGGAATGATTATCAAATTGAAAACGAATTCAGCAGTTGCAAGCAAAAGACAGCTATTTTTGACAGGTGGAGAAATTGAGTCAAATTGCAATTTGCGGCACTTTTTCTGAGTGCGTCAATCGTGATTACGGAAAAACCATATAGGGTTGGAGTGTCGTTCTGGGTATGTTGGAAAGCTTAGGATGTTAGCTTTAAAATGAAAGTTAAATTTCGTTTCTAGGACATGCGGTTCAAAATATACGGACGATTTAATGGAGGTAGATTCTCAGAAATAAAGTATGATTCAAATGTCAAATGACACTTTCACTGGTTTGAACTCACAGAATGGACACACGATTTCTATGCAGTTCTAAATAGGTTGAAATGGATGGGATGAGATTATTTTAGACTAAGAGATTGGTTCTGCACAGTTCTGGCTGGATACTCACACTATAAATTTGAAATAGGCCGTCAAGATCTGGTCAACAGGTTTAGACTGGACTTCTGGCGGGTGGTTCTGAAATCACAGCTATCTGGGTCAGCTCTGCTCTGCTGGTCTGGATCTCTGGTTCTGGCAAAAGTTCTTGGCACTGCACAGCGGTCTGATCTGGTCTGCGTTCTCGTCTGGGTCTCTGGTTCTGGCAAAAGTTCTTGGCAAAGAAGTAGAAACAGCACAGCCCGGCTGTTTTATTCTGATGTGCCCCTTGGAAGTCTGGGGTAAAATCAGTTTGCAAGATTGTAAGGCCAGCTGAGAATACTTTTAGCTTGCAGTAGGCCTTCTGCTTCAAAGTTCTGAAATCTGGAGTCTAAGTTCTGGATATGGTCCTTCTGGATATTGTCTGGTCCGGCAAAGTGCTTCGCACGAAAGTGGAAAGAGGAGTCCCTACCCAGGTCTGAGTGGCTCTTTTTATGTCTTTTGAAAATGGGTGGGAAGGCTAACTTTCTATGCCCAACCCTCTAAGGATCCTGATAGGTTAGAGGATTTTCTGTCCTTTAACTGGATAACTGAGTTGTGAGTCAGAGTGATGCTATCCTTTTACAATCTATTGAAGAAACGCCCCTTTGCTTTTACTTAGAACCCAATTTTTCATAATCAAACATGTTTCCCAGATACACAAGTGGTTCATAATACATGTGCCCATCACAGATGAATTTAAGACAGTTCTCTGTTCAATCCCCATGTTGTGCGAGCTTGGCTTCAGAAACAACAACATTTTGCGCTTTTTAGTGGGTTTCGCCATATTGGTTTTTCATCAAATCTTCCCCGGAGGTACACCACCTCTCTAGGCACATTACAATAAGTTTTCAATTTTCTGAGATAACCACAGTGTCTGTAATATTAATAATTTGCGGGGTTCGGTCTCAGAACATCGTACAGAGTCCTAACACCTCTTAAAATGCACACAGAAAAATCACAAGAATAATGATATTATTTATATACTTGTGACAATTTCGTACAATGAATTATCCATCTTTTGAAAATTATGCTCTGGCCCAGATGGGCGTGTTTAGGTCCCAAAGCATATGGGGGAATTCCTTGTTCGTCCCCCGCCTCCAAGCTCAGCTGGCTCACAGAGGCAGTGCACCACCCAGTTCCTTCCAAGAGGAAGCCATTTACGACCCCCTGATTTAGCAATTGCTTTGAGCCAAGGGAAGTTAATTGTTCTGTTTCCCTGCAGTCCCAGGTACCCCTCCCCTGATTCAATCAGAGAGGTGTGATCTCCTTTTGGTGGGGCAGCAGAAGGTTTCCCATGGACAGAGGCCTCTTGAACTTTTAATTAAATCAGACTGCCTTCTGGCATAGGGCCTGGGAACAGTAGGTGTGAAGAATTCTCATTGACCAGCAAGGCTTTGAAGTCCCAACTGACTCAGGTTCCTTTTCAGCTCCTGAAATACTGGTCTCCTGTCAGAGTTTAGATTGCTAGCGCCGGTCATTGTCAAACGCCGGTACTGCACCCAATTTTTGGCAGCTGTCTTGAATTAATGCACTTCAAAAAGGGGATTTTACTTGATGGCATATGATCCTTGCTAACATTGTATTGATGTAGATTCTGCAGTAGAGTACTGTAGAACACCCAACAAGAAGTTGGATTTTTGTTTGGTGGTTTTGTGCCCATGATTTTAGCAATTTTTGACATCAATTAAAACAGATTTTGAACAGTACCATATTCCTTTGCACTGATTTCGCTCTGTGTGCAGCCAAAGGATAGGGTCTGGAAATGGTCTCCTGTATTAACTATCTTGCAATGTTTGAAATATGCATTTTGAGCTTGCATTCAGAGAAACACAGGTGATTTCAAAGCGCTTTTTGAGCTAACAGGCACTGCTGTTTTTCCTTTGGCACCACGTTTCACTCATGGCGCTTCTGGCCCATCATGCTCGCACTGGCAGGTCAGGTGACCATTGTGGTGTGCGCAAAACTGTGCGGTTTTCCTGGATTCTGGCGCAAATGTGGGCTTTTCGGCCATCTTGGATTTTCTAAGCCCACAGCACCAAATGTTGCAGCATAATAACTCGAACATGGGTCAATACACCTGACAGAGATCAGAAAGCACCTCCACCTGTTTCTGCATCTCCTAGAGGATAGATACAAAGCCCTCCCAATTTGCAGCATTTTGAGTGTTTTTAAACCATTCTGTACAGTCTCGACGGTATAGAAGGCATAAGTAATAGCTCCTAGAGATACACAAAAACCTGACGTAGCACCTTTTAAATACAGAAGATGCCTTCTTGACTACCTACTGGGCCCTGGACATAACTTCCTCCGCCACCATTAAGAGCTCTTTACTAAGAGAGGTAGGATAGGGATCACCTCCACGGACTCTGGCAACCTTTTCTCCTGTTTCTTCACAGAGTAAAGCTTAGCCATTAACCTATACAGCAGCATGTATTCAGGGTCCTCCAGCTCCTCAAGGATCTTGTCCCTGATATCCAAAATTAGTAGAAAGCCGATCGCTGGGAAGTGTTTGCACTGATATAGCATAGTGTGTGTTGTCCAAGGAGGGTTCTGGAATTGTCATAAACCTGTTGAAACACTTTGCTCACTTTCTCCATATCCAAATATTTCATGATGATTTTCTGAGGACAAAGTGCAGGCCCCCAGATAAATATCATACCCATCTTTTATATGTACAAAACCTTTTAACTACAACATCTTTCCATGCATATAATTTATGCACCAGTCGAAAGCAGAGGGCAGTGCAAAGGGCGGGTGACTCTACAGAAACCAGAATGCATCTTTAGATTCATATCTGCTTGGATGACATTGCAGGCCATGAATGAGCAGTCTGAAAACAGATATGTTGCTCTCAGCTGTGTGCATTGAGCCTATTAGAAACAGCACACAGTGAGATAAGGAATGGTTTATTTTTGTTCAACTTCTGCTTGGTTTTGTGGCTGCAGATGCTCATGTAGATTAGCAATACGCAATGTGACAAATCCCTGGATGTGGTCACTTCTCCCCTAGGGGGACTCGGTGGGTGGATCACATGGGGATGAAGCCCCCTATGGGATTAGTGACAACCTGGGGAGTCTGTCTGTGATTCTTCAGCTGCACGTGCTTCTAGGGCTCTTCCCGTTCCTGCTTGTAACTGCTGGTGGACAACTTTCATTGGAGAATACTACACTTTGTTCAGGATATTTCTTCGATGTTTCCATATCCGCCAATTTCTTCGATGTTTCCATATCCGCCAAATCTCATCTATGTAGGGTTTTCTTGGTAAATTCTTGTGGAATCTTTAGCCTAATCTGGGTGCCTGCACCAATCCAGCTAAATCCCAGGTTTTTGCCACTGTGCCTGACTCCTTCCAGTCTACTAGGTATTGCAACTGACTTCTTCCAATTTGAAAATCCCAAATCCTCTGAACCTCAAATTCCTGCTCACCATCTACAATGAGGGGTGGAGGTGTCACCTGTTATTGTGTATCTCCCACAGTGAGTTTCAACAGCGGAGTTTGGAAAACTCTATGCATCTGCGATGCAGAGGGTAATTCTAATTGTGCTGCCACTGGGTTAATCATTTCCAGAATCCGGAACGGTCGCACAAAAAAGTGATTTACACTTAGATAGGAATTCCAGAATCTTTAAATATTTGGTAGCCAGCCAGACTCTCTGTCGCTCTTGCAGTGTCGGTGTACTCTGACTTTTCCTGTCTGAAAACCTATTCTATGTCAAGGCCGGAGGCAACCATTATGCTTACTCTTCTTTATTTCTACATTTCAGCAGATTTAAATCTTTATACTTTCCTTTTTTAAAACATAAACTTTTTTTTATTTCTTTTTAAATGAAGAAAAATATATCCAGACTCCATCTCCCATGAGCCCCAGTGTCTCTTGTAGTCTCTGTGCTCCTCCTTATTTCCATGAGGCAGTTGTAGTATCCTAGCATAACATCTGCTATGTGTGCTGTCCCTATGTGAGTGAGCAGTGGAGCTTGGAGTGTTGGTGCGAGGCTTGGAATGGGGTGAGTGTAAGGGTTCCAGAGAAGGACGGTTGGGGGGACTGGCAGGGAGAGAGCCAAGGAAAGCAGAAGCACATCACCTTATCTCCTGTCTTACTTTCCCACTGTAACTGGAACAATAAAGAAGACTTTACCTTTTTATAATCCTGACTCTGGTGTGGTTCCTGAGTTTCCTGCCTGTGTCCTAGCCACACCAAGATACATCAGCATTTCTGTCTAGGCCCCTTCCTCTTCTCTTTCTATTGTTCACAAGAGTTAAGTCTGAATCTATGTCTCTCTCTCTATGACAGATTGTATTGACATTGTTATTTATGTTCTACATAAAGTTCTTACATAGATTGTGGATTCAGAGCATGCCGCGAGCACGAACGCGACCTTCCGGCCACTTGTAAACCCTCTTTTCCCAGCGTTTATTGTTTTATCCCTCAAAGCGTGTACATGCTGGCTTTCCCTCCCTCTAACCGCGAAGCATGCGCGCGCGTAGCGAACGAGGACACAAAACCGGAGCGCAGCCTAGCCCACGAGTAATTCAGTCAAGCCCGGGGCTTCGGCTGCGCTCCGGCATTGTATTTTACAGAATGACTACTTAGATTTAGTAGCCTGATAAGAGCCGGTTTGTGCACGCATGCGCAAAGCACTCAGCCCTATCATAGGGCCTTCTAACGAAGCTGAGGATTCCTAACAGCTATTTACACAACGACCGAAGGAGATTAGGCAGCACATTCTTAAGGAGATTTATAGACCGTAGGCAAGCCACACGAGTTGCAACACCCCAGACTCTCAGGATGTGAAGACCTTTGCTGCCTGCACATTTAATGAGCAAGTCACACAAAAAATAAAGACCTCCATACAGAATGAAGGTCTGCAGATAGAGAGAAGTCCAGCTTCCCAACAGAACCTCTTACCCCCATAAGCCATCCTACTCCCTCCTGGAGGACGTGCCATTCAGCCTGCAACTTTCAGGAACGCAGGCACACCATTACTATGAAATCAGAAGAGGGGAGTTTTGGAAGTCAGGAGCAAATATACTCTGAGGAATAAGATTCAGATTTGACTCTCAGTTTTAAGAGAGTGTTAGGAGATTCTTTAACTGATGTTGTGGCACAGGGGATACGCCCACTCCAGGATAGATGAGATGCTCTGGAGTACCTCATCAAGGACGGGCTAAAGAAAACAGGTTCTAAAGAGACTGTCAGCACATCCTCCAAACAGCCCACTAGCAGGGCAACAAGTAAGGGGAGCGATCAGACCCAGAGATCAGACCCACAAACGCAGGGCCCCACCAACTCACCAGGGTCATAACAAGGAGGATAAGAGGAGACCTCCTGAGGCTGTCGACACTTTTGAGAAACTAAAAGATGCTTTCCTGCTAATCTAGAGATTCAGACTATAAAGCTTCCCAAAGATCCAGGGGAAAAAGGAAGTGCAAAGAGAAACATCTAGAGGAGCACAAAGAGGAATTGACAGATAGCTTTGATCCCGAATCAATCATACATCCAAGATAAAATAGCTGTTGCCCGTCGCCCAGAGTTACAGCATACATGGCTCAAAGGCTGTGCAAGCCTATTGAAAAAGAAGTGAGGCTACGTATGCACTGAGAATGTCCCAGGTCAGAACTGCCGGGCAAAGTGGCAGAGACCCCAGAGCTGGACCCCGAGATAACAACTTTCATCTCCAAAGCGGCCAGAGACCTAAGAAAAGGTATGAATGGAGCCTGGAGAGGCTGCAAAGAAGAAGTCGTAGACTTAACACAGGACCCATAGCAGAAATCATGGACCTAACAGAAAGATCCAGAGACACCAGGGTTCCAGTGGATCCAGAAGTCCTTGCAGATTGGTCTCAGAGAGCAGTATGCCTTCTCGGGAACGCAAACTGCGCCCTATCCTCCGAATGGAGAAGGAGCCTTCTATTAAAGGTGAATTCAGAGCTAGATCTAGCATCATACGAGGCGGGTTAAGACGCCCAAGGTCTACTCTTTGGCAAAACTTTTATGAAAGAAATGGGGAGATTTGTAGGTACTACATATACAGCTCTTGAAAAAGCCCAATTATTGATTAAAAAGATTTTCACCAAAAGAGGTCGCAACAGGGTTCATGCGTCCGGTCGTTCGCATGGACAGAGAAGACCTCACAATTCCAGGGCACAGTACTGGGAATCCCATCAACAAGACACCTTCTTTCTAGCACGCGGAGGCGGCTACAGGGGACGGAGAGGACACGGATACTACCGTCACCCCAGCGCTCCATCGGATGAGAGAAGTAACGACCTATGCCCCCGTCTGGGGCAGGGCGCTATTATTCTTTAAAACTGGCAAATGCTTTCAAGCGACGCATGGCTGCTTCAAGCAGTGAAAGGTTTCTGCCTAGAGTTCGGAGCGGCACCTTATTAACAGAGTAGACCGATACGCCTAGCGATAGCACACAAAGAAACAGACTTGCTAGACAGGGAACTCAGGATGCTATAGAGAAAATGTGCAATAGAACACAGCACAGCAACACAGGCCTTCATAAGCAAGATGTTGCCGGTTCACAGGAAAGAGAACGTGAGGCCAGTGATAAACTTACAAGAATTGAATGGTTGGTTGATTTACAGACACTTCAAAATGGAAGAGGTACACCTCCTCAGAGACATCCTTCGCAAAGGAGATTGGCTAGTACGACTAGATCTAAACGACACCTACCTGACAGTCCCCATCGCCATAGAACACCAACATTACCTACATTTCATATGGAATGGGCAGACATGGCAGTCGGGTCGGGCTGGCGTCTGCACCGTGGGCTTTCACAAAAATTATGAGGGCAGTGGCTGCGACTATGAGAGAGAGAGACATACGAATGATCTTCTACTTAGACAACATCTTGTTGCTAGCAGAGAACAAGCAGGAACTCATCGAGCAGGCCCAATGAGCGTTCAATCTCCTTTCTCTAGGTTTTCTAATTAATCTAGAAAAATCAGAGCTCTTTCCAAAACAACGTCTAGAGTTCCTGGGGTACATACTAGATACCACGAGAGGGACCCCGGAGCTTCTGGGTCACAAGATAAGAACGATAAAGAAAGAGCTCAGAGCGACTCTGAAGAAAATGCATCAAAGGTTTTCCATCAAAATTTGCACCATCAAATGTATTTTTTGAACATTTTCTTTTTGGGGGGGGGGCTTACCTCCCAAAAGCCCTGCTTTTTACCATTACAAACCCAGCCCAAACAAAATGAATCCTTAGACCCACACAAACATACATTCAATGGTAAAAATGTTGTTGCAAAACGTTTGATGGAATTCATTTAATTGTAAACTATTTCGATGGAAATACCAGATACCCCGTAATATCACTCCGGTCCGTAGCCAGAATTGTAGGTCTTCTAGCAGCAACGATACAAACTACTTCCATGTGCTCCTGCATTGCAGAGCCCTGCAGAGATTAAAGATCCGACACCTGCAAGGCGGTCTAGGGTATCACAAACTAGTCCCTCTAGAGCTAGAAGCAAAGTCAGAGCTAGAATGGTGGCTCCACAACATGGAAGTCTGGAACGGACTTGCCATATTTGAAGACATGCCAGTACTAGTCATAGAAACCGATGCCAGCAGAGTAGGCTAGGAAGCAAGATGCGGACACCTGGAGACAGGAGGAAGAGAGTCCCAGAAAGAGCTGGACCTTCACATCAATTGCTTGGAAATGCTTGCAGCCTCGTTTGCAGTGAAAGCGTTCACCAGGGACAAGGCGGAGTGTTGCATCCAACTTAGAATGGACCACATTTCAATGGTCCGAAATATCAACCACTCAGAGGGGCCGCAATCCTGCATGCTAGCAGAACTAGCGAAGGCCTTCTGGCACTACAGCGGAATATCTCCCAGGCATTCAGAACTGCGTAACGTATTAGAATTTGTGCTGTCACGACTCCAGCGACTGGAAGCTGCACGAGGAAGTGTTTACACGAATAACAGCCTTCTGGGTGCCCTTGAACGCTGACCTATTTTCTTCCAGTCAGGAGCAGTACACATTACGCTTTCCCCCCCTTTGTAATGCTAGCCAGAGTACTAGCAAAGATCAGGAGAGAGAGAGTGCAGAAGTGGTAGTGATAGCCCCGAACTGGAAGTCACAAGCATGGTTTCCAGTTCAGATGGAACATTCTACTGATTTCCCGCAAGTCCTCCCTCCCACGGAGGATCTCCTACGAGATCCATTAGGGAACTATCATCCTCTGACGAGGACCAACCAACTTCTTCTGATCGCATGTATGATATCGGGAGCAGATGGAGCTTGGCAGTTATTTTGGGACCAGCTGCAGAACTCATCAAGCAGTCCTGGACCCCTTCTACTCCCAAGAGTTACAACAACACTTGGAAGAGATGGGGCTTATGGTGCAACCTGCACAGCCTTCAACCCGTTTCTGCCCCTTTAGTACAAGTACTCACATTTCTAGCTTACTTAGCCAAAAAAAGGGAAAGCTTTCCGTAACATAGTAATTTACAGATCAGCCATCTCAGCGAGACATGATCCCCCAGATGGTGCGCCAATAGGGGAGCACCCAGCCGTAGTAAGACCCATGTAAGGAGTAAAAGCTATCGCACCGCCTTTTCCCAAATACGCACAGCTATGGGACGTATCGACAGTTCTCCGCCTACTTCTAGACTGGCCTCGTAATAGAGTTTTTTCCGACCAGCAGTAATCAGGGAAACTGGCTATGCTACTCTGTTTAGTGTCGTGCAAAAGAGTGTCAGACGTGAAAGCACTAGAAAAGTCTTTCGGCCCGGACGGAGTGACCTTTGCCATAACAAAAAGGACCAAGTGTAACACTACGACTATCTCATACCCCTAGTTCCAAGAGTGTCCTAAACTATGCGCAGCAGAGTGCATCAAAGAGTACGAGTAAAGAACGGCAGACAATCGCCTGGCCGGCATAGCTCAGCTACTCGTCATGCGCAGGAAACCATTTAGAGTGGTAGCAGCAGCAGCCATAGCGTGTTGGGTGCAAGAGATTATGAGCCAAGCAGACATAGATGTATCTAGGTTTGGAGCGCATTCAGTGAGGGGAGCTATGGCCTCCCAATCTTCCGGAGCCGGCGCGAGCCTTCAAGACACATTAAAAGCAGCAGACTGGTCCAGCGATAGCACGTTTAGGACCTGTTACTTTAAGCCTATAACAAGCGCTGCAGGGGCAATAGTTCATAGCTTTGAACAAGCATAATGCTCTCCTCTGGTCTTGGCATAGAATAAAGATTACTCCTGCCTTGGCACAGGGAGTCTCAATTCTATTAAAGGACACAGAGGCAAGCATTATCCCACCCACCCATGCAAGCAAATAGCATATAATGAAGATAAAGATGTATGCCATCGCTATTTTTACGTTGCGTCATATTTCCAGCCCTAACACATATTTTTCTCTGGCAGGGGATGACCACAAGATGACCTGAGAATAACAGAGAGGAGTGAGAGCATGCTGCAGTACGAGTTGCCAAGGTTGGCCATAAAGAGGACTTTGTGCACAAAGGGTCCGCATGGAAGGACATTTGGACTCAGTGCCAAGGGTTTGTGACAAGTTTCTTAGAGTTACCCCAGGATGTCAGTTCGAAGGCATCAAAAGAAGAAGGGACCTAGACAGGAAGTGCTTCATGCAACTGAGGAGGAACATAGAAACTACCAGAGACACTGGGGCTCATAGGAGATGGAGTCTGGAAACATTTTCCTGTTTTAAAAAAACAACAACATAAAATGTTCATGTTTAAAAAAAAAGAAAGTATAAAGATTTAAATCTGCTGAAGGGTAGAAATAAAGAAGAGTAAGCATAATGCTCGCCTCCATGTCTTTAATAGAATTAAGACTCCTTGCGCCAAGGCAGGGGTAATCTTTATTGTATTATCGTTCAAAGACCATGGCTGTGAAGCCAGCAGTGCGGGCTGCACACCTTTGTCCACTACTATGTGGCTTCTTTAAGTTTGTAGTAAGTGTATATCCAAGGTATGAAAAATCACATACTCAATTGATTTTATAAGATTTTGCCAAATATTTATTCATAATAATCTGAGATTTAGAATCTCTATTCATGCAGGTGCCATAAGGATGGCCAATGCATTTCGGAAGAAAACTTCCTTCATTAGGGCCTTATTATACTGGTTAAGGTGATCATAACATAAATTTAAAACCAAAGCAAAGTGATGTTCAGAAAGCCGTATTTGACCGCAGTCCATGAATTAATGTAATATAATTCCAGAGTTAACCATATACATTCCACGTGCATTTTACATTTTAAACATTAGCAGTTGTAGTAGTCATTGTTAACACATCCCATAGATAGGCATTCATTTCAAGAGTGCATTAGTCCCATGTAGTTGTGTGCATAGCAAACACGAGAATATCGCAAACGTTAAATGAAGAAAAGTGGTAAAAAAAGATAAATATACATACGTGTTGGAATATTTGATTAAAGTGATGGATTCACGGAATATGCAGAAAAATAAAGAAGAAGGAAAACGTGTTACAATGGCTATAGGGAAAAACCCACTTAGATGTGCAAGGGAATGGCAGAAAGACTGACCTCTAATTACTGTTTGGCAATTTCAGCACGTGTAAAAAGAAGCTGGGAATTCTCCATATATTGCAAAGTGCAATCGTAGGTTAAGGACACGATCTCTCAAGTGGATCTGTAGAGTGATAACAGATGCAGGAAGGTCATAAATTGGTCTAATTCGGTACAGTTTACAGAGTCTTAAAATAGCATGGAGCTTACCTGGTGTCTCGTAACAACTCGCTTCTACTTTCAGTGAAACCGCAGGAACGCGCGCTTCTCTGAAAGTAGCTTTGTTGATTTAGGGTTGTAACACCTGTAGGTGAGGGAGACTATAGGTAGAGCGTGGCAGCCATGCTTTAGTGCGCACACGGATCCTAAAGGTAACCGTGCTGCACGTTTAAAGTGCATCATTTTCAGTTGTACTTGAACTTAATGGCTAGTGTGGAACGTGTGTTTATGTCAACTTCAAAACAGACGTCTGGTTTTCAAAAATACGAAACACTGATTGACAGTAAAAAAACGAAAGTAGCATGTGCAGTTACCTAATTATGTAAAATGCTAATGTTAATGCGAAAAGATCTAGATCAAAAATGCTCGTGTGTGCGCCCTCAATGTAAATACTGCACCGCAGGGGATGTTAGTAGCAAGCAATCCGGTGTGTTTTCAATACGAGAATAATACCATAAAGTTGGTCTCAAGTTGCTGATCACAGAAAAGGGGGAGCATAATATAAAAGGTCAGTGTAATGGGCAAATGCATTAATATAATGGATACTTAAGTTCACCATGTATTTTCTCATATATATTCGTCTCGTCCTGATAGCTGAGATAAACAAAATAAAGCAATGTTATAGCCCCTACCGTGATTTCCATTCTCCAATAGATATATTTACCTGGGGAACCCCAACATTTCAGTTTAGTGTTGTAGGGATCTAGATAGGTTTAATTAACTATCAGATTCACCACGGAATCACACTAAAGTATACTTATCTTGTTAATCTCATATACACTTAAAGACATACATAAACTATTAGTGACTCGTGGCTTGTGTCATCAAACCTGATGTATGGATGAGAAGGAATATTCAAAAAAAATCTACACCACCAGAATTGGTGCTCATTAAGATGGTTATGTAAAAAGTCACGTAGTCAAGAATATGTTTAGACATAATTAGCATAATTCAATGGTGGCAATGTTCCTAATATCATGTAAAGTCACAAAAACAACTTAAATCAAATTCCTCATTGATTCCATCAGGAGATAATGAGTCTAGCTTGTCTATCCAGAAAGCTTCTTGCCTTGCCCTCCATTTCTTCATGTCTTTGTTGGATCCTTTGATTGATTGTACCTCAAGTACTGCAAACCTCAGTTGTGTTATAGAATGTCCATTCGCCTTTAAATGTCTTGCTATTGCTGAGGTCATGTTGTTGTTACGAATACATGATTTATGCTCATTGATCCTTACTCGTATCTTGCATGCTGTTTCTCCTACGTTGTAAATACCACAAGGGCATTTAATTGCATAAATTACGTTTTCTGACAGGCAATTGGCATGGTATCTGAGTTTAATTTTTGCTCCTGTTTTTGGGAGCGTGATTGTGTTCCCCTTCATAACGTTATTGCAATTGCTGCAGCTCATACAGGGGTAAATCTCAGGATGTTTATCTGGTTTTCTGTTGGTATTCTTGCCTCTTGTGTTAACTAGCATATTGCGTAAGTTGTTGCTTCTCTTGTAGGCAAAGACGGGCGGTTTTGGAAACAAATCTTTAATCCGTGTATCACTTGTCAGTATACTCCATCTAGCTTGAATTATTTCTTTGATTTTTTACTTTGTATAGCATATGTCGTGATAAATACCAATTCTGGATTCTGTCAATCTGTTCTTTTAGTGAGAAGTTGATCTTGTGTCTGTGTCTGCTTTTTCGTGTGCCACTTGTAAATCCGTTTGAGGGTAGCCTCTTTCTTTTAAACGTTCTTGAAGTAGCTCTAATTTTCTCTCACAGTCTTCTGGGTCACTAACTATTCGTTTAATCCTTAACATTTGTCCAAACGGTAGATTGCATAACATATTTGGTGGGTGAAAACTCATGCGGTGGAGAAGATTGTTCCGATCTGTTAGTTTTGTATATAGAGTTGTATTTATTCTGTTTCCATTTATCGCTGATTGCAGGGTCGGACTGGGACAAGAAATAGGCCCGGACAACAAAAAAAAAGTGGCCCACCCCTCGCCTCAAAAAAGTGGCCCACCCCTCGCCTCAAAAAAAGTGGCCCCTTTCGGGATACCAATGCCCCTATGCCCTCGACAAAGACACTGTGGGGTGCTTCCGAACTGCACACAGTCAGCAACAAAGGCTAGCTATCACCCGGGGTCAGACTGGGCCATGCAATTATTACAGGCACCAAAGATAAAGTGGCCCGCAGTTGCAAATGGCTTTTCATTCCTTTTGTGATACTGTTTGAATAGTACCCAGGCGGAGCTTTTTGATAAAGTGACATGCAAATTGTATATTTTAAAGAATATTTATTCAGCAAGCAACACTGGTCAAAACTACTAGTCACAGTGTGAATTAACTCATCAAACTGGCCCACATGGGCCAACAAGGGTCCCACTTTGGCCAATAAAACGGTCCCACACCAGCATTTTGTGTTTTTTGTTGGCCCTGGGCCTATAGTCCTACAGGCCAGTCCGAGGCTGGCTGATTGTACATCCAAATGGTGTATATTTGGGTTCCCAATTTCTAGGGTAAATTGTAAGCGTGTGTCTATGCCATTCAAGTATGCTAGAAAGGTCTCCAATTCTTTCTTATCTCCTGACCACATTCCAAAAATATCGTTGATATAACGAACCCAAGTTTTCAGATGTGGTTTCCATCTTGTGTTTTCCAGGATATTTTTACTCTCGAATTGGTACATGAAGCAGTTTGCATAGGCTGGCGCCATGGTTGCCCCAATGGCTGTTCCAGATATTTGTCTGTAATACTAATGATCGTATTCGAAACAAGAGTGCGTGGATATGAACCTTAGTAGCATCATTAGGAACTCTTTATTTGCTCAAATCTGTCCCGTTTGGAGTAAGATGGTCTGAACTGCCTCTTGACCCTGATCATGGGGAATGCTCGTGTAAAGACTTACGACATCGATGGTAAACAGCATGTCTTGTTCCTCTAGTTCAATCTGGTTTAGTATTTGCAAAAAATGAGTAGTGTCCTTAACAAATGTAGAAGTTGCTTGGACGATGGGTTGCAAAAAAATAATCTATGTATGTACCCAGGGGTTGTAGGATACTCTCTGTTGCCGCCACTATCGGTCATCCTGGGGGTTTCTCCATTCTTTTGTGTATTTTGGGAAGAATATATAAATGTGGCATCTTGGGGTATGATGTGATCAGATATGTTTTGGTTTTTTCTGCAATCCAATGATTTTCCAGTGCTTCATCCAAAAGTGATTCTAACTCATTTTTTATCTCCAGGGTGGGATTGTGTGTTAAGACAGCGTACGTCTTTGTGTCGGCCAATTGTCTTAAGCATTCATTATGATAGTCTTCAGTGTCTTGTATTACAATGGCGCCACCCTTGTCTGCTGGCCGAAATGTAATTGAATCGTCCATAAAAAAGCTTTTGATTAGTGAAAGTTCTCCTCTGTTTAAGTTATATTTGTTTGGATTTTTAAATTGAATCTGAGCTAAATCCTTCATCACCATATTTTCGAAAATGTCTGTGGCTGGTACATGCACAGGTGCACTAAAAGTACTTTTAGGTTTAAATTCCACATATTCGCCTGTTGTCTCAGGAACTGGTGTGTTGGCTGTTTCCGCAAAGTAAGTCTTGAGTTTAAGTTTGCGCATTAATTTGTATACCTCAGCTTTGGTCTGAAATGTATTTGTACTATGAGTCGGCACAAATTTCATGCCTTTCTCTAAAGTTCGAATTTCTTGAATGGAGAGAATTTCTTTAGACAAATTAACCACTAATTTCGACTCGTTTGCTGCCTGGTTTGCACTCCTTGGTATTTTTTTCTTCCCTCTCCTTGTCCTCTTCCTCTTTGCTCTAAAAAACCACCTGTAATTGGATTTGAAGGTTGGGATTGTCTTATATCTGTTACTGAGCCACTTGCTGTCTGGTTCTCTGTCCCCTGTTGTGATCTTGGTTCTGTAGTGTCAGACACTGAACTGCTGTTGTCGCTGGTTGGTCTGTTTGGTCTTGTGTTCGGTTGTGCGTATTCTTCTGCCCAGGTATACACTTCGTTATTCAGGTAGTCATACGTGTCTCTTCGAAATTTCCTGACTTTTCAGGCTTCAAGAACCTGCTCGTAGCTTTCATGCTTAGTATTAATATCTGCTAGAATTTCAGTGAAGGATTCTGCATTGGTTATATCTGTAATTTCCTTTGCTAATGTTTCAATTTCATTTTCAAGTTGCTCAATAGTCCCTGAAAGTTCTCTGATGGTTAGTAGTATTAAATCCAGGGAGCACTTATTAAGGATCTGTTCCCATTTATCGACAAACTCTTTACTTTCTTTACACAAAGTGGGACGCAGCGGTATCCTCAGCCCCCTCGGAATTATTTGAACCTTGCAGTATCTGCCAAGGGTGACAGCGTGTAATTTTCTGTTGATTAGCTTTCTGATTGAGTATTCAAGTTGTTTGATTTTGCTTGTTGGGTCATTAGTTGCTGTGGTGCTTGTTGTGTCTTTAATCAACCCCAGTATGGCATCTGCTTTGTCGGCTGTAAAGCCTAGTGTTTTTGCTCTCTTGTCTGTTAGATGCTTGATATCTTCGTAGGACATCTTAAATTGTGGTGTGCTACAACTCAAAAAAATTCCACGGATGAGGAATAGAAATTTGGAGTGTGAGGTGAGTGTGCACTACCTTTAGTGGTTAGATTTTCTTCTGTTTCTTTTTTATCGATTCTTAGCATTTAGGGTGCAAACCCGCTGAAAAAGTGCCTCAGTGAAATAGCACTGTAAAGGACTATCGTTCAAAGACCATGGCTGTGAAGCCAGCGGTGCTGGCTGCACACCTTTGTCCACTACTATGTGGCTTCTTTAAGTTTGTAGTAAGTGTATATCCAAGGTATGAAAAATCACATACTCAATTGATTTTAGAAGATTTTGCCAAATATTTATTCATAATAATCTGAGATTTAGAATCTCTATTCATGCAGGTGCCATAAGGATGGCCAATGCATTTCGGAAGAAAACTTCCTACATCAGGGCCTTATTATACTGGTTAAGGTGATCATAACATAAATTAAAAACCAACGCAAGGTGATGTTCAGAAAGCCATATTTGACTGCAGTCCATGAGTTAATGTTATATAATTCCAGAGTTAACCATATACATTCCATGTGCATTTTACATTTTAAACATTAGCAGTTGTAGTAGTCATTGTTAACACATCCCATAGATAGGCATTCATTTCAAGAGTGCATTAGTCCCATGTAGTTGTGTGCATAGCAAACACGAGAATATCACAAATATTACATGAAGAAAAGCGGTAGAAAAAGATAAATATACATAAGTGTTGGAATAATTGATTAAAGTGATGGATTCACGGAATATGCAGAAAAATAAAGAAGGAAAACATGTTACAATGGCTCTAGGGAAATTCCCACTTAGACTGACCTCTAATTACTGTTTGGCAATTTCAGCACGTGTAAAAAGAAGCTGGGAATTCTCCTAATAATCTTTATTGTATGCCAGTTTGGCCTACCTTGCAAGACCTATAGTTTTGTTCAAATTCAGTTGTAACCGTTTCATGTGATAGGGCCACAGGATTAGCTGACGGCTACTGGAAACATCGTTGGATGGACCCTAATGTTCTCAAAACTATTCAAATTGTATGTGGAAGAATGCCGTTAGTTGTTATAGGAGAATTATTCCATGGGTAAACACTGCACCAGACATTCTCTAAACTGTTAAAAAAAAACACAAATATTGCTCCAGAGCGCCTTATTTACCCGTTTTATTTGTCCATCTGACTGCGGTTGGTAAATAGATGCTTTGTTACATTGGATGTACACTGCTTTACATAAACCTGACCGAGCACTTAGAAATGAACTGTAAGCCCATATCTGAAATGATGCTATCGGGCAACCCATCTCCATAGGACAATTTTCTTGACTTTTGCCAAACTTAGCATCTGGGAGTTTCTGCAATCCAATAAACATACCTAATTTTTTCTGAGTGTCTAAAACTACCAGAATTATCATATTCCCTTCTGACCAAGGTAAATCCCAATTAAATCCATGTAGATTTGCTTTCATGGCTGAATTGGAACAGGCAATGGAGGTAATTCCCCCAGGAGGCTGAATGAGAGACATTAGATCTAACGCAAACAGCACATGATCGAACATAATTCAAAACCTGTTTCTTAGTGGTGGCCATCCAACTTAGTTGATGGCTTGTGTACACCCCTGTTGTCCTGCACTTGGGGCTTCATGATGCCAGCCTAAAACAATATTACCAAGGTTAATAAGTCTTTTAATTCTTCTCTCAGCCCTGCATAAAATGATGTGGATGCTGGCTCACCGGTCCAGTGGGCTGTTGCTTTTAACTGCTGAAATTTGGCAATGTAATGTACCAACTCTAGGGAACACCGTTTATGGGCCAACCTCTCTATTTGCGTATTTTGTGTTAGCAATCTTTTCTCAGACATTATTTTAAAACATTCCAAAAATCGATCAGAATTCTGTGGACATGGATCTTTATCCAAAATGAGCGTTGTAGCTCAGTTTAATGCATCTTTGGTCAAAAAAGAGACTATGAATTTATTTTGGGGAATCTACAGTTTTTATTTTCAACATAGCGATTAATAATATAACACAGCAACATTCAATCAAATTTACAACACTAGACTAATACATAAGTATACCAACGAAGTGATCAATAGCAAAAATGGGTTAACCAGCAACATCTAATTAAAGTAGTTAAAGAAGAGAAAAGAAGAACAGAAGGAAATAAAGGAAAAGAAGAAAGAGCAGCTGAAGTGCACAAATGATGAACCACAATTAATCAATTTCAAAATCAATCATAAGAACTATGACAGTATTACACATTAACTCTGGAACAGTGCATGTAATCATATTGCTATGGTAACGACAATTGCCAGAGAAATTGCTGTCCAAACGCAATCCCAGTTTCATCCGTATTCCTCGAGAAAGCTTCTCCATATGTCCCAGAACTTGTCAATGTCACCTGCATTTTTATGGCATTTCTGAACGCTTGTGTGCAGACCATTACCTACACCCAGATGCTTCCATTTGGCTTAATCCGGCGCTGAAATGTCAAGGTAAAGTCCTCTTTTGGCCAGAAGAGTTTTTGACGGACATAAAATACCTTAAAGATCTGATCGAGTGGGGCATTTGGATCACATACACACAGGTGAGTCGGACATTTAATATGACAGATTGTACAATTTATTTTGAATTTATTGAATATTTATAAGGCACACTATACCTCCCTGGCTGCTCTGCTAGTTCCTTCTTCCGCCACCTCTCTGGCACCTACCTTGGCCACTCTGGCTTCTATGCCACCTTCTGCAGCCGCCTCTGCCGACTCTCGGGCCCCTTTACCTCTTCCGCTGGGCATACCTCAAGCCTGTACCTCACCCCAGAAGTCTTTCAATTGTGGCAACCTGCTGCACATCGCTTCTCTCAAACACTCCTCTGACAAATGCCACCTGTTCGAAGAATTTGACCTGGATGTCCTCGCTCTACAGAGACATGGTTCTCGGCCAGCTTGGTCACGGGTGTTGACACTGGGCCTCATTAGGACCCTGGCGGATTTCGCGGTGCTAAATGCACCGCGAAGCACGGCGGAAAGCCGTCGATAGCGCCATGGGGGTTGGCGGATTTACCGCCCCATTCCGACCTTGGCGGAGCGGTAAATCCCCAATCCCCATTCTGCCCTTCCCCATTCCCATTCTTGCCCCATAGGGTATAATGGGAGTGGGGAAGGAGTTAATTACGCCACCGTAAAATACGGTGGCGTAATTAACAACGAGGTCCCGTAGCGCCATGGTTTTCTCCGCCTGGTAAAACCAGGCGGAGAAAACCTCCATGGCGCTAAGGGAACTCGTAGTACGGCGGACGGGTCCGCCGCGATTAGCGCTGGCGGAAACCCACTCCGCCAGGGTCCTAATGAGGCCCACTGTCCGTCCTTATGGCTACAAGATCCTCTCCAAACCCAGAACCAACCGTCCCAGAGGAGGAGTAGCTCTGATCTTTCCAGAGTGGGTCCCTGCTTCTGTCATTCCTACGCAGGCCTACTCCTCCTTTGAATGCCTGGTCTGCAGGCTCTCTATCTCTTCCTCTCAAAGTGGGCAGACCTCTCCTCTTCTCTCCTTGCATCTACCTCTCAACTTCTCCTCCTCGGAGACCTCAACAGCCACCTGGATGCTTCAAATCCCTCCTCTGGGCTCTTCCGCAATGTCTGTAACACTCTCTCCGTTTCCATTCTACCTCTGGTCCAACACACTCTGCCAGACACACCATGGATGTTCTCATCTCCTCAGACATCCCCCTCTCTAACCCTCTCACCACTCCTCTCTCTTGGACTGACCACTTTCTGGTCTCCTCTCACCTGAAACTCTCTGTCCCTCAGGCTAGACCCAGCCTAGCACTGCCACCTACCTTCTCGGTCATTCGGCCCATGAAGCGTGTGTCAGTGGATGCCTTTGCTGGTATTTTCTCTGCTCTTCCTACGCAGGCGGCTGACTCACATTCTGACACAGCCTTTTCTAACCTGTATCTTTCTATCTCCAACACTCTGGACGTCCTTGCCCTTGTCATGAGAATCCAACTGAAGTCTACCTCCAACTGCAGCTCTTGGTATGACTCCGACCTCGCCGCCCTGAAACGCAAGTGCAGGGTGGCTGAGACGAAGTGGAGGGCTTTCGGTGCATCCTCTGAAAAACTGGCCTGCCGCCTGCTCCAAAGGCAATACAGACTCTCTGTCCTGTCCAAGAAGAGAGCCCACATCCAAGCCTGCGTCTCTGCGGCCTCTAACAACACAGCAAAATTCTTTAAAATCTGCAAGGAGCTGGCCAATCCTTCTGCAGTCTCCACCTCTCCTATTACCTCCCAGCCCCAATGTAAGGCTCCGGCTTCTCACTTCACCACAAAACTAAGGACGTCCTGTCCTCTCTCTCCACTTCCTCTCCCTCTACTTACCTCTCCTCCTCCTTACAACTCTTTGTCTCCGACAACACCTGACAATGTCTCTAGACAAGTCAGATCTATGAAAGTGTCATCCAAACAGGTGCTCCCCTGCTCCTCCAGAACCATCAAGGACCACATTGACACCCTTGCGCCAGCCTTGGCCAATTTCTGTAATCACTCTTTCGCCACTGGATCTTTCCCCTCTCTCCTCAAGCACTCCCTTGTGCACCCCCTCCTTAAAAAGCCTTCTGCTGAACCTCCCTGTCAGGCAAAGTATCGCACGATCTCTACTGTTACAATACTCAGGTCCCCAGCGGAGTCCCCAGTGAGCCCCGCCCAACCACAGACTCGCACCAGCACAGCTACGTTCGGTTCGGGCTCCCCGGTCGCACTGACATGGCTGGGAATGCCCCGTTTATTTATAAAGCACGCGTTGGAGTGCAACGTCACTCCGCCGCGTGTGTGCGCCCTTAAAGGGGCAGCATCACACTTCTCCTTTTTCATAACAATGAAACACATGAACAAAGGATTACTAACCACCACACATAATGGCACACAGCACACACATGTCCCCGGAGACCCCTTTAATGACAGCCACCCTGGTTCCCTTGTAACTGTCGGCCCCGGGGGTTTCAATAACACACTACCAGTACAATTAGTCCATCACATAGTCAGTGAGACAGGGAGGTTTCACTCGCCATATCCTCAGGGGGTACCTCCTGCCAGTCTCCCGGATCAGAGTCCATTCACCCGACCCCTCCTGGGTCGGAGAGCCTGACAGAAGAACGGGGCCGCTGCCCTCATCCGGCACCTCCGTCATGTCCATGTTTGATGTCGTCTCTGTCCTGGGTTTGCCCAGTCTTTTAAAGAAACTCGCATTGCGGGTGACCAACGCAGTTCCATCCGACGCGGTGACCACCGACCCTTTCACCGCCACCATATCCATAGGCCCCGGTTCATACGTGAGTGGCAGCTTTCCTTGTGGGTGCCGGTTCCTCACCAACACCTTATCGCCGGGAGCCAGTCTCTGGGGCTTCAGACCCCTTTGAGTGTTTGCCAGTTCTGTCCGTTCTCTTTTCTCCCTTTCCACCTGCTCATTGTCAATGATGGCAAGCTTGCGCTCCTCCATTTCTGACAAAAGGCCCCTCGGGCACTGCTGAAACATTGCCTCTGCTGGTGGGGTGGTCCGGTATTCCCACAGAAACATATACAGCGCCCTCTGCAGACACTGACCTTGACCCTGGGCAATGCGGAACACCTTATTTAGAGTTCTCATCATGCGCTCCGCCTCGCCGTTTGCTCTGGGCCACAGCAGAGTGACCTTCCGGTGGTGTATCCCGTACCCTCTCATCAGGTCCGCAAAGCTCTCGCCATGAAAGGGTGTGCTGTTATCACAACACCTTGGGCAGTCCCTGGGTAGCAAAGACCTTCTCCAACGCCACCACCACCTTTTCAAATGCCACTGACTCAATCAATTCCAACTCTGGATACCGGGACCACTCATCCACGACAACCAGGAAATGTGTGCCCCTGGTCTAGGATCCAAACTCTGCATGGACCACCTCCCATGCTCTTATTCCTCGTGGCATGGTCTCTATGGCAGGCTCCTTCAGCGCCGGCAAAGCCGCCTGGCTCCATTCACGCGAGGCCACAAAATCCTCCAACTGCCTTTTCAGCTCCGGAAACCAGACCTTCTGGCGAAGGCGGGCATTTGTCTTAGCTGCGTGGTGGGCTAGCTCAATGACCTGCTGCACCTTTTCTTGTGGTATCACTATCCGTTCTCCTCTAAGTAGTAGGCCTGCCTCGGAGAACGCCAACTCCTCTCGCACCCTCCACAGTTGTTCGAAGGTGATCTTGGCCTCTTGAGTTCCTTGGGCCAGAGAGTCGATCACCGCCCTCCACGGACCTTGCTGCATGGCGGTCTTAAGAATGATGAAACATTCGGGGGCGCTGTTGCGCACGTTTGAAAATGGCTGCCTGATCAGAACGCTCCAGCCCGAGAATCATCCATTGACTAAATTGATCCTGTTTCGGAGCCCGCAACGTGGAGCTGAGCACACCGGAACGTGTGTCAAGGGTAGCAGCATCTGCACTGAAATTCCTGGAACGCGCGAGGCCTTGGTTACAGAGATACACGGCTCGGCAGTTCCAGCGGGGCGGAGCTGTGGCGCGCGCCGACCCCAGGAACCAGAAGAATACTGCTGGGAGCCGCTGAATCTCTAGCCAAAGGGCCATAATGAGCAAAGCCCGTGAAAAACGACCGGAGCCGCAGCGGAGCAACCCAACTTGAGCGGCCAGCACCCCTCTCCCTCTCATACCTACACCAGACCCAGCCACAGAGAAACGGTCTGACGTCGCAACCACCCGATGAGTGGCGACTCCCACACCACGCTGCTGGAAACCTGCGGCTAGAGGCGAGTCAGACCCTGCCCTCACGACACACAACTCAGGCAAGGCCAGTCCCTCGCGTGGACACCCCACGCAGCCCCCTAAGGCCCCGCTTGCCTGCTGGAGCTGTACGGCGAGCCGAGTGACGGCTGCGGGAGTGAGACAAGATAGCAGGGGGTGCAGAGATCCCTACGAACTTTACGCAGAGGGCTGGCCTGTGAGGCAGACACATTGACGGGACGAGGTGAGGCGGATATATCCCTGGCTAATGCCTCCAGCGACCCAGGTGTATGGGTCATTGAGCCTTGGCTGCGATTTGGCTGCGTTTGAAGCTACACGTTTGGGCCTCGAAGTACCGGGGCTGCCTGAACACCCGAAACCACAGGTCAGTGAACTGACGACTACAGGGACATGTGGAACATGAGGAAGCAAGACAAGATGGCCGAGGGAGTAGGAGCTAAGAAGAAAGGGCCAATGGATTCATATACTAGCTGCCAGGCGGGGGGCAGAGAGATGGAACCGCTGCCGACAACTAATCCTGTGACGAGTGTGGAGAACGGAGACAGGGTTGAATACCTGACCAATATAGTCCAAAGTGCCTTTTTATCCCTGAATGTGAAACTGGACGACATCGTAACGACCATAGGGACTCTGAAAACCAGAGTTGATAAACAAGACCTGAGACTAACTGAGGCAGAGAATAGACTTGGAACAACGGAAGACACAGTAGCACGACATGACCAAGACATTACCCAGCTCAGAGAGAACTTGAATAGGCTGCAGAACAAATGCGAGGATTTGGAATCACGCTCAAGAAGGAACAACGTACGCATAGTTGGGGTTCCGGAGTCATTCGGCAAAGACAAAATGGAAACATGAGTTGAGGCACTCCTCCAAACCCTTTTTGGAGCAAACCCCCTCTCCGATCACTTCTTAGTTGAAACTGCACACCGCACACTGGCCCCGGTGCCGAAACCTGGAGCGCCGCCCCGCACGATAATTGCAAGAATGCTCAATTATAGGGACAGAGACAGGATCCTTCGACTGGCACGGGAGCATGGGACACTACACTACGAGGAAATCCGTATACACATTTACCCGGATTTTGCCACCGGAGTCCAGGCGAGTCGTAGGTCATATGAGCCAGTTAAAAAACTCCTAAGAGCAAGACAAGTCCCATATGCACTAATATTCCCAGCCAAGTTACGAATCCAATACGGAGGAAAGGCACACTTCTTCGAGACGCCTGCTGCAGCCCAGGCCTATGTGGAGGCCACCATTCTGCGGCCTCCTAAAGGTTGCGGACCATACCATAACGGGAGACACCCACCTGCAGATGCAGACTGAAACCTAGCTACGAAACCCAACACATGCAAGTATCCCTCTGGTTTTGGAACTGCTTGGCCCCCATGAGGGCTCCAAGTAATGAGAAGCGGGCCGTGAGCCGGTCGGGTAGCCTCGTGATGCAATGTAGTACCCTCAGGAATGTTCCTAACAGTTGTCAGGGTCCATCATCAAGTTGGGGCAGATGATGTGGGTGGAGGGAGGGGTGGGGAGGGCGGAGATGTTTTGTACAATTGCAACCACCCAGACAAGTTTAAGTCTCGGGGAATAGCAAGTATGTTTGGAAGTTGTGTGTTAACTGAAACATGGTCTCGCAGGCACTGACGCCACTCAGATGTTAATAATTTGCATAATCAGGGTCGCTACAGTAAGCTACAATATGTTCGCATGGAAAATGGGGGATGGGTTAAAGATAAGACTAATGTCATGGAATGTTCGAGGCCTAAACAATCCAATGAAAGCCAGGAAGGTAGGCAACTATGTCACCAGGCATGGGCCACACATACTGATGGTGCAAGAAACGCACGCACAGAAATTGGTTAATGAGAACTTACTGGCTAAATGGGGTAAATTGCGATACTATACCAATTACTCCTCACAGTCCAGAGGTGTGTGCACCCTCATACACGACTTGCTGGGCTTTCTTGCAAGGGGCCACTTAGCGGACCCAATGCGAAGATATGTGCTGATCTGGGGGGAAATCGCGGGGAAACAAATAACCTTGGTGAATACCTATGGCCCCAACTTAGACGACCCTGATTTTACCTACAAATGCTTGAGATCCTTGCTAATCATGATGCAACCACTGTTATATGGGGGGGAGACTTCAATGTTGCGATAGACCAGGCCCTGGATAGGTCTTCCAAAGGGAACAGGCCGCCTCCCAGAGTAGCATTGACCTTGAAACAGATCCTCTCGCAATTGTCCCTGATTGATGCCTGGAGGGTACTCCATCCAACCAGCAAACAGTAAACATTCTACTCCTCTGTGCATGACAGTGAGTCATGTATATATTATTGGTTTGTGTCCTCAGACATGGCACCGGCGCTGCAAAATTGTGATATCTTGCCCCGTACGCTATCGGACCACTCCCCGGTTATATTGGAGATTATACTGAAAGAGGCCCCTAGACCGACGCGAAGATGGAGGATGCCTAGAGGTATACTTAGGGACCCAAATGTTGTCGAAACCCTACATGAGGAAATCGCTAACTTCTTTACAGACAATGTTGGGTCGGTAGCCCAAATATCAACAGTATGGGAAGCCTTTAAAGTCTGGGCGAGAGGGGCCTTGATATCCAAAACCGCTGGTCTATTGAAAGGCATACGCACGGAACTGGAGGGGGTGGAGAGGGAATTGAGCGAACTGGAAGAAATTTATAGCCACACACATAGTGGAGACACACTGGCCAAAATACATAAACTCCTTAGAGATTTTGACAAGTTAGCAATGTGGGAAATACAATACATAGCAGCCCCGACCCGGGCGCGCAGATAAGGTGAGGGTAATAAAGCAGGGAAAATGTTGGCCAACTTGGTCAAACAAGAGAAACAAGCAATCCCGATTGTCGTGATCCAAACGGCGCAGAATGAAATAATCACGAGTGAACAAGGAATTAATGACGAATTCATTAAATATTACAAAAATCTCTATACGAACAGAGATAGGAAATCCCCTTCTGAGATTAGGCACTACCTCGCGGCGCTAGACCTCCCCAAGCTCCCAGAGGATAGCAAATTGATACTAGAGCAGCCCGTTACAGCAGAAGAGCTTACCGAGGCAATCAAGGAGCTCACATCTGGCAAAGCGCCGGGCTCATTTGGACTGAGCGCTGAATTTTATAAAGAGTTTCGGGAGGAGCTGGTCCCAGTAATGTTGGAACTATGGGAGGAGGCCCTGGGTAAGCTAATACTGCCCCCCACAATGCGAGAGGCTATAATTACGGTATTGCGTAAACCGAGACGCCCGCCACAAGATATAGCATCGTATAGACCCTTATCCCTGATAAATGTGGACGCTAAAATCTTTGCGAAGGTGCTGCATGCTACCCTTTACACCCACGCTGATACATCCAGACCAAAGTGGGTTTATTCCCCGAAGGTCCACTGCCTTAAACCGGCGTAGGTTATTCAGCATAATGGCACAAATTAACCCAAACAAGCAAGCTGTGGCGGTGTCTCTTGACGCCGAGAAAGCGTTTGACTCAGTCTCCTGGGAATACCTCTTCTTGCTGCTTGAGGCGTTCGGAGTGGGCCCCCACTTCATCAAGTATGTCAAACTGCTATACACTGCCCCTGGGGCGAAAGTATGCACAAATAGAACCATATCTGAGATGTTCGAACTGGGCAGAGGAACCAGAAAGGGGTGTCCCTTCTCCCCCATTCTTTTCGCTTTAACAATAGAACCCATGGCAGCTGCAGTTCGGTTGAGACACAACAACAGGGGCATAACACTGAAAGGAGCCACCCAAATAATATCATTGTACGCGGACGACACGCTGCTTTATGTCCGTGAACCGGAAAAAAACATTGACCCCATCATGGCAGACATTAACGAATTTGCACAGTATTCCGGCTACACGATAAACAACTCCAAGTCAGAAATATTTCCGCTCACCCCTTCCACGGAAAGCCCCGCTCTGACATGCGGCCTCAAGTGGGCGGACCGAAACATTAGATACTTGGGGGTGTTGGTTTCAGGTAATAAGCAAACCCTTTATACGGACAATCATGATCTGGCAATGCAAACAATCAATACCAAACTACAGGTCTGGAGACACCTTCCAATTTCATTGCACGGCAGAATCGCAATCCTTAAAATGATAGTGCTCCCGAAACTGCTATACCTATTTGTAAATATCCCCATATGGCCTGGAAAGGAATTCTTCTCCAGGCTTAGGTCCATGGCGGTGTCGTTTCTCTGGAACGGGGGGGTGGCCAGGATCAGCTGGGAAAAGATGACAGAACCATATGAAACAGGGGGGATAGCGGCGCCAGATTTTGAGCTCTACTGCATAGTGGCACAGGCTCAGTTCGCAAGGCACTGGTATGATGATGTAGATAATTTACCACACACCTGGATAGAGGAGTACACCACTGCACCCACAGATGTCAAATCAGTCATTTATGATACAAGACACAGAGATGCATGTGAATTTGACCCTGTGAGCTGCACCGTCAGGGCCTGGGGGCGATATTTAAAAGACTGAATATAGAAGTGCCATATAACCCCGAGACTCCCCTTTGGAACTATCCAAACATCCCCCCTACATTTGACACCGGTATGCAGGAGGCCTGGCACCGGGACAGAGAGATGAAAGTGGGAGATAAGTATATAGAGGGGAAGTTCGCAACCCTTGATGTATTCACAAGAGGCATGGGAGGAGGCCCGCTCCGCATATTACAGTACTATAGAATGAGATCTGAATTATCAAGCATGCTGGCCGTCATTCCCTGATGAACCCACCTCCCACCCTTGCACACAACTGGTTACAACACAGGATGGGCTGGGTATCTCCAAATTGTATAAGGTAATACAGATCCACACTCCCACGGCCAACCGGGTGAAAGAGAAATGGGAAACAGATATGGAAATGCAAATACCTGATGACAAATGGGGCAGATATTGTGCTCTCACGAAAAAGGTATCCCTCAATGCGGGACTACACCAGATACAATTCAAGATTCTCAACAGGTTACACTAAACGCCTGCTAAGGTTGCTAAATTCACACCAGACGATTCAGGCAATTGTCCCAAATGTGGGATTCCGCAAGTGGGATCCCATCACATGTATTGGAAGTGCCCGGAAGTGGCGCGGTTCTGGGAGAAGGTGGCCGCCATGTTGACTGATGTCACACAGATTCCTCCGCATTTGTCTCCCCAAAAATATCTGTTCGGGGACATCGGTAAATGCTCGGAGAAAGTCAGAAGACTGCTTAATGTATCATGTATTATTGCTAAGAAATGTATATTGCAAGTATGGAAAAGCTCGAAGCACCCTACCATGGACACTTTCTTGCGAGAACTAACATACATCAATGAGTGTGAGGAACAATATGTGCTCACCCAACCCAGCACAAGCTGACCGAAGGACATCTGGGGCCCCTTTAGGACATATCTATGTGACATGCTTACGGACAGCGAAACAGATATGTGAACGATGAACTGCTTACCATGTGATGATGCTATTGCTGTAAATTGACCATGGAATGCATTAACTGAGTGGTGTTGTAACTGATGGGACCTTATTAAAAAGATGTTTTAAAAAAAAAAGAATGATGAAACATTCGTCTGCCACTGAGGCCTGCTCTAATTCACCCACCGGCATAGAATTGGGCGTCGCCGCCTCCACCACCAGTCGGACAAGTTTGTCTGCTTCCTCCGCACATCTGGACTGCAGGTTCTTTCCTTCACCCCTGGGATGTCTGGAGAGGTAATCAGCCGTATTATTGCTGCCCGGCTGGTACACCAGTGGCATGCCATACTCAAGTGGTTCCAACATCCAGCGCTCAATCCTCGCTGGTGGCTTGGAGGATGAACCTGCCAGGATGGGTAACAGGGGCTTGTGGACTGTGACCACCGTCACCGGCCTCCCCAGCACGTACAGTCTAAAATGCCGGCAGCCCATAAGACCGCCAGCGCCTCACGCTCAATCTGTGAGTACCTTTCTTCAATGTTTGATAAGGCTTTGCTGGCGTATGCTACAGGGCAGACCTCAAAATTAGCATCAACCTTGGTAAGCACTGCCCCGAGACCAAAAGGGCTTGTGTCGACCGCAATCTCTGACTGAAGGGCCGGATCAAAAAAAGCCATTGTGTCCTCAGCGGTGAGAGCCCCTTTTATGTCATCAAACGCTGCTTGCTCCAACGGCCCCCAGTGCCAGGAGACTTCTTTCTTCGTGAGAGCCCGCAGCAGGTCAGACCGGGAAACCAGGTTCTTGATGAACCGGCCACAATACGTGACCATTCCCAGAAAGCTCTACACTTCAGAGACATTTTCTGCCGGCCGGGCTCCCAAATGTCCTTCGCCTTCCTCGGGTCGGGTGATACTCCACCTTCCTTAAAGACGAATCCGAAGAACTCAATTGCGGTCTTAAGGAATTTGCACCTGTTGCGGTGCAGAGTGAGACCCAGAGATTGGAGGTGCTCAAACGTCTTTGCCAGCCTGTTCACATGCTCAGCCTCAGTCTTGGCAAACACCAAAATATTGTCATTAATGTTGAGTATGCCCTCCAGATCAGCGAAGGCCCCCCGGATAATATTCTGGAATACCTACGCAGAGGACAACACCCCAAAGCTGAGCCTCTTATACCGGTACAAACCACGGTGGGTGGTAAGCGTGGTAATATACCTTGAGTCTGGGTGGAGCACCACCTGCTGATATCCGGCCCACAGATCAAGTTTTGAAAAGAAACGGGCGCCTTGTAACTCGGTGATAATGTCATCAATGGTGGGTGACAGATGTCGTTCCCGCTTGATCGCTTAGTGGGGAGACGCATGTCCACACATATCCTGACCGAGTCAGGCTGCTTCGGCTTTCGTGCGATCACAATCAGGCAGACCCACGGAGTCGGACCCTCCACTTTTTCAATGATGTCAAGTCCGACCAAGTTGTCAAGCTCCTGATCAACTAGGTCCCGCAGATGGAATGGCACCCGCCGATGTCTCAAGGCAACAGGTTGGATGGAGTCATATATGTGCAATCTGACGGGGTCACCAGTCATCCGCCCAATTCCTTCGAACAGGCCCGAGTGCTTGTCCAACAACATCTGGATGTCCTCCACATACACAGAGTATGCAAAGGTGACGATCCCCAGGGCCGCCGCGCAGCTGCGTAAAGTGTTGCTGCTGATGGGTGTTACGTAGAATCTTGCTCGAATCTCTGACCCGCCATGCTTCACATTTGCCACGAAAGCACAGTCAAGCAGGATTGGCTGCGCCCCTCCAAACGTAAAGATGCGAGCCTTGGGCGTAGTGAGGCAAGGCCGGAGACTCCATAGCGTCATAATGTTCTTTTGCCATAACATTCACAGAGGCGCCAGTGTCCACAAGCACTGGAACTGATGACTCGTTGACCTGCATGTGGCATCTGGATTGTCACCTGGATTTTGGGTGCAGGACACCCACACTAGACACAAAGAAAACATTTTCTTCCTCTTCTTCGTCTCCGTCCAGAGTGGTGCCTTCCTATCCTTGGTCAACCTGGGCCACATTTGGTGGGCGTTGCTGGTGAAAGAACCCTGCTCGGACGGGACCCCTCGGGACAACAAGCGGTTTTGGGGCTTGACACATGTGGGCATAATGGTCAGCAGCACCGCAGCAGCTACACAACTTCCCCACTGCTGGACACTCCACCGGGTGCGGGAGGTCATACCTGCACTTCATGCACAAGTTAACCGCCCTGACCCTCTGTCACGCTGCCTGCCAGCTGGGCTCCTGGACCCTCTGCCCCAGCCCACTGCACAGATGTCCTCCACTTTGTTGGGGCGCACCCCAGCCTCCATGCGGGACGCCCGCAGCTCTGACACCTCTTGACACCGCCCCAATTCCAAGATGCGAGGGAGGGTGCTGCCAGGTTACCTTAGAAACTGTTGGCGCAGTTTGTCAGATGCACATCCTTGAATCAGCTGGTTTCTTATCATGGTATCAGGATTGTCCCAGGCACAGGGAACTGTTAGCCTGCGCAGCCTCCCATAGTATGTGTACAGCGTCTCGTCTTCCTTTTAGCGAGATGATCTCATGATAAATCGTTCATAATCAGCATTGGCAAGAGGCAGAAAATAGTTGTGAAGGGATTCCTTCACAGCAGCGTAAGAATTGTCCTGAGGCATTCATGCACTGCAGGCCCAGCACAATACAACAGGGTTGCCACCTTGCTATCATCGTTGGTTTACATGGTGGCCCTGAAGTACGTCTCCAACCTGTCCATCCACATTTTCCATCTGGGCCACAGACTGGAAGGAGCACCCGAAATATAAAATTCAGGCATTAGCTGTAGGGCACCCGGTGGTCTCATCACCGGCCATGGTGGCAGTGCTGGTGGCTTCTGGGGCACAGCCGCTGGGGGCTGCTGGACTGCCACTGGGCCGCAGCCTGGTAGTTGTTCATGGCAGCGAGCGCACAGGCACCCGACCCGCATTAGATGGGGCCGCAAACCACTCCTCCTCATCTTGCAGCGTAGATTTCACTCCCGTTCACTTGATAAATCACAGGCAAGCTGAAGTTCTCCACCGACAGTCAAAGCAGGGAAACACAAAAATTCTCCAGGGCCCCAATGGGGTGTTCCAGAGTGCACTGCACTAGGACAGTCATAATCCCACAGGCTACTGATGGACAGATTATATACAGTTAAAGTCTTAGGCCAGTGGCCCCAAAAATTGTGTTGGGTGGGCCCAGGGAACACAACAAAGGAAAAGCAGGCCTCCCCTGGCTCCTCACCTAAAAACTCTACGAAAATTTATGAAATCGTGACAAATTCACTCCAAAAAGCACATTAAGTGCCAGTAGCAGCTGTCCGCCGCTAGATTTTCCAAAAATTGGGCTTCGATGGCTCACCGTCACTCTAGAATCGAGCCGCGACCATCCTAGGCCCGGTTTATAAAATGGCCGCCAGCCGCGAGGTCTGCACCCCTTTCCGCAGCATTACGGAGGGTGAAATCATCATCAAAGCAAAAGATAATTACTGCTGCTTTCACCGCCGTGCCCGGATTGCAGATCCGTACTCGTCACCACAGTTACAATGCTCCAGTCCCCAGCAGAGTCCCCCATGAGCCCCGCCCAACTACAGACTCACTCTTCGGTTCAGGCTCCCCGGTCACACTGATGTGGCCGTGAACGCCCAGTTTATTTATACAGCACGCGGCGGAGTGCAACGTCACTCCTCTGCGGGCGTGCGCCCTTAAAGAGGCAGCATCACATCTATCACTCCTTTCCTGGGCAAACTCCTGGAAAAGCTGGCCATCTCCCAGCTAACTACTCTCTCGCTCATTCCTGAATGTCTATCCGCGATTCAGGAGTGGTGCGCCTCCAACGATCTCTGCTTTAATGCCAGTAAGACGGAGATCCTTCTCACTGGGACTCCTGCTCCCGCTTTCCCTACCTCACTCAGGCCACTCTCCTTGGGCCCTCTTCCTGCTCCTTCCGGTAAGGCAAAAAAACCTTGGTGTCATCTTCGACTACACTCTCTCCTTCTCTCCTCACATCATGGACCTTGCCAAGAAGGCCCACTACTAGCTGTACCTCCTCAGAGGTATTCTTCCTTTTCTCACTTTCCCCCAGAAGCTCACTGTTTCCAGAGCCCTGGTTCTCTCTAGGCTGGACTACTGCAACAGCCTCTTTCTCAATCTGCCTTCCTCTAGTCACCGCTCTCTCCAGCCAATCCAGAACAGGACTGCAAGACTTACTTGTCCATGGCCTCAAACCCAGGGACCGTATCTCTCCAGCCCTGAAATCTCTCTACTGGCTCCCGGTGGCCACAAGAATCAAGTTCAAGACCCTCTGCATCGTCCACAAGACCTTTTGGGGCCCGGGCCTGCAGTACAACCAAAGTACCTTCCTTCTCAAGCCCTTCGCTCAACTACCTCAAACTCTCTGAGGGTCAGTCGCTTCTCCAGGCATAGAGTGGAGGTAGATCTCTCTCCTCTGCAGGTGCCTCCTCTGGAACGGCCTCCCTGTCCCTCTCAAACTTGAGCTGGACCACCCAAAGTTCCAGAAGCAGCGCAAGACCTTCCTTTTCTCCTCGGTTTTCTCTCTCACCTGCTGACCTACCTATCAGCTGCACCAACTGGTTGCTTGGCTACCCCCAGAGTCTCAATGGGTACCAGGCTCCTCCATGATCAGTCTCCTCTGCACCTCCTCCGCGCCTACTGCGCACTAGGGGCTGAAACTGCAACCCTGCAGACCCCAGCCTCCTTGCCCTTAACCAGAGCCGCGCTTCCCTGGCTGCACCTACCCAGAGCAATACGGCCCTGATTGTATTTCTCCCTTCCCTCACCCTTAAACATCCCACCCTCTCCCCTCCCCCAGCACTTTGCGCTGTCGCATTGCAATGAATGACACAAGGCCTAGTAAGATCATTTGTCTGGCCTCCCTCTGTCTTCCCTCCCTTGTCTTGTCGGGCCTCCTCCCTTGTCTTGTCGGGCCTTGTAACACTTGTGTGCAGGCGCGTTATAAATGACTTATCATATCATATATCATATCATATAGCAAAAAGGTGTTTCCAGGTGCCACAAGACAAGAAAGGGGGTGGGGGGCAAGGGAGAAACAACAGTAACAAACTGTCCTACTAGGCCTTGTGCAATTCAGATCGTGCAAGTGCAGTAACAAAACGTGCAGTGGGGGGGAGCTGTGGAGGGGGTTCAGGGGGCGGTAAGTGTATAGTGGCTTGTCGATCTGTCAGGTACTAGGAGTCAGCAGAAGGATAACGTCACTTCCCAAAGTTCCTGGAGTTCACCCTGCGGGGCAAGAGCAAGGTCGGCTTTTAGGGAGACCCGGAAGGAAGACAGCGGGGCAAAAACAAGGGATGGCGGGAAATGTAGATTCCTCATGGTACCACTGCAAAAAGGAGCAGTTTGGTTACAGACGCATATGTCTTTAATCCAGTGATGTCCCTAGGTTCATGCTCCAAAAACATGTGATCACCCAGAAGAGGGTGGACGGACACGCAGCATCACTGGCAAGAACCTACAAATCCCCTGGCTCCCTCCTGACGTCCAAGAAAGAGGAATGACAGGAAATAACCTCAGAGGCCATGAGGAAAATCCGCTCACACTCGCTTACATGGCATGCTTTTCAGACAGAACCACTACCATGGAACACCTTAATATTGCGTGCTTTCTTTATATGCATTGCTTTGAAAAATGCACAAGCCACTTTATTCACAAAAGTGACCTGCACATTTCCAGGCAGCTATTCTGTAGCAAAGATAACGCCCTAACCAACCCCCCCCTTGCATAAATTAGTGTTGGGAGAAAATTCCCGGCACTCATTTGTGACACTCATTTATGACAGGTGCCCAGCACCCACAAGGAATTTGGCTTACTTTCAACATGACATTTTGATATAAGGGGAGGACGAGACCACCCACAATGTAAATCTTGAACCAGTGTTATTCAGGCTCGGACTGGCCTATAGGGCAGTACGGCAATGCCCAAAACAAAAATCACCAAATGCAAGTGTGGGCCTGTGCCCAAATGGGGACAAAACAGAAATCTTTCTGATTGGACTTCCCACAGTGCTCAACAAGCTCAACCAACAATATACAGCCTTCAACATTGACGGCACCATGTAACCCTATCTCGGTATCCATTAAAATACTAGGAGTCCACCTAGATGCCACCCTCTCTATGACATTGTCTCCTCCGCAGCCTACACGTCCAAGCTGATTAATGCTTCCAGAGCCTTACTTTCCCCTGACAGCTGCCTTACCATAGCACATGCCCTCATTGGTGCAAGACTGGACTACTGCAATGTACTATTCGCAGGAACCTCATCTCAAAACATTCTGAAGCTTCAAATCGTTCCACTCAACGCACTCTGAGCGGCACTCAACATTCCCAAAAGGGCTCACATCTCTGTTTCCAGAACAGCAGCCCACTGGCTGCCCATCCACGAACGCATCATCTTCAAGACCATGTCCATCACACACAAAAGCCTGCACAACACAGCACCCCATGCCTCCACCAGAAAATCACTAAAGCACAGTCATAGCACAGTCATCCAGACCCACCACGTCTATGTACGCAAACTGCCTACAACAGCCCAAAGTAAGACGCAAAAAAGCTGGAGGCTCCAGCTTCCCATTCATTGCAGCTAGACAATGGAATTCCCTCCCTCACTAAGAGTGGAATCATCATACTGGGCGTTATGGAAATCCCTGAAAACCTGGCTCCTTGCCTAAACATCCCTTCACACACTACACAGTTTTGCACTGCCTCCCCACACCTACTGTATGCTTTTTATGTTTTGTATGTCTCGCCTGCAAGTAACTGGTTCTCTGTAACATCACCTTGATGCCCTTGGGCTACTGGGCACTATAAAGGAAATAAATAAATCTAAAAACGGTATAGTTCCACCCTGATGTAGAGGAAAGAAGGGATGGACAATATGGTGGCTTTTGTGTCTAAAATGCTCTGCCCGTAAGAGCAGACATGCGAATCTATTTTCGAATATATGGAAGTCCTCCTTACTGAGTTACCACAAATCGCTAGTGTATATGCTTTGCGTCTGGACACAAAGACTGCCACCGCAAGACTGGCAGGATATGCGGCCAAGCCTCAAACACGTACCTGTACCATTCAACATGTGCCGGTGTGGAGGAACAGAAATGCAAACTGCTTGTCCCATCTACCAAAGACATTGAGCACATGGAATATAAGCGTGTTGTAGCCTCATTGGAACATGTGGTGAGTGGGAAAGAGATGGCCATGAAAATCACCATGCACTGCAAAGAGTGAGTATGTATGCGATAGAAGAAGGGCCAAATGAGCAAAAGTTTCCTGTACCGTCAGATAGAGGTGAGGCGCCATAGAATCCATGGGCAGAGCGGCGCCAGAGCCGAGGCATGCAGCCTGGCTTGGCTCTAAGAGCCACACACAAGTGGGAAAAAGATGCACACCTAGCCTCCTGCCTCCCCACCCTCACACACAAAACTAAAACATTTCTTCCTTCCTTCTCAACCACTACAACAAAACTCCCTAACAGGAAACCTGTATGCAGCATCCCAATTTTGGAAGCTATGTCTCATTTAATTTAAATAATTTGTCCATGATCACACACTTTCTGTAAAAGGGGATTTGAGACAAGGCTACACTTTAGACACTTGGCCACATATCTTAGAATCTCTATCAAATGCACATGTGGTTTAATGTGTACTTTAAATAGCTAAACTAATGCTCATGTTTCATATAGATTACAAAAGAGCACAAATCACATTATAAACCAACATGACAAATATATAAAACTGAAATAAAGTCGCTGTAGCCCGGAAAACACTTTACACCGTTATCTGCTTTATTAACAGTGATGTGACGTCCCAGGTAGGTTGTTCGCGCATGCGCGAGCCTCGTTTTGGGCCCGCGCATGCACAGGTTTAATAAACTGCGTACGACGGCAGTTGCCGCCGGGACGCGCAAGCAGCAACAGCGCGTCCCATGTCTCCTTGCATGCATGTGTGCGTGAGTGCATGTTTGAGCGCGTGTGTGGGCCACAGGAGGCCCGTGTGACCCCCACAACACCACAACTGGCGACGAGGCGGGAGACCGCCATAGTGCTGGCCTCACATTCACGGATGTGAAAGCTGGCAACGCCACGTCGGATGGAAGCACGGACCCGGCACGGACATTCCGGCAATTACAAAGGGCAAGCACACAGCAGTAGCGGCCTGAAAGGGTGCTCGTGCCCTGCTGTGTAAGTGCCACCGAACAATTTTTGGAACTTTTGGTCGCCCCAGAGCCCTGAGGACGATCTTCTCGACACAGACACCCCGTCAAGGAGTGCTGCAAGACACGACAAGGCGGTGGATTGGCCAGCAGCAATCTGAGGCACGTGCGAAATCAACTCCAGTCAGGTTTGCGGCCTCTGAGACATTAAGAGGTGCCTGTGCGACCTGTGACCATGGCTGAAAGCAAGGATGAAGGAGGAACTGCGGCAGTAGCGACGAGAGCACAACAAGGATCATTGCTACCAATGAAAGAATTTGATGCATCAGGTCCCCCGTCAAAGTTAGGTCCAAAGTGGTTGCTATGGATTAAGAAACTTGACATGTATTTCACGGCAACGGGGATAACTGATGACTACGCAAAAAGGGCGACTCTGTTGTATTCCGCAGGTCTGGACGTAATTCGCATATATGAATCTCTCAACCTGCAAGTTACCACATATGATGCCGTCAAAGCAGCATTGGAGAATCACTTCATACCACTTTCCAATGTTGATTTTGAGAGATTCCTATTCTGCGGGGAAAAACAGAAGGAAGAGGAATCCCTAGATCGATTTTGTGCCAGATTGCGGCTGATGGCCACCACGTGCCGATGGGACAATGAGGATTTGATGATACGTAATCAGGTCATCCAAGGGTGTCGATCCGGGAAATTACAGAGACAAATTCTGTGAGAGCCAGGATGGACCTTACAACAAATACTTGACAGCGGCAGAACGTATGAGCTCGCGGAAGCGCGAGGTGCCAGGATGGATGCGGCAGTGCGACCGGGCGCATCTGAAGATGCCTTTGCCATCAGCAAGCGGGCTGGATCGAAAGACAGGTGGGGTCCGAGAAAGGAAGGGACCCAAACATCATATGGGTCTAACATGATTTGTCAAGACTGTGGGTATGATTTGCCTCATTCGGAGGAGTGTCCAGCAAAATCAAGATCGTGTGGCAGGTGCAATGGACCGGGGCACTATGCGAGAATGTGTCGGGCCCCTGCTCCCGTCCCGGTGCAGAGAGGCCCGGCTAGAGCTCGGGGGAGTGGGTCAAGACGACAACGGAGCATCGCGGCCCTGGAGCAGGAGATGCAGAGACTACAGTGGGCCGAGGAGGAAGAGGAGGGCGAAGTGTTCTTCATTTCAAACATTGCCTCTGGAACTAAGAGAAAGAGGCAGCCCAAGTGTGTAGTGGACATTCAAGGAGTGCCGACACAAGAGCTAATTGACACCGGAGCATCGGTCTGCGTACTGGCGGAAGAGCACTATCAGAAAATTCCAGGCCCTCCCGTACTGGACAGGTCGACGGCGAAAATATTCACGTTCGGCGGATAAACTCCGCTGCCAATTAAGGGCGTGGTCGTAACCCCGGAATCCAAGGGGGAAAAAACTATCAGGGCAAGATTTTTTGTCACGGACGTGAGTCCCCATTCCCTACTCAGCTGTGCAGCAACCGAAGCACTGAACCTGGTACATTTTGCATACGAGGTGTATTTGACGGACATTGACTCACTGCTTGTCAAGTTTGGGGGCATTTTCGAAGGGGTCGGAAAGTTGAAGGCACCCCCTGTGCGTCTGCACATTGACGAGTCAATCCGGCCAACAGCCCTGAAGCATAGGCGGATCCCTTTCCATCTAAGGGAGAAGTTGGAGGAAGAGCTGTGGTTGCTCGTCAATATGGACATCATCGAGAGGGTGGAGGGGCCTACGCCCTGGGTGTCACCTATAGTGGTTGCACCCAAGCCGAAACAGCCCGGCACGGTGAGGATATGTGTAGATATGCGCCTCCCTAACGCCGCAATCAAAAGGGAGAGGCATTTGACGCCCACCCTGGATGACATTGTAGGGGAGTTGCAGGGGGCGAAGGTGTTCTCTAAGTTGGATCTGTGGGCTGGCTAACACCAGCTTGAGATCCATCCAGACTCGAGGTTCATCACCACTTTTACAACGCACGAGGGTCTCTACCAGTTCAAACGCCTGAGTTTTGGCATTTCATCGGCCGCCGAGGTGTTCCAAAACACCATCCGGGGAGCTCTGGCAGGCCTAAAAGGTGTGTTGAATATGAGTGACGATATTTTGGTGTTCGCCAGCTCTGAAGCTGAACACATGAAAAGGCTTGAGGACACACTCAAAAGACTGCACGATCTGGGTCTCACTCTACACCGTCAGAAGTGCGAATTCTTTAAAGACCGAATTGGGTTTTTCGGATTCATCTTTCACGCCGCCGGCGTGTCACCTGACCCGGCGAAGATCAGAGATATTCGTGAAGCGGCCGCGCCACAGTCTCCTACGGAGGTGAGGAGCTTCCTGGGTATGGTGACGTACTGCAGGCGTTTTATTAAGAGCTTGGCCTCGCTGGCGGAACCGCTCAGGGCTCTGACGCGGAATGATGTAGTATGGAAGTGGGAAGCTCGTGAACAAGAGGCATTTCAAGCCCTCAAAAATGCCCTGTCCGATGAAGACACGATGGCGTACTTCAATCCATCGGTGGAATCCGAGATCGTGGTGGATGCCAGCCCTGTAGGTGTGGGGGCGGTGTTGCTACAGCCTGATGAGAGAGGGGGCATGCGACCGATTGCATACGCAAGTAAGGCCCTTTCCAGTACGGAGATGAGGTACTCGCAGATTGAGTGGGAGGCCCTGGCCATCCTGTGGGGCTGCCGGCATTTCCACCTCTACATTTTGGGCAAGCCCGTCGTGGTAGTGACAGACCACAAACCGCTATTGCCTATATTGGTGGGAGTGTCATCAAAACCACCGCCGAGAATAGAGAGGTGGATGTTGGCCCTCATGGAGTATGGGGTACGGCTAATATACAGACCGGGGACCAACAACCCGGCGGACTATCTGTCGCAACATCCCAACAAGGAGAATACAGAAGCAGAGAGCGGTGAAGAGGATTGCCAAGGTTTGCTCTTTCAGGTGGTGGAGGGGGCACTGCCAATGGCTCTCTCGAGACTGGCCATAGCGACGGAATCCTCCAAGGATGAGGTCTTCGCCATCATCAAAGCCGCGGTGAGGAGCGGACATTGAAGGGAAGTGCTGCGCAACAACTCACGGCGCCACGAGGAGGCCCGGAGGGACCTACAAGCGCTCTGGCGAGTGAGAGACGAGCTATCTATCTCTGATGATGGACTCCTCCTCAGAGGGCAACACATTGTCATACCACAGGCGCTAAGGAAAAGGGTGTTGGAACTGGCGCACATTGGTCATCAGGGGGTTGTCAAAACCAAGGCGAGGTTGAGGCCCAAGGTCTGGTTTCCAGAGTTGGACGGTGAGGTGGAACAGTTTGTGAGAAGATGCCTGGCCTGCCAGGCGGCAACCCCAGGAGACAAGGCCCCGCCAATACGCTCCATGGAGCGCAGCACGAAGCCTTGGGGGACGGTGCATGTGGACTTTGGCTCGACGGGTCGAGGCATGTACTTTCTGGTGGCCGTAGACCAGTGGTCGAGGTACCCTGAGGTCGAGGTGGTGAAGTCGACGGCCACGGAATTCACCACCAGAGCGTTGGATAAAATGTTTGCGATGCACGGCTTCCCAGACATACTGTGTTCTGATAATGGACCCCCATTTACTGGGAGCCAGTTTGCTCATTTTCTCTGAGAAAGGGGGATACATCACTGCCGCGTGTCTCCGCTATGGCCACGAGCCAATGGAGAGGCCGAAAGAATGATGCGGACACTCAACAAAGTGCTGAGGATTTCAGCCAGTGGGGGTGAAAATCTGCGGACGAAGCTTGTGGCATTTTTGAGGGAGTATTGAGCAACGCCCCACCAGTCCGCGGGGGTTGCTCCCGCAGAGGCACTGTTTGGGCGGTGCCCGAGCGGAATGTTGCCAGAAATGGAGGGCAGAGGACCCGGGGTCATCGACGACGTGAAAGTGCAGGAGGAACGAGAGTTGCGCAACCAGAAGGAAAGCGAGAGGAGGGGTCTGCAAGAAATGGAAATGCAAGTTGGTGATTCGGTGCTCGTTCGTAATCGGCACCCGGAAGGCAAGTTGTCTCTACCCTTTGAACCTCGCCCCTGGAAGGTAACGCATGTAAAAGGGACCATGGTGACGGCAGCGTGTGAGCGGGGCACTGTCACCCGCAACCAGTCCTTCTTTAAGAAAATGGACATGCCGGAGGGAGCACAGACCCCGGGTGAGACTGGAGGCCCCGAAAGGAATCCCCGAGTGCATGAGGGTGTGCCAGCGAGTGAGAGCACTCCTGCTGGAGAGGGTGACCGACCCCTGCCGACGGTCCCGCCCCGGTATCCGGTCCGATGGGATCGCAATCCACCCGTTCGCCTCAAGGACTACGTCTTGGACTCAGGGGACTGAGCCGGCAGCAAGAGAGGCTGCTCCCGAGTGGCGAGCAAAAGTGATCATGTTTACCTGTTCTGGGGAGCCCAGGCACCCCTAGTGTTATACTGTTTCTCGTTAAAGAAAAAAAGGGATGTGACGTCCCAGGTAGGTCGTTCGCGCATGCGCGAGCCTCGTTTCGGGCCCACGCATGCGCAGGTTTAATAAACTGCATACGACGACAGTTGCCGCCGGGACGCGCAAGCAGCAACAGCGCGTCCCGGGTCTCCTTGCATGCATGTGTGCGTGAGTGCATGTTTGAGCGCGTGTGTGGGCCACAGGAGGCCCGTGTGACCCCCACAACACCACAAGTAATACAGATAATTACAACCACCCAGCCAACTGAGCCGCCTTCATCTTCTTAGCACACTGTTCATCTGACAAATTCGCTCTTCAACGTCACCCATCCGAGGACTGACCTTCTTGCAGTGGAGTTGGGGGTCTTCTTTTTTATCAACTTCTCCCCTCTGAAAGGAAAGGTCAGTTGCGAGAGGTAGCCACTCTGCCCGTCTGACGGACACAGTCAGTGGCAAGGGCCCACGTCTCGCCAAAGCAGTGGAAAAAGCCAAGGGCACAACACAAAAAACGACACTGGTATCTGGCTTGTAAACAGGCGGCAATGTCAGTCTGAGGCAGTAATCCATAAACAATTCCAGCCGAAAGAACAAAGGCCACTTCTTCCGGTAATAAATACTCTGGCACGGAAGCAGGTAGCGATCCAAATGCAGCAGCCGAGCAAAAACAGAGTAGAAGAGGGAAGGGAGCGAGAACACGGGAGCTAGAATGCCGGAAGAAAGTATAAACAAAAACAGGCGCAGCACGGAAGCAAGAAAAACACTAGCATCTAACCCAGTGACGTCCGATAGCATGCCTTGGAAATCTACATAGTGTGTCAGTCAATGGAGGGCGCCTCCATTGACTGACACACTACGTAGATGCCAGCAATGCCAGAAGTTCCAGGGCGGGCAGTACACCAGGCTTACCAGGATGGAGTCGGTGGTAACGGTGTATCAAAACGGCAGCCTTAACATACGAACACGGTTCCCAGGAGTTTTCTGATGATGAGTAACCTTTCCACCATACCAGATACTGCAGGCATCCCCTGCGATATCGGGAATCACAAATAGCAGCCAGCTCATATTCCTCAGTGTCCTTCTCAGCAGGTTTGGCACAAAGGAATCTTCTTCGTCCATGGTCACATGGTCATTAGGTAAATCGGTACATAACAGAGAGGCATGAAACACTGGATGTATTCTGCGGAGGGTCTTAGGTAATTGAAGCTTAAAGTAGGATGCAGTTTGTTGACCCATGTAACCAGGGCTGGTAATTGGGCCGGCTCTCGCCAGATCCGAGATCCGGCACCAGATGTGTAGCCGGATCTCGGGATCCGGCCACAGTCAGCCACCCCAAACCCCTGCTCTGCACTAGGGAGAAGAAAAAAAAGCGCACGCGTGACCCCATGCAAGAGGTCACAAGAAGAAGTGTCCTGAGCCACGACCCAGTTTATTTATTTATGCAATGTTTGTCGGATACATGGACCCGGATTATTTATTTATTTATGCAATGTATGTCACTTGCATCCGACAAACATTGCATAAATAAATAACTATACAGGTATCCGACATACATTGCATAAATAAATACCCCTATTAACATCACACATGATGCAGCCACCAACTGCTTTCAGAGGGGAGCTGCAGGAGCTGTGCTGGGTCTGGTTCAAGTAAAAGAAAACGTTGCTTATGACGAACAGAAATCACCCTGTTTGAATAGTACCTGAGGGGGAGTTTTCTAAAAATAAAATGGAATGCAAATTGTGCATTTAAAAGAATATTTACTCAGCAACACTGGTCACAACTATTGGCTATCGGCATAGGGAAGTAACTCATCACCAGGGCCATGGAAGTGGTTTAAAGTGGAATTGATATATAATTTGGAATAGAAGCAGCATTAAAGAAATTGCGCAGTTTGAAACTATTATTTTGGACATTTCCTTTGATCGGAGGTGAACTGCGAGCTCCTCCACCTTAAACCCGCCTCCTCAGGCACCGGCCCCCCCAAACTCCGCCCCCACCCCAAGCCTTGTGGGATCCCCCACCTATCTTGTTCCATCACTGCATGTAACAGAAAAGTCCAGTCAGGTTTTCAGAATAACCAGCACAATATGCATGTAATCTGCATTTAAAGTGTATTAGGTGTACAGTTATTTCATACACATTGATTTCGATATCATGAAACCTTGACAGCATTTTCCCCTTCTCTGGAAACACACATAGGTTGACCAGAAATCCGGAATTTCTTAGGACAGTCCCATAATGTAAATGTCTGTCTCGGGTCTCGGGGTTCTGGCACTGTTCAGCAATCAACATGCAAGTCCCAGTTTTGAAAGAGAGGGTCAGGGGAAGATGCCAGCTAGTGTTCACGCGTCCTTGCACACAGTTCCACAGCGGGGCACCCACTCTCTTTTCAACTTACCTCACTGCTGAACAGCAACAGCTGTGTGTAAAGAAATCATACATGCCCTTCCTCACCTTCACTTGTAAGTAAGTGCTTTTCGGGCCTCTTGTTACTGGTTACGCTTGCACTCATTCCCAAGGGTTTGACAGATATGCAGGGTGCTGCTCTGTGAAATCTAGTGATTCTGCGCAGGCGCGCAGGCAGACCTTTAGCCATCGATAGAAGCCAAGGTAGGGAAGCAAACACGTTGTGTGAGCTAGGGCCGCCTGGTATTACCCAAATGAATCGAAAAAAATAGAGCGAATGTTAGATTTGACCGAATTCGGTCACTACCATTAGTTCGAATTTTTTAGATCAATTTGGGTCTGAAAATACCGAACATGAAGAGCGGGGATTGTGGGGGTGTCTCCCGCTCCCCTTGTTTGGTATCTTGGGCCTTGGGGTTGTGGGCGTGTCCCCTGCATCCATAACATGGGCAGCGGAGGACAAAAATTGCTTGGGCACCTGATTTTTTAATGAGCAGTCAAAACTGAGGCCCGAGCAGTTACAATGCAGGCAGTGCAGCCGTGAACACAACTTTGCGGGCAGACAAACCACATCCGGCTGGCTGTGCAGTGCGGACAATGCTATCCAGGCACTGCTTCGAATATATAGTTTCGAATGCCAACGTTTTGAAAAAAAATGCATCGAAAAAATGTATTTTCTTTTGTAGGTAAAGGTTTTTTTTACTATAATGAGTTTTAAGGTGTAAAAAAACTGGGGTTTGAGGGGACCCCCATTAAAAAAAAGATTCATTTTTTCGTTGCATTTTTTTCCAGAAACTTTGCCATTCGAATCAATGATGATGGGGCATGGGCACAGGACGGGATGACGAATATGTGCTCAGTGCGGTAGGGCTTAGGATGTTCAACAAAACGACTACTTGGGACACAGAACACCTATTTAAGGGGGTAATTCATAGAATTTAGTGCACAAGTGATGCACGGGGCTGGCGCACAGTGTGCGCGTGTGAATCTCTGTAGCAGCCGCGTGCGTTAAAATCCATTTCCACGCACAGCGTATTCATGGATTTTAGCTACCAAAACCAGCCGTGGCGCACAGTGGCGCAGCGACCCTGCAGCAGCGCCAGTTACGCCCCCAAGAACGCCCCTCACGCAGGGAAAAGCCATCAAAATCCCCAATCCAGCGCAAAGGGCTGCGCTAGCGTGTACCAGCACGGCAAGCGGGGTATGTGTATTACTGGGGTTCGCGGGAAGTTTCACACGCGGTTGGCCCTGTGCGAGTGGGGTATGTGTATTACTGGGGTTCACGTGAAGTTTCACACGCGATTTCAGCAGGGTATGTGTATTTCGGGGGTGCGCAGGAAGTTTCACATGCGATAGGCCCTGTGCGAGTGGGGTACGTGTATTTTGGGGGTGCGTGGGAAGTTTCACATGCGATTTCAGCAGGGTACGTGTATTTCATGGGTGCGCAGGAAGTTTCACATGCCATTTCAGCAGGGTACGTGTATTTCAGGGGTGCGCGGGAAGTTTCACACGCAATTTCAGCAGGGTACGTGTATTTCAGGGGTGCGCGGGAAGTTTCACACGCGATTTCAGCAGGGTACGTGTATTTCAGGGGTGCGCGGGAAGTTTTACACGCGATTTCAGCAGGATACGTGTATTTCAGGGGTGCGTGGGAAGTTTTACACGCGATTCCAGCACGGTACGTGTATTTCAGGGGTGCGCGGGAAGTTTTACACGCCATCGGCCTGGGTACGTGTATTTCAGGGGTGCGCGGGAAGTTTCACACGCAATTTCAGCAGGGTACGTGTATTTCAGGGGTGCGCGGGAAGTTTTACACGCGATTTCAGCAGGGTACGTGTATTTCAGGGGTGCGTGGGAAGTTTTACACGCGATTCCAGCACGGTACGTGTATTTCAGGGGTGCGCGGGAAGTTTCACACGCGATTTCAGCAGGGTACGTGTATTTCAGGGGTGCGCGGGAAGTTTTACATGCGATTGGCCTGGTTACGTGTATTTCAGGGATGCGCTGGAAGTTTCACACGCAATTTCAGCAGGGTACGTGTATTTCAGGGGTGCGTGGGAAGTTTCACACGCAATTTCAGCAGGGTACGTGTATTTCAGGGGTGCGCGGGAAGTTTCACACGCGATTTCAGCAGGGTACGTGTATTTCAGGGGTGCGCGGGAAGTTTTACACGCGATTTCATCAGGATACGTGTATTTCAGGGGTGCGTGGGAAGTTTTACACGCGATTCCAGCACGGTACGTGTATTTCAGGGGTGCGCGGGAAGTTTTACACGCCATCGGCCTGGGTACGTGTATTTCAGGGGTGCGCGGGAAGTTTCACACGCAATTTCAGCAGGGTACGTGTATTTCAGGGGTGCGCGGGAAGTTTTACACGCGATTTCAGCAGGGTACGTGTATTTCAGGGGTGCGCGGGAAGTTTTACATGCGATTCCAGCACGGTACGTGTATTTCAGGGGTGCGTGGGAAGTTTTACACGCGATTGGCCTGGGTACGTGTATTTCAGGGGTGCGCGGGAAGTTTCACACTCGATTTCAGCAGGTTACGTGTATTTTAGGGGTGCGTGGGAAGTTTTACACGCGATTTCAGCAGGGTACGTGTATTTCACGTGTGCGCGGGAAGTTTCACACGCGATTTCAGCAGGGTACGTGTATTTCAGGGGTGCGCAGGAAGTTTTACACGCGATTGGCCTGGGTACGTGTATTTCAGGGGTGCGCTGGAAGTTTTACACGCTATTTTGCTGTCAGAGCGGGGAACGCATATTTCGGGGGTGCGCGGGGAGTCCTACATGTGAATTCGCAGTGTGGGTCCTCCCAGGTGTCCCCTCTACCTCCTCCACGGCCCCTGCAGGCAGCACACACCACAGGGGACTACCCTGCACCCCTGGTCATGTCCCCCAGCACCCCCCCAGCAGTGAGGGGCACCTGCCAGCAGGCCCCCACTCATGTCCCCCTGCACCCCCATCCCCCCAGCATTGACAGGTACCTGCCAGCAGGCCCCGACACATGTCCCCCAGCACCCCCACCCCCCAGCAGTCAGGGGCACCTGCCAGCAGGCCCCCACTCATTCCCTCTGCACCCCCACCCCCAGCAGTGAGGGACACCTGCCAGCAGGCCCCACTCATTTCCCCCTGCACCCCCCCACGCCCCCAGCATTGACAGGCACCTGCCAGTAGGCCCCGACACATGTCCCCCAGCCAACACGTCATCACAATCTAGATCCCTGGCTCTTGGAGGCGGGCCTGTTCTGGGGCTCTGAGGTCTCGCAGGGATAACGCCATGTCCACCTCCAACTCCCTGCGAATTCCCTCGAGGCACTCAGCCCGCCTCAGAGCCCTGCGCATGGAGTTCTCTGCCCTGACCATTGTGAGCCGTGCCTCCTCCGCCCGCCACCGCTCCGCACCTATCTGCTGGCCCAACCGCTGCCACACGGAAGACAATCCCATTCCAGGGTCCTCCTGCCCTCTGGCCGATGCCTGCCCCTCTGATGTAGATGGCCCCGAGCCATGATGCCTCCCACATTGAGCCTGCCGCTGCCTCCGACGCAACTGCCTCTGCCAGCACGACGGCATCCAGGCTGATGGAATCCACCAAACGCCGTCGTGCACGTGCCCTGCCCGATGATGCCGGCACATCCTCCATCTGCTGAGGTCCAGTTGCTGTGGTGTCCACCCCTGCTGGACCTCCGACTCCCGACTGTGGCAGGGATGGGATCCCCACCGAGCTGGCTGCGTTGGTCAGGGCAGGTCCGCAGGGGGCCCTGGTGGCATCTGGGCCGGAAGACGGCATGGAGAACGACTGGCGCATAGTCTCCACAGAGGAGGAGAGGGCCGCCAGAGTGGCCGACACATGTACAAAACCCCCGACCATGGACACTCCCAACTGGGCCAAGTTGGCACGCTGCTCTTCGTGAAGACGTGCGTGCTCCCCCCGGGAAGCACCCACGTCATCACGAATGTCACGCGTGCGCAACGCGACACCAATCAGGACCTTCTCCATACGTCCAGGGGTCCCCTCGTCCACAGGTAGAGGAGTGTCAGATGACATGGACATCCCCCCTACCTGCGGACGGGCCTGGGATGGGGCATCCCTGCTGGTGCATGGTGGTGCAGTCACAGTGTCAGGGACAGTGACATGCACAGGCCCCTCCACGGCGACCTGTGCTGCCTCCTGCCCCTGCCCCTGCCCCTGGACTGCACAACTTGCACCAGTGGTACCACCCCCTCCAGGCCCCATGTGCGGCTCAGTAGCGGCCTCCTCCTCCTCTGTGGAAACCACCAACCTGTCTGGCTCCACACCATCTTCTGCCGTTGCAAGCCCCTGTGGGGGCTAACCCACCCCTTCCGCTGCAGCCGTAGTGGCAGACACAGCACCAGTCCCCTCGGTCACGGACGATGGTAAATTCTGGGAGGGTGACTGGGCCTTGCGTTGCCGGCCGGTGGGGGCATCCCCGCCGCTTTGCTCCACAGCGCCGTCTCGGCCCTCTTCATCACTTGCCGCTGTGTAGAGGGAGACATAGAACACAAGCATCAGGGTACTGTACAATGGTCCCCTAGACAGGAAGCAATAGCAGATGAGTGGCACTGTCAAACATCACTTCCATCATGTCCCTCCACAACACATGGGTCAGTGCAGGCAAAACACATGCAGTAACAGGCATGGCACATGCAATGAACATTAGCATACATGTCCAAGGGACTCTTGAAACATACAATGCTGGTTTGAAACTCACATGCGTCATGGGTCATGCCTATCACATGCACACACTTCACCGTAGTTTCATCCATCTGGCCTTGTACACCCCAGACACAGTGGATACAAGGATGAGTAGGCTGCATCAGTGAATCTGAACATTGTCACAGACATGTGTCATGCATCCATGGCATTTACAAGTCACAGACACGCAAGTCAGACACACAGACATGGACACCATACATGTCTATGACCGCAGCACCCATCTCTCACACCCCATCCATGTCCAATAACAGAGACAGGCATGCATTAATGTGTGCATTCCGCATGCTGCTCCGCATGTTGCATTGTAACACATGCACCTACCATGTGGTTCACACATTACTGGTCTCACATGCATGACCATGATGTCCCTGCACACACACATACGTACATGGCCTATGTCAGACATACAGGCAAGTATCAGACAACCAGCACCCTGCAACATGCCCTGTCTCACACAGCAATGCTTGGCCACTTACCGCTCAACTCCAGACGGATCTGCCTCTGAAGGATCTGGGCATGGAGCGCTGGGGCTACGCATTGCAGGACCCTCATCTTGATGGTACTCATGCTGCCCCGGCCCCCCTCCACGAGGCGCCAGGCCTTTACGAGGGTACTGGACCTCAAGTCCTCCCAGCGCTTCTTGTCTTGCTTGATGTTGCAGATTGCCACACCCTCCGCGTTGATGGCAACCACAAAGTCGTCGCAGAACCTATCCCGTCCTTCCTTGTTGGCGCGTGATGTTCCGAAGAGGGCATCATAATGCCCCAGGACATGCTCCACCAGGACACCAACTTCCTTCTGACTAAAGCTTGTGGCCCTCTGCCCCTCTGGCTGGGGGTCACCAGTGGTCTCAGATGGTGTTTGCCCCGACATGGCGACCCCCGAGGCAGGCGTGGGTGGGCAACTGGGTCCTGGGGCTGGGCTGTGGAGCGATGGTATCCCAGTCTGGAGTCTTCTGTTCCAGCAGGGATGGACACAGCAACTGGACCCCTGCAGATGGCTGATGTGCAGGCACCAAATAGCAAGGCACGTGGGCAGCAGGCAGTCAGGCAGCAGCAGATGGCAGATGGGAGCGTGCTCGGGGCTCTGGGGGGGCAGGAAAATAGCCTTCAGGGCAGGAGCGTGGTCTTCCGTGTGTTTTTGCTTGGCCAGCTTGATACGGAGTGATTTGGCACGTGAAAAAATTGCACATCAGCGTGTAATTTGAGGAAAGGCCCTTAGCGCGTAAGCGCGTCAGCACACGTATGCGATTTCATTGGACCAAAGGCCCTTAGCGCGTAAGCGCGTCTGTGACGTATCGCGCACCAGCGTTGCCCTTTCGCGTGTAAAACTTCCCGCAAACCCCAGGAATACACGTACCCTGCTGAAATCGCGTGTGAAACTTCCCGCGCACCCCCGAAATACACATACCCCACTGCACAGGGCCCTTTCGCGTGTGAAACTTCCCGCGCACCCCCGAAATACACGTACCCTGCTGAAATCGCGTGTGTAACTTCCCGCACACCCCCGAAATACACGTACCCTGCTGAAATCATGTGTAAAACTTCACGTGAACCCCAGGAATATACTACCCCACTCAGTATATGCGTGCTTTTTATTTGTGCACACTTTTGTAATGCGCAGGGACGCTACCGCCTGCCTTAGTGTGACGGACGTGTTTAGGCCTGTGCGTGTCTTTGCCTATGCGCGGGTTTGCCCTATTCGATTCCATGTATACGTGTGGTTCGCGTGCGTGTGGGCGTTCCGTGTACTTCCCAGCAGTACTTCCCCTGTTACGCCTTCTTTTTCACGCGTTATTCCCCATTCCGCATGTTACGCCCCCTGTTCCGCCTACTTTTGTTGTGTGCTCTGCGCTATGTGCGCTTTCGCTGTGCTCTTAGCGCACGTTGTTTGGAGACGTGTGCGCCAGCGTGCGCCATGCACGGATTTGGTGCACAACCAGTGGAAAAGTAGCGCAGCGCCTTCCTTGAATCGCACACATGCGCGTGCGCTTGCTTTCTCACGCTTGCGCCTCCTTGCGCCTGCTTGCGCTGGGAATTCGGTGCACGTTTGTTCCATAAATCGGCCCCTTAGTCAGGGAAAAACAAACAGAAAATGTGGGTTTAGTTTTGTTGGAGCAGGAGCAGAGTTGGCATGGTGGGAGTCATTTATTTCAGATCTGTGGCACCACACTTGGGAAAGCACAACCTCAAAGCTAAATAAAACGTGAAACTATTGTACGTGGACCATGTCGAACGGGTATTAAAACAGTATCGGGCACAAAAAAAATGTAACCACATTGACAAAAAAATCACCATTTCAACAAACTGAGGAGTATCTGTGGGTTCATTTTTTGGGAAGAATTTGTGGGAAATACGGCATTTTAAAACACATTGGCTCAGGCCCATTATTTGAAACTTCCCACTTGCACAGAGCACTATTTCATACGGCTGCATTGACTCAGAACAATGTCCTGTGCTGACTTGTCAGCTGGCCCTTTGGGCATTGCCTTATTGACCTCTGGGCCAGTCCGAGCTTGCATGTATTAGACCTGAAGCAACGACAATACTCCTGATGGGGCCTCCGGAGATAGACAGTTCTGCAAGGGAGGCGCCTCACTCGTGATGTGCGTGCTGGAAGCCTGCACGCGTCCCGTTGTTTTGTTGGATGCATGTGGTCCTATGATCAACCGAGGCAGAGAGAGGACGATGGAATGGGTGAGAGCCGATTCGGGCTGCGTTATGCCGCTCCCTGACCTGCTCTTGATTTATGAGAGTTCTGAGAGCATGAGGGACGCCCTCAGGGTGTAAAAGGGCGGTGTGTGACTGGCCAAAGTTATTCATGTATCATTGTAGTAAAACCTGAAAGACATGTTCCACTGGGTGTCTGCCTAACACATGGCAATACTCCATAGCGAGCGTTAAAGAACAAAGAAAGGATGACCTTGTTTTGCACTATTTGGATTACTGATTGATAGAAGCCTGGCTCTACTTTTGTATTGAAGTAAAATTATATTTCTGAGATTAAATAATGTATGGGAATAATTATAATGCTTAGTGTTATTTAGAGTAGAACATTTCAGAATTGAAACAAATGCTTGTGTTGACTGACCCTAGTGAGATTTATATAGGCAGGTGAATCAGTTTTTGTAAAGATGTTTGCATCTGCTATACATATTTATGTGTTGATCGCCACGGTGTTAAGCTGGAGGCCAACTTGGTTGAAGCTACATTATTCTTTTTAATACATTTAGATGTTTGACTACCTCACTGTCTGTTCCTTGCCCAGAATTGATGGGTCGGATTGTATAAATGGGGATGTTATATTAGCATGTTATGTCAGCGTGAGCCTAGAAATCAAAAGATTTAAAATAAATAAATATTTCTACATCATTGACGGAGAACGTGGCACGGCTGCACAGAGGTGGAACTGCTGCTCCACACCTTGCACTGCTCGCAGGACTTGCCTGCCCTTATGCACACACAGATGTCATGTTTCACATTAATATGAATTACATGCGCTTTGTTGCTCAAAGTATCCAATGTCATTATTCTTCCTGCATCATCCAGGTAAAACAAGCCTCTAGACATCAAATCGCCATTTTCCGTGCAATAACCAGTGAATGAATTTGTCCACTGTAAATGACCACAGCAGGGGTAAATCAGGAACATCCTTGCTTTCAGAAAGCGGTAGATACTGTCTGAGACACTTTGCACGAAGGCATGCCTGATTATAAGTTTGGCAGAAATGGTAAAAAAGTGGTATTTGGAAATATTGCATGTTTTGCTGCTCTGCCAAAGTAAGAGATTCATGACTAAAACTGGTCATTTCCGCTTTCTTTTGTGTGGCAGCAATTATCACCACACAAAAGCATTACCTTCACGTCCCTATTCATCGTCCCAGTACTTAAGCTCTTCTTTTGTTGGCTCCACCCCTCCTTTGGAAGTATAAAATCCTCCTTACCCATGAGCCCTCAGTTAATACGAACCCTTTCCCCTTCCAGGGAGGGAGAGGAGGGACGTCCGTACTGGGACATTATCTCCACATCCTCTTCCTCGTCCCAGTTCTTACCTTTGAGATATACCAAAGCCAAGGCCATGGGGAATGGGGCCAAATGACCACAATAAACACTCCAAACACAAGTAGCTTGCTGAGTCACCCATCACCAATTTATTGTGCAGACCAACCCTAATCCAAGTCCCAATCATCGAGCCCCAGATTACAACACTCCCACCCCAAAAGATCTTGGCCTGGGACCCTTCATGTTCAGCTGGTAGTGATGAATACATGTGATAGGACTAGCCCATGTGGCTGCCCTACAGCTACCTTGCAGGGAAATTATCTGAGTGTTAGCTGAAGATGCTGGCAACCCTCTAGTGGATCTCCCCTGGATGGGACCCCTGGTATGTTGCTCTGTGTTATCTGTTAAGTGACTTCAATTCAGCACTCCAACTAAGTCAATGCCTAGTCTGGGATGCCCAAGGGCAGCCCTTATTTATATATTTTTATGACAAGTTCATAGATCTGGATGATAAACCCTTGTATAACGCCCCTCTCTTTGAATCCCCCTGACCTCACAGAGCCAAGAAGTAGGTTTGTTTTGCAATTTAAAAGATTTATTTGAAAGATTAAACAATATATATATCACACTTTTATGAATTAATATTTGATAGCACACTTATGAATATAATGTTGATCAACAATGGGTAATGTTACAATTGCACACTTTTTTCAATCAGTGAGGAGTTAGTATTGAAAGGATAAGGTAGTAGATAATACTTTTATGGTTTCAAGGAAATGCAATGATGGAAAGAATGCAGCACAGAAATACACTGATATGGTTTCAACAAGAGATAATATGATCACTTTTTCTTTTGACAATTCACTCCCCCCCCCCCTATGCAATATAAGGAGGTGGAAGGGGAACACGCAGTTTTCAGGAATACAATCAAATGCAATACAAATTCCAGTTCCCCCCAGCAAGCTTAGAGCAACTGGTATGCTTTAAAACAGGCAGAAATACTTTTAAATGTGATTTGCAATGAAGTGAAAAATATGCTAAAAATTTTAATTTAATTCCCTATAGGAGATTCAGGGTAGGTGACAGTTACTTTGAATTAGTTCAGGTCAACACTAGTAATTAATCAGGAATGATTATCAGATTGAAAACGAATTTCAGCAGTTGCAAGCAAAATACAGCTATTTTTGACAGGTGGAGAAATTGAGTCAAATTGCAATTCGTGGTACTTTTTCTAAGTGCGTCGATCGCGATTACGGAAAAACTATAAGGTTCTTAGCTTTAAAATGAAAGATAAATCTCGCTTCTAGGACGTGCGGGTCAAAAGATACGGACGATTAGTGGAGGTAGATTCTCAGAAATAAAGTAAGATTCAAATGACAAATGACACTTTCACAGGTTTGAAATCACAGAATGGACACACGATTTCTATGCAGTTCTAAATAGGTTGAAATGGATGGGATGAGATTATTTTAGACTAAGAGATTGGTTTGCACAGTTCTGGCTGGATACTCACAATATAAATTTGAAATAGGCCGTCAAGATCTGGTCAACAGGTTTAGACTGGACTTCTAGCGGGTGGTTCTGAAGTCACAGCTATCTGGGTCAGCTCTGCTCTGCTGGTCTGGATCTCTGGTGCAGGCAAAAGTTCTTGGCACTGCACAGCGGTCTGGTCTGGTCTGCAGTTCTGGATACAGCTCTGCTTTCTGGGTCTGGCTCTGGTTCTAGCCAGAATCAAACAGCTCACCCGGCTGTTGAATAGTTTGGTTAGGTGGCTGGATTCTGAGGCCTGCTGAGAAGGATTCAGCTTTTGGTTCAGGCCTCTCTGCTTCAGGTTCTGGAGTCTATCTGGAGTATATGGTCCTTCTGGATATTGTCTGGTCCGCCAAAGTGCTGCGCAAGAAAGTGGAAAGAGCAGTTCCTACCTGGGCTCAGTGGCTCTTTTTATGTCTTTTGAAAGTGGGTGGGAAGGCTAACTTTCTATGCCCAACCCACTAAGGATCCTGATAGGCTAGAGGATTTTCTGTCCTTTAACTGGATAACTGAGTTGTGAGTCAGAGTGATGCTACCCTTTTACAATCTATTGAAGAAACGCCCCTTTGCTTTTACTTAGAAAATTAATTTTTCATAACAAACAGGTTTCCCAGATACACACGTGATTCATAATACATATACACATCACAGATGAATTAAGACAGGTCTCTGTTCAAGGCCCATGTTCCTGTGAGCTTGGGTTCAGGAACGACAACATTTTGCGCTTTTAGTGGGTTTTGCGCTGGTCGGTTCGGCATCAAATCTTCCCCGGAGGTACACCCCCTCTCTGGGCACATTTCAATAAGTTTTCAATTTTCTGAGATAACCACAGTGTCTGTAATATTAATAATCGCGGGGTTCGGTCTCAGAACATCACACAGACTTGAGCTTAGTCTCAAATTGTGGGTACATTTCTCATATTAAGACTCCCCAAATTGTACATTTCTGTCAGCTTAATACAATATTAGCAATTTAATAAAACATACATTTGCTCTCAATTCAGTACACCCATTTGTTTGCCCCCGCCCCCGGGAACTTGCTTGACTCAGAGATCATGTATCTTGCCTTCCCCAGAGCAACTGTTGACAATTACACCTCAATCAGCATATCCCATTCAGCTAAAGGCATCCTTTGTCTGCTAGCAGGGCATCAGTCTAGGGTGCCACTCTGCATTTGGTTAACAGAAACCTGTGATTTCCTGCCTTCTTGTGTGGAGTTCTGAGGTGTGAAGGCTTCCCATGGACAGAAGGCCTCTTGAACTTTTAATTAAATCAGACTGCCTTCTAGTATAGGGCCCGGAAACAGTAGGTGTTAAGAATTCTCATTAACCAGCAAGGCTTTGAAGTCAGCTGGCTTAGGTTCCTTTTCAGCTCCTGAAATACCGGTCTCCTGTCAGAGTTTAGATCGCTAGCGCCGGTTAGTGTCAAGCGCCGGTACTGCCCCCATTTTTTTTGCATTTTGCAGCTGTCTTGTATTAATGCATTTCCAAAAAGGGGATTTTACTTGATGGCATATGATCCTTGCTAACATTGTATTGATGTGGATTTTGCAGTAGAATAATTTTGTGCCCATGATTTTAGCAATTTCTGACATTAATTAAAACGGATTTTGAACAGCACCATATTCCTTTGCACTGATTTCGCTCTGTGTGCAGCCAAAGGATAGGGTCTGTCAATGGTCTCCTGTATTAACTATGTTGCAATGTTTGAAATATGCATTTTGAGCTTGCATTCAGAGAAACAAAGGTGATTTCAAAGCACTTTTTGGGTAACAGGCACTGCTGTTTTTCCTTTGGCACCACGTTTCACTCATGCCGCTTCTGGCCCATCATGCTCGCACTGGTGGGTGGCAGGTCAGGCGACCATTTTGGTGTGCGCAAAACTGTGCGGTTTTCCTGGATTCTGGCGCAATGTGGGCTTTTCGGCCATCTTGGATTTCTAAGCCCACAGCACCAAATATTGCAGCATAATAATTCCAACATGGGTCAATACACCTGACATATCATTGGCCATCAGAATGAGAGTCCCTATTCATCTACTAATGGTAGCTGTTAAAGCCTTCTGCCCACATCACCACGTTGCCAATGTGTCTAGCATATGTGTACTGTTAGGAAAGATTTCATAATTGTATGTAATGTTCCCTCCATGTGTCACCCCCAAACATTTTGCTGCTGTTTAGACGCCATTGACTGACTTTGGCAGAGAAGCACAGCCTTCAGCTGCACTCTTCTGGGCCTTCTCTCACTTTCTATGGGGAAACTGACATGCCCTTAAGGCAGTCAGTACTGGGAGACTTTGTTTCCCTTAGTCCTTTCCTCATGTTGCAACTTTTGTGCAACATGTAACAAGTGTGCCATGTATCTCACCATACTTTTTATGAACTGTGCAGGTGTTTCATGGACAGGACTGGTGGCAGCTATCGTTTCGCATTATTTTGAACCCGTTTCTGCCATGTTAACCGTGTTAAACACGTTTGGCACAAATAGGTGGCCTCGCTCCAAAAAAGCCATGCCACAAGGTTCTTTGTCCTGTCCTTTGGCCATCTTGCCCTTCACCTTCCCCAGGTCGAGTCGACCCGGGCCAGTCCTTATTTGGTCATGCATTTTCTGGCAAAACGCAATGCTTTTGCGGGCTTCTGCATGCCTTGTGTGTGTGCCTCCAGGATGTGTGCTGGGATGTCTGTCCCCAATACACATCTTGGGTACCAGAGAGTCTGGAGTGTCCTGAATGCCTGGGACCACCGTGGTCTGTGATTGGTCCACGTATGGAGTGAGTGCTTGTGAGCAGATCTCCCATTGGGTCCTCTCCATTTTGGCATGAAGGGAACTTTGGATAAGAGGAGACTGAAAACACCACTACCAGGTCGATATCCTGAGTTCTCACTGAACAAAGGATAGGATCCAACTATCCTGCAACACGAAGCTGAGTCGAGGACCCGCTGTTGATCCGCTGGAAGGTTTGGCACCCGGAGCCCACTGTCGTCGCGTGGGACCCCTCTGCCTGTGATTGTACGAGAAGGTCTGCAAAGGCGCTTCGACCCATTGGAATAGTGGGACTAACTATTCTCGGCACCTTCACCAAAACCTGCAAGTAAGCTTTCTCGGAAGTGTCCCTGGGCTAACCAGTGGGTTGACCAGCTTATGCAGGACCTTTGCTCTCTCACCGCCGCCGTTTCGAGGAGGCCCTCGAAACTTGGTATACTGCTAGCTCTTTGTACACTTGTACACCCTCACACCAAATTTCGTACACTTGGCATTTCCAGGTCTGAAGTGAGACGAGTGCGCCAGGACCGGAGTAAACACGGTTACCCTGTTGCCCTGCTGCCCTGCTGCAGCAACGTCCTTTGCAATTCCTCTGCATTTGTGACCCTCTTGCCCCTGAAGCCTGCTGCATTGAAACTGGGTTGATTCATCCACCCGGAGCGGAGAAATCACCACTGTCCTGTTTGGGACTCATCGCTGTATCTCAGGAACTAAAAGGTGCCGAGACGTCCTTTTTGCCGCATTCGAACCTGCAAGCGAAGTGGACTGACCTGCTGAAGTTTGGGCCTGCTTGCGTCGGGGACCAGTGAGTACTCAATACCCCAAACGGTGGCCCCTAGTGCAAGGGCCCATTTTTATGCACACATGGCCCCTAAGGGCCCCTCTCCTTTCCACTGCTATTGTGAAATAGAGACTCCATCCGGAACTCTCAAACTGCCTCTGCCTTCAAGTGGAGGTCCTGCTTGAATAGTGGGAACTTGTTCTGCATCGCCTCATCCACCTTCCCGAGCTGCTAGAGACCCCTGAAGAGACCCCATTCTGCCCATTGGCACAACCGCGTGCACTTGCATTGGATGTACTATTGAGCACAAGGCTCCACTCTTCTTAGGGCTTGGACTGCCTCTTAGTTAGGTGTATTCTCGATGTTGAACTGGGCCTAAATATTACCTGCACTGCCTGTCTCCTTCCCATCTAGGTTGTCGACATATTTCGTGCAGTTAACCCTTTAGACCTCAATGGTCTTGTATATACGATGTATGGATTGTGATGTGTTGGTTTACTTAGTGTTACTGCAATTCTTTTGCTATGGTCTTGTTAGGGAGCATTCTCATAAATGGCTGATTTCCCTTACCTAATGAGTCCCTCAGCAGCTTTGCTGGATTTCTTGTATTTATTTTTTCCAATTGGTAAGGGTGTGAGCCTTTTGCCCACTCTTACATGTGTTTTGCCATGTGTGTTTCTAACATTTTGTGTGTTCTTGGGCTCTGGAGCCTCACCTACTCCATGAGCACCACGGTTTGTGTGTGTTACACAGCACCTTCAGTGCAGTGACACAGGGTTGTCTTTGAGACTTCCCACTGAATTTTTCTGGGGCTGACTACTGTCCCCCAGAAACATGTAAAGTTGCCATCAACTTTATGTAGTCACTTTAAACCACAGACCCAGTACACCCCATCTTACATAGAGTATTGGAAAGGGTTAACTCTTATTCCTTTTTGTCTGTGCCTCTTGGAGCTTTGTTTCGCTCCCTTAACATTAAGACTTGGCTCGTGGCAGTGGTAACTACCCTAACATTTCTACCGCGATTATCTTATATAAACGTGGTATTGTTTTAGGCTATTATATTAGCCTCGAACATAAATCCGCTTGACCAAATACATTTTATTTTGGTTCCGGCTGGGTTTCTTCGCCATTTCTTTTTGTTAAAGTCTTTCTCGTGTTTTTCTCTGCGCGCCAAACCGGGGATGATTCCTTTGTTTGCTGTCTTTTCGCAGGCTTCTGCAGAGAAGCCCTCCTTAAGGCACCTGAAAGTCTAGGGAGCAGGATGTGAGGGAGGGGTCTTCGGACCACTGCCATGGGTTCCCTTGGTAACCCAAGTCGCACTCCTGTTCGATTGGCTAAGGGGACTGTATAAAAAGCAGGTCTCTGGGACTGGAAAAGCAGAGTCGCTACTGGAACGAAAGAATCAATGAGGAACTGGACGAAGAGGACCCCTACAACGACTGAACCGCCCGGTGAAGCCCTGCTGCAGGTCTGAATTTTCGGAATCCGATGACAGAGAAGATCCTCCAGGAAACTTCTTCCCTTGAGCTGGTGGGACCAACCAGTTCGACCAAAACTGCAAGCCAGGACCCCTCCTCTGGTCGAATTTGCTGTACAGAGCTACAGTGGGCCAGATAGCCAGGAAGGTTGGACCCTGCTTGGGTTTTAAGCAGGGCACCTTTTATTTGTTGTTTTGGTCTGCTGCTGGCTTCTTCCCTGGGTGGCGCAGGACCCTCCAGTCTTCCTACTTCATGTCAGTCCGACAGCTGCTTCAGGAACCGTGAGCCGGCAGGAATCACCAGGAACGTCCGCCTCAGTTACAGCTCCCTCTCCGTTTCAAGGTACTGTGCAAATCTGGTTGCTCATTTCGTTCGTCCGCGGTAAACGTGTTTTAAATCTTTTGCCAATCCGAGGGCTTGTCCTTCTCTTCTCTTTGAACTAACTTTTCGACCAACCAACCTCGTCCGGAATCTGTGCCACGAACTTTACCGCGAACTACCCTGAACTGTGTGATCTTGAGCAAAATACTTTTGACCCATTCACTTTGGCCTAAGCCTTTTCTAGCTGATCCCCTCACTGTAGCTTCTCTTGTTCAAATTGCACTGAGTACTACCTGTTGGTTTGCCCATTTTCTTATAACTTTGTCTTTCCGTCCCTTTTAAATTGCTGGAGTGCCATTTTGCTCCCACTTCATTTTGTGAGCTTAACTTGTCTGGAATTTAAGGGAAGTGGTGTGGTGTATTTATGATTGTGATTTTTAACTTGCTTGTAATAGTGAAATGTCATACAACTGTTGAGTAAATAAATATATATTCTTTTACTTAGAAACCTTGAGTCAGTGTTTGCCTGAATCATAGTAATTGCTGTCCTTTGTGCAACTATTTGATACTGCTCACTTACTCTTGAGATAAGTCTGGCTGCTCTGCTACCACTTAAACTGTGTAGTATAGGCTTGTAACAAAGGTGAAATTTTACTGTCACTTGTAGTCTTAATTGTGTGTGGTGTTCCCAAAGGGTACTGCATATAATTCTGCCTAAAACTGGTGTACAGTGGTGAGGAAAAAAGTATAGTAATTTCACTTAGAGTGCTGCTATTACCTTGTTTCAACTAACCACAAGGCTAACATCACTAAAAGCAATCTTAATCATGTCTGATATGGAAAGCCACAGTCAGGAGACCCTCCTAAATTACACTGCTGATTATTTAAGAAACATGTGTAAAGAAAGGAAACTCTATGCCAAAGGCAAAATGAGAGAATTAGTTGAAAATTTGTTAAAGAACCAAAGTCTGGGGAGTGGGTCTGAAATGCCTGACTCTCTAGCAAATGTGGAAAGTATTGAGGATGATGCTATGTCTGTTAATGATGAGTTGGAAGAGGTAGATGTGTCTCTTAATGTAGGCCTCCCTGGCCCCTTGCCTGCTCAGCAACCTCAACCCTTGTCCACTGCGACCCCCACAGGTCCTACACTCAGTCCTGAATTCATTGCTCTAGAGAAAATGAGGCTTGAACTGGAATTCAAATGTTTAAATGCTCAAACTGAACAAAAACACCAAGAACTTAAGCTCAGAGAAATGGAGTTGAATCGTGAACTTGAAATGTAGAAATTGTCTCTTGAGAATGCTTCTCTCCCAGAGTCTTCCAGGTCTTCCAGTCCTTAGAGACCCCATATGCCTAAGGAAATTGATGGTATGTATGAGGTTAAGCTTGATATTTTGGATTGGTTGGCAATGTTTGACTATAAGCTTGGTATTCAAGGTCTTTCAGGGAATCAATTGCTTGCCTGGCTCTTCTCTAGGCTACCGACTGTTGCATATGATGTTTTGATGGAGTTGGGGGAGGTGGATAGGATGGATTATGAGTGTGTGAAACTAGCTTTAATTGCTAGATTTGGGAAGACCCCTTCCCAGTACCTTAGGAAGTTTAGGACCCTCAAAAAGCATGATGGTACCCCTTGGGCTACCTGGGTATGTGAGTGTTTGAATAATTTAGATGGTTGGATTAAGGGTTACAGAGTAAACACTTATGAAGGAATGTGAAATCTTGTTATGTTGGAGTCTATTTGTGATGTCTGCTCTCCTGAGCTCAGACAGCACTTGGCTGATTCTAAGGCGATAGATCCAAAGAAACTAGCTAAGGCTGCTGACTTGTGGGTTGCCAACAGGGCCACTCACAAGGATTCTGGGGCTACTCAGAAAAAGGATGAGGGGAAACAGCCAAAGAAAGACAACAAAGATAATTCTAACACCTCCAATCCAAAAGAGGGCCACAAACAGCAACATAAGGATAAACCACAAGGGAAATCAAATCAGGCTAGTGCACCACCTGGACCCACACCAGATGGAGGTCAGAGCAAACCCCCATTCATCAAAACATTTGGGAAATGTTATGTTTGTGGGTCAACTGACCATGTGAAAGGGGATCCCAGATATAAGGGTAAACCTTCAGGGGTTCACACTGTCTCCTTAGCCTTCTCCCCAGAGGAGGAAGTACCTATGGCAAGTGGAAACTTTCACATACTGGCCGATGAACCCATGAGAGTCTCAGCTAGTGTTTCTTTAGTGTCCCTGGTCTTGTGGGAAAAACAGAATTTAGATGTCTATAATTCCATCCCAGATAATACTAAAGAGTATTATAAAGATAGTGCTCTTGTGAATGGTCAGGAAACCCCTGCCATCAGAGACACTGGAGCCAGCATAACTGTGGTGGATGAATCATTTTTCAAGGTGGAGGATGTTGCGAAGGCACCCAAACGCCTCACCAAGTTAGCTGGAGGCCCTGTGAAAATGCTTCCCCAGTTACTAGGTCTCACCCAGTGTAATGATATGCCTGTCAAGATACCTGTTAGTGTGCAGAGTGAAGTGCCTGGGAGAGTCCTGTTAGGTAATGACCTTAAAACTCTTGAAGTTGTGTCAAGCACTGCCAGGCCTCCCAGTAAAAGGAAACAGGAGCTCACAAGGTCTGCAAAGGAGAGAACCTTGAAAGGCTCTCCAGAGGAGATGAAAGAATAAGCTATCACTCCCAGTCAACAGGAGTTGCTCACTGCTATTTCTAGAAAAACAGAGGCAAAGGTGAAACCCAAGACCTCCAGGAAAAAGTCAGACAGCACCCCTGTGCTACCAACAAGGTCATCACCAAGATTGTCCAAAGTCACACCTGTGACCTCTCCATCTGCCGAGGCAGAGTGTGAGGTGCAACCTTGTGTGGTTGAGCCAGCATCTGAAGAGTCAGATCTGGAAGGAGACACTGTCTTAGTTGGAGATCTTGACCCTGTTGACCATCCTGAGCTGCAGTCTTAACTGGCAGAAGGTGGACCCAACAGGGCAGACTTTAGCAAAGGACAGAGAGAGTGTCCTACTCTTGAAGGTCTTCGACGACAGGCTGCTAACCAACTTGATTGGCAAGAAGTTGGGGAGCACAGGTTGAGGTGTGAAGATGGCCTCTTCTACAGTGAACCGACTGAGTCTATCCATGGGGATGCAAACAAATTTTAGTCCCCTTGCTAACAGACTCCAGTTCCTACAGTTAGCCCATGAGATACCTTTGGCTGGTCACTTGAGCTTCAAGAAGACCAAGGAAAGGCTCTCTCTCTACTTCTACTGGCCTAATATGGGTTCAGAAGTTGACACATTCTGTAGGAGCTGTCACACTTGTCAAACCTCTGGCAAGAGTGGAGCCAAGAATGTGGCACCACGGGTGCCTCTCCCAGTGGTGGGAGTTCCTTTTGAGAGGGTGGGCATTGACATTGTCGATCCCCTTGACCCTCCCACATCTTCAGGGAACAGGTTTATCCTGGTTGTAGTAGATCATGCTACAAGATGCCCAGAAGCAATACCTATGAGAACTGTTATGGTGCAGGCTGTGGCTAAGGCTCTACTTGGAATTTTTACCAGAGTAGGGTTTACTAAGGAAGTGATATCCGACAGGGGATCTAACTTAATGTCCCACTACATGCAAGCCATGTGGAAAAACTGTGGTGTCACTTACAAGTTCTCTACAGCCTACCATCCACAGACAAATGGACTGGTAGAGAGGTTTAATCGTACTATGAAGAGCATGATAGGTGCTTTAGAGGAACCCCTTAAGAAAAAGTGGGACCTTCTACTGCCATGCCTTCTCTTTGCATATAGAGAAGTCCCTCAGGAGGGAGTGGGTTACAGTCCCTTTGAACCTCTCTATGGCCTTCAAGTCAGAGGTCCATTGGCCTTGATCAAGGAGGGGTTGGAGAGTGCTCCTTCCCCCAAGCCAGTCAGAGTGACTGACTATGTGATAGGTCTCCGGAGGAGAATGTCACACATGATGGCAGAAGCAAGTGATAACTTAAAAGCAGGTCAGACTCTGGTCAAACATTGGCATGACCAGAAGGCCAACATGGTTGAGTTTACTCAAGACCAGCCGGTATTAGTTATGGTGCCAACAAGGCAGAGGGCCTTGCAGGACAAGTGGATAGGACCCTTTAAGGTTGTGGGCAAACTTGGAGAGGTGAACGATCTGGTGGACTTAGGCAGACCTAAGGAGGCTCCCAGAGTCTTTCACACCAACCGTTTAAAGGCTTATGTCTCGAGACCAGAAGTGGGAGCTTTGCTTCTAGCTTCAGCTCAAGAGGAAGAGGAGAGTGAACCTCTACCTGACCTGCTCAGAGGCCAACCTTTAGATGAATATATAGGATTAATCTCTCTTCTCAACTGACTTCTGAACAACAGGAGGAGTTCAAAGTTCTGTTGAATCAGTTTGCCTCCCTGATTTCACTTTCACCAGGCTTGACCACTTGGGGCCAGCATGATATTCTCACTGGTGACTGTTTACCTGTCAAAAGCAGGGGGTACAGAATGTCAGAACATGTGAGATCCCACATCAAAGAAGAGGTCAACAAGATGCTTGATCTCGGGGTTATAGAGTCCTCTACAAGTCCATGGTCTAGTCCAGTTGTTCCAGTACCAAAGGCAGGATCCAAGGAGTGTGGACTATAGAGCTCTAAATGCAGTCACTAAGACTGATGCCCATCCTTTGCCAAGGACAGATGAACTGGTGGATAGACTTGGTTCAGCCAAGTACCTCAGTACATATGATCTAACCTCAAGCTATTGGCAAATAGCCCTGACAGACCATGCCAAGGAGAAAATTGCATTCTCCACCCCAGCAGGCCTCTACCAGTTTAAGAGAAAAGCAAAGTTCCTGTAGGTAATAGGAACTCCCGTCCCCTGCACACCATTCAGTAGTGGAAAGTTAACTTTCCAAACAAATCTCAATATTTTCCCTAATTCAATATGTTTGATATATCTACATATCCAAGTTTTTTTTAGCTGCAGTCAGAGTACACAAAAAACAATTGCAGAAATTCATTCAAAATGCTCAAATTATTTTACTGATGATGATTTTCAGTGTTTCACAAAATAAATTTGTTATCATTGTTTACTTGAGTTCCATTCACTCAGTAAATAAATTCAGCTTAGCAGTTAATCATAACACTCTTAGAGAATTCAAAAACAATATGTTTACTAATGAGCTCAACACGTTTCGAGAGATTTCCCTCTCTTCTTCAGGAGCAAAAAATAATTTCTAAATAATACAGCAATTAATATTTTCAACAATTCTTAATTACAAAATTAAACCTTTCCTTTTGACTAATATGTCCCCAAGGTGTTTCTTATTGTTTTGTAACAACTATTCCGTTGTGAAATCATGGAAACGTCATCTATTCTTGTTGTCACAAGTTCATCGATGGTAATCTGTGAATAATAGGATATATGTGTTAGTAATTTAATGGATCAATAAATGTTGTGATGTTTCAAACTCCCATAAGTTTAAAAACTGTACCTGTATGTTCATATATTCTGCGATCTGAATGGGAAGCCTGGTCCAGATTTCAAAAAGAATTTCCAGTTTATAGAGACTTGGAAGTAGGTGGCCTAAAAAGGTAAGTATTAACACTATGGTTATCCGTGTTTCATGCACTTACTATAAATTAATAGTAAAACTGTCAAGCAAACTCACCAATTCGCACTTGCCATTTTGCTCACACTTCATTTTGTGAGCTTAACTTGTCTGGACTTTAAGGGAAGTGGTGTGGTGTATTTATAATTTTGATTTTTAACTTGCTTATAATAGAGGAATGTTATACAACTGTTGAGCAAATAAATATATATTCTTTTACTTAGAAAGCTTGAGTCAGTGTTTGCCTGAATCATAGTAATTGCTGTCCTTTGTGTAACTATTTGTTATTGCTCACTTACTCTTGAGATAAGTCTGGCGGCTCTGCTACTGCTACCAGTTTAACTGTGTAGTACAGGCTTGTACCAAAGGTGCAAGTTTACTGTCACTTGTAGTCTTAATTGTGTGTGGTGTTCCTTAAGAGTACTGCATATAATTCTGCCTAACAGGTCTATGTTACAAAGGCCTTGTAATAAATGTGTCTATATTTATGATATAACACCTGTCTGGAGTAATTTGTAAGTGTCCTTGCTCTGTGTGCTCATTGAGGTCTTTCAGTCACCCTCACCCCTCCTGACACTTTGGGGGTAATTCATAGAATACACGTACCCCGCTGTATGGGGAGTCTCACACGCGATTGGCACGGGGTACGTGGATAACTGGGGTTCGCGGGAAGTTTCACACGCGATTGGAGCAGGGTACGTGTATTTCGGGGGTGCGTGGGATGTATCACACGCGATCGGCCCTGTGCGAGTGGGGTACGTGTATTTTGGGGGTACGTGGGAAGTTTCACATGCGATTGGAGCAGGGTATGTGTATTTCGGGGGTGCGCGGGAAGTTTCACATGCGATAGGCCTTGTGCGAGTGGGGTATGTGTATTTTGGGGGTACACGGGAAGTTTCACACACGATTGGAGCAGGGTATGTGTATTTCGGGGGGGTTCGCGGGAAGTTTCACACGCGATAGGCCCTGTGCGAGTGGGGTACATGTATTTCGGGGGTACGTGGGAAGTTTCACACGCGATTGGAGCAGGGTATGTGTATTTCGGGGGTACGCAGGAAGCTTCACACACGATAAGCCCTGTGCGAGTGGGGTACGTGTATTTTGGGGGTGCGCAGGAAGTTTAACACGCGATAGGCCCTGTGCGAGTGGGGTATGTGTATTTCGGGTGTGCGCGGGAAGTTTCACACACGATGGCCCTGTGCGAGTGGAGTACGTGTATTTCGGGGTTGCGCGGAAGTTTCACACGCGATTGGAGCAGGGTACATGTATTTCGGGGGTGCACGGGAAGTTTCACACGCGATTGGAGCAGGGTACATGTATTTTGGGGGTGCGTGGGAAGTTTCACACATAATAGGCTTTGTGCGAGTGGGGTACGTGTATTTCGGGGGTTTGCGGGAAGTTTCACACGCGATAGGCCCTGTGCAGTGGGGTACGTGTATTCCTGGGGTGCATGGGAAGTTTCACACGCAATTTCGTTGTCAGAGCGGGGTACGTGTATCCAGTGGGTTGCGTGTGGTGTCCCACACATGAATTAGCACTGTAGGTCCTCCCAGGTGTCCCCTCTACCCCCTCCACGGCACCTGCAGGGAGCCCACACCACAGGGGACTACCCAGCATCCCTGGTCATGTGCCGCAGGCAGTCCATCCACCATGGGCATGCCCCCCAGCCATGCCACATGTCAACTTGCACTAGTGATCACCAACTCATGTCCCCCAGCACCCCCACCCCCCAGCATTCAGGGGCACCTGCCAGCAGGCCTCCACACATGTCCCCCAGCACCCCCACCCCCCAGCAGTCAGGGGCACCTGCCAGCAGGGCCCCACACATGTCCCCCAGCACCCCCACCCCCTAGCAGTCAGGGGCACCTGCCAGCAGGCCGCCACACATGTCCCCCAGCACCCCCACCCCCCAGCAGTCAGGGGCTCCTGCCAGCAGGCCCCCACACATGTCCCCCAGCACCTCCACCCCCCAGCATTCAGGGGCACCTGCCAGCAGGCCCCCACACATGTCTCCCAGCACCCCCACCCCCCAGCAGTCAGGGACACCTGCCAGCAGGCCCTCTACATGTCCCCCAGCACCCCCACCCCCAGCATTCAGAAGCACCTGCCAGAAGGCCCCCACTCATGTCCCCCAGCACCCCCACTCCCCAGCAGTCAGGGGCACCTACCAGCAGGCCCCCACACATGTCCCCCAGCACCCCCACCCCCCAGCATTCAGGGGCACATGCCAGCAGGCCCCCACTCATGTCCCACACATGTCCCCCAGCACCCCCACCCCCCAGCATTCAGGGGCACCTGCCAGCAGGCCCCCACTCATGGCCCCCTGCCCCCACATCATGACGATCCTCAATCATGGGCCTTATGGCCAGCCACATCACACCCCACGCCACCCCAGCCCAAAGACCCAACCAAGTATTGCATCCACCCACATAGAAATGCCCATTACATGATACAACCCGAATGGCAAGTATGTAAATGAACACATGTCCGTCACACACACACAATGGGTGCAAGTGAATGTGAAAACCCACATCATGATATGCATGAAATCAATGAGAGAATACCACACATCGAAGTATGGAACAAAAATGTATTGAACCCAAAATGAATGTAATGAAAAGAAAACACACAATAATGTGAAGAAGAAATATAAGGCAGCATGTCCGGAAAATAATCAAAAATATGAAATCAGAATCCAAAGAAATCCAAATGAAAATGTGTCCAAAGTCTCAGTCCAACAAAGCAAATCCAAGGGAAAAAAATAAGTGAAATCCATTGCTCCATGGTGAAATGAAAAAAAAAAAGACAAATCCACTGTTCAACTATATACAAATCACCAATCCAGGGTCCATGAGCCCAACAAATGAAATGAAACCTACAAAAAAGACTACCTAATAAAGAACTATATACAAAAACGTGGTGCATTGTCCAAGTGCCCCAAAATAAACAAAAACAGAAAGGAAACCTAACACTATCAGTGTAAAACCTGCGGTATGCAATTCTTCTACCACCATTTTGAATGCTATTGTGCCAAATGCTATGCCACATGTGTCCACTACCTCTGAAAATGAACCCCCCAGTGGCAAATCTGTGTTGTGTATCTCCCCTAACACCCAGAGCGCAGCCCCCCCCTCCACCTCACCCTCTTTCATCATGAACCCCCCCCCAGCCACTACTGAACCCCACCTGAAAGGCGCCATGATTAACGCTAGGTCCATCAATGCCCACGCTCTAGACATCAACGACCTCCTAACCTCCCAGGACTTGGATCTACTCATGATCTCAGAAACATGGCTACATGAGGCCTCCGGCCCCGCGCTCTCCCTCGCCCTACCCCCTGGCTACTCCATTACTAGACAAGATCGCCTCTCCAAAGGTGGAGGTGTAGAAATTATTGCCAAAGACTGCCTCTCTATCAGAAAGGTAGAGAAATCCCTGACCAACAACAACAGCGACTACTTCCAAGTCAAAATAACCCTCTCTCCCCACTGCACCATTACTGTACACACTGTCTACCGCCCACCAGGCCCAACAGGAGACTTTCAAGCCTCTCTCATCCACCTCCTCTCTGACAACCTCAAAAAACAGTCTAAAGCCATTCTCCTTGGGGATGTCAACCTAGGGCTCCGGGATAGCAAGGACGTAGCAGCCAAATCCCTTGACTCTGCCCTCAATGCTCTAGGCTACAAGAACACCATCCTGAGCCCAACTCACACCCAGGGCAGAACACTCGACTGGATAGCACAGCACAACTGCCCACTCATCATCACAGGAAACAATCCCACCCCATGGTCTGACCACCACATCATCACCTTTAGCATCCTCACCACTAGCTCCCCTGCTGCCCCCTCACCTAAACCGCTCCCACCCTGCCTCGCCAGAAGCTCCCGCCAGCTCACGAAGGAAAGGCTACTGCTCTTCCTCCAAGGCCCAGCCTTCAGACCACCTTTTTCATCAGACCCAGAAACACTCGCAACAACCTATGATGTTGCCATTAAAGCAGCTATCAACTCCATTGCCCCTCTCAAACCTCGCAAATCCAAACCCACTACCCACTCCAACTCTTGGTTCACCCCTGACCTCCTCACACTCCGAAATGAGAAAAAAGCCGCACTCACACAGTGGCAAACGTCCCACTCTGAAAAAGACAAGATGATCTTTAAAGCCCTATCCACCAAATACAAAAAGGCAATCACCCAAGCAAAGGCCAAATCCTTTGAATACAGAATCTCGGAAGCCCAATCTAGCACAAAAGAAATCTTCGACATTTTCAGGGAGCTCGAGACACCCACTCCCGCCCCCCAGAATTTCATCAAAGACAAAGACTGGTGTGATGAAATACAAACGGCCATGCTAACCAAATTAAGCCTCCTCAAAAACAAAATACTAGCCACTAAACAAGCCTTACCCAATAAGCATATCCCCTTCCCACCACCTGCCCCGGATCCCCCCCTACCCTTCTCCTTCAAACCCATTCAGGAAAAAGACATCATCAACATGATGAGGAACATCAAACCCTCTAACTGCAAAGGCGATGCATGCCCAGCCTCCATTATCAAAGACTGCACGGAAGCGCTAGCTCCCTTCCTAACAGCCTTTGTGAATGCCTCCTTGACCACAGGGAAAGTCCCCGCCTCCCTCAAGGAAGCTTGGGTACGCCCTCTTTTGAAAAAGCCAACTCTCGATCCCACCTCACCAAACAATTACAGACCCATCACCACTGTCCCATTCCTCCTCAAAATACTGGACAAAGCAGCCTACCTGCAGGCCCAGCACTTCATTGAAGAGAACAAACTCCTTGGACTCCGCCAATCTGGCTTCCGCCCCAGACACGGGACCGAAACCGCCCTACTTGACCTGAAAAACCAGATGGACGATGCTAGAGACTTGGGTAAACCAGCACTTCTCCTACTCCTTGACCTATCCGCGGCCTTCGACCTCGTGGATCATAGTGTCTTATGCCACCACCTTTCCTCCACTGCCAAATTCTCCACAGCCTGGATCACCTCTTTCTTACAAGACAGAACCATGCAAGTATTCTCTGACCTAGCCGCCGCATCACCAACCATTATACTTTGTGGTGTACCCCAAGGCTCCTGTCTCTCCCCCACCCTATACAACATCTTCACACGACCCCTCTTCCTCATCCTCGACGCTATGGGCATATCCTACCCCAACTACGCCGACGACACGCAGATCCTCCTCACTCTCACAGGGAACTATGACACTGACTCCCTGACCCTCAACAACCTCTACAACACCATCCAAGCCTGGATGGCAGACAACGGTCTATGCCTCAACTCTGACAAGACAGAACTCCTCCTGATAGGTTCCCCCGACACACTAAAAAATCTAATTCAATTCAAATGCCCAATTCAGCCACTTCACCATTGACTCCATTAAAATTCCGGTCTCCGACTCTGTCAAAACTCTGGGAGTCTACCTGGACTCCAGCCTATCCATGGATAGACAAGTCAGCGCAATAGCCTCAGCAGCTGCATATCATGCCAAACTTATCAACGCAGTCAGACCCTTTCTCTCCAAAGAGAACTGCACCAACATAGCCAGAGCCATCACCGGCTCTAGGCTAGACTACTGCAACGTACTCTTTCTAGGAACCTCCAACAAAAACTTAGAGAGACTACAAGTAATACATAACAATGCTCTCGGGCCGCCCAAGGCATTGCTAAAAGAGAACACATCTCTGAAGCCAGAAAACTAGCCCACTGGCTCCCAATAAAGGAAAGGATCGTATTCAAAGCCCTGACACTGACCCACAAGTGCATTCACCTCACTGCTCCAGCATACCTCTCTCAAAGGATCCACCCCGTCTCCACTACCAGGCCAACCAGATCACCATACACCAACATGCTCTCGGTGCCACTAGTAAAAAGAGTAAAAGCGGGCGGATCCAGCTTCCCCTATCTAGCGCCCACTCACTGGAATGCCCTACCTCCCACTATCCGAGGGGAGGCCTCCCTCACCACCTTCCGCAAAACTCTTAAAACTACCCTCTTCACATAAGACCCGACACACCAGCACGAATACTTATCATATATGTTGTAATATACGTCCCAATGCAATATCTGTAACAACAGTATGATATCTTGTAGTATTCATAATGTGTTATCAATCGCTTTCATGCCTGTGCCATGTAACTAAGTTATTGCAAGTAACAGCGCCTCAATGCCCCTGGGCTTCTTGCGCGCTATATAAATATAAATAAATAAATAAACTATATGCAATGGCGGCGGGCAAGTCCTGCGGCTCACTCTGTGCTGTCCCGGGCCAGGGCATCATCGAACTCCATGTCGATGTCCCGGGGACGGGCCTCTGCCCTAGCCCCGAGGTCTCGCAGGGAGGCACTCATGGCCTGTTCCAACTCCCTGCGAGTTGCCTCGAGGCACTCTGCCCGCCTCAACGCCCGACGCATAGAGAACTCCACCCTGACCATGGTGAGCCGCGCCTCTTCCGCCCGCCGCCGCACCGCATCTATCCGCTGGCCCACCTGCTGCCATACGGAAGACACTCCCATTCCTGGGTCCTCCTGCCCTCTGGCCAATGCCTGCCGCTCTGATGTTGATGGCCCCGAGCCATCATTGCTCCCACCTACAGCCTGCTCCTGCTGCTGCTGCTGTCCATGTGCCCTGTCCGATGGTGCCTGCACATCCTCCATCAGCTGGCCTCCAGTTGTGGTGTCCACCCCTGCTGGACTGCCGACTCCCGACTGTGGCAGGGATGTGAGCTCCACCAAGCTGGCAGTGTTGGTCGGGCCAGGTCCAGAGGGGGCCCTGGTGGAATCTGGGCCGGAAGATGGCAGAGAGAACGACTGGCGCATAGTCTCCACAGAGGAGGAGAGGTCCACCAGAGTGGCCGACACATGCAGGAACCCACCGACCAGGGCCCCTCCCAAAAGTGCCACGTCGCAACGCTGATATTGGTGATGGCGTGCGTTCTCCGCCCAGGAAGAACGCACGTCATCACGAATCTCACGCGTGCGCAACGAGACACCAATCAGGACGGAGCCCATACGTTCATGGGACCCCTCGTCCACAGGTAGTGGAGAGGCAGATGACATGGCACTCTTCCCTACCTGCGGACGGGCCTGGGACGGGGCATCCCTGCTGGTGCATTGTGGTGCAGTCACAGGGTCAAGGACAGGGACATGCACAGGCCCCTCCGCGGTGACCTGTGCTGCCTCCTGACCCTGGCCCTGGACTGCACCACTTGCACCAGTGGTACTACCCCCACCAGGCCCCATGTGCGGCTCAGTAGCAGGCTCCTCCTCCTCTGTGGAGACCACCAACCTGGATGTCTCTGTACCGTCTTCCGCCATTGCAAGCCCCTGTGGGGGCTCACCCGGCCCTTCCGCCATAGCAGTAGTGGCAGACGTGGCACCAGCCCCCTTGCTCCCGGATGATGGCAAGTCCTGGGAGGGTGGCTGGGCCTTGCGTCGCAGCCCGGTGGAGGCATCCCCGCCGCTTGGCTCCACAGCGCCATCTCCGCCCTCTTCTTCACTTGACGCTGCGTAGAGGGAGACATAGAACACAAGCATCAGGGTACAGTACAACATTCCCCTAGACAGGAAGCAATAACACATAAGTTGCAGTGTCTAACGTCAATTCCGTCCTGTCCCTCCACAACACATGGGTGAATGCACGCAACACAGATTCACGAACAGGCACGGCGCCGGCAATCAACATCAGCATCCATGTACAAGGGCCTCTATTAACCAAAATCTTGTCTTCAGACTCACATGCATCATGGCTCACACTGATCCCATGCACACACATCACCAGCATGTCATGCATCATGCCTTGCACAACACAGACACAGTGGATAGACACAGTGCATACAACGGTGACCGCACTGCATGAGTGAATGTACACATCATCAGAGACATGTGTCATGAATCCATGGCGTACCTAAGTCAAACACACACTTCTCAGACACACACACATGTGCACCATACATGCACATGACAGCAGCACCCATCCCTCACACCCCCCCCATGTGCAAGAACAGACACTGGCCTGCTTTCATGTGTGCATTAGCCATACAGCTACCCATGTTGCATTGGAACTCATGCACCAACCATGTGGTTCACACATTACTGGTCTCACATGCATGACCATGATGTCCATGCACACACACATCCATACATGGCCTATGTCACACATACAGGCAAGTATCAGACTACCAGCACACTGCAACATGCCCTGTCTCACACACCAATGCTTGGCCACTTACCGCTCAACTCCAGACGGGTCTTCCTCTGCAGGATCTGGGCATGGAGCGCTGGGCCTACGCGATCCAGGACCCTCAGCTGGATGTCACTCATGCTGACCCGGCCCCCCTCCGTGAGGCGCCGGGCCTTGTAGAGGGTCCTGGACATCAAGTCCTCCCAGCGCTTCTTGACGTGCTTGATGTCGCGGGTTGCCACACCCTCCGTGTTGATGGCAACCACTACGTCGTCCCAGATCCTCTCCCGTCCTTCCTTGTTGGTGCGTGATGTTCCAAAGAGGGCATCAAAATGCCCCAGGACATGCTCCACCAGGACACCAACTTCCTTCACACTGAAGCTGGTGGTCCTCTGCCTTACTGGCTAGGGGTCGCCAGTGGTCTCAGATGGTGTTTGCCACGACATGGCGACCCCCGAGACAGGCGTGGGTGGGCAACTGGGTCCTGGGGCTGGGCTGTGGAGCGATGGTATCCCAGTCGGGAGTCTTTTGTTCCAGCAGGGGTGGACACAGCAACTGGAACCCTGGCTGACGTGCAGGCACCAAATAACAGGGCACGTTGGCAGCAGGCAGGCAGCAGCAGATGGCAGGTGGGAGCATGCTCGGGGCTATGGGGGGCAGTCATTCGGCCTTCTGGGCAGGAGCGTGGTCTTCCGTGTGTTGTTGCGTGGCCAGCTTGATACGGAGTGATTTGGCAGGTGAAATAATTGCACGTCAGCCTGTAATTGGAGGAAAAGCACACGTACGCCATGTCATTGGACCAAAGGCCCTTAGCGCGTAAGCGCTTCTGTGACGTTACACGCGCAGGCGTTTTCCTCCTGACATGGGCATAGCGGTCCAGCGCGCGTGAAAAAACTGCACGTCCGCGTGTGAATGCGTGTAATATGAGGAAAGGGCATACGCGCGTAAGTGACGTGACGCGTGCAGGCGTTTCCCTCAGCACGGGTTAAAGGTGAGCGGGGCCAGCAGTTCGCTGTACGTGCCTTTCGTGGAGACCGACGTGTGTTCCTGCTTCGTGTTGTTTCGTGCGCCATCACAACTTCACAGCTATCAAGGACGTATCTCTTCTTTTGGCGGGGGTATTGGCTACGCGTGTTTTTCTGCGTCGCGCTGGCCAGACGGTGAGTCGCGCACGCTATTTTTCCCACTGCGGTGCCCCTGTGTATCGCACCCATTTTCGAGGTCATAGTAGCCTGCGTGTCCCACGCGTATGCGTTTTTCTTGTTACTGGGTGCCACAGCGTACTGCGGGAGGTTGATTACACGCACGTAGGCTGCAGGGTTGCGTGCAAGGTTTTACTGCAGTTTTGGGGTGCCTGAGCATTGCGTGACCCGTCACTACATCACCGGGGTCACATACAGCCTTGCAGGTGCAGGGGGGCTGTTAACATCTTGCATCCCACACCCTTCACCCCAATTGCCCAGGTCAATTGTGGAGTACACCTCCCATTGGCACTACTCCATCTGTGCCAGCACTACTACATCTGTGCCATGGTTGGGAGGCAACCAAAGGTGAGGGGCGCCTCAGCTGGGCGTCCTCCTCGTGGCGGGCGTGGTCGGGGACATGGCCGGGTTGACCAGGGAGTAGGGGGACTCCAGCGTGTCCAGGGTGGCCGCAGAGGGGGAAGAGGCAGGGGTGCGCCACTTGAGCACGATGTTGTGCCAGGTGTCGGTGCAGTCATGCCACCACCCCTGTGGTTTCCGAGAGATGCAGCTCTGCATCCTGCACTGGCGCCCGTGTGACCCGGCAGTCAGTTTCATCGACTGCCACGGGCCCAAGGGTAGTGGTAGCTGCAGGTGCAGCTGTGGACACCACCACCCAGGCTCAGAGTCTGCCAGCGCAGGTTGCGTTGGCACTTGAAGTGCCCTTGGAAGATTTCGAACAGGCCAGGAGGGAAACCGTAGGGGCACGGAGGGCTGCCCTGACCAAGACACGTGTCCCTGGGGCAGTTATGTCATCTGCTGGCCCGAACAGCCGGGTGTTGGCAAGTGCAGGGGCAGATGCACCCAACAAAACCCCGGTTGTGAGTCTGCCAACCAGGACAGTTGCGGTCAATGACCCTGCCACAGCGGATGTTGCTGCGCAGGGTCCATTAGAGGGCACCCAGCTGCCACTGACACAAGTCAGGCCTTTGGCCGTCCCTCCACCTGCCACTCCCTTGGCTCAATCCACCGAAGCCACTGGCCATACTGATCAGGGCGGCATTAGCCAGCCAGGGTCTGCGCCACTATCCAAGAGGAGGAAGGTTGCACCTGCAGCACAGGCTGGGACCCCACACACAGCCACGACCTCCGGCACGTCGAGGAAGAAGCCTTTCTGCAAACAGGAACTGGACTTCCTCGTGGACTACGTGCGGGACCACAGCCGTGACATGCTAGTGGGTGCTAATTGTCAGACTACGGCTGCCCACCGTAATACCCACTGGAAGCAAGTTGCGGAACATGTGAGTGCATTCGGCCATGAGGGGTGCACCGCAAAAGAGTGCAAAAAGCGTTGGAATTACCTCAAACGCAGCGCTACGGCTAAGCGTGCCTCAAATTACAACTTGACTCTGGTGACTGGCGGTGGGCCTGCACCAGAGGAGGAAGACCTCACTCCGCATGAGTCACTCGTTGCGGAGTTCATACCATCTGAATCGGTCGAAGGAGAGAGAGAGATGCCGGACTTTGATGCCCAGTCCAGTGAGTGTTGATGCGTGTTTGTTCAGGACGTATGTGTTTTACTTGTGTGATGTGTTGTGCATGACTGCCACTACATGTCACGTGTACATGGTTTTGATGTGAAAGTAATGCAATGTTTCCCTGATGCATGTCTACTCTGCTGGATGGTGGACATGTGGAGCAGACGGGGACTGTCCGCCTCACCATTATTGCACCCTACTTACATGCTGGTTACCAGTATGCCCCTCCGGTCCATGTTCCAGCTCACTGGCACTTCTGCATGTAGTGTGGGGTATCCTTCCTCTCAGCCCAGGGACTATGCATAGCATGACTGACGTGCATGTGTTCTCTGCCTGCAAGCGGGTACTCAGTGTAGGCATGCTCCCTTGCCCCTCAACCCCCCGCTCTGCACATCAATTCCATCTTAGCACTGGTCTGCTACAATATTTCCGTTGGGTACTTCCCTGTTCATGCCTCCTGTGTACATGCTAACATCCAGCGGCCAATCTGCCAGACATATGCTGTGTGGTACATCCTTAGTAGTTGATGCAGGGTGTCTCACATGGACTGTGCAGAGGTCAGATTCCCCGCAGGGACATGAGTGCCCATTCATGCTCCATGTGCATTCCACGCATGCCCACATGTGTCCATGACTGGATGATCACTGTAATACAAGTCCTGGATGACCTACATTGCATGGCATTTCATCTGCCTTCTCATGTCAACTGTGGCTCAGTACTGCGTTGCACACATGTTTAGTGTCTGACAATCTGTTTGGGTCACAGGCCTCAGCTTGTTTAATGGCCAATGACTCTGTCCAACTGGTGTAGTGTCTTCTTCACACGTGGGTGTACTCCAGAGGTTTCATCATGTGTCCTGCTTACTGTCCCATCATCATGTGCTGTGTTGTCACTTGACTCACATGATGCTGTTGATGCTAGTCAACACTGTCTGTCAATACACAGGTCTATGGTCAGCCTTTTGATACCATGCTAGGCATCTCTGCTTTTGCACTTGGGGGGAGGGGTGGTTTGCTTGTAGACATGCTACCCATTGAATGCACATTGCACGTGATGCCTGAAGTTAACCTTGCACTGCCTTCACATTTTCTGACACACACCATGAAGTCCTTGTACATTACATGTAGATAGTGAGTAACATACATATTTGCTGCACTGCATAGACCCACTTCAGTGCAAACTGCCACCTTTCCACAGGTCTAGTCACAGAAGCAATTTCAAGTTTACCCAGCATGCATGCCAGGTTCTATTTTGTGTGTCACATGTCTGCCTGATGTGTTTGGTGTCGGTGTGTGTGTGTGTAGTGTGCTTCTACATGTGTAGCGATCTTTTTCCTCTCTATTTTTCAGGTGATGACGCAATGGAGCCGGAGGATGTGTTGTCATGCCAGGCACAGGGTTGTTATCACTACATCAACCCAGCACAAGTGGGGGCCGTGGGGTGGTAGGCCATGAAAAACCCCCAAGTGCTACAGTCCATCTTGTCTCTGGCTGCCTATGAGTCCATCCCTGATGAACACTCTGACGACCATGTCGAGTTGGATGAGCATCAGGTCCATATGTCAGGGGTGAGTGATTCTGATGTGGACACTCCTCTGTCCGCGACACCTGCACTGAGGGGTCAGACAGTCTTGGAACTTCTGCCCTTGGTGGATCGGGACGCAGGGTCACCCTCCACACCAGTCACTGATGTGCCTGGGACATCACGTCGATGGGGGCATGTAGTCGTGCAGCCGCGGGCAGTGCCAACACAACCAGGACACCCAGTCCTTGGGTCCCGCAGGGGTCAAGCCCAGCAACGCGGTCACTGCGCACAACTGCTGTATACTGAGTGGGAGCAAGACATGACTGCCAATTCTGAATGCCAGGTGGCAGCAATGGAGAACATCGCTGAGAGCATGGAGCGTGTGGCCCGATCTGTGCTCCTCCCTGCTAGGCAGGTGCTTCTCCAGCAGTAGGCGGCACGGTCCATGGCCCGCTCACTCAGGCTGGGCATGGCGGCCTCAGACAGGGCATGCCAGGCTGAAATGTTGTCTCTGCGTGAAGCAATTGCTGCTCACGCAGAGGCACACATGGAGGCCCTGAGGGAGGAGTATGCTTCCCTCAGATCCACTCTGGGTGTCCTTCTGATGTCCCAGAGGGAGCGGGCGAGGAGAGCTTTGCACAGCTTGAGCGTACCATCTCAGCTGAGCTACATGCTTGCCGAGAGGTGCAGCGGTTGTCCAGCCAGGCCTTGCAAGAGGAAGCACGTGTATCACGGGAGGTTCTGCATGCAGATCTACGTGTCATCGCCACACAGAACCAGGCTCACCCGTCCGGCAGACTTGCTGCCGACGAGGGGCAAGCTGCGGCTAGGCGTGGTCATGCTCCTGTGCCACGTCCTCCTTTCCAGGAAGAGCCAGACTCGGACAACAATCTATCTCCCACATAGGTCGGGCTGTGCAGGCGTTGAGCCCATGGAGGTTTTTATTTTTCCTCAGCATCATCGCATGTGGGTGTTGAGCAGCAACCTGTACCTCCCCCCTCCTGGGTGCCTCCCCCACCGGGTCGTATGTGGCCATTTTTGATTTTTCTTTTAGTTTAGTTAGTTAAGTTTCTGTTTGATAGTTTAAATAGGTAATGTAGGTTTTTCATAGTTAGTGTAATTAGTTAATATAGTTTAAAATTGCTTGTCTATTGTGCTTTCATGTGACGGTGTGGTGCTTTGTGGCTTTTGAAAGCATCCACTGTCTGTTCCAGCTGGGCCCTTCAAGCTTGTCTTGTGTATGCGTTTGCTGTTTGGGGTCCTTGACTCACATATGCCACTCCTGCTTCCCTTATCCATGGGCTCGCAAGAATGGTTCGGTGTAACAGCCTATTACACAAGGGCTTTGGACTGTCATATATGTGGCATGTCTGCGGCTGTGGAACTTGTTTTGACACCCCTAGTGGGGACGATTGGGGTGTAATTGACCACTGTTCTTCTTTTGCTAGATGGGGTGTTTCATGATTCATGTGTAAATTCATTGCTATGCATTGTGTAGTATGTTTCTTATCTTTACTGTACATGTGCTTGTTGCAATTCATGCCGTAGATAGTGTGTTCCATACTTTGGCTGTGAAAGACGGACTGATGGTGTGGTTTCTGATGTACGTCTCTGACATGGTCCAGTCATGAAATGCCTGAAGAGACACACACAGATGAATCTAAAGCATTAATCATGTGTTTCATGGCCTTTCTGCAGGGGGATGAGCCTCCAGACCACCTTTGCCAGGAGACATGGGCCATTCGGACTTCTGGAATCTGGACACATTTGGTGGTGCCGACATACGCATGTGTGCGCAAGCAGAGGCACAGGCATTGTGATCATACATCCGAAAACTGCTGATGTGTTTCAGGGGACTCCAGGCAAGGTGAGCAGCACAGGGGGTCACAACACAGCAAACCTTCCACCAGGCCAGTTGCACATGCATGCTTAGTAGCAGCACTGACGGCGAGCTTGGACAAATATTGGTGTTGAAGCACACAATACAGCTCAGATGTGTTAGTGGACTGATGGCTAGTTGATAGCAAACGTTGTCTGGGGCACCTGCAGGGGCTGTGGCACATACCCTCCGGTCCACCATGGGCCATTGAGGCACTTGTATTAGCTATGTAGTGTTCCGAGACATGGAAAGAAGCAGCTCACAGGGACAACAGCAAGGGACATACTCGGGTGCAGTGCATTTAATTTCCGAGTTGAATTTGCAACATGCACTGCCTACTTTATTTTGGTCATGGTGGTACACGACTTGTTCTGAAGTCATACTTTGCTTGCGTCTGTCTGCTTACCCAGGGTACATTGCATGTTGTGTGAATCGTGACACATTGGTGTTTCATTTGCCATGCACCCAGCGTCGCCCGACTTACTGCATTGACTGTGTATGAACCATCAGAGGGGTAATGTTACGTATGGGTAAGAGGCATTCACACAAGATTGTCTATATGTAGAGTAGTTTGTTACTTTGGGGCATATTTGGTGGTGTGTTTGTGTGTTTTGGGCACGCACAGATTATTAACTGTGGCTCTCTTTGCAGCATTGTACTGCTCCTGTTACCGGCCCTGAGAGTGCGCAGGCAGGAGGCCAGCACTCACCCCAGAGATACGTTTCTCTTTGACTTGCATTTGAGTAATTTGCTGCTATGTGCATGATGAACAAGTTTGGTCTAATTGTGTATGTGTTAATGTGAGTACTACATTTTTGTGCATTCCCTACTTTCCCGTGTCAATCCTACTCCCCTCTCCTGCCCCTCATTCCGGTTATCCAGTATGCCAATGCCTGTCCCGACTGCATATCCCTGACCCTCCTTCCCCACCAGGGTCTCAGAGGCCTGTGTGAGTTTGACCTTGCAGGCAGCCAGACCATTGTGGGGGTGGTTGGTTTGTGCTACTCCTGCGCTTATACACGGGAGCTGTGACAGTACACATCCGTTGTGACATTGTTTTACTGTGCTACCTTGGTTGTTAACATCATTGTGGTAGTACTTGGCCTTTGTGGTGTACTGATACTTCAAGTCATCTACTGGAGGCTGTTCTGGTTTGTTTTCCTGCCTGCAGGCTATTTGCTTGGCTTCTGTGTTGGCCTGCTATGAGTTCTCTTGGATTTGGTGCTTTTGCAAATCAAGGTGGACTCTGAGGGTGCTGGCAACTTTTTACACACAAGGTGGAAGATGGTGACAAAGGGGAAGGGTGATCCTGTGGCTAGATGAAATTAAAGGATGAGGTTGAATAACCCAGGTGCAGTTGTTCAGTGGGTCGTGGTGATTTGTGAGGGGGGGGGGGTGTTTTGTTGTTGATAGTTGCTTTGCCCTGCAGTGTGATGGGCACCCTGACATTGTAATTGTGGTATCCTATGTACATGATGTATTCTGCTGATCAATGGCTGTTCATGTGTTGTGTTTACCTTTCAGGTGTGAGGGGATAGTTGTGGTTTGACATGCTGGGGTGTACACATGGTGAATGTTCACATGTGATGTGTAGAGGACACTGAAGGTCACTTGATTGCACATGCATATGTTGAGTGCATGTCCCTACTGACCCACACACTCGCACTATTATCCACTACATGTACAACCACCCTTCCATGTCCACGTGTACACTCTGTTTGCCTTCTGGTTCCCACTGTGTCCCTGCAGCACATGTTCTCTGACCATTTGTGGATCCTGTACATGCCTAATTTGCTTTTTGATGTAGTTTGTCGCTTAGATGTGATGCTCAGGGTGTGCATCACACACAATGGCTGTTCACTGTGCTGTGCACTGAGCAGTGTGTTGCAGGAGGTGGACACGGCACACAGAAGCTGCAGTGTTGATTTTGCAATGCACATTGTGCATGTAGACAGGCATTCATTATTATGTTACAACTTCAACTTTTGGAATGCATTTGGATATGACTTATTTTGGGTGGGAGGTTGTTGGTCAGTCATTTCATCTGATTCCATGTCAGGCATCATTGTCTGATACCAATTTACATTTTTCACATGGCAATGTGTACCTTATTGGTACTGTGTTGGTGTATGGCTATTGCTTGCCATGTCATGTTGTGGTTTGGGAGGGTTTGAGTGACATACCAATGATAGTCATGGCCTGTTTTGCAGGTCTGTGTGATTCACACCTTGCATGTGTGCCTTTTGGTCACACAGGATTGCTTGTGTTTAAGTGGCTAGGGATGCACACAATGTGGCAATTCCATGGCAACAATCTCAGGGTGGTAAGGTTGTGACAGTTGACTGTCTCTTTGTCATCATCGATTGTCACCTGGTATGTGCCAGGCCTGTGTGCACTCCGCAGGGTTGGGAGTTTAGGTGAAAAATGTGGCCACAAGCTGGGTACGGGCTGCCTCGCCACGTGCCCTATCCCCTCCCATGTGCAGTGCCTGTGCCTGTGGTTGGGGATGGGGGCACCACCATGTCCACCGGTACGCCCTGCCGTGTTGCAACATTGTTCAGGACACATGCTGCCATAATGATCTTGCACACTACTGGGGGTGCATAGAGTAGCTGCCCGCCAGAGCGGTCAAGGGAGCAGAAGCGTGACTTGAGCACTCCGAATGTGTGCTCCACTATGGCCCCAGTTGCAATATGGGCGGCGTTGTATCTTACCTGGGGTGGTGTGGTAGGGTTCCGGATTGGCGTCATCATGTGGTTGCTCAGAGGGTAGGCACTGTTCCCTGGAGAGGTGACAATGGTTGTGATTATTGGGGTTTGTGTATTTGTGTGTGTGTGTGACATGCATGCATGTGCACGGGCATTTGTACTCAGCTAGGAGCCATGTTTCGCCATGCTGCCCAGCTTCCAGGGCCCCGCTCAGGGCAGACATTCTGTATATGAAACAGTCATGGGTGGAGCCAGGGTAGTTTGCATAGACAGAGGTGATGATTCCCTTTGCATCGCATACCACCTGTACGTTGATGGAATGCCAGTGCTTGCGGTTTCGGTAGATGTGCTCAGTGGCCCTAGGTGGACGTAGGGCCATATGGGTGCAATCTATGGCACCGAGCACTTTGGGGAAGTGTGCCACCCTGTAAAAGTCCTGGACAACGGCCTGCCTTTCTGCGGGTGTTCTGGGCATGTATATGTGCCTGCGGACTGAGGGGTGCGCTGTCATGATTGCCAAGACCTGGTGTAGGCAGCGTGACTGCGTGGCCTGTGAGACCCCCCCACTATGGCAGTAGTCCGCTGAAAAGACCCAGTGGCCAAAAAATGCAGGAAATTGAGCACCTTCTCCAAGGGGCTCAATGCTTGGGAGCAGAGGGTGGGGGATGCAAGGTCATCTTCCCACTCCCTGACCAGGTCTAGGATGATACGGGGTGGAAACCTATACCTTCCATAGACCTGGTCGTCAGGCATCCCAAAAAGGCTTGTCCGTGGTGAAAGAATGCGTGCCCTGGCTATTCTCCGCCTCCTGCGGTGTCCCACGATCAGTGCTGCGACAAATGGGGCATTCATCGTAGCTGTATATACATGTTTGTTGTTTGCGCGCACTTTTATACTGTGCACGGGGACACTTCTGCCTGCCTTCGTGCGGCGGACGCGTTGACGCCTGTGCGTGTCTTTTGCCGTGCGCGGGTTTCCCGTATTCGAATCCATGACTACGGGTTGTTTGCGTGCGTGTGGGCGTTCCGTGTAGTTCCCTGCAGTACTTCCCCAGTTACGCCTTCTTTTTCACGCGTTATTCCCCATTTAGCGTGTTCCGCCCACTGTTCCGCCCACTTTTGTTGTGTGCGCCGCGCTATGTGCGCTTTTGCAGTGCGCGTAGCGCACGCCGTTTGATGACATGTGTGCCCGCGTGCACCATGCACGGATTTGGCGCACAACCAGTGGGAAACAAGCGCTTCGCCTTCCTTAAATCGCACGCGTGCGCTTCATTTCTCACGCTTCCACCACCTTGCGCTGGGATTTTCGGTGCACGTTTGTTCCATGAATCGGCCCGTTTGTCTTGACCGCCTGGCAAAGCTACCTTGATAGGTCTGGCTTGTCCAGAGGTTACCCTGTTCCAAGAAACTAGGCTGGCCTTCTGAACTTCTGCCCACCAGGTCAGAGTTTAGAAATCCATCTTAACAACCACGTGCTTAGGCCAAACTCTAAGGAGACTTTGTTAAGAACATTGCACAAAGTTATGATCTACATATACAGCACATTTATAGTATGTGTATCATGCTTTCAATGTAGTACATCCAGGTCAAGCCCTGTGGTTAAACTGCGTACTGTCACTAGACAAAAACAACTTACTAGGATATGTGATGTCATCAATGATGCCATTTGTGAGGTCATATTTGAAGTAGAAATTCAAGGTTTTTACTGAAGCAACTTCACTATAACAAAGCTTATATATATACTAGACGTTTTTAATGTTATCAGCAACTGTAAGCCCCCCCCCAAAAAACTATTTCCTGGACACACTGCCACTGATTCCATGAAACACACGAGAAATGCCTACCAAAACTCCCTTGTGCGTGCTAAAAAAAAAAGGGGACAGTGCATGTTGTAAGTTCCTTTTACAGGCTAGGCTGCACCCGGGCAAGTCTCTGAAAGCTAGTAATGAGAGGCATTAAAGCAGAGGGAGTAGGCAGCAACCTGATGGCACCTGCAAGTTACCCCTACATTTGAATGCATGATGTATTCGGAGGTAAGTGTTAAAGAATGCACTCTGCCGGCAAGGGAGTGTCAATAGGGCCACCTGCGCAGCCTTTGCGGAGAGCGAGGCCTAGGGCAGTGTGTCCCTTCTTCCCCCTCCTTAGGACGACAACCGGATAGGACAGGCAGAATACAATGACCTAATACAGCATACTTCAAAAATAAACACATTAAAATACGCAATTCCACCACAGAGGTGTCGCCATCTCATTTCAGTTAACCAAGTTATGTGACTCAATGCCCAGGGGAAGTTCCCTCAAAACCTGGCTATTCAGTAGACTGCAACAGAGAAACTAACAAAGACTGGACTAATCTAAATCTTAAAACAAATAACCACTGGAATAGCTCAGAGAAATCATTTATAAACGCAAAACAAGTGCACCAAGCTTGCAAACCAGCTCGAAATAGAGCCTGGACCCATTTAGGTCTGTCTCAATGGCCCATGCAACACACCATACTACAGGCTTACATCAAGAACACCTGGAAGATCAGGCTCATTCCGGTCATTCTCCCCCAACTCGTTGCTAAAATGCCTTTCTAGTCCGGAGTTTGGGCACAAATAACATCTGATATAAGAACCCTAAACCATTCAACAATTCATCATAAAATGGAATATCAGAGCGGTAAGAACATCTCATCACGGTGGATAACAGCTAGGCCAAACCTCCTCTCTCAGCTTAACTGAAGACTGGAACTGGATCGGCTCAGTCTAGCCCATAAACGCTGCAATAACAGGACTCCTCAAAAGTCCAAACCTCCAACTAACAGGCTAAATTCTCAGTCTACCCTCACCCTTTATTGATTGTATTCACAGCATTTGTGTAAAGCCCACACCCGGAGGTACAACTGCGTTGGTACAGAGGAAACAGCAAGACAGCAAGTAACAGCACACTACAGAGTGACGCTAATCATCTTTGTTGAACAACAAAATGTTCACAAGTCTCTTGAAGGTAGGTTAGGAATGCTCATTTCTGATGTTTGGAGGTAGGGAGTTCCAGAAAGAGGAAGCTGTGACTTAGAAGCTTACACCTCCTGCTCCGGTACTGTTGAAACATGCAGTTACAGGAGCGTGCTGTTGGATGATCGCAGTGAAGGCACATGATGTTTCTGGGCAATTCTATCAGGTAGGGAGGGGCTTCTTTATAGATGCAGGGGTGTGCAATAGTCAGGGTTTTGAAATTGATGCAAGCTTTGATGGGTAGCCAATGGACTTCTCGCCTAGTTACTGAGATGTAGTCTGAGCGACATAAGCCCAGTGCTGCATGCAAGGCTTTATTTTGGATAAGTTGGAGCTTTCCAAGGTTAGTTGCCGACGTGCCGATGAGGAGTGTGTTACAGTAGTCCAGTTTGCTGATGATAATGGTTCTTGCAAGCGTGAGGCAGTTACTCAGTGAGAGACATTGTCTACTCAAGGAAATGGGTTTAGAGGTCTAAGCCTTGGATTAGGCCAGGATGTGCTTGGTCATAGATAGCTTAGCATCCAGAAAGACACCCAAAGGTTGGACCTGCTTAAGGACTGGTATTGCAGTGCCATTGATGGGAAATGAAGAGTAGGGCATATTGAGAATTTTGAGGTGGTGGGGAAACCTACAATGAGTACACACCTAACACGCACAGATCGGCAAGCACATGACAGCGTTATGCATACTAGTACTAGCCCCACTAAAAGCAGAGCCGGACAGCACACATAGCACTGTCCGCCACATCTTTAGCTCTGTCAAATAATCTCTAGTCCCTTCATGCCAGTCGCTCTCACAGTGCCCCAGCACTGTCATCTAAGAGATCTTGAGGAGTGCCAAAGAGCTGGTTCTAATACAGCAGTATTATGAGGGCGGTCCACCAAACCCCGCGATAAATGAATGAATCCTCTTGGAACAGCTGCTGCTGCTGGGCCCTGGGATCGCATTGACCAATGGTCCGGAGGGCCTACTGCTATCCCTGGTTTTCATGGCGCACCAGCTATGGTGTGCTTTGTTGTGAGGTGAATGCTGCAGCCTGCGTGAGGAAGCAGGGGCTGACAGCAAGGCTGTGCCACACTTACCTGTTGCTGGGTGATTGAGACCTGGTATTAAAATATTGATTTACCATCCTCTTATCTGCATGTGAACCACAACAATGGCGACGAGATCATAGCCTCCGCGCGTGTGTCGCAGAACTCTGCTTTCAGTCACCAGCCCTGATTCCTGTGATTTTCAGCTCCCTGCAGTACAGTGCCCGCCCGCGCTCACACAAGACTGCCAAACCTGCTGGGACGTGAAGAGCAGGTCCAGCCCACGGTGGATATCATGTGCCTCCAGGCTCCAGCGCACACTGCCTCAAGTAAGATATGGCTGCATGCAGCTGTGGGTTTTCACTCCTGGGTAATTACTTCAATACGCAGACCGCAGCACAGCTCAGACTAATCTGCAAGAGGGCAGGTGCCCCTCTGTTAGCCTATAATTATGTCCTAACAGACCAGCACCAAGTCAGACGAGGAAGCTGTCAGTAGCTCGTCTGCACAGGCTTCTCCCACCCCCACCCCTGCACTGCATAACAGGGATGACAAGGGTCATGAGTCTCTGCAACTACAGGCAGTCCCACCTTTTGACATCACGGACACTGGCAGTTTGGCGCACAGATGACTCCAAGAACTGTACATATACATTGATGCAACGGGGTGCAGGCAGAACGCCGCCTCAGAGGCATTTTACTGTACTCGCTAGGCCCTGTAGTGCGTGACATTATCTTTGAAATGCCGGAGAATAAAACCACAACATTTCAAGGCATCACTGACTCTCTGAACAACTATTTTGCGTCCCTACGAAAAGTGGATTATGAATAGCATATTTTTCACACTTCCACGCAAGAAAAAGGCAAAACGCTAGACAATTTCGTCATGAGACTCTGCAAAAAGGTGAAATATTGTGACTTTGAACACTACTCAACAGAAGAGGCACTCAAATCCCAAACAATTGCTGGCTGTGAATCAGTCGAATTTCGCAAGAAGTTATTGCAGAGAACTAGATCTCTAGAGGAAATATTACAACTAGCCAGGGCAGACATGGCGCTTTCCATGTAGACTGAATCCCTAGGAAACATCAAAATCACGCAGACATCATGCACATCACCTCTATGCCAGGTCCGAGGGTCTGAGAGGGAACAGAGGAAAGATCAGAAGAAATGCTACAGGTGTGGTTACAATTTCCCCCATATTGGCCCATGCCAGCTGTTGGTCACAATTGTGGTAAATGCGGAGGAGAGGATCATGTTCAGTCGGTATGCAAGAATGTAAAAAACTCGCTGGAGACAGACAAGATCTCCCACGAGCAGAAGTCGATGGTCACACAGCAGAAGGAGGGAATCCCTCAATGATCCAGGCATCAGCGGGAGAGGAAAGAGGACTCTCGACAAAGGTGCTCCCCTGAGGACACAAAGAGAAGATTGACAAGGCACAAGGTGCGATACATAGAGGCCTCACCAAGATGCCACAATGCCTCCGACTCATCATCCAATGACGACCGCAAGCGCGGCTATGTACATGCAATAGGCAACAAGACTGCAACAGAATGCAGCCTGACATTATTATTACAATTGAACGGCAGCCCCTGGAAATTCCTGATCGACACAGGAGCGACTGTGAATGTAGTAAATGAAGAAATTTACCAGGGCCTCAAATGTAAAAGAGAGCTGAAACCGGCTGACATGAACATATACCCATACGGCGCAAACACACCCCTGCAATGTAAAGGCATGTTCAAAGCCACGTGCTCATACAAGGACAAGCCAGCAAAGATAATGATCTATGTAGTCAAAGGCAAGGTGCCAGGTGACAGCATCCTAAACTTCAAGTCTGCCATACAGATTGGACTGGTACACATCATGTACCAAATCATGACGACCTACACCATTAGCCCAAAAGACATGATGATCAAATGTTTCTGACCCTCTTCAGAGGACTAGGACGACTCAAAGGGAAACAAATCAAATTTCACATTAACCTGGATGTTAAACCCGTTGCACAACACTATGGAGAAATTCCGCTAAACATCCAAAAGCAAGTAAAGGATGAATTACACTCACTTCCAATTCACGATATTATAGAACATGCCACCGGGCCCACACCCTGGGTTTCACCCATTGTCCCAGTCCCAAAAAAGAACAGGAAAAGCATTTGCATCTGCGTAGACATGAGGGCACTCAACACATCCATTGAGAGAGAGAAGCACATGTCCCCAAGAATGACTGACACGATGCACATGCTACATGGAGCAAAAGCCTTTTCAAAATTAGACCTCAACAAGAGCTACCATCAGCTTGAACTACACCCAGAGTCCCGCTATATAATCACGTTCTCCACACACCTAGGTCTTTTTCGCTACAAGCTTTGGGGTGTCTTCCGCCGCGGAAATCTTCCAACATGAAATACATCAGATAATCAAGCACATCCCGCAATGTCTTAATTACAACAACAACATTCTAGTGTTCGGCGTGACTCAAGAAGCCCATGACGATGCTCTGCATCGAGCATACCTGGCATTGGAAGAAGCCAACCTGACTCTAACTGTCAACATGTGCGAACTGAGCAAGACGATGCTTAAGAACTTTGGACATATTTTTTCACACGAGGGACTACAACCAGACCCGACAAAATTCAAGCGCTCATTGAGGCGCCACACGCCACCGAACAACATCAGCCGTCCGGTCATTTTTAGGCATGGCCAGCTACTGTACACGGTACATACAAGATTTCATTTGGTCAAACGTGTGCAAGGAGGTCTTCCAAGAAATCAAACGACGGATCGCATCAGCATCATGCATAGCCTACTATGATCCAGATCTTGAAACGGAACTGAACGTAGATGCAAGTCCAGTTGGCTTGGGAGAGATCCTTTCCCAATTCAAACCAGGCACCCTACCATCATCATCATCACATTGCATCGTAGCCTACGCAAGCCGAGTCTGTCTCCTACGGAGTGTGCGTATTCCCAGCCTGAAAAAGTAAGCTTAGCGGAGGTCTGGGCATGTGAGCACTACCATTTGTTCTCTACGGGCGCAAATTATCGATCGTCACAGAGCATCAGGCCCTCACAACCATCTATGGAAAATCAACAGCCAAAATGCCTCCCCGCATTGCACGATGGGGACTTCGCCTGCAAGAATATTCATTTACAATAGTACATCATCCTGGAAAAGACAACAACCCAGCAGACTTCCTATCGAGATATCCCCTTGCCACACATGAGGAATCGCAGTCCCTCAAGCAAGAACAGTACATCACTTACATTGTCAGTAACTCACTACCCAAGTCCCTCACCATCCCTGAAATACTCGACAGCATGCGCCAGGACCAAGTGCTCACGACCGTCAAAAAGAGAGTATACTCCAGGAGATGGCATGAATTGGCACTGGAACAGAAAACCATCCCCGATAGGGAAAGGAAACTACTCCAAACGTTTAATCTTCTCAAACAAACATTATCTTTGTCCCCGGAGGGCCTGCTGCTAAAAGAGGATCGAATCGTAATCCAAGAGACAACTACAAGATAGAGTGATCAACATGGCACACACCGGACATAGAGGAATTGTATTCACCAAACGACAACTGCGGACAAAGGTGTGGTTTCCCCAGATGGATGCAAAAGTCGAGAAGATCCTAGGAAACTGCACAACATGAAAAGCTGTCGCACTGCGCATTCCAGAACCCCTCAAAATGAAGGTAATGCCACCTCAAGTGTGGTCTGAAGTGGCAGTCAATATATTTGGACCCCTGTCCAATGGCAAGTATGTCCTAGTCGTTATGGATGAAACATCCAGATTTCCAGAGAAACACTTAAGGCCTTATTCACAGAAGCATTTCATAATGGTGCAATCCCATTGAAAAAAGCTCTGTGAATCAGGCCCTTAATACGTTCCACAGTGGCGCACACCGTCATCCCTGCATTTGACAGGACATTTGCAGACTACGGCATTCCAAACATTGTAAAGTCTGACAATGGACCACCATTTAGCGGACATGACTTGAGAATGTTCGCTGAACACCTTGGATTCCAGCATCGGAAAATTTGCCCCTTATGAACACAAGCCAATGGCACTGTTGAACGATGTATGGCAAACCTAAAACACACTCTACAAGTGTGCTCCATTGCGAATGGCTCATTTATGCAAGTCATCTGCACTCTCCTCAGAGACTATCAAAACACTCCCCACTGCTCCACGGGAGTGTGCCCCTCCGAACTCATGTTTTGCAGAATTATAAGAACGACCATCCTACATCTGCCCACCAGCGAGGTGTCCGTAGATGCAGAACTGAAGGTGAGAGAAAAAGACAAAGAAAATAAAGAAAGAATGAAAGTGTATGCGGAAATAGGGAGAAAGGCGAAAGAGGCAGAGGTGCACATAGGCAACTACGTACTGGTGCGTCAGACACAAGGGTCAAAGGAAACATCGACATTAAACCCACAACCCATGACAATCACCAATGTCAACCGATCCATGGTAAGAGCAGCAAGCCCAAATGCCACCATCAAAAGAAACTCCTCGTTCTTCCAACAATTAGGATAAGAAGCAATCCACCAAAGCAAAAAGAATGACCCTTCCGATGATTGTTCAGACAGCTACTCAGACTTCATGGAAGGAGACATTGGCACTGACAACAGTGACAGTGAGAGAGACTATCACCCTCAGGTCACTCGCAGTCCATCCAAAAGAACCATTCATAGACCCACCAGATGGATAGAAGAAATTAGCTGAAAGTGGACTTCTTAGTTAAGTGAGAGGCGTGGGGGGTGTAGCGTCCTCTGTCTATGTCCATTAATCACGTCGAGAGGATCTGTCCTCTCTTTATGTTAAGCGCGATGCGCACATTGGTCGGCCAGGTTACAGCCGAAGTTAGGCAGTAAACTGCCATCATTAAAGAAGATATGAGGTGCCTCTTGTCTCCGTGTCATTATTGATTTACCGTCCTCTTATCTGCACGTGAACCACAACACTTATCAACTGAAGTATTTTTGTCGCTCACAATATTTACAGTTTTTCTTGGTCTACCAATCCAGGACATTCCTTGATACATAAACCTTCACTGCAGCCGTACAATCCTTTATCCCTGATAAGGCATTCCTGTTCTCCTTGCATCACTACGGTGGAACCTTCAAAAGGCCTTGGATTCTTAATATCAATAAGCATTGCTTGTTACTTTAAATCTGTTCCTTTCATTGAATTCATATTCATTTTTTTAAATTAAAGTGTTTATTGGTTTCACAAAATTATAAAACATTGTACATTAACATCCCATAGCCCCATAAAATAAACAAAAAATGTGTCTAACACATTAATTATTCTCCATAATTCATCAACTGTCTTTAAATACTCTTCTCACCCCTTCTCCAAAGGGGTAACCTCATTTGGGCAATACAGTTTCTTAGCAAGGGGAAAGCAAACAAATAAAAAGATGGAGAGCTAAAGGAATAAATGAAAGAGAGGCAAAGGGTTCAACTGTCCTAGTCAGTGTCATGGGAAGAATCATGATTTCAATTTTGTGTTTATAAACAGATGTTCCACTAACTTCATCACGGCCAGCATCAGGCTTGTTCTTTCACCAAGTAATACCCATTCCCACTGGTTTTCAACTGACGTGCTGCTCATATTTTCAATGTGTGTCACCAGCGAAATGTTGCTTGTAATTCTATTAAAGCTTCACATGATGTTACTAGGTGAGAAAATGTTTCAACTCTCCCCACTATCCTGCAATATCTGCATTGAGAGTTTACTGGTTCAATGTCCTTCCTTGCCAGTTCAACTTCTCTAGTGGCAAGGATATTTAGTCTAAATCTTAACAGAAGGTCCCTATAGCAGGGAGAGGGAAACTTTTGGAGGTAAGTTGGCAATGTGTTCAGCCCCTTTATCTCCATGCGCAACATTGGTCTTAGTATGTCAGATCCTCTCCTATTCATAGTTTCGATCCAATCTAAGCCCTGGAGCCTTTTTTCGCTTTCATCAGATTTGAAATTAGTTCCTCTAGCTCGATGTTCGAGTCTCTTAAAATTGCCTCAACTTTTGACCTCCACCGAGATAGACCATTTTCAAACTCATATACATGTATTTTCAGAATTTTGAAAGGGGCAGCTGTATTCACCATCATGCATTTCCTATACAAACTTATAGATTTCCACAGCACTACAGACATTAGCGATTGAAGTTTCAATTTGTGTCTGATTATTGGCATCAGAGGCAATTTGGCAATTTCAAGATCTTTCGCCAGAAAATTTCCTCTAGCACTAACCACATTTTCCATGACAGATTTAACATGGCTTCAGAGCCATATGTAAGTATTTGCACCACTTTTTGTCGGTAGAACGTAATACGAAGTAGGAGGGAGTATCTACCGTACTTGCAGTGCAAAACTGCTCCCTGATAGAAAGGGTTTTTATCTTCTGCCTGAGAGACATATAATGGCTCTTCTCATCAATGTTCTTATTGATTATTACTCCCAGATAAACCATAGAGTCAACAATCTCTAGCTCCTGTTTCTCTATTCTCCAAACAAATCCAGGCTTCTTTTTTCTACACGTCGATGACATGGCTAAGACCTTAGATTTTACCAAATTGACCCTCATTCCAGTGGCCCTCAGATATTCACTGAAGTTCGATATTGTGCTCTGTAGGCCAATGAGGGTTTGGTCTATGAATAGCAAGTCGTCGGCATAGAGTATCCAGGGAACCTCGGCCGTATTGACCTTTGCGGGGAATGCACATGCTATTTTTGGGAGTCTCCCAGATCTGACATATATAAGCTAAAGAGCGGCGGTGCCAGAGCACATCCGTGCTTCAGACCGGAGATGGCAATTTTCCTCGAGAGCTGGCCATTGGCAGTTATTTGCACCTGTATCGAGGTATTTGAGTATAAGGCCCTCAAAGCCTCAATCAGGGCCGCCGGACAGTTCCATTAACTTTAATTTGTTCCATAGATTTCTGTTTACGCCATCAAAGGACTGCTCAAGGTCCATATATACACAGGACCCCGATTCAAGAGCTCCTTCTTTCAAAATGTTCATAATAAACAGGTTCAGAGATGTCCCCAGTCCCGTCACAAGCCCGGTTTGTCTGGGGTCCAGCCTCCCAGTTTCACGTAGCAAAATCAAAGCAAACAGTTTACCCAGTGAGTCCCGACTATGGGGACTATAATAGCTTCCCGCCACGATTCCGGGACTTGTTTTGTTAGTATTACCTGCTTGAACATGGATGTGGCGAACCCACTCCATGTTTCAATGTTCTCTTTGAGCACCTGGTTAGAAAGACCAAATGGACCAGCCGCTCTTAAGGAACTTAGTCTAGCTATCATTAGCCTTACATCCTCCTCCGCCAGTGCAAATGACCACCTGTTAGGGCCCTTTCCTTTGTCCAGTACGTTGAATGCATGGCACTTACCAAAGAGGGCAGCGTAATGGGAGACCCATCATTCTTCTGTCACTTCGCTCAGCATAAGGGAAGATCTAAAATTACCACCATTATTGAGAAGTTCCCATAGATGTCTTGTGTTTTTTTGACAGACGGCTTCCGACATTCTTTCTGCATCCCTTTGTGCCCGCAGAGCCCTCATAGCCCACAGCCAGTTGTGATATTTTTTGCTTACAGGCACGGATCTTCTCTTTAGTTTCATGCCCTCTCTCCCTCTTAATCCTTCTAAGGTCAGCTCTCATTTCTCTGCTGGCCCTCACTACCAATGTGTCATATGCATGTTTTGGTGTTGTGCCCAAATTCCCCCTTTTATTTCACAAAGTACAATAATGTTTGAGAATCCACAGATACTCTACAGTGGAGTGATCCTTCTTAACAGCTATCTCATATTGGCGTGCAGTGTTTTTTACCTCATTTGGTATAATCCTCAACCAGTTTTTCCCCCATGTTTACTCTACGGGGCCCATTTGGTTCAGATAATGAGCATGATAACCATCCCGTATCGAGTTGGCCAAGAGATCAAGGTCGCTAAAAGGCTGCTTTACTATTTCAAATCTTGAAACTCTTTCAATCATGTTACTCTAAACAAAGCAGTAGAACAAGCAAGATTTCTGCGAACCTCTACCCCATGTAAATGCCTCCGGTCTATCCCCTTCCGTTCTGGCATTTAGCATGATTAGTTCTCTAGCAGATGTTTCTGTAGCCCACACCCTGACTCTCTCATCCATTTGCCATTCTTTCAGGGGCCATCCATCCCCATTCAGGAAGCGTACGTTCAGATCTCCACATAAAATAATGCTGGAATTGTCCCATTCACTCATACCTTTCTCAACGGTACTCATTATCAATTTGATAAACTTCACCTTCCGATCCATATTCACCCTCCAGAACACATTCACTAGAAGATACTTAGTTACAGCAGGGGAAACGCCCCCTACTAAATTTTAACAATTGCACATATGGTTTCGGATTTTCTTGGCTGAGTATTGTCAGGCCTGCATCCACCTTTATCATAGTTAGTAGACCCGAAAAAGGCTGTCCTAAAATGCCTTTACAAGCCGGATTTAAATGTGACTCGTAGCCTTCACATGAGGGAGCAGACCTAAGCCAAGTCTCCTGGAAGCACAAGATATCATATTGACTCAGATCGCCTAGGTTTTCACTGAATAATGATGAAAAAATATAGCTCTTATGTTAGCCAAGTTGTACCTCTAAGACGGTGCCTGGAAAATAAAGATCTCATGCTTACAAACAAAACAAATACTGTTGGCTTTGCCAATGCTTGTTTTTTTCCTATATAGCGGGCATGTAATAATTGCAAGTTATTTGTCAAATAATGGCAAGTGGTGTCAGGCACAAAAAAATGGATAAGAGCGTGGACGAATGAAATGGAATTCGCAGGCAGTGCCGAAGACATGACATGACATGATTGGTTATTTAGAGAGAGGTTATTTTGTGTCCTGAAGAGAGAGTTCAGGACACATCCTCGATGTAGTTGCAGTGCCGAGTTCTGCATGTGCAAGAGTCGAGTTTAACAAAGACGCGTCTAATATGTTTGGTGATGTGCGCAGTCTAAAAGACCATTATAATAACATAACACAATATGTTATATACTGTTGCAAATAAAAAATTAAAAGAGAGCCTCGTCCCTGGGTGGGCTTGAACCACCAACCTTTCGGTTAACAGCCGAACGCGCTAACCGATTGCGCCACAGAGACAGCTGCTCTTTACCCACAGCCAAGTGTCTAGATACACGTGATGCGGGTGATCTTTAACCTGAACAGCTTACATGATTCGCGCAGTTTGCACACGAAAGTCCAGCACAGTCCTCACATCATGCATCACAACCACGCCCTAAGTACTACTGCTCAAGGACTCGACACACAGCTACATTGTCTATGCTGCATGTCTGCGGTGACGCTTCTGCATCCATGCTCCACTACCTTCGATCTGTTGAGTCTGTACTCCTACGGTTTCCGTACTGCTTCGGCAGCACCTAATCTGTGCCCCTAGAGTACCCCTGCTGCCTCTGTGCTGTGCTGTGCAACGCTGTCCTTCTGCCACAGCTGTATATTTTGTGCACATCTCTTTAGAAGAGTGGGGTGTCGCTCAGAGTCACCGGGGCGGGGCTTAGATTTCCGCTGCCAATCAGTGATCAGAAGGCGGGGTCCGGAATGCGGCCAAGACCGACAGGAAATGCATGTAATACTCAGTGAAGGAGGCAGCTGGGAGTAGCTGGGCTGTCTCCCTGGCAACATCACTACGTTACATCTTCTCGATCCCCACTGTATCTGTGTGATTACTTTACTGTACCCATGCTTAGCCTCTGAGCTGTCTTAGCTGTACCTTTTACATACTCCTACAATGCATGTGCTCTTTCCGTTACTGTTTCTGTGCTGTGCTGTAGCTGTCCTTTACCTCTGAATCATCTATGCTCTGTCTCAGTAGTATATATGCTATGTTCTTCTAAACTCCTACAGTCTTCATATTACAGTGCAAGCAGTGGTGGAAATCGAAAACATGTAAAGGGGGATCCTACAAGGGCTAGTGTGGGGGTGGAGTTAGGAGGAGGGGCGGAGTTCGGAGGAGGCTGGGTTAAAGGAATAGAGCGCTCAAAAATATTATTGTCCCAAGCGTTCGGACATGTGGTTTTAAGCAAACTGTGATAGATCGTAAAAACATTTCCTATGCACCATACCTTAGTTTTCCTCACTTTTACTCATGCGAAATCAAACAACTGGGTGTGGCCATCTTGTGCTAATGTTATCCGTTGCCGCATCGCCCTAAGCTCAAGTGCCCCTGCAGCACTAAATCATATCCCCCGTCCCTGAAGTTGACATCACTATTCCTAGCGATATTCTCCACCTATTTTCATTACATTAGTGGGCAGTGTAGCCAAGCGCGCCCAGTCATACGTATAAACGTCAGTTGACTCAGAACCCGGAATATCAACACACACATCCTCTCACAGCAGAGCGTGCCCCAAATCGGAATAGGAAACACTATTTTTGAAGGAAACATCAATACTCTGCAAATTCTATGACAAGACTGGAGGCGAGCATTATGCTTCATCTTCATTTATTCTACTCATCAGCAGTTCAACAAAACACATATAAAACCAATGAAAAGTGTATAACAAAACTTTTCTCCTTTCTAAAACTACAAAACTCATGAGTCTCTGTAGTCCATGCTCTTTCCACCAGTCACAATCCACTTCCTGTGCTTGGACTCCTCCTCTTCTTTTACTGCTCTTCAAGCAGATAAGTGTTTTTTCTTCCCTCAGTGAGTTATTTGACCGAGTGTGAGAGTGACCGATTGTGAATGGAAGAATAGTTGAAAGAATAGATTATACATGTTTAGAGTGTACACGGAGCGTGTGTATGAAGAGAGATTCGGCTAAAACGTTTTTTAATCCAAATGCGAAAATATATATATAATCCACTGTTAATCTTTACTCAGACGCGCATCCGCGTACAGCGTTAGGCGTTTTTACATTTTGTAATCACCGAGTATAGTAAGCAGGCAAACCCTCTAGGGATTTTTTTTTTTTTCGTTTTTCCTGTTTCAGTAGAAGTCTGTCCGCGAGGCCGACGGCCCCGTGTCGTAAGACCGGCAATGCAGGGGTCCCATCAGCCTCGCGGACCGCACACCCAGTTCACGCCTACCCTCGTGTAGGCGGCCCCCACCTTTGCGTGGGAGGGGCTAGCGCCCGTACGCACCGAAAAAGTTACAGAGCCAGATCGAGGCTCAGCACCTCAGAGCAGTAGCCCCCACCCGCGGGTAGGCAGAGCTAGCGTGAGCAAAGCTCGGAACTCAGCGCTCCCAGGATCTAGCCCCCACCCGCGGGTGGGAGGAGTTTCAGCGCGCGGAGTCGCGTTTGCTTTACTACGTCGCAGTGTCGGACACACTGTTTTCCCGCACAGCTCCAGATCGCTCGTTCGAGCGTTGATGGTTTTGTGTACTTAAAGAGTTTAAGAACTTATAAAAGTGATCGTCTACATCGCGTGCGCCGTGCTGTGCAAGAAAGGCACTCTCTTAAAGCTCAGCCAACCCTCAAGACCATTGAGGAGCAGAGCCACCAAATAAAAATTAAAAAAAATAATAATAAAAATAAAGTTTGCAGACAATACATCAAGAGAAAGCGGTGGGCGTGCTAAAACACCTGATCCATGTAATTTTATGCACACAGCACACCAGAGAATTTCAGAATTCGAGTGGAGCGAGGAAGAGCAGTGGCCGGACCTGGCAGACAGCTTTAAGCAAGTGCTGGGTAGCTCTCTTATTGATGCGGTGGCGGAGGGGGTGAGACCCCTCCAGGAGAGGCTGGAGACGCTGGAAGCCATGCTTTCACAGCCGGATAGTAGCACCAAGATCCGTAAGCGCAGGCCCACAGAACCCTTGAAAGAGGGACAGAAGGGGAGTAAACTAGCCCTCAAGAAGAGAGCCTCTGACGACCCCCAGGGGTCATTGGATGAGGCAGTGGAAAAGGCCTCGGAGGTGCCTGACGCTTTCGCAAAGCTTAAGGAAGCGTACCTACGAAAGCAGGCTGTGCCAAACCTCATGACCCCCACTCCAGGGGATGACAATATCGGAGAAGACCCAGGCTCGGAAGAGGAGCCGGCAGAGGACCAAGCCTCGCAATAGGAAGAGGAGGTCGAGGAGGAGGACTGGGCGAGGCCCAGTGGGGCTAAGAGAGCAAGGAAGGAAAAGCACCTTCTGGAAGATCAGGATGAAATGTTCGACCCGGACAGCATCTGCAATCCAAGGTCCACCGAATGGCAACCATCCCCCCGGGTAGCACAATATATGGCAGTAAGGCTACGCAAACCACTAGACAAGGAGGTGAGGCAGCGTCTACCAGCAGAGTGCCCGCGCCCGGACCTGCCAGGGAAGGTAGCGGAAGCTCCCGAACTCGACCCAAAAATGTTGACCTTCGTGTCAAAGACGAGCAAGGACCCCCGCAAGGGCATTGATAGATCCTGGAAAAGCTGCCAGGAAAAGGTATTAGACTTGGCAGGTCCCCTCACCAAGATTATGGACCTCGCAGAAAGGGCGAAGGACACAGGAGAAGAGGTAGACCCAGAAGCCCTCGTGGGGTGGGCCCAGAGAGCCGTCTGTCTCCTCGGCAACGCGAATTGTGCCATCGCTTCAGAGAGAAGAAAGGGCCTACTTCTCAAGATAGATTTGAAGCTTAGCGATTTGTCGTCTTATGAAGCGGGAGAAGGAGCCCAAGGCCTTCTGTTCGGAGAGACATTTGGAAAGGAAATGGGCCGGTTTGTCGGAACATATGCTTCACTAGAAAAAGCGCAAGCATCAATCCGCTAAATATTCCCCAGTAGAGTTTTTGGAGGGACCGGCCGCTTCAGGGGTCGCGCAGCCGGTCGCAACCAGGGGGGAAGAAGACCCCAGAACACCAGAGCGCAATACTGGGAGAACAAAGGTCAAGATACCTTCTTTCCGTCCAGAGGAAGATTCCCGAGGGGCCGTAGGTCCAGAGGATCAGGACGAGGGCAAGGTTTTACACAAGGTGAGCGCGATACAGTATCCTCCTGTAGGAGGGAGGATGCACATATTTTTATAGAATTGGCGCGAGCTTTCAAGCGATTCTTGGATATTGCAGACCGTCAGAGGTCTACAGCTAGATTTCATAGAGGACCCGGTTCAGCGGAGCATCCCGCAGGGCCAAAGGTTGGCGCAAGCAGAACAGGCATGGCTAGACAGTGAAATAACGCAGCTGGTCAACAAGCAAGCAATAGAGAGATGCAAGACTTCCGAGGTTTGTGAGCAATATGTTCCTAGTGCACAGGAAGGAGAAGGTACAGCCAGTTATAAATCTCAAAGAGCTGAACAGCTGGATTATATATCGGCACTTCAAGATGGAAGGCGCCCATCAGCTCAGAGTCTCCCTAAGAGAAGGAGACTGGCTGACGCGTCTAGACCTGAAAGACGCTTACCTTACTATACCTGTGATCGAGGAGTACAGACTATTCCTAGCTTTTCACTGGCGAAAGCAATTCTGGCAATTCAAGACGATGCCATTCGGACTTGCTTCTGCTCCCTGGGCATTCATGAAGCTGATGAAGCCAGTGGCAGCAGCGATCAGGGAGAAGGGCATCAGGCTAATAATTTACCTAGACGATCTCTTGCTCATGGCAGAAGATCGGGAGGTCCTAATGTATCAGACGAGATGGGTGCAAGATCTTCTGACCTCACTAGGATTCCTAGTGAACACAGAAAAGTCAGACACCACGCCAGCGCAAAGATTAGACTTCCTAGGTTTTATACTAGACACGAGGAAGGCGACACTGGAACTTGCAGCTCGGAAGATGAGAGACATCAAGAGAGAGATCAGAGTATGCTTGGAGAAGCAGCAAGTATCTCTCAGAACGTTAGCAAGAATAGTGGGGCTACTAGCAGCTTCTATTCAAGCCATATTCCCTGGGCCCCTGCATTACCGAGGGCTACAGCGATTGAAAATAAAGCACCTGAAGCAGGGTTTGAAGTACCATCAACTAGTTCCTCTCAATGAATCAAGATTCCATTACAGAGCTAGAATGGTGGTTAAAGAATATGGATGCTTGGAATGGGCGAGCCGTATTCAGAGACAAGCCGGATCTGATAATAGAATCAGACGCCAGCCAGAAGGGCTGGGGAGCCAGATGTGGGTCTCTGCAGACCGGAGGCAAGTGGAGCGAAGAGGAGCTTCGCCTACACATAAACTGTCTGGAACTGCTAGCAGGATCGTTCGCGATCAAGGCTTTCACAAAGGAAAGAGTAAGATCTTGTGTCCTGCTGAAGATGGACAACATCTCAGCAGTGCGATACATCAACCACTTAGGCGGTACAAGGTCCAAGATGCTTTCAGAGCTAGCAAAGGACCTGTGGCATTTTTGTCTGCGATCAGGGACATCAGTGACAGCAGAGTATCTGCCAGGAACACTGAACGTAGTAGCGGATTGGAACTCTCGTTACCTGACGGACTCCAGTGATTGGAGGCTGGATCCGGCAGTGTTTCAGAGGTTGAACACGAGATGGGGACAATTGCAGATAGACCTTTTCGCTTCCCGGCTCAATGCACAGAGGAACCTCTACTACAGCTGGAGGCTGGACCCAGGAGCACTGGGAACCGATGCATTTTTACAGGAGTGGACAGGAGGTCCTCACTGCGCTTTTCCCCCCTTTGTGATGCTGAGCAGGGTACTGGCGAAATGTCGGAGGGAGAAAGCGGAATTGGTGTTGATAGTGCCTTTATGGAGGTCTCAAGTGTGGTTTCCCACTTTGATGGAACTAGCGATGGACGTACCCAGAGTCCTTCCCGCAGGAGAACGACTCCTCACGGACCCAGCTGGGTCATGTCATCCTCTGAGAGGGAGAGGGACACTCCCGCTAGTCGCGTGCAGGATATCATGAGACGTTGGGCGCTGCCTGGAATTTCAGAGCAGGCTGCTCAGCTCATCGCTGAATCCTGGGCTCCTTCCACTAGGAGGAGCTATGACGCAGCTTGGGCGAAATGGACAAGCTGGTGTAAGAACAGAAGTGTTCATCCCGTTTCAGCACCTGTAGTGGAAATCCTTAACTTCCTAGCAAGCTTGTTGCAGAACGGGAGAGCTTTCCGCACAGTAGGAGTATACAGATCAGCAATTTCAGCTGGTCACATGCCAATAGAAGGTGCCCCAGCAGGAGAACATCCGGCAGTGGGGATGCTCATCAGAGGGGCAAGATTTAAGGTTCCTCCAGAGCCCAGGTATAACACAACGTGGGACGTGGCAGCGGTACTGCAATTATTGGCAGGTTGGCCGGCAGATAAGCACCTTTCACTTAAGCAGTTATCAGGCAAACTAGCTATGCTTTTGTGCTTAATTTCCTGCAAGCGAGTATCAGACGTGAGAGCGCTAGAGATTAACAGACGGTCATTCGGACCGTTGGGAGTCACGTTCTCAATTGTACGAAGGACCCAGACAGGGACATCTTCGGTACATTATCCATATTTCCCTAACAATTTGAAATGGTGCATAGCACGATGTATTAGGAAGTACGAGAATAGAACTGCAGAGAATACAGCAGCGGGTACTACTCAGTTATTAATAGTGCATAGGAAGCCCTACCAAGCTGTTGCGTCAGCTACCATCGCAAGATGGGTCAAGGAGGTCATGCATGCAGCAGGTGTGAATGTGAACACGTATGGAGCTCATTCTGTGAGAGGGGCAATGGCCTCGGCAGCTGTGAGAGCAGGAGTATCTTTAAGTGAAATAATGTTAGCAGCAGACTGGTCAAGTGATCGCACATTTAAAGAGTTTTACTTTAAGCCAGCAGAAGGTTTGGCTAGTACAGTTTTGGGGAAGCTTTGAACAAGCATAATGCTCACCTCCAGTCTTGTCATAGAATGAAGATTACCCCTGCTATCTGCGCTGGGAGTATTAATTCTATTAAAGGCTAGGAGGCGAGCATTAAATTCCCACCCGAGTATTGTACTGTGTATAAAATGTCGAGACATTATATGAGCGAGTACACTACATACGCCCACCCTAAAATCTGATATCCTTGTTTTCTCTTAGGGGAAGATCAGAAGAATAGCTGAAGCCAGTAGAGAGGCGGAGTATGGCAAGAGACCGGGAGTACTCTGGAAGTTGAGTTAAAGTTCAGAAGAGCCTTCGCATCGCTTAGCGAGGAGAAGTTAAAGACCATGAGAGACTATCAGAGCGAGTAAAAGCAGAGGAGGAGTCCAAGCACAGGAAGTGGATTGTGACTGGTGGAAAGAGCATGGACTACAGAGACTCATGGGTTTTGTAGTTTTAGAAAGGAGAAAAGTTTTGTTATACACTTTTCATTGGTTTTATATGTGTTTTGTTGAACTGCTGAAGAGTAGAATAAATGAAGATGAAGCATAATGCTTGCCTCCCAGTCTTTAATAGAATGAATACTCCCTGCGCAGATAGCAGGGGTAATCTTCATTATAATGTGCTTTTATTTCACAATAAATGCTCCGAGAACATGCCTCAATTACGATTTTCAATTCCGATCATCAAATCTTTAGCATGAGTCACACGGTGTTCCTTTTGGTGGAAAAAGCGCATTTGATGCACCTTGAATCGCAAGGCTTCGGCATCGGCTTCTTGCTAGACCACCGTAAACGATGACAGGTTACTCCTCGTCGTTGGTACCGCAAAAGGGCATATAGGCCTGGGGCAATCATCCCAAAACACTGTGATTGACATCCATCCATTGAGTTGTATCTGGCACTGGCGATTGAAGAAGCCATCATTTGGTATCTGGAAACGATTACATTCGCAGTAAGGAAGGATGTGGCTGTGTAGAAAACATTAAAAAAATATATTTCAGTAGCCATTCTTTATTGAAATGTATCGAAACCTGATCATGAACACAAACCAGAAACAATGGAAACAAACACAGAGAAAACATTGTGGAAAGTTGGAGTCTACGATGTGCTTCAGAGTTTAGTGCTGTGGGTACGGCTTAGCTCGCAATCGGTTGCGGAGCTGACAGAAAAATTTGAACAACACATAGACGGCATTATAACTTAATATTAGCAAAGAACTTTCGGTGATGGACTGCCCATGTGCCCGTGACAAAGACAAATACATATGGGTTGTGTTTGCGTGTCGTCACTGTATGCCCCAACCAACAACCCATTTCAATGCAAGTAAGCAATACCGGTCAGAAAATTAAATCTTGATTCGTTTGTCTACAAGCTCGTCTACTGTCAAACTTTATAATTTACATTAGATTTGGTATTTCCATTTTCGTGGCGTAACGCAGAGTGCCCGCTCGTGCCCGCTCAGACCAACGCTTCTCATATAATGAAATAACATGTTCCTTTGTCCAGTTTTAATACAGTGAACCTTATATTTTGAAACACCATAGCTTCCTTCAATCCATAGCAAATCCTCCATTTATTCCAAGATCAACAACAATTGAACCTTGTTAGGAGCAAGTACGCAAAGTTTCGTTTTCCCGAAGGAAAGCCACAAATCAAAACCACCCTGTACAATTTGCGTCAGTGTGAACTCTCCAAAAGCAACATCAAAAGCTGTGACCTACAATCAATGGCAGCGATTAGCTCGGCCGACCTACCAGGCATTTCAAATATTTTCGAAAAATAAACGAATTGTCAGTGTTTGATACTTGCTAAAGGCAACATTAAATGACTGTATTTCCCTTGAGAATTGACTCTCGCAGAGCTGGCAGGGGAAGGAGGTGTCGGGTGCTGGCAGTGCACGGGGCTCAGAGAGGGAGATGCTGATCATTCGGGGCCTAGAAAAAGATGGCGTTATTCATGGAACAAATGTGTGCTGAAAACCGTGGCGCAAGCTGGCGCAAGCATGAAAAAGCAAGCGCACGTGTGCGATTCATGGAAGGGCCTGCGCATGTTTTCTCCGGGATGTGCGCCAAATCCGTGCGCGGTGCTTACGGGCGCACACGTCACTGCAAGATCCCAAACGCCGTGCGCGACGCGCACAGCAAAAGCGTACAACATTAGCGCACACACCAAAAAGGGGGTGGAACACGGGGCAGAACGCGCAGAATGGGGAACGTGTGAAAATAAGGGCGTAACTGGAGAAGTACTGCTGGGAAGTACACGGAACGCCCACACGCACGCGAAGCACACGTATTCATGGAATCGAATTGGGGAAACCCGCGCACGGCCAAAGACACGCACAGGCCTAACACGTCCGGCACACAAAGGCAGGTGGTAGCGTCCCTGCGCATCACAAAAGTGCGCGCAAACAACAAACACGTATATACAGCTACAATGAATGTCCTATCCTGTGGCCCCCTAGGAGAAATGACGTGCACACAATGCTCAGGCATCCCAAAAGAGCCAGAAAAAGAGATAAGCGACCCCTGTAGACCACATGCGTGTAAAAAAACACACGCAGTATGCTGTGGGAGCCAGGAACACCAAAAATACGTACATGTTCAACACACAGGCTAGTATGCTCGGAAAAAGGGGTATGCAACTAACAGGGACACCCACATCATGAAAAATAGCGTGTGCATCTCACCGTCTGCCTTGCGTGTAGAAGAAGAACGCGTAGCCAACACCCACGCCAAAATAAGAAGTAGGCACTGTGGCTGCTGTGAAGTAATCGCATGTGAACCCCAACGCCTGGAAAAAACATGCACCGCTTTCCACGAAAAACACGTACCGAGTGGGACCTTCAACCTGTGCCAGGGAAACGCCCGCAGGCACGTTACGTCACCTACGCGCTTTCGTTCTAAGGGCCTTTCCTCCGAATTCACGCAAACGTGCTGTTTTTCATGTGCCCAATCACTCCGTATCAAGCTGGCCATGCGACAACACACGGAAGGCCACGCTCCTGCCCAGAAAGCCAAATTACTGCCCCCCAGAGCCCCGAGCAGTCTCCCACGAGCCAACTGTTGCTGACTGCCTGCCTGCTGCCACCGTGTCCTGCCATTTGGTACCTGAACATCTGTAATCTGCAGGGGTCCAGTTGCTGTGACCACCCCTGTTGGAACAGAAGACTCCCGACTGGTGTTCCATCACTCCACAGCCCAGCCCCAGGACCCAGTTGCCCACCCACACCTGCCTCGGGGGTTGCCATGTCTGACACAACACCTTCCTGCACCAGTGGCAACCCCCCAGCACAGAGGCAGAGGGCTACTAACTTCAGTGAAAATGAAGTTGGTATCCTGGTGGAGCAAGTTCAGGGGCATTATGATGCCCTATTCACACCATTGCGTGCCGACAATGAAGGACAGAAGAGGATCTGGAAGGACATAGTGGGTGCCATCAACGTGGAGGGGGTGGTACCCCGCGACATGAAACACGTCCAGAAGCGCTGGGAGGACTACAAGTCCAGGACCCTCATGAAGGCCCGGCGCCTCTTGGAGGCAGCGGATGCAGTGGGGTGCCGGACCCCGCTTACCACCCAGCAGCTGAGGGTCCTGGAGCGCATTCGCCCAGTGCTTTACTACCAGATCCTCAGGATGCAGGCCCATCTGGAGTCGAGCGGTAAGTGCCCATGCATTCACGTTTGAAACAGTGCATGTTGAAGCGTGGTGGTAGTTAGCTACTTGGCTGCATGTGTGACATGGGTAATGTATGGATGTGTGCAGGGACATGATGGTGCTGCATGTGAGTCCAGTAAGGCGTGACCCACTTGGATGGTGTATGTGTTACAATGCATCATGCGGAACGGCATGCGGAATGCACACATGCATGCATGCCTGTGTCTGTACCTTGACATGTTTGTGGTGTGATAGATGTGTGCTGATGTCATGGACATGCATGGTTTACATGTCCGAATGTCTGAATAGTGTGTGTGTCATGAATGCATGACACATGTCCGTGACAATGTGTTGATTCACTGATACAGCCTACTCATCCTTGTATCCACTGTGGGGCCAGATGCATGACCCTCCGGTGATGCATGTGCATGTGATCAGCATGTCCCATGATGCATGCGAGTTTCAGGCCACCATTGGATGTTTCTACGGTGCGTTGGACATGGATGCAAATGTTTGTTGCATGTGCAATGCCGGTTCCTGCATGTGTGTTGCCTGCACTGACCCATATGTTGTTGGGAGACATGATGGAAGTGACGTTTGACGGTGCCACTCATGTGCTATTGCTGTCTAGCGGACTATTGTACAGTACTGATGCTTGTGTTCAATGTCTCCCTTTACACAGCGGCGAGTGAAGAAGAGGGTGGAGACGGCGCTGTGGAGGAAAGCGGCAGGGATGCCTCCAGTGGCCGGCGATGCAAGGCCCAGTTACCCTCCCAGGAAATTCCATCATCCGGGAGCGAGGGGACTGGTGCCACGTCTGCCACTACGGCTGCAGCGGAAGGGGCGGAAGAGCCCCCACAGGGTCTTGCATCAGCGGAAGACGGTGTGGAGCCATCCAGGTTGGTGGTGTCTATAGAGGAGGAGGAGTCCGCTACAGAGCCGCACATGGGGCCTGGTGGGGGTAGTACCACTGTTGCAAGTGGTGCAGTCCAGGGGCAGGGGCAGGAGGCAGCACAGGTCACCACGTAGGTGCCTGTGCACGTATCTGTCCCTGACACTGTGTCTGCATCACCATGCACCAGCAGGGATGCCCCGTCACAGGCCCGTCCACAGATCGGGGGGAGGTTCACGTCATCTGGCACTCCTCTACCTGTGGACGAGGGGACCCGTGACCTGATGGAGTCCGTCCTTATTGGTGTTGCGTTGCACACATGTGACATTCGTGATGACGTGCGTGCTTCCTGGGAGGACCACGCATGTCATCACGAAGAGCTGTGTGCCACCGTGGCCCAGTTGGGAGGGTCCATGGTCGAGGGTTTCCTCCATGTGTGGGCCAGTCTTGTGGTCCTCTCCTCCTCTGTGCACACTATAAGCCAGTCATTCTCCGTGCCGTCTTCCGGCCCAGATGCCACCAGGGTCCCCTGTGGATCTGCCCCAACCAACACAGCCAGCCAGGAGGAGAACCTATCCCTGCCGCAGTCGGGAGTGGGAGGTCCAGCAGGGGTGGCCACCCCACCAACTGGACCCCAGCGGATGGAGGATGTGCCGGCATCATCGGGCAGGGCACGTGCACGACGGCGTCGGGGGATTCCATCAGCCTGGATGCCGTCGTGGTGGCAGAGGCAGTTGCGTCGGAGGCAGCAGCAGGCTCAGCATGGGAGGCATCATGGCTCGGGGCCATCAACACCCCAGGAGCAGGCATCGGCCGAGGGGCAGGAGGACCCCGGACTGGGAGTGTCTTCCGTGTGGCAGCGGTTGGGCTGGCAAATAGATGCGGAGAGGCGGCGGGCGGAGAGGGCACGGCTAAGGATGGTCAGGCAGAGAACTCCATGCACTGCCATTTGAGACGGGCAGAGGGCCTCGAGGAAACTCGCAGGGAGTTGAGGGATTCCATGGCTGCATCCCTGCGAGACCTCGAGTCCAGGGAACAGGCCCACCTCTGGAACATCGACGTAGAGTTCCATGATGCCCTGGCCCTGAACATCAAACACTGAGCCGTGGGACTAGCCAGCCGCCTTTGTAAATAGTTATGTAGTTGTAGGTTTCCTTTATACATTTTTTCCTCTGGGGCGCATGGACTATGCCCCGCGTTTTTGTAAATAGTTATTTATAAGGTAGGTTTTTTCTTAGGTTTCCTTTGGATTGTTGGGCACATGGACCCTTGATTTTTACATTGTACATAGTTATGGACCTGATTTTACATATTTATTTTTACCATGAAGGAATGGTTTGGTTTTTATTTTGACTTTGGATTTGGTGTTATGGACGGACACTTTGGAGGCATTTTTCTTTGCATTTGATTGATTTCACCATTAATATTTTTACCTTCATTTCAGACATCCTTTTACTTATTATTTTTTTCTTATGTGTTTTCGTTTCATTCATTCATTTTTATATAATACATTTTTATTTTTTTACTTCATTTGTGTGGTCTTCTCTCATTGGTTTCGTGCATGTCACAATGTGGGTTTTCTGAGTCATGTGTCGCCATTGTGTGGTCTGATGGACTTGTACTCATGCGCATACTGATTATTTGGGATCTATCATGACATGGGGATTTCAATGTGGAGTGGATGGAATGCTTGGTTGGGTGTTTGGACTGGGGTGGCGTGGGGTGGGATTTGGATGGCCATAAGGGCCATGGATCTGGATTGTGATGACGTGTTGGGTGGGGGACATGAGTCGGGGCCTGCTGGCAGGTGCCCGTCACTGAGGGTGGGGTGGGGACATAAGTTGGGTCCTGCTGGCAGGTTCCCGTCACTGGGGGTGGGATGGGGACATAAGTCGGGACCTGCTGGCAGGTGCCTGTCACTGGGGGTGGGGTCGGGCATTGAGTCGGGGCTCCCAAGTGCATGGTGCCATTTGGCCTGCCTGCGGGTCATGTTCAGGGATGATGGGCTGCCTGCGGGGCATGGAGAGGGGGGAAGGGCACACCCAGGATGGCCTTGATGTGGAACCATTTTTCCTCTGTCAGTTCTCCTTTTGGGATGTGGTCTTGTAAGCAACAGGTGATATTTTATCTACAATTTCAAAGGCACCACGCCAAGATGGGGGGAATTTCCTCTCCTTGGCCTTATTCCTTTGAAAATTGTACAGGTAAACCTTGTCACCTATTTCATACTCTTTCTTGGTGGTCTTTAGATCATAGTAGGTCTTCATTCCTTCAGCTGACTTTTCTAAATTGCGCTGAGCATAAGCAAAAGCATGCTGTAGCTGCTTCCTTAAATTTTCAATGTATTCATGAGTAGTGGACGAATTTATCAGGGTCTGCTCCCGAGTCATATAGAGCGGATGCTGTGGTAACACTGTTTTTCCTCTGGTCATGAGCTCAAATGGAGACATCTTTGTTGCAGAAGATGGTGTAGACCTAATAGCCACCAGGACAAGCAGCAATCGGATGTCCCAACTGGGTCCAGAGTCTGCCACAAACTTCTTTAAGATACTAACAGTTGTTTTGTTGTATCTATCCATGCCCCGCTTGAAGCCCGGTGGTAGGCAATTATTTTTACCCCTAGAATCTCCCACATCTTCGCCATCACCTCACTAGTAAAATGGCTTCCTCGGTCCGACTCAATCCTGTGCAGGAGTCCAAATTGAGAGAAGATGTGGTTGATCATTAGTGCAGCTGCTATCTCTGCCTTACAATTCGGGGCTGGTGGACATTCTACCCAATTCGTGAACAAGCATGTCACAGTTACATGTACTTGTTTCCTCTAGAGGAGCGAATCACTGGCCCGATGAAATCAACTTGCAAATCTGACCAAGGCAGTGTAATTCCCTTTTTTGTAGGGGAGCTCTTTGTATGAGTGAACTGGGTTGGTATTGAGAAAACACAAGACACACCTTTAGGTAAGTGTCGAGGTCCTGGCCCATGTGTGGCCAGTAGGCAACCTCGCGCAAGATTTCCAATCTTGATAAAAACATCATCCACATAGTCCAGGTTTCCCCTTTCACCCAAATCGTGGGTATTTAGACTATCCATCGAAATTAGATTAATCTAATTAATATCCAACAAATTATATTCAATGAAAACACATTCCTTTTTTTCCACAGCACTTTAATTGAATACATTTTGTTAGATTTCGATTAAAGTTAGTGTTAGGGGTAGAGTTGGGTTAGGGTTAGTGGGGACCCTTGAGGGTTTGGGGGGTGAACCCCCTAATAAACACTAAAACATTACATGAAGCTGGCCATTGCCGAAATACTTTAAAGATTTCAGCACTAGACAGCTCCATGTAATGTTTTAACGTGAAAAATAAATGCATCGAATTGCTATCTTTTACATTTGAAAGTACATATCCATCGAAAGTTGTCAATTCCTATATTCAACAGATATGTACTTTCAAATGTAAAAGATAGCATTTTGATGCATTTACTTTCAGTGCTTTTTTAATGGATTTCCTTTTTGATGGATTTTTTTAATTGGAAAGATTATAAACCCAAATCGTGCATGGCCTTATGTAGGAAGATGTTGAACTCATTGCCAGAGTTTATGTATCCAAAGGGGTTCGGGTCCATGTGTGCTGCTGCCCCCCCAAAGGTAAAAGCAAGCTTGTTTTGGTCTTCCCTACTCACGAGTACTGTCCAGTAACCATTGGTCAGGTCAATGGCGGTGTACACCTTTGAGCCTTGGATCTGGGCCAGTCCCTGATCGGCGTAGGGAAGGGGCCATCTTGACATGTGGACCCGTTTTTTCAACTCCCTCAGGTTTGCACATAGTCTCCATTGGCCGTTTAGTTTGAGGATCCCCAGTACCGAGTTGTTGAAGGTACTGTGGATCAGACGAATTATCCCACAGGATTCTAAATACTTAATAATCTCTGTGAGTGACTCCATGGATGTGAGAGGTAACCAGTATTGTTTCACAAATACTGGAGCCATCTGGGGTTCAGTGGGAATGGTGGTGTGACCACAGTCATAGGATTCCACTGAAAAGATATCTTGGAACTCCAGGAAGACCTGTTTTAGCTTTTGTCTTTGCTCCTCTGTGTCACAGGCATCAGCCAGATGGATCTTTTCCTTGACCATCTGCCTGAAACCTGGAAAGACCTTAGGCTTGGCAATGTCAGCGGTATCCTCCAGTTGGGTGGAGGGATCCCTTTTGATGGTGTTGATCTGGACAGGGGATTCAAGGTAGTGGTCCTTGGGTCTGAACACTACCTCCTCCCTCCTAATGTCACAGGTCACCTCTTCCACACCGTATGGGCAGGAAAAGTACACCAGGAAATTCCTTACCATGCCTAGTAAAGATCATTTCTGGAGGAATACTGTCACTGATGTCGAAACAGTTGTTTGGGATTGGTCTCATGATTTCATTACCTAAATCAATAGAATAATGTTGGGCATCAACCACCATTCCAATAAAGGTGTCTGTGCCCAAAGTGATACTTCGAGGGTCGCTGTTATCCACCAATATTCAAATGGTGTTGTGTTCTAGGTCTACTAGAGGTGTCGGATTTAAATACAAACCTTGTTGGTGGAGTGGAAATTTATATTTATATATGCGTCCTGATGTTTGAAGATCTGTCCACGCTTAATTTTAAGGGGAAAGAGTGATTTGTCACACCTGTCCTGGGATGGTAACCTCTTCTCGCACTTAAACTTCAACCGCATAAGGCAGCAGTTGAGCTGACCGGAATACTTTTTCAATGTTGTCAAAGTCCATGGGGTTACTCCCCATTCGGGACCAGGCTTTATTATTAATTAGGTCCAAAATGATTGCGAATCGGTTCAGAATGTGTCACAGGTTTCCCCCCTTCTCACTTGTCTGGGTTGTTTATTGGAGTTCTTCGATGGAGTCTTCTTTCGCACCGTTCGGGTCTTGTATAACCCTGTGCGTATGTCCTCGGGTTCCAGCGTGCATTCATCGTCCCGTCTCCTGGGAGCGTTCAGAATGTCCGGGGAAGTCCAGGAACCGGCAAAGAGTGTACTCGGGAAACGAGTACACGGAGATCCGGAATACAAGAGAGGACAAAAAGGGAAGGAATGAAAGAGGAGGAATTTTAGGGGACCAGGAACCAGGAATCAAAGGAGTAGCAATAGCAAACTACGGCAGCACATGTCTAGCCACTGCAAGCGGTACTGTTATAGAACGTGATGCGTACGATGTGGAAACTGGTAAACAGCGTTCCGTGGCCATGTTAGGAGTACTGCTGAGTGCAAACCCCTATGGGTCAGGGACCAGGAAGTCCAGAAGGGTCGCGTCCAAAGGCCTGTTCCTCTGGGTTTGCCCGGGTGTATAAGATGGTACCTTTTGAGTAATCTGGGGGCATTTACTGGAAGGGTACCTTTTCCACTCAATCAGATACTGTAGCTGACCGCGTCTGTACCTGGAGTCACATATTCTGGACACTTTGTATTCTAGCTGGTCATCGACAATCACAGGGGTAGACCTTGGAGCAGTCCGGGTGGACTGGACGTATGGTTTCATTAGAGATGTGTGAAACACTGGGTGGATCCTCTTCCAGGAGTCTGCTAGTTTGAGTCAGAAGGCTACTGGGTTAATGATTTCCTTTATTGAAAATGGGCCATAGTACCGGGGAGCCAATTTATTTGGTCGTAAGTGTCGAGGCAGAAGTTTCGAGGATAGCCAGACCTTATCACCCACTGCATAGGAAGGCCCTGGTCTTCTTTTGGAGTCCGCATAGTGCATGGTGTTAGTTCGGGCCCTTTCGAGATGTTCTTTGGCTTCCTTGTGTACATTGATGAGGGTTTCAATCCAGGAGTCGACTGTAGGTACTGGTGTAGGATGTGGGAGAATGGATGGTAGAACCGAAGGGCGGAACCCTTGGCTGCAGAAGAAAGGGCTGGTCTTGACAGCCGAGTGATCCGAATTGTTGTAGGCGAATTCAGCCACAGGTATTAAGAGTGACCAATCGTCCTGGACCTTGGTGGTGAAACAACAAAGATATTGCTCCAGGGTTTGGTTCACACGTTCAGTAGCTCCGTTGGTCTGTGGATGATAACCTGAGGAGAGGGCACGTTGGATTCCTAGTATACGGCATAAGTGTTTCCAGAATTGAGCTATGTATTGAGGTGCTCTGTCTGATGTGATCTTGGAAGGGAGTCCATGACGTCGTAATATGTGTTCCAGGAAGATTCCAGCAAGTTCTGAGGAAGATGGTAGTTTATATAAGGGCGTAAAATGAGCCATGTGAGTGAATAAATCAATGTTAACCATGATAGGTGTGCATCCCCTGGAAGGTGGCAATTCCACGATAAAGTCAGTAGCAATGAATTCCCAGGGCCTTGTTGGTAGCATTGGTTGGAGTAGGAGACCCGCTGGTCTCTTGTTATCATGCTTGTTTTGATTGCAGACTGCACAGGCTTGGATGTACTGTTGGATGTCATCTTTCATTTATGGCCACCAAAATTGTCTTTGTATTAAACGGAGAGTGTTGGTGATGCCACGATGTCCTGAATGAAGGGTATCATGATAGAGGTTTATAATCCTTTGTCGTAGTCTCTGTGTGGGGATGACCAGGCCATTATTCTTGAACAAATACCCGTCCTTTGTTCTAAGATTCCATCGATTCTTCCCTGTAAATTCCTTCCAGATCTCAGAGGACTGGGTTTGAATCCGAATGTCTTCCAGGAGGCTGATGGCTTGGGCTACAAAAATCGTGTGGGGAAACATCTTTCGGAAGGATCGATTTTCAAGAGTTTCGTAGTCGGGACGTCGGGATAAGGCGTCAGCAATTATGTTGCGTGTTCCAGGGACATGATGGATTCGGAACTGGTACGGGGCGAAGAAGGAGGCCCAATGGGGTTGACGACTATTCTTACATTCCAGAGATTGTAGAACTTGAAGATTCTGAGGGTCCGTACAGACCTGAACAGGATGTTTTGCTCCCAGGAGTAGATGATGCCACTCTGTGAAGGCTTGACGGATGGCTAACAGTTCCTTTTCCAGAACAGAATAATGAGTCTCGCTAGGAGTTAGGGTTCGCGAGAGATAAGCGATGGGGTGTTCTAACTTGTCCTCGAATTCCTGCTTTAAAACTGCTCTAATGGCATAGTTGGAGGCATCCGTCTCCACTAGGAAAGGTCGATCAATGTCAGGTTGAGCCAGGATGGGGGCTTGTGTAAACTCTGACTTCAAAGGGAGTATCCTTCTTCAACAATGTAATGATCGGTTGAACTATCTCCGAAAAGGAAGGTATGAATTTCTGGTAAAAGTTGGCAAGCCCCAGGAAGGATTGAATCTGTTTCACGGTAGTTGGAATACGCCAGGATAGTATGGCTTTTACTTTTGAGTGGTCCATTCCAATTCCTTCTGGACTAAGGACAAATCCTAGATAGTGAACAGAGACATGGAAAAAACATTTCTCAGGTTTCGCCATGAGCTTATGTTCACGTAGCCGCTGTAAGACTGCCTTAACATGCTCTTCATGCTTAAAATGGTCCTTGGAGTATATCAGAATATCGTCCAGGTAAACTATGACGAAGAGGAACAGCATATCGGAGAACACCCAGTCCATGAAACGTTGGAAGACCGCTGGGGAATTGGCAAGTCCGAAGGGCATAACCAGGTATTCAAAGTGACCAAAGGGTGTTCTAAAGGCTGTTTTCCATTCGTCACCCTCCTTTATACGGATCAGGTGGTAGGCAACTCTGAGATCCAATTTAGTGAAGACTACAGCTCCTCTCGCCGCTTCCAGGATATCCGAGATTAAGGGCAATGGGTAGCGGTCCTTGAGGGTGCATTGATTTAGACCACGATAATCAAGACAAGTCCTAAGCTCCTTAGTATCTTTCTTGGGAACAAAAAACAACGAGGTTCCCACCAGAGATTTGGATGGTCGTATGGTGCCATTTTCTAGGTTGGTATCCAAGTATTCTCCGAGGGCCCTTTTCTCTGGCTCGGATAGAATGAACATCCTTCCAAAGGGAATCACGGCTGAGGGTTCAGTATCAATAGCGCAATCTTCAGGTCTGTGAGGGGGTAGGGCCTGAACTATGGCAGTTGAAAACACATCAGTGTAATCCTGATAGGCCCTGGGGACCTGGATAATATTTGAGACTGTGAATGGGCCTTGCTGGTCTGTCAGCGTACCTTCAGAGGATGTTGACGAGGAATCCAGGGATAGACAGTGAGACATACAATGTTCGGAACCAAGAAACAAGGATCCTGCTGCCCAGTTGATGTATGGGTTGTGCTTCTGAAACCAGGGCATACCCAGTACCCTTGGATAATGGGCAGACTTTATGATGTCAAATTTGATCACCTCTCGATGATGGTTTATCGAGAGCTGGATCTCTTTGGTTTGCAGGGTTATGGGTCCTGAAGAGAGAGGTCTTCCATCGATGGCCTCTACAGTTTGCATGATGCCTCGAGTTTCATATGGAATGTGGTGGGTAGTGACCCAATCTTGATCTATAAATATCCCCATGGCCCCACAATCCACCAATGCCAGAATGGGGTAAGTTTCTTTCTTGGACGGCGATAGAAAGGCCTGCAAGATCACAAGGTTGTTTTGTCCAGGAGAGTTCAAGGATGGAATGGATGTGGAGCAAACATCTCTCTCCCGAAGCTGTGCTCCATCTAGGATCAGGAGCTGGCGTTTCCCGAACGCCGTGGAGGAGCTAAGGGACATTCTCTCACAAGATGTTTATCTGAGGCACAATACATACACAGCCCGGTGTGAATCCGTCGCATTCTTTCTTGCAGGGATATGGGTCCACTGAAGAACCCCAGTTGCATGGGTTCTGGGTCTGTGGTCGGGGCAGGAGTGGGCTCAGGTCTAGAGGAAGGTTCTATAGGGACCTTTTGGTAAGGCATTTTAGTCTTCTTCTTTTCCGCCTTTCTTTCCTGGATACGGAAGTCTATTTGTAAAGAGAGGTCCATAAGAGCCTGGAAGGAACCTGGGCGAGCTACCCCTGCTAGCTCGTCTTTTATCTCTTCATTCAGTCCTCTTTGAAAAAGGGTAAAGCAGGCCTCCGAGGACCAATCTGCTTCCTTGGCTAGTTGCTTAAAGCGTGTCACATAGGTAAGCATATCCTGGGAACCTTGTTGGAAATCCAGTTGGCGTTCTTGGGCACTGTAGGCCTGTTCTGGACAGTCAAACATGGTCTTTAGAGCCTGTACGAACCCATCATAGTCATCCAGGAGGGCATCTCCAGAATTAACGAAGGGCGTAGCCCAAGTAAATGCATTCCCGGGAAGATGCAAAATCATAAAGCCCACCTTTGCCCTGGGGGTAGAGAAGTAGTAGGGCTTAAAGGTAAAGTGGACTAAACACGAATCAAGGAATCCACAAAGGTTTTTTGATGAACCATCATATTTATCCACTACTCCGCCCAACAATACACTTTCCTTGGTGGCGCAATCACGTGACAGGACTAATTGTTTTAATGCAGCATTCTCGGCTTTGAGATTCTGAACTTCTGTTGTTAACTCCTGCATGCTGCGCATGAGGTCTTGAACTGGCACCTCCATGTCCGTATCAGTATCAGTTTGTTGGCGCCTCAATCTGTCACAGGTTTCCCCCCTTTTCACCTGTCTGTGTTGTTCATTGGAGTTCTTCGATGGAGTCTTCTTTTGCACCGTTCGGGTCTTGTATAACCCTGTGCGTATGTCCTCGGGTTCCAGCGTACATTAAGCGTCCTGTCTCCTGGGAGCGTTTAGAATGTCCGGGGAAGTCCAGGAAACGGCGAAGAGTGTACTCGGGAAACGAGTACACGGAGATCCGGAATGCAAGAGAGGACAAAAAGGGAAGGAATGAAAGAGGAGGAATTTTAGGGGACCAGGAACCAGGAACCAAAGGAGTAGCAATAGCAAACTACGGCAGCACGCGTCTAGCCACTGCAAGCGGTAGTGTTGACGCGCGCAGAGCCGCGGGGGCGTGTCAGCTTTATAGAACGTGATGCGTACGACGCAGAAACTGGTAAAGAGCGTTCCGCGTTCGGTGGCCATGTTGGGAGTACTGCTGAGTGCAAACCCCTATGGGTCAGGGACCAGGAGGTCCAGAAGGGACGCGTCCGATGGTTCATGACAGCATGTCACTTCCCAGATAAAAGGCGGAAGGGACATCTCTCACAATCCGACAATTATGGTCTATGCTTTTGTTGCCAATGGAAATCTTTAGCATACACCTGGTAGGCAGGAGATGTTCGGAATTTGGGGTTTCCAGACCTACTTCCCATTTGTGAATCAATTTAAATGTGGGAATGGTCTGATCTTTTGGGAGTTTCCTGAATAATTCTTCGCTGATGAAGCTCCTTCCATTATTCAGGCATACTCTGGCGAGCACTGGTTCCTCCCCCTCATTTAACTGAATGGGGAAAAAACAACTGCTCGCCCTTTTTTTGAATGTCCGTCAGAGTTTGAGCAGATTCTTCCTTGTCTGGTTTAACGGGACTCAAGGTTTCTTCTGATTTTGGACTGGTGTAAAATTTTAGGGTGTTCCCTTCCAGTATGGATTACCACTTAAAACTGGGAGGAAGGTTGATTTTGAAGAATGGAGAAGGGTCCCCATCACCAGTTTGTTCTCCTACAGAGATGATAGTGATGTCTGGGACTTGGATATTTTTTTAATGGAATTCTACATTCTCAGAGCGTTGATCAATTACGTGACAGGTACCATTCAAGCTTACACAATTAGTACTCATTTTTAATTTGATAGGGCGGTTAGTCTGAGCCGAGAGGACCTTGTTTACACAGTCGATCAGAGGTGATAATCTCCTCAGGAGATCGTTCCCCAGTAAACAAGGTGTGCCCTCTGGAGTCACAACGATCACCAGATGTTTCAGCCGGTGGCGTCTAAATTTGATGTCCAGATCTGTGGTCTCTTTGACGTAAATATCATTCCCGGTGAAATTTTGGAGTTGTCCGGGAAGTGGCGTGAGTGGAATTTGGCGGCCCTCCCCGTCCTGAGTTTAGTTGGTCAAAGGACCTTTTTGACAGCAGGGTGGTTTGGGATCCAGTATCCACCAGAGGTGATACTTCACACTGACCTTGCACCTTAACTGGAGCATACAATCGGCCTTCTTTCTCCTCCAAGGTGCAAGGAAAGTGTGAGTTAATCGACAGCTTGGTGGTCATTTTTATTTTAAAGATTTTTATTTTGAAAACAAATAAACAATACAAACCAAACTTGCAGCATTATTTACAACAGACTCGTGAACATCAATTAACGCTCATTACTGCTCCCCAAATCACCCCCCCCTCAAGAGCTTATTTGCGTTTCTCGTTCTGTATCCGCTGCGTGCGGCTGGGTATCGCTTCCTTCCGAAGCTGCAGAATCCACTACTGTGCCAAACAGTCCTGTTATTAACATTCTCCAAGCCATCAGGTTACCCACTTCTTCTTCCCCGCACTTGCTACATGCCTCCTGCCACACCACCGTTTCAGCCTCCGCCCATTTTTGCAAGTCCCGCCACCATACCTTTACCCGTGGTTTGTGGCATTGCTTCCAGCCCATGGCAATCCTTCTTTTAGCAAGCACATATGCCAGGTCCCTCAGTTTCCCAAGATGTTTAGTATTCCGTGGTCTAGGAAACCCTCCCAACAGGCAGGCCCAGGCCGTATCTATGTTGAGCGCTAGTTTCCGTGCCACTTCCCCCCAAAAAGCTTCAATCACTGGGCAAGACCAGAACATGTGTGTCATATCAGCATCTTCTTCATCGCATTTTGGGCATGCTTGTCTTCCTGCGTTTGCAAACTTAGATATTCTCTATGGGGTCATATAGGCTCTATGGGTTATGTATAACTGTATCTGCTGCAATCTGGCGTTTCTGGACACCTTCTTGTGGTATCCTATAGCACGTTCCCACATTCCATCGGTCATCTGTGCCCCCACCTCCGCTTCCCAGTCCAGCCTCAAATGAGTCAAATCCTTCCCCACCCGGGTCATCACCATCTCATACAGTCTAGAGATCTTGTGCCCTCCTTCTGATATGTCATATATTGTTCCCATTAGGATGTCTGGCTCTTCCGCCAGTACAGTCTCTGGCCAGGTTTTGCGAATAGTCTGCACTAGCCTAAGATACGTGACATATTGGCCTCCATGCAAACCTGTCTCTTCTCCCAGTTCTTCAAAATCTTTAATAATCCCTTCTTGCCATATGTCTCCCAATGTGACCAGCCCAACCGATTCCCAATAGGTCCCGATTATCATCCTGAGTTGGGTGTCTCCCACAGCTAAGGCGACTAGTGGCACCTGTGGGGAACACGGGCACGGGTTCTCCATCAGTTGGCATACTCTGTGCCACATCTTCCACCCAAGCAACAGCATACCCGGGCGTTCTTTCATTTCGAGTTTAGGCACCCAGATAATCTCCTTTAGGTAAAACGGGGTGCAGTCCCGCCCAAACAACCTAGATTCAGGAGTTTCCTCATCAGAGAGCCATTTGGTTACATATTGCAACTGACTAGCTACATAATAGGCCTCAAAATTCGGCAGCTTAATGCCCCCTCTATCATGGAAGTTCTGTAGCTTCCATAGCGCCACTCTATTGCGAGTGCCGTGCCATAGGAAGTCCCTGCACATGCTGTTCAGTTTGACAAAAAACTTTTTGGGTATCAAGTATGGTATATTACTGAAGAAATGTAACAGCCTGGGCAGGACCACCATTTTGAGCATTGCCCCCCGTCCCATCATCGCCAGCTTCTCCCAAAACTTCACATTTGTTCGGATTTTTTTCACAGCCACCTCGGTATTATGCAAGTGTTCCCCCTCCACCGTATGATACACATCTATTCCGAGGTAGCGGAAGGAATCAGCCGCCCAAGGTACGGACAACACTGGCAACCGTTCCAGAGGGGCTCCTATGTAGCTCCCCATTGGGAACATGCTCGATTTTTGGGGGTTTACCGCTATGCCGGACAGTTCTGCATACTTTTCCATGACCTCTAGTATATACTGAAGATTTTCTTCCGGATATTTCAACTACAGTAGTAAATCCTCAGCATACAAGGATAGTAGGTGTTTCTCTCCCCCTGCCTCAATACCGACCATGTCATATTGTTGTCTGAGGTACACTGCCAGGGGCTCCTGGGCTAGAATGTATAACATCGGGGACCAGGGGCACCCTTGTCTGGTGCCTCTACCGAGTTGCCACCTCTCAGAGATCACCGATCCTGTGCGTACTCTGGCCAGTGGTTCACTGTATAATAATTTTGCCCACCTAACATAACCCGGCCCCATCCCGTATTGTTCCAGGGCCGCCAGCAACCATGGCCATCTCACTGAATCAAAAGCTTTGACTGCATCTAGGGACACCACCGCCATTTCCACATCGCTCCCGTTTCCCTCTTCAATCACCCGGTGGAGTCGCCTGTGGTTGTGGGTTATATTTCTGTTGGGGACATAACCCGTCTGATCCGGGTGTATCAGTTTGCTAATAACCCTTCGCAGCCTATTGGCCAGAACCGCAGTCAAGATCTTGCTATCCTGTTTCAACATTGACAACGGCCTATAGGAGCCGCAGCGATGCCCTGGCTTGTTGGGCTTAGGGAGCGGCACAATTAGTGCTTCTCTGAGCGATTCCGGTAGCCGACCCTTCTCAAAAGACTCATTGAGTATCTCTAGCATAGGGGGGGGGGGGGGGGGGGGGGAGTACTTCCACTTTATATATTTTGTAAAACTCGCCAGGGAATCCGTCCGCGCCCGGGGTCTTGCAGGTGGGCAGCTGCTTCACCACCTCCTCTAATTCCTCTAAGGTAATCGGTGCGTCCAGCTCATCCCTTTCTTCATCACTGATCTTAGGTAATTCCATGTCTTTTAGTGTTTCTCTAATCTCCTCCCAATTGTCCCCTCCTCTGTCCTCATATAATGTTCTATAATAGTCCAAGAATGCCTCGTTGACTCCTTCCTGGGTGTCAACCGCCTCCCCGTCTTCTCTAGTTATTGTCCTAATCGGGGGCCTGGGGGTTTCGCTCTTATATAACCATGCCAACAAGCAGCCAGTTTTATCCCCACCTGCATGTTGCCTCTCGACATACTTCTTGTAGTTAAGGTTGCAGAGTCTTTCCCAAAGCTCCGCGCACCTTTGCTCCAACTCGAGTACAAGTTCCGTGTCCCCTCCCGCCCTGTTGTTTTCGCGCTCCAGTTTCTCTTCCGCTTCCTCTAGTTCTGTTAGGACCCCACCCTGTAGGCCTTTTGACTTAGCAATAGCAGCACCCCGCAATACCACCTTAAAGGCTTCCCAGAGCGTGCATGCTGAATCTACGCTGCCTGTGTTTACCTCAAAGTACTGTGAGATCGGATCCCTGATATCTTCCCTGAAGACACGGTCTCGGAGCGCTTCCGCCCGGAGGCGCCATGTCGGTGTCCGCGCCCTGGGGCGGCAGTGCTGCCAGGTCAGCACCAGAGGCGAGTGGTCCGACAGGACCCTCACTCTATATTCTATTTGAGTGGTCTCTATCACCACATCTGGCGTGGCAAAAAAGTAATCCAGCCTCGTGTGCAGGTGCTGCGGAGCTGAGTAGTGCGAGTACTGTGTTTCATTAGGGTGTTTCAGTCTCCAAACATCCACCAGCCCAAAGTCATCTAGTAATGTCTGCAATACCCTGGTCGCTGGGGTGGGCCTATCAATCTTCCCATCAGATCTGTCTGCCTTTGGGTTGAGCACGCAGTTGAAATCCCCTCCCCAGATAACCGCTCCTCCCATACACGCGCCCAGATGAGTACATAGGGTTCTAAAATACGTTGCAGTGTTTTGGTTGGGGGCATACGTATTTATAATGCACACCTCTCTATTCTCTACCAAAGCCTTTAATATGACCAACCTCCCCTCCGTGTCCACCACCTCTTGTGTAAGTTGGAGCGGAACGTGCGGTGCCACTCAGACCAGCACTCCCCTAGCGTAGGCAGAGTACGGAGAGCCTACTACAGTACCTCTCCACTTCTTCCCCACCAGTTCCAATTTTTGCTGTGTCAAATGTGTTTCCTGCAACAACGCAATATCAATCTTCTGTCTTTTTAAGTACATCATGACTGTTTCTTTTTAAGTAGCTGTTAAGTCCCCTGACGTTCCATGTTACGATCTTAAGGTCTCCCATGGCTCATGAGTGTCTTCTTGCCTTCCATGTAGCGACTCCCCTTTGCCCACGTGATACAGATACAGCCCTCCATCTTTGCTTGTAGCTTCTCGTACCAGCTCAAACTCCCCATAACTATGTACACGGCAAAACCCCAACTTCCCTCCCCTCCCCCCACCTGTCCCTTCCCCAACAACACACACCCCAAATGCTGCCCAGCTCCATTCTCGGAACTCAGGCACCCCCACATCTAGCCCTGCAAGCACCAAACAATGCACAGAGCTCAGTAGGGTGAAGTCGCCCTAATGGCCACTTAACTAAAATTGTTGCGGGGTAGAGAGAACCGCTCTGTAAGGCTCCCGTTAATTCAACATTAACTACAGTGCTTATAACATTTAGTGCAATAGTCTGACCTTCTCTACTGAAGGCTGCGCAAGCGACTATATTCAAGTCCCACGTGCCGCGCCATCTTGTGGCACCTTCTTCGTGCATTACTTATCTCTTCCGTGCTCTTTCTCAGTCCGAACTTCTGACTCCTGGGGACATCCTTGCGCATTGAGCCATCCCATGGCATCCTCCGGGGTCTCAAAAAACAAAGTTTTGTGTTTATGAATGACTTTCAATTTTGCCGGATACAGTAACATATATTTGTGCCCCGCCTCTCTCAATCTCTGCTTTACCGTCCCAAAGTTCATGCGGCTACGCTGCACAGACAGGGTATAGTCCGGGTAGGCCGTGATGTTTGCCGCTCCTCGTGTGATCGTTCCTCCCTTACGAAAGTGTTCCAATATCCTCTCCCGATCTCGGTAGTTAAGAATTTTGGCTATCACCGGCCTAGGCGGGTTCCCCGGTGGTGGTCTCCTTGCTAGAGCTCTATGTGCCCTTTCCACTGCAAATCCTTGGGATAGGGCTCCTCCGGGTATCTCTTGCAGTAGCATGGATTCAATGAATTCCGTGGGATCGTGGCCCGGCAGGCCCACAATACGGATGTTGTTTCGTCAGGCTCGTCCTTCCGCCTCCTCCGCTCTGCTCTCCAAGTTGCCCACTCTTTGTATCAGGGCATGCAATTCAGCCTTATGGGAGGCACAATCCGCAGTATTCGGGCTAACGTCCTTCTCAAGGGACTCCGTGCGCTCCGCCAAGGCCCCGACATCCTGTCGGAGTAGATTAACATCCTCCTGCACCTCTCCGACCTTGAGGTCCAGTGCCGTTTTCAGTTCAGTGACGGCTAGTTCGAGTTTAGATTCCCACGCCGCCAGTAGGTCCGCAATCGCAGCTAGGACTTCTTGGTTAGTGCCCGAAGTCGTCATGCCGCTTGCAGGCGGCTTGCCCCTGCTCTTGGTATTGTCTTGACCCGGGGACGTCTTAGCCAAGTCATCTGGGGTGGGCTGTTTCGCCTTCGGCCTCACCGTTCTATTCGACATGACCCAGAGGACCTGTATTTTGCACAAATGACAAATGTGCACTCAGCACGCCCCTTTTGCTAGGTCACCGTGCGGCCTGCTTCTTCCTTTGTGCCGGACATTGGTCGGCCATTTTGTGTCGTCTTTCGTCTCCGGCGCTCCTTATCTTTTCCGCACCGATCTCTGCCGCCGTTCCTCCTGCACCATCCAAAAGTTCACCACGCGTGGCCCAATCATTCACACACCGACATGTGTATTTTCAGTGGTCGTCGGCCCATCATTACGCACTTTTTTGCCCGGATCATTACAGGATCTCGGGAGCTCCTCCAGATCACGTCCTCCTACATGGCCCTCGTAGCCACGCCCCCCCCGGTGATCATTTTCTTAATATTGAACTCTGACACTGTGATCTTGGGCAGTTTTCTGAGTCGGAGTTCGGGAATCTGTAAAAAAAAATAAAAAATTGCAACTCACATTGGGAGTTGTTGTTGAATCCTCTTTTTCCCCGGCTCCTTGGCTGTCGACCGTTACCTGGCAACAGTTCTCAGAACCAGTTTGGAGAAAGGACAAGCCCTCCGTTTCACTTCTGCGTGGCTCACATATTTGGGGTTGAATAGCTTCTGGTCAGTCTCCATCCTTTGGGACCCATTTTTCTCTGGGAGGTCTGCCCCCATTTTTGAAAGAGAGGTCTGCTTACCTGAGTCCTACAGGGATTCTTCTCTTTCAAAGGGGAGAATGCAGATTTCTTCCATAAAGTGGGTTCTTCTTTGGCCTCTACTGCTTACCCTTTGCTCTTTGTGTTCTAACATTTTGGGAGTAGAAGAGACTCTTTCAGGTTGAGAGGTTTTTAGGGGTTCTGTTTAGGTGAGAAAGAAAGCTTCCTCAAGGGCTTGGCATCTCCCCTCCACCCGGGCCACCTGCTCTGGAACCTGGGGTTTGTCTGAGGTTTCCTCCATCATTTGCCCCCTGGGGCATCAGACCTGGGTGTTGGGGAATTCTGGGAAGCAGGGTTAGGTTAAGAGTTGGACTGAACCATCAGCATGCGCCCCAGATTATTGGTCAGTTGCTGGACCTGTCGCTCCAGTTTAGAGACCTTGTCCGAGTGGTAGGGAGGTCTCAAGTCATACCTCTGCTGCTCCTGAAAGGGGTAACTGTCCCTTCTCCCAGAGTAGTTTGGGTTCTGGAAATGCCCCCCATATTTTTCCATCCTGAATCTCCCTTCTCCTGGGTTCAGGGATCTATTGTCCTGGAACCAGGGAGAGAGAGGATTGTTTTGGAACTTCTGGTTTGGAGGATTTCTGGGGTAAAGGTTCAGATTGGGAGATGGAATGATACTTCTCTCCTGAGGGAAGTTTGGAGGGAAGTTTCCCGGGGCAGTACTTACCTGGTTAGTTCCCCCCCCCCCCGTTGGGCCAGGGGAAGAGTATACATACCCCAGGATTGGTTTAATACCCTTGTACCTAGGATTTATATTGGTGGCAGATTCAGAGGGATCATTGTTCTGGGCACCCGCCTGACTACCAATTGATTGGGCCAGGTTGGGGGATCCCTTCTGCTTTCCATTTTGCCCCATCTCCAGATCCAATGGAGGGGTCGTTTTTACCTCTGCCACCTTTGCAGCAGCAGGGGTGTTAGATGGTTTACGGGTTTTGGTGGTATTTTTACTCTCAGCAGGCGTTTGGACATCATACATCCTGGTGGCCTGTTCAATCACCCAATCCACGGTCCGATGCACAGGAAAGTCGCGCACCAACGGAGTCATTTTGTATTTGTGTAGAGCATGGAAATATGTAGTTATGAACTCCCTACTATTGGTGTTCACCCACCGGGAAGTCTGAGCAAATGCGTGCTTTAGATCCTGCACAAAGTTATATGCAGCCTTACGGGCCTCTTATGGGTTCCTATAGGTGGAAAAATGGTTCAGTATGGCCGCCTTATAAGTGAACCATTTATGATGATCCTGGTCCTCCAGTCCTGCAAAGAAACTGTAGTGCTCAGGTGAGAACGTCCATTTAGCAAATGCTATACAATTCACATAATTCCTGATCTGGAATGATGCCATCATCTGCTCAAAGTTCCAGGTGCTCCCATACTGAATACTTGTCATTCTTATGATATGGGGTCAGGAAGCGATTTATGGTTTTGATTTGTCTTATTGAGTCTTTCACAAAACCCTTGCTCTGCTTCACTGTCTTTATCTTCCTATGAGGCCCAGGATAGAACCCAGTTTCCTCACCCCTCCTAGCAGGGAGTCTGGGGAATTCCCACGCTTCCCCTGAATATACAGAGGTTTTCGAAAGCCATTCCTAGGCTGAGGGACTGGCTTTTCTCCTTAAGCGAAGTAGGCAAGGTTGTCTCTTTGTAGTCGCATCTTCAGCCAATCTAACTCCCTGATTTTCTCCTCATAAGAGTTTGCATGGTCTGAATTACTTACCGTATTATTCCTTACTTCCCAGGACACACTGGTCCGGCCACTTTTCCTTCTGTGTGGAAGAGATGAATACTCATCAATATCAGACAGGGACTGGCCTTCTTGATCAGCTGGGCTAGGAGTAAGTCTAACTGCCTCATTTCACCCTGTTCTTGATAGGTGGCATGCATGAGGTCAGTTCCCATTTGTGCATGAGGGGATATAAATGACTGGCATGTGGCCTCTGTTGGGAAGGGTGCCTCACCTTGATCAGTGGGACTTGTCCCATATCCTGATTGATCAGGGTGCCTCATGTCTTGTTTATAATTTTTGATTCCCTTATTCCCTTGGTGAGGCTCTCACACCTGTGTCTCTCTTTATTTATTTGCTGTTGGTAGTCAGAGGGCAAGCTTTTTAATTCTGACACTAAGGCCTGGATAATCTCTTGCACCCTGCTCTGGGCTACCAACAGATCCTTTATTTGCTGCAGCTCCTGCTGAAGTGATTCATTCTCCGTCTGTGAGCCTTGTAAGCTGTGTGCATATTCAAGGCGCTTTTCCTTCAGGAGACTAATCTCTTTCTCTTGTTCATCCCTAAATGTTGCTGTCTCTAATTGCTCAGCTTATATTTGCCTCACTTGCTGTACAATCTCGTTCCTTTCTTCTCTAATTCTGGTCAGTTCCCAAGAACCTGTCTGTCCCTTTTCTACCTCCATTTCCAACTTATGTATTCTCTGTAATAGGACACTGTTATCCCGATTCAAGAGGTCTTTATCCTTAATCAGCTGCGTCAACTGTTGTTTCAGAGTACCTACCTGTCAATTTATCTGATAAAAGTCAATTTGGGAATCAACCCCTTTGATAATTGACTATTTTCAGTTTTCAATTTTTTTTTTTATTTCTGATTGGAATGCAATACTGTACTCCAGAAAGACTATTATGAGCAGACTGGTAATTTAGCTTGTAATGCAGTGTGCTCAGATTTTCTATACACTATTTTTGGAAATGTTTCAGTGCAGAAGACTGTGTTAAACGCTCTGCACTCTCTTGCTGCAGTGTTTCTAACTCAGCTTTGAGTTGTTGAACAAGATCCTGGGATTGTGACAGGTCTCCAGCCTGATTCATCCTACTACTCACTATTTTGCCAACCCTCTTCTATTAAAAGCAAATGAATATATAACTGAGCAGTTAGCTGAACCATTTGTATTTGCTTACTGAGGTAGCCTCCCGGACAATTCTGGTTTGCCAGTTTCGTGCATCTTCCTCAACCCATTCTCCTTTGAGAAATAATTTAGTTAAGCGATGCTCCATGGCTTCCCTAATTTGTACAGTAGTGATTTTTACAATTGAATAAAATGTTCTATATGCAGGGGTAAACTCACCCTCTTCCTGCTTGATTTCCTCACTCAAATAAATTCTTACACACTCTTAATTTTCTACCTAGACACCTCCCTATAACTCAGGGGTCAAGTCCTGGCGGTACTTTAACAAAACAAAGATGACTTTCCCGCCACCTTAATGCAATTGCATCCAAATGAATAGACTGTCAAAATGCCATGGGTCAGGAATAGGAAGCCAAATCTTAGCCACGAGCCCCCACTTTGTAACGGTTTATTGAGAAGCCACCCTCAACACAAGGAGTCCCTTCCCTCCCCACTCAAGTGGTTATTCAACAAACTGTTTAACAGATTCTTTTTTAGCCCTGTCCCAGAAACATATCATGCCACTTGGATCCCTTTCCCCTGAACTAACAATGAGCAAAGAACCAGGCGGGTGTATGGGAAATATATTGGTATTTATTTAATTTAACAGTAATAGAAATTAGCACAAAAATATCAAAAACACCACTTTATCCGTGGCACAACTTAATCAATTTCGTTGATTCGCTCAGCATAAATAAATCACACAAGTGAGTTAAAAAGAACACAGACACACTTCTTCCCTTTCTGTAAATCACACTTCACAAAATGATCACACTGATCAATAATATAATTTCACCCCAAACCTTTGGTTTAAAATAAACACAGGGTGTTTAATTGCTTTGTTTTTCAGCCCTCCCCCCCACGCCCCTGCTTTGGTCTATGTTGGGAAGTCAGACCGAACTATTTGAATGCCTTGGGGAATTTTGGATTTCAGACTCCGCCTTATTGAAAGGCCTGTGTTGGGGAAGCTGGATAAAAAAGGTTGGGCTGATTTAAGAATGAAGACACCCCTCTTTCTTATAGAAGTCAGGGTCAGCTGGACAACAAGGATTACCCAATTAAATTATAGCCTATAGTTTTCAGCGCACACTGGGAAGTGAGCATTGCCCCCATTTTCACACATATTAGTCGTGCTCCAGCCAAGGGTGAATTTCTTTGAATCCCCTACTTCCAGAGCCAGCAGGTCTGGAGGACACTGGGCTTTCAACACCTTCAGCAGCAAATATTAGTGTGGGAGTCATTAGATGGGAGATGTGACATCCAGGCTGGAAGTGTGAGTTTTGCTTTGTGAAGTTTTAACCACGCCAGAAACAGGCTTTCCATGAAGACAAAGTAGCTCTTCAAATGTCACTGGAATTTTGTAGGTGAAACATAATATACATTGTGTAATAATGAAGCAAGCAGGTGCGACTGACAGCTCTGTCAACAGGTGAGTACAAGTATCTTTATTGCCAGATGCTACGTAGGTCAGTATCATGGAGGAAACCCTGGCAGCATCCCACCCGGCAGGCATACGGTCTCCAACTGCCACTCCCAGAACAGCCGCACGTCATACTCCCTCACGCTTCAACAATGACCTCTCAACATTCCGGGAACCACGCGAGCACCCAAGCTAACCTCCACCCAAAAGTCTGAATCCACCAGAAAGGAAAAATCATCATTTTCCTAATACATATTAACCTTAACTAAAGCTAGATCATCATAAACAATGAACACAACCAGACCACAACATAAACACTCACACTATCACACACACTCACAGGCCCAACAACTGACCAAATAACTAACATGGCCACAACACACAATTAATGACAACTCACGTACTGGCCTCACCCGACAGCCTAAGCATCAGTCCTCAGCCAACGTGAGGTTGCACATTCTCATGTAAAAGTCGTATAGGTCTGAGTCGAAGTTCTTCAGTGTCTGAACACTGTAGAACACAACTATCGCAACATGACCGACAAAACCTCCCTCCGCGTCGCATACGGGACATCTTTGTGGACAGGTTCTCTTCCCATGACCCCTGGGAGTGCAAACAGCGCTCCTCTTTAACGTCATTCCTTTTTCACCATTCAAACCAAGAAATGCCCATGTGTCATGATCTCTGCTTCCAAAAGGTCAGGGTTTTCCCAACTCCCTTGGAAGCAGATCCATAACCCAGGTTCCGAGTGCCAACCAGTCCCAATTGGGACCTTTTGGACCCAGTCCTGGCGCCAGTGGCACCAGGCTCATAAATATGCCCGGTCCCAGCGCTGGAAGCGCCGGGCTCATAATGCTTGGGTGGACTTACCTGCAGCAGACCATGCTGCTTACTTGCCTGCCAGTTGAGCCTCTGATCCTCTTCTGTTTGGAACTACTTTTCCTGTTGGGTGGGGCAGGAGCCACTCCCTAGGTTCAGAACACTGGAACTCTTCTGGAAAGCAGGAACTCTTTTCTTACCTAGGCGTGGCTGTGGAAGGAGACACCTAAGCACTACAGGAGGCTATTTAAACCACACCCGATGGATGAATCTTGCTTTGCGTTATTCTGCATCCTCTGCAGCAGAACGCTCATCGTGTCTTCTGCATCTGATCCTGGGCCTAAGGAAAAAGGCTTACCATCCTGAATCCAGTCTTCAGCAACACCTATAAAGACAAGAAAGAACAGGTTAGCATTACGGTCTTCAGTGACAGCTCTTCACTTACCTGGTCCATCGGCTGTCACCAACGCCTCGCGCTGCATTCCGACATCTGAAAGACAAAGGCTTACCTACTCTTCGTGCGCTCCGGAGGTCTTCACACTGCATTCCGGCATCTGAAAGACAAAAGCTTACCAACTCTTCGCACGCTCCGGAGGCCTTCGGCGCTGCATCCCGCATCTGAAAGACAAAACAAGGTGCGTTTAAAGACATTGGGGAACTTTAATACTCACGTGCCATTACTCCTTTCTACATCTAACCCAGTGGGTATTCCGGCACCCTGCAGCCGCTCCGAACTTGTACCTGCAAAATAAAAAGACAGTTAGAGCGCATCGTGAAGCAGGCAACAAGCGCTTACTTACGTGCTTCCAGGCGCTTCCATTCATCACACGGGCTCCATCTTCAACTCACTTCAGCCCGTCATCCACCATCGCCGGAACCCTGCAAAACAAGAGACATCATTACTAAAGACTTTAAAGACATTAGAATTACTCGAAACTTACCGTTCGTGCAGTAAACGACGGACAGCAGTCCTCTGAAGTCAAGAGGCCTGCTCCCCTTATCCAGTGAAGAAACTGGTTACAGCACCCTGCCCCGAGGCAGATGGAGAGCACGGCGTTCACTTACCTAAGACATCTTACCCTTCGAGTCAGACATACAGTGCACAGAGGTCCAGCCCAAAGAGCCAGCCGTGTCTTACACATCACCTTTGAAGATACGGTATACGCCCAGTCAAGACCGGCGCCTCTACGGGAATCAGGTGAGCGTTACACCATGTCAACTCCGGTGCCAACAGTCCAGGTGTTGGCAGTTCCTCCTCAGCCCAGTCCTGAACGGCAACGGTAGCGTACTGTGATATTGCACTGCATCCCAATTCAACGTCATGCAAGTTGCGCTCCAGCTGTGCACATGCACTCTGGCCATCATCTTCCAAAAACCACTGAACACTGTCCACTGACAGGGCCGCACTAGACCCTCTTCTGCTGAACCCAGTGGCACACCCGACATATTCTGTGGAGCAACCGCGGTAGCAAATCCTGCACCGCACTTCAAAGGAAAAACTACGCCCCAGCGAGTGCCGCCAGACCGCCAAGAGAACTATCCTTCCACACCGCTGGCACATATGGAACTGCCACACAGCCACTGCGTAACCCTGCCGCCAGGCTAACACACACGCCCTGCACCTCTATTCTTGCACACGTCCTGCAGCTCGACTGTTTCCCTGCCACAAGCCACTACTGGACTTTGCACTGGCCCCCGGACCCCAGTACCAGGACTCGGCTTCAGTGATTGCAGTTAGGGGTCTGCCTCAACTCGGCGTCATCAGTTACTCCTGTCCAACCACCTCGAATCGAACACTGGACTCCGGGCCGACTTTGCCCTTGACCCTGGCTACAGTAGGACGGGTTGGACAACTTGACCAGCCAACCTCCCTAGGACCATCAGCTTCCAGATCCAAGATGCTGGCCCTGTAGGTTGGGATGGATGTACCTGGAGGGCAGTGTCCTTGTCCGTTCCGTCGCCCCCTCCGCGGCAGCACCGAATCATCGTAGCCAGTTTAATAATGAAGCCAGCAGGTGCGAATGACAGCTCCGTCAACAGGTGAGTTCAAGTATCTTTATTGCCAGATGCTATGTAGGTCCATACCATGGAGGAAACACTGGCAGCATCCCACCCGACAGGCACACGGTCTCCAACTGCCACTCCCAGAACACTTGCACGTCATACTCCCTTGCGCTCCAACATCAACATTCCGGGAACCACGCAAGCACCCGAGCACCACAACAACATTATAACACATTGCTTTTTACAACCCACACAGCATGTTTTGTTTTCCTGACATTTTTCTGAGAGCAGTGATATTTTTTCCATTTTGGCTTTTTAAAGCCATTTTTATTTGCACACACATGTGCAGGCCATTTTTGCTTTCAATGTTTAAGAATCCTGTTTCCCATGTCACAGGGATCTTTGATTCCTCCTCCTTTTGTAAATTAAACTGCCACTTGTCCTTTGGTAATGACTGGTAGGCCCCTTTCCACATGGCTCTTTAACTTTACTTGAAAAACAAAAGCACAAGCCAGGCCGTTTTTGTTTCAGTGCTTAATGCCTGCCCTTCATGTGAAAGGGACTTCTGTTTGGGGCCTTTAAATGCACCCCACATGGGTGTCAAACTCCTTTATTTTGGTAAAATATGCTGCTCGATTTGCTTCTGTGTCTACGTCATCATTGCCCTAGGAGATCGCGTCCTCCCTCCCTTGTGTGTGCTTGGCACTTCATGACCGCTATAGCTGATGGGAGCCGTAGTGCGTCCATGAGTCTGGCCAACAGGGGTGCGTGCTGCACCGGTGTGCTGTCAGCACATCGATAGCCCCTCCTTTTCCAACTAGACAGTCCTGAATGTACGGTTGATATCACATAGGCAGAGACGGAGTACACAGTGAGCTCCTCATTCATATAAGTTCTAATAGCATGATAAGAGCTACTAATTCTGATGCTTGCGCTGAAAAATGTGGGAGTAAGCTTGCGCTTGCCTCTACTTCAACTGTCCCGCTCAGGTTTATTTTGACCACTGCCCTCCCCATATGTCTTTCCCCTGTTGTCTAGTCTATGGTCGAAGACCCATCAATAGAGAGTATATCATCTCCTTCGAGGGCATTCTCTCCTGCTCTGGGGATGTTGTCATAGTGTTCTGTGTAAGTGGTGCAGTCTTGTACATAGTCTCCCTCCTCTACTGGGTCTGTTGTGAATGTCGCTGGGTTTACAATTCTGCATCTTACTACTTTTATTGCCAGATTCGAGATAATCACCTCGTATCCCGACGCTCCCTGTGTGGTCAGTGTGCTCTTGGGCTTTTCGAGGACAGCAAAAATGGCATGCTCCACGTAAAGGTTGATGCGACAGCCCATTGTGAGGCTTGCTACTTCTCTACTGCAAAAGCAGCAGCAGTCAATGCTTGCTCGCAAGGGTAGTGTCCTCTCATTACTGGGTCTAAATGTCCACTGTAGTAAGCTATTAGTTTGTGTCCTACTGTCATTTTCTGTGTGAGCACTGCTTTCACCACTACTCCGTTGGAGTGCGAGAACAAGTACAATTCTGCAATGTAGTCAGGAATCCCTAACCCTGTTGCTGTGCATATTTCCCCTTTTAGTTCTTCAAATGCTTCAGTCATCTCCTGTGTCCATGTCAGGTTACCATCCCCCCTCTGTGCCTACCGGAGGCCGCTTATAAGAGGTCTGGTGTATGTGCTGTAATCAAACACCCAGGCAGTGCAACAGTTACATAGACCTAAGAATTGCTGCATTTCCCTAACAGTCAGTGGATATGGCGAGGTGAAGATCGCCTCCACTCTCTCTGGGGTCACCTTCCTGCTCTCTTGTGATATTAACTGTCCAATGTACAAAACCTCGCCTTGAAACTACTGCAATTTGGCCTTTTCAACCTTGTAACCCTTTTCTGCTAACACTGTCAGCAACTGCACTGAGTGCTTTCAGTACTGTTCTTCTGATGTGCTGCAAATCAAGATGTCATCCACGTACTGAATGACTGAGCTGTCCAAACGCCTGTTCCCTCGGTCCATTTGGTGGAGCCTATTACATATAGACGGTTGTTCACAGTACCCTTGAGGAGGCCTCATGTGTTTCTAACTTTTATTTCTATATAAAAATGACATCAGATTCTGTGACTCTTCATGAAGTGGTCGTTGAATGACTCCAATCAAGCAATCCCACTAAGTCAGTGCCTTGTCTGGGACGCCCAAGGGAAGCCCTTATTTATATATTTTTCTGACAAGTTATACTCTGGATGATAAACCCTTGTATAACACCCCTCTCTTTGAATCCCCCTGACCTCACTGAGCCAAGAAGTAGGTTTGTTTTGCAATTTAAAAGGTTTATTGGAAAAATTAAACTATATATATATATATATCACACTTTTATAATAAATATTTGATAGCACCCTTATGAATATAATGTTGATCAACAATAGATAATCTGACACTAGCACACTTCTTTACAATCAATGAGGAGTTAGTATAGGAAGGATAATGTAGCAGAAAATACTTTTATGATTTCAAGGAATGCCGTGATGGAAAAATGCAGCACAGGAATAAACTGATATGGGTTCAACAAGACCTAATATGTTCACTTTTCCCCGTGTGGCAATTCACTTCCCCCCTATGCAATCTAAGGAGATGGAAGTAAAGCACACAGTTTTCAGGAATACAATCAAAGGCAATTCAGTTGCTGTTCCCCTAGCAAGCTTAGAGAAACGGAGGATTTTAAACAGAGGCAAAAGTAATTTAAATGTGGTGTGCAAGGAAGGGAAAAATATGCTAAAAATGATTTTAATTCCCTAAAAGAGATTCAGAGTGGGTGATAGCTACTTTGTATTAGTTCAGGATCACTTTAGCAATGCTCTATGAATGATTATCAGGTTGCAAATGAATTTCAGCAAAGGAAAGCAAGAAGCTGCTATTTTGACAAGTGAAGAAATTTGAGCCAAATCGCAAATCACGGCACTAGAATCTTAGCTTTAAAATGAAAGTTAAAACTCGCTCCTAGCACAAACGGTTCAAGAGATATGGATGATTTCGTGAAGGTAGATTTTCAGAAATGAAATTACAGTTTCAGAATGACAGATGTGCTTGGAAGGTTTGAATCAGCAGGATGGACACCCGATTCCTTATGATGCAGTTCTAATAGGTTAAAATAGTTTGAATTAGATTATCTTAAACTAAGAGATTGGTTTTGCACAGTTCTGGCAGAGTATTCACACTATGAATTTGAAATAGGCCGTCAGAGTCTGGTCAGGTTGGGACTGGACTCCGGCAGGTTGGTTCTGAAGTCACAGCTATCTGGGTCAGCTCTGCTCTGCTGGTCTGGATCTCTGGTTCTGCTCACAGCGATCTGGTCTGGTCTCTCTGGATACAGCACTGCTTTCTGGGTCTGCTACCGGTTCTGGCAAAAGATCTTGGCAAAGAATCCAACAGCTCGCCCGGCTGTAGAATAGTTTGGTTGGATTGCTGGATTCTGAAAGCCTGCTGAGAAGAATTCTCAGCTTGTGGGTTAGGCCTTTGCTTTAAGTTCTGTAGTCTATCTGGAGTCTAAGTTCTGGAATCTGGATGTGAAGTCGTCCGTCAAAATGCTCCGCAAGAAAGCGGAAAGTGAATGTCTGTCTGTCCAAGCAGTCTCTTTTTATGTGTTTTGAAAGTGGGTGGGTCGGCTCATTCTGCATGCCCAACCCTCTCATGATTTGATAGGTCAAGGATTCTCTGTGACCTGATTTGAGAAGGGATAGTGTGTCAGAGTGAGTTAGAGTCTTACAGTCTATTGAAGAAACGCCCCTTTGCTTTTACTTAGAAAATGAATTTTTCATAACTAACAGATACACACGTCGTTGAAATTACATACACATTTCACAGATTAATTTAAGATACAATTTAAGATACACTCTCGCCCAGCTGAGGTCCCCCTCAGAGCCTGGGTTCACAAATGGCAACATTTTGTGCTTTTTAGTGACTTTCGCCATATTGGTATTTCCTCAACATTTACACAGACCTGCACCCCTTCCCTGAGCATATTACTGGAAATTACTATGTCTCTATCCTAAACACAGTGTCTGCAATATTAATAAATAGTGGGGTTTGGTCCCAGAACACCGTACAAAGTGGAATTTGGGCTCAAATCGTGAGGGCATTTTTCATTTTCAGGATCCCCAAATTGTACATTTCTGTGAACTTAATACAAGATTTTAGAAGCATTTAACTTAAACATATATTTGCTGCAATATGAATCCACAGTCCTGTCTGGCCTGCCCCTAGGAACTGGGGGGGGAGTCAGGGATCACATGTCTCTCCTTTCAGGCAAAGCTCCGTTTACAGTCCACACCCAAATCAGCATACTCCATTCAATTGAAAGGGTCTATTGTGTTGGGTACAGCAGGCTGCAGGGAAGTCCCCTCCCTCTTAATTAATAGGACAATGTGATATGCTGACTCCTGGTGTGGGTCTCTGGGGTGTGAAGAGTTCTCAGGAAAGGCATGTCTTTTGAACTTTTAATTACATAAGACCCCTTTCTGTTCACTGCACAGTTCTGCAAGACAGCTCTCCTGTCAGGATTTATAGAGCGCCAGCGCCGGTCAGTGTCCAATGCCGGTACTGCACCTATTTTTGACAGCTGTCTTGAATTAATACATTTAAAAAGGAAAGGATATTACTTGATAGTATATGATACTTGCTTGACATGGCATTGATGTGGATCTGTAGTAGAGTAAAGTAAAACACTCAACCATAGTTGGATTTTTGTTTGGTGGTTCCAGGCCCATGGTCTTAGCAATTTTTGACATTAATAAAAACGGGGTTTGAACAGAACCATCTTTCTCTGCACTAGTGGGTGGCAGGTCAGGGGACCATTTTGGTGCGCACAAAACTGCACGGTTCTCCTGGATTCTGGCGCAAATGTGGGCTTTTCCGCCCTCTTGGATTTCCTAAACACTTTGCAAGATCTTCCTCAAGAAATGGCACTGGCACCTTCTTCAGTAGGGCCATTTTCTGTGGTACCTCTTTATAGTGGCTTCTGCCCAATAAGTGATGCTCATAAAGCACCAAATGTTGCAGCATAATAGTCCAAACGTGGGTCAGGACACCCAATATGGTATAGAGAAGAAAGCTTGCTTCAAATCTATTACCGTAAAATTGGTAGCTTGCAGCGGAATTCTACATCGTATTGTCGCTGGATTTGGAACTAACGGGAATTCTGCTTCAACAATATTGTTCAAAGGGTGCAAGTCCTGAATAAAACGCTATGATCCCCATGTTGCCTTCTTCATCGGGTACACAGCTTTGTGACACTGTGATTCTGATTGTACCAAAGACATCTTTGAGACAATTTCCACATTAGTATGCGGAAATTGTCTCAAAAATGCCTTTGTCAGCTTTCATGGACAAAGGGTATTGTTTTGCCCCTGTAGTGATACACAAAATGCAAATTTGCCAATCAGGGCTTTAGATGACAGCATTAGCCGCTGAAAGCCAATAGTTTATTCAAAGTATGTGCCAAAAATGCTGACAGTAGTCTGTTATAGCACTTCCATTATGCAGTAGTGAGCTACAAGGAATATGCAGGCCTAGTAGGAGTGATAGGTCACATTATGCATTGTTGATAGAAAGGCAGGGCGAAGGCCCCAGCTCTGTAGCTAATATACATTATTGGAGTGTTTGGAACATTATGGCACCTATATAGCGCTTAGATAGCCAATCTTAAGCGCTATGAACACTAAGCTATGAGTGCATGCCTTTTAGAGCTTGCTCACATGGGGTTAATTCATCTCGGCTTCTCTTAGAATATTCTGCCTTTCTAACTGTAGCCCTGCATGGCTTCTTAAACTAATCTTCCTTTCTCTGGGAGGGCACTGATAAGACATTCCTGAGCTTTCGCGCAGATGGGCTCCAAGCAGGAAGGGGCACAGAAAAGGAGCACAGTGGAAATTCACAGAGTTGGGCTTTTCCATGAGCAAGCCTATATTTTGCACAGGGAAAGTTCTGGAACTGTGCGTCATGGACTGATAAAAATGCATGCCCACATGACTCAAGTGGGAGATCGATCTGTGGACTTGGTTCGAGCAAGATCAAGTGTCCGGAATTTGTGGCTCTGTTTCGGTACCCTACAGCGCTGTCCTCTGAGCGGGGCTTGTTACCGCTAGCTTATGAGGGCCAGGGTCTCCCAGTGCTGATTGAAGGGGCGTAAGACTGTGTTTCTCTATGTTTCTCTAAGTTCTATGTTTCTCTATATTTTGCATTTCTCTTAAGTTTTGTGCTTTGTAATCTTCTCTAACTTGAATCCCAAGATGTTGCTGAAATTCACTGTTTAGAATAAAATACTAAAACTTATTGAAGGTGTCATTTGTCACTAGCATGAGTTCACTGCTCGGCACAATAGAACCTGTATTTTGGGCTGAATTGGGTAATTATTGCTCCCAAGGGCTGGTCCCGAGGAAGATTTTCCCCATTTCAAGACATTTGGTGGCAGCTTGGGGATTTGGGCAGAGCAGTGCCTTGCTGTGAAATGACAAATTGTGTGAGAGAACACAGTGCAGAGTGAGGAGCAGGCTGTTGCATTTCCTTGGTGGTCTCACTGCAGCTCTGAGACTTCAAAAGACAGCAATGTTGTGTCGGCTTGCCGTGGCCGAGAGCTTGTGTGGTTAAGACTCCCTTCAGTAAATCAGTCGTGACTGACTTATTGCTTGGGAATGGAGCCAGGGAGCACATGGCGATAAACAAGCGGGAAATGGCTATGTTTAAAGCGCTCCGATGAATGGTCAAGAAAGATTTATGTTCAATTAGGAAATAATTTTATCATGCGGTTTCCCCAGTTTAAAGTTGTAATTTGAAATGCAAAGTGAGACGGAGTTCTCAACTCTATTCTGTCATGAGGGCAGGAAAATAGTTGCGAGGATTTGACATGCAAATTGTGAACAGTAATTCAACCATTGATTCAGCCCCAGTGTGCTAGCGAGTGGGGGGCTGTAATGTACGGAGGTGAAGGTACGCTTTTTTTTTTTTAAATGTATGCTTTTGAAGTGTTGACATTCCTGAAGATAACGTAGGGAATGAGTCGTGTTTAGGAGAAAGAGTAACATCTGTGTTGAGAGCCTAAAGGGTTTGTTTTTCTTTTGGCAACTGTAAATTCCATGTGCTGGTGGTGCATTGTGTTTAAAGGAAACACACTAAAATGGTTACATTGCATTTTAGCTGTGCCATGCTTACAATGGGTGAGAGACTCACTTAAAAAAGAAAGTGAGTGAATGGTATTTGGATTTTTGTGTATTGATTTGGAATTACAGAATCAGTTTGCAATGGTTTGGGGGGAAAAAACAATTTATATTTTTCTAAATTGCCTCTAAATTGCCCCGTGAGTATTTTTGACTGTTCCCACGCTATGCCATGGATTTGTACTGTTGCGTTATAAGTGATGTATGTTTTGGAAATAGTGACCTGTTAACTATGATACATGGTGAAAAATGTTGTTGACACATTAACAGCCCACAAGTAATATAGAGTGTGGGTTGCTCTTGCAGAGAAAAAAAAAACGTGCAGGGAGCTGCACTACACATGGCATGTTTTAAATGCACTGAAATAAGTGGTTATATTCTGGCAATGGTACAACAGAATGGAAAATCTGTGTGTGATAAGACAGCACAAAGATTTAGTGGGTTGCGGGGTTCTTTTGAAAGATCACACATTGCATTGGAGTGAGTTTGTGAAGCCAAACTACAAGGTTACGAGAAAAAAGAAAAAAAAATGTATGCCTTTAAATGGGACATTAATCAGTTCAAAACAGGCTAAAAGACGCTTTGACATTTTGCAAAATTACATGGAATAGAATCTGATGACATGAAAAAGTGCCTCTTTTGAAAATAAGAGTCTTGCTGTGTGTGCAGAGCTTGTGCCTTGAAGATAACTTGCACTGTCTTGGGCGAGGTGCGCGAAGAAAAAAAAAAACTGTTGGAGGAAGGCAGAAAACAGCAGAATACTGCGCTCCTGTTCAGTGAAATGGTGTTTACAGAAGCTGGCAGATATGGGAGCTTTTCTGAGTTGCTGAAAGCAGTTCAGGAAACAGTTAATCTGGATGAACTGTCTGAAACGAGTGCCTTCCATTGAAGCCGCCACAGTTTAAGAGTTATAGGCAAAGAGATAAGTTTGCTGTGTGCTCATGGCGCTGCCATGTGCACATGAAAGATAAACAATGACATTCCTGCATTCCATCCCCTGTGAGAGACACCGTCAGTGTGAGCAAAAACTGAGGAGGGGGGTGCAAAGACAGAATGCTGAAACAGAACTGAAGGCAATAATTGCTGTGAGTGAGAAAATGAAAAAAGAGCACAATCTACCGTACACATGCTGATGTACGCATGCTGACACTAGCATGCAATAACAGAGCTGATCAGAAGTAAAGAATTAGCCCAGTATCAACACTGGAAGGAAAACAAATGCTGCATGCAGAATGGGCACATCGCATCTGAACATTTGGGGAACCTGTGCATCGGTGAATGGGCTAAGAAAAGACAGCTGCCCATTTCAAGAGACATTGCCGTGCAAGCTGCATCCCCATGCGCCATGTGATGTGATGTGATGTGAAGTGAAGAGACATTGCCGTGCAAGCTGCATTCCAGTGCTCCATGTGATGTGAACTGAAGTAAAGCGCTGTGCACTGGAGAAGAAACCTCTAGGCGCTTTGAGAAGTGAAAATACAGAGCTGGCAAAAATGCAAGCTACATTGCCAGGGCTGGAGTAACTGACAAAGACATTATGGTGTTCCAGATGGAAGCAAAACTGACAAAGGTAGCCGTTTTGCAAGAGACAACATGCAGAGCGGGGCTTTGGAGTATAACATGAACACTGCACATTAGCCATGATCCAGAAGCCTCACGGCTTAGTGCAAGAATGAATGATTTGTTGAAGCAACAAAAGGAACTGATTCAGACTATCGCTCTCAAAGGGGTGGCCCAAGAAATCAGCAGACACCCTTTGGGAAAATGACAAGTGGAAAACCAGAGGCTTGAAAGACACTAGCTGTATGGAGAAAAATAAACAAAGCTGCTTGTGCAACTGCAGGCAGTATTGGACTGAAAGACTTTACCTTTTGAAATATGGAGTGATGCCAGCAGGGCAACCTAAATCAAGATCATGAGACACTGGAAGCAAGTTGGCGCCTGGCATTCGTGATCGCTTTGGTGAAAAAGAAAAGCATTGATCCATTGAGAAGTGCGACCTGGGTACTTATTATATGGCTATTGTAAAAGCACAGATCAGTCTGAAGTACCATTGACCAACTATGATCGCATTGCACAAATGAGTTTGTGATTAGGCAATTACACCCCGTATGGTTGAGTGCAAATAAGCCCCCAGAAACATGCAGAAGGGTGACAAATAATTGCAGTAGCAATGATAAAGTGTGTAGTTACCTGATGAGACTTCTGAAGGTGGGGGTGGTGTTAAGGGAAGGGGTGGATAACGCTGATATTGAAGTTTTGATGACATCCTAACGTGAAGAACAATGGCATTGTACTTTTGATGAAATCCTAACATTTCTGTTTGTATTTTGCCTAGGCAAAAAACCAAGACAGTTGCGTGCCATGATTGGGGTAGATGTGTGCAATTTGCGGGTGACACTGATCAGTCAAGCAGACGCATTCTCAGAGAAAGCGAGTCACTGCGAGATGACATGTGAACTTTGAACCTGTCCTGCACCGCACTCAATGCTGCTAACATGCATGACGTATGAGGACATTTGTTCTGCAATCTGCGAGAAGTGTCCAACAGAGTAAACACTTTTGCTGAACTGGCACGGTGCAGACTTGGCTAGTTATCAAACATTTGATGCTGCACATTCAAATGATTCAGTTGCTGGAAATAACTTGGTTGATATGTTTTGCCTTTCTTGTTTAAAGGACTGTGGACAATGAGTTGTGGACTGTGACATCATGCACCACAAACAGCTGTGTGACACAGCACTTGAATGCTAACACATTGAAAAATGGTTTTTAAATGCACTTTTTGAGATGAATCTGAAAAAACGAAATGTTTTGCTCTTCCAACTGAATTGCTTTAACCAGAGATGCTTTGCTTTTTTGAAGGAAAAAAAAAAAAACTTCTACGTTGCACATAGGCAGGAAAATGATTTATGAATTGTTGGGGCAGCAGGAATATGCAAGCAGAAGCGTAATTTATTTTGAGATAAAATGAGTGCGCACATCAAAGTCAACTGTTCATAGGTTAAGGTTCTTAATTTGAAGTAATGCTGCCAAGTGTGTGAGCTCTATTTTGAGATGGTAACCTTTGAAACACTGGATACTTTTACTGCCAGCCTTAAGGCGGGTAAATGAAACCATGGCGGACTTGATGTTTGATTTTATGACACAGTGTGTGACACGGTTTTTGTTAAACCAACCAGCTTCATGTTTTTGTGGGGACAGCTTTCTCCAGCACACTAATGCAAAGAGTCACCTTTTGATTGTAGACATTTGGAATAATTCTTTGGAAAAGCGCTACAAATGAGTATCCACATGAAATTGCTAGCGTACTGGCCTGGCACATTGTCGGGCATCTTTTGTCACTGACTCATATGACTGGTGTCTATGAAATCCTAGGCCCAAATGTTTCAGTGAATGGATACAACGATTTGTTTAATTTGTTTAATGTGATGTTTTTTCTGACCAAGAACTGCAGCGAGTGTTCTCGCCAAGATTTTATGGACTATAACTTGACTAAATGCATTTTACACAATGGTGTGATGAAACAGCCACTGCCGGATGGTAGTATGGTGTTTGTAGCTAAAACTAATATTGTATATGGTAGGCATCCCACTTGGAGAAGGGTATTCTCCAAGTCACACAAGGTAGAAACTGTGAACATGTTAGATTTTCCAGTAGTAAGGCAACATTTAAATTGTAGGCTGGTAATGCACACCTCTATTGTTACAGTGATACACTTAGACATAGATTTATCATGAGGCAATGTTTCCTTAGTAATACCAAGCTGCTACAAATGGAGTCCGTTTCTATGGCCCATCACCAGAGTGCGTGTAGCTAGGGAGCTAGATTCATTAATTGCGGGAGCAGCGGAGGGTAACAGGAGCTTTATACACTTTTGACATAGAAACTGTGCACAATAAGCTAGCCACTATGGGTTCTGATGCCAGCTCTGCTATAAAACTTCTGGCCTAGTGGGGCCCATTGATACACCCAACACTGCTACAAGTATTGGCAACCACTGGAGATGGCAGAATTTTAGGTATGAAGACATTTTTTCTGCCATAGGGCAGGTCAACAAGAATGCTAAATACACACGATGCATGTTATGGCAAACATTGTTTAATCAGCAGGTGTTGGCTTTTTACTGAGTGGGGGCGACCATCCTCAACACACTGGCGCACAGAGCTACAGTTACCAGCAAACATATGGATCAAATCGCTTGCTTTTGATTGCATGAATAACACATGCCATGCTTTAATGCAAATTAGTAGAATTGTTTTTATTTTGATAACCTGGTGCCCATGGGTTCACCTTGCTCATGAAATTAGATGGTTTCTGCTTGGGTTCCACATACATGGGGGAAGTATCTAATCACACAGCCCGTAGTCACGTTTGAATGCCCTGGGAACAGGGAGAGGGTAGGCCCTTAGAGTGAAAGGCTGCCAGGTTTAGAATTGGTAACCATACATAAATGCAATAGTGCATTGTAGATTCGACTACACCGGATTGCCTTGACATTCTAACTGCATGCTGCTTTTTAACTGACAATCAGTTATACAATAATTATTTAGGTATTTTTGTGTAGGCCAGGTTTTGGCTAGAGTAAATGTCCATGTTCACTTTGTGTAGGTATTTTTTTTGTGTAGGCCAGGTTTTGGCAAGGGTATATGTCACTGTTCACTTTGTGTACATTTTTGTTTAGGTAGTGTTTTTACTAACCTTGCATGCCACGCTGACTAACCGCTAGAAGATAGTTTGCTTAAACCTCTTGCAAAGCCCCAAGGTCTTTATCACTGCTCTACATACTATGTTGATGGGTATTAGTCAGCATTGTCGCACACACTTTGAATAGGGGTGGAGTGTAGTGATACACAAAATGCAAATTTGCCAATCAGGGCTTTAGATGACAGCATTAGCCACTGAAAGCCAATAGTTTATTCAAAGTATGCGCCAGAAATGCTGACAGTAGTCTGTTATAGCACTTCCATTATGCAGTAGTGAGCTACAAGGAATATGCAAGTCTAGTAGGAGTGATAGGTCACATTATGCATTGTTGATAGACAGGCAGGGCGAAGGCCCCAGCTCTGTAGCTAATAGACATTATTGGAGTGTTTGGAACATTATGGCACCTATATAGCGCTTAGATAGCCAATCTTAAGCGCTATGAACACTAAGCTATGAGTGCATGCCTTTTAGAGCTTGCTCACATGGGGTTAATTCATCTCGGCTTCTCTTAGAATATTCTGCCTTTCTAACTGTAGCCCTGCATGGCTTCGTAAACTAATCTTCCTTTCTCTGGGAAGGCACTGATAAGATATTCCTGAGCTTTCGCGCAGATGGGCTCCAAGCAGGGAGGGGCACAGAAAAGGAGCACAGTGGAAAATCACAGAGTTGGGTTTTTCCATGAGCAAGCCTATATTTTGCACAGGGAAAGTTCTGGAACTGTGCGTCATGGACTGATAAAAATGCATGCCCACATGACTCGGGTGGGAGATCGATCTGTGGACTTGGTTCGAGCAAGATCAAGTGTCCGGAATTTGTGGCTCTGTTTCGGTACCCTACAGCGCTGTCCTCTGAGCGGGGCTTGTTACAGCTAGTTTATGAGGGCCAGGGTCTCCCAGTGCTGATTGAAGGGGCGTAAGACTGTGTTTCTCTATGTTTCTCTAAGTTCTATGTTTCTCTATATTTTGCATTTCTCTAGGTTTTGTGCTTTGTAATCTTCTCTAACTTGAATCCCAAGATGTTGCTGAAATTCACTGTTTAGAATAAAATACTAAAACGTATTGAAGGTGTCATTTGTCACTAGCATGAGTTCACTGCTCGGCACAATAGAACCTGTATTTTGGGCTGAATTGGGTAATTATTGCTCCCAAGGGCTGGTCCCGAGGAAGATTTTCCCCATTTCAAGACAGCCCCCTAGCTTGAGATTGATTTTAACTGCTCCCACTCGCTTCAACAAGCCTATGTCGTACTGGCTGTTGGTCCATAAAACACTTTGCAAGATCTTCCTCAAGAAATGGCACTGGCACCTTCTTCAGTAGGGCCATTTTCTGTGGTACCTCTTTATAGTGGCTTCTCGCCCAATAAGTGATGCTCATAAAGAACACTGTCTCAAGCTCTGAACAGTTGTCTCGGCACACCTCCTCGACCGTTACGTCAGTCAGTGCATTCTCCTACAGCGATTACTGTTCTCCACGCCCGTCATGTATCATCGAACCTGTGCAGTACTACCCTCTCGTCCCTCACTATAGCCATCTCTAGTTCGAGGGGGAACCCTTGTCCCTTGGCTCTCTGGTCTGAACAGAAATTAATAAGGTAAACAAAGCAGTTTGCCCTGTATGATATGAAAAGTAATTTATATTGTGCCTGTACACAATGGTTTCTAGGCGCGACAAGACAAGGGGAGAAAAATGGAAGACAAAACAAACAATCTTACTAGTCCTTGCGTCATTCAGATCATGCAAGTGTAAGGGGGAAGGGAGAGGAGAAGTGTCTGGGGGAGGGAGGGGCAAGTGCAACAGGCAAAGCTCAAGTAAGTGCTGTCGGGGAGCCTGGCTCTAGTAAGTGAAAAGACGCAGGCGACTGTAGGGTTGCAGATATAGCCCCTAAGTAAGCCCAGAGTCAGTGCAAGAGGCTACTGGTCATGTAGGAGCCTAGTGTCCATTAAGGTTAAGAGGGTGGTAACCGGTTAGCACAGCAGACAAATATATCAGCAGGGGAGAGAGGGAGAGAGAAAGCCGAAGTGGAAAGGAAGGTATGGAGTTGCTTATGGAACCTTAGGTGGTCCTGATCAAGTTTGAGAGAGGCAGGGAGGCTGTTCCAGAGGGAGGCACCAGCCAAGGAGAGAAATCTACTCCCGACACTATGCCTGGAGAAGCGTCTTACCCTCAGAGAGTTGGAGGTGGATGGGTAAAGGGCGTGAGAAGGAGAGTGCTTAGAAAGAGCTGGATGTAGTGTGGTCCCCAGCCCCAGAAAGCCTAGCCGAGGCTCTTGAACTTGATCCTTGCACCCCCCGGGAGTCAGTGGAGAGATTTCAGGGCTGGAGAGATACGATCCCTGGGCTTGAGGCCAAGGACAAGTCTTGCAGTCCTGTTCTGGAAAAGTCGCAGAGGGTGAAGAGTAGAGGCAGGAAGATTTAGAAAATGGCTGTTGCAGCAGTCCAGCCTAGAAAGAACCAGGGCTCTGGAGACAGTGAGCTTCTGGGGGAAAGTGAGATAAGGAAGAATACCTCTGAGGAGGTGCAGCTGGTAGTGGGACATCTTAGAGAGGTTTGTGATGTGAGGGGAGAAGGATAGAGTGGAGTTGAAGATGACACCAACGATTTTTGCCTCGCAGGAAGGCACAGGGAGAGGGCCCAAGGAGGGCGGCCAGAGTGAAAGAGGGAAAGCGGGAGCAGGGGTCACAATGAGGAGGATTTCAGTCTTACTAGCATTAAGGCAGATCGTTGGAGGCGCTCCATTTCTGAATAACGGATAGACAGTCAGGAATGAACGAGAGAGTAGAGGAGGATGAGGGGAGCCTGAAGGAAAGCTGAGTGCCATAAGCATCACACTGAAAGTTAGAAGAGAAGGTAGAGATGAGGTGGGCCAGAGGTGCTAAGTAAAGGTTAAAAAGCCAGGGTGAGAGGTTAGAGCCCTGGGGAACACCACACGTGGAGAGAGCTGGTTGAGAGAAAGGACCCGAGTTGGACCTGGGAGGGTTGACCCAGGAGGAAGGAGTCACCTTCCAACTCATTATCCATGTAAACTAGCACTGTCCTGCCCATCTGGATCATTAGGTTTAGGAATAACCATGAACCAGCCCAGAATAACAATGAACCAGCCCAGAATGAAAAGACTGTGGCTAGTGCACACTGTTGTTCATTGCTGTGTGACAACTACTGAATGAGAGTTAAAATAATACAATTTCCAAAAAGCCTCATCCTAATCAGACTGAGTCTGAGAAAATAAGTGCCAGGGCAGAGCCCTGGCAAACACCCCCATAAATAATGTACTCTGCCTTCATATGCTTCCTCTCTCTCAAGCCCCTCTTTCGTCCAGTTTGATTGTCTGTGTTATTAACCAGTGGAGGGTCTGCTGAAGACACTTCTTACCACTGGTGAGGGTATCCCTGGAAGCCATGCTAATAGTACTTCCACTCCATATTGGAATAACTCTGGGTTCACCGGCACCCCCTCTGTACGGTCTGCCTGCAAAATGCCTGAATAAATTCATGTGCATTTATGTAGTGAATTCATGGGGTTGTGCACACTAACCCCTGCTCGTTGAAGGAAATGGTCACGTTAAGTCAGCCCATCATGTCCTTACCCATTATGTTGACTAGTGTTTAATATAACAGTGGCATGGTAAGGTCATGGTCTACAATAGTGATCTTGAGTTTATCCGTAAAAGGAACCAAGTCTGTAGCCCCAGAGAATCCCTTCGCATTCATGGCAATGCCCGACATCGGGTATCTCCCTTCCCTAATACAGGATCTAGTTGCCCCAGTTTCCACGAGAAAAGAGAACATCTTGTCACCTATGGTGTTAGGGAGAGTTCTCATTCTATGGCTAATTTCCCTTACCTATAGAGTCCCCCAGCAGCTTTGCTGGATTTGAAGGGTTTGTTTCTTTTTACCTGATAAGAGTGAGACTCTTTTTCCCACTCTTAGGCATTTTTGCTATGTGTGTTCTAGGCTATGTTTGTGTTTAATGCCTATGAGATCTTTCTCACCCCCATAGGAACCATCTTTATGCACATGTGTTACACAGCACACTCAGTGCAGTGACACAGGGGTGTCGTAGCAACCCCCAAACATAGACTCCATACCCTGGGACTGACTACTGTCTCCCAGAGCATGTAAAGTCCCCATTGACTTTACTAGTCAAATCCTATGAACTAAACCAGTACAACCCATCTTACTATGGAGGTACTGGAAGGGGTTAATAGTTTTTCCCATATGTTCATTTTCGAGGGGGTACCCTAAAGTCCCTCTCTCAAAGATTTTTGGCTGGTGGCAGTGGTTACTACCATAAATATTCGACCGCAAATATTTCTCGATGGGATTTTCCCATTGTTCGAGGCTACCACTTTTTCTGACAGCCTCTAACATACCGCCGGTGCATTTTAATATTAACTTTGCTCTGGTAGGTTTTATTTGCTAGAACTTTAATATAACTTCTTTCTCGTGTGTTTCTCTACAATCCTTACCCAGGTCAGGGATCCTTTGTATGTCCGTTTGGCGGGTTTATGCCCAGAAGCCCTCCTTCCGGCGCCACCGAGTCTGGCGTGGGTCCATTCTGTGGGAGGGGGAGTAGGACCCCTGGACAGGGTTGCCTCCGCAACCCATGTTGCACTCTATCCTGATAGGCTGGAGGGTCTCCCGCCAAGATGACCACTTCACTGTGTGAGCGACAGCTAGGCTGTATGAATGGGGCTCTTTTTGCATAAAAGCAGGGTCCTGAGGACTGGAAGAGCAAGACATCGCCACTGGAACTAAGAAGCCGAAGAGGAGAGAAGCCAAAGACATCTGTAACGACTGAACCACCTGTGAAGCCCTGCAGCAGCGTCTCACCACTTTCCTCCACACAACGAGAGAAGATCTTAATCTGCAAGAGCCTTCTTCCCTTGAGCTGGTGGGACCAACCAGTTTGCCAATCGCCTTCCCGGACCTGCCTTGGTCGAATCTCCCGTACCCTGTACTTGGAGGCCGGATAGCCAGGCACCAGTCCACCCGGACCGCGATTTAAAGGAGCATACCTTTTATTCGTCTGGCAGCGCCGCGGCTGGTTTCATCCCTGGGTAGTGCAGTAACTCGAACCTTTCTCCATGACAAGAGCATCTGTTCCTCTGCTGGATCACCCGAACTGCAGGAACTACCAGGAACAACCGCCACCGCAGGAGCCACTTCTTCATTTAAGGTACATTGTTCCGCCAGGCCGCCCTTTCTTCACGGTAGTGCTAAAGGTGTTTTAACTCCTTTACCTACCTGTTGGGTTGGCCGCCCCCCCCTCTCTTAACATTGTCTTTTCAACTTTTTGCAACCACCAATTCAAATATCGTTAACCAAAGACTTGACTGCAGCTACGAGAACATTTTGCTCCTGGGCCCTTGCCCTGTACCACTAACTCTGGCACAGGCCTACTGACTCGGGTCACATTTGTTAGATCTGCCTTCGCGAGATTGATTCTCCATTCGAACTGTGTGCTGCACCCCTTTCTTATAACTGCTCTTTCTTCCCACTGCATAATTTTTGTGAAATGCCATTTTGCTCAGTTTTCATTCTAAGTATTGTTTATATTGATGCACTGTCTTGCTGAACTGGTTCACAACTGATGGGAAGTGTTGCTAGGGTGTATATGAACCTATTTCTGAATAACTTGTGCTTTCCCTCCCTTGTGAGGAATTGTTAGAGGATCCCTTGTGTGTAGTTTTCACTGTGCCGTTTTGCTCAGTTTTCACTCTGGTTCACTTGGTCTACAATTCATATAGGGAGTGTGTATATTTTTCTTGACGTAATTTAACTTACTTGATACTTGTGATACATGAGTTTGATTAGAAGTGTATCAAATAAATATATATATACTTTTTAATTACAAAGCTTTGGTCAGCGTTTCCTTGTTCCATAGTCTAGTGGGTCTAATGTGTAAACCCTGAATACTGCTCATCTCCCTCTTGAGATAAGTCTGACTGCTCAGGCACAGCTACCAACTAAATCTTTGTGGTACAGACTGATACCAAAGGGGATTTATTGCTCCCACCTGTAGTCCTAATCTGGTGTAGTGCTCTGGATTCTGCCTAACATATGGTCACACCTAAAAGTTGTTGCTCGTTCGGGTCGGGTGTAACAGATAGGATCGAACACATCAGGTCCATCTGTGGGCTGTCCTAATGTGGGTATTAACTCATCCCCGTCCCTGTGAAGGAGTTACCCCACCATAGTCGCTCCCCCCAGTTTCTGTCTGGGAGTCTGCATTGTAGAGTCTGTTTGTCGTGCGCTACAATGTTCTGCTGTGCTGGTGCTTGCTGTGCAGGTTGTTATGGCTGTGTGTACTCTTGCGTCTGTGTGAGTAAACTATGGGCTGTTGTGACTGTACCGGTGCACCTTGTGCTGGTACCATTTGCGGCGCATTTTTCTGTGTCTGCGTGTGATCTTGGGGATAGTAGTCTGGCTGCTCAGCTATGTCGCTTGATATGTCACCCCCCCATTCTGTTGCATTTCACCTCTGCTTCTACAAAGCCGTGCTATGTGACCTATTCTACTGCATGTCCAGCACTGTGGTGGAACCCCCATTGGCCCCTGTTGTCCTCCTTTACACCAGTGTCCACCCGGCTGCATTGGGAAGTAGAGTTGTTGCAGGATCGGATGATCCAGAAGGCAAACGACAGGTTATGACAGTAATGACATTGGAAGTAGTAAATGTGTATGAAATGGACAGATGAACTTGGAAAAAGGGGAGCATGTTGACCGTGAAGAAAGCGCATGTCTGGAAGGAGAGGCCGCGCATTTAGAAGTTCATCGCGCATGGATAAATCCGTTTTGCATTTTTCGAGGAGTATAACTATGTAGCTGCTCGTGCCTCGAAACACTTGTGTATAGGCATGTTACAAATGCCATATCATATCATGTATGTCGGAAAGAAGGTGGCAAGCATGAAGAAGGCAGGGTCTGGAAGGAGAGGCGGCGCATGAAGAAGTCAGGGTTAATTTTCAAGAGTTTGCTGATGTGGTGAATACCACCACACACCTGTATCCTTTAAACTGTAAAGGGAATTATATTTGCATTGTGACTATATGAGGTGTGTGAAACACTTAAGAAGAAGTATGTTAGTGTTTAATGCTTCTAGAGGATTTTCAGGGCACTTATGGACTATCATGGAGATATTTGATGTCAAGTTATTGTGATTATGATGGAAGAGAAAGTATATGAAGTGTGCCTGGAGTGGTGAGATGTGCAAGTTGGAATGAATGAGTTAGTAATAACACATCTGAGGCATTACAGGGTTATGTTGTCAAATACAACAAAGACGTTTAGCAATTTTGCATTGTTATAACATTCATGTTGTGTTCGGTCCTAGTAAAACTGAACAGAATTTTTGACAATTCCAACATGTAAGATATCTGTGGTAAAAATGTGTGAGGTATACGATCAGAGTGAGTGACTGTTGATGTACCAGAGATAAAAGGAAATGGTTTGCAAAAACTTAGTTGTGTCCCCTCGAATGTTAAAGTTGTGGTCGTGCCTGCTTTCTATAGATAAGGGGAGGTCGTGCCTGCCCCACACAGAGAATCTGGGAGTCAGATTAAAGTTTAGTGGTTAATAGGAGGGGGCATGCCCTAAAGAAGATGTTAGGTGAGGTCATGTCTCGGTAAGAGTTCGGTGGTGAGGTCACACCTGCAGCCATCTATATGTTGTGCGAGTAGTATATTTCCCAAGATGTTGAGTGAGAGGTCATTTACGAGTAGAGGAAAATGTTTTTGTGGAAAACGGGGGCACGCCTCCTAAAAAAAAGAAAAGGGTTGGTATGGGGAGTTCTTGCATACCGCATATATCAGAGGAGGAATGGTAATTTTTCGAAGGTAAAGTGAGAGGTCACGCCTTAACAGGTGATGGTTAGGTCGCGCCTGAGCTATCTATAGAGTGGAGTGGCCCCTACTGAAAATAGGGTGTCACCACTTAAAAAGAGTGGTTATGGGGCGGTTGTGCTTGCCCCCTCTATCAGAGGTGGAATAGAAAGTCCCCAAGTGCTGAGTGGGGTCATACCCATAGTTTTTACAGAGTAGCACTCCCTCTCAAAAAGGTGCAATGTTGTTATGTGAATGTGTGTAGGTTTTCCGTGAGTAAAGGAGATGTGTTGTAATGTACATTTTCAGTGGCTCTTGTTCCTCTCTCCCCCCTCTTCACTTCCTCCATACTGGCTATGGCGCCATCAAAATAAATAAATATCTGCCCATTCTCCATCCTCTTCTTCCGTCCCCATGCGTTTCTGTACTTCCTCTTCCGTACGTCTATGCTCGGCTGCCAATCTTCTGTCTAATTTGAGCAATATCTGTCCTTCTACCCATTCGTTTAGCAGGACTGTCAATTCGTTATCCCCACTACTTCCTCATGTCCCTTTGTCATCTCCCATCAGTTTTGGTTGCAATTCGCTGCACTGATTGCATCATCGGCTATAGCCTCTATTCTCTTGGTCGCTTGCTTCGCACCACTAAGCTTGTCCTTGCTGCTGTACGTGGGTGGCGATTAAATGAGATTGGTATATCCTGCCGCGGCTATCCTGCCACGGCTTTAAGTTTTCTCAAGGGGTGAAATCCCTCGCTTTCTGTTGTGGAGTCCATGGTTTGAGGAGGGGGAAGAGGAGCTGTGGGAGCTTTGCCCCCCACATCGTGCTGACTCAGCATCCACTATTTCCTAGGTGGTTTCTCTTCGACATCCTGAAATATTTCCCATAGCTCCAATATAGCCAAGCTATTACTCAACATTTTGTTTGTTTGTTTTATTATTTATAATGCGCACCAGACCCGGGGGTATCAGGGCGCAGCAGTTACAGGAATATGCAAAGGTTAGCTACAGTGTTACAGAGCATGAAATACAGTTACATAGAGTGAGATACAGTACATACATGGAACGATGGAGACTAGAGGAACTAAGGCATGTTACAAATATGGCAGACAATACATGCAAACAATGCTGTGTGGTCGCAGGAAACAGGCAGTTATACAGACTAATACACAGGAGTTCAGCTTGGGTTACATTGCTGTATGACAGGTGCAAGCAGAAATAAATAAAAAAAGAGTATATAGCATATGTACAGTCAGAGGGTGAGATGAAGGTTATTGGTTGTTATCCTTAAGACACTGGATGAGGTTGGACCTGAAGCAATGGTATGGAAGGTCTTCCCTCAGAGGCGGAGGAGGGAGTTCCAATATTGGGCAGCTTTAACTGGGAAGCTGTTTCCACCCGTCTTAGTTCGTTTGAATCTGGGTACTGATAGTAGGTTGGCATTAGCAGTTCTCATGGGGCGGTTAGAGGAGTGACTCGTGATTCTAGCAGTAAGGTACAGTGGGGCGGCATTGTGGATGCATTTGTGGGTCAGGGAGGCTACTTTCAGAAGGATTTTATCTTTCTTAGAGAGCCAGTTGTTTTTTTCGCATATCAGAGATGTGTGCCTTCTTAAGGATACACAGTGCTGCTCTAGGAGCGTTATTTTGTAGAATTTGGATTTTATTGGTAATATATTTATTGCTTCCTAAGTATAGGGCGTTGCAGTAGTCAACAAAATAAGGGCTCTTGCTAGGGTGATGCAGTTGTTGGTGGAGAGAAAAGGCTTAGCTGCTCTGATAAGCTTACATGTATAAGCGGTGGATGAGGCCATGGAGTCAACTTGTTTTTTAAAGGTGAGAGTGCTGTTGAGGTAGAAACGAAGGGTTTTGACTTCCTTGGCGACTTTGATGTTGTTGCCATCAATTATAAAATTGGAGTAATTGTGGCCTAGTTTGTTTAGGTTGGCAGTGGTGCCAAGGATTAGGAGTTCTGTTTTGTCATCATTCAGGCACAGACCGCGAGAGGCCATCCATGCCTGGATGATGAGGTACACCCTATTCACCAAGGCCAAATCCTTATTGTAGTCTCCCGTCAATGGGTTGAGGATCTGGGTATCGGCATAGTTTGTGTAGGTGACACCGAGATCATCGAGATCAAAAAGGGTCTTCGTAAATATGTTGTACAGGGTAGGGGACACGCAGGATCCGTGGGGCCTCCGCAGGAGATGGGTGTGGGGTCAGCGGACGCTGCTGGAGAGAACACACACATTTTCCCTTTATAGGCAGCATGTAAATACATTGTCATGTTTTGCAGCGCATATTTGGCTGCCCTCTGGGGCACATGGCTTCGCCGTTTTTGTCCTCTGTATCGCATGTCTGTGTGCGCTATACTTGCATATCTTGTCTTGATATCGCGGAAGGGACTTGCACAAATCTTATGGGATGAGTCCCCCGTGGTGGCACGTCAGTTTCTGACTGCCGATACTTAACCTCAAGTCAGGATTTTGAAATGAATAATCAAGTCATCAATTTTATATGTCACAATTATCGTCAATTCTCAATGAAATTCTCCAAAACTACTGCAACTCTCAAGATATTCCACCAGCCTCTCCATGTCGAATGTATATATGTTTTGATGTCAGTCGTGACGTCATCGGCTCTCTGTGGTTATGGTCAGTCGACTTGCTCCATCGATTGCAAGTTTGTCTTGTCTATGATGTCATCAGGATAAGGTCTAAATGGCTGTCTGAGTGAATAGCGTTTCTCACACCTGTGATACATCAATGATGGGGAGGAGGGGCCCAGGAGCGATGTACATCTCACGTTTCTCTGTCACCGGTCTGAGAGCGGGATGGGTGCAACGACGACCATGTTTAGGTCTCCCTCTTCACGGTCTATTTCTCACACTCAATTTCTTTCATTTTCCATTTGGCTCACTCTTAATGTGTCTTCTACACTACTTGTGTCACTAAACGCTATATCTATACTGGTCGCATGCCTTACCCCCTCTGTAACTCTCCTATCCCTGTAGTACATTTGCTTAATCTATGATGTGTTTTTTTCTGAATCCCGTTGCACATCTGCTGTATATATGCTGCACCTCCACTGTACTGTTGCATTACTTTTGCTCTTCACACAAATACCTCTCCCCTCTTACTTCTCCACTCTTTATGACCGCTTACTCTGTTCTCTCCTCCTCTCGCTTCTCCCTTTTCCTATCTCCTCCCCTCCTCTCCTTACTTTCTTCTATGCACTTACTCTATCGGAATTGTCCCTGGACCTAGTATGATAGCAACCTCGTCTGTCTCCTCCCCCCTCCCTTTGCTTGTTTTCCCCCCTTCCAGCACTATCTGAAATGTCGTCAGGCCTAGTACGATAGTCGCTTGTTTTGTTCCACTCTCCCTTTCTGCACCCCTCTCCCTCACCTTTTGTTTTTCTGTGGCTCTACCAGAAATGTCGTCAGGCCTAGTACGGTAATCACCTGTCTGTTTCCATTTTCTTCCCAACCCCCCCTCCCTTCCTTATCCACGTCTTAGCTCTTGCACTATCTGAAATGTCAGGCCGAGTACGATAGTTCATTTCACATCCTTACTGTTCATGGCCTGTAAGAATGTCATTGTATTTCCCTTGTTCCCTCCCTTGCCTTGAAGCGCTTTGAAACACATTGTGTATTGGCGCTATATAAATAAACTATCATATCATATCAACAACTATTCTGTACTGTTCCTCTTCTATATCCCTGCATTATCTCTGATGTACCTCTTCTATACTTTTCTCTGCTGAGTCTCTTTTATGCACCTCTCTGCTGTATCTCTGATGTACCCCTTCTATGCTCCTCTCTGCTAATTCTCAGCTGCATTTGTTATATTGCCCTCTCTGCTGAATCTCTGCTGTAGCTCCGCTATACCTTTTCTGTGCACCTGCAACACCTCTGCCTTATCTATCCTGTATCACTGATGTATCTTTTCTGTGCTCCTGAAGTACCTCTGCTTTTTTTCTGCTGTACCCTGCATTACCTCTGGATTATCTCAGCTGTGCCTCTTCTACATGACTGCATTACCTCTGCTGTATGTTTTCTATGCTACTGTCCAGGGGTGGCTCATCCATAATGGGTGATGAGGCGCTGACAAACCCGTTTTGGGAGGGCCGATAAGCCAGCCCAGTTAAAACACTAAGCGCTCCCTCAACTGCAGCAATCAGCTACACCACAGCCACTCTGAATGTGCAGGGAGGTGCAGAAGCACCATTTTAAGCACATTTAGAGCTGCAGTAAACCAGTCAGCGTTTCCAATGGGCTATGCAAAGCCAGGGTGTTTTGCCTTCCCAGGCTTGTGAGTCTCCTTGGGGATGCAGGCTGGTGTACTGCAGCTCTGAATGTGCATATGGGATGCTCTGGCGCCTCCCCGCACATTCAGAGTGGCTGTAGTGTAGTCCATGGAGCGCACCCGCTTCTTCGCGCATGTGAAGGACCAGGGAGCTTCATGCTTCCTGGTTCCTGTTGCATGGGAGCCGGAGAGCCGTCATGGGATCCTGTCCTCCTGATGGCGGCCGAGCAGATTCTGCACCGGGGCTGCAGGTAAGGAAATAAATGTGTATGTGTATGTGAATGTGTGTATGGGCGTATATGTAGGAATAAGTGTATGTGTGAATGAGAGAGTGCATGTTATGGGTGCACAGGTGCAAGAGTTATGAATGCTGTGAATACGTATGGGTGCGTAAGTGAATGTGTATGGGTGCGCAAGTCTGCAAGCTAGTTTTGTGGTATATTTTCTAACTGCAGCATGGAATTTCAGGAGAATGTTCTTATTTGGTCATTTTGGCATGAATTGGTGCAGCCTACATGGACATGTCTGGGCCCAACCAGCAAGAAAATGTTTTTTATAACGGCATATGTTGCGGGCAAAGTTATCATGAACATGCATTGGAAAATGCTCTGTGTGCTGCTGGCAACTTGCATCTGTGGGATATATTTACCCACTCAGCAGTACTGCCCCACATCACCAAGCTGCGCAGCTGCAGTCAACAACAAAATGGCTGCGCTGGCTCCTGTGAACACCATGGCCTCAAAACTGCCTTTTGCCACAACAGGGGGCGGCTGCACCATCTTGCCAAACACGAAATGGGCGAGTTGGAACAAGGAGCGCACAGAGAAAGGTGCCTATGTGTGGTCTTGTGTACACCCAAAAAGAATCAAATCAAACCACCACTGCTCTACTGGTTGCAAAAAGTCCCATTGAATTTTACCTTGAAGAAAATACTGCTCTGGCACTAGTTTCATCTGTTCTTCATTAAACTACTGTTATTAATAAGGTCCTGCCATGCCCATTCATACCCCATTGTGCTTCAGCAAAAGAAAGCATGACACTGGAATGACAGGTTCTGTCCAGCTAAATCTGAAAAAAGAAGGCCCAAGAAACTTCACTTTTACCCGTGCGGGTAACGCTGTACTTTTCGAGTTACAAAGTGTCAAAGATCAGTAATTCAAAGAAACTCCAGCTCTGGGCTATGTCAATTTCATTGCATATGTGGTTCAAGCTAAATTGCTGTATAAAGGAACTAACTATGGCTGCAAAATAATGTGGCAATCCAGATGGAAGGGCAAAACCGAATTTGAAAGGAATATGCCAGCTTTCACCACATGTGTCAAAATGGGCCTTTGCAAACTAAAGAAGAAAATGCCTGTTTGAAAGTACTATGTTGAACAAAAACGTCTCCTTGCCTAGCAATGTGAAAGGGGATTGTGCTGTGAAAATACATGTATGAGATGGTTTTATTCAGCAGGATTTCTTCCAATTCCAAGAAAATAAAAATTAAAAAAATCAAACTGTAGTGGCTGCATGGGGGGAGGTCAGCCCAAAAACAGGTCTGCTGGGAAGATGCTAGCAACAGAAAGACCCCACAGTAGATCCTCAAACACACAAGTGATAATTACTAGGTTGGACAGACTGTTGTCTGTGCTCCAGCCTCGTACAATGGAATTCTGGGACAACAAAGTGCGAAGTGAAAAATCACACGTCTTCGTGACTTTTACCAGAAGCATCAAAGGAAATCTCTGTGACAACCCAGGGTTGAGGGGGTAGCCTTGGAAAGGCATGCCCATATAGGGAGAACAATACTGACATTTGCCTCCAAGGACTATTTTATTAATAAAAATGTTAAGACTTTTCTCTCTGCAGCAGGACTTTGCACAAATGTGAAAATTTAGCAGTTTAAATGTGATTTTGTGGTTTATAATTTAAGACGCTGTAGCATTCACTGACACCTTGGGAACAGAAATGGCAGAGAATTGGGTATTCCGAGGAAAGTGTACCTGATGCCAATGTAAAATGTAATACTGACATGCCTGATAATAATCCAGACACACGTGTAAAGTTACACAATTTTAGGCAGAACATTTCATACTCAAAATGACTAAAAAGTATTAGAAGGGCGAAACAAGGTCTTACAGATTGCAGAGTTGGACTGGAATGGTCTGCATAAAATATGTAACCTGTTTATGTAAATTGTTAAGAGACTTCAACTGTATAAATGTACCATTTGTGGCAAAATTGGATTTTAGCTAAAGCATTTGTGGGAGGTTTTGAACATTGCAAAACTCACATCATAAACGTGGAATCATGCTCTGGAAATCCAACCAGCTGAGAGCAAGGCAGCAACCATCACCCCTGACCAATCCAGTGGTTCAGAGGCGTGCTTAGCTAAGCCTGCCCTGCCATATACTTTTGTGATGTCACCATGCTCTATATAAAGAGTCCCTGACAGGACTCTAGACACTCTCTCCTGAATTTCCTGCGCCGGTGTTCCTGATCTGCTCCATTTATCTTGCTGGTTCCAGATTTTCAATACCAGGCCAAAGCACTGCTGATCCTGTCCCAGCAAGGCCACTGATCCAACAAAAAAACAAAACAAATTCCATTAAAAAGGGAACAAGCTGTGGTATTCTTTTGGGAACCATCCTGAACCAGCCTGACTTGCTGCCCACCAACTGCTTGCCTACTAACTGCATCCAGCGGTACCTGTGCCATCCAGTGATACGAATTGCCCAGCTCTCCTTGCCATCCGGTGACCAGAACGGCCCAGCTGTATTTTGCCAGGCGCACCCGCCGTGTGGTGACCAGACTCGTTGACTGTCCAAAATCCCAGATTCAAAAGTGAACTGAGAGTATCCTGCATCCCATAACCCATAGTCTACCCCATCTTGATTTTTCTTTATTCCACCCTCCGTAGCAATCCTATCTATAATTTGTCCAACTGCCAGAATTCTTGGTGCATCTTGTCCGTGATTTTCTAGTGTTAGTGCCAATCTTTTATTCGCCTCATCTTGTAACTCCTTATCAATGTTCTGATAAAATAAATTAATTTCCCCTAAAGAACAGAGGTACACTGCGTGAAGGGTTACAACTGCAGCGTAACTTTTATATTCACGGGTGGCGTTCCTGTTTTCTCAGCCATTAAAACTAGCATAAGCAAAAACTGTCTTTTCCTTTCAAAACCGATTTTCTCACTTTGAACTGCTCTATATTCCTAAAACTGAACCTCATGCCACCCTGAAAATCTCATCCAAATCTTCAACTACCACTATCCTTTCACTTTTATATTGTCCCTGTGATATACATAAAAATTATAAACCACAAAATCACATTTAAACTGCAACATGTTCACATTTTAGCAAAGTCCTGCTGCAGAGATAAAAGTCTTACAGTTTTTGCCTCTTATTTTATGAGGGAAGGTCAGATTTTGATTCTGTTTACTGCTTCTTATTCCGGACTACCCTCTTTCTATCCACTCAGAATTTCATTAATTGTGGGTTGAGGGAACACTGCATGGGGAAACCTTAACTTGGGTGCTATCTATCTTAATTCAAAAAGTGCTCCTATTCTTTTGTGCTTTGTATATGTTCTAGGAGAAGGTCAATTAAGTACATTGCTTCCATTCTCATTGTAAGTATCACCCCATTGGTGATTGCTGCCCCATATTAAAAATTGTATGATTTCTTTTGAATTTAAAAAAAAAAAAATATTGCAATTTCACCAACCAGCCTGGTTCATGGTCCATTGTGACCCGGGGTATTTCAAAAAGGGGGTGTGATACGAGTTGTGTACCATCTCAAATTGAATCCGCATAAAATAAAGAGAAAGGCATCTCAGTTGTGCGCTACATACTAGGCTGAGACCAAGGTATGTGTCGCCTGATTGAAATCCTTAATACATCTAGGGCCAGCCTTAGGATTTTCGGGGCCTTGGTAGCATAAGATAAGATGTGTGGGGACCCCTTATCTGCATCTCAGAAAATTATGTCACAAAATGAGTCTTTAATATCCATGGAAATCAAATAAACTGTTTCAGTATTTGAATTCTTACTGTGAATATTATGTATTTGGCAATATCAGGAGGGAGACTTATTTTGGAGTAGTCGATAGAGTGATCTGAATCATTTGAAGACATGTTTAATTTTGGCATATGCCTCAGTTAGATAAATGGATTTGCCCAGGAGCACACATTTTGTCCAGTGGTTAAACCAGAATATGAGACCAATCTGTACGTTTTTTTTGTATGCCAGCCTCAAAAACACCTAAGGGGGATGGCGTTCGCTTTGTGAAAAGTGAACGGACGCTGTCTACCCACATATACCCTCAAACTGTACCCTGAAAATTAGCACAGGACCAGGGAGAACAACACAGTCAGTCCAGCAACCGCTCTTCCCATAGCCATCTCCGCTTCCGGAAGCACCTCAAGACCTTCCTCTTTGCTTCTGCTTTCTCCCCACCTCTCCCATGCTGAATCTTATACTGCACTGGTTACCTGGCTACACTCTGATCTCGGGCACAAGTCCCCACCCCGCCAGCTGCACACCGCACTGCCCTCCCTGGCAACCCTTGCACACGGGGACTGTTTCTGTATCCCTACAGCCCTACTTGCACTTGACTTCTGATGTCTGCACTTACCCCCCCGCACTTGGCTCCAGCTGGCTGCACTTTTATTTATTATCTTTATTCCCATGTACTGCACTTCCCCCGCATGTTTCCCCTCCCTCTCCCATGCACTTGTGCAATCTCAATGTCACCTGGCCTAGAACGATCGCTGTCTCTGTCTTCCCTCTGTTTCCCCTCCCTTGCTTCATCGTGCCTTGAAACACTTGTATATAGGCGTGTTATAAATGTCATATTATATCATATCATGGACCTGGTAAGACATCACAACCAATTTATCCTCTCCTTCTCTCCCCACACCCTTTCTCACTGCCACGTTTGGGTTTCAACAATACAGTTTTATAAAGAGGACTTGAAAAGTATACTGATCATCATTAAAGTACTCCATAAGTATAGGAATCCTTAAACAAATATGCTAATCAGAAAGAGTACAACTAGACTACAAATACCAGAATGCAATTCAACAAAAGGATTAAAAAAAAGGGGATTTTAACTTTCTTTCACGATTTAGACTCGTGACAAAAGATCATGTGAAAAGGTAGTCTAGATGTTTTGCATCTTTGACAAAGACATACTTCTGTGAAAGGCAATAGTCTACATAACAATAATTGTATTTGACACATCAAAAAGCAAACCCATGAAATCTAGGGAGATGGTTTGCAACTTTATTTGTCAACATGTTTGCATTGTCCTAAAAAAACGATTTTGGCATAAAACTGTTTTTTTGCATGTGCTTTCAGAATAAAATACCCCTTTTGATTCACTCGTCCAAAACGATGGTTCTTAAATGGACCAATTACTTATAAAGAGCTTCCTCTTTAAACGTTCTGCTTCAACAAAGAACGTGATAAGCCCTAACTGTGAGACCCCATGGGGTTTAATGCTCCGATTACTAACCTGTAATCTTCATTACTCCTAGTCCTACTCTGCCTCGTCATAGTACTTACTTCATGAGGCCCCTGCCTCTGACACAGGACCTTCTTCTATTTCTTTCAATCCCTATAACTCCTCCCCCACATCCACGTCACTCAGTTTCATATTACCAAGCCGGAGCATGGGTCCTTCCCCGCAGGGAGGGTGAGGAGGGTTGTCAGTACTGTGACAAGGAAGAGTAGGACTAGGAGTAATGAAGATTACCAGTAAGTAATCAGAGCATTACCTCCACGTCCATTCTTCCTCGTCCCAGTACTTACCTCATGAGGTATACCAAAGCAGCAACGGGGAAAAGGTCCCAATGAGACGCAGAGCCAAAAACAGTGCAGCAAAACACACCCACAATAACTCTTAATTCACATCCCCACAGACAAAACTCCAACCACAAAGGAACCAACCCCTGAGTGGGAGAAACTCAGCCCATAGCGGTTGATGAAAATGCCTAGACCAGCCAAGGCGGCAGTCATACAAATCTCTTGCAGAGAAAACCCTCCTTGCATCGGCCCAGGAAGCTGCCAAACCCCTGGCGGACCGCCCCTGATCGTGCGCAGGCACAGGAAGGCCAGAAGCCACATAGGCCCTGGAGATCACAACCCGGAACCACTGGAAAATGGAAACCACAGATGCGTTATGCCCAGCCCCAGCTGGACCACAAGCAATCAGAAGACTATCAGAATGGTGGAAAAAGCAAACCTAGCCAAATACTCCAACACGGCCCGCCAGACATAATGTTAAGCCAAGCCACCTCCTCAGGCATTCTCGGATCATGAAAGAAGTCAGGGATAGCCAGATCCTGAGAGGTGTGAAAACCGAGATACAACTTAAGGGAGGAACTTCGGACCACACCTCAGCACCACCGAGCCTGGCAGCACCCTCAGGAAAGGAGGGTGTCATAAGAGAGTCCCAATCTCCCCAAGCCGACGGGCAGAAGCGAGGGCAATAAGACAAGCAGATTTCAGTGTAAGATGTTTGATATCAATCTCGGAAATGGGCTCAAAACGAGGCCCTTGAAGGAACCGTAATACAAGAGGGAGATCGCAAGGGGGAAGCCCTTTATCAGCACAAGGACGGGAAGAAGAAAAACCCTGGAGCAACTTCCTCACCAACACCTCCCCATCCAAGTGACCATCAGAGTACCCCAAAAGGAATTTCATGGAAGCCCACTGAGAGCGAAGCCTGGAAAAAAACTGCCAGGCCCCTGTCAAAACCCCTCCTGGGGAAACCGAAGGATAGCAGAGAGGCCAGAACGCAGGGCAGGGATCCCATACCGCCCATACCAGTCTCGGAAATGGCCCCAATGCCTGCCGAACACCTTCAGAGCGGAGGGTCTAAGAGCATCCATTATGGACTCAACTACAGGATCTGAGGACCCCTGAGATATCACCTAGACTGAGCAACAGCCACACTGCCCATTGCATCCGGTGGACTTCCAAACGCAGATCCCCTTGAAGGGGACACAGCCACCTCAGAACCAGCCAAGGTTCCTAAGACCGAAGCTCCAACAGAGAGGGGAGCCAACTCCGGCAGGACCAGAACGGAGCTAACAACAACACAGTCACCTTGGACACTCTGATGCGCCAAACCACCCTGGGCAGAAGGGGAATAGGCGGAAAGGCATAAAGAAAACCCCAAGGCCACTGCACAGAGAGGGTCCCAAACCCCTTGGTATGAAACCAAGAGCAGAAGAGGGGATCTTCTGCTGAGGCCGGGGGTGCAAACAGGTCAAGAACCGAGGACCCTAATCTGACACAGATCACCGCAAAGACCTGGGCCAATAGGACCAGTTCCGCAAAGGAGTGAAACCGGCATCTGAGAAAATCTGCTTGAACATTGCCCACCCCTCTGATACGTGAGGCCAGCAGAGACAACAGATGAGATTCTTCCCAGGTGCCTATCAGCGCTGCCAGAGCATTCAAGGAGCGACCGGAACCCCTTTTGCAGTTGACATATGCCAAGGCCGTCGTATTGTCCAATCGGACCAAAACCGCCGACCGTCCAGCAACTCCTCGAAGTACACCAGAGCTTGGGCAATGGCACAACTCTTGCCAATTGGATGATCGCCGGCTCTTCCCAGATCTCACAACCCTTGAGCTGAGAGGACCCCCAATGTAGAGCCCCCAACCCATTCTGCTGGCATCGGTAGTAAGAGAGGACACAGGAGGAAGGACCATGCACATCTCAGCGTGTAGACCTGAAACCGCCGCCACCATAGCAGGGAGACTCGCAGCGCTGGGGACACTGAAAACAAAACTACGATAGCCGAGACGTCGGGAGCCAGTGGGAGAGAGTATAAGACACCAGGGGACGTAACTGAAGACGGGCTCAAGGAACTGGAAAACACGCCACATGCCACGTGCCCTGTAACTTCAGCAACAGGCGGGCCGAGACATACTGCCTTCTGAGAACCCTGCCCAGAACAGCCAGCAAGCCCCCCCCGCACAACATCCAGAATACGTTCCGTAAAGCCCCCACGTTGAAGCGTTCCGTCCGGACAAGCAGTACAGGGCCTTGAGACCCATAAGCAGGTGACACATCCTAGAAGGCATAGGGACCAGGAACATCCGCAAGTAGAAAACTTGACCCTGAACAGGGAGAGGAACGGGCAAGACGGTAACCCACAACAACCATTCAGAGAGAACGGATATCATGGCCTACTACTTGGACCATGAGCTGGGTACCAAAGTCCCAACTATGCAAACCTGGACAGGAGGAGACAGGAACAGCAACGGATACTCCCCTCCGGAAGGAGCCCATTACCCAGGAAGCCGAACCCCACCGGTCCCATACACCTCCGAGAAGATAGAGACGAGGAGCCAGGGAAAAACCGCCAGCCACTGCACTTGCATGAGGAAAATCACAGGACGTTGAAGCAGGCATGCGCCACAATATAACAGCATGCTCGTCAGCCCACAAAAAGATCCAACCTCTCAAAAGGAAGTCACAGGACAGCCCAGAAGTCCAGCAGACCATGGCCCCCTCAGCCGACAGAGGAGCCACCGGGCTGGCGTCAAAAGGGCAGAGTACTGTCAAAAAGCGGGACAAAGAAAACCATCCTGGATAGCAGACATCAAAGGCAAATCCCTACCTGGGGTATGCCAAAACTGGAAAAAACCCACTGAAGTGACATCCCCCTCCACCGGCACCAGGGCTCTAAGAACCCCTCTAAAGCAGACATGTGTCACCATGTGCCCTATCACTTCCCACACGTCAGAGATGAGGCGTGAAAGCATCACGTCGGCACCGGAGGACCTAGCCCCTAAAAGAAGAGACACTGGGAACCCCCTGCATGGCCGTTACTTCCATGATGCATTTTCTATAATTCCATGCCTGACAAGAGGAAAAGAAAATCTCCTTTGACCTTCCCTCGCGCAGTTCAGAGGACAGCACAAGGAGTCTGCGTCCATAGCTAGCACAGACCCAAACACACCACTAACTCTCCACATGACTGAGAGGTGGCTTGAGCCCTGTATGCAGTAGCTGGTAGCCCCATGCTCCAAATGGTTCCAATGCGTCGGTCTAGGAAGGATGAATGGCAGAGTCAGCATCGCTGAGACTCGAACCCGAAGTGTTGGCTATGCCAGGCCAGTACCCTTCCAGCCGCTTGCAGTCGTGTCCAAATCTGAGCTGTTTTCACAGGCTGTACGCAAAGAATGCAGCCAACATCCGGTGCATCCTGGGCCTGTGTGTGTCTGAGGAGCGGATGGTATGATGCCTGTGACAGTACAGAGCCACCGCACTTCCAAAGACTCTCCCCACGACAAGAAGCAGAGAGGGTTCACAACAAAAAGGAAGGCTAGCCCATACTGCCAAGTGCTTGCCATCATTTCCAATAAAGATGTGTACACAGAGCACGAGGAAACGGCCTGTCGAAGGAGTCAAGATGGCCATCCCAGCAAGAGAGGGGAAAAATATCAAGCACAGTCCTCCCCTCTCCCTACATTCCCCCAGAGAATGCAGCTAACAACCGGTGCATCCTGGGTTGTGTGAGGAGCGGGTGGTATGTGACATGCCTGCAACAGAACAGAGCCCCCGCACTTTCAAAGACTCACTGCCACTGTCACCCCACGACAAGAAGCAGAGAGGCCACACAACAAAAGGGAAGGCTAGCCCATACTGCCAAGTGCTTTCCATCATTTCCAATAAAGATGTGTACACAGAGAACAAGGAAATGGCCAGTCGAATCAAGAAGGCCAAAACAGGAGGAGAGGGGAAAAACATCAAGCCCAGTCCTCCCCTCTCCTTACCTTCCCCCGGGCCGTGCAGGACCCGGGACACAATGCTCACGATGTGGTCCGGAGCCCAGCAAAGAACCGAGCGAGGCAAACCGGCTCAACTGTGACCCCAAGCCCCACAGGGGGCCCTGGAGCAGCGCCGCACCTGAGGGAGCCGAGGGCCCCGCCACACAGCCCCCCCCCCCACCCAGGGGGTCAGCAATCGGTGCTCCCCAGTGCCCCGCGCCGTGAAGTAAAAGTCCAACCTGCCGGAGTCAGGAAAAATGAAAACTGAGTGACGTGGATGTGGGGGAGGAGTTATAGGGATTGAAAGAAATAGATGAAGGTCTGTATTGAAGGCAGGGGCCTCATGAGGTAAGTACTGGGACGAGGAAGAGTGGCCGTAATGGGCTGCTGAGAAGGTAGGCGGAGACTTGTCTCTAGATGAGTCACATGAGGTTAGCTGTTGACATCATGGTCTCGCTGTTGACATCATGGTCCCATTATTTTTTAACAGGCCCCTCCTCCCTCGTTTGTTCTAGGCTCAGCTGCTTCTGAATTTTCCGGAAAAGATGTAGACTTCTCCAATTAAAAATATTCCCCAGCCGCCACTGCCTTAACTCTGCTGCACCTCTTCTGTGCTCCTGCGTTACCTCTGCTTCTTCTATGCCCTATCCATGGTGTACCTCTTCTATGTTCCTCCAGGAAAACATATCAAGTTGTGAGTGGTACCGTACGAAGGAGGGTGGGCAAACTGCGATTTCAAAACCGGAACGACGAAACAGGAAGTGCGAGCGGAGACAGCAAAAGGGCGTGGTTACAGGGGCTGAGTGACAGCAGAACTCAAATATGTCACTGAGATACTTTTGACTATTAAATGGCAAAGCATTCGCCGAATCTCTGTCAAGCATTTACGCCGCAGTCACCTTACTCTTTCAAATACCTAGACTAGATGGCGGAATGTACCACTCGCCCAAAAATCTCCGCGGTAGGATTTATTTCGCACTCCCCAGCACCGACTATTAACATTTTCTATCTCTCTTATAGCACTATCTAAATCATATCGTCACCAGCAGATATCTCGTTTTAACCGAGTTGGACATCAAGCGATGTATGTGGGGATATAGCTCAGTGGTAGAGCATTTGACTGCAGATCAAGAGGTCCCTGGTTCAAATCCGGGTGTCCCCTTCTATTTTTTTCCCCACGGATAATCAACATTTTGACTTGTACTTGTTAAACTATTCCTTATTCTCGGTTCGTAAAGATTTGCATTTAATTTCTATGCTTACCTAACATTAGTGGATAGACGCGGATCTGTAAGATTCAAGTGTAAAAACATGTTCCTAATTATTCTTATTTTAAAGTACATACATATACGATTTAGCAGAACTGACGTGTGCCTACTTTTGATTTTCAATATGGGATCAAACATTCCCCTACTCCCTGTCTGAACGCTCCACAAACCATAATAGTGTATTTTGCAGCACATCTTCCATGAAGAAATTGAAAAAACCCATAGGATTTATAGGCAGCTGAACAAAGAACAGCTCAACAATAGTCACTCAGACTGCTGTGCTATCTACCTTTGCAGGTTTTTGTTTTCGAATGTATCACTCAAGTTTCAAAAAAATGAACATCGTATGTGGACCCTTAATAATACAGAACATCACAGTCACCGAGTGTGCAGTTTATGAACCTAATTAAAAGCCAATAATGTTTAATTTCCACCAACACTGAAATTGTGCACAGTGGCCCTCATTACGACCCTGGCGGAAATCGGAAAACGATGGCGGAGATGCAATACCGCCATCGAATAGCGCTCGGTGCGACTATGACCCGCCACCGCAAAGTACGAAGTCATTAGCGACACCGTAGTGAACGCCAACGCTAACTGCACCAAGCACGCGCGCGCGCGCCATGCCAAACCGTAAATACCACCATGGCGCAAGGGTACGCGAATTCCGACCCTAGCGGACATGTACCTAACGCCATCAAGCATGGCGGAAAGCACCATTCCGCCATGGTGAGAAGTACGGCATCGCGAATCAACCGTAAACGGCCCCACTGAGTGCCTGTACACCGCTCCCTGCCCACAAAGCACAACTCCTCGTAGGTGCAATGAAGTCACAATGCTACCAGTGAAATGTACAAGTCACCCATGCATGCCAACGAACAAAAGATCCACAAGAGGGGCCAATGGGAGCTGCAGGGCACAGATGGCACGAATACAGAAGCCATTCCAATGGACATGACCACAGTCCCCCCCCCCAGAAACGCACGCAAACACAGGCACCTGTGACCAGCAATATTACGAAACTCACAACATTCCACCAGTCCACCTGGCTGACCGTCGTCTGTTACACAAAACCCAATCCCCCGCCCCTGAGCATGACAACATCCAAACAGTCATATTGGCATCCCCCATCCCTGACCTCACTGGGCTCCGTAGGCAAACGCGCCCAGCACAGTACCACGCCACTAAAATCCGAAACCGGAACCCAATGCAGATCTCCTCACAAAACATCGCTCCCCAAATAGGAATATGCCACATCACTCGCAAAGAAGAACGCTACACGGGCCATATCAGAATAGAAATTTAATGCACAACTAAATCACCAAGCTCATACAGCCATCAGTCCATGAACTCCAAAACACATATCACCATTGTGGGCTGCATCCGCAAGGAATGACCAGCTACTACTTGTGTGACGCCCTGTCCCATCATGGCACACAGAGCCACATACACGTACGAAAAGGCAACATGGAAGCGCACAGAACCGCAGGCCCGCCCCAATGGGGAGGCACTAGTCCAACTGAAAGGCCGAAATGTTGCTCCGAGCCACTAGTACTGCGTAAGGGCATGTGGCCCATTGGCGATCGTCCCATAAGATCGTAATGCTGCTCCACTGATTAACACGAAGCAGCAGGTGTCGTGAGTAAACGCCATCTGCAGGAGTGGCATACAGATGGCAGTGGCAAAAGGGTAGGAGATACCTGTCAACAAAAAGAAAAGAAAAAGAACAGAATGGCCATCAGAACTACATTCGAACAACTCACTCCAATGACCACACTAAATCCACAGCCATATGCATGCTAGCCCACTCCAAAGGATCATCACCACCCCAAAACCACTTGCCACTCATGACTATCTATATCGAGGTGTAAACACCATCCCAAACGAGTGTACCTGTGCATGCGTCTGCCAAAACAGATTCCATCAGATGGGAATGTCAACGTGCATGGACACAAGTGTCTGAAGGCGCGTCGAGACAGGGAGGGCTCAACAAGGCCAGATAGACGATGGTGCCACTATGGCAGCCCTGCATCACATAGCGCAGGGGAGGCGGATAGATTCCAACAAGCCCTGTACATGGCAAACCCTGTATCAAATGAGCTGGCCATGCATCCATTCATCATGCCCTCATCCTGTCATAAATACACCGGAATATTTACTCACAAGACATTCGGGATTTCCATTGAGTCTGTGCGTTATGCAGCCTGCAAAATCCACAGTGTTCCAGCCCGTAATATCTGTGTTGTGAAGTTACATGATTTTGGGAACGTCCGGCCTCATCGCCCACGTCAATATAGCGCATCCCAAACTATTCATATCAATCATTGCTTCCTCGCCATGGCCTCTGTCTCAAGGACATCGAACAATAGAACATTATACTTGCAGTCAGACCTGTGGGCATCTCCTCTCAGCTAGCCGAAGACCGAAAGCGCCGGCCTTCGAATTCCTCATTTGCAACATCACGTCGAAAAGGCATCTGTGGCCGTTTGAAATCACAAATTAATCCAGCTAGTGCAGCTGTGTGTGAAAATGTCAACTGCCATCACCCACTAATGGGACGCCCCGCCCGTCGTTGCAACCCTGTACAGTGATGCATGAGGGCCCACCGTTACTCGAGTACTACGTTCCACTGACCCATCACAAGTCTGTTCGCGACTGCAAAGATTGTATGTGAAACAATGTGACCATAGCCGAATGTACAAATCAACAAATGTAACACGGCCATCGGGTACAAATACATGATTGCAATAGCAAGATGCCGTTCCTCGATTAGCAGCGTTGTGTGCGGGACGTGCTCGCCCAAAGGGGAGAGCAGCTTGCACAGGTGGAATGAATCACCACAGGTGGAGGCCATACAGCCTGAAAACACATAAATTGCACAGCCAGTCTCCTCCCACAACCACACCCACTCCGAAATGCTACCGGCAGGACTCGCGATGTTGGCCCTGGGGGACCTGATAGCACTGCAAGTACTCCAACTCCAAGAAGAAGACGAACACCAACTACAACCGGCCGCACGGAGGAGACGCAGGAGGAGGAGGAGGCCAAGGCAGGGCCCGCAAGGGCCGCCAGCACAGCCACTACCACCACGCAGGCAGCCCGCAATCCCACGCCTCCGAGCACATCCGTTCAACCTCACTGATGAGCAGATCCACACCCTCTACCGTTTGGACCGGAACACCATAGCCGCAATAGTGGACATGACACAGGCTGACCTTGTCAGCATGATAGACAGCCCAACCGCCATCCCACCCCTACTGAAGGTGGTGTCTGTACTCCACTTCCTGGCCACGGGCACCTACCAGCACACAGTCGGACAGTTGCATGGCATTTCTCAGCCACTGTTCTCACGGACACTATTGCAAGTGCTCGATGCCCTCCTGAAGCACGCAGACGACTACATCTCTCTACCACGCTCGGAGCAGGACATTACCAACACTAAAGTGGGATTCCATGCACTTGCCGGCATACCGGGTTGCATTGGTGCCATCGACTGCACCCATGTGGAATTGGTCGTCCCACATGCCATGGAGGCCCAGTACCGCAACCGAAAACAATTTCATTCCCTGAATGTACAGATGGTGTGTGACTCCAACAGGATCATTACACATTGTTGTGCCAGATTCCCTGGATCAACCCATGATTCTTTGGTCTTGAGGAACTCTACTATACCACGCTACATGGAGCGACACGCAGGGAACAGATCCTGGCTACTCGGTGAGTCTCTTTTCATGCATGATGATGTGGGGTATGTGATGCGGCAATGACCTGGCAGGAAGGGGGGGGGGGTGCGTACGTAGCAATGGCATTCCACATCATACGTTTATCGTCCACATACAGGTGATGCTGGGTATCCACTGAAGAGATGGCTCCTCACACCAGTCCGGAACCCACGGGACCAGCATGAGGAGGACTACAACCATGCCCACTCACGTACCCGTGTAGTCATTGAACAGGCATTCGGCCTACTGAAGACTCGTTTCCGCTGCCTCAGCAGGTCTGGCGGGGCACTCCTGTACCGCCATGAGAAGGTTGCAAAGATGGCGATGGCATGTGTCATGCTCCACAACATGTGCGTACGTAGAAATGTGCCCATGCCCCCAGACGCAGAACTGCAAGCACCTGATGATGGTCATGATGAGGGTGGGGATGTGGCAGAACCCAAGGAGTCTGCGAGGCACCGGAGGGCCGTGACATTCGTCAGCATGTCATTGATGCATGCTTCTGGCACTCACGCCTGGTGGCTGATAGATGGACACGGGACTCGTGGCACTGTGTGTGTCTGGTACATGCACAATATGGACTATACGCCTAGGATGGCCTAGTACATAATGATCATTGTCGACACATCTCATTGGTTGATCGTGCACTTGTTCATGGCATATGTGATATCATGGTGTACACCCTATCGACCCGCCACCCAAGTGAGCCCAACACACCCCCTCCACCCTCCTACCTCCCCCCCGAACACCAGTGTCCAAAGATGCTCATTGTCAGTGGACTGTCGCTATTGCAAGCCCCCTCTGCGGGTGTCAGGGGCACCCCTGCCTGTGGAGCGCAGGTTCCTCCCAGATCTACGTTGGGGGCTGCCCTGGACGGAACTAGCAACGGAAGATGTCTCTGCCTGCTCACGTCCATGCATGTCCCTAAGGGTTTGTGAGAGCTCTGTGAGCACACGGCGCACTGCAGCAAGTTCGGCACATACGTCTTTGGACGTCGCATGCAGTTCCCCCCTCAGGCTCTCGGTGCTTCTCTCCATTTGGACTCTCAGGCTCTCGGTGCTACTCTCCATTTGCGCCCTTAGTGTCTCTGTACCTCTCTCCATTTCTGCCCTGAGTGTCTCAGTTGATGTTTCTATGTCTGCCTTAGTGCCCCCACATTCATCGGCATGGTCCTTGAGGAGCGTGGCCAGTTGCTGCTGTTGCCCGATTAACTTGTCGAGGGACTGTTGCCTCTGCTGGGCCATGGCCATTTGCGGGGGGGTCACAGAGGGGCTGTTGACCTCATGTTGCCTTGCCACAGGGCTTGGGGGGGATGGCCAGTCGTCGTCTTGTGGGTGCCCCTGCGTGGTATTCTCATGTTGTACGGGATGGGACAGACAGGGGGATTGGGACAGGTCATGGATGGATCTGACTTCGACATCTCCGTCTTCTGTGTCGGAGCATGCTGCCATCATTGGGGTGTAACCTATGGTGCTGCTGCCACCAGAGCCAGTGCATTCTGTGGCATCCGTTGGGGGGACCTGTGGTGGTGGTGTAGTGGGCATGCTGGCTGCTGGGGTGCCTGTTGATGTTCCCTCCTCTGTGCTGCCACCTGATTTGTGCTGCTGCCGTGTCTTGATGCGTGCAGCTGAGGTGGAGGGTCTTTGGCCGTTGGTCTTGGCCCTCTTTGCTGGTGTGCTGGTAGGGGTGTCCTGATGCTCGTCGTTTGGATCGGACCCTGTGGTGGAGTAAAGGAGGGCGAGGGTTATTAATGGGTCTGTGGGTATTGGAATGGCATTGTATCACATGCATTGGGGTGGTACATGAGGGTGATTTGGGTCGGGGCCTTAGAGGTGCTTTCATTTGTGTGTGGGGTGAGGGTGCAGTTGTTTGGCAGCCTGCAGTTAGGGTGTGCCTGCTGGACGTGTGGTGGGTGTATTAGGGGTTTTTAATTATTTATGTATTTATTGTGGTTTTAAGGTGCGCTATGAGGGCGATGTGTGTGGACGTTCTCCTGGACATGTGTTCCTGTTGCACTATGTGGACACATGGTACTTCACATGATTGGACATTGTGGTTTTAGCATTATTTTATCTGGCCCACCTCCCTGATTCTTCTGATGTCTGCACTCCTTTCTCCATCCCTCCGACTCCCTCGATGCTCTCCATTCCGATGGTGGAGGCACAGATTTATTCCCAGGGGGTCAACTTGATGGGTGATTCAGGTCCTCCCCCGGTGGCTGTGGCAATGTTGCGGTTGGCAGAGAGTATGCTGCGGACGCGTATCCGCAGGTCGTCCCACCGCTTTCGGCATTGTTGTGGTGTGCGGGGTGCGGTCCCCACCGCGCTTACCCGCTGTGCTACCAGAGCCCATATGGCCTTCTTGTTCGCAAGTGCCGTCCTGGTCATTTGCGTGGAGAAGACGACGGCACCATTCTCCTGGAGGGTCTCTGTTGGCACGGTGAGTTCCTCGCGGGAGAAGTGGACCTGCCGCTTGCGGTCGCACGCTTTCTTCGCTGCTTTTCCAATTTTACTTGGTTTCGCTAGGGTGGATGACGGGTTGGGGTGTGTCTCAGGGTTGTGTTTTTAGTGGTAGTGTGGTTTTAGTGGTTTTATAGGTGTACGGCGGCTTGTTTCCCGTTCCGGGCCCATGTTTTTGCTTCCGTTTCCGTATATTTCCGGTCACCGTACTTTCCGGTAGGCGCACTCTGCGGTGTCCGCTGTGATGGGTGGCGGTATTGCACCTAGGGCGACGTACGGCGGCGGTGTGGGCCGTTTTGGGGCCATTTGCGCCATCGCGGACTTTGCACTTCCGCCATGGCGTGGTGCTCGTGCCCGATGGGTCGGAATGGGCCGCTCTTTGCTCCTTCGTGCAATGGCGGAAACGCTATTTACGCTGTTGCGGTCCGGTCAGTCACTTTCCGCCAGGGTCGTAATGAGGGCCAGTGTCATTTAGGACGTGCAGTCTAAAACTGAAAACGTCTTTATGAGGAGCAAAACAGAGGGGATCTGGGAAACTCTCTACCAGCAGAACACAGCCCATTGACTTGTTCTTGGGTGGATGGCCCCTGGGAGAGTCTCAACCAAGTATTTAGCTCACTGTTCTTTTCACAGAGAAGAAATGTCCCCACATATCAGTCTTTGTCCTGCCCAGGGGCAGTCCAGCACTAAAATGCTAGGCAATTCTCCTCTGAACAAGAGTACCACAGCAACCCCATACACGTGTTTCAACCTTGTTGGGCATCATCAGTGAGGTGAAGCTGCACCCCTCTAAGAACAGTGAGCAAGGGGTCCACGTCTGGATTCCCCTGGTAACTTAGGGTGATACCCAAAGTTACTTGGTATGCAAAACAGAGGAGGGTCTGGGAAACTCTCTACCACTACAAACACAGCCCATTGACTTGTTCTTGGTCGATGGCCCCTGGGAGAGTCTCAACCAAGACTTTAGCTCACTGTTCTTTTCACAGAGAAGGCATTTCCCCCACATATCAGTCTTTGTCCTGCCCAAGGGCAGTCCAGCACCGAAATGCTAGGCAATTCTCCTCTGAGCAAGAGTACCACAGCAACCCCATACACGTGTTTCAACCTTGTTTGGCATCATCAGTGAGGTGAAGCTGCACCCCTCTAAGAACAGTGAGCAAGGGGTCCATGTCTGGATTCCCCTGGTAACTTAGGGTGAGACCCAAAGTTACTTGGTATACAAAACAGAGGGGGGGTCTGGCAAACTCTACCAGCATGAACACAGCCCATTGACTTGTTCTTGTTCTCTGTGAAAAGAGCAGTGAGCTTAAGACTTGGTAGAGACTCTCCCAGGGGCCATCCACCCAATAACAAGTCAATGGGCTGTGTTTGTGCTGGTAGAGAGTCTCCCAGACCCCCCCTGTTTTGCATACCAAGTAACTTTGGGTCTCACCCTAAGTTACTAGGGGAGTCCAGACGTGGACTCATTGCTCACTGCTCTTATAGAGACACAGCTTCACCTTACTGATGATGCCCAACTAGGCTGAAACACGTGCATGGGGTTGCTGTGGTACTCTTGCTCAGAGGTGAATTGCCTAGCATTTCGGTGCTGGACTGCCCCAGGGCAGGACAAAGACTGATATGTGGGGAAATTTCTTCTCTGTGAAAAGATCAGTGAGCTAAAGACTTGGTTGAGACTCTCCCAGGGGCCATCCACCCAAGAACAAGTCAATGGGCTGTGTTCGTGCTGGTAGAGAGTTTCCCAGAACCACCCCCCCTGTTCTTTATGAGGAGGGTTGACACATTTTCAATTTTAGATCCTGGGCAGCAACCCATATAGAGCACATCCTTTCACTAGGTGATGTCATTTGGAAGTCACATCACAAGAGGTGACATCAAATGCAAGTGCATGTGGGCAGCACTCTCGCCAAGTCTTATTTTTATGGCACTCAGCTTTCTCTCAAAACTAAAAAGTGATGACTATCAGCCTGTATCCCTCCTCCCAAAGTACTGCAAAACCTCAAGCCTTTAATAGGATCTCATCATATGTTGACACTAACAACGTTCAGAACCAGCGCTCTACAGCCTCCCCTCGCCACTTAGGTCCCTGGCTAAAGGCGTAGGCAGTGTGCCCTCTGTGTGTACCATCAAAGTACGTTTTTTCATTTTTCCAGTGGATTAGGCCCACATTTTGCCCAGGAACACTCTGCATGTTGAGCTCACCCTTACCTACCCGCTTCCTGTTCCCGGCTCAGCTCCTCCTCCCCCTGCCTGTGATTGGTCCACAGCCCCTTATCACACCATACATTAGGGCAGTCCCACTGCAGCGAAGGACTTTGAGGCAAAGAACAGCTCCAGAGGAAGCAGCTCCAGACCGTGTTAGCCTGGGGAACCGGCAGCCGTCAACCATCAGCGACAGATAAGGAACGCAAGGTCTGGACAGAGGGACCAGCAATCACTGTTCCCCATTAGATTGTTCTACCCAATTTTAGCTTATTCTATCTCTAATAGCATTTTGCTTGATTGTGTAAATTAGCCATATCTCACATTTAGAAAGATTGTGTAAATTAGCCCGACTGTGTAAATTAGCCATATCTCACATTTAGCCTGATAGTGTAAATTAGCCTGATTGTGCAAATTAACCATATCTCACATTTAGCCTGATTGTCTAATTAATCTGATTGTGAGTGTGTAAATTAAGCATACCTCACATTTAGCATGATTTTGTAAATTAGCCTGATTGTGTAAATTATCCATATCTCACATTTAACCTGATTCTGTAAATTAGCCTGATTGTGTAAATTAGCCATATCTCACATTTAGCCTGATTGTATAAATTAGCCATATCTCACATTTAGCCTGCTAGTATAAGTTAGCCATATCTCGCATTTAGCCGGATTGTTCAAATTAAGCATACCTCACATTTAGCCTGATTGTGTAAATTAGCCATATATCACAAATAGCCCGTTTGTGTAAGTTAACCATATCTCACATTTAGCCTGATTGTGTAAAATAGCCATATCTCACATTTAGCCTGATTGTGTAAATTTGCCACATCCCACATTTAGCTAGATTGTGTACGTTAGTCTGATTGTGTAAGTTAACCATATTGCCGCATTTACACAGACTGTGTTAGCTAGGCATTTCCCGCATGGGGACAGATTGTATTAACCAGCCATACCTCCCATTTAGACAGACGGTTTTGGTAACACAGAATTTCAAAGTGTTATCCCATTGACTGCTGTGCCCCCTCATTAGGCCTATCTCCCTTTATCCAGGTGCCCCATGTCTAAGGTTGCTACATTTACTGGTGTGGCCCCCTATCTAGGTGTCCCAAATCAAAGTGTTATTGCATTGTGCTATTGGTTGCTGCATTCACAGTTGTGCCCCTATCCAAATCAAAGAGTTAATGCATTGACTGTTGTGCTCTCTTTAGGCCTCCCTCCCTCGGTCTAGGTGTCCCAGGTCTAAGGTTACTGCATTTACTGCTGTGGCCCTCTACCCAGGTGTCCCAAATTGAAGTGTCATTGCATAGACTGTTGTGCCCCCTTTGGGCCTCTCTCGCTAGATAGAGAAGGAGTAAAGCTTGGGTGAAACCCATAGGAACAAAAGAAAGGGCTGAGACCTGTGGCACTGTGCTTGGAGTTGTTGTAGGCGAATTCTGCAGTGGGCAGCAAGCTGTCCCAATTGTCCTGTTGTTGATTTGTGAAGCATCGAAGATATTTCTCTAGTGTTGCGTTTGTCCTTTCTGTTTGCCCATTGGTCTGCGGATGGAAACCTGACGATAAGGCACGCTCTATGCGCAACCTCTCGCAAAGTTCTTTCCAAAAGCGGGAGACATATTGAGGAACTCTGTCAGAAATGATCTTATCCGGCGTGCCATGTAAGCGAAATATATCTCTGGCAAATACAGCCGCCATCTCTGCTGCAGTAGGCAAACCAACCAGGGGGGAGAAATGAGCCATCTTGGTAAAACAGTCGACTGTTACAATTATGCAAGAGCAGCCTTCTGAAGGGGGAAGATCCACAATGAAGTCAGTAGCTATCAGGCTCCAAGGTTTCTTGGGAGTCTCTTCTTGTTGCAGGAAACCAATGGATTTTTGAGTGTTGTTTTTAGACCGATTACAAACTGGACAGGTATGGACATAAGAAGTGACCTCTTTAGCCATCTCGGGCCACCAAAATCTGCGTCGTAGCAGCTCCAGGGTGTTCTTCACCCCCCGTGTCCAGCCACAGGGTCGTCATGGCACCATCTTAATGCCGTCTGCCGTGTTTGGAAGTTGGGAAGGAACAAGCGTTGTTGCTTGAAGTACAAACCATCTTGGTCCAGAAGGTTATCAGTGAGTGGGGTAGCAGGAGGAATACCAGCAGACCGTGTAGTGATACGAACCTCCTCCAAAAAGGACTCAACAGAACAGATGATCTTAACTTCCGGGAGCATGAGACTACGGGGTTCCTTCTGTACCATCCCGGGAATTGATTTTCTTGACAGAGCATCGGCAAGTATATTCTTGGAACCTGGCAGGTAGGTCAGAATGAAGTCAAATGCATAAAGAAGTGGGCCCATCAGGCCTGACGTGAATTGACGCATTCCATGTTCTGTATAACTTTGAGATTCTTGTGGTCGGTCCGTATCTCGAAAGGATGGTTAGCCCCTTGTAGAAGATGACGCCATTCCTCACAGGCGGATTTCATGGCAGTAGCTCCTTTTCAATGACCGAATAGTGTGTCTGACTGTTGTTCAACGTCTTAGACGTATAGGCCACAGGGTACTCCAGACCCTCATGTTCCTGCAGGAGCACTGCGCCTAGGGCGGCAGCTGAAGCATCAGTCTCAACAATAAATCTTAAGCTCTGGTCAGGTTGGCGAAGGACAGGAGCCGAGCAGAAATCCTCTTTCAACTGCTGAAAGGCCTGTTTAGCCTCAGGGCCCCATGTAAATGGCATAGAAGACTTCTTGAGTAGCCTAGTGATGGGGAGTACTCTGTCGGAAAACCCAAGAATAAACTTGCGATAAAAATTGGCAAGTCCTAGGAACCTTTGAACATCCTTGACAGAACTAGGTGTGGGCCAATGTAGTATGGCTTCTATCTTTGCAGGATCCATCTGGACACACTCTGAAGACAAAATGAACCCAAGGTAAGGAACATCAGGAACTTGAAAGACACACTTCTCAGCATTAATCTTAAGGTGGTTTTCTTGTAATTGCTGGAGAACCTGGTGGAGATGTGTTGTGTGGAGCTGAGTGTTCTTCGAAAATACCAAAATGTCGTCTAGATAGACTATGGCACAATGTAATAGGAGGTCAGAGAATATACGATCCATAAATCGCTGAAAAATCGATGGTGCATTGACCAAGCCAAAGGGCATGACACAGTATTCATAGTGTCCACAGGGTGTACGGAAAGCCGTCTTCCACTCATCTCCTGAGCGGATCCGTAGAAGGTGGTAGGCTTTCCTGAGATCGATCTTGGAGAACACCTTGGCTCCTTTGACTGCCTCCAGTATGTCTCTTATAAGAGGAATGGGATAACGATCCCTTATTGTGACTTGGTTAAGACCCCTGTAGTCGATGCAAGGTCGAAGTTCACAAGATCCTTTCTTAGGAACGAAGAAAAATGAGGCTCCGGCGGGAGAGTGAGAGTGCTGAATAAGCCTGTGTTGCAGATTGGAGTCAAGGTACTCCTTAAGCGCCTCCTTCTCTTTGAGAGAAAGAGAAAACATCTGCCCAAAAGGTACCACCGCATTGGGCAGTAGGTTGATGTCGCAGTCCTCTGGTCGGTGAGGTGGTAACTCTTGAGGACCCTCGTTTTGAAACACCTCCTGATATTGAAGGAATTCCGTGGGAATGCTGTTCACCTTTAAGACGTCCGTTCTCCGGGATGGATCAAGAAAAGTGAGAACAGTGGCATGCTGGGTTTGGAAGTACATGATCTTTGACAATATTCAGAGTCAAAAGTCAATTGATTCTTAGACCAGTCTATAGTAGGATTGTGTTTCCATAGCCACGAAACACCCAGGATGACTGGGAATTGCGCGGCTCTGATCAAATCAAATTGGATGGTTTCGGTATGATGACGTATCTTCATCACCATGGGAGAAGTGGTGTGTGTGATGAGTCTGGAACTTAATGGTCTGCCATCCACTCCCTCCACCTTTTGGTCTTCCTCTTTCTCTAAAAAACCAATTCCAGTCTTGTCAGCCCAGACGACATCCATAAAACATCCAGCTGCTCCACAATCAAGTAGAGCAAGTACTTTGAATGTTTGTTGGGAAAGACACAATTGGACACCAACTACCATAAGGCGGTTGTCCTCAGTGGAATTGACAGATAATGAAACAAAGGGACCAGGAAATCCCCCTCGGTAACTTGTCCCCACTAGTTCCGAGATGTGGCGTTTCCCGATCGTCGGGGTGGTACATCCGGACAATCCCGTAGAATGCGTTGAGCGGATCCGCAGTACATACACAGATTGTTGTCCCTGCGTCGTTTTCTTTCTTCAGATGAAAGTGGTCCTCTAGTAGTACCTATTTGCATGGGTTCCTCCTTATTCGAGCAGGTGGGGGACGATGTGCTAGGCTCTGTCTGAATCGGGAGCCCACAATGTCTTTGACGTTCTGAACGCCGTTCTGAGAGGCGGAAGTCAAGCTGTATAACTGTAGACCAAAGATCGACAAGTGTGGCAGGTCTACTAACTCTTGCCAATTCATCTTTGAGATCTTCCCTAAAACCCCGGCGAAAGATGGTATTGTTCTGACTTGAGTGTCGTGTAGTCCGTTTAGACCTCCGTCCCCAAGTGACGCACAGGGGAACCAAAAGAAACCCGCTGTGCGACCTTTGGGGCCACAGGTGGGAGATGTTACTTCCCGGATCCACGGAACCTCTGGAACACCGATGCTGCTGCCAAAAGAACGAGGTTAAGTACCAGGCAAATACAATATATATATATCACAAGAACCAAAGGATCTGAATAGTCTTACCTATCCGGTGTTTGGAAAACCCGGGAAACCTAGAAGGGAGGTTCGAGACTCAGATGAGAGGCGGTCCCCAGAACAAGAGGGAACGCAGACAAGCGTGGATACAGGATGAGCCACCTGTAGAGCTGAAGGCGTAACTTGAATTCCAAAAAGGGCAATGGCGTAGAAGTTCAACAAAGTACCAAGGGATGATCTGAAGGCAGGTGGGGGTCATGTCGAGATTCAGCAATAGGTAAGCAATTCCAAGCAAAGGTACAAAAGGATAATCCGAGGGAGTCCAAGTTAGAGTTCCAAGATCAAGGTAAACCAGTAGAGTTATCAAACGTAGCGCCAAACAGGGTCTGAAGACAGCTGAGAAGCGATGAGTGCTCCGTGCATCAGGCTTTATATACTGTGCGCTTCGGGGTCATGTGACGTCCACCAAGGTCACGTGGTAAACGCCGCTCTGAATCACGTGAGCAAATGAACGATCTACGCGGAGGTGTTCCGCCGCCCCTTCTGCTGTATGTTCTCCATGGCAACTGCCAATGCAGGAAGGGCTGCAACCGAGCCCGTAAATTGTACCTGGTACGGAACTTTCGGTCCTTTGGGTAAACCAAATCACATGAGTCTCGAACCCTGGAGGGAATCGTGTGGGAACCCGAGGAAGGTGTTGTGGAGATGTTAGCAGTGTTCTGGTGTGCAGAGGATCGTCTAACATAGCCCCCCCCAACGGCCCACGACCTCGTGGGCAGGACGGGTGATCCCTATGGAACCGGGCTACCAACCGAGGAGCATTAAGATCCAAGGCGGAAACCCAAGAACGCTCCTCCGGTCCATAACCCTTCCAATCCACCAAATACTGGAGCCTACCCCTAAACCAACGGGAACCCAAAATAGCTGACACTTCAAAAACATCAGGGGAGGCCAGGGACACAGGGGCTGCCGGGGCCCAAAGGCGAGAAGAATCAGGACATGGCTTGAGGAGAGAGACATGAAAAACAGGATGGATTCGCCAAGAACTCGGGAGAACCAGACGAAAAGCCACTGGATTCACAACCTGAGAGATCACATACGGGCCAACAAAGCGAGGCAGAAGTTTCCGACAACCCACCAGGCGAAGGTGACGGGAGGACAACCACACCCTGGAACCCACCGCAAGGGGAGGAGCAGCCAAGCGTTTGCTGTCAACACGGGACTTCATAGAGGCCTTTGCTTCAGTAAGATGGACCAAAGTACTAGCATGAACAGCAGACAGATCCCTAAAACAGGCCGTGGCCGCAGGATTCAAAGAGACAGAGGCGTCAGGGACAGGCAAGACCTTGGGGTGTTGGCCATAGAGGGCGTAGAAAGGAGAAAAACCTGCAGCAGAGTGAGCCGCGTTATTGTATGCGAACTCGGCAAGCCGTAAAGCACTCAACCAGGAGGACTGCTGCTGCAGGATAAGACACCGAAGATACTGCTCCATAGATTGATTCGTCCTTTCAGTCTGCCCATCAGTCTCAGGGTGATAGGCCGAAGAATACCTGGTATCGATGCCAAGTAGTTTAGTCAGGGATCTCCAAAAACGAGAGGTGAACTGCGACCCACGATCGGAAACAATGACAGAAGGAAGCCCAAACAACATGAACACAGATTCAAAAAACAACTCAGCCAGGGCCGGTGCCGAAGGGATTCCCTTACAAGGAACAAAGCGAGCCATTTTTGTGAATGTGTCCACCACCACCCAGATGGTGTCAAAACCTCGTACCTTGGGGAGATCGGTCACGAAATCCATCGACAGTGTATGCCAAGGTCTTGGGGGTACCGGAAGCGGAAGCAGCAGGCCAATTGGACGACCTCTTCGATGTTTGGCCTGAGCGCAAACAGAGCAAGAGTTGACATAGCATTCCACGTCGCGCTTCATAGAGGGCCACCAGCACCAGCGCTTTAGGAGATCCATAGTACGCTCCTGGCCGGGATGGGCATTAACGGGGGCATCATGAGACCATTCAAGGGCCAGGTTACGGGTGTCAGGCGTGGGAAGGAACAGGCGATCGTGCACGAAAGGCAAACCATCACAATATACGGGATCCCAATCCCGCAGTTGGTCAGAATGATTGCTCGTCCATGCTCGCACAGAATCCAACAGTGACAGAGAGGGAGTGCAGAGACAAATCACATGACTCTTACCAAGAACAGTATCGGGGAAGGTTGGCAACTCAATTCCACCCGGAGAGCGTGACAAGGCGTCCGCTTTTCCATGAGTGATTCCAGGACGATGAGTAATGGGAAAATCAAAGGTGGAAAAGAAGAGATGCCACCTGACCTGTCTGCTATTGATGCACTTTAAGGAGGCCAGATCCTGTAGATTCCGATGATCGGAGTAGACCGTGATTGGATGCTTAGCCCCCAAGAGGTGATGGCGCCAGACACGAAAGGCGTCCATGACAGCCAGAAGTTCCTTCTCCGTTACAGTATAATGGGTCTCAGTATTGGAAAACTTGCGAGAATGGTATGCCACCGGGTGCAATTTGCCTGTCGTAGGACATGTCTGAGACAACACCGCACCGAGGGCAAAAGAAGAGGCATCCGCCTCGACTATGAATGGAAGATCGGGATTGGGTTGCTGGAGAATCGGTGCAGAGGTGAAAGCGGTTTTCAAAGCCTCAAAAGATTCCTGATGTTCCTTTTGCCACCGATAGGGTACTTGGGCGCTGGTCAGAGCCGTAAGTGGGTCCACAATTGTGGAAAAGGACGAGATAAAGCGCCTATAAAAATTGGCGAAGCCCAAAAAGGCCTGCAAGGCTTTGAGTGTCTGAGGAACTGGCCAATCTAGGACTGCCTTAACCTTGGATTTGTTCATGGATAGAGCCCCAGGGGTAATGTGAAAGCCCAGAAACTCAACAGACGTTTTATGGAATTGACATTTCTCAGGTTTGGCAAATAGGGAATGTTCCCTCAGACGGGATAAGACCTCCCGAACATGCTTTACATGGTCATCAAGATTCCGTGAAAAGATCAAGATGTCGTCCAAATAAACAACCATGTGTACGTCCAGAATGTCCCTGAATATGTCATTCATAAAACGCTGGAATGTTCCCGGGGCGTTGCATAGACCGAAGGGCATGACTAGATAGTCATACAAGCCGTAACGGGTGCAAAAGGCAGTTTTCCACTCATCGCCCTCGCGAAACGCGCACTAGATTGTATGCGCCGCGAAGATCTAGCTTGGTGAAAACGGAGGCATGGGGTAAGTGGTCCAGAAGAGGGGTGATCAAAGGTATTGGATACCTATCCTTTTTCGTGATGGCGTTAAGACACCGGTAATCCACACAGGGACGTAAGTCCCCCTCTTTCTTAGGTACAAAGAATATGGGACTTGCAGCTGATGAGGTAGAGGGGCGGATGTGTCCTAATCGTAGGGCGTTCTGTACATACTGTTTCAAAGCTTGTTCTTCCAAGGGGGACAGAGAATATATCCTGCCCGAAGGAATGGTAGAATCCGGGATTAGTTCAATCGGGCAGTCATATGGTCTGTGTGGAGGAAGCACCTCGGAAAACCGCGATCGAAAACTGACTAGAATGCTTTGTACTCAGAAGGAATCCCGGTAACTACCCCTCCGACGGTGTGGGAATTCACAACCTCTGATCCATCATCATTCAATGTAAGTTGAGCAAGAGCTCCCAAGCCCCGTGAAGGAGTATCTGTTTCTTGATGGGTTGGGAGACAATAGTTCTGACAGATATCCGAATCAAAGAGCACTGTGCCTGTTTGCCAATTAATCAGAGGATTGTGTTCACGCAACCATGGTATTCCTAATATGATACCGAATTGAGGTGTGGTGATCAAGTCAAAACTTAGGGTCTCTGTGTGAATGTCTTGTATGGTCAATAATAGAGGAGCAGTTTGGTGTCTAAGGGGACCAGAGACTAGTGCGGTGCCATCTATGGCCTGAACCGGTTCAGGTCGGGTTTTTACCACTAAAGGTAGATTGAGAGAATGGGCTAAAGCAATGTCTATGTAGTTCCCGGTGACACCAGAGTCAATGATGATCGTGACTGCGTGAGAGATACCCGTAGAGGGACAAAGAGTGGCCTGTACAAAGATGGGCTGGACACGAGCAAAAGCAAGAGTGGTACCCGGAGATGAGGACTGGAAACTCGACCTGGTCTCCGGGTCTAAGGTCGAGCTGTCCGAAAAACCTGGGACTTCTTGGGACGTTGAGGGCATTCCTTAACATAATGTCCTGTGGTGCCACAATAAAAGCATGCATTATCCACCCTCCTACGTTCTCTCTCGGATGTCGTGATAGGGCTACGTAAACCTCCCACTTGCATAGGTTCCTCAATGCTGGAAGCAGGGGTACTGACCACTGTAGGATGAGAAAGACCCAACTCAGCTCTGCGCTCTGATCGACGTGCATCTACCTGCAGGGCAAGATCCACTAGTTCCTGATACTGAGTGGGCACGGAAGGAATCACTGCTAAGGCATCTTCCATTGAGTTATTCAACCCCCTATTGAATATGACTGCCCGCTTGCTTTCTGGCCATGATGTCTCGGCGACCAATTGGTTGAAACGGGTGATGTAATCTATCAAGGTCCCTCTACCCTGGGTTAGCTCTAACAACTCCAGATCCCTAGACTGTGCCTTGTGTCGGGTGTCGAAGACTCGAGACATCTCTAAAACTAACAAATCAAAATCATAGAGAACCGGGCTATTGTTCTCCAGTAAAGGATTAGCCCAAGCGGCAGCTGTTCCGGCCAGGTGGGAAAGGGCAAAGGCCGCTTTAGCAGTGGAATTAGGAAAGGCCAGAGGTCTACACAGGAAGTGTAACTTGCACTGATTGAGGAAGGTCCTGAACTTCTTGGGGTCGCCTTGATAACGTTCAGGAGCGGCCAAAGGAGAAGGGGTTGGGAGGACCACTGGAGTTGGAGCTGGGGTACTTGCCAACGGAGGAGGTGTGGTTGAAGTGGCAGCATCCCCGAATTCAGAGTCTGCAGGAAGGGAATGCTGGACGCTCTGTATGGAATCTAGCCTTTGGTGAATCACTGTGTTAGCGGCGGCAAATCTGCCCTTAATACTGTAATTGCCTGAACTAAAGCAGCTATGGGTTCTTCCGTGGACCCCTGCATTATCTAACATGACTATATGGCTTCTCAGTCTGTTCTGACTTGAGTGTCGTGTAGACTGTTGAGACCTCCGTCCTCAAGTGACGCACAGGGGAACCAAAAGAAACCCGCTGTACGACCTTTGGGGCCACAGGTGGGAGATGTTACTTCCCGGATCCACGGAACCTCTGGAACACCGATGCTGCTGCCAAAAGAACGAGGTTAAGTACCAGGCAAATACAATATATATATATATCACAAGAACCAAAGGATCTGAATAGTCTTACCTAGCCGGTGTTTGGAAAACCCGGGAAACCTAGAAGGGAGGTTCGAGACTCAGATGAGAGGCGGTCCCCCGAACAAGAGGGAACGCAGACAAGCGTGGATACAGGATGAGCCACCTGTAGAGCTGAAGGCGTAACTTGAATTCCAAAAAGGGCAATGGCGTAGAAGTTCAACAAAGTACCAAGGGAAGATCCGAAGGCAGGTGGGGGTCGTGTCGAGATTCAGCAATGGGTAAGTAGTTCCAAGCAAAGGTACAAAAGGATAATCCGAGGGAGTCCAAGTTAGAGTTCCAAGATCAAGGTAAACCAGTAGAGTTATCAAACGTAGCGCCAAACAGGGTCTGAAGACAGCTGAGAAGCGATGAGTGCTCCGTGCATCAGGCTTTATATACTGTGCGCTTCGGGGTCATGTGACGTCCACCAAGGTCACGTGGTAAACGCTGCTCTGAATCACGTGAGCAAATGAACGATCTACGCGGAGGTGTTCCGCCGCCCCTTCTGCTGTATGTTCTCCATGGCAACTGCCAATGCAGGAAGGGCTGCAACCGAGCCTGTAAATTGTACCTGGTACGGAACTTTCGGTCCTTTGGGTAAACCAAATCACATGAGTCTCGAACCCTGGAGGGAATCGTGTGGGAACCCGAGGAAGGTGTTGTGGAGATGTTAGCAGTGTTCTGGTGTGCAGAGGATCGTCTAACAGGTATATAGGGCATTCTCCTGCCAACCTGCATCTGCAGCCACCCGCTTAAAGCGGGATATGTATGACAAAAGGTCAGAAGTACCCTGGCGGATGTCCAACAATTGTTCACTGGCTACAACGGCAGTCTCTTACCATTCGAAAGCCAATTTGAATTGGGCTGTAAACCCGGGATAATCTTGCAGTAAAGGACTAGAACCGGTTACAAGAGGAGTTGCCCAAGATAGGGCATTGCCAGTTAAATTGGAGACCAGAAAACCTATGCGGGCTTGATCTGAGGCATAGGTCTGGGGTCTGAAGGTGAAATGGATAATGCAGACTTCCTTGAATTTATTGGGTGAGCCATCAAATTTGCCACAGGATAAGGGCATGGGGGGAAGGTCACTCCGGGACTGTTCAAAATGGTCGACCCTTTGCTTAAGGGCCGTATTTTCGGCTTTGACAACCTGTAATTCCTGTGTGATGTTATGCACCGCTGTAAGAAGCTCCTGAACCTGTTCAGGGGTAGCCATTGATATTTCCTTGAGGCGTTGCAAACTGTCATGCACTGTTGTTAAAGGTGGTTTTTCGACAAGATCAATGTCCACCTCTCCTTCCTACTCGCCTGAATCCTCTGAGGAGACCGTTCACCGGGTGAGCTTCTTCTTTGATTTCGTCTTTGAGAAGAGAAAGGGTCGTCCTTGGTAAGAAGCCACCCTGATTCCCTGTTAAACAGGGAAGCAGTGGACTCCCTTCCCGCGGGGACCAAATGGAGAGGAAAAAAGCAGCCACTTAAAAAAACCTCTCAGTAGTGGTAGTTGAAGCAGACTTCCGGGTGGTTCTATAGTCCAGAATTGGATGGAAGGAAATCCGTAGCGCACTGTGGAGGTTCCGAAGGTAGTAGCAGAGGAGGAAGGTCTTGGACTTGAGGCTGAAGAGTGGAGGCTATACTGTAGCCGACATCCGGGATGGAAACGGGCGTGGATAAGGAGCGGAACCCAACAAAAAGGCCAGGTAGGTGTAGAGCGTGAAGGGAGACAGGAGACAGACTGCCGGGGCGGAAAGTAAGAGAGCCAGGAAGAAAGAGCACAGAGCGGGAAGGAAAGGAGAGCGAAGCAGAAAGGTGAAAGCGAGAAAAGGCAAGCAGAAGAGGCAAAGAAAGGGCCTGAGTAGCGAGATGCTCGGGTAGCAGGAGAGGGAGCAGTAAGCGAGGCAAGGCAGGTAGAGCAATCGCGAGGAGAAAAAAAACACGGGAGCACAGCAACAAAGTGAAAAAGACCAAGTTGCAACGCGCCGAACCCAGAGATGGGCGGGGTTAAATACTGAACCGGCGCTAAGGAGCAAAAAGACTAGACGGGTGAAACAGGAAGTGAGAAACAAACCTGAAACAATCTAATGGCGCCGCCAACGCCGAGCGTTCCATAGCTGCCAGCGGCCACCGGGAGACGGCGGCGTGACACTCTCCCTCTATCCAGGTGTCCCAGGTCTAAGGCTGCTCCATTTACAGCTGTGGTCCTCTACCCAGGTGTTCCACATGGACGTGTCATTGTATTGACTGTTGCACCCTGTTAGGCCTTGCTCACTCTATCCTGATGCCCCAGATTGAAGTGCTGTTGCATTAACTGTTTTGCCATCCTCAGACCTCTTACTCGGTCCAGATGTCCAAATTCGAGGTGTGACTGCTTTGACTGTTGTGCCCCTATTTAGACGCTCTTCCTCTGTCCAGGTACCTGCCTTGACTGTTGTGCCCCCAATTCAGGCACTGTCCCTCTACCCCGGTGTCCCAATTCTAGGTGTGACTGCATTCCCTATTGTGTCCCTATTTGGGCACACTCCCCGTGTCCAGGGCTCCCAATTCTGTATTACGAATGGAGCAAATGGGGTATCTGGGGGTTTCTCGTTTATAAAGCCATGCAAGAAGCTTCCCGGGTTTATCGCCCAGGGCATGATTCCTCTCCGTGAATTTAGTATAGCTCAACTTCCCCAGCGTCTCCCAGTGTGTTAGGCATGTTTGTTTAAGATCAATCATCTTTTGCAAGTGGGCGGGATCAGGGGACGGGGTGGCTTCGAGATCTTGGAGTTCAGTCTCAGCGTGCGCTAGCAGGGACGTGACGGATTTTAGGGCCCCTCCAGCCGCGGCTATCATTTCCCCCCTAGTTACCACCTTGTAGGCTTCCCAGGCTGTGCCTAAGTATCTGACGCTATCAATGTTGGTCTGCCAGTAATGTGTGGAACCCTCCCTGATTTGTTCGCTGAAGGCTTTGTCCAACAGCGCTTCGCTTCTCAATTTCCACGTGGGGATGGGGGGCCTGGGCGTCGTGGTCACCCACGAGGTCATCAAAGGGGAATGGTCTGAAAGTACCCTGGCTAGGTACTGCGTGTCCTCAAATCCCGCCACATGCTCTTCGCTAATGAACAGGCAGTCTATCCTGGTATGGACCTTATGTGGGGGGGAGTAAAAGGAGTAGCCTCTGGTTTCGGGGTTTTGCACTCTCCACAGGTCTTTCAGGGCATATTGCTGCGTGAGGGCGTTCAATATCTTGGCGGGTGGGGAGGGGTCCCCGTGTTTACCATCCGACCTGTCTATGCAAGGGTTCAGGGTACAGTTATTGTCACCTCCCCATATCGTTATGCATTCATCACTCGGGGTCAGCCGAGCGTACAGCGAGCGAAAGAAAACAGTGGCATCGTGATTCGGGGCATAGGTGCAAATCAGGCGGACGTCCCTCCCCTCTATGGTGCCCTGAACCAGGGCCATCCTACCTTCATTGTCCGTTTTGGTGTGGGTCAGCTTGACTGGGACAGAGGGGGCGATCCATATCAAGACGCCTCTGGCGTAGGTGGAGTAGGGGGAGCCCACTAGGGTGCCCCGCCAGACCTTGGCCAACGCTGCAAGCTTAGGGCCACATAAGTGGGTCTCCTGAAGGAGGGCGATTCCGACCCTGTGGCGTTTCATGTAGGCGTGGATGCGTCGCTGTTTGATATAGCTGTTTAGCCCCCTGACGTTCCAGGACATGACTCTGATCCTCTCAGCCATGGTCTGTGTGTGGTCGTGCGGCTGTGGGAAGCGTGAGGTTGAGGGGTTTGACGAACCTGGTCGTCCTGGTTGCAATTCTGCTGCGCTTGGTCCCGGTCCGGTTTGTGTCCAATTCAAACTGCAATCCCAACTTGGGGTTCGAACCCCCACAAACAACAACGTCTAACTTAACAAAAAACACAACTTCAAACATAACACGTCTAGCGAGGTTGCCCTTGCTCTGACATCCCCGTTTCTGCCCCATCAGACCAGGGTCTTCCGGTGCCCTACGGGCGGGTGAACTCACCCAAAGTATCCTGGGGTTAGGAAGGGGGCTGCCTCCGAAGGTGTTGTCAGGAGGTGCGCCACGACCGGCGCGGCTCCGGTTCCATCAGTGTCGCCACGACTATTGTCATATGAATGTACAATCGGCGACTGCAGTCAATGAGTGGAGAAGTTCCTATGTTGCGGGCGGCTAGGGCCCGCGCTGCTTCCGTTCGATGTCCGGGATCTGTTCTCTGTCCATCCATTCGCAGGCCTCTGCTGGGTTATCAAACAAGTGGGCCTTGTTGTTGCGCAGGACCTTGAGTCTAGCCGGGTAGAGGAGTAGATAGCGCAGGCCTGCTTCCTTGAGTCTCGCCTTGGTGTGGTGGAACTGGGCCCTGCTCCTTTGAACCTGCAGGGTGTAGTCAGGGTAGATTGCTATCTTTGCGGCGTCCCTCTGTATGGATCCGCCCATCCTGGTGAAGGCCAAAATGGATTCCCTGTCCCTATAGTTGAGGACTTTGGCTATTATGGGTCTTGGTGGGGTCCCCGGTGGGGGCCTCCTGGCTAAGGAGCGATGGGCTCTTTCAATAGTGAAGCCCTGCGACAGTTTCCCGGCCCCAATTTCCTGTATGAGCAGGTTCTCGACGTAGTTGGTAGGGTCGTTGCCCTCGATGCCCTCGGGCAGGCCGATAATTCTGATATTGTTTCTGCGGGCCCTTCCTTCGGCCTCCTCAGCCCTGTCCTCTAGGTTCTTCACTTTCTGCGCCAAAATGTCTACATCCTTTAAAAGTTGAGTTTTGGCATCGGTATTGTCTCGGACTTGGATCTCGAGAGCGTCCGTTCTGCCGGTGATAGAGCGCACATCCTGCCTCAGTAAATTCAGGTCGATCGCAACCGCATCAATCTTGTCCTCCATAGTTTTCTGGAGTGTCTTGATGGCCTCTAGCAGTTGGGAGTTAGCTGGCTCGGGTCTCGCGGCGCCCGGCACCTCCACAGGGGCAGAAGCCTCCGCGGGTCCGATCGCTCCAGCGGCCGCGAAGGACTCCATGGTAGTTTGGCGGTGTCTGCTTCGGGCGCCCTTAGTGGTCATGCCCTATCTTCGTGGTCCGTCAGGCCTCGGCAGGCACTACACAGTCTGTGTCCGATGGCGCCGTGCTGGGGATGCTTCGTGGGGGGGGTTGTGCGTCGGCCGCCCGCCGGGCTGCGCCAGTGGGCCGCTCAGCAGGGCCCGGTGAGGGTGTAGTTAAGGCCGCATCAGGCGCTCCCCCCTCCGTCTCCTCGCTGCTCTTCTTCGGGACACAGGAGCACAGGTCTCAGCTTAGGCAATCTCTGCCACTTCAGATCGAGTTCCATAAAGGCTGGCCCCTTGCGGGTTCCTCCCGGTCGGTCACAGGGCTCCGCTACAGCGTCAGGCTGGGCATCGTCATGGCCGCCATTTTCTGTCCTCGTACGACGTTCCGTTTCTTTTTGATGGTGCGGGCCCTCAGAGGGTCGTGAGGCTCCCAAACTTCGTCAACAGGCGGAACACTCCTTCACACGACCTATATTCTGTTTTCAAGTGGCTGCAGTCAAGTTTAAGCGGTAGTTGGTGGCGGATCCGTAATCGTATCGAGCGGAGCTGCGCCGAACACGTCCTTCCTACATGGCGGTTAGCCACGCCCCCTCCAGGGCTCCCAATTCTAGGTGTGACTGCATTGACTGTTGGGCCACTCTTTAAGCCTCTCTCCCTCTAGAAAGGTGTCCCAAGTCTAAGCACTCTGCATTGACTGTTCTACCCCGTCTTTAGGCCATTTCGCCTTGTCCAGGAACCACTGGCCTAAGTGTGACTGCATTGTCTGCTGTCCCCCCTTTAAACTCCCCACCCACTATCCAGATGTCCAGAGTCTAGATGTTACTGTACTGACTGTTGGACCGCACACAATTCCTGGTAGCTAAGGTACAGGTGCCCTTTGATCAATCGCTGTGTCTTCAACCACACATTCCAACCCACCGCGGGTTCATACATCGGAGCCAGAAAGAAAAGCTTGCAGGGCTAGAACTAAAACAAAATAACTGCTAAAACGAAATAACTGTGAGGGTTTACTACCCCTCGTTCAACAACTGTAACCAAAGGACTCCCAAGATAAATAACATAAGAACACAGGAACCAGAAAAGAAAGAGCAATAAACAAACCGAACCACAAAGGTCTTTGAACCAAGATCTTAATCTATCCGCAACCTCACCAACTACAAGCAACAACTAACCACAAACAGCAAAGACTGAACCCAAGGACGGGAAATACACCAATCCAAAGAGGATGCCCACTCAAAGGAATACATCCCACAACCAAAACATCATGCCTCGCTGCAAGAAAGACAAAGAAGCCAGAACAGACAACATAACCAATAAAGAAACCAAAACCGCTTGGGAAGGTACCGACCAGCATGATCCCACTACTCTGAAAAACTGGACAATAAACAGTCCAGATGGCCAGAGGAGACATACAAAAAACAGAGCAAAGATAGACTACATTGCTCCCTACCTCTCCACAAATGACTGCGTGGCAAGCAAAAACAGCCCAGCAACAATAAACTGACAGCCCACAAGCGTTACGAATAGAAACCCCACCAGGACACCGAACCCAACACAACAACTAATAAACCACAAACCGGCCTACACCATGGACAATACCACAACCAGAATCGGGGACAAGTTGGAATCCAACACGCCCTACATCACCAAAGACTGGAACAACTGACGGATACCTACACAATTTACCATGCAGAACGAACTGAAACCGACCAACCCTGCCATAAACCTTATCAATCTACTTGACGAAGAGACTGATCACCAAAGAACCACACCGCCCAACAGGTTCAACCAGGAAAAACCTACCAGCAACGGAAAACCAACCAACAACACACCAGCCCAAACAAACAATACAAACTACTACCCAAAAGGAAATTCAAACAAACTACAATGCAGCCTTCTCAACGTTAGATCCATGGCAAAACACTCAATAGAAATCCATGTCCTGCTAAGTGAAAGAGGCACAGATGTGCTCTTTCTCACTGAAACCTGGTTATCAGACGACTCCAGAAACAAAAAGCCACATGCTGCTGGCCACAGCCCATGAGCATCAATTAAATATTTTTTTTAAAAATAGAACACTTTTGTTTTTAGATTTTTTAGGGTTAGCAAGGGAGATCACAGGGGTAGCAAGGGAGACCGGAGGGGTCACAGTTGCGACCCCTGGCCATCCCTAAATGAGGTTGATGCAATCTATACCAAGCAAATAAGGATACATTGGCGCAGGGTGGAGTGCCTGGATTTTCTATTGCAGGCCATTTTTGTTTCGACATAAACATGTTCTTTGATCATCCATCCTGTCAGTGCTAAATCTAAATATCGCGATAGTCTGAAGAAATGGAAAATAATAACTAATCAGCAGACAGTGCTGTATCTTTATTTACACTAATTCCATCATATTTCAGGCACAGAACTCTGAAGTTGTCCTGGGTAAGGAGTGAAATGTTGTGTAAGTTCTGGCTTATTAGCTCACACTATCAGTACTTGTAATTTTATTTTACCACTATAACCATAGGACTGCAAGCACCAGAATTAAATGTAATGCGCCCAAAAACCAAACCAAGAACTGGGTGATCTCATCAAACCTTATATTGATCGTCTTGAGATGCTCCCTTTAATTTCATTAATGAGTGATAAAAGCACTTGCTCTGAGGCATTGTTAGTTGCTGTCATACGTCTTTCTTGTAAACAGATTCTATTTTTTTGAAAGATGTTTGCATATCGTTTTAACACATAATTTAAGCATGACCTGAATGCCCTTTGAATTCCAACAAAAAACACTATAAAAATAGTTTGGAAAATCAACCGCTGTTTTTTTCTTTTAAACTGATTCTATTTTTGTGGGAGATGTTTACATATTGTGTCAACAAATAATTTAGCATAATCTTGAAGAGTTTATATATTGGATTATACACGTACAAGCCTTTACTACGGTCAGTTTCAATGTCAGTGGTGGTAGGCGCTACTACCAATACATGGTTTCTCAGTGCTCGAGACCTCAACGAGTCACGAAATGGAGGGTGAAATACGGTGTGCTATGGTGGAATTTCACTTCAATGTGTACGGATCCCCCCATCTAGCTGTTAACAAGAGGGTGTTGTACTGCTGGCCTAAATAAACCACTGGTTCTCTAAACCCAAAGGTATCAGCCCCTCACATGCCATTCAATGATCTGATGTTTCCGAAGGGCAACATGCCCATCCTGGAATACTGCTTGTTGGGTAAAAACCTTCCCTCTCCCCATCCTTCAATAGTCAGTCCCAATGGCTATGGGGGGCACAGGGATGTTCCTTTCCCTGTTATTCAAGCACCACAGGACTATTTCACAAATGTTCCCACCTGTACTCAGTGACTATTATTACAGCTGTGAAGTGAAATTGACTCCCATACAAACTATGCCGGCCTGTGATAGCTTTCGTCCAGTGTCTGAAACATTTTACCACACCGTTTTCATTTTTGTTGCTATGTATCGTAAAGTCGTAAAAGTTCTGTTGCAAAACACTAGAGCGATAATTTAGGCTCACCCCTCTTAACTGCCAGGCTATTATGCAAGTCTATGCAAAAAGGACGCGCAAACTCGTCCTTGGCACTTATAAAAACAACACTATGCAGACTGCGCTCCTCTCCCAACCCTGCTCCATGCCCCCATGGCATGTAGAGTCCTAAACACGTGAGGCCTGCCCATTCAAAGCAATGCCATTGTGATAGATTGCAATCGGCAAGGGTGTGAGAAGAAAAGGGGTAGCACCCACTTTTGGGCCTCTGCTGGGCGTGCCATCCATTCCAAAGTCCTCTATCACAGAGGTGAAGAGAGAAGGCAGAGCAGAGCTCTGTCCCATAACCTTTCCCAGAGAACAATAGCGTGATTGCTGCTGGAGCAAGGCCCTGCTGCAGGAGCAAGGCCTCTCTGCAGTCTGCACTGGAACCAGGCTCCTGCTCACTCTAGGTGAAGAACCCACTGTAGGCACCATCCAGATTCCCTGGAGTGGGAGTGCCAAACAGAAGGGCTTATCTTGTCCCTGGAGACACAGTCAAGGAACAGCGCTGGCACCTGTGGTAAGTCAGAATCAGGAGACGGACAACTCATTGTGGTTTGAACTTAGTACTGTTATTGCTCTTGCAAATACCCTGGTCTCCCCCTACACAACGGAAAAGGGTCAGAAACCATACCAGTTACCTGTTTGTGAACACTCCTATAGATGACTGGTGTACTATTCATATAGCCCATAGAAACATTACCTTTCTGGGACACACAAGGAAAACAGCCTGTATCCTCCAAGGGAAGTTACCCCAGTGGGATATGATATGATAGGTTATTTATAACGCACTTAATACCCTGCATCGAACGGCTTGTGAGCTACATAAAACAGACATCGCAATCCTGTCTCAAGCTTCTTTATGCTATTGCTGCTTGTACCACACCCTGTGTTGGACCCAGTCATCCAGCTTACCCACCTAATGCAGAGTCACTGCCTCACGAAGGTTTTAGAAGCCTGGCTCAGCACTGGACAAGTATTTTAAGGTACTACGAAGGGGCACTGTCCCCCCAGTCCACCTTTGGGTCACGTGGACGAGTGAATAAATGGGAGGCGGAGTGCGCCAATAAGGCAGTTCCCACTCCGACTATTAACTGAGCTGGCTCTGTGTGCCATTGCTCCGCACGCAGCGCCAGCGGCCTGCTGCATGGCCCGACCCGCCGTAGCCCACACCACAAAACCAAGGGCCTACTCTCCGTCATTGCAATGAGGAGCGGTTCCAAGCAGGTGACCATAGCACACACTTTTTGTTTTTGTTGTCTTCTTCAAAGAACAGTTGCAAGTCCCAAGGGAGATTGATTAAGGCTAATACATGTGTGCTCCCAGTACAATGTGATTCAATGACAACTGGGTTAGGTATGCATCTGTATCACAGGCTGCCTTCCCATCGCCAACTGTGTTAATGCTGTTCGAGTTTTTCTATCGTCACTACCCGCATCCCCAAACAAGCAAAAAAATTATTGTGTGAAGCTAATACTTGCCGTTTGGCATTCCACTTGTTAATGTGTATGTCTGCAGTAAATACACTGACCCTGCTGTTGCATGGCACCCCTGCAGGAGCCATGGTATCGTCCAGTGTGCTGTGGCATGGTCACATGGTTACCCATGTGACCATCTTAATAAAAGGTCCGAGCCGCTTCCGGCTCGGCAGTCGAGACCAGCGAGACTCCGTGGTGTGTGTGTTCTTTGTGTCAGCGCCATGGCGGCGCCCCACCACGTGTGCTGGGCCCAAGGAAGGGGCCCAGCTCCAGGACGGTGCCCCTGCCGGGCAACGCCGTCCGGACGGTGCCCCTGCTGGGCAACGCCGTCCATGTGTGTCTCCCTAGCCCTGTGAGTCGGGCCAGGGTGGCGACCCCGGCCTGGGTGCCCCCCGAGCCGGGGCCGCGGTAAGCCGGTTGCCAGCCGGCCATGTGTGGAGCTCCGGTGTCCCGGAGCGGGTGGGATGAGCCCCCACCCCCAACCGAGGCGGCGTGACCGCCGCACCTGTGTGTCCCTCGTCGGGTGCCACCCGACCCGAGCATGGGGCTGCCCGGTGGTCCGGAGCAGCCCCCAACAATGGCGACGAAGGCTGGAGCCCTGCGTGTGAAGCGGCGTCGGCCGCATGTGGAGGAGCGTCTGCTCCCACCGCCACCAGGAAGGAGGAAAACTGTTTTCTCCCCTTCCCGGGGGGGGAGTGTGAGTGCCCGGCGGAATCCGCCGCACAGACGATGTGCGGAAAACATCGCCGCACACAAGCGATGGATGCGGGCCCATCTCCAACTGGGCCCGCTAAGGAGGGAGAGGGGCCCCGCGCGCCCCGAAGAAGATAGGACGCGGGCCCATCGCCAGCAGGGCCCGCAATGAGGAGGGGCGGAAACTCTCTTTTCCCCCCGCATCCCCGTGAGGGAGAGAAGTTTCTGCGGCGTCGGCCACAGGAGGTGCTGCCCCACCTGCGAGCCGCAGTGGGGAGGAGCGGCAAACGTCGCCGCAAAAGGACAAAGGGTGGCGGGCCTAAGTCCAACCGGGCCCGCAAGAAGACAGCGAGGATGCGGGCCCAAATCCAACGGGGCCCGCAGCGGCAATGAGGAGGATGCTGCCTCCGCCGCCGCGGAGGAGGAAGGTTGGAAGGAGGGACCGCCGAACAGCTGAGGCGGCCCCGACAGAGGAGCGGCATCGGCCGCGGCACCGAGGTGGGGCATGGGCCGCCCAACAGCTGACGCGGCCCCCAACGGAAGGCGGGCCCATCATCAGCTGGGCCCGCAGAAAAAAAAATGGAACAATGGAGGCCCTGCCCATTCCCCGTCTGTGAGCCGCGCGGAGGAGGAGCGGCGAACATCGCCGCATCATTGTGCAGCGAGCCCAGTTTCAACTGGGCCCGCAAAGAAGCTGCCCGCCCCGTGTGGGGGTGAAATTGCGGCGTCGCCGCACCGTGAGGTGGGCTGTCTGCCCCCCCCAACAGAAGGAAAGCATGCGGCAGTGCCCCTCAAGAAGATGGGCCTGCCGTGCAAAAAAAAAAAAAAAAAGGGGAAATGAGAATGCAGGCCCAAAGACACACGGGCCTGCAAAAGTAACAATGGAGGGGGCGTCGCCCAACAAGTCTGGTGCTGCTGCCCCCGTGTGGAGGGAGATCTGCGGCATCGGATGCCATGAGGTGCCTGGCGGCCCTGGGCCGCAGCAAGGTGAGGCGGGCCCGACTTCCACCGGGGCGCGATGGGAAGATGGATGCAAGCTGCCCGCCCAGGCCCCTGGAAGGAGGAACAGGGTTTTTCTGCCACCCTGCCACGATCTCCTCTCCAGGCTATGGACCTGACCGATGTGGCCCCTGGGCCTCCCCAGGTGCGGCTTTGCCGGTTTTGTGACTTTGCTGTGACTGTTCTATACGAGTGCTGGTGAGGATGCAAGCTGGTTTCCGGCGACTCCACGAGTATGGGAGGTGGGCATCATAACTGACGTCCCCCTGTAGACTGTGAGCCCGTAGACACGAGTTTGCTTAAAATGGCCCAGGGAGGGGGAAATGTTGGGTGGTGCACACCTGTAGACTCGGAGTGCTTTATGTGGTGCCAGTAGCCCCCAGTGGTACTGTTTAGTGACATGAGAGCCACTCACCCAGGTTAATAAAGGGTGTGCAAAGTAGTAGAGTGGCTCAAATAGTAGTAGTTGTGGTTAGGTGGGGATTTTGGGGTTTTTCGTTTTGTTGATATGAAAAAGGAGGAGTGTTGCATGGCACCCCTGCAGGAGCCATGGTATCGTCCAGTGTGCTGTGGCATGGTCACATGGTTACCCATGTGACCATCTTAATAAAAGGTCCGAGCCGCTTCCGGCTCGGCAGTCGAGACCAGCGAGACTCCGTGGTGTGTGTGTTCTTTGTGTCAGCGCCATGGCGGCGCCCCACCAAGGGGCCCAGCTCTAGGACGGTGCCCCTGCCGGGCAACGCCGTCCGGACGGTGCCCCTGCTGGGCAACGCCGTCCATGTGTGTCTCCCTGGCCCTGTGAGTCGGGCCAGGGTGGCGACCCCGGCCTGGGTGCCCCCCGAGCCGGGGCCGCGGTAAGCCGGTTGCCAGCCGGCCATGTGTGGAGCTCCGGTGTCCCGGAGCGGGTGGGATGAGCCCCCACCCCCAACCGAGGCGGCGTGACCGCCGCACCTGTGTGTCCCTCGTCGGGTGCCACCCGACCCGAGCATGGGGCTGCCCGGTGGTCCGGAGCAGCCCCCAACACCTGCATACCTATTAATTGCTTTCTAAGTTCCAAACATGCGGCAAGTTAGTGCTTGCAGACAATACCATAGAAATAACAAAACACCTGAACAGGGGTCTTTCTACTATGTTTATCACTCAGTTTTTATAATAGGAAAAGCAGACCTGCAAGTCCCAGAATGCAAATGAGAAAAAACTGGTCTGGACAAGTATCCTATTAATGGAATGGCGGATGCTGGCACACATAATTGTGATCAACACTGACGGATACTTTTGCGCTTAACCACCTTTTCCATCATGGGTGCCTGCCTGGAGGCTGTCAAAGAAGGAGAAAAACAGAAAATGAAAGAGAAAAAGAACCATCGGCTAGAATGCGTATGTGCTCAGAACGTGTCATTTTAGCAATAATAAGCAAACAACGGGTGTGAGACTGCAGGATTTTCGACGAAGGTGGCTAGCGCCATCTGTAGGGTAATGGAGAGATTGCATTTTTCACGTAGAATTGTAGCAAGACCACGTAGACGCTTTACAGCCAACACTCGCCCACAGCGAATGCAGGATTAGCCTCCCCGGATATTGCTCACCGTCGCACCTCGGTGCAGTAAAGCACAGGCCCCAGTCAGCGCATAATGTTACTCTCATATAAGTGTGACATGCATAAAACACAGAAGATACTTCATGAAAAACTGTTTTACTACAGCGAGCGTTGGTGGTATAGTGGTGAGCATAGCTGCCTTCCAAGCAGTTGACCCGGGTTCGATTCCCGGCCAACGCAGTTATTTATTTTGGTACATTATTGTTTATTGATTTATGTGTGCATTTATAGCAACGTTGACAGGTAGGCATCTAGGCGCTGGTTACAGGAGTAGAAAAACAGGAATGGTATGGAGCAGAGACAAGTCAGTTACACAATGTCGAGTTCCTTTCTGAAAACATTGAAAGATGGTTCATGCCTCAGGTTCTGGGGTAGCTTAATCCAGAGCGAAGGTGCTCGGACTGGGAAGCTGGAACCCCCAGCTTTGGCCCGACTGAACCTTGGGGTCACGAGGCAGTGACTGTAGACCTGCCTGGTGGGTCTTGCTGAGGTGTGTTTTCTGAGGCTAGACGCCAGGTAGCTTGGAGCGTTGTTGGAGAGACATCGGTTGGTGAGGGATAGGATTTTCAAGGTGATTCTCTCTGTAAAGACTGGAGGGGGTATCTGGACTTCCGCTCTCTATATGGTAGAGGAGAGGCACAGAGGACCCCAGCCAAGATTCTCTATTATTGGTACGTGGTCGAGCAATCAAGGCCTAGCTACTCAGGAGGTGATGCAGGCTGGTTCTTAAGTACAGTGTAGTCCCCAAGCACCCACAAAGGAATGTCCGCACACTGTATCGGTTAAAACACAGTCTTTATATAATTAATATTCAAGGTTATGTACAATATCACGATAACGCACTTTGTACTCGGTTATCTATAATGGCAAATATACAGTTCTACATGGTACCACAATTACTATTAGATCTCTTTAAAGTGCATCAACTGTACGGTTAAAATGGCACACAAATCAAGTCGTAAAGGAAACCAACGGCAGAGAAAAGAGGAAAGCAGTTGATAAGAACAATTGGCAGAAATACTGGTCACTACCGTTAAACACAGCTCTGTGTGGAGATCCCCCCACCTGGGCAACCTGTAGAAGAAAGATACAAGCCCAGTCCATATATCGTTCACAAGAGCCTTCCCAATAGTTCTGCAACCCCAAAGTACCTGGCGTTGTAGCGTTCTTCGTCGGGGAATCGACGGCCCTTCTTGAGTGCCCTTCCTTTAAGGCAGGAGTCACGGGTCGTCGAACGTCCGACGGAACACAGGGTGAACTACGGCGGTGAAGTGGCAGCTTTGTTCCTAGCGGTGCTCTTCGATGACAGAGCGTTGGCGTCCTGCAAGGAAGAGGCGTGCGGGGCACCTTGGTGACGATAGTTCTGGACCGCAAAGAGATGATGAAGAACTGTGGCCCAGCAAGGGCGTCGAGTCGTCGGCGTCTCTGTGGTCTTTGGGTGGGGGGAAACCCACCGGCGGATGATCCTTGGCGCGCCGACGGTCAGGCCTTCTCCAGCAGGATACAGCGGCAACGATGCGGACAAGAGCGTCCGTGGATCAAATGAAGTTCTTAGGCAAACGGGAGCACAGCGGCTCCTGTCGGCGACAGCGGTCTCCTTGGGATTCCGCAGCAGTCCCCATCTTGGGTTGGCAGCCTGTCGAAGGTCTGTCTATCAGGGAGCTTTGGCAAAGATCAGCTGGTGCACGATGGTCCCTTGTAGCTCAGGAAGAGGGCGCCTTACCAGGTCCTCTCTGGGTCAGTCCTTGGAGGCGCAGCAGCTTTCAGATTGGTAAGGAGAGCAACAGCAATTCTTCTCGTCCAACAGGGCTTCAAGGTCAAGCTTCAGTTACTCCAGTTACTCGTCGTAGTGGACTTCAGCTTCTGAACACGATTCCTAGCAGTGAGAGGTCCCCAGATATATAGCCAAAATAAGCTTCAGTTAGATATCCTAACATTTGGGTGCTTATCACGGCACAGGACCACAAAATATCATCAACAATACCAAGGTAATAAGGTAAGCAAATGAGAAGCCTGTACCCTCCCTGCTTTAAATCTGATTAGAACCTTTCTTAAAGACCATGCTTTTCGCTCTTTATAGATTGAAAACAAGAAGCAATTACCTTGTCTTCCTCCCCCATTCTCCCTTTTACAGCCTAAACCTGGATCCATATTCTACAGACTAAATTAAGCAAAATAGCCCGATGAACATTATAAAAAAACTTTTATCTTGGAAAAATAATACATGATATATGTGGACAATCAGAAAATCAGAACGGTGAGTCTTTGTAGAAATTAATACAATTATTATTTGGGCATAAAATTCCAAAGCATTACTAAAAAAGAATTTGGCCTTTTTTTCTTTTCTTTTTAGTACTAAAACTTCCTACTAAAACTTCCTCTCCTGAAGAACCATTGAGAGTTACAATGGGGAAACACGTGTCGAGAGAGAGAAATATTTGATTCATTTTGAGAGAGCAATTTATGAAAATATTTGATTTATTGAAAGAGAAAGAGAAATATTTGATTCATTGTACCTTATGAATTACTCTATACTGGTGTGCAGCTTTATTTGGAATGTTTTTTTGAAATCATAAAAGGAAAATAAAAATTATTAGTGTGAATAAACACTAATAAAATTAACAAGACTGTTAAGACTCGCCTATATATATTCATTTAAAGGGGTTAGCGCATTTGAGTTCATCTTCCCAAACTCTTTTTTTCTTTTGTCCCCAGATATACTGTTGATCTCCCATTCATTCCGCTGAGTCATACTCAAGCATCCAATCACGACTAAGGGCATTCATGCAGGCAGGCAGCCAATCAGGCACACAGTGCATTCAGGCCATTCACTTCTCTCCAGACACTCACAACAAGTTATGTGTATTGGGACAAGTACCCAGCCATTCAATATTCCACACTGCATTCATACCGGTTTCGGGCAGGGCTGTCTCAGTCATTGTGTCAAACACCAGATACTAGACACCCACAACATAGAATGCATATTTGTCACCCACTCCATTTACCTAGGTCCCACCCACAGGCGTACCCACAACATACGGTCGTTGGGAAGGCTCCAGCCAGTCTGGTCAGCACTTCCCCCACACTACCATATATGGAACTTCCACCCAACAGCCAGTCGGGGGGAAGGGACAGAGTCAGGGCTTCCCGGGACTTCGGGAAGATCAAGGTAACAGGCAATGGAAGGCAAGAGGCCACGCGGGCCATCTTGTTTCCATCAGGAATCTACCGATTCCAATGACAGGGCCCGGGCATCCCAAAATGGAGGACGCTTAGGGCACCAGTCATTTCAGCACAGAGCTGCCACCAGCCCGTACCCGGCTCTGTGGGTCACACACAGGTGCCCAAAAACATACACTAGGGGCACAGGGTTGTACCCCCACCCATGGGTGCCCTAAGGGTATCCCATGGGTCTGTTCACCAAACCAAAAGAGAGAGCTGCACCGCCAGGAGTCCCACATGAACTCCTGCGCGGAAAACATGACAGAACACACGATAAAAAGCAGTAAAGGACAAGGATACGGAGGCCCTGTCCCTCTGATGCATTTCCAGCATTACACTGTCCTTTACTGGAAACAAGTGAGCCGATTTCCTAGCCTCTGACATGTGATCCCATTCCCCAAGTTTATGGCGGCTCTGAGGGCATTGTTTGGGTGGTTTGAAGTTTGCAAAGGTTTTATTCTGAGGTGCTGCAGAGTAGGGAGTGCAGTAGTCAAGTTTAGAGCAAATAAGAGCTTGTGCAACTTCCAGGCGGTTCGTGGTGGTGAGAAAGGGTTTGCAGGCGTTAATTAGTATTTAGTATTATCGCATAGCCTGAGCTTGTGGCGATGTGGTTGATGTGGTGAGACATGGAGAGCGAAGAATCGAGGTAGACCCCAAAGTCTTGACGGAGGGTGCAACCGGGATCTTGTGGACATCAATGACGAAGAATGTGTAATCCTTGGGAATGCTCTTAAGGCAGGCAGAAGGCCCAATGAGTAAGAGCTCAGTTTTTTCTTCGTTGAAGCAGAGACTGTGAGCTGCCATCCAGGCTTGGATGGTTTCATATATTTTGTTATTTTGTTGATTCTCAGGGTGTCTTTCAGATAGTCGCTGGAGAGGGTGATGAGAATTTGGGTATCATCGGCATAGTTGGTATACAAGATACCTAAGGTGTCAAGGAGGTCAAACAGTGGCTTTGTGTAGACGTTGTATAAGGTGAGTGAGACACACAAGCCTTAGGGTACCCCACAAGAGTTGGGTGTTGAGAAGGCAGTGGCCTCGCCAACACAAAAACTCTAGAGGATCTGCTGGATAGGAAGGAGGCGATCCAGTTAGTGGCCTCTGGGAAGAAGTGGGCGGCGGATGAGAGTGCTTGGCAGAGGATCTTGTGGTCAACAAGGTAGAATGCCAGCGAGAGGCAGAGGAGGAGGAGCAGGGATAAGCTCCTTTGTCGGCATTGTCAAACTGATTTTTTAGATCAAGGAGGGCTGTTTCTGTTCCGTGCTTGGGGCGGAAGCCTGACTGGCGGACGCCAAAGACGTGATGGTGTTTGAGGAAGGATTATATTTGTAGATAAGATAATCTGTCCATGATTTTGAGGAGGACAGGAACAGTGGTGATGAGGCAGTAGTTGGTGTGGATGGCAGGGTCGAGGGTGGGTTTTTTCACTAACTTGGGGATCCAGGATTCCTTGAGTGGAGGGGGACAGTGCAGCTAGTGAAGGATGAAATGATAATGGAGGCTATCAAAGGGAGAAGGGGCTCAATGAAGTCTTTGACCACAGAGGCTGAGAGGGCATCTCCCTTGCAGCGGGAGAGTTTGAGGCCAGCAATGATGTTGGCAAGGGTGGTGGCATTGGTAGGCTGAAACTTGAAGGGTGGGATGCTATCATGGGTGGGTCTCGATTGGAAGACTGCCGTGGGTAGAGAGACTTGTTTCTTGAGTATTCTGGCTTGGAGCTGTGTAATTTTCCTGTGAGGGTGTCTTGGATCTTGTTACACCAGTCATTGTCTTTGACAATGGCGTCCGTGGGGGACAGTGGAGTTGCAAGTTTGCAGAGAATGTTGAAGAGTTCCCAGGAGCTTGATGCAGCGTTAGCGATTCTGGTGTTGTATAAGGAGGCTTTTGAGGTGAGGATCAGCTGTTTCTAGTGGAGTGAGAGAGAAGAGAAGTGGCTCTTGTTCATACGGGTAGGGAATTTGAGCCATACAGCTTTTGCTGTGCGTTTGGCTGCTCTGGGGGTGCTTAGTTCTATGTAGAATGAATAGTGAACCACTCGTCAGGGTGAGTAAGTGAAATGGCCGCTTCGATAACTGAAGGTGCGGCTTGCTCAGGAAATGCTCTACTGGTTAGTTCCAGTGACACTCCTGTGGGTCTTGGGGGAAATGAGGAAGATACCATTGCAAGTTACATCTTTAATATGAGATCACTGCATTTATCTGTGATGTCCCGTAACTGCACTGCCATTGTGCTCCTTAAGATGAGACTACTGTATTAGTCTGTGGTGTCTCATAATTATATGGCCAATGTGGTCCTTGCTCCTTAGGATTTGACAATCTGCCTCTTGGCTACACCGTCCACTGTGTTTAGCACAACGGGTTCTGTTCATGTTGACATGACTCACCAGTCAGAGCCTCACTGTATCAGCAGACTTAATAACCACCGTTTACATTAGGCCTCTGTATTCATCTACTATTTCAATGCATTTATTCATTCTCTGAATATGATACATTTGCACATTATTTGCATAGGTCTAAACGTAACTTTGCTTTCACATTCTTGACCCGGACGATACACTTGGCTGGCCCCGCCTGCCCTTCCCCGTGGTGCACTTGATTGGTTCCTCACCACATCACCTAGAAACCGGACGCCTCGCATCCTAACTTAGCGAGCTGCCACGTCGACATAACTCATTAGCCTTACCACGCATGCGCGAGGGAGAGACGTTTTCTGTGCCTATCCCTTCGAAAGATTTGTAAGTTTCTGTACACTTTTATGCACCTGACCCGATTCACTGTGCCGTTAATCGTTGGTGAATCCCCTTAACCAAGTGATCACTTGTTCTCGGCCTCTCTGTTACGTGTCGCGCAGTGTGAAGCGCGTAATAACCTCTGCTGCCTAGCAACAGCTCAAATTCACCAGACCATTGTATAGATAACAGTCCTAGTCACCACAACGTAATCACTGTACCTAATATCGTGGCCAGACACTCCGTCCCCCAAGACCCTCAGGAGTGTCACTGGAACTAACCAGTAGTGCATTTCCTGAGTGAGCCATACCTTTAATTATCGAAGCGGCCATTTGACTTACCCTGATGAGTGGTTCACTATTCATTCTAAATAGGACATGTCTGTTGGCGGCGGTGGCCCAAACCCCATGCTATTACCTGGCAAGAGTATTTGTATTTGTATTTATTATGTTTATATAGCGTTTTACGCCAAAGCGCTGCACATTTTCACAACAGGATACATAAACAGTGAACAATATAACAGTAAACAGTAGAACAGTAGAAGCAATTACAATTAAGAATCAGTCCAACAAAACAGTAAGTAGAGCAATTAAACTAAAGGGAAGAGGGAGAGTAGTGCAGTAGAACTGAGAGGAGGAGGGAGGGGTGGGGAGAAGAAGGTGGAGGGAGACGGATGGGGTAAAAGGGCAAGAATGGGGAGGAGGGGTGAGGGGAGGGAGATGATCATGGTGAAATGAAAAAGGAGGGAGGGAGGGAGGGGGAGCGAGAAGGGGGAAAGGGTTCAGGGCGGGGAATGGAGAAGGAGAGATTTAAGGAATGTGCGGAATGAGGAAAAGGTAGGAATAGAGCGGATTGAGAAAGGTTCCAGTGCAGGGGGGCTAGGAGCTGGAAGGAGCGGAAACGGGAGGTGGCACAAGGGGATGGGGGAACAGTGAAAAGGAAGTGGTCAGCAGAGCTAAGGGAGCGGGAGGGAGCGTAGAAAGAGAGGAGGGAGGAGAGATAAGGGTGAGCATGACCATGGAGAGATTTAAAGACGAGGCAGAGACAATGAAACTTAAGTTGGGAGTGAAAGGGAAGACAGCCAAGGGAGGAAAGGGAAGCAGAGATGTAGTCACGGGAGGAGAGGAGACAGAGGGTATGGATGGCAGAATGGTAGATGGATTTGAGGGGGGCAAGGTCAGAAGTAGGTAGTCCAAAGAGTAAGGAGGAGCAGTAGAAGAGGCGAGAGATGATAAGGGAGGAGATTAAAAGTTTAGTAGCATGGAAAGTAAGAGAGGGGCGGACTTTGCAAATATTAAAGAGGTGGTAGCGACAGGCGCGAGAGGAGAGAGAGATATGATGGGAAAAAGTGAGAGAGGAGTCAAAGTGAATGCCTAAGTTGCGAGTGTGGGCAGGGATAGGAAGATTAGAAGGAGGAAAATGTATGAAAAGGAGGAGGAGATGGAGGGGGAATGGAGTTGGAAGGGAAGAAAACTACTTTAGTTTTATCAGTGTTGAGGGAAAGAAAACGTTAAGACATCCAGTTTTTGATAGCAGTAAGACAGGAATAGAGTTTAAGGTGAAGGTCGGGTGAGAAGGTAGAGAAGGAAAGGAAGGGCTGCGTATCGTCAGTGTAGAAGTGGTGAGAGATGCCAAGTGAGGAGATAACAGGGGCAAGGAGGGAGGTGTAGAGTGAGAAAAGGAAAGGGCCAAGCACCGAACCTTAGGGTACTCCGTATTCCAGAGGCTGGGTAGGAGAGGAGCGAGATCCCCAGGAAACAGTAAAAGATCAGGAGGAGAGGTAAGAGGATAGCCAATTAAGAACCGAGCCTTTGAATCCAAAGGAAGAAAGGGTGTTGAGAAGAAGGGGGTGATCGACAGTGTCGAAGGCAGCAGAGAGGTCAAGAAGAATAAGGACAGAGGATTGCTTAGAGTGTCGAGCGGAGAGGAGGGAGTTAAGGATGTAGGTGAAGGCTGTTTCAGGAGAGTGTTTAAGACTGAAGCCGGATTGAGAAGGGGGTAGGAGGGAGAGATTGGTGACAAAGGTTGAGAGCTGCGAGTAGGCAAGGCGCTTGAGTAGCTTAGAGAGGAATGGGAGAAGTGACATAGGACGGAAGTTAGAGATGAGCAGGGGATCAGCAGAAGGTTTCTTCAGAATCGGAATGATAGTGGCATGCTTGAAAGCAGAGGGGAAGGTAGCTGAGGAAAGACAGGTGCTGAAGAAGGAAGTTAAGTAGGGAATAAGAAGAGGGTAGATCTTAGGGATAAGAAGGGAGGGGAGAGGGTCAGTTGGAGCGGGTGAGGGATGGGCTTTGGAGAGGAGGATGGAAACATCTGAAGGCGAGACAGGGGATTAGTCAGACATGCAGGTAGAGGGGGAGAATGGAGAATGGGAAGGGGGGGAGTAAGAGGAGCAAGTGATATTTTGCCGGCAGAAGAAGTTAGCAAAGTCAGAGGGAGAAAGTGTAGAAGAGGTTGAGGGATCAGGGGTAGGAGGAGAGAGAAGACGAGAGAGATTTTAGAAGATGCGGCAAGGGTGGGAGGCTTGGAATTGGAGAAGGTTAGAGTAGTAGGAGCGTTTTGCTGAGGAGATGCAAGCATCATAAAGAGAGTGGTAAGAGAAATAAGAGGTTTGGTTGGAAAGCGAAGGAGATTTGAGCCAGAGTCTCTCAAGATGTCGGAGGAGACGCTGCATGGAGAGAAGTTGAGGAAAGAGCCACGGTTGAGAGGGTTTCTGGGTTGGACGGACGAAGGATAGGGGGTGAAGTAGATCAAGAGAGGAGGAGATAGAGGAGGAGAGAGTAGCAAGTGCGTCATTGGCTGATAGTGAAGAAAAATCTCGGAGAGTGGGGAGAGTAGAAGAGCAAGTGTCAAGAAAGAGGGAGGGATCAAAGTTGCGACGGTCACATCGTGAAAAAATGGAAGGGGAGGGATTAGGAGAAGAAGGATGGGGAAGAGGAGTAAGGGAGAAGGAGAGTAAAGCATGATCGGAGAGATAGATAGGAAGTGTGGAGACAGTAGAAGAGGGGTAGGTGAGTTGAAGATAAGGTCAAGAGTGGAGCCAGAGGAGTGAGTGGCAGAGGAAGGTAGAGGGGAAAGGAGGTAGGAGTCGAGGATGGAAAAAAGGGGAGAGGAGTGAGGGGTAGAAGGGAGGTGAAGATTAAAGTCGCCGAGTACAGTTAGAGGAGAGGGTGAGATGAGAGAAAGGAGGTGATCGAGGTCGTCATTGTCAATAATACTCTGTACAAGGGAAGAGAATTCGACACTCTCTCCCGAACCACAGAAGCCGAATGAAGTCGACCCTCCACCCGTGGTTGGCACAGGCACCTGATAGAATAAACAGGACACCACGTGGCAGCCAATGGGGGGAAGAGGAGTTAGGAAGAGGTTGTGGATAGGGTGGGGGAAAATTAGGAACACCGGAAAGAGGGTTAGGAAAACCTATGTTGGATAGGACAAGGGAAGCAACGGGAAAGAACCCTACCTACTTTCCTCTGAACACTTTACACCTGTATCCAGCATACCATACACAGACTATAGACCTGAGCTTTGAAACACCTTAATACGTGCATCTAACATAGTCTTAGACCTGTCCCTACGACCTCATAAAACATAGAAACATAGATGATACTCTGCACATGTCATACTTGGGAGAAAATCCCACAATGAATTCAACAAACACGTGGCCCGTGGGCTTACAGAAAACAATGAATATGAACACATAACATGAAACATGGAACGTATTTGCAGCAACCTAGATAACAATTAACATATGCCCCTTATGATTTTAGAACGTGATTTGTTGTTATACAATGCAATAATGGCTGTTCCACCCTCATTGATCAATGAACCTTGCGAGCAAACAAACTTCTAGCACTGGATTTTCAAAGCGACAGGATACTAGAAACAAGGACAAACTACTTTATGTCCGAGCGGTAAGCGCGCCGTTTACACACACAGCAAATAACACCCAAAAGAGCGTGACTTTGCCCGCCTCCACGCGGCCTGTACTTAACTCAAGTCCGGGAGACCCGAAAGCCTTCCCGAACGTAGCAGTCTTCAGCTTCTAAAATGGGTTCCGCAGCCGCCTGTAGTCCGTGTTCCCGTAGAGAGTTTTCACATGCTGCTGCCGGTGTCGTAGCTTCGCCTGCTCCTGCTTCGATACACAAAATAAGCCACACCTGCCATGGCTCTGTAACTCCTTATAAACATTTGTTAATCCTTACCAGCTGTGTCAACGGCCGCACGACCGCAACTACAATTCTCCCCAAAGCATGCTGGGAAATGTAGTTAGAGTTGAACTCGTGAATTCCACAGACCTCTATCGCCTTTGCACACTCCTTTCTTGCACCAGCCCTTTTTCCTGACAGTCATAGAAGGAAGAAAGAGGGCCAGGGGGTCGATATATGATTAGAAAGGAGATGGGGTGAGGAGAGGAAAAGGATTTGCAAAGAAATTCGAAGGAAGGGAAAGAAGGAAGAGATGGAGAGGAGGTAGAGGAAAGGTATTTGGGGTGGAAGAGGAGGCCAATACCTCTGCCACGGCCAGTAGTACGAGAGATATGAGAGAAGGAGGAAGAAGAGGTGGTCAGTGAAGCGGGGACTGAAGTGTTGTGAGGAGGGATCCAGGTTTCAGTTAGACATAGGAAATGAAGTTTCAGACAAAAGAACATGTCTAAAACTGCTGTGGTCTTATTTCAGAGGGATCTGGCGTTCCAGAGAGCAATGTTCATGAGGCTGGAGGGTTGAACAGTGGGGGGGGGTAGAGAAGATTAGGACTTTGAGAGAGGGTAGGAGGAGAACGGGAAGAGTGAGGTACGGGATTAAAGAGGGCAATGGGCATGAGGAGGAGGGAGAAGGAGAGTAGGAGAGGAAGGGGAATGCGGGGTGAGGGATTGAGGGGGAGGAAGGGTGACAAGGATGGTGAGAAAGAGTTATGTCAGAATGCATAACAGAGGGAAAGAGAGTGGTATGGAGGGGATAGAGTGGTAGGGAAGGGAAAGCGGGTGTAGAGGAAGAAAGAAGGAGGAGAGGGAGAAGGTGTAATGGGGTGTGAAATTGGAAGGGGTGAAAGAAACTAGCAATAGTGCTGGAGGGAGTGGCAGAGCAGAGGAGAAGTTAAAGGAGGTTGAGTGCTGAGAAGGGGTAGATGGGCGAAGAGATCCTCAGAGAGAGCAGTCATGGAGGACCACTACGTCCATGCAGTTGGAGAGGCAGGTGGTAACCAGGTAGGTAGAGGCAGGGGAGGAGGCTGGGGATAGACAGTGGAGGAGTCTGCTGTGGAGTTAAGCTGGGTTGGCAAGCAGGGGCAGGGAGCCAGCCAGGTCTGGGGACCGTATCTGCTGTGGAGTTAAGCTGGGTTGGCAAGCAGGGGCAGTGAGCCAGCCAGGTCTGGGGACCATATCTGCTGTGGAGTTAAGCTGGGTTGGCAAGCAGGGGCAGGGAGACAGCCAGCTCTGGAGACCGTATCAGAGAAGATAGTAGAGGCTTTAGTGTCCGGGCCAGGTAAGATCGGGAGCAGTCAGACGGGGTAGGAGCTTCTGCGCTCCCTGCAGGTGAACACAGATAAGGATGGGTGTTACAACACAGCTTCTGTACTGTTTCGAGATATGCTCCTGTTGTCACTAGCAGCAGGCGGGTGTGTGTCGAGCAGCCTAAGTCCCAGCCGGTATGCGGGCCTCGCTCCAGGGAGCCAAACGAAACAGTGCCAGCGAGCCTCCAGGGTCCCCGGAAAGCCTTCACACAGCGCAGCCACCACCTGCCTTCCAGAGCCTGCCTGAGGAAACCCAAGGTGTTTCCCTCCTCGGTCGTGCTCTAGCTAGAGCCGGGCTGGCACTGGGCCAGGCGGAGCCACTCTGTCTGGCTCTTCTATGTTGCTGCTGGGGTTTTAGTACACATCAACGGCGTACCTGACTCAGTTATACTGGTGTCCCACATCCAGTTAGCTCAGCAGGCGTTCAGTCTCTCAGGCCAAGGTCTGGCGCGTCTCCGAGCCTATGTGCTGGGGGTGCTGCTTCCCTGCCGAGATGTCACTGGCAGAGACTGCTGCTCTTACATAACCCGCTTATGGACAATGTCTGGGCCCCTTGTGCCTAAGCTGATGGGTTGGCGGGGTTCGGGCAGCACCCACTTTTTCTTGTGCTGCTGTGTGTGGTGATGTTGTTTTCAGGGGTTTCCTCAGCGGGTCTCGCGCTCCATTAAGTGTCACTGTCCAGGTCCCGGGCAGCCCAGCTCGCTTCACCGACCTCCGCTGCAACAGATGGGCTAGGAGCGATCTTCCTGTACAAAGATCTAGCTCGAACCGCATTTCAAGTATCGTGGCTTGCAATGCCTGGTAATTCAGTCTCACTGGCTTCAGGCTCGATCGTTTTCGGAATTCCGAGCTTCTACAACTGCTTCTAACTCCTTTCCCGGAGCTGCTCCTCACTGCTGCAGGCTCGTGTCTAGGAGTCGCCAGTGTCTCTTACAAGTCGAGCCAGGAAGTCTCTCAGCTGCAATTACTAACCCGTTGCGTTATGTGGTAAAGGTACCCGGCTCTATCTCAGCTGCTCGCCTTTCACTTTACCTTAAGCTGCCTTCATGTGGGCACGACCGCCATCTTGTCGCCCCTGTGCACTCCGACACCGACACCGACGGACTCAGAGGACTGTTGAGGCTGCACTGGGGCGCCGAGCTGGGAACAGCTGATGTTTGCAGGCAGCCCCGACCCGTGATGTTAGCAGGCAGACAGGCAGGTTATGCTGGCAGGCTGATGTTAGCAGGCAGCCCCGACCCGCCGTTTGACTTTTGCAGGAAGCCCCGACCCGCGGTGGAAGAGGCCACACCGAGGAGCCGAGCCCGGACTGGATGAAAGAAAGTCTGATTCCGGGTGAAATCACCACCGGAGGAGCCCCCGGGCTCCAGGACCAGGAACGGACACAAGCCAGAAGTAAAATTGCTGTAATTATTGAATTATTTAGTCTGATTCTGCCTGAAGTAAGGAAGCGCCGGTTCAGGTGACCAAGCTTCTGCGCCCCTGTCTTGAAAAAGGGAAAATCTTCCTCGGGACCAGCCCTTGAGAGCAAAAATTACCCAATTCAGCCCAAAATACAGGTTCTATCGTGCTGAGCAATGAACTCATACTAGTGAAAAATTACACCTTCAAAATGTTTAGCATTTATTAGACTAAAAGCATAAACAGTAAATTTAGCAGCACTTTGGAATTCAAGTTAGAGAAGATTACAAAGCTCATTAGAGCAATCACAAAACTTAGAGAAACACAAAATATAGAGAAACATAGAACTTAGAGAAACATAGAGAAACACAGTCTTACGTCCCTTAATCAGTGCTAGGAGACCCTGGCCCTCACAAGCTAGCTGTTGCCAGCCCTGCTCAGATGACAGCACTGCAGGGTGCCGACAGAGCATCAGGTTCCGGACACTCGCTCTTGCTTGAACCAAGTCCACGGATCGATCTCCCGCACAGTTCTGGGTGAGTGCACCTTTTGTGCTCTCGTGCCGTCAATCAACATGACGCCATTGCCAGAACCTTCCCTGTGCAAAATATAGGTTTGCCCATGGAAAAACCCAGCTCAGAGAATTTCCACTGTGCTCCCTTCACTGCCCCTCCCGACTTGGAGCCCATCTGCGAAAGCTCAGGAATGTCTTATCAGTGCCTTCTCAGGGAAAGAGTATTTGTTTACATAGCCATGCAGAGCTACAGAAAAGGCAGAATATTCTAACAGAAGCCGAGATGAATTAACCCCATGTGAGCAAGCTCTACCAGGCCTGCACTCATAGCTTAGTGCCCATAGCGCTTCAAAGATCTAAGCGCTATATTGGTGCTATAATGCTCCAAACCCTCCAATAATTTCTCTATTAGCTACAGAACTGGGGCCTCCGCCCTGCCTGTCTATGCACAATGCATAATGTGACTTGCCACCCCTACTAGGCCTGCATATTCCTTGTAGCTCACTAAAGCGTAATGGAGGTGCTACCATACATTACTGTCAGCATTACTTTCAGCATTTAGCACATAATTTGAATAAACTATTGGCTTCCAGCTGCTAATGCTGTCATCTGAAGCCCTAATTGGCAAGTATGGCACTTTGTATTTCACGACAGCCCCCTGCCGGTACTTTTCATCACGCTATTACCTGGCAAGAGTACTGTGCTGCTCCCCACCTACACGCGCCGCCACTGGTAAGCGCAGCCGTTTCCTTCGAAACTTGACCTTACTGAATGGAAGATTCAAGGGAGACCAACCAGCGCACCGCACATGGTCCAGAGGAGTCTCTGTGGCTCACCTCGACTACCTATATGCCTCCAGCCAGATCGTTGAGGCATCCAAGAGTATACTCGTCATCCCGACGAACCACAGCGATCACTCCAAAGTTACCCTCGTCTGGTCCTTTATCTACCAACCTCTACATAAAGAAAATATTGGAAACGTTGAAATAAACCCAGCATCAAATTGTCTGCGCATATCAAACCCCCAAATGCTCATAATGAAATATACATTTCAACACTCCTCCAAACCAGCAAAATATAAAATCAATTACGAATGGCTCCTGATCCCCTATCAAAGCAAACAGAGATTTCCTAAGAAGACCAATGAAGATTACCCCTGCTATCTGCGCAGGGAGTATTAATTCTATTAAACACTAGGAGGCAAGCATTATGCTTCAACTTCTTTAATTCACTACTCTTCAGCAGTTTCAACAAAACTCCAAAAACCATAACAAAACACTGAAAACAGTCTGAACAGACTTTTCTTCCCTTTGAACTACAATCCCCATAGTCTCTGTAGTCCAACACACTCCATGCTCAGTAATAACCACTTCCTGTTCCTGAGCGCCTCCTCTCTTTTACTCGCTCTGAAAGTCACACTGCAAACTCCACACTAAGCCTTGCAAATGGCAACGATTCGAACCACTCCAACCGAATATCGAACTTCCTCGACTCCAGGCGACTACCTCAGCTAGCCTCCTACATCAATTGTTCTTCTGCTCCTCTCCTAGGAATAATAGAAAGCAGAAAATCAGGGTGGTGTCCATGTATTGTTAATACCATCATATTATTACTTTATGCAATCTCATAATATCTTGTACAATACATAACTTGGGTGGGAATTTAATGCTTGCCTCCTAGTCTTTAATAGAATTAATACACCTTGCGCAGATAGCAGGGGTAATCTTCATTCTATAACAAGACTGGAGGCGAGCATTATGCTTGTTCAAAGCTTCCCAACACTGCGACCGCTAAACTCTCGGTCGGCTTGAAATAAAATTCTTTAAAAGATCGATCATTCGACCAGTCTGCTGTTAACATAATATCTCTAAGGGATATTCCTGTCTTAAAGGCTTTAGACGCCATAGCTCAGCGCACTGAATGCGCTCCATACTTCTCCACATCTATCCCTGCTACAAGCATGACCTTTTAACCCATCTGGCTATAGTAGCTGTGGATACACCTTTGAAGGGCTTTCTGCGCGCTATCAGCAATTGCTTAGTATTCGCTGCTCTGTATTCTGCCGTTCTGCTCTCGCATTCTTTTACGCAGCTTGCTACGCACCATTTAGCCCTGCCCGGGAAATATGGATAGTGAACTGACGAAGTCCCTGTCTTAGTTCTTCCCACTATAGAAAATGTCACGCCCTGTGATCCGAACAACCTTCTATCTACCTCCAGCGCTCTCACGTCTGACACGCGTTTACAAGAAACTAGGCACAACAACATTGCTAACTTTCCTGATAACTGTTTCAGAGATAAATATCTGTTGCTGGGCCAACTCTCCAACAGCTTAAGAACTAATAGAACATCCCAGACGGTCTTATAACAAGGTTCCGGAGGCACTCTAAATTTTGCTCCTCGAATAAGCCAAATCACTGCTGGGTGTTCACCCGCTGGTACCCCCTCGATAGGGAGGTGTCCTGCGGATATGGCGGACCTGTACACTCCTATTGTGCGGAACGCTTTCCCGTCCTGCAACAAATGAGCCAAAACGTTTAAAATCATCACTACAGGCGCAGAAATGGGAAGAACACTTGTCGCAGTGAACCAGATCGTCCACTTGGCCTCAGCCGCGTCGTAGCTCCTCCTAGTGGACGGAGCCCAGGATTCTGCGATGAGCTGCGCAGCTTGAGACGAAATGCCTGGCAACGCCCAGCGTCTCCTGATATCCTGCACGCGACGAGCGGGAGAGTTCCCCTCACTCTCAGAGGGTGATACGACCCAGCTGGGTCCATGAGCAAGTGCTCCCCTTCTGGGAGCATCCTTGGGTAATCCACTACCAGATCCATAAGAGTCGGGAACCATACTTGCGACTTCCAGCACGGTGCTACTAACAGCAACTCCGCCGTCTCCCTCCGACACTTCGCTAGAACTCTGCTCAGCATCATAAATGGGGGAAACGCGTAGTGTGGACCTCCGTTCCATTCTTGCAGGAACGCATCCGTCCCTCGAGCTCCTGGGTCCAGCCTCCAGCTGAAGTATTCTGCTGTTTGGGCATTCAACCGAGATGCGAAGAGGTCTATGTGTACTGGTCCCCATCTCTCGGTCATCCTCTGAAACGCTGCTGGATCCAGCTTCCAATGGCTGGAATCCGTGAGGTATCGAGAGTTCCAGTCTGCTATGACGTTCAGCGTCCCGAGAAGGTATTCCGCTGTGACAGACGTCTCTGACTGCAGGAAGAAGTGCCAAAAGTCCTTCGCTAGTTCGGCTAGCATCCTGGATTTGGTGCCGCGCAGGTGATTTATGTATCGCACTGCCGATATGTTGTCCATCTTCAGTAGGACACAAGATCTTATCCTCCCCTTCGTGAAGGCTCTGATTGCAAAGGATCCTGCTAGTAACTCTAGGCAATTTATGTGCAAACGGAGTTCCTCTTCACTCCATTTCCCCCCTGTCTGCAGGTCTCCGCACCTTGCGCCCCAGCCGGCTGGCGTCGGATTCTATGACCAGATCCGGTCTGTCTCCGAAAATGGCACGTCCATTCCAGTCGTCCATATTCTGTAACCACCATTCCAGCTCTGTCTTGGACTCCTGATCTAATGGCACCGATTGGTGGTATCTCAGGCCTTGCTGCAGATGCCTTATCTTTAACCTCTGGAGTGATTGATAATGTAGCGGTCCTGGGAAAATGGCCTGAATAGAAGCTGCTAACAGCCGTACAATCCTTGCTAGAGTCTGGAGGGATACTATCTGTCTCTGCAGACATCCTCTGAGTTCCCTCTTGATGTCGCGAATCTTCTGAGCTGGCAGCTCGAGAGTCCCTTTCCTGGTATCCAGGATGAAGCCCAGAAAGTCCAGCCTTTGCGCCGTTTCGGTATCTGATTTCTCCTTGTTCACTAGAAATCCTAGGGATGCTAACAGGTCCAGGACTCATCTTGTCTGGTACTTGAGAGTCTCTCGATCCTCGGCTAGTAGCAGGAGATCGTCTAGATAAATGATCAACCTTATTCCTTTCTCCCTTATTGCTGCAGCTACTGACTTCATCACCTTGGTGAAGGCCCATGGCACTGAAGCAAGCCCGAAGGGTATAGTCTTGAATCGCCAAAGCTGTCCTTTCCAGTGAAAAGCTAGGAAAGTTCTGAACTCCACTGCTATCGGGATCATCAGGTATGCATCCTTCAGGTCTAGTCTCGTCAACCAATCTTTCTCTCTGAGCGAGTCTCGGAGCTGATGGATGCCCTCCATTTTGAAATGGCGGTACACTATCCAACCGTTCAGCTCCTTTAAGTTTATAACTGGTCACACTTTCTCTTTCCTGTGCCCCAGAAACATATTGCTTACAAATGCGGGGTCTCCCGGGCACCTTTCTATGGCGTTCTTCGCTGCAAGCAGACGTAGCTCCTGGTCTAGAAGACTCTGCTCTGCGTGCTCTAAACGCTGCTGGTGGGGCCTGCGCTCTTGCACGGGTGGCTGTACGAACTCTAGGCGCATACCCACAACTGCTTGTAACACCCAGGCATCGCTGGAAAGCTTGCGCCAGTTTCTCAAGAACCTGCCCGTTCTCCCCCCCACCGGAGGATAATACGCTGCTCTCACCTTGAGTGAACCCTTGTCCACGACCTGATCCTCTTCCCCTGTGAGCTCTTCGGAAGCGTCCTCTGGACGGGAAGAAGGAGTCCTGTTGTCTATTCTCCCAGTATTGGGCTCTGGGATTCTGGGGTCTTCTTCCACCCTGGTTGCGACCAGTCGAGTGACCCCTGTGGCGACTGGTCCCTCCAAAAGCTCGGTTGGGGAAAATCTTCCGGATGGAAGCCTGCGCCTTCTCCAGAGATGCGTGCCCACGAAGCGACCCATTTCCTTGCCGAAGGTCTCTCCGAAGAGGAGGCCTTGAGCCGCCTCACCGGCTTCGTATGAGGCTAAATCACTTAGCTTTGAATCTATCTTCAATAAAAGCCCTCTCCGGCGTTCTGAGGCGATGGCGCTGTTCACGTTCCCTAGGAGGCATACTGCTCTCTGCGCCCAGCCCGCTAGGGCATCGGGGTCCACTTCCTCCCCCGTATCTCTAGCTCTTTCTGCCAGGTCCATGATTTTCACGAGAGGTCCGGCCAGGTCTAACACTTTCTCCTGGAAACTCCTCCAAGACCTATCGATACCCTTACGAGGGTGTATGCTAGTTTTCAAAACAAAAGTCAGCATTTTGGGATCTAATTCTGGCATCTCGGCCACCTTCCCTGGGAGATCTGGTCCCGGGCATTTCGCTTGGAGTATCTGGCGAACCTCTTTGTCCAGTGCTTTTCGCAATCTCTTGGTCATATATTGAGCCACTCTTGGCAAGGGCTGCCAGTCCGAGGATCTCGGGTTCCGGATGCTGTCCGGATCGAACATGTCCTCCTCCACCTCTTCTAGGTGCTTTTCTTTGCAGATTCTCATCCCTCCGCTAGGTTTGATTTCTACCTCCTCCTCTTCCTCTTGAGAGGGAGTTTCACCTTCCTCCATCTCCTCTTCCGAACCTGGGTCCTCTTCTCCATCTTCTTCTTCCCCTGGAGAGGGGGTTGTGAGGTCCGGCACAGTCTGACGCCGCAAATATGCTTCACGGAGCTTTGCGAAGGCGTTGACGACCTCCGGGGCCTTCTCTTTTGCCCCATCCGAAGGGCCCTGGGGGTCAAGAGGGGCTTTTCTCTTCCGGGCCTTAGTACTCCCCATTGACCCTGAATCTGAGGGTTCTGCGGGTGTGCTCTCTTTCCGTCCGGCATTGTCTAAGGGCTGATGTAATATCGCCTCTAGAGACTCCAGCCTATCTTGCAGGGGTCTCACCCCTTGAGCCACAGCATCTATAAGTGAACTTCCCAGCACCTGTTTGAAGCTGGCAGCGAGATCTGATGTCTGCTCCTCTTCCCTCCACTCAACCTCCGACATCTTGAGAGGGTGCTGTGTGCCTGATGTACCCGTGAGGGTGTCGCTGCACGCCCTTTCACTATAGGTGCTTCGGGGTCTTACTCTGCTGACCCTTCTTTATATACTTAATAATAATAATTATATTTTCTTTTGTTTGTTTATTTATTTATTTATTTATTTTGGTGGCTGCTCCAGATGGAAGATAGTTTTTATAGGTGCCTGGTATGGGCTTTCCTCCTCAAGTCCTCCTTGCTAGAGGAATGTTGAAAGTGACTCCTTTCAATGTCATCGTATGCCTCTTGAGGCTTTCTCAGAGCTGATTGCTGAACTGGAATCTTTTCCACTTTTGTCATGCGCGCGTTAGATCGCGCTCTTATGGCCGGAATGTGATACTGTTATGAGGCCGCTGCCTCGTAGCTTAATAATATAATATCACCGCCGGGCCCGGCTTCTTTCGCGTGCTCTGCTCCGTGTCGCATGAACGAATGCGAACATGGAAGCAGGCACTCGCTGGCCCACCCTTGTAAAGGCAGGGGCCGTGAGGATTCGCTTCCTCACGTGCTGCTGACTCCGCCTCCCCAAGGGAGGGGGCCGCTACTCGGCGCTCAGATTCCCCGCTGCCTCCGATTCCGCGAGTGAGGGGGCCGGGGCTCAACCTTCGAGCAGTCGCACGAGCCGCTTTTGTCTACCACGATCGCGGGCTGGCACCCCTAAAGTGCCGGACATATGGCACGGGGCGCGCGTGTCGTGGGTAAGGCAGCCCGCATGAACGAGCTAGCAGTACACTCGAGCTGCAAATCACTCGGTTGCTATGAACGGCGCGCTGCTGCGCTGCATACGTTTGTACATTAAAATAAACGATCTGAAGATCAAAGCTTCATGTACTGAACTAACATCTCTGTGCATGCCGTATTCTAACCAGACCTGTCAAACACCAGCACACGGATTTCCGAGAACGCTCGCACGCAATGAACTCACCGGACCCGGCTAACGATCGGCTATCCAGCCCCCCTGGCACCCTTATCTGGGAGGACCAGCCTACAGCATCTTGAAGCCCACCCCCTAACTCAATTGGCCTTGAAAAAGACTTAGGTTGAAACACGCGTCGGCTGTGTAGCGATTTACCATGTCAAAAATTGTCATTCATTTCTACAATGATGTTTTCTTTGGTGCTAATTAACCAAAAATAAACAACCAAATTAATGACTAAGACCTGACTGGACCATATAATTGATTAATTCGCTTAACAGCGACCATTGGACCATCATACCCTACCAGCGCCCAACTGATCCAGAGTTTGTCATCCCCACACTTCTTCTAAACAAATGGGAACCCCGGAGTTGGTTCCTCGACAAACCAGGATCCAGGCTGCTGGTCTGATTCAGAAACAAGAAAAGAGGAGGTGCGCAGGAGAAAGGGAGTCCCGCCAATAATAACTCCACCATTGCTACAACTGTATCTAACCCTACACATGCTGAAACTAAAACATTTCCACATACAATAGGGAGATAACCAGAAATAGTACTTATCTGCTTGAAGAGCAGTAAAAGAAAAGGAGGAGCTCAGGAACAAGAAGTGGTTATTACTAAGCATGGAGTGTGAAGGACTACAGAGACTATGGGGTTTGTAGTTCAAAAGGAAGAAAAGTCTGTTCAGACTGTTTTCAGTGTTTTGTTATAGTTTTTTGAGTTTTGTTGAAACTGCTGAAGAGTAGTGAATTAAAGAAGTTGAAGCATAATGCTCACCTCCAGTCTTGTCATAGAATTCAGAACATATTAATTCATATAGCGAACTGATTGCCACAAAGAATAAAACCTCTATGCAAACAAATACTTGCCATCTGTAAAGCTGAACCAACCACAGCGTACCAAACCATTCACTCACTTAAACACGGACATCGTAATTGGATGAAGTCTATGAAAGCAATCCTCTTACATAGCAATGCTGAAAACGTACTGAAAATTCTCAGAAATAAGAATGCAAGAGCTCTGTAAACTACTCAATGAGAACGACACAATCCATGCCCGCCTATCATCAGAGGTCCCTGAAAGAGATTGGATACAGCAGTTCACTAATCTGTACAGCGATCAAACAAAGACGCCAGATGCTAGCAGTACGACACATGAGTGGTTGAACTCATGGGACCGAGAAGAAATTTTGCATCACATTAAACACCTAAATTCCAGATGAGCGCCCGGACCCAACGGGATAAGTAATCACAACATTAAACAACAACCAGAGGACTGGACCGACTTGTGTCTCAACCTATTCAACCTGATCTCCAAAGAGAAATATATTCCCCGAAGTTGGAGAACAGCGACCTTCATTCCAGTATACAAACAAGGAGAAAAAAAACGTACCCACCAACTACAGACCACTGGCTATGCTCGATCCACTGGGCAAGATATTTTCCTCAATATTACTAAAAAGGCTGAACGACTGGGCAACCAAAAGCAATACATATGACCCGCGACAGACCGGTTTTGTCAAGAACGCCGGAACAAACATAGACTTGATCATCTTGAACATTTTCAAACATGAAGCAAATAGAACTGGAACACATGTCCACGCTGCCTTTATCGACCTCAAAATGGCCTTTGATTGTGTCAACCGAAACAAGCTCTGGAACAGATTACACTCTTGGGAATGTCCACCAGAAATCCTAGAACCCATCAAGGCCTTATAAAGCAACACCTCGATTAAAGTGCGCTTAACATCGTACGGCCCTGTGTCGGCCTCTATACCAGCAGCCAGGGAACTTAAACAGGGATGTCCATTGGCAGCCACATTGTTCAACTTCTATCTCTTTGACATCATGGCCAGTCAAGCGACCATTCCAGCATATCTGCCAAAAATCAACGAAACTAAAATACCATACATGCTGATGACCTGGTATTACTTGACAAGACATTAACAGGCCTACAAAAAAGACTTTGAATGCTTGAAAAATACATTGAAGACAACAACGTGCAAATCAACACCACAAAAACAAAAATAATGTAGATTACCCCTGCTATCTGCGCAGGGAGTATTAATTCTATTAAAGACTAGGAGGCGAGCATTATGCTTCATCTTCTTTTATTTCTACCCTTCAGCAGTTCAACCAACATATATAACAAATCATGAAAAAATGTCTTAAAGTAGCAACTTTTCTTTTTTCCAAAAACTACACAATCCATGAACCTCTGTAGTCCATGCTCCCTCCACCAGTCACAATCCACTTCCTGTGCCTGGGCTCCTCCTCTGCTTTTACTCGCTCTGAAAGTCTCTAACTGATCCTCGACAACTGTGCGAAGACTCTCCGGACTTTAACTTAATTGCTGCGAGGGCTCTGTGCTCCTGACCCTCTCTGCTCCGTCTTCCCCATCAGTTATTCTTCTGATCCTCTCCTATGAAAAGATCAACACAAGATTATGTTAGGGTGGTGCCAACGTCTCGTACTGATACATAATAAAGCATTGTCATCGTATACACAGTACCAGACTCGGGTGGGAATTTAATGCTCGCCTCCTAGTCTTTAATAGAATTAATACTCCCTGCGCAGATAGCAGGGGTAATCTACATTCTATGACAAGACTGGAGGCGAGCATTATGCTTGTTCAAAGCTTACCCAACACCTTACTTGCTAAACTCTCCGCTGGCTTAAAGTAAAACTCTTTGAAAGTCCTATCGCTTGACCAGTCTGCCGCCAGCATTATCTCATTCAAAGGCACACCTGCTCTCACGGCTGCCGAGGCCATTGCCCCCCTCACCGAATGAGCTCCATACGTGCTCACATTCAGACCTGCTGCCTGCATAACTTCCTTGACCCATCTTGCGATGGTAGCTGATGCCACTGCGTGATAGGGCTTCCTGCGCGCAATTAATAACTGAGTAGTACTTGCTGCTCTATACTCTGCCGTTCTACTCTCGTACTCCTTGATGCATCGTGCTACGCACCATTTCGAATTACTCGGGAAATACGGATAATGTACCGTAGACGTCCCTGTCTTGGTCCTTCTGACTATGGAGAATGTAACTCCCTCCGGCCCGAAGGATCGTCTGTTAACATCTAGTGCTCTTACGTCCGATACTCTCTTGCAGGAGATCAAGCATAGCAACATCGCTAACTTTCCCGATAACTGCTTAAGCGAGAGATATTCATTAGTCGGCCAACTCGCTAGTAGGCGCAGCACTGTCGTCACTTCCCATGTCGTGGTATACTTGGGATCCGGCGGCGCTTTAAATCTAGCTCCTCTGATGAGCCTAACCACCGCCGGATGTTCTCCTGCCGGGACGCCTTCTAATGGCGTGTGACCCGCAGAAATCGCCGATCTGTACACTCCTATAGTACGGAAAGCTCTACCGCTCTGTAATAAGTTCGCTAGAAAGTTCAGAATCTCCACTACAGGTGCCGAAACGGGATGAACACCTCTGTCCTTGCACCAGCTTGTCCATTTTGTCCAAGCTGAGTCATAGCTCCTCCTAGTGGATGGAGCCCAGGATTCAGCGATAAGCTGAGCAGCTTGCGCCGAAATTCCTGGCAAGGCCCAACGTTTCCGGATATCCTGCACGCGACTAGCGGGAGTGTCCCTCTCACTCTCAGAGGATGACACGACCCAGCTGGGTCCGTGAGTAGTCGCTCCTCGTCGGGGAGGACTCTGGGAATGTCTGATACTAGTTCCATTAGGGTGGGGAACCACACTTGAGACTTCCATAATGGTGCTACTAGAACTAGTTCTGCTTTCTCCCTCCGGCATTTCGCCAATACTCTGCTCAACATCACAAAGGGAGGGAAAGCGTAATGTGGACCTCCTATCCACTCTTGCAGAAACGCGTCTGTTCCTAGCGCTCCCGGATCCAGCCTCCAGCTGAAATAGCTGGTCTTCTGCGTATTGAGCCGGGAGGCAAACAGGTCTACTTGCAATGGTCCCCATCTCGTGTCTAGTCTCTGAAACACTGCTGGATCCAGCCTCCAATCGCTGGAATCCGTCAGGTACCGCGAGTTCCAATCTGCTACTACGTTCAGTGTCCCTGGCAGGTACTCTGCTGTCACCGACGTCCCTGATCGAAGGCAGAAATGCCACAGATCCTTCGCTAACTCTGCTAGCATCTTGGATCTCGTACCACCCAAATGGTTGATGTAGCGCACTGCTGATATGTTGTCCATCTTCAGCAGAACACAAGATTTCACTCTCTCTTTCGTAAAGGCCTTGATCGCGAATGATCCTGCTAGGAGCTCTAGGCAGTTTATGTGTAGACGAAGCTCTTCTTCGCTCCACTTGCCTCCGGTCTGTAAAGACCCACATCTGGCTCCCCAGCCTTTCCGACTGGCATCCGACTCTATTATCAAGTCCGGTTTGTCTCCGAATATGGCTCGCCCATTCCAGGCGTCCATATTCTTTAACCACCATTCTAGCTCTGTCATCGAGTCCTGATCCAGCGGCACTTGTTGATGGTACTTCAGACCTAGCTGCAGATGCTTTATCTTCAATCTCTGCAGTGCACGGTAGTGCAGTGGCCCCGGAAAAATGGCCTGGATAGATGCTGCTAGCAGCCCAACTATTCTCGCTAATGTCCTGAGAGATACTTGTTGCTTCTCTAAGCATACTCTGATCTCTCTCTTGATGTCTCTCATCTTCCGAGCTGGAAGTTCTAAGGTCGCTTTCTTGGTGTCTAGAATGAATCCCAGGAAATCTAACCTCTGCGCTGGTATGGTATCTGATTTCTCTGTGTTCACTAGGAACCCTAGCGAGGCCAGAAGGTCCTGTACCCATCTCGTTTGGTACACTAATACCTCCCGATCTTCTGCAAGAAGCAGGAGATCGTCCAGGTAGATAATGAGCCTCACTCCTTTCTCCCTGATTGCTGCTGCTACCGGCTTCATTAGCTTTGTGAAAGCCCATGGTGCCGAAGCAAGGCCGAATGGCATCGATCTGAATTGCCAGAATCGACTTCGCCAGCGAAAAGCTAGAAATGGTCTGTACTCCTCGAGAACAGGTACTGTGAGGTAAGCGTCTTTTAGGTCTAGACGCGTCAACCAATCTCCTTCTCTTAGGGAGTCTCTGAGCTGATGGACTCCCTCCATCTTGAAGTGCCGATATATGATCCAGCCATTCAGCTCTTTGAGATTTATCACCGGGCGTACCTTCTCCTTCCTGTGTACTAGGAACATATTGCTCACAAATTTCGGGGCTGTCTCGCATTTCTCTATCGCCTGCTTGGTGACTAGCTGCTCTATCTCGCTGTCTAGCCATGCTAGTTCTGCTTGCGCTAATCTCTGACCCCGCGGCTCGTATCGCTGCACTGGGGTTTCTATGAAATCTAGATGTAGACCGCTGACGGTCTGCAGTATCCAGGAATCGCTTGAAAGCTTGCGCCAATTCTCTAAATATCTGCGCGTCCTCCCCCCTACTGGGGGATACATAATCGCTCTCACCTGGTGTAAATCCTTGGCCTCTTCCCGATCCTCTGGGCCTTCGGCCTCTTGGGAATCTCCCCCTGGACGGGAAAAAGGTGTCTTGGCTCTTGTTTTCCCAGTATTGTGCCCTGGTGTTCTGAGGTCTTCTCCCTCCTTGGTAGCGACCGGCAGCGCGACCTCTGTAGCGGCCGGTCCCTCCAAAAACTCTGCTGGGGAATATCTTGCGAATAGATGCTTGGGCCTTCTCTAGCGACGCGAATGTTCCTACGAACCGGCCCATCTCCTTCCCAAAGGTCTCTCCGAACAGGAGGCCTTGTGCACCTTCCCCTGCTTCATATGATGACAGATCACTCAATTTCGAGTCTATCTTGAGCAATAGGCCCTTTCTCCTCTCTGACGCGATGGCACAATTCGCGTTTCCAAGCAGGCAGACGGCTCTCTGAGCCCACCCTGCGAGGGCTTCCGGATCCACTTCTTCACCCGTGTCCTTCGCCCTCTCTGCGAGGTCCATAATTTTTGCGAGCGGACCTGCTAAGTCTAATAGCTTCTCCTGGCAGGATTTCCAGGATCTGTCAATCCCCTTACGGGGGTCCTTGCTCGTCTTGGCTACGAAGGTCAGCATTTTTGGGTCAAGCTCCGGTGCTTCCGCTACCTTTCCTGGCAAATCTGGGCGCGGGCACTCTGCCCGCAGGCGCTGTCTAACCTCCTTGTCTAGTGGCTTGCGTAATCTTGCTGCCATATACTGAGTCACTCGGGGGGATGGTTGCCACTCGGTGGACCTTGGATTACGTATGCTGTCTGGGTCGAACATATCCTCCTCGTTCTCTACGAGGTGTTTCTCCTTCCTCGCTTTCTTGCCACCACTGGGTCTAGTCCAGTCCTCTTCCTCGACTTCTTCATCTCCTAAAGAGCCTTGCTCATCTATTAGCTCTTCCTCCGAGCCGAGGTCTTCTCCAATATTATCCTCCCCTGGAGTGGGGGTCGTGAGGTTCGGCACTGCCTGCTTTAGTAGATACGCTTCTTTGAGCTTAGCAAAAGCGTCAGGCACCTCCGAGGCCTTTTCTATCGCCTCCTCATATGAGCCCCGGGGGTCGTCAGAGGATTTCCTCTTTAGGGCTAGTTTTCTCCCCTTATGCCCCTCATTCAAGGGTTCTGTGGGCGTGCGCTTATCCCCTTTGGTGCTGGACTTTGGCTGCGAGAGTATAGTCTCTAAGGTCTCCAGCCTTTCTTGTAGGGGTCTCACCCCTTCTGCCACTGCATCCATGAGAGAGCTACCCAGCACTTGCTTGAAGCTGGCAGCGAGGTCCAGGGATTGCTCCTCCTCACTCCACTCAAAGTCTGACATATTCCTCTGTGCTGTGTGCCTAAAATACCTGGAACAGGTGTCTTAGCACGCCCACCACTCTCTTATGATGTTTTTTTTTTTTTTTTTTTGTATGTGGCTGCACCTTTGTCCTTTTTTAGCCTTCCGGCCTCCAATCAATCGTCTACTGCTTCACGGCAGTGTAGGGCTCCTGGCCTCGAATCGCCCAGCTCCTGTGGCTAGAGGGCTAGGAGCAGTGCTGAGGTTAGTGTCTCAGCTGATCGTGCTGTGCGTGATCGAACGATCGCTAAATTCGCTCCCAACTAGTTGGGATCGAGAAACTCTGCGTCTACGAACGCTGGCGAAAGATAATTTTTTCCTTCGCCGCTTCGCTGTGACGCTACGCGACTTCGCGCGTGTAGGCTCCGCCCACCCGCGGGTGGGGGCTATGTTGTTGGAGCGAGATGCTCCGCGCTTCGCGCGCTAGCTCCGCCCACCCGCGGGTGGGGGCTATGACGAAGAGGCGATCCGCCCCGCGCTTCGAGCGCAAGCTCCGGCCTCCAGTGGGAGGCTATGCGCGACCTGTCTCCGGTCGCTCGTGAGGCTGACTGAACCCCTGGAGTGCCGGGTATACGGCACGGGGCCGTCAGCCTCACGGCCGTCCCTATCGGTCAAGGGAATTTCCCTGGGGCTCCGCCGAGGCCCCCGTGCGAGCGTTCCTGTGGTAGGGGAAAATTACTACGCTTAGCGCGCGCGCGCGTAGCATGACATATCACTCATTATTATTATTATTTTTTTTTTTTTTTTTTTTTTCGGTAAAGACTTCCGCCAAACCAATTCTCTCACGTTCCCCTTGCCAGACACACTCTTTAAACATATGTTCTATCATTAATCCCCATTTCCCCTCTTCAGTCAGCCAATTTCTACTACAGGCATTGGGAGAGGAAAGAAATAGTACTTATCTGCTTGAAGAGCAGTAAAAGAAGAGGAGGAGCCCAGGCACAGGAAGTGGATTGTGACTGGTGGAGGGAGCATGGACTACAGAGGTTCATGGATTGTGTAGTTTTTGGAAAAAAGAAAAGTTGCTACTTTAAGACATTTTTTCATGATTTGTTATATATGTTGGTTGAACTGCTGAAGGGTAGAAATAAAAGAAGATGAAGCATAATGCTCGCCTCCAGTCTTGTCATAGAATGCCACTTACATCCAAGAAAAACATCAAGGCAAACACTTACCATCTTGTTCTAGACAAAAAACGCCTCGAATCTGTCAAAACCACAAAATACCTCGGGATCCATCTGCATCAGTCGCAAATTGAAGTCCACTGGATGGAGCACCTAAAAAATAAAAGCCTCCCACTGGCACGTCTAGGCCTAAACATCCACTAAAAATATGGCTATTTTTCCCAAAATCCAATCCTTACTTTCTACAAACAAAAAGTGACACCCATACCTACATACAGAAGCGAGAGCCTGCTTAACATCCCGCACCAAATATGGGCGATCGTGGAGGGAATCATTTGGAGAAAAGTATTGTCTCTCCCAAAGTCATACCCAATAACCAGAATTTGCTTCGAACTCGCAATTCAGTCAGTAGATTCTCTAAATGCATGGAAACACATCTCTCTATATAGAAAGACCATCATAGATGATGATATTCCGTCGATCAGAATTCTCAGAAACTCCCAGATCGAATTCAAGACGCCCACATTAAATAGATGGAAAGAATTTTGCCAGCAAATCCTGAAAATACACGAAATAAGCACCGAAATGTTGATAAACAGACCAATGAAAGCAAAGAAATTGTTGCGAGAACTAGACTGGTTTCAGCCGAGTGAGGAGAAAAGCAAATACAAACTCTCGCGCTACACACGTTATGAGACAAGAGACCTCAATGAACCCCCCAAATACTGAACAAAATTCCCTTTTAAACGAATAAGAGACACTTTCCTTTGTTTTCGCCAAAACATTTTACCAACCAGGGAATACTTAGCACACACCAGACAAATTCCAACAGAGGAAACACCATGCAGATTCTGCAAACTGATTACTTCTTTTGAAACACTATTTCATCTCTTCATCGACTGTCCCGCCCTGTCGGAAATACGGACAATCTTCGGCCAGATGCTTCCTCAGGAACTAACCCAGCACGATCCGACCGAGAGATGGGAACAGATTATAAGTGGAAATCGTTCCCTCTCATATTCAGGACTATGCAATTTTGGGAAAAAATTAAGAAACTAGACACTGACACTTGAGCAGCCATTATGAATCCCAGAAGTGAATATGATTTTATTTTTTGCTCTGTAATTTTAAAATGCTAATTAACTCAGTAAGTAACTCAGACCAGATGTAATTTTAAAGGTTTGTGTACAAAATATAAAACATGAATAAAAAAAAGAAATTGCATCAACATATTCATTGCCAGATACCAGTAATCGATCTGGAGGCACCATCTTCAAAGACAATCTGTCACTTGTTTCACTTCACATAAACTCATAAAAGTTGCATTAGCCAAGAAAGGTTAGACAAAAGGTGAGAGACAATCAGATGCCCGACACACAGTCATCTGCTTTGAATTATCCACGGTAAAGGATTATAGAACCTATGTACGCCTGTCAGGATCCTATTTCATCACTTCCGGGGCAAAGCCCCGGGCAAAGTCTGGGCAAAGGCGGTCGCTGTTGTCTGCAGCTGTCCGCAGTTGGCCACTTGCTACTATCTTGTTACTATAGTGCCCTTGCTGCTACTATGCTTTTCTTCCTTTCTTGCTGCTGCCTCTTATTTGTCCACCTGTTCCTACTTTTTCCACTTCTGCCATTTTCAGTGTCTCTGGCCCCATACTTTTTTGGCTGTTCATTTGTTAACATCCTGGCGCTTTTCCATTCACTTCTCCCTCAGTTACTCTGTTCTCTCTTAATCCTATTAGTCTTCAGTTTTTTTCATATCCCTTCCCTCTACTCCTTTCACCCACCGACTTCTTACCCTGCCACTCAGATCCCTTCAAACCTCTGCTACCAACCCTGTTCTGACCTTTCCCATCAATCAACCTTGCCTTATGGAATACGTGATTCCTCTCTAATAAGATTCATTCAGCTCTTGACACTTTTTTTATGATTCAATCGGCACTTATTTTGCATTACTGAAACCTGTATTCCCCCTTATAACACTGCAACCCCTGCTTCTCTCTCTACTGCTTCTACCTCCTTTCTGCACACACCTGCTCATCAGGCCATAGGGGGGCAGTATTCTGTACCGATCATCTTTTACTGTCGCCCTTGTCCCTACCTTCTCTTCCTCTCTTTGTTTCCTTTCAGTATCTTTATACCTCCTTTCTGAAGCCTTACCTTCTGGCCTTCCTTTTTGGTTTTCCACTTATCTAGCCCTATCAGTTCCTTTTGTGATGGCCTCAATGCCCTCCTTCCTTGTCTTCTTCCTTCTTCCGTTCCCTTAATTCTACTGGGTGATTTCAATCTTTCTCTCTCTTCTCCTCATTTCTCTGTTCCCTTACTCTTTATTCTTGAATCCTACTACCTTTTCCCTATTCCTACCCTTCCCTCCCATATCTCTGGCTCCCATCTTGACCTTATTGTCTCTACCTCTTCATTGACCTCCTATGTCTCTGCCCTTCCTGTGTACTCCTCGGACCATCATCTTCTTCTCTATTCTATATTTCCTCCCCCTGTCATTCGTCTGCTTCTCCTCCTTCCTCCTCTCATCATACTTCCGCCAAGATCTTGTGCTTTCAATACCTCCTTGTTTATCTCTTCCTGTATTTCTTGTTTTCCTTCTCACCCTACCTTTGCATCTCTTTCTGCCGACAGCGCAGCCTCTCACTCTCCTCCTTCTGTCCTTGATATTGTTTATCCGGCTTCCCTTTTTTCATCTGCTTACAAACATTCACAACCTTGGTTTACGCCACAGCTCTGCACGATTCAACTCACTTCCACTTCTTTGCTTAGAAGGACACTGGCGCAAGTCACACTCTGAGTCTGACGCTTCTTTACTGTTTTCCTTCCACTCATCCTATGATGTTGCTCTTCTCTCTGCGAAGCAAACCTATTGCTCTGACCTCCTTAATTCCTACTCATTGTATCCCTGCTGTCTCTTCTAAACATTGTCTCATATACTTTCTCCTCCTATGCCTGATCCTACCCTTATCTCTCCCCTCACAGCCACAGATCTCGCCTCTCACTTTACCTCTAAGATCACCCTTCTCTGCTCTGCCATTGTCTTTTCTTCTGCGGCTCCCCTTTGCTCTCATTCAGCTTTCATGTCTTCTTTCCTATCACTCTTTATCTCTGATACTGCACTCATACTGTCTAGGGCCATCCCCCTTCTGCTCCTTCTGACCCCTTTTCTTCATAGGAGAGGCTTGACCCAGGCAGAGAGGAGAACAGCCCAATCTAAAGAAGACCAGTCTGTGCTTTGTGACTGATTTCCAACTAATCCACCTGAACTGAGGATTTGCTGTAGGAATGATGTCCAGCTGACTGTGTTCCTGTCATGCACAACAAATCAGTTACACAACTACGCACCACACTGCGTGATACCCCGACACACACTGCTAGACTCCCCGGGTCACAGTCCGCCTCCCAAGCCATCCCTTCACCTATGGTGCGAGGGAGTCGTCATCACCGGCGGATTCGGGCCGTGCGCAGAGGCCGGCCCGGTTTGTTGCCTCGTTTCCATTGGCAACTCCCGTGGAGACTGCGTTTGGGCTGGAGCACCCGATCGCGGTTACTTCCTGGTTCCGCGACGGCTCCCCGATCACGTGCTCAAGTTTCCGCTCAAGTGACTGGGAGCCGGCGCACGTAAAAGCCGGGAAGTTCGAGTTGCTCACCGCTTCACAGCAGTTTCACAACTCTGTTTGGCGCTTTCAGGATTTACGTTGTTTGCTGCATCGGATTTTGGACTCAGGCTTACGAACCACGGATTGGCTTTCTTGCTCCACGGATACTGTCACTCGGAACTCTGCACGGATATTGGTACTCTGGACTCTTTTGCTACGCTCAACGGATTGCTTTCGGATTTCCCCTTCTGGCTTTTGATCTTCCGACCATAGGCTTCGTGATCAGTTTCAAGTTCCCTTCGGCTACGGAAGGGCTACAGGTATCAGCCGGTACCTACCATCTGGGACACGGCTGCCCGGATCTTTGACGCTCCCTCGCATCTGACCCCAGGCACCCTAGCACCATGCCGCTAGACTTAGGTAAGAAAGCTTTGCACACTCTTTCATATCAAAGTACTGTGTTTGCCTGTGCTAACCCTAATTTCCTTTTAACAGCCTCTGGGGTCCTCGGCGTCATCAGATCCGGCGAATCATCAAACCACCTGTGGCCTCAAAGCTCGCACAGGGAGTTCCTTTACTCTCTCTCTGTGGGTGATTTGTGGACAGAGGCCCATTTACTCTTCACTACGCGGCAAGTCACGACAGTACTCTGCTTGGTTCTCCCAAAACAAGAAGTTACAGCTGGAAAGTTAAATGTACCCCAAATGAATCAGGGTAAAATCTGGGAGGACAAAGATATGGTGCTTGCAAAGAAGTGCAATTTCAAAACCGGAAAAAAAGTGTTGATAAACTCAGGCCCCGTCTTTCCCCCATCAATTTTGAATACCAAGTGGCATATTATTATTTAAAACATAATCTATTTTATATTAAAAAACAATATTGCAAACTGAATATATTTGAATGCCCCTTTAATGTGAATTGTCTTTGTAAGTACTTTTTCAAATATAGTTAGTGGTTGAAGTTGGTGTGGAATCATCTAGATCATAGTGAAATCATGACTCACTGCCGTATAGGAGATCTCATGCATTTAATGCAGCCCTCTCGAGAGCATAGTTTTAGAGTACATGCTTGCGCAACAAATGTATGCTAAACAGAATGAAAGATGTATGCTAAAAAGAACTATTCTATTCATTTAGAACTGTGCGAAGTGCAACCCTGCATTCCATCGTCCTTCAATGTATAGCCAGAGTCAGGTTTAATGTGGGAGGAAAGAGGGTCTTCAACTAATTGTATGTTACTGTAGAGTAGCCAATTTCTAGTCCAGAAATATAAGGAGACTGAAAGCATTACATGCAGGCCCGTGTACATTTTTGCATGTCTCTAGATTGAAAGGAACACATCCATTTTTAGTGAAAACTACCTACACACATGAAAATATGCACAGGCAAGTGGATTAAATATACACGCGCACGCACGCGCACACACACACACACATGCACACGTGTAGATTGCAAATCACACACTCCGGTCTAATTAAATCACACAGGCTTGATTAGTAAAAGCTGTACCCATGTCTTTTGGATAACACAATATGGATGTGGGTTCAGAATAGAATCTTTAGATCTTCAGAGCATTGTTGATCAATGTTCTGATCTTGATGGTCGTGCCGATTATTGAAAACCTCCGTCCCCAAGTACCACACAGACAGAATAACCAAAACTGTATGTGCAATCTTTGAGGCCACAGGTGTGATGAGCCTTCGAATGGAACCAGGAAACGCCGGAAGACCCCCTTTGACCGCTGTAAGGCAATAGACGGTTATCACACTAATGCAAAATGAACACAGTAATAAGACTTTGATTGAAGCAAGGCTTACCTAGGTGTACTGTGAGCACGGTTGTCATGCAGTAGAGGAAATCTGCAGAGACAGTGGGTCGGGTTTCAGAGAGGCTAGGCTGGCAATTCCACACCTGGGTAGGTTGACAACCAGAGTTCAACGGGGACGAAACCAGTTCAATGCACAAGATCCAAGCAAGGGAGAGCAATCCGTGGAAAAGGTGTAGGGTCAAATAAAGTTCCAAAGCAAAGGTAACAGATGAAGCCAGGGAGAAGTAGAGTATCCAAAAAACAGTCCGTGGTCGTAGAGCCAATGAATTCTTGATGAAAACAATAACGCCAAACAGTTCTTACGAGAAGCAGCTGAGAAGCGCTGCCAACATGGTTTCCGGCGTTTTTGAATGTTTAGTTGTGGTCACATGATGCAAAACGCAGCAGCGTGGAAAATCACGTGATGGTAAAGGATAAACGTGATTGACAGCAGTTCATCGCACCTGACGCATGAATCGCCGTGTTCTTAGGTATATGAGATTTTCCACGGGAGTTGCCAGGACAATGAAGGTCGGAAAACACCTGGAAAACCAGTCATCCTTCTCCAGTGATGAACAGAAGGTCGTTTGCTCCGATGTGCAGTAAGAAATGTGCCAGGTAAATGTGGACTGATCATGGGTTGTCTAGTGGGTTGCCTATTGGGTTGCCTAGTGGATTGCCTAGTGAGTTGCCTAGTGGGAGACATGGGTTGCCTATTGGGTTGCCTAGTGGATTGCCTAGTGAGTTGCCTAGTGGGAGACATGACAGAGCCCTCCCCCAAGGGCCCACAACCCCGTGGGCAGGAAGGATGATCCCGATGGAAACGAGCTACCAGTCTAGGGGCGTTAACATCCCGGGAAAAGACCCAGGAGCGCTCCTCAGGACCGTAACCCAACCAATCCACAAGGTATTGCAGTCGACCCTGTCTAAGACGAGAGCCCAAAATGGCACTGACCTCAAAGACATCCGGAGAGGAGACCGAAACAGGGGCAGGAGGAGTGATGATACGTGTGGGAGGAATGCAAGGCTTGAGCAGGGAGACATGAAATACTGGGTGTATACGCCATGTTGATGGGATCAAAAGACGTAGGGCCACAGGATTTAGGACCTTGAGAATCTTGTACGGACCAACAAATCGAGGCAACAACTTTCAGCAACCAGGGATATGCAGGTGGCGGGTCGACAACCAGACACGGTCACCCACACGGTAATCAGGGGCTGCCGCCCGTTTCCGGTCTGCCTTGGCCTTCATAGACACTTGGGCCTCACGTAAATGGAGAACGGTCTGGTTATGAATTGAAACCAGATCGCGGGCGCAGGCCGTAGCAGCAGGGGCAGTAGAGGAGTCGAAATCAGGAAAAGGAAAGGTTCGGGGATGTTGGCCGTATAAAGCATAGAAAGGAGAAAAGCCTGTGGAGAAGATTCAACCAAGTATCTTGGAACTGAAGAGTCAGGCAGCGTAAGTATTGTTCTAAGGTCTGGTTCACTCTCTCCGTCTGCCCATCGCTCTCTGGGTGGTAAGCGGAGGAGTAGCGAGCGTCAATACCAAGAAGCTTAGTGAGGGCTTGCCAGAAACGTGAGGTGAATTGTGATCCACGATCCGACACCAGGACCTGTGGTAAACCAAAAAGGCAAAACACTGATTTGAAGAATAAGCGGGCCAATGTAGGGGCAGAGGGTATCCCTGTACAAGGAATAAAACGGGCCATTTTGGTGTATGAGTCAACGATCACCCAGATAGTATCATAGCCCTGTCTGCGAGGTAGGTCTGTGACTAAATCCATAGAAACAGTGTGCCAGGGTCTGGGGGGTAGAGGCAAAGGTTGGAGCAAACCTAGCGGTCGACCACGACGTGTTTTGCACTGAGCACATATGGAGCAAGAGTTCACATAAGCCTCCACATCGCGCCTCATCGATGGCCACCAACACCAGCGCTTTAGTAGTTCCAGGGTACGTAACTGTCCAGGGTGACCATTGATGGCGGCATCGTGGGACCAAGCAAGTGCCTGATTGCGTACATCACTTGTGGGGAGAAAGAGTTTCCCGTGAATAAATGGTAACCCTTCCTGAAATACCAAATCCCAATCTGTCAACTCATTTGAATGTTGTAAAACCCATTGCCTAATGGTGGATAGCATGGGTAGTGATGGTGTACATAAACAGACTACATGACCCTTCCCTAATAGTGTTTCAGGATACAAAGACAAGGATTCTCCCCCAGGAGAACGAGAAAGAGCATCCGCCTTGCCATGGGTAGTCCCCGGCCTATGCTTCACTACAAAATCATATGCAGCGAAGAAGAGATGCCAGCGTACCTGTCTGCTGTTTACACATTTAAGGGAAGCCAGGTCTTGAAGGTTTTTGTGATCAGTGTACACTATGGTCTGATGTTTTGCCCCTATAAGGTGATGACGCCATGTTTGCAAAGCGTCCTTAATGGCCAACAATTCTTTTTCAGTAACCGTGTAGTGATATTCGGAGGACGTAAACTTCCTTGAGTGATAGGCTATGGGATGCAGCTGCCCCGTGGCTGAACAAGGTTGAGAGAGCACTGCACCTAATGCAAAGGAGGAAGCGTCGGCCTCCAGGACAAATGGAAGCTCCGGATCCGGGTGTTGAAGCACCGGGGCGGAAGTGAACCTGGACTTTAGGGCCTCAAAGGCCTTTTGATGCTCCGGTGTCCAACAGAACGGAGCAAGAGGGCTGGTTAAGGCGGTTAGCGGTGATACAATGGAGGAAAACCCGGCGATAAAACGCAGATAAAAATTGGCAAAACCAAGAAACGATTGTAACTGTTTCAGGTTGGTAGGGGCAGGCCAGTCCATGATAGCGTGGACTTTCGTGTTGTTCATGGATAGGCCACCAGGAGTTATGTGAAAACCCAAAAAATCCACCTCCTTAGTGTGGAATTCACATTTCTCGGGTTTAGCGAATAAGGCATGATTTTTTAGGCGTGTTAATACTTCTTTAACATGGACGATATGTTCCTCTAAGGACGAAGAAAACACCAGAATGTCGTCCAAGTAAGCCACTACGTATATGTCAAGAATATCACTAAACACCTCATTGACAAATCGTTGAAACGTAGCTGGGGCATTACATAAACCGAAAGGCATCACAGTGTATTCAAACAGGCCCTGTTTGGAGCCGAATGCTGTTTTCCACTCGTCTCCCTGACGCATACGAACGAGGTTGTAAGCACCTCAGAGGTCCAGCTTAGTAAAGATGGTTGCACGTGTCAGTTTATCTAGTAGCGGGGAGATCAATGGAATGGGGTACCTGTTCTTTATGGTAATAGCGTTCAGTTTTCTGTAGTCCACACAAGGACGTAAGTCCCCTTCTTTTTTTGGTACGAAAAAGATGGGACTAGCAGCCGGAGAGCAGGAGGGTCGTATGTGGCCTAATCGTAAAGCTTGTTGGATGTATTCCTTTAGGGCCTGTTCCTCTGACTGAGATAGAGAATATATCCTGCCCCTTGGAATCACTGCATTAGGGACTAGATCAATAGGACAATCATAGGGTCTGTGTGGCGGTAACCCTTCTGCCGTGGCTTTGTCAAACACAGTCAAGAATTCATGATAAACCGTGGGGATACCAGCCAATGCAGCCCCTACAGTATGTGTCGAAGGTACACTTTGCATTGTCTCCTCTAGACTGGAAGAGGCCATTGCCCCAAGAATACTGGCAGGGGAGGATAGCATCTGAGACTCTATCAGGCAGAAGTTTTGACAAATATCAGATTCAAAGGTGACTTGACCCGTACCCCAATTGATTAGTGGGTTGTGTTGTCTCAACCAGGGAATGCCCAGAATGACACCGAATTGCGGGGTGGTGATAAGATCGAATGACATAGTTTCCTTATGGGTATCTTGGATTATCAGTTCCATAGGAGCCGTTTGATGCATGATAGGACCGGAAGCAAGAGAGGTACCATCAACTGCTTGCACTGGTTCTGGGTGTTCCTTCTTGATCAAGGGTAAATTAAGTTTGTGGGCCAATGCTATATCGATAAAACAGCCAGTGGCTCCAGAATCGATCACTATATGTACCTGATGTGTAAGCTCCCTAGTAGGTTTCAATGAAGCTTGTACCACGACAGGTCTGATGGGACCGAAAACGGGTTCAGTGGGGGACATGGAGGTGCTCGCCCGTACCCCCGCTCTTAGGGGCGAGCCTTCTGAAAACCCTGATTCTTATTTCTTGGGCGTCGTGGACATTCTTTTACGTAATGACCATTGATGCCACAGTAAAAACAGGAATTATCCGTTCTTCTGCGTTCCCGTTCAGCCTGTGTAATGGGACTCCTAATCCCACCGACTTGCATGGGTTCGGGAGCCGGCAAAGTCGAGGGTGTTTGACTTGAAAAACCAACTTCGGCCTTACGTTCAGACCGACGTGCATCAACTTGTAGGGTTAAATCTACCAACTCGGAAAAAACAGAGAGAAGGGCCGGGATCACTGAAAGGGCGTCTTTCATAGTATTACCTAGCCCTTTATAGTACACGATGGCTTTCTTTTCCTCCGGCCATGAGGTCTCTGCAGCAAGTTGGTTGAAACGTGTTATATATTCAATAAGTGTTTGTCTGCCTTGTGAGAGCTCTAGTAGTTCCAAATCTCGGGATTGTGCTTTATACCTGGTATCGAATACCATAGCCATTTCAGTTACTAGAAGGTCAAAATCATATAATGCTGGATGGTTATTTTCCAGTAACGGGTTCGCCCAGGTAGCTGCCACGCCAGATAAATGAGAAAGAAGGAAGGCCGCCTTGGTGACAGAATCTGGAAAAACTTGAGGTCGGCATAAAAAATGTAGTTTACACTGGTTCAAGAATGTGCAGTATTTCCTTGGATCACCTTGGAATCGTTCTGGGGCAGCAAGGGGAAAGGAAGTAGGAAGTAATACAGGAGTGGGAGTTGTGGGCGGAGCGGGTGGAGGCTGGGCTTGAGGAGGGTCTTCAATTTCGGCATCAGCCGGTAGAGGATGGCGTGTGCTTTGTAAGGTATCGAGGCGGTGGTGGATTGCCGTTGTTGCGGTGACCATATCGGTCCTAAGGGCAGCAACTGCCTGCATTAAAGCAGCCACGGGGTCCCCAGCGGAGGGATCCATAATCAGGACGACCAAAAAAGGCTTCTCAGTCTGTTCTGATCTTGATGGTCGTGCCGATTATTGAAAACCTCCGTCCCCAAGTACCACACAGACAGAATAACCAAAACTGTATGTGCAATCTTTGAGGCCACAGGTGTGATGAGCCTTCGAATGGAACCAGGAAACGCCGGAAGAACCCCTTTGACCGCTGTAAGGCAATAGACGGTTATCACACTAATGCAAAATGAACACAGTAATAAGACTTTGATTGAAGCAAGGCTTACCTAGGTGTACTGTGAGCAGGGTTGTCATGCAGTAGAGGAAATCTGCAGAGACAGTGGGTCGGGTTTCAGAGAGGCTAGGCTGGCAATTCCACACCTGGGTAGGTTGACAACCAGAGTTCAACGGGGTCGAAACCAGTTCAATGCACAAGATCCAAGCAAGGGAGAGCAATCCGTGGAAAAGGTGTAGGGTCAAATAAAGTTTCAAAGCAAAGGTAACAGATGAAGCCAGGGAGTATCCAAAAAACAGTCCGTGGTCGTAGAGCCAATGAATTCTTGATGAAAACAATAACGCCAAACAGTTCTTACGAGAAGCAGCTGAGAAGCGCTGCCAACATGGTTTCCGGCGTTTTTGAATGTTTAGTTGTGGTCACATGATGCAAAACGCAGCAGCGTGGAAAATCACATGATGGTAAAGGATAAACGTGATTGACAGCAGTTCATCTCACCTGACGCATGAATCGCCGTGTTCTTAGGCGGCGCCGTAAGGTATACGAGATTTTCCACGGGAGTTGCCAGGACAATGAAGGTCGGAAAACACCTGGAAAACCAGTCATCCTTCTCCAGTGATGAACAGAAGGTCGTTTGCTCCGATGTGCAGTAAGAAATGTGCCAGGTAAATGTGGACTGATCATGGGTTGTCTAGTGGGTTGCCTAGTGGGTTGCCTATTGGGTTGCCTAGTGGATTGCCTAGTGAGTTGCCTAGTGGGAGACATGGGTTGCCTATTGGGTTGCCTAGTGGATTGCCTAGTGAGTTGCCTAGTGGGAGACATGACAATCAATTATTTGAAATGTCAAATTGCAATAATTTTCTCAGATGCCATACTTGTCTTGATACCAATGAAAATCAAATATTTTAAACATATCTGCTTAATTTTGAAATGCCATTATTGAAGTAATTATTGATGTTTATAGAGAAGTGTGGTGAGATGAGTAAGGAGGCTGACAAGGTATCATTTGGCAACAGACTTTTGTTCAACTAAAGAAATTAATCTCTTCTCTCCCTATTTCTAGAGGCGCGTATCTACCTCAACCTAGAATAACGCGGGTAACCGTCAGGATGCAAGTCAAAAACCAATATACCACCCTCTGTCCAAACCAACTACTCTAGCCCTACCACTAAGGGATCTACGTGATTTGGCATGGCAGAATTGTTTGTGACAGAATTGACTTTAGTACATTTTACTGCAAAACCAATTTTGCCATGGCCAAACTGTTTATTTTGGTATATTACTTTTTAGTTAAATATGGCGCATCCCTGTGAAGGCTAATTCTAATTTTCTGGCTTAAGTATTCTAGTGGCTGCTTTGGGACTTTGACTAAATGCATCTGCTCAGCATCAAAGGTCTTTTAATTGTCTAAACATGTCAGCTACAGCCTGGCATGCACACCAGATGGCAACTCAATATCACTTGGCACCTTGATTAGGAAAGCAGGGCTCATTGTGTGTCACCATGCAGACAGTAGTCCATGGCAAATCAATGCAGTGATATGTGTGCCGCAATTATTTGTGTGCTGCACATGCCACCACCCTATTGGTTAATGGTGTCTATGTTGTGCTCCGTTATGTAACAGCACATATACCTGTTTTTGCCTGATGTGCCCAATCTTCATACAAGAGCACACTGGAATGCTTTGTGTATGTGATTCTGATGAGCATGCCATACTGTGCCCACCCACACATTTAATATCACACCATAACATCATAAAAATACATCTACTTAATACCACTAGGGATAAAATATCCATATTTGTTTACACACAAATCTAAAAGTTGAAAAAAGGCCTAACATATATAGGCAAATCCATCTGTAAATCATAACCCATATATGCTGGTCATTTTAGAAAGTGCTAACAAGATAAAGTGCTAACCAGGTAAAGTGCTAAGTGCCAAGTGCCATTTGATGTTATGGTGTGAAATTAAATGTGTTTTATGCTATTATGTCGATTTCGACAAATACTAAAATATGATGTTTATAAACTGTTCATCTGACTGAGCTTTCTCATTCTCCACACTTTGAATCAACCGAGATTTAAATAATTTGTATTTACCCGTGTGACCACCTCCTTGTTCCTTTTCAATATACTGTTCCCCTGGTCCATGGTGTTGGGGATACCCATCTTTTTGCAATTTACATCACAATGTTCGCAACACATCTCGGGCTGAGAAGATAACGCCGGCTCAATTTTGGAATTTTGTCGGCCGCAGATGATTTTCAACATGAAATCCGAAAAGTGCTCCAAGACCTCCCTGGGGTCACTAGTGATGACATCCTGGTATATGGCAAGACTGAGAAAGAACACAACAGCCCACTAGAAGCCACACTACAGCTGACACCACACAAAGAAAAGTGTGAGTTTGGCAAATCCACACTGAGCTTCTTTGGATACATCTTTAATGAAAAAGGAGTTTCCTCAGACTCGGGAAAGGTAGAAGATATAAAAAATGCACAAGTCACGACCACGGCAACCGAAGTCCGGAGCTTCCTAGGTATGGCAACATACTGTGGGCGATTATTCCTTGACCTGGCCACCATTGCCACCCCCCTGCGGGAGCTCACGAAGGCAAAGACAACATGGGAATGGGGAGTGACACAGAAAAATGCATTCCAGAAAATCAAGGACTCACTATCCAGTGATGCCACCATGGCGTTCTTCGACACGGCACTCAAGACAGAGCTATTGGTGGATGCCAGCCCCGTTGGCCTTGGAGCTGTTCTCACCCAGACAGACCAGATTGGAATGGTTGTTCCCATCGCATTTGCCAGCAGAGCGCTCACCCCGACAGAAAGAAACTACGCACATATAGAAAAGGAGGCCCTAGACATCATATGGAGATGCAGGCACTTTCACGTTTACATCCTGGGGCACCTTGTGAAGGTACTGACGGACCATTAACCCCTAGTCCCGGTATTTAAAGGATCAGCACTGCATCCCCCAGACAGGATTGAGCGCTGGATGCTTCAGTTGCAACAATTCGACATCGAGGCACAATACCGAGCCGATGCTGACAACCCGGCAGACTTTCTGTTGCAACACCCCCGACTTGCCACAGCAACAGAACGCAAAGCAGCCAAGGAAACAGAGGAGCACGTATGCCAGGTCATTGCCTGTGCTAAACCCAAAACCATGAAGCTCGACAAAATCATAGAGGAAACAGACAAAGACCCCTGCCTTCAAATGACCAAGAAGGCGATTCTAACCAGTGAGAGGAAAACATTCCTCACTGCTGTCGCCCAAAGGACACTCCAAGCACAGGAGATGATACAGGCCCTATTTAGGATATGCCATGAACTGTCAGTGACGCTTGAAGGCCTCATCCTCAAAGGCCATCGCATAGTAATACCCAGCAACCTCCACGAGAGGGCCCTTCAACTTGCGCATGAGGGCCACCAGGGGATCATAAAGACGCAGGCTTTCCTCAAATCGCGAGAGTGGATGTCGCAGATGCAGCAGAAGGTCATTAGAATTGTCGAAACCTGCACAGCATGTCTAGCATCCCGCCGGCCCGGACCACCAAGCCCATGGCGTGTCCCCCAAGAAGCGAATGCCGCTGGGACGCAGTAAGCATCACCTTTTGCACAATAGCCACCAAAGCATGCCTCCAAGTAGCCATAGACAACTACACCAGCTATCCAGAAGTTAAGCCAGTCAACTCAACGGACGCAGCCTCAGTCACCACAGCGTTGGAGAAGATGTTCGCGATCCATGGCATACCATCATCTAAAAAAAGCGTCAACGGTCCGACGTTTACAAGCAAAGAGTTCAAACGCTTCATCGAGGACATAGAGATCCACCACCAACAAATCACACCATACTGGCACGAGGCCAACAGCGATGCAGAAAGATTTATGGCATCCATCAACAAATCTGTGAGGATCGTGAAAGACAAAAGACGACTGCGGCTACCCGAACTATATAGTTTCCTTCGATCCTACCGTCAAACCCCTCATTCGGCCACTCAAGTCAGCCCTGCAGCCCCGATGTTTGGGGTACCCATCCAAGCAGGACTGCCCCTCGACCACTCGTGGCAACCCCCACAAGTGGACCTGGAACAAATGTAACGCTGAAGGCAAGAGCACAATGCAAAGGAATACAGGTCAAGAAAAGCCACACCTAATGACCTCCAAGTAGGATTCACATGGCATTGGTGAAGAACAGAGCATCAAGGGGAAAGATGGCCCTCCCCTATGAGTCTCTTTCCTTCCCTGGACCATCACCCACCGGGAGCACGGGCTAGCCACGGCCACGCGTGGCCCAAAACGGAACGTGTCTCACTTCAAGCGGCCACCACACACCCTATGTTGCTTGCTACGCGTCCCGGCGGCAACTGCCGCACGGACGCAGTTTATTCCAACTGCGCATGCGCGCTACATCAAACTGGGACGTCACATCCCTTTTCAACTTTAACCAAAACAGTGTAAACCTTCGGGGTGTGCACACCCCTGCACAACTGGTGCCCATGTGGGCGGTCGCATGAATAACTTGAAGTCTCACCTCACTTTTCTCAGTTCAGTCACCTGAGTCCAGGACGTAGTCCTTGAGATGCCCTGGTAGTCTCCGCTCTCGGCGGACAGGGTACCTTGGCGAGATGGTGGGCGGAGTAGCACACTCCAGTTCAGAGCCAGTGGAGTCCCTGTTCTGCTCACCCTCCTGATCTCCAGGTGGCTCCTCCTGACCCATGGATTCCTCTGAAGCCCCGTTCTCAGCGGGTGTTTCGATTCTTTTGAAGAACGACCGGTTGCGCGTGACTGTTCCTCGGTCACAGGCTGCCGAACCATCGTGCCTTTTACATGCGTTACCTACCACGGGCGCGGCTCAAATGGCAGGGACAGCTTCCCCTCAGGGTGCCGGTTTCGGACCAGCACTGTGTCCCCTACTCGCACCTCCTTTTCCTGCAGACCCCTCCGTTCACTTTCTTTGTCGTTACGCCTGGCCCGTTCTTCCTGGACTCCCTCATTGTTTATTATCCCTGGCGGACGGCCTTCCTCTTCCGGTAGCATTCCCCTCGGGCATCGTCCAAACAGTGCTTCGGCGGGAGCCACTCTCGTGGACTGGTGGGGTGTCATGCGGTATTCTCTTAGAAACTCCACTAGCTTTCTCTCCAGGTCTTCACTGCCACTGGTTGAAATTCTTAGGACCTTGTTAAGAGTCCGCATCATTCTCTCGGCCTCCCCGTTGGCTCGCGGCCAGAGTGGGGACACTCTGCGATGCCGGATTCCCCTTTCCCGGAGGTAAGATGCGAACTGGCTGCCTGTGAACGGCGGCCCGTTGTCTGAGCACAGTAGGTCCGGGAACCCATGTGTGGCGAACATTTTGTCCAATGCCTTCGTCGCGAACTCTGTCGCTGTCGACTCTACCACTTCCACCTCGGGGTACCTTGACCATTGGTCAACTGCTACCAGAAAGTACATGCCACGACCAGTCGAGCCGAAGTCCACGTGGACGGTTCCCCATGGTTTGCTGCTGCGCTCCATCGACCTTATCGGTGGGGCTCTGTCTCCTGGGGCCGCCGCTTGGCACGCCACACATCTCCTCACGAAGCTCTCCACTCGCCCCTCCAAGTCCGGGAACAATACTTTGTGTCTCAGCCGAGCCTTCGTTTTGACAACCCCCTGATGACCAATGTGGGCCAGTTCGAGTACCCTTGTCCTCAGTGCCCGTGGGATGACGATTTGTCTCCCTCGAAGTATTAGCCCATCGTCTGAGACGGAGAGTTCATCCCTCACTTTCCAGAGTGCTTGGAGGTCACTCTGGGCCTCTGCTTGACGGCGCGAGTTGTTACGCAGTACCTCCCTCCAATCACCGCTCCTCACGGCGGTCTTGACAATGCTAAAACCTCGTCCTTGGAGCATTCTGTCGCTATTGCAATTCTTGAGAGTGCCATTGGAAGAGACCCTTCCGCCACCTGACACAGCAGCCCGTGGCATTCGTTCGCCCCAATGTCGGTGACGGAGTTGTCCTTGCTGGGGTGGCGCGACAGGTAGTCGGCCGGGTTGTTCGTTCCTGGCCGGTAAGTTAGTTTCACCCCATACTCCATCAGGGCCAGCATCCACCTTTCGATCCTGGGGGCGGCTTGGATGACACGCCCGCCAGTATGGGCAGTAACGGCTTGTGGTCAGTCACCACCACGACAGGTTTGCCCAGGATGTATAAACGGAAATGGCGACAGCCCCACAGGATGGCCAACGCCTCCCGTTCGATCTGCGAGTATCTCATTTCCGTGTCCGAAAAGGCCTTACTTGCATAGGCGATGGGACGCATGTCCCCACGTTCATCGGGTTGCAGCAGCACAGCCCCTACTCCCACTGGACTCGCATCGACCACCACCTCCGATTCCACCTTGGGGTTGAAGTATGCCATGGTGTCCACATCGGATAGGGCGTTTTTCAGGGTCTGGAATGCCTCTTGTTCACTGGCACCCCACTTCCACGCGGCGTTGTTCCTTGTTAGCACTCTGAGCGGTTCTGCCAGTGACGCTAACCCTTTGATGAAACGCCCGCAGTAAGTTACCATCCCCAGGAAGCTCCTTACTTCCGTGGGGGATTGTGGGGGAGCGGCTTCCCTAATGTCCTTGACTTTGGCTGGGTCAGGTGACACACCGGCCGCATGGAAGATGAATCCGAAGAAACCAATACGGTCCTTAAAGAACTCGCATTTTTGTCGATGAAGGGTGAGCCCTAAGTTCTTCAGTCTCTGGAGCGTGTTCTCCAACCTCTTCATGTGCTCCCTTTCCGAGTCAGCGAAAACTAAGATGTCGTCGCTCATGTTCAATACCCCTTTTAGGCCAGCCAACGCCCCCCTGATGGTGTTCTGAAATACTTCGGCAGCTGACGAAATACCGAAGCTCAGGCGTTTAAATTGGTATAGGCCGTCATGCGTCGTGAAGGTTGTTATGAACATGGAGTCCGGGTGCAGTTCAAGCTGATGGTAGCCCGCTCGTAGGTCCAGCTTTGAGAAGACTCTTGCCCCCTGAAGCTCTCCGATAATGTCATCTAGAGTTGGAGTAATGTGCCTCTCCCTCTTGATTGCAGCGTTTGGGAGGTGCATGTACACGCAAATTCTCACCGCCCCGGGCTGTTTCGGCTTGGGAGCCACCACAATTGGTGACACCCAGGGTGTCGGCCCCTCCACTCTCTCAATAATGTCCATATTTACGAGTGATCGGAGTTCCTTCTCCACCTTCTCCCTTAGGTGGAACGGAATCCTACGGTGCTTGAGGGCTGTCGGTCTGATGGACTCGTCGATATGCAGGCGCACTGGGGGTGCTTTAAGCTTCCCTATACCCTCGAAGATGCCCGAGAACTTGTCGAGCAGCGTTTCAATGTCAATCTGGTATACTCCATATGCAAAATGAACCAAATTGAGGGCCTCTGACGCAGCACAGCTGAGTAGCGAGTGAGGGCTAACGTCCGTGACAAAGAATTTTGCCTTGATGGTGCTTTCCCCCCTCGACACCGGTGACACGAATACACCCTTGAGTGGCAACGGGGTGTCTCCTCCAAAAGTGAATATCTTCGCCATGGACTTGTCCAGTGCCGGCGGGCCTGGGAGTCTTAGATAATCTTCCTCCGCCAGCACGCATACGGATGCTCCGGTGTCGATGAGGATCTGCGTCGGCACGCCCAGTATGTTCACCACACACATGGGTTGTCTCTTCCGTTTGCTTTCTGAGACAATGTTTGAAATGAAAAACACTTCTTCTTCGTCCTCCTCCTCCTCTTCCTCTTCCTCTGCAAGTTGCAACCTCTGCACCTCCTGTTCGAGAGCTGCGATGCTGCGCTGCCTCCTGAAACCGCTGCCCCTTGCTCTCGCGGGGCCTCTCTGAGTAGGTACAGGGGCGCGGCACATGCGGGCATAGTGCCCCGGTCCATTGCACCGTCCACAGGATCTCGTTTTGGCAGGACACTCCTCTACATGTGGCAGGTCATATCCGCAATCTTGGCAGATTGATCCGGGTGCAGTGGGATATCTGTTCTCCGTTGTCTTCGGGACCCACTTATCCTTCAGCTTTGTCCTTTTGTTTATGGCAAAAGCTTCCTCCCTCGCGCTTGGCCTAACTGCCGCGTCCATGCTCGCTCCTCTGGATTCTGCCAGCTCGTACGTCCGGCCACTATCTAGTATCTGCTGTAGTGTCCACCCCGGTTCTCTCAGCACTTGTCGCCGCAATTTACCTGAGCTGCAGCCCTGGAGGACCTGGTTTCTTATCATCAGCTCGTCGTTGTCCCAGCGACATGTGTTGGCTATCACTCTCAGTCTGGCGCAGAATTGATCGAGAGATTCTTCCTCCCTTTGCTTCTCTCTGCAGAACAAAAATCTTTCATAGTCGACATTCGACTGTGGGATGAAGTGGTTTTCTAGCGCAGTCTTGACAGTGTCGTAAGTAACTACTGGCAGGGTGAATGATTCGTAGATGCGCATTATGTCCAGCCCGGCCGAATACAGAAAGGTCGCCCTTTTTACATCGTCGTTGATGGTTCCGGTCGCTGTAAAGTACATCTCTAGCTTCTTAACCCATAGTAGCCACCTGGGTCCTAGTTTGGACGGGGGTCCCGACGTGTCAAACTCCTGCATTGGCAGCAGCGACCCCTGTTGTGTCCTCACCGCTCTTGTCGCAACTTCTGTCTCTTCGTCGCTACTGGCCATCTTCACAGGTCGCACAGGCACCTCTGAGTGTGTTAGAGGCCGCAAACCTGGCTGGTGTAAGGCTCAACGTACCTCCTGCTGTTGTCTGTCGTTTTTTTTTTTCCTTGTGTCCGGCTTTTTTTTTTTTTTTTTGGATTGTCCCCAAGTTGTGGGGACAGTCAAATGTTCCAAAAATTAGCCCTCTCTTCTCTGTGTAGCAGCGCACGAGCACCTTTTCAGGCCACTACTGCTCTGAGGAGAAAAGAAAAACGTTCGTGCTCGGTCCGCGTCGTGTCCTTGCGTGCTGATGCGGATTGTGCGCCCACGTACGTTGGGCGAACGCTGTGGCGGCAATCCCGCCTCGTCGCCAGTTGTTGCATATGGCCCTGCGGCCCTCACATGCATACGCGCACGCACACAAAGTAAGGAGGACACGGGACGCGATGTTGCTTGCTACGCGTCCCGGCGGCAACTGCCGCACGGACGCAGTTTATTCCAACTGCGCATGAGCGCTACATCAAACTGGGACGTCACAATATCCACGTGATACACACCATGTGGACATGTTAATAAAAGTGAGGGAGAAAGCCTGCGAAAGGCAGTCTCCGCTCTGACACCAGTGCACGTGTCAGTGACTTCTTTACATGGCAGCCTGCCATGTGTCCCGCATTCCAGGCCTGGCCATGCCACGCGCCCCCCCAATCCCTCCCCCTCTTCACACTGGGCACCAAGTTGACGTGGAGACAATGCATACCCCAGACAGAATTATAATGCAGAGCGAGAGTACTTTGATACATGTCTAATGAACCTAATAGATCACCAGAACGATCTGCTGCAAAGTGTATTGCCGACCTCTCCATTTGACTTTCCTCTTAACCCAATAGAAAGCATTGGATGGGGTTTAAAAAGAAAGATAAAGGTGAACATTACGAAATAAAAACATTGCAGAAAAGTGGGCCATAACTCTAACATCTAAAAATGCTGGGCCTGTACACCATTAATACCTGCATATACTTGGATATTTGGATCTCTATACCATCAACACCTGCATATACACGTGTATATTTGGGTTTCTATGCCTGCATATATACATGGATATGTAACACAGAAAGTCGTTAAATAATCAGATGACCGCGTGGCCTAATGGATAAGGCGTCTGACTTCGAATCAGAAGATTGAGGGTTCGAGTCCCTTCGTGGTCGGTAATATTTTTTTTTCCCATTTTTTAAAAACTATTTCCTGGGTGTGGGAGCCGTACTTCTTGTTACCGATTATGCGCTGGTGAAGTAATTGTTGAGGCGAGTGACGAAGCAGAGACAGGTTCCTGGAGGATATTTCCATGGAGCACCGGTGTTATGTAATATTTGATACCACATAGCGTTGCGTGGACCCCGTCTTCCGGCCATCACTGATTGGCTGTATGGCGCTCAGCGCTGCCCTCTTTGAGGTGTGTGATGACACTGGTGAGCGTGACCCCCGCGCATTCTTCCGAGCAATCGCAGACCAAAGCAGCAGAGTTCCGAGCTGCGCCTGTGCACTGGCAGGCCTTTTAAATAAGTAACGGTTTCCTCTCGTATCAGTCGCAGCGTCGAGTGAAATGTTTTGTAAGGCTCCGTTTCTTTAGCATACAATCTTATATATAAGCAGTGGCAGGCTCACAGTGTAGCGTTGGTGTCCCTGCACAGGCTTCTTTCCAAATGAGCCTCTGACTTGTGTATTTACAAGGTTTTGTAATGTGAAATGCTTCATAATGCTCGTTTTTGCCTTTTTTGCAGTTGTGTGGGTGTCGCTGGAAAGCACGCGCTTCTTTCCAAATGAGCATTATGAAGCATTTCACAATGCAGCTGTTAGACTTTTAATCAAAATACGAGTTTCCCTTTGCCATGTATGATATGATAATGCAGCCATGTTATTTCCATTTTACTCTTGTAGCCTTTTCCGTCACCACATAAAATATAGGAAATTGACAATAAGTAGAAATCCAAGAAAAAACAGAACGCCCTGATGCCTCGGGGTTAGGTGCGTTCTACAAATGCCAGAATAAATAAATAAACTTAATGAACCTCTCAAGCATGGCCAGGGAAAACTTAACAGCTCTGTAGGTATACAGTTTAAAGATATATTTAACATAAGTGTCTGTGGTCTGATTATGGTCAGTTAGCATGCTGAAAATGTTAGTATGATTTTATAACATTTACTTGATCATAATAAAATGCTAACTAGGAGGGAAGCCGTAACTTGTAATGAATGCTGAGAAATATGTTATATGACATATTTAAAAGGGATGCCATAAAAAAATCAGTTATGTACAGCGTTTCCATGTTTTTTTATTTGTGTCTGTTAGCCAACAAGAGGACTGATTTTAAATGTTGTTAGAGCGGTGATCGAGGAACATTAAAACAAATGCAACTGCTGTCCGATTGGCTCACACAGTCGTGGGCAGACCCTACACATTGCTTGGCAGGGCTTGAGGGTGCATATATAAAAATAAGCTGCACAGAGCCTAAACATTTAGTGTTAGGAAAGAGGCTGAACTTGGTGAATAGGTGTAAGACAGGTAAGTGACTGGAAAAATATATGGGTGGTGATTTGCATGCCTCTCTCCCTTGTTATCACTCCCCTCCTAATATCTCTTGATTACATTACTTATCACATTACACATATTTTATTTGTAATATCAGTGGGTGGGAACTAATGGACCTTTCATGGCAGGAGAAGGCCACTTATGTTTTGTATTGACTCATTATGGGGATTCAAACTTTTGGCGGCAGGCATTTAACTGGTGTTGTAGTTTGTGGAGTTATCATACTGAGACACTTTTCCTTCAGTTTAATTCTATTGCCTGATTGAAACTCTGTTTATATTCAAGGCACCTCACATAATGTTGTCTGTTTTGATAACCATATTTCAATGCAAAAAGGAAATGCTTAACATTAGATTGCTGGCGGCATAGGTGTGTGTGGGTAACGGGTGGTGCAAAGGGTGTGTGATTAGACAGGATGGATGCATAAACCTTCATGCGTTGGTGAATAAAGACTAAAAGGAATGGTAATGTTCAAATGCATTTTCTTTCTCTGTTTCACTCAATCTCAATAATACATAGTGTTGGTATTATTCTTTATTAAAAGCTGTACTAATTGATGTTGAAAGCAGCTTTCTTCATGTTATAGTTGTTGGGCCAAAGAATGTGCATGCTGTAGGACTGTGACAGACCTCAGCAAACAGACCAGCTGGGAGCTGCTGGTCCTTTCCTCCTTTCTGGAAGGCACTGTCATCACAGCTCTCGTTAAAATTGCTGGATGTTTTTGAGGGAGGTCGAGCTGGGGATTGAAAGCAGCTCTTATTAATAAGGGTATGTTTCTACCACTCAAAGGAGCCTAATCCTTCTTACAGCAGGGCTTTCATTGTTGTGCCTCTTTGAGAGGGTCACACACCTCATTACAGTTCGGGTGAGGGTGTAGGAAGCTCATTTTCTGATATCATAAATTTTTGTGTCTAATCTCGTATGTAGGTGGATTATTGACGAAAATCACTAACCAGTTACACCTAGTGTAGGATTTGTCTAAGTCCTGATGTGTAATTTGTTCCTTAAAATGGTATTCTCCTGAATTCATTTAATCAAAACATTTGCTTTTTGCCATAACAGTTGTGTCCGATTCTCTTGGAAAGTACACAATCCCTGTAAAGCCAGTTAACATTTCAAGGTAAAAAGTGCAGTTTCTTACACACAGTTTACTTAGTCCTTCTATCACACTCCTATCCATGCACACATTTTCACATTTAGGGCCTAATTCACAGAGCGTTTTCTATGGGGTTTTGCAATTATAGGCCCTTACACTTTTTACATCATAAAAGACAGCACGTGAAAGTTAAGCAACAGGGGTCGGGCAATGTGGGTAATTGTTAGTGAATAGTCAGTTCTACTTGGCAGAAGTGTGTGGGTGCGCGCATTTGCAGTCTATAATGTGTCTTTTTTTTTTTCCAGACTGAAAGGCACGGACCTATTACCCTCACTGGTCGGATACAGCAGTGCTTTGTGCTAAAACTTTTCAAGGTGCATGCATCTGTTTTAGGAAGATAGTGCGGCTTCCTTTAGTTATTTTTTACTGTACTACGTGCCTCAACCAGGAGAAGAATAACTGGTAAGGTGTTTGTCTGGTGAATTTCAGGGAGGCGCAGGCACGCGAGTGGTCTCAGTATTCATTAGTTACGTGGAGGGTATATTTTGGCTGTACTTCGAGCTTCTACCATTCCAAGGAGTTCTTCCCTTCATGTGTGAGGGCTCAGCAGGCTTTCATGTCAGTTCTCCTTAGAGGCTTAGAGGATAGAGACACTCCTCTAATTAAATTTATGGTGGCAGTGTACGAAGAGGTTGCCATGTGTAAGAAAGGCATGGTTATCAGAAGTGCGACAGACACAAGGAGTACAATCCAAGGGTGTTTATTGAACAGTATATGGGTGATAAAAACGCCTAATCTTAACCTAAATCAAAGATGGGAGCAAGCTACGACCATCGAAGTAAAGAAAACGCTGTCCTAGTGGTGTTGTCTCAAAACAAAATGGCCTATACTAATAAAGCTATTGCCAAATCCTTACCCCTTATAACAAAATGGTGTGGGACAATGATATGTATAACAAGAGTGTAGTGCAAACTGAAATGTCCAAAAGGGTTTCGGTAGTCCAGGACTACTGAACTAATGCACCCCCTTTCCCACGTTGCATCAAGGGTCAAGGCGAAACAGTGGCATGACTGTGAGCACCCCTTGAGTCTATAGGCATCAGGAAGCAGTCTCTTGAGAAAAAACAAGATCCTTCAAGTCAATGTCTTTCGCTTGGCATTTCAAGACCTTTCCCAAGCTCTCACCATGTGGGATTCCCCTCTTCCCAGGTTTCCCGTGATACCCCTTGGTTGGGTTCACCATTGTCTCTACACCACTGTTAGTCACTGTATCAAAATGCAGGATTCACTTTCCCTTGCTTGCACTTGGCATCCCTCCCGTCGGGTTCACTTTAGCCTTCAAATCACAGTTCAGTTGACTTTACCAGTTCTACTAGCTTATAGCACTCGGGAGCTCTTAATGTCTTTTCAAACAAATATTTGATTCACTTTCGCCAATTCACTCAGGTCCACCTCCTCCGGGCTCAGTCTTTCCTCTGTAGGCAGTTCTGGCTTCCCTCGATCGGGCGCAAGCCTTCAAGCCGCTAGCATCACACTTGGTATTTTACAATCTTTCATGCTTTCAGTTCAAAGTTCTTGCCAGTCAATACAGAGACTTACGATAGGCGATCGCGTCTCGCTGGGTCAATCTGTTATACTGTAGCAAGTATGTTTACTTTCAACATCAGGCTTCTCTTTATCATGGCTGCCGTCCTACGCGCAACTCGCAATACTGGATACAGTTCAAAGGTTTATACCGGCCTCCTGACCTGAGGCCTTTGGGTATCTGCAGTTCTTAATTAGCATCAGAGTGCGAATAATTCCTTGGGTTAGCTTTATACTTCCTTTCACATTTTGTCAAAGACTTTCGACTGTATGAGGGGGGGGGGGGCTTGTACCCTTGTAGGACCACGTTGGCTATTTGCCTCCTTTCTCGGTTATTTTCTTTTGCGGCTTCTCGCATGCACAATCTCGGCATTCATTCTTCCTTCAATGGGCTTTCGTTCGCGGTTTCTCAACAACCCCACTAGCACTTCAAACGTTAATGTCCGTTTCATTGCTCAACACAAGCTGTTCTCCCATTTCACACCCCGGCAGCGGCTGAGTTTATCAAGACCCTCCGTCTAGTCAAGACTTTTGGCCCAGCACGGCTAGCCTCCTTACAAGTCCTCACTCCGCACATGAAGGAGGTACCGTCGTGACCTTCTGCAGTAGCAGGGAGTTGCCCCTTTGGGATTCTGCATCGACCGCCCCCCCCTGCAGCTGGTAGGACCCCACAGCCTTTCATTCGCCTCCTGGTCCCGTCTGCTCTGCTTCCATGGTCGTGGTGCCTTTCCAGGATTTCCTACCCTTCCGTTCTGCTGGTCTTGCTCGCTTCGGTTGCCCTTCTCGTCTTGCTCTCATGCTCCGCCTTTTATCCCAGTGGGGAAAGGTAACAGGATTTAGGTGCAAGTCATTAAGGTTAAGCGCCTGACTCTGATGTCAAACGGACTGGTTGTGTGTGAGTCTGTCGTTCCCTGAAGCGCTTTGTCCGTGCAGAAGAGTGTGTTTAGGAAAGGGGCAGGGCTAAAGTACCAAGACAGTACATGTAATGAGAGTGCTCTACAGAAAAATGGGAACAGGGATACTGCTTCTCTCCTACGGGTGCCTCACTCCCACTCCTCAGGGACACCTAATCCAGGTGATCCTCCCGCACTGGTCCACCCCGGGTTCTGGATCCAATAGCGATGGCTGTGCCCGGCCACCTGGATGACAGATCCCAAGGGACTGGTCGGTGAGACACCCTTTGATTTCTCACACATGTCATAATTCTGCTTGCCTGAAGCGTCTAGTGTCCCAACTCGTAGGATGTGAAAAAAAAGTAAGCAGAGAAAGATGCAACAAAGAACCGTGAACACGATTTACTAACATTACTCTTTTTAGTGCAAGTTATGTGTGGTGTAAGTTTTACCTACATATGGTGCAGCTGCTCCTGAATATAGTTTTCACTGCTCACATTGGGGAATCCGCATGGAACATGAGCGTTTTGACATAACACACAAGTTTATCCTAATTCACTAACAAAGCACCCTTCACCTGTAAAACGCTGGAAGAAATGATGCTGTGTAACGCTTTGGCGGCGATACGTTTTCAAGTGAAAGAGCCCAAAACACACTTATACGCTTGCTCCATCCATCCCACTCATTTCTTTGAACACATTTTCAATTTCACACCCACACAAGGAACTGTTAGGTGGGAGGTAAGCAATGGGCTGCTTAATTCATTGTTGGCGAATATCATGTGAGTTACGCTTGTATCAAATCCCACTGACAAGGTGAATAATATGAAAGCCGCCTGTGGTGCGCAGCAGTAGTGATGTTGTAGACTTCTTGCAACACCTAAAAGACACTGATGAGTACTTCTGTGTTCTTACATATTATGAAATGGTGTAAAAAATGTATACTGGACAGTTTCAACTTTCCAATACTAAATGTCGCGACTAGTGGTGTGCCGAATAGTTGATTTTTTTTAAAATACATTTTCCAGCACATGAGAAATACTGCTTTGCAAGACAGCAAAGAGCATATGAATGCACACAACATGGATGCACACATTCAGCTGCCCTTTTCAACCCCATTTGAGCATTTGCACAACCAAAAGAGGCCCTGGAAATAATTTAAAAATTGGCCCCATATTACACATTTTCAGCAAGCCTAACCCTTTTCCTATGCTGTGGGCGACCTTCACACTAGGCTACAACTTTCAGACTTTGAATGACATTAACACTTTACTGTACTGAGGCTTAAGGCTTCCGTGTTATGGCAGAAGTTACCGGGGGTCTTGTGTATGTGTTGCTGCTGCCGTGAAAGTATGTGGGAATTTTATAGCCTCGTTTAAAAGGCAGGCGTTATGCCTACTTATCTGTGCCTCCCCTCTTCCCTACCCTCAAGCTCCCAGACGCAAAGGTGGAATTTTGCGCCAGATGTCCCTTCACAGCCCAAGGACTCCCCAGTTCACTCAGACCAGTGGGCTCATAAAACTTTACAATGCTTCCTCTTACACCTCCCAGAACAAAGGGACAATTTCCTCAAAAGGGGGTCAAAAGTTGCTTTAGGAACAATTTCAAGCAAGGGGGTTCTTCCAAATTAGGCTTCCCAGGGCAGGACAACCAAGAAAACCCAAATTCTGATAGTGTCCAAGAATATCAAAATGTGACATCCAGATTAACTAACTCACTGGTATAATGTTTTGGATGCAGCCAGATTGTAAAGTTTGATGCCCAACCCCATGCCATCGCCATTGCGAAAGATGAATAAAGTAAAACAAAGCTACTGACTACAATTGGTGTCTTAAAATGCCATCTGCTTCTCCTCTGTTTTGTAAAGCGCACACTTTGACCATGCCCAATATTTCACATGCTACATGACACACATTCGGGACATGGGTGCGTGACGTCTGCGGGTGGCCCTGGCAGCGGAGATGTCTTACTGCTGTCCTCTGAATGATGACTGTGGGAAGTGAGATGCTGCTGGCGCGGCGCTGTACGCGCGCACATACACACAGTGCTGCTCCCCTGTCCGACGAAGGAGTTTGTTCCTCTGGAGGTACATATTGAGCAATGAATATCTGTGGGAAATGGTGGGGTCGGAAGTTGGGGATGCTGGGGAGGGGGGGGGTGGATGGGGCATATGTTTGATGTCCTGTGCATTATTCTGTGGCCGTGCACATGTTTAAAATAAGTTCTATTGGATAAAATGCTGCTTATGGGTCGAATGAGTGGGTCAGGATGCGGGCTTTGGTTGAAGTCTTTTGCCAAACAGTAATGCCTCGGCTCGAGTGTTTTAATGGGATTAATAGGGTCACGCCAGAATCTTAAAAGGGCGATGCCTTTCCAGGCTGCAGCCACCTGCTCGCAGCACTGTGAGCAGCAGCCAGTCTCCCCAAGGGAAGGGGCGGACAGAGCTTTTATGCCGTACCCCCAAACTCCCAAAACACACACTCTCTCAGTTTGCAGGGCGCCACAGCACATAGAATGTCACAGACACGGCGAGTACGCTTGATCAGAGTAGCGCTGGACTCACAACACACTTATACATACAGACAGAACAAAAGACTCACCTGATGCTGCCTCGATGTCCGTCTTTCCTCAGGCAGTATCTTCTGGTCCTCTTCCTCCAGTCTCTGCCTCAGTGCAGGGTATTTTCCCTTGTGCTGCTTGCAGCAGCCAGTAAGCTGCTAGCTTACTGACTTCTGCTGTTTTCCCACTGTTCTACTTTCTAGGATTGGCTATTGTCTCTCACATTGAGTGAAGATTGCTAATCATAGAAAGAGGACTTTTAAAAAAAAAAATCTGCTTCGAGTAAGTATTCCAGGAACCTTCGGACGAAGCCGAATAACTGGTTGTCTGCCAGAATTCGGCCGAATACTTACTCGAAGCCGAAATCCGGCACACCCCTAGTCGCGACAGTAGTTGAGGCTGTTTCCTTGCTCTATAACCCTTCATGGTCATAATTTTTAATTTCCATTGACTAGCCCACAATTCAGTACCACACCCATTAATGCTACATTTAAGTTGAGATATGTATCATAAGATTTGCAACTTGGTGGATGGCCGCTGAGATTTAAACTTGTCTGTTTAGAGAAGTGTCAGGCATACTCCTCTCAATGAATCAGTTGCAAGTTCCATGACAAATAACTGTGATTGTGCATCCACGTTTATTTGCTTTCACTCTAGCAAGTACCAGCTCCAGGGAGTCCCACCAGGAACGTGGCTCATAGGCTGCACTGTTTCAGGGCCTTGCTCAATGCTTTTTATTTTTCATGCATGTGCACAGGCCTAGTGCATGTTTTAGGCTTCACACAACACAACAAAATAAGGGGTTTTGGAGGGGGCTTTATGCACAAGGGAAGGGGACGCAACACCATCTCCCTATATCGGGAGGTAATGGGAAAAATCAAAACAGTTCCAAGGTCACTAACTTCTTTGGTATGATCATCTTCCACCCTGGCCTGCTGCCATCTCTTCTGTTGCTGTACCCTTGTTCTGACTTACATGCTTTTTGTCCCCCCTTTGTATATCTGATGATGTCTCGCTCCAGCCGATGTGGTCAGACAGGCAAAGTCGAGTCACACTTCCAGTAAACTCAATCTACACCAAAAATGTAATTTACGCCAGAGTCCAGATTAGGAGTTAAAAAAATTATTGTATTCAAATTTGCATTAAATCCACAACGCCCCAGAGACGGCAGGGAAAGCAACGGCAAAAATACGCATTTCGCAACAATCCTGTTGCTTGATCACGTAGTTTGCCCACTTGCATTCACTCATTTAAATAACAGTTAAAAAAGGGGAGGGAGGTACAAGCACCATTGGTCATGCCTTGGTTGTCCTTTGTCAGTGTTAATCTTTAGCATGTCATGTGATTAGTGGTAATGGAAGTCATGCAATTCTTCTTCTTACGGCCCATATAGGTGTGGCCATCTTGGAATGTCTGATGTTCGCTGCAGTTCATATCAGAAGGTTATATTAACCTTGTTATAACAGTAACATGCGTTACTAGCTTTGCAACTTTAAAAATTCAAGTGTCTCAATGGGCAGGAAGAAAAATTCCATACATGGTGCATTTTAAAAGCTTACATTTCATAATCCAACTTTGGCGAGCATCTATGATGCGTGAATCGGAAAGTGCATCACCCATAGCTCCAAACTCATCCAGAACATGTTCATATCCTACAATCCATATTGCTACATTTTGTGCACAATGCTACTTCTAATGGCAACCCATCACCACAATTTTTGGACCTTTGGCGCAATTAAGATTGCAGCATACTTAGTAAGGGACAATGCCAATTTTGTAACTCCAAGAGTTCTCGAATAGCCTTAAGTGTCTACATACTGGAATAAGATGGAGAGAAATGAACTGCGGGTTGAATACACAGGGATAAATCCCCAATCCCATATTTGTAAATCCTTCGCCTAGTTATACCCATATTATAATACTACTGCAGACAATATATTGATGCACATTCCGAAACTGGGGGGGCGAATATATACTTGATGCATATCTTAATTAGAGGGCAACATGCTGTCCTCTAGATGACCTGGTGTGATGTTAAGTATACACACTAGCTCTACATACTTTCCAGCATTGTTTAACACACTCAATACTATTTTGTCACACAGACTATATAGCGATAATGATGTCTCGGTTAATTAGGTGTTACCGATATCACAAAGCATGTGCTGATAATCATGTTCTGATCTGTTTCACTACACAACATTGTTTGTGCTGTAAAACGAGTAAAATCAACATATTATTTCATCATGTGGTACAACTCCACATGTTTAGTCCATGCAGTTGTTAATGCATCTGTTTGCACATAAATACGAAGTGTTTAATGTCTTATGTCACATATATTATGTACGACCTTTTGTTTGTCCATAGAAGTATACATGTGTTTGTATATCACATAAGCATACCCCAAAGTACTGAAGTTTCAGGTGATGTATGTCACTTCTTTTAGGGGCGGAATTAAGGTTAAAGTTGGGCTCTTTTTTTTGTGCTTCTACTACTTTGCCTTTGAGAACGGACCCAGGTTGCTTTTCTGAGGCCACAGTGAGGTACCGCTAGGAATTATTTCCCTTTTCCATCTTATACAGACTCATTCTTTGAGCCCTCTAGCACATTTGCTGGCTGATTTGATTTCGTTTCCCTCCTTTTTGGCAAATAAAGTGGTCATTTTCCCTCACTTGCCACTGCAGTTTTTCTTTGGGCATAAACGACCAGTGCCTAAAGCAGTCATCTAGTCTTAACCTTTTTGTATAGCACCACTGCTGCCCCTATGGCTGATGTGCAGGGAGTCCTCCCTTCCTCATTTTTTATTTACCCTTAGGCAGTGTGTAATGGACAGTGATGTCAGCGTTTGTCATGAAAGTGCCACTATTCCTATGAAGCAATCGGAGTATTTAAACCCCAGATATCCTATAGACCTGCACTATTTTCATTTTTGCAGGTCCAAAGAGAGATGAGGCAGATTGCCTCCAGATTCAGTGCTCCAGTTGCTGCTAATGAAAATGATTCAGCCCCGGGTGTGTCAGTATTTAAGCAGCTGCCTGCAGGAGCACATTGTGCACCAGCATTGGACCTCTAATAGACTCAAATGGATTTCAAGCCATTTTACTGTATCTTAACCATAATGCTGAGAAGCATCACATGACCCTTACCAATCGTCCACTGGCACCACCAAACTAGGTACATAAATTCCCAAATCCTACAGTTTAGTCTCCACATTCTAGTGCTTTGAGCCAAGAAGCAAATGTGAATTTAAAGCATCATTTACCAGTGACAGACAAATACTAGTTTCTACCAGTAACACCAGCATCGCAAGAGTTTTCAATTTGGCCAAAACAAAAATGTTTTTCACAAAAACAGCCAGGTATGTGGGTAGGTTCACATTGGCTTGCGTCCATGGCAATAATGAAATCTTGATCATTTCTTGCATGCTCCCATTTCCCTTTTTCAATGGGCTTTTGCATCGAAATGCTCCGGTTTTCCTAAATCATTCTCTGTTTTCAAGCTTCTAAAAAGCATGCAGTCCTCCTGACAGTTGGCAGTTTTGAGTTGTTAGTTGGATCAAATGCCCTGTCACCTTCCACATTCCATTGTATATTCTTTTTATTCTGAAATGTATCCAACAATTTCCAATTAGTTCAACTATCCTTGCTCACCCTTTAATTTCCTTATGATTATTACATACAAAATCACAGACTATCCAAAACTGTGGGTTGAATACACGGGGATAAAACCCCAGGCACATATTCATACATTTTTGGCCTAGTTATACCCATATTATAATACTACTGCAAACAATACATCGATGCACATTCCAAAACTGGGGGGCAAATATATACTTGATACAAATGTTAATTAGAGGGCAACATGCTGTCCACTATATGCCCTGGGGTGATGGTTAGTATACACCCTATCTCTACATACTTTCCAGCATTATGTAACACACTCAATTCTAAAAAATAATCCATTGACTGCTTTACACTTACTTATGTTTTATTTTCTTTGGAGGATGGATCCTACTAAAATTCAGCAAATCATGAATTATGCAACCAGAAACACCTATCACCTGGGTGCCTCAAAGGAAGAATAATTTGTAATTCGTAGAAGAGCTTCCAAATTCGAAATGTCTGGTAGGTATTTACTTTTTATTTCAGTATATGAAGGAATTCGTTTGAGGTCAGGAATGAGCATGTAACATCCTTTGGATGTGTGGGGGCGGTTGAGGTTTCAAAAATATGGGGAATTATGAGGAAAATAATGTCCTCACTGCTTTGAGGAAAAAAGTAAACTGAGCCAACAGCTCACCAAAATCGCACTATTTTCCTTATATATTATTCACAATGGAATTCATACTATAATGGTGTTAACCTGCTACACTTCAAAAGCAAGTAGATACATCCCTAGAGCCTTTGGTAGGTAAATAAGTATTGTCTGTGGGCAGTAGGACAAGGGATAGCATCATTTTAATAACCAAGAATTGTTTCTCAAATTATCTTGATTTAGAATAATCCCACTAGGAACTCTTATTTTCTAGTGGCTTTTAAGAATATTAATTTTAAATGGGATTTTACAGGTTAATTCAAATATGTTTAATTACGTAATTCCAATTCGCTTAGCACAACTTCAGAAATGTTCTGTATTGCACAGCACATTGATCTGTCTTGAGATACAAATTCTAGAAGTCAGAAAATAAAAACTGGTGAAAAGTTAAGGTATGGCACTGTGTGTGAAAGAGTTTTCAATACTGAAATGAGAAAAAAGTTTTTGTGGATGTATGTAGCTCCTATTGTGGGAGACAAGGTTGGTTGGGATCTGGAAGGTCTGTGGAGAAGACAGTGTACGGCAGCCGGGGGAGAGGTATGTGCAAATAGAATCAAGGTAGGCCCTGGATGGTGAAGGCTCTTTGTGCTTTGCAGGAACATTTGAATGCAATACACTTAAACGTGTAGACAATGGAGGCTGGAGAGGGCTGTAGGAATGGGGTTATATTTCTTGAGCCCAAGAGGCAGATCGGCTGTGTACTGGCCTCATTGCATCTTGTGAACACCGGAACATGGGAGACCATGTTAAATGCTATGCCTAGAATGCAATCTTGACAAAACTACTGTCCCTTTGCATTGGAACATGTGGTAGTGTATGAATTGGTTGATGATTCTAAAAGACACATGTAAAATTCTACCAATTAAAACTAGAGGAGTGTAACATGGAGATGTACCCCAGAATGTGATGTGGTGTAATTTCTGGGACCCCACATGTGCTTCTCTTCTAGCTGTGTGCCATACGCCAAACCTGTCAAAAGAAGTTAAGATCTTGCAGGCTTCTATTAATCTTAGTTACCTGATGATCCTCACGGTATTAAGATTTTGTCCTTTATCTAAATAAAACATTTAACATTTTGCTTACTGAAAATTAGTATTGGCCACTGGTAGAGGGTGCCAGTACTAGAGGGTGCCAGTGACAGGTAAGTCTATGTGGCCTACAGTTGCCGCAAGATCGTCAGACTAAAACATTACCACTAGAAATATATAGAAAGGTACATCACATACCTAGCGAAATGAGTAATTACAGAAGTAATGGACAGCATAACAATGAAATAACAAGCAAACATTCAGCTGAAAGGGTAAGCGTGTATATGGAAAATCAAATGCAACGTCCATCTGCACACATTCTAATCGTCATCAGAGATGAAGATGAAAGGGGGTGTATGTGAAAAGAGCACATACATTAGAATTTAAAAAAAAGCCCTAGATTCTAGAACTGGCGGTTGCAGCAATGGCAGCTTGAGTGCTTTGCTCCTGCCCAGACAGTTTTGCTTTTATATAATTATGGCAGATCCAGTTTAAATGGTAAATGCGCCTACCACTAGGAGATCAAGAGTTGGAAGTGGAGATGAGGAGGGACCTCTGATAATCTGAATGGAGACTCCCAGCCCTCAAAAAGAGTCAGATGAGAATGAAAGGAGCCTAGTAGGAGCAAGACCTGGAGGTCAATCAGCTGAAGATTGTCTGACTGAAATCATGGATGGAGTTGTGCTGTCTATTGGAAAGATTAAAAAAACTGTGCTTGAAAAAGGACCAGTCCATGGTAAAGAAGCGCACTGAAGAATTGGAAACCAAGTCTCTGGATCTGAACTGAAACTGTTGGCCTTGGAGACAAGAATATCAACCATGTCAGTGCTTCTGGAGACAGCTAACAAGAGGATCGCTGAACAAGAAAATTATAGTAGAAGATCTAACCTGGGGATTACTGGTTTGCCAGAAGGTGTGGAGAACGATCGTCCTATAGGTTTTCCTCCAGAAAGTACTGCCAAAATTATTGGATCTACCACCAGGGAAGATGGTGGAAATTGAACATGCACACTGTTCCCTTGCACCCAAGCCTGGAATTGGACAACCCCCACGTGCCTTCCTGGTGAAGGTTCTGAGATATCCTGTGAAAGAAATGCTGTTGAGAAGATCCAAGGAACTGGGCATGCTTAAATGGGGAGAAAAGTGCAGTATTATGCTATCTAATGATTTTAGTAATGAGATAGTGTCACAAAGAAAACTGTTTGCTGACGCCAAAAAGCTTGCAAGAAATAGTGTCTTATCATATGGTTTTACCCACTATCTTAAAGGTCACTGCAGATGGAGTGGTGCCTTCTTTCATAAACCATCAAAAGGCATTCTTTTTTAAAAGATTTGCAACCCAGCAAGAAACACTGAGAAGATAATGTGTGGTATGTTTGTGGAATATACATATTTATGTTTTTAAAAAGAAGGAAAGCCAAAAAAGGAGAAACAAAATGGCATTGTTTAGTTTTATTTATGAAAAGTATAACTACCGTTGCATAACGGTGTGCTATTGTGTATCCCGAGGGATGCGTGACGTTTTGGAAGGTACTTTCCTTTAATCTGCCTCATATGAAGGAGAAGCGGAATATGGCGACTACGGAGGCTGTTAGGAAGCTCTATCAATCTTGCGTTCCAGTGTCTCGCACAGCTCTGATGGCGTTGCGATCGTCAGAGGTGATCGTTAATACAGAGAATGCAGCATTTGGAATGTTAGTGGCGTACGCTACTGGAAACTTAAGATGTGCATCGTGTATGGACTTGTGTGCTCTTTCAGTTTTGGCCCCCTTAGTTCCGGCCCTTTGTCCCTGTTACCCAGTGGAGGGCGAGTAAATGGTACGTCTGACTGCACTTCAAGATGGTGAACTAAGACACTGAAATGCAGCTGCAATGTGCTAGCAGAGCAGCGCTTTCATTGGCCGCAATGTGTACTGAATATACATGTTCCATCTTTCATGCCGTGATCTTAAGAATCCCGGGTAAACACAGCATGTTCATCTCTTTACTTTGAGAGATTCTGGATGATACAGAGGTTGAAGAAATAAACCAACTTGGGCATGCCTTTAGTGAGAATCACCCTCAATATGTTGTGCACCTGTTGTTTTCTCTGAGATGTACGATACATTTTATCTCACTATCCGTTATTCCTTGTTGGCTACTTCTTGAAGGATCTGGCTTCTTATGAAAGGCGAAAATGTGATACTTACTGATATCGTTGACTCAATTGAGACCTTACTAAAGTCCAATTGTTGAGACATTAAATGGAATTGGTTTTATGTTAATAATGAGGGCCCTGTTTAGAGAGCACACAATGCTGCACGTGCCACTCAAGTGCAAGCCTTTCTGAACTATTTCTGCATTTGTCGTACTTTCCAAATGCAAACTGTTTCTTCTTGAACAAGTTTAGTGTCGTGGAGCAACGGACATAAATCCAGGCACAAAGATCATCGTGGAATGGTCCCCATATGAAATATATGGGCCACTTTATTTTCAGTTCACTATAAAATAAAGGCCGGTGAGAGAGCTCAACAGGTTGAGCGCTCGCTGCTACAATCTAAATGTGATCTGCAGGTTGCAGGTTCGAATCCTGGCAAGGCCAACTCAGCCTTTCATCCTTCCGAGGTCGATAAATGAGTACCAATTTCGGTTGGGTGATATTGTATGTATATATGTGCTCTGTAAAGCGCTTTGGATTAAGGCACTATATAAATAACACATGATTATCATAACACTCTGTCCTTAACTCATCCACTGCCATTCTCTTAATGTGAATATGCAGACAATCCCCAATGAATATATACATTTGAACGTGAATTAGATGCATTATTGACGTGGGGGGTTTTATGATCATACTAATGGGGTTTAATATCGTGTTACTGGCATGCATTCTTGTACATGGATCTTGTATGTAGACAGTGGTTCTAGTAATGTTGTGTTCCATCATTGACCCAGATACCTGGAAGCAATCCATGGACATTGTCACAGATGTGTGGTTGTGAAATGCTGAAGAGCATAGTTTCTAGCTGAAGTTGTGTGGCAAGGAAGAGATTGAGGCGCAGGGGTCTAGCAGAGATGCAAGAATAGCTGGAAAACGTGTAGTCCCGTTAAGGAATTCTTTTTATACTCTGAGTCTCTGGGCCAATTCTAAAGGTTAAATGAATGTGGCTAATAGATTATAAAATGTATTATATGATATCCTTTGTAGATCTATTTGGGTGGGCCTTTGGGTGTGTTATCCTAGTGTAAGTGTAAGGAGATTTGTTCATGTTGCACTTTGCACTGCTGGTCTGATAGGCTGAGGGATCTGCATTAGGCTATGTAATACCTCCAATTATGGGGCAAGACAGAAGAGGCTAACCCTTCATTATTTATTCCTATGTAGGAAGCCTAGGTACATCATAGGCAGTACAAGAGCTCTATAAGGCTGAAGCTGCACATGGGCTTTGAGTTGTTGTTAAAACCCTGGATTAAAGGTGGTCGAGCATAGAGGCTATTTCCATTATATGATGCTACTAACAATAGTAATACTGTGGCTTAGGCGATCGGCATAACAATGCCATTATAGAGGAAATACAACTTTGAACAAGCTTGTGGTTGTTTTGTAAATATTCTATATCATTGAAGGCCATTGCAAAAATAGAGGGGGTCTCGTGTTTATTGTGTTCGTTAGGCTTTTTCCAGGAGTGGATGTTCAAGTTGCATAGCTAGAGTCCTAATCTGAGTGTATCATTTCGGATAGCTCTCGATTATTTGATTGAAACCATATTTACATAGATATGCCTGTTGCCTTGTTGTGCTTATTGTGCTATAGGCATAAGAATATAGAAAGGGGTATGGATATGTGGGTATGTGAATATTGTATGCAAGCACACTAAGTTAAAAGCATAGATATGTGCAATTTTACACAGCTTCTGTTTTGTTTCATGTTGTGTGAAATATTGTAGATTTAGTTATTTCTTCCAACCTGATAATTTTGCCTGGGTTCGTCAGTCATATTTGGCTGTTGGGTATTGTGGCTGCTTTGCTGCTGTACACGTAATGTTGGTTCTAGTTGTAATATATTCAGAGCAAATTCACAAGTTTGATTTTGTCTACAAAATTGTTGAATATCCTGGTGTATGTGCTCTTTACCACATTCTTCTTGTTTTTCTGTTCTTTTTTTTCTCTCATATATCCTGTTTTTTTGTCGTTGTTTATAATAGTGATGTTGTCTGTTTTCCTTTAATGTGGTTATTTTGGAGATGGAAAGAGGGGGAATAGAGAGGAAGATTAGGGAGGGAGAAGTACAAGGAAAAGGGTATGCTTATTGTTGAAGAAAAGTGTTGATGGGTGCAGGTTATCTAGCAATACTATACTATAATGTCAACAGGCCTAACTTTTACAAGCTGTAATGTTAAGGGCTTGAATAACCCTATTAAGAGGAGGTAAATATTAACGAAGCTGAGTAGACGAAAACCGGTTATAGTATTCCTCCAAAAAACTAATTTGAGAGGGGGATCAAGTAGAGTAGATTTTAAGTGGTTTGTATGCAAAACTATTTGAGTTATTTTGCAAGTAATTCTCGTGGTGTATCTATTCTTTTTAGGAAGTGCTTTAGATATAGAACTGATTGTGTTTGCGTAGATCCTGAGGGGAGATATGCTGCATTAAAATTACATGTTGAAAATGATGCATGACAATTCTTAATATTTATGCGCCTAATGTGAACCAAGCTGCTTTCTTTGAAATGCTAGAAGGAGTCTTAGAACAACTAAGTTGTACAGTGGTTATTGTTGGGGGAGACTTCAATACCACAATTGATATGAAAATGGATAAGACCACTCATGCTAATTCTTATGCTGAGGCGAGAAAAGGTCTTTTGAGATTTATGGATAAGCGGGATTTACATGACATTTGGCGGAATCTTAATGAAGTGAATAGGAAATATACTTTTCATTCAATGGTACATGGTTCATCAACCTGTATTGATTTCTTCCTTGTCAGTAGAGGTTTATGTGGGGATATTTGTAATGCTGCGATTGGCGATGTTGTAATTTCAGATCATGCTCCTATTATGTTGGCGCGGGATGATTCTACAAGTGGCTCAAGACCTAGGAAACCGTGGCGTTTGAATATACAGCTACTCTCTGATCCAGAATTTGTCAAGCATATACAAACAGAGATATCACTGTTTATATAGCACAATTTGTATTCGTCTGGCTCCATGTCAATAATTTGGGATGCGTTGAAGGCAACCTTGCGTGGTCAAATTATTAGTTTTGCTTCATACAAGAAGCGCCAACGGGAAAAGGTCATGGTCCAACTAGAGGGTGAATATAAAGCAAGTGAAGTGCGCTACTGTAGTTGCCTTGGTCCCATGCAAAACAAGCCTTGGATTGTGAGCTTCATCATAGGACGGAGATACATCTGTTCTATTTCCTACAAGCTTTCTGAGAACAAACTGCATTAATAACGGTTATTCCAAAACCAGGTAAAAACCCCTCATTATGTGAAAACTATCGGTCTATTTCGCTTTTGAATGTAGATGTAAGGCTTTTAGCGAAAATATTTGGCAGAAGGTTAAATGGCTTGCTTCCAAAATTGGTTCATAGAAATCAGACAGGTTTTGTAAGTGGAAGACATAGTAATGATAACTTGTGGGAATTACTTGAAGTTATCTACCTGAAGAGAGATTCTGTAGAAGCACACGCGGCTGTCAGTATTGATGTAGAAAAGGCTTTTGACAGAGTAGGCTGGTCTTTCTTACGTCAGGTTTTGCTTAAAGTGAACTGTGGGCCACTTTCTCTTAATCTTTACAGCGCTCTATATGATGGTGCGAAGGCGGCTGTGGCTGCTAATGGTTGTCACTCAGAATGTTTCCGGATTATGAAAGGGACTAGCCAGGGCCTGTCTACACTGTTGTTTGATTTATTGAACCTCTTGCTATTATGCTCAGAAATCATCCAGGTATAATGGGTATCCCGTTTGGGGATTATGTCTCAAAGGTCCTTTTGTATGCGGATGACTTGTTGATCCTAATCTCAAATCCAGAACGCTCTTGCGGAGAACTTTTATTGACGTTACAAGAACTTGATCACTTCTCTAATTATAAAATAAATGTCACAAAGACTCTTTATTTTCCACATATCCCTTTCCTGTCATAGGGTATTATTTGATGTAGGCCGAAAGGTGTGGGCAGACTCAGGACTAGTATTTGGGCATCCATGTCAATAGAAATATTGAATCTCTGCTTGTAAACAATATTCGCCTGAAAATTGAGGAAATAAATATATTGTGCTGTAAATTGGAGAAATTAAAATTGACCTTATGGGGTAAAGTTAATGTAGTAAACTAGGGGTATAACGGTATACCGTTAAAGATACCGTGAACCACTTAATTGAACAATAATAACCGTCACATTGTTTATACCGTTCATACCATTAAGTGTGCTTTTCAATCTGATTTGGAATGGCTGCAGTAAGCAATTGCTGCACAGTCTTGGTTTTGCACTGTTGGATGTGCCGTCTGCCAAGTAGTTTCAGTTGGAGCAGTTTTTAATGCCATTCCATAAACCACACGTGCCTTACACAAAATCAATATGTTAGCAATAGGAAGAATAGATACAGTGCCAAGAAGGAAAAGGGTTTACTTTGGGGTGGCGGCTTTGGGGTTTATATATTTATAATGGATAATGTTCTCTAAACATATGGCAATGGGGTATTTCCCTGGTTCTATCATTGAATTTACATATAAGTCACACTGCGAAATTCACTCATCTCTGTGGGTATTCCCTGCTGCCATACCGAAGGGTAACATGTCAGTGATTACTGAACACCTTTTGGCCCGCAAGTAAACTAAAGGCTGTAACGTAAAAAGAAAGTGTGTGTGTGTGTGTGTGTGTGTGTGTGTGTGTGTGTACAAGCGTATACTACCATCAGCCTCCATTGATCTGTGGCATGCAGGTTATCAAGATGGCAACATGTTCTTCTTCACTAGTAGCCAGTGGGGAAGCAAAAAGCCTAAATGACCACTTAAGAAAAGCTTTTCAGTTTGCTTTGCCAGTTGCAGCAGGCCTCCACCCCACCCCCTCCTCTCCACACGTGTGTTTGTGTTTGGTGGAAGCAAGGCATTTCAGTGGAAAGTATGTTGAAAAGCCCAATTCTGGCCCTGGGTGCCTGGTTTTGTTTGTGATGATAAATCTGTCAATTTATGACCTTTTTAGAAAATATTTGTTAAGATCAGTTAACTCCACCTGCTATACCGCGATAACCATGATATACCGTCATTTGAAAAGGAAAGAAGGTTATCGTACCGTCATAAAACGAATACCGTGACACCCCTATAGTAAACATGTCCCTACTCCCAGTTATATGTATTTAGTATGCTCCCTTTACCACTCACAAATACTCTATTGCTGAATATTAATAAGTCCTTGAATACATTTGTGTGGGGAGAAGGTTATGCCAGAATTCCAAAAGAGGTTCTTCAGAGACCGGTGCGTCTGGGTGGTTTTGGCTATCCAGACATAAAATGTTGCAACACTGCATCATTGGTTGTTGGCTGACCAAACTAGCAATGCAGGCTGGATTCAAATTAAGAAGGAATCTGTTTCGCCCAGACCCCTAGATATTATTCTGTTTCCAGATAAAAGGTTGCCGGTTGGTACGACTACACCTTTTATAAAGCATGTTGTAAAAGAATGGCGCAAAAGTATTGAGATTCACGATGAGAAACGTCTTCTGTGTGCAGACCCTATTCTGTGGAAAAACCCGCCTGTGAAGCAGGGTAACCATGTTCTATCGTGGATTTCTTGGAAAAAAGCAAATATTTGGAGAATTGTTTAAGTTCATGATGGTCAGAACATGGTGGACTTTGAGTTCTTGCACTTTAAATACAAGCTGAAAGCAATTGAAATTGAGCGTTATAATGTTCTGAAAGAAATGTTGCTATTCTTTTTTTCCACCAATGAATGCTGCATGTTTGGCGATACCCTCCCTCACACCAACAGTATGGATACTAACCCGATTCTCAACCCTCACTTCCAAAACCCTTAGGACCACAGAAATGTGTTAATCTATGAATTAAGAGACACGACTAAGCAACAGATCAGCAATGGATAAGTAAGAAGAAATGTATATCTGTTGCTAAAACTGAAAATTGTTGTGTATTTTTGTATCACGTTGAAAATTGAATGTGTAAATTGTGAATCAAATTGAAGAATAGAAATCACAAGTGTCAAGTGCCTTGACAAAGCCCAAGAAGGGGCGAAACAAATGCATGTGCCTCCTAGGGGAATTAAATTGGCACAAGTTCGATATGTATGTATAAATACAACTTTACCAATGTATATACACTGTAACAATTGAATTAAAATCAACTACTTTACTCATTTAACAGTGTGTAGCAGCAACTTATTGCAAAGAAGCAAATTGTACGATTAACATAGATAAACTGTGCAAAGGTCTACATAACTAAACCATTAGCATTGCATGATCCGCCTGCTATTTTGCACCTTTCCAAGACAATGCCTCTATCTGCATCTACCTTTTTATATAAGTTACTCCTCCTACATCCCAATTAACAGCACAATGTGATAGAAGAAATTGGGAATCAGATTTGGGTTATGTATTGTCGGATATTGAATGGAACCGTGTATGCATGGGTCCGATTACATACAAAGTTGATTTAGATCTAAGGTACAAGCAACAGAGAATTATTCATCACCTGTACTGGTCCCCTTGGAAAATGCACTTGTGTAAGCTGTTTAATGAAGATGTTTGTTGGAATTGTAAAAGAGATGGTGGCCACCACGTTGCATATGTTGTGGTTGTGCAGAAAGATTGTTATTCTTGGATGTTTTTCAGAGCCTAGATCTGGTTGTGGGTCCATCTCTCCCAAGAGACCCACTTCTTGGTGTGTTGGGCCTATTTCCCACAGGTATTGTATTGTCTAACATTAAGAGGTTTGGGATATATAGAGCCCTTCTTCTCGCTAAGAAACATATTCTTAAATTTTGGAAAAGCGACACTTCGCCCTGTGTTGATGATTGGTTGCAGAGTTTGTCTCTCTCGTCTAGGAGGGAGAAGGTATCCTTTAACGCTAAAGATCAACATCATAAATATGAGATGATCTGGGGAGGATTTAATGATCTTTATGCTTAGTTATTGTTTTGTATTCAAGGTTTTTTTAAATTTGTAATTAATTTTTTCTCTGTTTTTCATTTATTCCTTTTCTCCTTGTTAGTCTCATTTTGTTGTCTCACCATTTTCCACCTTTCTCTATCACCCCCTTTGAAGAATGGAGCTGTTATGTTGTACTTTTAAAAGTTACTCTATATTTTAATATTACTATATTTCATTGTTGTTCATGTATATATTAAAATGAATAAATATAATTTTGAAGGGGAAAAAATACAGCCTTTTGCGGACCATTTGGCTAAGGGCCGTTTAGAGTTAGAACAGAAGCATTTGGGCATCTACAGGGTGTGCTAGGTGAGGCATCCATGGCTACAAGAACCATGTTAGAAGGTGCTTCTTCGTCGACAACCAAGCATCACAAAAAGTTGCTAGTCTTCAGTGGAAGACTTGTGGCCATCTGCCACCACCCAGTCACCTACAGACATCAGACAGAAGGGCATCTTAAAGAGGTTGCAAAAAATGTGCCATGTTTTTATGAAAGACTATCAGGTTAGCGTGTCAAAAGCAGCGTATACTTGAGGTCACAGTCCAATTCATTTTAAGAGAAGTCAAAGTATGTCACGCTCCCTGGACTGACGTCAAATCTCTGGAGTTCTGGAAGTTACCAAGCTCCCTGGTTCTGCAAAGAACTAAAGAATCGGTACGACTGGCGGTGTCAGCTAATATTATCCCCACCAAAAATATCGCCGTATATATGGTAGTCGGGACCGGCCATAGGCGACATTTGTGGTGGGGATAATATTAGGAGCAGGGTTGCGGGGGTGTCCCCCGCTCCTTTTAAAATAATACCGGGGTTGCGGGAGTGTACCCCGCAGGTTGCATGCATTAATATCGCCGCCAAAATATGGCAATATTTTTGTATGGCGATATTTTTGTGGGGATATTAACACATGGAACCGTACCTGCGAGATGCCCAAGCTATTTTCTGACTGCATCTTTAAGAAGTTCAGCTGAGACTGTTACTTAACCCCTCCCACTATATACAAAGGACCATAGGCAAGGGAGGCTAACAGTGAAGGTCCCAATGAGAAAGTGGACTTCTGCGAGGGATGGGAACAAAAGAGTGGTGAGCTTTAACAGCAACACTTGTGACTACAGAAAAACTATCATCTGAGGCAGGTGTAAGTTCTGCTGCCATCTTGCTGGACCATCCCCTTCCATTGAACTTTTAATACAATGGAACATAGCAGCAGAGGCCTTAATATATACCATTTTAAAAGTATTACCTTACAAATTCACTTTTAAAGGACACCATTTTTGGCACAATTTATGTATCTTTCATACATCTTTTACATTTCTTGTTTCTGGCTGTTGACAAGGATGAGTGGTATAAGGAGTGTGCAGAGGATCCAGAGCTAGCATGGCTCAAGCAATTTTTGAGTATTGGCTGGACAGATCTGAACTGCAAGGAAGAAGGGAAGGGATATGTGTATATTTTGCACACATTGTCTAATGGCCTGTGGGGTGTTTACGAGAGAGGACAGGTTGGTTCCTCCTCTCAGTTTGAGGTCCAGGCTTGTGAATTTGGCACATGAAGGACATCTGGGCAGACTTCTCCCACCCCCCCGTGTGAAAAACCAGAAGGTGTCTCACCCACTAGTCCCCAGGACACGGCCATCGCTTTTGGATCCAGTTCCCTGGGGGTGGACCAGTGTGGGAGGATCACCTGGGTGAGGGGTCTTCGGGGAGTGGGACACCAGATGGGAGACGTGGTATCTCCTTCCCTGTAACACCTTTACTCCATCTTACCAGGTAGGATACATGGGGACTCTACCCCCCACCCCTTTTCCTACACGAACACTTTCACATGGACAGACTGCTCTGGGAGAACAACACCCGAGCAGTATACCTGTTGTGTCCCAAATCAATGGTCAGGTGAGGTCAGGCAAGTACTGACCATAACACACACCTGACTTCCATTAAACTTCCCCACACGGATAAAAGGCGGGGCACGAAAACACATTTGAGCGAGGCAAAACACAACGAAATAGCAGCTTCAAGACGGCAGCTGAACGAGGGATGAAAGACGGTGAAGAACGAGGGGTTTGCAAGGAGGGAAATTCCCTTGACCTTTCCGGCAAGAGACTGTTACTTTCATGAGACCTCTAGATTGGACAGCTTAAGGCCACGAAACAAGTCAGAAGAATCCTGCAATGTGTGTTGGAGGTACCCTGGCTCCTCCTACAAGACTAATCGAGTCGGGGAGAAGGGGAGAAGCAGTAGCCGCCATGGTACCGTCCTTGGCTGCAAGACCAAGTAGCGACAAAGAAATCAACACAGCCGGTGAGTTGGAGAGACCGATACCAGACCGGTCTGTGTTGAAGCCAAGGTTGCAAGCAGCAACATTGTATAACGTGCGCTTGAACGAACATTGTTAAAACGCGTGTGATGAAAGACGCAAGTAAAGTTAAATTGCTGATGAAATGCTTAACCTTTGAAAGGAAAGATACAATACCGTTGACAGTGGTCCGCCACAGAGTGCGTGCCTAATTAAAGGTCTCTGTAAGGTATGCAGCCGAGAAAGGGCAGAAGTGAAAATTTAGAGTTGTAAGGAGAAAGAGCTTGATTCAAAGTGATCCTGCGACGGGTCAAGCCTAATCCCACGCACTGTCGAAAGTCTTCGATTTTTGATACCGAAAGGAAAGATTGGAAAATGAGATAAAGTGGTCCGAGCACGATGCATGCAGGCCAATTTAAGCAAGGAACTGTAAAAACGGGTCTGTGCCTGACGGTGAGGGGGATCTGGGATGAACAGTGAATCACCCGAGAAATTGTATATGTGGAAATCCTGAGAATAAAGGAACGTTAATGTTTGTTTGTCGCATTCGGCCCTCTGTAATACGAGACTTTGAATGGCAAGGAGGCTTTGGCACTGAAGGTCCTGATACTGAGGTTTTGAACTGCATCCTCGTGCTAGAGAAGCCAAAGTGTATGCTAAGCTTGAGTGTGCCACCTTGACCATGCTGAAAATGTGGGGAAGGGAAGCCAATGGCTCAACTATCCTGACATTATTTGTTGAACACTTTTCTTTTGCATAACATTGTTTCCCATTTGTATTTAGAAGGATTGGCAATAGGTTTATTAGTATGTCATTTTATTTTGACAAGACTCTACTAGGAAAGCGTTATTATTATTTGATGGTCGAAGCTTGTTCCCATCTTTCGATTTAGGATCAGACAGGCATTTTTCCGACTCATTTTGAAAGTTCAATAAACACCCTTGAACTGTGATCACTTGTGTCTGTCTTCACTGTTTGATACCATGCCTTCCTTCCACCTGACAAAAAGAAGATTGCAGGAATCATATTCGTGGCCAGGAATGGATGAGGACGTTGAGCAAGTGGTTAAGGATTCTGTTGCGTGTTCTGTAGGTGATGAGAGCAAGGTGGTGCACAGGCAGCCGGTATACCCGTGGAGGTTCCCACGAAATGTAAGGAACTCATGGTGGCAACAGTAAAGACAGACACAAGTGATCATAGTTGAAGGGTGTTTATTAAATTGAATGCAGGTTGGAAAAACACCCAATCTAAACCTAAATCTAAGATGGGAGCAAGGGTCAACCATCAAATGAAAAATAAGGCAGTCCTAGTGGCGTTGTGTCAAATAAAAAGGGCTTATACTTAAAAAACAATGATTGCCAATCCTTACAAAAGGGTGTGGGATAGTTTTGAAGAAAAGAAAGGAGTTCACAAATAATATTTCAGGATGCGGTAGCCTGGGTCTCCCTTCCCCACGTTTTGAGCACGCAGTAAGGTAGGATCTTGGAGCACAGTACACTCTTGAGCTTCCCCAGCACGAGATGACCGTTCTGCTTTCAGCTATCAGGGCTGTCGATGGCCAAGTCTCGTTTCTTTTGAAAGTCTCTTGCCTTCAAGGACCTGATGTATCCACAATATGAAAATAACAAACCAAAAGGTTCCTTTCACACAATGTTTACGGTGATAGTTGCTCACTGGGTGGTTTTGGGTGATAGCTTTTCACCCCCTGGATCACCCTCTTCCGGGCTTAGATCCTTAAAACAATTCCTATCGATATCCGGCCCTCCGGTGGTTGAGTCTCCTGGTTCAGAGGGCCTGAAAGGTTTACAGAAACAACTAACACACAGTTCTGTTCTACGTATTTCTCGGGTGATGGCTTCACCATTGGGTCCCCCTCTTCTGGGCACAGACCCCTCTTTCCTTTCAGCCTTTCTCCGCCAGCTTCGCTATGGCTTTTCCAGCATTCAGCAATAATAATGTTTTTATAAACAGTTTCACGTTTGTCAACGTGTTTCTTGGAACTTTTTTTTTACCCTCTTTACTGGCATCCACCCGCCGGGTTCACTCTTGCCAACTTTTACCACACAGTTCACTCTGGGCCCTTTAGACTTCATCCCTTTTCGTTAGCATCCCTCTGCTGGGTTCACTCTTGCCAACGATTGTACAGGGATTTTGCTAGACCTCCTGTATGACCACTTTGATCTATCTTGGCGGCTCTTCAACGGCCTTCTGGTATCTGTAGTTTCACTCAGAAGGGGCTTGACCAGAGTTTCTCGGAGCAGCACCCACATGGTATGATATGATATGATATGGTATTTGTAACGCGCCTATACACAAGTGTTTCAAGGCGCGTTCATGGTGCTGGTCCCTTTGTGCAGCTGGTCTCCCCTTTACAATTTTACAGTTCTTTGAACTACTCCCACTTTGCGATTTTCATTCACCACAGCCTGGTTCCTATCGGCTTTTCCTTCGACTCACCGGCTGGGAAGAACCACTTGGCTTTCCTCGTAACTGTCAAGGCCAGTACCACGGTAGCAGGAGTTTCCATCGCTTCTGCTGATCAGTGTCGACATGCTATGTGTACTGTTGACATCTGCTGCAACACACTTGGGCTATTGTCCTCCTGCAGCGGTTTCGTGGGTCTGCGTCGAAAAGGGCAAGGTCGTGTCTCTCCTTGTTAGCCTCTCAATATTCGCCACCTTTCTCCTCCTCTTAACTGCCAGTCCTGGATAGCTGTCTCGTCGTGCGGTCTGCCTTGTTCGTACTTTGCTCTCTTGCTCCACCTTTTATCCCTGTGGGGAAAGGAAAGGCCAGTCAGGTGTGTGTGATTCAGGTTAATTGCCTGATTTTGCCTGACCCTCGTGTTGGGACACGTGAGGTAAACAGCTTTAGGGTTAGTCCAGTGTTTTTCAATGGTGTGAATAAGTGTTTAGGTCAGGAAATGGGAGGGTTGGAGTGTCAGAGTATCCTACGGGGAAGGATGGAGAAGAGGTGTTGTAGAGAATTACAACACTCGTATCGGGAGGGTTGTTGACCTTAGAATGGGGAGATTGATAGAAATTACCGGGATTGTTATTGTGAAAGGAACCGGGTGATTTATGGGAACGGTAGTATTTATTGCTTGTGATAGAATGACCAGAGGGACGTGGAGAAGAATGAAAGGGAGTATTCGGATAGGGAACCAGAAAGCAGGGATTCTTAGAGAGATGGGTTCTAAATGCAAGGGGGTGTGGGATCCTAGGGGATTGGTTATATACGGTTGGGATGGTAGATTTGGGTAGGAGAGAGTTAATGGGTGAAAGGGGGGTTGTGCAGCCCACAAAGATCTCTGGGATCTTACCTCCTTTCCTTCTTTCCCGGAATGATACCGTGTTTCACCTGGGCTATTCCCCCAAGCATAACCCCGGGTTCCCTTACCCAGGTGATCGTCCTTCGCTTGTCCACCCCCAGGGTTGGGATCTGAAAGCGCCAGCCCATGCCTGGCCACCTGAATAAGGGATTCTCGAGGTCTTCCTGGGAGAATACCCTCCGGGTTCTCACAGGAAGTGTGGTTGAGTGGCTTTGGACATTGTGGGGCCCATGGATGCGCTTGGTGGCAAGTTGAGGTTTGTCATAATTCTAGTAGATTATACTTTGCATTAGCTGGAAGCATCCGCCCTGGAGATGGTAATGGCTGAGAAGACTGTGAGCTTTCTAGGTAAGGTCTTTGCCAGGGTAGGGGCTGCGGCTGGTATTGTCAGAGATATTGAGGTGCAGTTTATGTCCAGTTGCATGCAGGATTTTCTGAGAAATTTGGGCGTAGGGTACCACAGACCACTTTGTACAATCCTTCGGCAAATGGTTTGGTGGAAAGGATGAACAGATTTGTTAAGGGTGCCATCCAGTTGGCTGTCGCCAATGGGTTGGTTTGGACCGAAGTCCTGTCTAAAGTCTTGTCTGCCTATAGGTGTATGCCATCAGTGATTACCAGACATTCCCCTTTTGAACTCATGCGAGGTAGGAAGGCAGGTTCGAAGTTGAGGACTGTCGCCCTTGGTGGGGCATCTGCACAGAGGTGAATGGCTGAGGTTTTGGAGAGGAGGCGCCTACATCAGGAGAAGGTGACATTACAGCAGTTGGACATAAAGCCTCTTGATATTTCGGTTGGTGATTGTGTTTGGTGAAAAATCCATGGTTTGTGCCCAAGGGTTGTATTGTGTACATGTCTCCACTCGCCGTGGTGAAGGTGGGCAAAGGTTATGTTGTACTTGATGACGGTTCGAGGTGGAGCAGCAGGTCGTCGGTGGTGAAACAGAACGCCTTTCAGGAGTGTCCCCACTGAGGGAGCTGGTTGTGCGTGGGGGCCCAGTGAGGATTCAGATCTGTGACCATGGGTGTGAGTGAAGCGCCTGTCCCAGGTGTGCAAGAGTGTGTTGGCCAAGGGCGTGTTTCTGTTCCTTCTGCACCTGAAGGGGTTGTTCTGCTGAGGAGCAACAGCGCAGTTCTGCTTGCGCCTCAAGGATTAGGTTGCCTCCCATCAAATTTAAAGACTATGTGCTTTGGGGTGCCAGGAAGCTGCATTTTCTTTTTTCTTAGGCCATGTTCATTCTGCAAGTAGGTTTTCTTTTCTGTAATTAGTTCCATCTTTCCTTGCCCCCCATGTTCTTCCTTTCTTTTTCTGTTCTTTCGTTGGTTCCATCCATGGGGGGGGGAAGAAGTGTTGTTATGGAACCCTGGTGCATGTTCTTACTCTAGGGTTCCACATTCCTTGTCAGTTACTGTTTAGGGAGCAGCTGGGTGACTGAGGTACGTTCGCAATAAACTGGCTGTTTTCCTACCATATAACTTGTGTGCTCAGCATCTCTTCAAAACGTTTAATAATCTTTTTTATACTTGTATACATAGGTTTGTACTATTTTCCTTGGGTATCACATTGTCCAGAGTGCTAAGCCAAGCCAATTGAAATCAAGGCAACTACTGAATACTGCCCAATACTGGTAAGCCTTCTATTATTCATGAGTAAATGGTTGTATTTCATTAGACTGTTCTCGCTACATATATGCCAATTTACATTGATTTCATGAGCTGGCATGTTTTCTAGATGCCGCAAATACGGGGATATACATGGTTATTTATAAACGTGGTAAAACGATGTAAGTTTCTAGAGCATTTGTTTTGTAGATCATTCGTTAGTAGTATAACTTTTCTTGTAGGTTAATAAACCATGGGAGTTTGTGGGCATGGACCGGATTGGTAAACTGAACAAAACCATAAGGGTTAACGAGTACATATGTACAATAGTGGATTATTTTCCTCAGTGGACTGAAACATTTCCTTTTTAAAAAGCAAATCAGCAGCAGATATAGAAGATTATATTGTCAAATTCTTTTATAGGTTTAGAGCACCCAAGCGCATTCTTAACAGTCCAGGGAAGAGAGTACAATAATGAGGTAAGTACTATTCCTCTTGTATTTTTCATGGTATTCTCTTGACTCTTTGAACCTGTAAGGCAAGACCTCCAGTCAACCAGACAATAAAAACACTCCTCTAGGGAAAAAGGTTTGGTGCACTGCTTTGCAAAGAAAACAAGATTTATTTTGTATGCAAAAAGGAAAAAGTATCAGAAGGTACAGTAGAACCAAACTGGAACAGAACTCTGTTAGTTCAAAGCAGGTACAAGGTTTTTAAGGAAAGAAATCGTCACTCATGGCGTAAATAATATACAGTATTATCCCACCACCCTCATTGGCTAACACCTATATACATACTACCAGTCCCATATAGTCCCTTGACCGATTGGCCACATCCTGATCTACCCCTACCCTCTAACACGTGGTTCCCCTTAGTCCGTCACCTGTGTTCCCAGCTACTGGATTGGCGAATTATCTGAAATGTTACCCACCACATCGGCCGAGTCACATGGTGTGCACCTAGTCATTAGCATGAGCTCAGTGGACAACTCTGAGGTCAAATTGACCTTTTGAAATAACAATACACTCCTCTTGATGCCAGGCATGCAGGCGCCCTAGCAATGTCTCCCCAACATTAAACTAGATTTGTTGGCTTCACCTCTTACTCTTTGTATCACAAATAACGGGATGTTCTGGTCCTCACACCCCCCTTATCAGTTGCCCACTCGTGGTACACTGCCTCGCTTTCTTGAGGACCACGTTAATCAGCCTAATTCTTAGGAATGTATGTACTCTATTCCTCAGCCGCCTGGTAGTTCAAGTAAGACAGCCATTTTCTCAGGGGCACTAGTGTCCTAAATCTTGACCCGCTTGTTGGTAGCTCGAGACCTCTAACCTTACTCCCATGGATTTGTCCTTAGGGAAGGCCACAGCCCTACCCACACTCTGCCATTCGCTTTCCAAGCTTGGACCGCAAAGGGCCTGCGTCTGGATGCAATTAAACCGTCATCTATTCAACATGAATGCCGCTATTCTCATCTTCACTAAATAATTCAGAATCTTCATTGTGCCCCACTACTGCACTTACTACAGGGAATACTAACGGCTAGCCCTCACTTCTAAATTGGTGGTGCTTAAATATTTCCCTCATTCCGGCCCTATGTCCACACCACCATTGTCACCCATTATCTCTTCATACTACAACTATAATTTCACTACCACTGCACAGTATCACTCATGCTCTATACATGTGCCTACCTAAGCCTCTATAACTACTTTAAAGATACATTTGTTGGCCACACCATATTTTGTATGCAAGCCCATCATATGTCCAGCTCTCATCTGCACTCCCCACGCTCCTGCTGCCGCGGATGTTCACTTTCTCATGAGCTAATAGATTTTCCTTAGTCTGAATTGTTGGGCTGTGCTTGGATCCTGTATGTGCATCCCAACAAACCTACCATTCCCCCACCTGTTTTACAAGTTAGCTGATCATTTTTGTGTAGCAGAGGGACCCGCAGTCAGTTTGCAACACAGAAGTGGAAGCAAGGTATAAAGTCCTTTTCCTATGCATCTCTGTCCAGATCACATTTTCATAACTGCAGGGGTGCTGGAATCTTTGAATTATCGTTTTGCATCTTTTCTAAAACGATGAAAATAGTACAGAGGTTAAGCGCATGTTAGCAGTCCTCTCCATACATTTTACAGGTCATACAAAATGACCCACAATGTGTTAATTGTTGAAAAAATGCTTTGCTCCCCTTTTGTGATGCTTTTTATCCAATGAACTGCTTGCAAGGATTGTGGATGTGGTCAAATATAAATAATATTATCAGTATTTGCGACATACTTAAAGTTAGAAATCCACATCCCTAATTAAACAATGACCTCAACCCTGATGCATTTTCTGGTGTCATTTCTATAAGTCTATGTCTAGCCTGTGCCATGTTATGTGAATACAACATGCAGGGACTACAACTTTACATACAGTTTAGCCTCTTTTTAAAAAATAAAATAATTGCAGGTGGCTTTATATTGTAAAGGGAATTCCAGCCTCTCCCTTTCACAAACATGGCTGGACAAAAAACGATTAGGCCACTCACATTACAGAAAAGAATGTACCGAAAGGTGTCAGGCGGTGTATTTGTGTTTGCAGAAATTTCCCAGATACAGTGATTTTCAACAAATGCGCAGCCTAAGACCATGGACTTGTCCATCGTAAAAAAACAGTTCATTGTCATTTTTCCTACAGTTATGTACATTTTAGCCCTATTGAATTTCCACGCCGTCCTATCTCAAGCAACTCATGCCACGAAGCATAATAAATACTAGATTTTCCTTCAATACTTAATTTATACTGACATACTTTTACGATACACGCTTACACCCAAATATAACTGTACCCAGAATACAAACACTGAGCAGGCTTTAGTATACTTCTCCCAGAAGTCACACGGTTACATGTAGTAAGTTACTTCTCTCCTGATGTACTTGTCCATCCATGGATCAGAAAATGAGCGGATGGTCAAGCATCCTGTCGCTTTCTGGACGGATGGACTAACACGCACGCACGTGCGCAAACACACACACACACACACACACGCACACGTGCGCAAACACACGCACACGTGCGCAAACACACGCACACGTGCACAAACACACACGCACACGTGCGCAAACACACACACACGTGCGCAAACACACACTCACTTTTCAAAATGTAGGACCCTGTTGCAGCTGAATTGTTAAGCTTAAGTCAACATGACTGGCATTTCTTTGTTTACAGATTTTCTTTTGTAGCTGAATGCAGTTCTTTGCTCAATATAAAGAGAAGTATTTCATCCCCTTACCACCCACAAACCAAAGGTCTTGTGGAAAAAATGAATGAAACAATTCAACTGTAAGTAAATCTAGCAAACACGGTGTAATTTGAGAATGTTGGCCTCAAAACTATCACCTGGGTATTCCTGACAGTATCTTATATTTAACAAGTTCTAATGTTAGGGGAGTTTTCTGAAAGTCTACCTGTAAGACTTTATAAAACAATCCCTTGTATACAGAGCTCCAACTTCTAGTATAATTATGTACTGGTCAAGTTTTTTTTAGTTTGGCAGAGCAGCCATGCTTATCTTAGGAGAGAGATGTGAGTTGTAGATAAGTACAATGAACTAAGTCAATGCATAGGCCCAAAGAAACTCTTAGACTCTTGTAGTTATAGGCAAATAGTTATTTATTTTATATACACAAGGATAAAGGTGTACACGGGTAAGTAAGTACTATTTCAAACTAATAAACACAATAGAAAACCAATGCAATGCTTCAGGTGAGTAAACCGTAGGTTAAGACTTGGACAGTTAACATACTCAGTTCAAGGAAAGTAAAATCACTTGTAATAGCAACTCCGAACATTTTCTGTTGGAGGAATAAAAAGGTTAAGCAACACCAACAATATCAGGTCAGTACTTTAAAAGACTTGTATTACTTTTCAGAGACCTTAAGGCAGTGGTCTTCACACTTTTTTGGCCTGTGCCCCCCTGAGCAAAATGTGGGCATGCCGGCACCTCACAAAAATGCCAAATGGGACAGTAAGTCCAAATGACTATGAACTATCGCGTGCCGTTGCCGCATCCCGCTCCCAGTATAGTCCCTAGGCTCCCCCACCTGCTCCCATCACAGTCTCTGGACTCCCTCAAGCACCTAGCATTAGACACGCCACTACCATTTCAATACCAAAAGGGTACCTTCGCTTAAGGGCTAAAACAAATGTGTTTCCTCTGTCAGCTACACTTGTCTCACTCTTGCAATGACAGGCGTAGTTCATTATTTTAGTGATGGTGCCCTGTCCTGTGTGAGGTGCTTTTTTCACACCATACCCACAGCCATCATCACTATTATTTATTGCAGCAATGACATTCCTCTCTCCTTTGATGGTACTTGTTTTAGTAATATTGCACTGGTCACCTTGCACTAGTTAAATATAAATTGCACTTGTGTCAGTCCTACTGAGGATTACCTTTCCGTCATGCAGTGGCGGTGTCCTGTGTGAGGTGTGCTTGCGTCATTCTGGCACTGAAGGACGCATTTCAATATTTTAATACAGGTGGTTTGTCCTGCTTGAAGTTTTATTTATTTATTTATTTTTTTTGACTTGCAGTGTGAGTCGCCTTTTAGTATTGCAGTGCTGGTGCCTGTTCCTGTGTGATGTAGGCTTGTTTCAATCCTTCAGTGATTGACGCTATTCAGTATTGTATTGTTCATGTCATGTTCTGGCTGAGGTATCTGTGCGACACATTTACTTGTGTCCTCCCCTGTATTGGGGTGCACTTGTTTTAGTCTTGCATCCATTGTCAACTTTCAATTTTGCAATGCTGGTGTCCTGTGTGAGGTGAATTGATTGTTGTCATGTAGTTAGTGTCACCATCGAGCATTGCAGTGAAGGTATCCTGTCTGGTACAAGGCACACTTGTTTCAGTCCCCCCAGTGGAGTTGTCCTATCTGGTGTGAGTTGAAATCATTTGTCTTCAACAAAGGCCACCTGATGAATAGTGGTGTGCTTGAGCAGATTTCCCATTTGAAATATTTGTTGGAGAAAATAAAGTTGCACCTAATTGTGATGAACAGTTCTCCCTGAGTTCCAATGGAAAAGCATCCTCTAAACCTATTGTGCACATATGACCCCTAGAGAGCAAGTACCCTGTGCTATGAAATGAATGCTTGGCACAATATGGCTCCTTATGAATCACCTATATATAAAACAACATTCTGAAGTGGTTGCTGGCGACATCCAGGTACAAAATAAAACTCATGTATATTTAAACTGAATGAATAATTTAATAAATGTCTCTTTCCTTTACAATGCACTAACATGCAGTCTTTAAGCTGACTTGATTAAACAGGCAGTGATAAAGCCACAGTTTTGATTTTTGTGTGGAAAGGAGATGGGCCTTTGCAGGCACTACCTTAACAGCGGTAACTGTCCATAAGATGGAAACAGCTGGCAAATCGTGCGAGTACCTGAACATAGGCATGGCAGTGATTGGCAAACTATTTAATAGCTATGAAATAGAATAGCCAAGAGTGGCCTTGCCAAAGCTTGTTTTGTTTTTCAGTTTTTGTGATGAAAAAAATTATCAAAGCAGATTTACATGTTTTTAAAGCTTTGAAAAAATGCCAGCCTGAGAATAAAAAAAAAACACCACAGAAAATATCACCCTTTTTATGGTGCTCCTCAAATCTGCATTTTAAATATCAAACTTAACTAATGACAAATTTTAACGGAACATGTAAGATCCAATACACAATAGTATAGAGAGCTACAATACTGTCTGATGTGGCCATTATACTATATGCTAAATCTGGTCTTCAGCATGCAATGAATATTGTGTGTAATGGCACCATGTCCTATCATACACAACATTTCTTTCTGTCTAGAAATGTTATGTAATGATAGCCGTATGCAAGTAAATGGTACCATTACACACATTATTCATGACATGCTGAAGACCAGATTAATTTGTGTCTAGAATCTAGACTATAGACTATATTAAAATATTTTTTATATAAAATTCAGACTGTGTGTGCGACCCCGTGGACATAAGGCCGCGACCCCCCCAGGGGGGTCGCATCCCACAATTTGAATACCGCTGCCATAAGGCTTTAGCAGTTAGGCATGAGTTCTTCAAAGTCAGATTGGAGTCAAAGCAGATAAGGCACAGATGTAGAAAAGGCAAAGTTCAAGAGGATTCTTCTATTACAAGTAAGTAAAATGCTTTTGTGGGTTAGAGTTTCAGGGACCTTGGGAAAGGCTCCCTATGGGCGCACTAACGTTAGGCCTGGGCGAACACCCAAATACTGCAATCCGCACCCCAGCAGAAAAGAAGCAACAGAATGACTCAATGTACTACCACAAGTCCCAGTATCCGAGGAGTTATGAAGAAGCAGCAGCTGGATTATTTCATGATGCAGCAGCGGAGGATCCGTTCTCCTGTTCCTTGCTCGTGGTGAGTAAAGGGCTCTGGAAGAAAATTTGCAGCAACAGTTGGCATAAAGGACTCGCAGCAAAGGATTCTTTGTGCTCCAATGTCGGTCTGCATTTTTGGCACCTTTTCACAGCCTCGAATGGGGAACGGTTCTCGTTTGAACACTTTACCTCACTTGCTCGGTCCTGCACTATGACTTTAGGATCTAGGCTCTGCAGGTCCGGAAGGAGTCCACCAAAGTTTTGAGAGAGTTTATCGGCAAGATGATGCACTGCAATCAGGTGTGGGGTCCCAGCGTATTCGCTGCTTGCAGTTAAGGAAGGTTGCAGCATGTCGTGGGATGGCTTGAATCGAAGGCCATCTTAGGACTGATTATGCCTAAAATGCAGTTCAGTGGAGGAAGTAGTCTTCTTGGGCACTTCCCTGTCGATTTGAAAATGGGGTCAGGACAGCAGCGGTACTTCAGCAGGCTTCTCTAATTGCTGGAAGGTGCTGCAGGCCTCTCTGGTTGTCTTCTTCGGTGGTTCTTTTTCCATGGTCTACTTGTCTTCAGCATCAGGATCCTCACCTTTTATTAAGGAAATAAGCCAACCAACACTCATGGTACATTCAAACTTTGGAAGGTGGCAGTCCTTTCAGAACAGCCAACCTCACAGTTGGAACTGGTTCAAGGCCAGCATTCCAAAAGACAAAGAACAGCGGAATTTCGGACTCCTCCCCTGCTACATCTCCTCGCAGACACACTAGAGCTTTGGCGTGATTCACAAAGGATTCCCTCCGAAGACAAAAGTCAAACCAGGACCTCCCACACCCAGGATGGCAGAAGGACCAAGAAAGGACAAGCACATGAAAGGTGGTGATAGACAAAATAAATCACCATTTTGCATCAATGGTAACCATTCTGTGTATAACCGCAGCTGTGGAGACAGCCCGAGCGTACAGATTGCACAAATGTCAGTATAATACATCCCTGCCACCAGCCATAATTGCATGCTTGTCACTGTAACAGAAATGTTACATTAGCTGTGAGAAAAAGGGATATAAGTTAACACCTCAGAACTCCACATAGGGTGTGTGCTGATCTTAGAAAAGGAAAAGATAAGAAGGATAAAAAGTATCCTTCTAACCTTTAGAACAATAGTTCTTAAGGAAAATAAAATATGAAAATAATATGAAAAGGAGAGCTTGGGCTCCCAGCAACACTGCACAAAGGGTGTGCTGTGTGCTGCAAAAGTGAAACACGGATGCCTTTAGTATGGATGAAATCAAGACTCCATAAAGTAAGACAAAATGAGTAAGGGTTCCCAGTGTCAGAACAACAAGAATGAATGAGGAGAAAGAGGCTCCCCTCATTCAGGAAAACAACAAAAGTTCCAAGGGTACAGCAAAATGTGCCGGGGGTCTCGCAGGTAGGCGGGGTTTGGCAAAAAAATGAAATTAAGAGTCAGTCCTGTTCAGCTGGTAATAATGGATTCTTGAAATTCAGCATAATCATCATGTGCTTCTATAAAAGTGCAATACTGGCTGTAGTGAATCCAATGGAGTCATCACGGATTCCCCTGCGGTAACATACTCCTATGTGGTTATGGAACAACAGCAGCTACCTGATCCTGACCCTGGGGGTGTCTATATGAGGGAGGATCATGTATCGGGGGTCCTCCAAGTCTGGTAACGACTGGATTACTAAAGTAATCCAAAAAGGGCCATGCAGGAAGTAACGCAGTTTATAATAGGCCTAGACGCAAATGAGAGAGCACGGTTCAAACAGCACGGTGGACCAGAACTGAGTGAAGAGAACTTTTATACATGAAAAATATCATTTGCATTGCATGAACCAAATTAATACATGTGTTGCTACACTGTATAACCGTGATTGCTAGGACTATGCCAGCCCCCCATATCAAAATATAAGTTAAACAATTAAAATTGCTCAATGCCTTCCTAACCCCTATTGTCCCACACCACCCATCTGACATCATGAGCTTTCCCACACCGGCCACACGTTTGTGGCAAGCATTTCATGATTGAGCTGATCACTGGAACTGTATTCCTGTCAGTGGCCATCTCTCATGGGATACACAAGACAACCTAAAATTGGCTGGGGGGAGACATTCACACAGCATCCGACCAATCAGCAAGGTCACACAACACTGTTGCACCCTAGGGACACTGAAACATTTTCAGTGATTGGTCCACTCCCGGCTCAACCCCCTGGCTCACTGCCCTCTTCCCAGGCCCAGCTGCCAAGGGGTGATTTGAAACTGCTTACCCCACTGCGGTGTTAGTTTTATTTGCCTGCAATTATTTTTTATTCTCTACATTTCCCAGTAAGCGACCAGGTGCCTGGCTTGCTGGGCTCAAAAGTATCTGTTTGACCTATTCCCTAGTGGCTGCGTTCCCCTGGGAATGACCTACTTGCAACATTTCTCCATAACGCTGCTGTAGCTGAGTGCTCGAGAAATCGGTGTTTGCCCAGGACACAAGGCCTGTGGCTATGAGGAGAGAAAGCTTTACTTACCTGCAGCCTGTACTCTACAATGGCTGCTGTGTTGTTCACATTATACTACATTACCTAATTTACATCCAACCCCTGACCTTTATCCCTATCCCCAGCTTGCTTCTCTGCCCCAACCCCACTTGGTGCTTTCCCTCTTCCCCATGGACTTCTTCAAGCTGCTCCTGCACACATAGCGCATGAGTTACCCGGCGCAGCTGTTAATGTCCTCCCCTCCAGGAGTGCCCCTTCCCATTAGTAACGTAATTGGTAAGTGCGCCCCCCCTTGAGTTTGTACCTTTACCGCAATCACATGGGAGGTGACAACTACTGGGGGGATGTCACTTCATTGGATGAGACATGTTATTCCCCCATTGGCCCATGAAAAAGACCCCCTGACACCCAATACCCTAATGGCCTATTGGCATGCTTCTATTCCACCCGTTTAGGGAAAACTGAGAAACCTTTTCCCAACACACTTTAGGCCAAACTCTAAAAAGTAAAAGCTTCAAGAATACCTTTTTCAATTCTGATTCCCCTTGATATAGAACTGATTTTGCATATGAAACTATTGAGAGAAACATTCTAAAAACTTGCATTAATTGATATCAGTGAACTCCAATTCCCACAACCACCTAAGTACTGGGACGAGAAGGATGAAGGAAATGCTGCAGGACGAAAGAGCCTCAAGCTCAATGAGTGTGCTAGTTGTTTTGAGAAAGCACCTATGCGCGGGCATCAGACATTTAAAAATGGAGAGCAAACTAATGTCAGAGGGTGCTGCTGTTCAGGAGAAGACGTTGCATCTCCTTCGGAGGCAGGCTGGAGCTGTAGGCAGGAGCCGGTGTGGCAGAGCCAAGGGGCTTGACAGCAGAGAGGGACCGTATCATTGTGTGAGCAGAGCATGCTGTGGAGACGTCGGGAACCACAAGATGATTCCTGGGTTTTCGGCAGCTGAAAGAAGCAACGTTACCCTCACCGTGACCTGAAGGCAAGCAGGTGTGCCGGAGCTGAGGTGCGAGAGAGGCCGGAGAAATGTCAGAGCAGTCCAGGGTGGAAAGCAGGTGGCGAATCTACGCTGCATATGCGGGACCGAAGACGCCAGACCGAGCCGGTGAGCAGCCCAAGCAAATTGGGGATCCTGGGGGGGTTTGGCGAATGCGGCAACCATAGTTTGTAAAGCAGCAGATAAAGAAACAATAAGTCAAAAAGGCAGACCCCTAACAAGATCTGAGTGCATAGAATGCAGTTTGGGGGAAAATTTAAAGCAAACATTGAAACGGAAATACCAAAACAAGGAAGATCTATGCAATTTTGGGTGTAAAGCAAAACCGTTTAATATATGTATGGAAATAAGAAGTACTGGCAGGCAAGTAAACCAGTAACATATAAGTTAATGGGAAGTCCTGGCAGGGGAGTACATCAGGCAGTTGAAAGTACATAAGACGTCCTAGCAAGGGTGACTATACTAGGCCATTGAAAACCTACAAAAAGTCCCAAGAAAGGACTGTGCTTGTTGAACCAAGAAGGAACATTTGTTTGAAGAAGAAATCTCAAGGCTAAGCAGCTTTGTACCTACCGGAATTGTTGTGGGTTAAGAAAAGACACCAAGATCTGTTAAAACAAGAGACATTGCCACCATTGAGGAATCCATGGGAAGGGAACCACCCTATGGAACCATGGTTCTGCTACCTTGGAGAACTTTATGTTGGAGCTGTTCTATTTTCATTTATGAACACGTTTGCAAATATCCGGTTAAAGACATTTTCCTTCTCGCTTTATTATTTTGTTTGAAGTTTGAGGGGCAGGATGGAATGTTTTGAACACAAGGACAGTTTTCATTTCTGACATCCTGACAAAGACAGATCCTTAGTTTTTAGTTATAGGTAGGGAATCTCCTCTTAGATTAGGGTCAGAGAAGAATGTTCCCAACCTGTTTATGTTGATAAGTGTTTAACCAAAAACATGACAACTTTGTGTCTGGCTTTCATTTCTGACCCCTCCCATAGCAAGGCACAAAATTAATGTACTGCCAATGGTGAGTGAATTAAAAGCAGGCAGAGTCCCCCCAAAATTGCTCAAAGAAACTTCTGAAACACTGCATACATAATTAGAAATGCACAGCTTGGTCATCAAAATGTTAGATGTGATAATTCCAACCAAGAATCAGTGTTTAGTTTGAGTCGGTTCCATGTGTTAAAATCACGGCAAAGATTGCTGTGGTTACAAAATATTGTGGCAAAAATGCAGTGATTTTGTCGCTGCAATCCATGTAAAGGATGTGGGGGACACCCCTGCTACCACTGGACCCATTATACCATTTAAGCAGTTTTTTTTTTTTGTATAGCCGACATTTTTGCCATGATTTTATCACTGCATACCATTGAGTCTTCAAAATTAAAATAAGTGGCATGTGAGGGGATCCAAGATAGCCGCCGGCAGTGGAAGTCACGTCTGAGCCGCCGTGCCGCCAACAAAAAGCACCACAAATGAAGAAATCCGAGCATTCCGGCACCGGACGGTCAGCTGCAGACAAAGAAGCGACTGAAAAACCCCCAGCAGGACCCCCCCGTGGGAGACAGACCGCCGAGTGAAGCGATTGCCCCTCCCCCATTGAGGGAGACCCCGAAAGACAACTGGAAGAGACCGCGCGGGGACGGAGTGGAGCGCACAGTGGCCCAGGGGGCGAACGCTCCGATCCTGACTCACCCCCACGGGAGAACCAGTAAACATCCGGACATCCGGGGTCCCGCGCATCTGCCCTGGAGGTGCATCCCTGGGAACAGAGCGGACGAAAGAGCATCGCCGTGGCTAGGCGGGTGAGGCACCTCCCCCCCCCCCCCCCCCCCCCCAAGATACGGTAGTCGCATATCACACCAGACAAGCGGAGAAGGGCAGGGGTCCAGGCGGGCCCGAGTAGACCCCCATGGGGAACCCCAAGCAGGAGACACCAGTGCATGCAGGACGGCCCGTGGACCCTGCCACTGCAGCAACCGGCGGCTCCGGTGCGGCGCCCAGGCACATAGGGGAGACAGGGGAGAGGAGGAGGCACCCTCCACAGGCGAGAAAGGAGAGGACACCAGCCGCGGAGAAGACGCCCGGAGACGGAGGTGAGTGCGCCAGTAAATACGCCCTCTCCCAACTCCATAAGGCCTCGGACGGGCGCGCACAACCGAGGCATCGCTCCCGGCGCAGAGGCGCGGCGGCACCCCCCTCCACCTCCCCTCATCTTCATAAAATTAACAAAGCGCAGGGGGGGGGCGTGGCTGCCAGGGAGAGTGAATAGGACTCTGTTTTAACGAGCAATCAGCAGGGCCAAGGAAGGAACAGGAACAGACACTATAATTCCCCCACATCGAAGCAAACCCACGCCCAGCGGCCCAGTGCCCCCTGCCACAAGCGCACAGTGGGAGGTGGAAATACAACCCTATTCACTGGAGAGATACCACTGCTCCCCCACTACAGGCCCCCAGAAGACACCCAGAGACAATACAAGATTCCCATACCCAGGGAAAGATGTCAAGTGTGAAAGCAAAAGGTGGCGCTTCCCAAACCACGACGCAACCTCCCATACAGGACGCAAACCTGCTCCACCTGTGGTCCTCAGATGCTCCGGCGATCTCAAAGGACAGGGCAGGTGAGGAACCCACAATGGATACCACCCTCCCAAACCAGTGCACCTTCCCACAGACAAAGGACGACATGCATGCCTGGTTTGTGGAGCTGCACGACATGTTCATGTCCACAGTACAGGACCAATTTACCTCAATGAGGAACGAAATGAAGCAGGCAGTAAAAGAGTTGAAAATAGTCGTGGCTAAGCTGGAGGAAAGGACAGACACCATGGAGAAAATTGTAGAAGAGGAAGCAAAACAGAGCAGTGAAACGCAGGAACACCTGTTCGGTTAACCCATAACCTAGAAATTCAGTGTGAAGACCTAGAAAACCGCTCCCACAGATCCAATATCAGCATCAAGTATATGCCCGAATCAATGTCAGATAAAGACCTCAAGAGTGCGGTACAAGAAGTATTCAGAGACCTAATCGAGGAGCAAGATGCGGTGAACATCGGGATCGACAGAGTCCATATGGTGGGCCCGAAAAGAACAGGCGCCCCACGGGAAAGACCAAGGGACGTACTGGCGGCCCTTTCATCATACCCACAAAAGGAGCAGATCCTAAGGAAAGCAAGGCAGTTAGATCACATAAGGATGAACGGGGTGGAAATCCAATTATATCAGGATCTGGCCTCGGTGAAACTCTTAAAAAGGACGGAGATGGCCCCTCTGGTGAGAGAACTGGTGGCGAAAGAAATAAGATACAAATGGACGTTCCCATTCGGTCTACTCTTCGAGTGGGAAGGTAAACAGAGAAGAGTGACCACCACTGAAGAAGGACTTCATATATTGGACCTGCAAGCGGAGGAGGCAGACACGAGAGGCGCCAGGACCAAGGGGGATCTGCACAAGAGGCCGAGAGGATGGGAAGTAGTGGGGCAACAAAAGAAACAAAATGGCTGGGGGAAATCAGGGCACCCCGCAGGGGAGTAGTCGAATGATCGAAACAAGCAAAATCGACAGCTCAATCTCCGGATTAGAGATGGCGGGAGAAGAAAAACCAGCGGAACCTCAGAATACCAGGTAGTCTGCGGCCCGGCAGGGGTCTTGGAGGGGACACTATCCAGGTCTGATGGAGACGCAGGGTTTAGGATCCCCCCGCAAAGTTAATCCCGAGTCATGTGAGGACAGGGAGTGATAGAATGGTCAATTCTATTTAAAACACTGAAACACATGGGTTTCGGAGACCGATTCATAAATATGGTTAAAGCCAACTACAACTCCCCATCCATAAGAATAGCAATAAATGGGGACGTCACGGAGAGGGTGGAGATTTCAAGAGGTACGAAACAGGGATGTCCCCTCTTATACGCCATATTTCTTGAGCCCCACCTAATCAAATTAAGGGAATCGGTAGGGGTAAGGGGGATCGAGATAGCAGGCACCCAACACAAAGTTATAGAATACGCAGACGATCTGCTACTGGCCTTGGAGGAACCTGTGAAATCCCTACCACAAACCTTGATAGAACTGGAGGAATTCGGGGGGGGGGATCTCTGGCTTAAAAATAAACAAGAAAAAAATCAGAGATTCTGGTCCTAGCAGTCGACAAGGGGACAATGGAAAAATTGGCAGGCCCACTGGGGTTTACAACAGCGGAGGAGGATATCAAGTACCTAGGGGTGACGCTTACACATAAAGTGGACAGGATCTATAAGAGCAACTACCCATAGCTGTTGGCCAGAGTAAAAAAGGATCTAAATAGATGGTGCCCGCTAAGGGTCTCATGGTGGGGCAGAATCCAAGCAATAAAAATGAACATACTCCCCCGGGTCCTATACTATTTTCATACCCTCCCAATAACAGTCCCAAACTCCTTCTTTAAAGCATTGTCAAAGGCCATCCTCACAGCCCCAATTATGGCAGGGGGAATGTCACTCCCACATTTCAAATAAATACTATTAAGCAGCACAACTCTGGGTCCTAAAGGAATGGCTGGGGGATGACCAACGAACAACATGGGTAACACAAGATAGGGCGGTGGCCAGGACCCCCTTGGAGGACCTACTGTGGAAACATAAACAACATATACATCCGAAGCTCCGCATCAGCGGAGTCATGAAAACCACCTTAGATGCCTGGGACGACCAAACCAAGAGGGGTATTATGACCACCCCACTGGGCCCCTTCACGCCCATATGCCGAAATCCACAGTTCCCACCGGGACTAAAATCTGGGGGCTTTGAAAAATGGGAAGCCGCAGGGTGCAGAAAAATTGGGTAAATGATCCAGGACAATGAAATAAGAACATTTGCGGAATGTAAAAAAATGTGGAACCTGACAGAGGAAGATAGGTATAAATACGAGCAAATCAAACATTGGCTTACCCACCAGAGGTCTTTCAGGCTGCCACAAGGGACCTAACAGTATTTGAATAAAAATGTATAATAACCAACCCCGGCGACAAGAAACTGGTGTCAACGCTTTATCACTTTATCTGCACACATGAAGAAGAAATCAAATGGACATACATGAAGAGATGGGAAGGCACGCTGGGGGAAGAGGTCACCAGACAGCAATGGGAGGAATTGTGGACAGGTATCCCAAAACTCACCCGGGCTGTCCAAACCAGTGAAATGTGGCTTAAAATAATCACTCAATGGCACTACACTCCAGAGAGGCTCAAAACTATTTATCCGGAAACGTCGGATCGCTGCTGGAGGGGGTGCCAGGGATCTAGTACGTGGAGGCATATATGCTGGGATTTCCAGGGGGTAAAGGGCTTCTGGAGAGAAGTACAAACGGAAATAACTAAAATATTCCCTGAAGCAGATCAAATGGGGGAACGGGTGTGGCTGTGCGGATTCAAAGACCCACAGGCCAAGAGTCTTCACAAAGCACAATGGAGGAGCTTCATGGGCCTAGTCATTGCGGCATGGGGGACGATTGCCCAGAACTGGAAAAACCTGACCCACCACTAGTATTCGCCTGGCTCCAAAAGGTGTGGTCACAAATGACCATGTAAAAGATTACGCATCACCTCCAGGACCAGAAGAACTGATTCTCGAAGGAATGGGGGGCCGTATTGGAATATTTGAAGTCGGACTACATGGAACAATGGTGCCTGCACAATATCAAGGTATCGGACATATACAGCACATAAAATTTCCCGAAGCAAAACCGAATGGGACCCTATTCTTCCGGGAGGGGTGGTGGGGGTGGAGGTGGAGGGGGAGTTATGGGGGGCAAATGTGTTTATGGTTTTGTATATGGAAAATAATAAAAATATGGTTTAAAAAAATAAGTAGCATGTAAATGAGAAGTTTCACTTGCGCCATACACACTGCAGCAAGCTCCTATACTCAACTTTCACAGAATCTACTCACTAAATTGTTTGGGATTTGTATTTCGATCTATGAGCAAAGGACACTCGGAAAAGACCGACATTGCAGAGAGCCAGGTGCTGCCATCTGCAAGGCTGCTCTCCCTACACTACCTGCAACCCCGCTGCCTACTCTTACACACCCAACGCCTCCAACTCTGCCCATGCCCCTATGACTTACCTGTCTGCTATCTGCCCAGCGCTGTGGATCCTCATAGTTCATTAGGAGGATGTGTCACACTATTGTGTGTCAAACCTTTTCCAATGCATATTTGTGCATTGCGCTTCCCCTTAGCGATCTACAGAACGGAAACGTTGGAATTCTGTTTTCCTAATACTTCTACAAAAGATGTATTACAACAAAATGAACACTTACATGTGATCATTCATCACTGGAATCCTTTCTTGATCAATACCTCAAACCATCCTTATTGATTATTTAATGTCATTGATTTCTTAGCCAACATTAGTAATCAGTCCAGCAAAGCAATATCTAGGTTATTTGTTTTCACTTTGATTGTGAATCATTTTGTTAAATCATGAATTTAAGTGATATTTCTTTTTTTAGATTACTGAGCAAGGTAGTTAAAACAAGACCTGATTTCTGGGACTTGTATTTATATGCAGTTCTGTTTGGACTTCGATCGAAAAGGCAGATGGCAATGCAATATAGTACATATTTCCTTTTGTTTGGACGAGAGGCTAGGTATCCTTCTGAAGTGCCAGAATCATTTAATGTATTTACTTAATGTTAGGGAGAATTCTCATTCAATGGCTAATTTCCTTTACTTATAGAGTCCCCCAGCAGCTTTGCTGGATTTGAAGGGTTTGTTTTTTTCTCCTGCTAAGAGTGTGGCTCTTTTTCCCACTCTTAGGCATATTTGCTATGTGTGTTCTAGGCTATTTTTTGTGTTAAATGTCTATGGGGTTTTTCTCACCCTCATAGGAACCTTCTTTATACACATGTGTTACATAGCACCCTCCGTGCAGTAACACAGGGGTTTCGTAGCGACCCCCAAACATAGACTCCATACCCTGGGACTGACTACTGTCTCCCAGGGCATTTAAAGTCCCCATTGACTTTACTAGTCAATCCTTATGAACAAAACCAGTACAAACCATCTTACTATGGAGGTACTGGCAAGGATTAATAGTTTTTCCCTTATGTTCATTTTCAAGTGGGTACCGTACAGTCCCCCTCTCAAAGGTTTCTGGCTGGTGGCATTGGTTACTACAAAAATATTCGACCGCAAATATTTCCCTATGGGATTTTCCCATTGTTCGAGGCTACCACATTTACTGACCGCCTCTAACATACCGCTGGTTTATTTTTATATTAACTTTACTCCAGTAGGTTTTATTTGCCAGAACTTTTATATAAATTCTTTCTCGTGTCTTTCCCTAAGATCCTAACCCAGGCCGGGGATCCTTTGTTCGTCCTTTTGGTGGGCTTCTGCCAAGAAGCCCTCCTTTCGGCGCCAATGAGTCTGGGGTGGACCCATTGTGTGGGAGGGGGGAGTAGGATCCCTGGACAGGGTTGCCTCAGCAACCCATGTCGCACTCTGCCAAGATAGGCTGGAGTGTCTCCCGCCAGGATGACCACTCCACTGTGTGAGTGACAGCTAGGCTGTATGAATGGGGGGTCTTTTTTGCATAAAAGCAGGGTCCTGAGGACTGGAAGAGCAAGACGTCGCCACTGGAACTAAGAAGCCGAAGAGGAGAGAAGCCAAAGACATCTGCACCAACTGAACCACCGGTGAAGCCCTGCTGCAGCGTCTCACCACTTTTCTCCACACGACGAGAGAAGATCTTCGTCTGCAAGAGCCTTCTTCCCTTGAGCTGGTGGGGCCAACCAGTTTGCCACTCGCCTTCCAGGACCTGCCTTGGTCGAATCGCCAGTGCCCTGCACTCGGAGACCGGTTAGCCAGACACCCGTCCACCCGGACCGCGATTTAAAGAATCGTACCTTTTATTTAGTTTGGCAGCACTGCGGCTGGTTTCATCCCTGGGCAGTGCAGTAACTCGAACCTTCCTCCACGACGAGAGTCTCTCTTCCTCTGCAGGATCTCCCGAACTGCAGGAACTGCCAGGAACAACCGCCACCGCAGGAGCCTCTTTTACATTTTAAGGTACTTTGTTCCTCCAGGCCTCCCTTTGCGTTGGGTATCGCTAAAGGTGTTTTAAATCCTTTACCTACCTGCTGGGTTGGCCGCCCCTATCATCTAACATGGTCTTTCACCTTTTGCAACCACCTTTTCGAATAATTTAATAAAGACTTGACTGCAGCTACAAGAACATTTTGCTCCTGGGCTCTTTGCTCGGAACATCTGCCCTGGCACAGGCCTATTGACTCTGGCTAAATCTGTTACAACTGCCTTCTTTAGATTGCTTCTCACCTAGAAATGTGTTGGTGCACCTAACTCTTATAACCACCTTTTCCTTCCCACTTTTTAAACTTGTGAAGTGCCATTTTGCTCGGTTTTCACCTCAGTATTATACATGCTAAAGTACTGCCTTGCCTAAACTTGTTCACAATCCATTGGGAAGTGTTACTAGGGTGCCTAAGAGTATATTCCTGTATAACTCGTTCTTTCCCTCCCTTGTGAGAAATTGATAGAGTGCCATTTGTGTTTGGTTTTCACTGTGCCGTTTTGCTCAGTTTTCACTCTTGCTCACACTTGTCTACAATTTAACTAGGGAGTTGTTTACTTTTCTTGACTGATTTTAACTTGCTTTAATAACTGTGATTAATGTGTTGAACTAGAAGTGTGTAAAAATAAATATATATATTATTTTTAATACAAAGCTTTGGTCAGTGTTTCCTTGTACCATAGTGCTGTAGCCCTATTCTGCAAACCCTGAATCCTGCTCCTCTCCCTCTTGAGAAGTCTGACTGCTTAGCCACAGCTACCAACTACATCTTTGTGGTACAGACTGATACCAAAGGGGATGTAATTGCTCATACCTGTAGTCTTAGTCTCCTGTAGTGCTCCCTAAGGGAACTGCACAGGATTCTGCCTAACACTTAATGATGGTGGTCTTTTTCTGTACCCATTTTGTGATTTAATAATAATCTGTAAGTGCTATTTATGTGAAGACAGAAATTTTGCATTAGTGAACAAACAAGATATAGAAGGTTTAATACCAGTTTGAGCCTTTTCAATTTGAGTCTCTTGTAGATGTCACAACCTCAAACCCGCACCATGGCCCCTGCCTCAGTACGGTCCCAAGGCCAGAAAGACCCACATTAGTCAGTTGCGGGTGCCTTGGACGCAATCCTGACGCAGCTGGCACCAGGTTCACTTGGCAAGCATGGTTTCCAATGGACAATGGGTGAACATGGCTGCCCCCACAAGGAACATCGGGTAACTGCAGCGAGCAGGCTAGCTTCAGGGCGGGGTCCGCCTCAAAGGCACCTGGGATACCTGCCGGGTATTTAAACCACGCCCGACCCGAGGCACGTGCTTCGCGTTATTCTGCTTTGCAGCGTGACGTTCACCGGGTCCTGCTCTGTATCCTTACCTGCTCAGCTCCAGCTCTTCCATCAGTAGGAACCTTGAGGACTTTCCCTCCGCTGCATCTTCAGGACGAAAGAGGCAAGAGCTACTTACCATCTCACCTGGAAGGCCTCCGCCATCCCGAATATCAGCTTTCGCGTTCTGTACCAATACATCGTCGCTTCCAGGAGTCCTCCGCGACCTGCAAAGAAACCAGCACAGGTCAGTCAACTTGCACGGACGCTTTCAGCGCCGCATCTAGCGCATCCTTACCTTCTCGAACTCAGTTGTCGGCCTCAGCAACCTCCATCAGCCTCTGCAAGACAAGAGAAGAAGATTACTGGACATTCGTCTATATAGACTCTATTCTAAAAAGAACACTAAAAAAGACTTGCCTGAAAGGTGGAGGCGCAGCCGGTCTGGACTCCAGGCAAATGCCAGTGAAGTAACTCGGCGGTTCAAGCCAACAACAACGCGCCCCTGCCTACTACGGCAGGACGGAGAGTGCGGCATTACAAAAATCAAGGTGAGCAAAGCCCCTAGGGGAAACCACAGGGGAAAAGTGGGAGGAGGGCCGCGGGACAGGAGAAGTCGCTAAACCCCTCCTCCTATCTTCTAGAGCTGATTTCCTGGGAGAACGAAGTCCAGGGAAGGTGCAAAGAGGCCAGAGGTGTCCCAGACCAGTCCAGAGGCGTCCCTGCGGATACAAGGTGAGCCTTACAGTAGACCTGACCTGGCAATTTTATTATGTCATGAGTAAAAAATGTCATTCTGTTCTGTGTGCCATTCTTAAAAATGAAATATAAGATTGATGCCATTTTTTTCTGTTGCTATTTGATACATTTTGGACGATTGCAAATCACCATATTTTCTTATACCAATATAGGCATATTAATACACTAGTTTGTTTTGATTTTTCAGGTTCCACAAGCGGAGAATGATACATTTGTTGTTAATTAAATTATATCGGAGTGTATTTCATTTTGTGATACGGTCTTAGATGTAGTATGACAAAACATGACCAAATCTGCAGGGAAAATAAAAATAGAGTAAAGGCACAAGTCAAGATTGGTGACAGGGTTATGAGGAAAAACATTTGATCCTCACAAAGAAAAGGAGGAAAGTTACTCATACTTTCTTTAATCTTTTGTTGTTGAAAACATTTCTGGTAATCTTGTAGATCTGCGTGATAACTCTGGAAACCATTTACCAAAAAACATTGACCATGTACAAATATTTAAGAAGTTACATGCCCACACAAATCTTAATATGTTCAGTGAAAAAATGGAAGATCCAGTCTGACGCAATTCCTGTAATACTTCCAATGTTGGTCATACCAAATCCTACAGATCCATCTGATTTTAAAGACCAATGTATAGATAAACTGCTTCATCACGAGTTTGGTGGTATTCCGGCAGATTTTCCATCAAGCGCTATTTGCGCTCATGCCATGCTGACTGGTGGAAAGTACGCCAGATCACGAGTTCGAGTTTGTGCACGCACACAGGGACATGGCATTAACGCTAATAGCGCTTGGTGTAAAAATTGGCCAGGATCCCGTTAATCCCTCGCACTCCGTGCTACTGCCGAGCCTCTGCGCAAATAGTGGGTGCGGGAAACTCGTCTCCCCAGGAACGGAAAATAAAGCGGCAGCCATTTTAGAAATCACAATCCGCCGAAAATCACAGCCCCTGCAAGCCAGCCACTCCTGTGAACAATCCAAAATGTCTCAGGAACGCACCAGGGGCAAGTCATCCCTGGACAGGGTTAGAAAGCCAAAGTTCAATGACCAGACACTAGCCATATTGGTGGAGCAGGCAGTGGCCTATCGGGAGGAGCTGTACGGTGCACTGCAGCGTAAAACAACTGGCCAGCATCGAGCGCAGGGAAATCAGCCAGAGGGTGTCTACGGTGGGCTGCGTGCCCCGGGATGGTGAGGACTGCCGAAAGCGCCTGAATTACTTGCAGGTCTGAGGACGTGGCCTACTCTCCTAGCACAGGTGTGCAAGCATGGCAACTGGAGGAGGGCCAGCACAACCACCACCCGAGCTCACCCCATTGGGAGGAGCAGATGACAACACTCATCGATATGGGCACCAATGAGGGAGTCGGTGGAGCGGAGGCTGACACCGGTACCCAGGGGGCTGCAGGTGAGACCCCCTAAAAATGCATGAACCTGTAAGTGCCACGCCTCCAGACCCTGAGTGAATGTATGTGCATGCAATATGCGTGAGGCAGCGCAACCACCCATAACTGACCCCTCGTACAACCGTACCATAGCGTCCCTTAGTCCCCTGAGTACGTACACTGCATCAACGCAAGGCCCAGGGGAAAGAAATGCCACGTGATGTGTGTGTGCATGAAACCTCCCCCACCCCCCAGCAATGTGGGTGCCATGCATCACCAGCAGACATCTGAAGATGTCACGCCAACATGTCCAAGCAGTGTCCCTTCCCAAGAAACGTTGCGCCAATCACAACATGGGGAGTCACCAAAATGCAATGGTGAAGCATGATTGATACCATGTCCAAGCCCACTGTAATGCATGATATGCATGATACAAATCTAAGCTGCCCTCAACTCATACAACACCCTATGTACCCCACAGGCACACAGCGCTCATCACAGGCCGATGATGATGGTGAGGAGGCAGAAACACGACGCCGGACACATCCAACATCACCCCACCGTAGCCCACGGGTGCAGCGTCCACAAGGGGCCAGCGCCTCATACACCACAAGCCATCATGGAAACCCTGGAGGTTGAGGGAGCCACCGGTGGCTCTGAGCCTGATGTGGCACACACATCAACAGCTGGACGTCACAATGCATTGTTGACCTCACCGAGCCTCAGTGACCCACATTAAATAGGCACACCCTAGGGAAGCCCGAAGCCTTGGGCCAGCCCCAGATCCCTCGGCCAAGAATAGCATTTGCATGACCAGCATGCCCGGCGGTATGGTAAGCATATTTTGCATGGCTCCGCCCCAAGATTTCCATGGGTCCCACAGCGCCTGGTCCGAGACGGCCAGACACAGGCTGCAGAGCTCCACCCAGCCAAGCTGCAGCCTCGGCCTGGCACTGGCCCCGTCACCTAGCGGCCGAAAGTCGCCCTCAGCTGCCCAGGAGATGCTCCCCCAAGTGCGTCCCCCTCAGATAAGGCTTGGCCGTTCGGGGCCTTTCAGGGGTGTCAGGGGTGAGGCAGGGCAAGGACAGTGTCCCCCATCTCCTCCTTGTGCTGCTGGCTGGCTGGCTGGCTCCTTTGCCTAGCTTTGCAGCTCCTGTGAAAAGCAAGCAAAAAGGGCAGACTTTTTTTTCCTCCCGTGACACAACAGCACCTTTTCCGAAACACTGGAAAAAAAAAACACATTTAAACAAAAAAAATATTGCAAAGTGCTCTTCTTTCAGGAATTGCTCAGTCTTTCTTTTTCACAGCATTGTTTTCCCCGAGTGGGGAAGTGCACCAGTCCTGGAGGTACTGCAATACCAAGTTGATGCGTGGAGTGGACAGAGCAAGCTCCCATTCCATCTCCTGGTTCCAAAAATCAATTTAATATATGGTCCCCAGATAGAGGACGTATCAGATATTAAACTGATAAGAACAGATTTTTTTTTTTTTTTTTTGTCGGTCTCCTCGTCACCCCTTTTACCATCCCAATCCTCCAATTTTATAAAAATTGAAAAAAAATCACCAATCAAAAAAAATGCTGAATCAAAAAAAACCAATAAAAAACCACTAAACAAACTCAATTTTCAAAAAGGTAACATAAAAAAACAAGATAAATAAACATATATATACATGTGAAACATATCCCGCTCTAGGAAGTCAAAAGTCTCCAATTTGACTGTTGCCACATACATTGGGCTTGCACTTCTCCCAATCTTTTAACATCCAAACAATAATATGTATACAAACCACTCAATGCCAATTTCACACATTCTTGGGGAGAAATATGAACATGTTGCATAACCAATAATATTCTAGATTTACACAAAGCCTCTTTCACCGAAGAACCAATCTGAAACAAAAGTCTGTTATTTAACACCTCTTTCTTCCATTGAAAACCCAATAATACCATATCATAGGTAATATCTCTGACCCCTGTCACCGCAAAAACCAGTGGTTGACATAACTCCCACACATCATTCGCATATTCACATTGCCACAAAAAATGGTAAATGGTCTCTGCCTGTACGCAACCCATTCTCGGACACACCGCCGTCTTTGCCATTTGTCTTTCATGCATAAAATCTCTTAAAGGGAGCACATTCATTAATGCCAGCCAATTAATATCCTTTTGTTCATTTGTAACTTCACTACTAGAAAAAAAATTCCACACTCTCAATAATCTCAACCCCCCCAAATTACCCACTGATTCAGGCAATTTCCGTTGCTGCAACATTTTCAAACATTTCCCCGGATCCATTCTCTCTTCTTGTAAACATTCTAACGGTTGTATTAAAGGCAAAAACCACTTTAAACACTGATAAAAGAACGGCAGTGACCATGCCTTTGACACCAAATTACTTTTTGGGATAATCCGGAATCGCTCCAACACATTTGCCGTTGCATATCTCACAAAGCAAGCCACCAACGACTTTGAATGTTTTACTGTATTTACACAGAATCCTACATAACGCCCAGCCAAAAAAAGTTCTAAATTCGGAACACTTCTACCTCCTAATATCTGAGGTTTGTACATCACCTCCCTTCGTATTTTATCCATCTTGGAACCCCATAAAAATAGAAAAAACAAACGCTGTATTCGTACCACTTGTTGTTTTGCGGGTGGAAAAACTAATGCTAAAAAAAAAATAAGGTGGGCAACAATACAGCCTTCATAAGCATTACCTTCCCCGTAATCGTCAACCTTCTCAATTTCCAATAATTCACTTTGTTCTCCACTATTTTTGTAACTTTCTCCCATTGTTCTACCCCATTCATACATTTATCAAAATCCACCCCTAATACTTTCACCCCCTCTCTTTCTCTCCTAACCGGACAATAATACAAATTATCCCACCCTCCAACAGTAAACAAAGTACACTTTTGATTATTTAATTTAAACCCTGCCGCTTGGCAAAAACGTTCTGTGTGGGATACTGCTTGCACCACCGACTGGGCATCTTTACACAAAATCGTAACATCATCCATGTAGCCTATCGATTTCACTTGCCTACTAGTACCTGGAACTGGAGCCCCTATTATACCCAAATGTCCTCGTATACTCATGTGTAAGGGCTCAATTACACACACATAAATCAGAGCCGACAGTGGACACCCCTGCCGTACTCCTGATAAAATCGGTATCCTTCCAGACAAAACTCCCTTCAGTCGAACTTGACTAACTGCCCCTTTATACAAAACAGAAACATAACGTAGAAAACGATTCGGGCATCCCATTCTACCTAACACCTTCAACATAAAATCATGCGAAACCCTATCATAGGCCTTTTCAAAATCTAAATTCAAAACACCCAAAGATGTCCCCCTTTCTTTCACTGCATATATCGAATCCCGAATAATCAATAAACTCTCATGCATACGTCTACCAGGAACGGCACATGTCTGATCGACATGTACCAAATCCTTAATCACTCTTCTCAATCGGTTTGCAACCACTTTAGCTAGAATTTTATAATCTACATTTAACAACGTAATAGGCCTCCAATTTATAACATCTCTTCTATCTCCCTTCTTATATATCAAAGTTATTATACCTTTTTGCATACTGGGACACAAATTACCCTTATCAAAACACTCATCTACCACACCCACTAATACCGGGCCCAATACATCCCAAAATTTCACGTACCATTCAACTGGTAATCCATCACTCCCCGGGGACTTTCCCCTTGCCGCCGACATCACCGCTACTCTTACTTCCTCTAGCAAAAAGGGTTCTACCATTCCTTCCTTTTGTTCTGTCACTAACACATCTCGAATAAGTGCACAAAAACTTTCTTCCTGTTCCACATCCACAAGCTTCTTCGAATATAATTCCAAAAAAAACTCCTGAGTAATACGCAAACTATCATTCAAACCATCTCCCCCTACCCCCTGTGTATTACTAAAAAACGCTGTATTCTCTCTATGAGAATACAACGATCTAAAAAAAAACCTAGTACATTTCTCATCTTCCTCTATATGTTTCACTCTTGAATTAAAAATAATCGTCCTCCCTTGTTCCTGCATCCACTTCTGAATCTCCAATTTTATTATTTCTAAATCTTCTCGTACCTCCACACCCATATCTTGCAATTTATACAACGTCTGCTGTGAACCCACCAGCATTCTGTAGGCAAGATTTTTTTTCCTAACTGTTTCCTGCCCATTTTTAATAAAAAACTTCCTCGTGTTACATTTCACCATTTCCCACCAATCTAATAAAGACGGGTACTCCTTACACTGTAGCACCCATCGTTTCAACAACCCCCTAAAACGAGAACACGTGTCCTCATCTTCTAACAATTTCACATTTAACTTCCACATACCCCTCCCTCTTGGTTTATATGATACCAACCGAACCGTACAAAGTACCAACTGATGGTCAGAAAAAATAGTATGAATAACATCAGTATCGTATATCTCAAACATTTTTGAAACAAAAATAAAGTCAATCCTAGACGATACTAAACCATCATTCCCTCTATATGTAAACCGTGTTCCTGGATTTTCACCTACTGCATGATTATCTACTAAATGCAAATCATCCACCACTTCTTTCAATAATTTGGACGACGTATCCTTAATTTCAACACTCACCGACCTTCCACTTCTCCTTCTATCAGCTGGATGTAATACACAATTAAAATCACCTGCCAATATCAAAGGAACATTACCCACACAAAACGCCCGAAGGTCTCTGAACAAAACACACCTCTCCTTCACTTTTGCATTAGCATATACACTTAACAACTTGTGTTCAACATGCTGCCATTCAAAAGATACCTGTAATATACGCCCTGGAATCAATTCAACCTGTTTAACATTTGTCATCAAATGCGAATTAAACAAAATCTCAGTGCCTGCATTTCTATCATCGTTTGCTCCAGACCAAACAGACATACCGTTGGTCCAATCTGCACACCACTTCTGATTAGTCCCATCCCAATCCATCACACATTCCTGTAAACAAAAAATTTCGCATGATACAGACGCTAAAAACGCAAACAATGCCACCCTTTGTAATCTATTATTGATTCCTCGTACATTCAATGTCGCCACCCTCAACGTGGTATCATACAGGGGCTCCATCAATCAATATTACATAGATCACACTTTCTCAATCTCATCTTCGTGCGGACCGACTACGGTCCGTTTTCTTACTCTCTACTTTACGCACGTTTCCTCTAACAGGTTCCTTATTTTCACCATCTGTCTCTTCTCCACCATCTGTTAACTGAACACCATGAGCCTCCACTGGGTCCACAGAAAGTTCACTCAGAAGTCCATATCTATTCACCAACTCCAACCCCTGACAAACCGAGGATTCTTGAAATTCTCTCCTCTCTTCCTTGTCTTTTACACATCGAATTACTCCACTCTGCATTACCTGTGTCCAGCCAGTTTCCGCCGGACCCGTACACTTATTCATCTGGTCGATAGTAGCTCTCTCTATCCGACTGACTTCTAATTTTCAATGTCCCTATTTCACCATTGTCTTCCAATTCGACCTCCTTACCCAAATCCCCAACTTCTTCTATTCCACTCTGGACCACATCCATTGGAAAAACGTTCCTCTCTCCTTGAAAAAACCTCCCCCATTTCTGCTTAAATTCCAAGATCAAATCATCAGCAGCTCCCACATCTTCTCTCTTCACAATCTTGCATGAAGCCACTGACCACCTTCTCAAATTCCTGATCTGAACTAAGATTACTTCCTAGAACACCTCTTGGCATACTGTATAAACGTTCTCTCACATCCTCTAATATGTCCTTCTCCTTAACTTCAATGTCCACATCATCCATATATCCTCAATCCGACTTCTTCCGTTACCACTTTAGTGGCTTGAGCATACGTTTTTGGAGTGTCAGGACAATTATCCACCACATGCCCCAGCAAGCCACAACCATCACATCTTGGTGTACCATCACAATTTGTCGTTTTATGGTCCATGCTCCCACAAGTCCTACATTTATCCCTTGGACACTCCTGTTTGGTGTGTCCAAAACATCTACAAAACCTACAAAAAATAGGCTGATTCGGATAGAACAAATAACCACTATTCTCACGAATTTTGAAAACACTCGGTGGGTGGTATACTCCCCCCACTCGTTCTGAATCCTTTTTCAACACCACCATAAACTTCCGATTCCCATTGAACACGCCAAATCTGTTTGTCATCTCATTTCCGCCTCTAATTTCTTCACAATAATTTGAAAGCCAATGTTTAATAACATCGGCTGAAACGAAAGGGTTATACATGTGTACCGTTAACGGTATCCTCTGACGAAGAAAACACAATTCGACCACAACTCCTTCCAAAACTTTGTTTGTTTTCTTTTCCTTTTTATACACTTCATATGCTTCCAATGACGACAGTTCATCCTTAAAGGTGATATCATACGTGAATACATGGCGATGCTCTTGCATACAAAATAACTTTCCTTTATCAACCGATAATGCTTCAAAAAGTACCTTTTTGACGACATAGTCATAATCCTTTTCCATCTCAAATCCAGGCTGAACCGTTATCCGGATCGAATACCGTAATTCCGTAGCTGGTGGTATACTTCTTGAATTTTCCGCCATACTGGAGAACACCACCGTGCTCCTTTCCTCGAATCGAACTCCCGTACCTTCGCAAAGCCCCCCCCTCCCCTCCTTTGGGAGAGAGGGCGACCGCCTCCTTCACTCGAAGCAAAAACCTCTCCGACAGCAGGGTGACGAAAGCCCTCAGTCCTCCTGAAAAAGATCAGTAGCCCCCCCCAGACCCGAAGCCCGGGGGGGTCAGCTGCAAAGAGAAGCCTTCCTGTGCCGGACAAGCCAGTCAAACAGGAGACCCTCCGCACTTGATCTTAGCCAAAAGGCCGAGAAGCGATGCCCACAAAAGCTTTGCCTGAAAGACTGCTGCTCGGCAGCTCCCCTGCTGACTCGGAGCAACGCTCTGCGGCAGAGCCCCAGATTCCTCGGCCAAGAATAGCATTTGCATGACCAGCATGCCCGGCGGTATGGTAAGCATATTTTGCATGGCTCCGCCCCAAGATTTCCATGGGTCCCACAGCGCCTGGTGCGAGACGGCCAGACACAGGCTGCAGAGCTCCACCCAGCCAAGCTGCAGCCCGGCCTGGCACTGGCCCCGTCACCTAGCGGCCGAAAGTCACCCTCAGCTGCCCAGGAGATGCTCCCCCAAGTGCGTCCCCCTCAGATAAGGCTTGGCCGTTCGGGGCCGTTCGGGGCCTTTCAGGGGTGAGGCAGGGCAAGGACAGTGTCCCCCATCTCCTCCTTGTGCTGCTGGCTGGCTGGCTGGCTCCTTTGCCTTGCTTTGCAGCTCCTGTGAAAAGCAAGCAAAAAGGGCAGACTTTTTTTTCCTCCCGTGACACAACAGCACCTTTTCCGAAACACTGGAAAAAAAAAACACATTTAAACAAAAAAATATTGCAAAGTGCTCAGTCTTTCTTTTTCACAGCATTGTTTTCCCCAAGTGGGGAAGTGCACCAGTCCTGGAGGTACTGCAATACCAAGTTGATGCGTGGAGTGGACAGAGCAATTCCCATTCCATCTCCCGGTTCCAAAAATCAATTTAATATATGGTCCCCAGATAGAGGACGTATCAGATATTAAACTGATAAGAACAGATACTACACTTGATCTTAGCCAAAAGGCCGAGAAGCGATGCCCACAAAAGCTTTGCCTGAAAGACTGCTGCTCGGCAGCTCCCCTGCTGACTCGGAGCAACGCTCTGCGGCAGAGCCCCAGATTCCTCGGCCAAGAATAGCATTTGCATGACCAGCATGCCCGGCGGTATGGTAAGCATATTTTGCATGGCTCCGCCCCAAGATTTCCACGTATTCCATGTATTGATTTCAAATATAGGTCATTACAACAGCTTTGACTCAGATCTTGCATGTCTTCAAACAGGGAAGGGGCTGGAAAGTCAGGTAAAATTGTCAAATTCAAATCCCTTAGCAATCGAATTAAATATGTAACTGGTTCACAGTTTTACAGTTGTAACATTGTTGAGTATTGCAGGTGATCAGTGCACACTTGTAGCACAAGTGCAAAGACGTAATAAAGATTCAATTGATGAAGTATTCTACATCGACAGCTACGCCATGACCCAGATTTGGAATGGAAAACCACCATTAATGAAAAAGGTTAGAGGTTTTACATAATGTTATTAATTCTTGACTGTGTAAGAAACTCATGGTGGCAACAGTAAAAACAGACACAAGTAATCACAGTTCGAGGGTGTTTATTAAACTGTATGCAGGTTGGAAAAACACCTAATCTAAACCTAAATCTAAAATGGGAGCAAGCGCCGATCATCAAATGAAAAATATGGCAGTCCTAAAAAGGGCCTATACCAAGAAACCTATTGTCAAACCTTACAACTAATACAAAAAGGGTGTGGGATAGTTCTCAAGAAAAGAAAAGTGTTCACAAATCATATGTCCGGATGTGGTAGCTTGGGTCTCCCTTTCCCACGTTTTGAGCACAGGGTAAGGTGGGAACTTCCCCATCACGAGACGACAGTTCAGCTTCAGCTATCAGGTTCTTTGATGGCCAAGTCTCCTTTACCAAAAGTCTCTTGCCTGCGAGGGCCTGATGTTTACACCAAACAAAAACAAAGTCCTTTTCACGTATACTCTGGGTGAGGGATTCACCCCTGGGTCCCCCTCTTCTGGCGCTGACACTTCACTTTCTCTCAATGGCCTTTGGGTGATAGCTTCACCCCTGGAACTCCCTTGTTCGGTCTTGGACCCTTCAAAACAGTTCCTATCAATATCGGGGCCTTCATTGGTTTTGCCTCCTGGTTCAGAGGGACTGATAGGTTCGTAAGCATCAAAACAAGAAGGTCTGTAAACAAGATTTATTCTCTGTATTCGGGTGATAGTTCTCCACCCGGGGTCCCCTTCTTGTGGGTGTGGTACCTTCTCCAATCTCCGTCTCCCTCCACCTGGTTCCCTATGGCTTCTTATGGTGATTGTCTCTCACCCTTGGGACCACTCTTCTGGGCGTAGACACCTTCTCAAATCTTCATCCTCCCTCTACTGGGTTCACTATGGCTTCTCAATTTTGGGTGGTGGCTTCACCCCTGGATCTCCCTCCTTCTGGCTCGGATCCCTCTCGACTGTTAGCCTCCCTCCTCCGGATTCACTAGGGCGTTTCCTTCTTTGATAGATCGTAATGTCTTTTTAACCGGTTCCAGTGGACTTCCCTCGGCCGGGTTCACCTTTGTCAAAACACTGTTTCTTGGGTCTTTTGACTTTGCCCCTTCTTTATCTGCCTCCCTCGGTCGGGTTCACTCTTGGCAAGTTGGATCGTCCGCATCCAACTTGCCAACTTCACATTAACTTAGCATCCAATGATTGCAGGATTTACTTCCCTTACCTTCTACACAGTTCTCAGGTCAAAGGCTTCCGACTGTACCAGGATTTTGCTTGACCTCCTGTATGACCACTTTAACCTAACTTGACGGCTCTCCTAAGGCCTTCTGGTATCTGTAGTTTCATTCAAATGGGGATTGACCAGACTATCGAATTAGCAACCACATGGTGCCGGATCCCTCTGCAGCTGGCCTCCCCTTCAACACTTTTACAGTTCTTTGAACTTAGTTCAACTTGCCACTTTGCGACTTTCATTCACCACAGCCCGGCTTTTATTAGTACTCCCCTCGACTCACTGGTTGTGATGAACCGCTTGGCTTTCCTCGTAACTGGAGTCAAGGTTGGTACCACGGTAGCAGGAGTTTCCCTCGCTCCCCTTATCAGCGTTGACATGCTCATGTACCGTCGACATCTGTTGCAGCACACTTGGGCTATTGTCCTCGGTCTTATGATTCCCTCTGTGGAGGTTACGCGTGTCTTTGCGAAAGGGGCAAGGTCGTGTCTCTCCTAGTCAGCCTCTCTATATTTGCTGCCTTTCTCCTCTTGAACTGCTGGGCCTGGATGGCTGTCTTGTTGTGCGGTCTACCTTGCTCTTACTGTCTTCTCTTGTTCCACCTTTTATCCCTGTGGGGTAAAGGTGTGGCTGTCGGGTGTGTGTCATTTAAGTCAATTGCCTGACTTTGCCTGATCCTTGTGTTGGGACATGTCAGAAAAACAGTTTTATTACAAGTCCAAAGTGTGTGTGTAGGAAAAAGAGGGGGGTAGAGGTTCCCGATCTCTTAAAGAGTCTGAAGGGAAAGAGGTGTTACATGGAATTATAACTCTAATATTAGGGATTGTGGTGAGATCGGAAGGGTAGGTCTTGTAGGGTTTGTGAAATGAGCAGGAGGATTTGTGGGAATTGTAGTTATTGACATCTGATTGGGAGTTCGGAAAATGATGACCAGAGAGACGGGATTGATAGGGTTTGTGAGACAAACGGGAATAACTGGGATCGTGAAATGAACTGAGGGAATTGTGGGGACCGTAGTGTTTTGTCAGGGTAAACTGGGTGTTCGGGACAGAATAACCAGAGGGATGTGGAAAATAATGTCCAAGGTTGTTTGGGTGGGACGTCGGAAAAAAGGGATTCTGAGGTAGATAATCCTTGAGTGCAAGTGGGTTTGAGATTTTAGGGGATTGGTTATATACAGAAGGTCGGTGAATTTAGGTAAGAGAGGGTCAATGGGAAGAAGGATGGTAGATGTGGCAGAGCCCACAAAGGTCTCGGGCTCTCACACGCCTCTTCCTCTGTAATATACTGTGTCTCCCTTGGGCATTCTCCTGAGCATAACCCCGGGTTCCCCTACCAAGGTGATCTTTCCTTGCTCGCCTGCCTTCAGGAATGGGAAAAGTGAGTGCCATCGCTTTCTTGGCTACCTGAATAAGGAATTCTCAAGGTCTGTTGGGTCCGTCTATTCATAGACGGAGATCAAAGTCACCAAGTTGGTAGTTTGACAAATCTTGAGACATAAATCCAGTGGTCTTTGAGACTTACATCCTGGATACAAGAGGCGCCCTGGTGCAATAACAATCAGTTTATTCCAGATAAAAGAAATTCCCAAAATAGCAGAAAGATGATTGTGACGGTTACCGGCCTAGTCAGACTGCAGCACCTGTTTGGCTGTGGCCAAGTACTGAACGCCTGGATAGGATTTCATCAGTCTGCAGCAACTTCATTGCCATAATTAATTCTACTGAACAGTCCAGTTGTGGCAATTTGATCACCACAACATAATAAAAGTATAATTAAGCAAGAATGAAAGATTCATACATAGATAAACCTTTGAAATACTGTGCATCCCCATTGAAAGGGAACAACTAATACAATATCTATTAGGGTGAAGATGCTGCTCGGATAAATTCCCTGCGGGGGAAGTGGTATTTGATGAGACTACGGTAACAAACAACCTTATTAAAGAAAAGGGGTTGGAAAAGGGCGTTTCTGTCCCTAACCTAAAGAGAGGCCCATTCCTAGGAAACTAAAACTAAAGATCAGTCACTGTATCGTCGTCAAAATTATGCAAACTGTCATTATGGCCGAAACGTATCTGACCCTCAAACTAAAATAAAGAATCAAATGTGTAAGGTAATTGTCTGTTTTGATTTAGGAAAAAGTGTGTGACAATCAAATATGAAAATTCAACAAACAATCCTTGAATCTGGAAGGGGGTTCCCGTCTCCTGTATTGTTTCAGGTAGAATAGCAAAAGTGTCCTTTTCAACCAATGATTCCTTTAGAGCAGCAGAAATTGCTCTTTCACACAACACTTTCTTCAGGATGGCAAAATGTCTTTTGGGAAAATATCAAACGTGTCTCTCTTCCACGATAGCTTTTAAAGGATGACCAAAGTGTCTCTTCCAGATAATAACTTCTTATGGTAATCTCTTGGTATACTCTCCCAGTCTTACTCCTCTCTGGTAAGTTATGCTTTAAAGCAGTTGCTTGGATGCGCTTTCCTTTCTCAGTGCGCACTGTTTTCCAGCATCTGCTCTGCCTCCGGTTCTGCTTTCCATTTTGCCCACCCTACATCTCTCTCCTTCACCCCGAATTGCAGGTGTTCACGCTGTTTAAAAGTCCCGCGCAACTGATTTTCATCATAATAGCTAGTCTGTACGTTTAGCTTGGGGTTTCCTTTAATCCACATTGACTCCTCCTTCCTCGTCTCAGTGCTTAAAGCTTTATGGGAATTGGAGTCCATAGGAATTTTTGCTCTTTTAAAGTTGCATTGTTTTTGGTTTTTGTTCAAATCAAAAAAATCAGAGATAGAAGATGTTAAGTGAGCAGTATATGTACTGGCATTGCTCAGATTGACATTATGCCATCAGCACTTTAAATGTTGGTGTTTTCTTCAGAAAGGGGTGTGTACTGTGTGTAAGGAAGCCATGGTATCAAAGTAAGATCGACACAAGTGATAACAGTTAAGGGTGTTGATTGAACTTTATCAGGGCTGTGAAAAACTCCTATCTAAACCTAAATCTAATATAGGAGCAAGCTACGACCATCAAACAATAATAATACAGTCCTAGTGGAGTCTAGTTCAATAAAAAGAGCCTATACTAAAAAGATAACGATTGCCAATCCTTACCGCTAAGCTATAAAATAGTGTGGGATAATGTTCACATAAAAATAAAGAAGTGATCACAAAATGAAAGTCAGGATGTTTAGGCTGTTGGCCTCCCTTCCCCATGTTTTAGCACGGGACAAGGCGGGTCACTCAAGCACAGTCCACTCCTGGGCTTCTATGGTACGATGTCACAGTTTCTTTCACCAACATCAGGGACTTCTGTGCCCAAGTGTCTTATGTGCAAAGTCTCTTGTCTCAGAGGACCTGATGTGCCATAAACAACAAATAAAAGTTCCCTTTTCAGTATTCATGTTGGGCGATTTACTGTTCACCCTGGATTCCATCAGCTGGGCTCCGATCCCACTTGCGTCGCTAGCCTCCCTCAGTTTGGTTCAGACCAACTTCAATTTGTAGGCATCCCTCAGTCGAGTTCACATTTGCCACAACAATCTTGTCGGGTATTTCCAAGACACTGAAGAAAATACATCACATTTAAACAACAAACATATAGAAAAGTGCTCTTCTTTCAAGAATTGCTCAGTCTTTTTTTTTTTATTTATTTATTTATTTTTTTACAGCATGGTTTTACCAGAGTGGGGAAGTGCACGAGTCCTGGAGGTACTACAATACCAGTTTGATGTGCGCAGCGGACAGAGCAAGCTCCCATTCCATCTCCCTGTTCCAAAAATCAATTTACTATATGGTCCCCAGATAGAGGACGTATCAGATATGAAACTGATAAGAACAGATTTTTTTTTTTATATATATTTTTTTTTACGGTCTCCACATCACCCCTTTAACCGTCACAATCCTCCAATTGCAAAAGAAGCCAATTAAAAAACACAATCAAAAAACCCAATCAAAAATGGAAAAACTCCACTAATCTAAAATAATTTTGAATAAAAAACTTTAGAAAATCAAAAAATAAAGATATATTAAAAAAAAAGACTGAGTTTAAAAACTCACCCTACCCCAGCTCTTAAGATGTTAAAATTCTCCAATTGCTCTGCTGCCACAACTGCTGAGCTTGCTTTTCACCCAGGGCTTTGATGTCTAGGCAAAAGTATGTGTACAAAAAACATAATGCCAACCTGGCACACTCTTGCGGAGGAATACATTTGTGTTGCAAAACCAGTAGTGCTCTGGATTTCCATAAGGCCTCCTTTACGGACGAGGAAATCTGTCAAGCCGATTATTCAATGGTTCATAGTGTCCCGCACTCCTGTCACAGCAAAAATCAAAGGTTGAAATAAATCCCACACTTGTATCGCATAATCACACTGCCACATGGAATGGTAGATTGTTTCCTTCTGTGGGCAACCTTCCCTCGGGCACAGTGCCGACCTGGCCATTTGCCTCCAGAACATAAAATCTTTCAGAGGGAGTGCGTCCACCAACATCAACCAATTTGTCTTTTTGCACATTAGTAACATCAGCAGACGAAAAAGTCTCCCACACCCTCAGCAACCTTGGACCCCCCCAGGTTACCCACTGGCTCGGGCAAATCTTTCAGGTGGAGTGTCCTCAAGATCTCCCTGGGGACCACCCATTCTGCGTGCAACTACTCTGGAGGGTTCACTCTTGGCAAAAATGTCTTGAAACATTGATAAAAGGCCGGTAATATCAATGCCTTTGGCAACAAATTACTACGTGGCATAATTTGAAACCTTTCCAGCATATTCGCCGTAGCGTACCTCACCAATGGGGCTGACAATGACGCCGAATGCTTCACAGTATTCACGCAAAAACCAATATAATGCCCTGTTAAAGAGACTTCCAAGTTCGGGACCCCTCTACCCCCAGCTGTCTTAAGTTTATATATTACACTCCTATGCACTCGATCCACCTTCGAGCGCCATAAAAAGAAAAAGAAAAGCTGTTGCAACCGCAAAGTTTGTTGTACTGTGGGGAGAAAAAATAGAGCCAAAAAAAGTAAAATGGGTGGGAGTACTGCTTTCATCAGCAGAATCTTGCCTTCAATTGACAAAACCCTTAGTGCCCAAAAACCTACTTTTTTTCCCCACTCTTTTCGTTACATTCTCCCATTGCTCTGCCCCATCCATTCGGTCATTAAAAACCACCCCTGACACTTTCACCCCACGTTCAGCTCTGCGAACGGGACAAGGAAGTAAATGATCCCATGTACCCACTGTCAGCAATTTGCGCTTGTGAGTGTTCAGCTTGAAACCCGCTGCCTGACAAAACAGCTCAGTTTGTGTCAACACCTGATTTACGGATTGAGCGTCTCTGCACAAGGTAGTAACATCGTCCATATAACCAATAGTTTTTGCCTGAATTGTGGTCCCCGGGATTGGAGCTCCCACAATCCCTGGATGGTCTTGGATTCTTATGTGCAGGGGTTCAATGGCACTAACATATATCAATGCTGACAACGGACACCCTTGTCTCACACCCCAAAATCGGTACTCTTCCCGTCAAAGCTCCATTAATCCGAATTTGGCTAAAAACCCCTGTGTACAGGGTGGAAATGAAACTTAAAAAATGAACTGGGCACCCCATTTTTTCCAATACATTCAACATAAATTTGTGGGAAACCTGATCATATGCTTTCTCAAAATCTAAGCTTGGGACTCCCAAAGGTGTCCCTCGGTCGATGGCTGCTTGCACTGAGTCCCGGACAATTAACCAACTTTCATGTATACGCCTCCCTGGTACTGCGCAAGTCTGGTCAGCATGCACCAGACCTTTGATTACAGACCTCAGGCGGTTTGCAATCACCTTTGCTAAAATAAATTAAACTGTATTCAGCAAAGTGATTGGTCGCTAATTCCTTATATCTGATACGTCACCTTTTTTGTATAGCAGGGTTATAATCCCTTTTTGCATGCTGGAAGTTTTGCCAGTCTAGAAACTCACATCCACAACTTCCAACAACGCCGGACCAAAAATATCCCAAAAAGTGACATACCACTCACTCGGGAGACCATCGCTTCCCGGGGTCTTCCCCTGTGCAGCAGCCATCACCGCTACCTGTACTTCCTCCAACGAAAAGAGTTCCACATTTTTGTTTTTTTGCGATGCCTCCAAATTATCTCGTATAGAGGCTTTAAACAATTATCCCTGCTCCTCATCCAACACCTTTGGGGAATATAGTTCAGAATAATAATCCTGTGCAACAGCTAACATCCCCTTTGTTGTGTCCTGTACCACTCCCTGTGTGTTAATAAACTCTGTTGGCGTCACCTTCTGAAAATGCGACGCCTTAAAGAAAAACCTTGAGCATTTCTCAACATCTTCAAAGTTCTTAACTCTCGAGTTAAAAATAAGTCTTTCCTTTCTCATGCATCCACCTCTGTATATCTCTTTTCACCGTATCCAATTCTTCTTGCACTTCCACTCCCATATCTTGCAACTAGTGCAAAGTTTGTTGTGAACCTACCAACATTCTGTATATCGAGTTGCGTTTCCTAGCAGCCTCTTGACTACAAACTATAAAAAAACCTTTTGGTCTTCTTTTTAACCTCTTCCCACCAATCTGGGATAGATGGGTAAGACTCATGTTGTGACACCCACTCTTGTAGCAGCAGTCGGAAGTGTGTTGAAATTACTAAATGGTGGTCTGAAAAAAGGGTAGGTATCACTTCTGGAACACTCGTCACAAAGGATTTTGACACAAAATAAAATCAATTTGTGATTGTACCAACCCATTATTTTCTCGATACGTGAACACAGTCCCAGGAATATTAGGAACTGCGTGGGTGTCTACAAGGTGTAGATCTTCTATAAATTCTTTCAGTATTTTGGACGAGTTGTCCTTGTTCCCAGTGCTTACCGGTCTACCTCCCTGCACTCTATCTGCAGGATGTAAGATACAATTGAAGTCCCCCATGACAATCAATGGAGTACCGCCTGCACAAAAGGTCTGTAATGACTGAAACAATTAAATCCTTTCTTGCTTATTTGCATTAGCATATACACTAGGCAGTTTGTGTTGTGTATTTTGCCACTCAAAGGACACTTGGAGCATTCGACCGGGTATCAACTCTACATATCTCACATCCATCATCAAATGCGAGTTAAATAAAATAGCGGTACCTGCATTCTTATTCTCATTGGAGCCCGACCATAAAGAGGGACCACTTGTCCAGTCTGAACTCCACTTTCCATTGGTCACATCCCACGACATAGCACCCTCTTGTAAGCAAAAGATTTCACACGGGATGGTCGCTAAAAACGCAAACAAAGCCAGACGCTTTGTACCATTGTTAATCCCTCTTACATTGAGAGTCGCTACACTCAAGGTAGTGGTTTTACAAGGCTCCATCACTAGTTTTGTTTTGATGATGACTTTGCCTCTCTGAGGCCAGACCGACTCGGGTCTGTTTTTTGTTTTCTTTTCGAACGCCTAGCTCACCTTTTGAAAAGGCCGAACCTCCTCTTCCTCACTCTCCGGTTCCGACGAGGAATCGGTCAGAGGTCTATTTTTTATAATTTGTGAAACCACCGGGTCCAAAGATTCACTTTGTAGGATATCGTAGATGTTTGAAGTCTCTATTTCCTGAGTGTCAAGGTGTACACATGATTCAGCCAAATTTGAGCTAACAGTTTTACTTTTTGCTTTCCTGGAACTTACCACGGTACTCCAGGCCACCTCAGCTTGTCCCATACATTTATTGGTATGGGCTACAGTAACTCTATCTCTCTCTGATTGATCTTTGACCCTTGGTGGTAAAGGGAAGAGGTGGAACTGTAATCTGCAGAGGAGTTGAGACATCCACTATGGGAATCGATGCACCCTTTCTCTTCTCCAACTCCATATCCTCTTTTGCATCTCTGTTATCAGTTGGCTGTCTAGGTGGAACCTCATCATCCCCAGACCTTCCAGACTCCTCATCCATTCCAGATTCCTCCTCCATACCACCAGGGACTGTATCCTCTCGTGGCACAACGCCTGAAACTGGAATACTGTCTGGAGAATGCCGAAACTTACTGTATTCCAATGCTAACTCTGCTGGAGTACCAAGAACATCTCTTGATTCGCAAAGCTGTATAAAACGCGTGGCCAAACTTGCATTTTTCTCAGATTTATTTATTTATTTTTATTTATTTATTTGGATTTATATAGCGCACATCTGCCCTGGGGCATCGTGGCGCTGAACGTAGTCTTGCTTGTTACAGGCATACATAGTGTATATATAGATACATGTAGATGATATAAGCAGTTTTAATACAGTAGTGATTGTTTACATACAGTTGTGGTAGAGCAGTTGGATAAGTGGGGCGGGGGAGGAGGGGTTAGTTAAACAGCGTCGTTTTAAGTAATCTGCGGAAGGCATGGTATGAGTTTTCGTTCCTTAGAGCGGTGGGGAGTGCGTTCCAGTTTTTGGGTGCTAAGTGTTGAAAGCTGGACCCTCCGGCTTTGCTTCTTTTGAAGGTGGGTACATAGGTCTGGTTGGTCATGTGAGACCTGGTGGGTCTAGTGGATGTATTGAGGGTGATTCTTTCAGAGAGATAGGGCGGGGCCTTGGCGGAGAGGCATCTGTGTCTGATGGCCATGGTTTTGAATAGTATGCGTTCTTTTACTGGAAGCCAGTGGGCTTCTTTTCTGGCTTGGGAGATGTGCTCCCTTTTAGGGATGCTTAGGGCTGCACTTAGCGCGTTGTTTTGTGTGACTTGCATTTTGTTTAGGTTTTTTGCCGACGTGCCCAAGAAGAGGGCATTGCAGTAGTCCAGTTTGGTGCCTACTGTGGCTCTGGCTACGGCCAAGCAGTTTTTTGTGGATAGGAAGGGTTTAACGGCGTTAATTATCTTGGTGGTAAGTGCAGCAGAGGAAGCTATGGCATTTACTTGTCGTGTCATAGAGAGAGTGGAGTCAAGGTATACTCCTAGCGTTTTTACTGCAGTGGAGACTGTGATGTTGGAGTTGTCTATGTTAAAGGATTTGTACCGCAGTGGGAGTTTGTTTAGTGTTTCTTTGGTGCCAACTAGTAGGATCTCTGTTTTGTCTCCGTTCAGGCAGAGGCCGTTGGCTGCCATCCAGGTTTGAATGGCTGTATAGATTTTGGTTAATGTTACTGCGTCTTGTTCATAAACCCCAGTAAGTGGGAGCAGGACCTGAGTGTCGTCAGCATAGTTGGTGTAGGCTATGTGACGACGGTCAGATGAAAACTGTACCCCCTTCTCAGGACCTTTTGGCCATCTCTTCATCATTTCTCTTACTATGTCCAAGACTACTTCTTTTTTCAGATCAGGTGATACATCTACTATCTTTTCAACTGTATCTTCATCAATTTTATCTTCTTTTTGTCTCAATTTCTCCAATGTATTGATAAGGTGTGTGGCTCTTTCACGATACTCATGGTAGATATAACCTCCACCGCCAGCTTGGGCATACGTCCGGGGAGTAGTAGGACAGTTTTCAGAAATATGTCCTTCCAAGTCACAATAGTTACATCTCAGTGGCTTGTCACACAACGCAACCTTATGACCTGTGCTCCCGCAATTCCGGCACTTATCCTTCGGACAATTCTGTTTTGTATGCCCAAATTTTCTGCAAAACCTGCAAAAAAACTGGTCTATTGGGGTAGTACAGATACACATTTTGATCTTCAATCTTGAAAACCCCAGAGGGATGACACAAACCTCCTATGCCCTCTGCATTCTTTTAAAGCGCCACCACAAATCGATTTCCATTTGAAATATCCAAACTTGTTTTTCTGCTCATGGCCACCTCTCACTTCATCACAATAAATTGAGAGCCAGTTGCTGATCTTTTCGGCTGACACAAACGGATTACAAACGGATTATACATATGAACCGTTAACGGTACCGTCTGACGGACATAACAAAGTTCAACCAGAATGCCCTCCAAAATATTATTTTTCTTTCTTTCCGCTCTATAGACTTTGTATGCGCTAAGAGATGAGGTCTCATCTGAAAAGGTGAAATCATAGGTGTAGGCGTACCTATGTTCCTGCATACAATAAATCTTACTTTTCTCCGCTTGAAGGGCATCAAAAAGTACCTTCTTGACCACGTAGTCATCCTTTTCCTCACAAACTTCCTGCTGGACAGTAATCCGGATAGAATTCCGCAGTTGTGTCGCTGGCGGTATGGCCCGAGGTGGTGCAGCCATAATGGTGGAACGGTCCGAAGCGCACTCCTCCAAATCTTCAAAATGAGAGTCCGTGGTGATGCTAGCCACCCCCCTCTCCTCCTCAGGGAGAGAGGGTGACTGCTTCCTCCTCTTCACGGAACGAGGTCCCAAAACCGAGTAACGAAAGCTTCCAGGACTTTCAAAGCAGGATCAGTAGCCCACCCCCAGACCCGTAGGCCGGGGGGGGGGGGAGATCAGCTGCAAAGAGTCTCCTTTGACCGGACAGACCAGACAACAAAGTGAGTGTCTCTGCGCTTGATCTTTGCCAAGAGGCGGAGAAGCGATGCCAACAAAGGCTTTGCCTGAAAGACTGCTCGGGCCCCTTCGGGGCCTTTCAGGGGTGAGGCAGGGCAAGGACAGTGTCCCCCATCTCCTCCTTGTGCTGCTGGCTGGCTGGCTGACTGGCTGACTGGCTGGCTGGCTCCTTTGCCTTGCTTTGCAGCTCCTGTGAAAAGCAAGCAAAAAGGGCAGACTTTTTTTTCCTCCCGTGACACAACAGCACCTTTTCCGAAAATCTGGAGAAAAAAAAACACATTTAAACAAAAAAATATTGCAAAGTGCTCTTCTTTCAATAATTGCTCAGTCTTTCTTTTTCACAGCATTGTTTTCCCCAAGTGGGGAAGTGCACCAGTCCTGGAGGTACTGCAATACCAAGTTGATGCGTGGAGTGGACAGAGCAAGCTCCCATTCCATCGCCCGGTTCCAAAAATCAATTTAATATATGGTCCCCAGATAGAGGACGTATCAGATATTAAACTGATAAGAACAGATTTTTTTTTTTTTTTTTTTACGGTCTCCACTACACCCCTTCAACCGTCCCAAACCTCCAATTTACAAAAAATGCCAATCAAAAAAGTCCAAATCAATAAAAACCAAAAAATTTCTAAACTTTCTCAGCAGACTATCTTTTTTTTCTTTTTTTCAAATAAACACACTTTCAAACTCTGTATATTATACAAACTCCAATGCACATATATATATAAATACATTTGTCATACATAAACACCGTAATATAAAACAATAACACTGAAAAAACTCCCCTTCCCTCCCTTTTAAGTTGTTAAAGTCCAATTTCTCTGCTGCCACATGTGCTGAGATTGTACATCTCCCAATTTCTTAACATCCCGACAATAATATATATGCAAACAACTTAAAGCCCACTTAACACATTCTTGTGGAGAAACATAAATATGTTGTAAAACAAATAACACTCTTGATTTCCACAAAGCCTCCTTTATCGATGAACCTATCTGATACAAAAGTATATTATTCAAAACCTCTTTCTTCCACTGATATCCCAACAGTGCCATATCATATGTAATATCTCTTACCCCAGTCACTGCAAAAATCAAAGGTTGAAATGACTCCCATACCAGGGATGCATACTCACATTGCCATAAAAAATGATAAATTGTCTCTACTTGCACACAACCTTCTCTCGGACACACTGCCGACTTCGACATTTGTCTCCGATACATAAAATCCTTCAAGGGGAGAGCATTCACTAACATCAGCCAATTTATATCTTTTTGACTATTTGTTACTTCAGTATTTGAAAAAAAATTCCACACCCTCAACAATCTTGGACCTCCCAAATTATTCACCGGTTACAGCAGTTCTCTTTGCTGTAATGTCTTCAAGATTTTCCCAGAATCCACCCATTCCTCATGTAACAATTCTAGCGGGGATACCAAAGGCAAAAAACTCTGAAAACATTGGTAAAAAACAGATAACGACTCCGCTTTTGGCAATAAATTACTCCTCGGAATAATTTGAAATCGTTCCAACACATTCGCCGTAGCGTACCTTACAAAAGCAGCTGCCAACGACTTTGAATGTTTCACAACATTTACACAAAACCCTACATAGTGTCCCGGTAAAAATAATTCTAAATTTGGAACCCCTCTCCCACCTAAAGTCTGGGGTTTATACATTACAATCCTTCGTACTCTATCCATTTTTGAACCCCACAAAAATAAAAAAAATAACCGCTGCAACCGTACAATTTGTCGTATTGAAGGTGGAAAAACCAAAGCTAAAAAAAGTAAAATGGGTAATAAAACAGCTTTCATAAGCATAACCTTTCCTTCTATTGTCAGACTCCTTAATTTCCAAAAACACACTTTACTCTCCACTTTTTTTGTTACTTTTTCCCATTGTTCCACCCCATCCATACAGCTTTCAAAATCGACCCCCAAAACCTTCACTCCTTTTCCAGCTCTACTAACTGGGCAATGATACAAATTATCCCATACATCCACCGTAAACAATTTACACTTTTGATGTTTAATTTAAACCCCGCTGCTTGACAAAATAACTCAGTATGTAATACCGCCTGCCTTACTGACTGAGCATCTCTACACAAAATAGTAACATCATCCATATAACCTATGGACTTTGCTTGAATTCTTGTTCCTGGAACCGAAGCACCTATAATTCCTTGATGATCTCGTATACTTATGTGCAATGGCTCAATTGCACAAACATAAATCAATGCCGATAGCGGACACCCCTGTCGCACTCCAGACAAAATCGGTATTTTTCCAGATAACACACCATTTAAACGAATTTGACTAAACGCCCCACTATACAAAGTGGACACAAAATGTAAAAAACGACTCGGACATCCCATTTTTCCCAACCCTATCATAGGCTTTCTCAAAATCTAAACGTAATACTCCTAGAGATGTCCCTTTTTCTTTAGCTGCATTGATAGAATCTCGAATAATTAACAAACTTTCGTGAATACGTCTCCCTGGAATAGCACACGTCTGGTCCCCATGTACTAAATCTTTAATTACCTCCCTCAAGCGATTTGTAATTACTTTAGCCAAAATTTTATAATCTACATTCAATAAAGTAATTGGCCGCCAATTTTTAATATCCATTCTGTCTCCCTTTTTATATATCAGGGTTATAATTCCCTTTTTCATACTAGAACTCAAATTTCTCGTGTTTAAACATGCTTCCACCACTTCCACTAATACAGGTCCCAAAATATCCCAACATTTTACATACCATTCAATTGGTAGGCCATCACTACCAGGGGACTTCCCCTGTGAAGCTGCCATCACTGCTGATCGTACCTCCTCCAAGGAAAAAGGTTCCACCATTTTCTCCTTTTGCACTGTCTCTAATACGTCATGTATAGGAGTACAAAACCTTTCTCCCTGTTCCATATCTAACAACTTCTGGGAATATAATTCCGAATAATATTCATATGAAATATTTAAACTATTATCTACTTTATCTCGTCCCACACTGTGTGTACTATTGAATTCTGCTGAGATCCCTCTTCGAAAAGCTATTGATTTAAAAAAAAAAATCGTACATTTTTCATTTTCCTCAAAATTCTTAATTCTTAAATTAAAAATAATCGTCTTTGTTTTCTCCTGTATCCAATTCTGAATATCTCTCTTAACTGTACCCCATTCTTCTCGTACATCAACACCCATACCCTGCAGTTGATGTAACATTTGCTGTGAGCCTACTAACATTCTATAAACAAAATTATTCTTCCTGACAACTTCTTGCCCACATTTTATAAAAAATCTTTTTGTTTTAACCTTCATTGCTTCCCACCAATCAAAAATGTAAGGGTAGGATCCATGCTGCGTCACCCACTGCTTCAGCAAATGTCTAAAACGACCACACATCTTCATCTTTCAATAATTGTACATTCAACTTCCACAACCTCCTTCCCTTTGGTGTATATGACATTAACTTAACTGTGGAAAGTACTAAATAATGATCCGAAAAAAGCGTAGGTATAACTTCTGTCTCACTTGTCACAAAACTTTTTGATACAAAAATAAAACCTTTTCTGGACTTTACCAACCCATTGTTCTCTCTATAAGTCAACCTCGCCCCTGGAAGATTATGAATAGCATGAGTATCTATCAGCTGTAAATCATCTATTCTTTCAATAATTTGGTTGAGGTGTCTTTGTTTTCAGTACTCACTGGTCTACCACTTCTCACCCTGTCAGCATTATGTAATATACAATTAAAATCCTCCGCCACTATCAAAGGGGTACTCCCCATACAATAAGATCGTAAACACTGAAACAAAGAACACCTATCTCTTTTCTTTGCATTAGCATATACGCTAAGTAATTTATGTAGCGTATTCTGCCATTCAAAAGACACTTGTAATATACGCCCAGGGATCAACTCCACATGCTTCACATTCATCATTAAATGGGAATTAAATAAAACTGCAGTACCCGCATTCCTATTATCATTTGCTCCTGACCAAACGGACATTCCATTTGTCCATTCTGAACACCACTTCATATTAGTCCTGTCCCATGACATGGCACACTCCTGCAAACAAAGAATTTCACATGGTATTGTTGCTAAAAATGCAAACAATGCCACACGTTTCACTCTACTATTGATCCCTCTTACATTCAAAGTTGCCACCCTTAGGGTAGTATTATTAATCGGCTCCATCACCATTCACATATATATAAACATTATTTTACTTATCTCACAATGGACCGACTACGGTCCTTTCTCTTTTTTAGATCTCTACGCGTAATTCTGTGATCCACCCGAGTTCCCTCATTTTCACTTTCTGGCTCTTCCATAAGATCTGATTGCTGCATAGATTGTGAACTAACTGGGTCTCCCCAATCCTCTTGTAACGGATCAAAAGAATTCGAAGTCTCAATTTCCTGAAACACTGAATATACCTGCAATCTATTCTGCTCATCTTTTTTCACACTACTCATACCTTTCTGTGTTGCCTTCTCCCAGGCTACATCTTCTGGCTTATTGCATTTATTTATCTGATCCATAGTAGCCTTATCTCTATCCAACTGTTCTTTACTTCTCACGGTTACCATCTCTTCACTTTTCAACATTTCAACCTCCTTCTCCAGTATGCCATCTTCTTCCATACTGCTCTGAACTTCTTCCATATTTATTGTCTCGCTCTTACCTTGGTGAAATTCCATCAAAATCTGTGCAAATTCCGCATTCACATCCTCCAAAGTACCAAAACTTTCTCTTGTCTCAGTCTTGTATAAACTTTCTATATAAATCCTCATATTCCTGATCTGTAATCCTTTTACTGTTCACTGGTCCTCTCGGTCCTCTAACCAAACGTTCTTTCAATACATCCAATATATCTTTTCTCAACAAAACTTCATCCGTTTTTCCAACAATACTATCCTCCATTTCATCCTCCTCTTTCCTCTGATTCTCCTTGTCCTCCTTATTCCGATTACTTTCGTCACAATAATCTTGAAAAACGTCATTCATACTGGTAACTTGGGCATACGTCTTTGAAACAGTAGGACAATTATCTGCCAGATGTCCATCTACATCACACAAATTACATCTTTTGGGTCTTTCACATTCTGCTGCTTTGTGACCCGAGCTCCCACAATTTCTACACTTATCCTTTGGACGCTCTTGTTTAGTGTGCCCAAATTTCCTACAGAACCTGCAAAATATAGGCTGATTTGGATAGTACAAATAACCACTATTATTCATAATCTTAAAAACACCCGGAGGATATGACACTCCTCCCACTCGTTCCGAATCTTTTTTCAGCACAACCACAAATCTTTGGTTGCCATTAAAGAAACCAAACTTATTCTTCATCTCATGTCCACCTCTTACTTCCTCGCAATAAGTTAGAAGCCAATTCTTAATTGTTTCGAGATGCACAAAAGGATTATACATATGAACCGTCAACGGTGTCTTTTGACGGATATAACACAATTCAATCGTAATACCTTCCAAAATTGTATTCTTTTCCTTTTCCGCTTTATAAACTTCATATACACTCAGACGATTCTTCATCAGTGAAAGTAAAATCATACGTAGCAACATGTCTATGCTCCTGCATACAATATACTTTTCCTTTTTCCGCCTGTAATGCTTTAAACAGTACCTCCTTGACAATAAAGTCAAAATTCTTTCCCAAACGAAAATCATGTTGTACCGTCATTCGAATCGAATTCCGTAGTTCCGTTGCCGGTGGTATGGCCCTGGAAGGCATCGCCATACTGGACAAAACTGCCGTAGAATTCTCCTCCAATCAAAAAATAATCCTGTGGTAATGCAAGCCACCCCTCTCTCCTCCTCTGGGAGAGAGGGTGACTGCCTCCTTCTTCTCACAAATCCAAATTCCAAAACGAAATAACGAAAGCTCTCGGACCTTCTAAGCACGATCAAAAAGCCCAGACCCAAAGGCCTGGGGGATCAGCTGCAAAGGGCGTCTCCTTGGACCGGACAAGCCAGACAGCAAGATGAATCCCAGCACTTGATCATAGCCAAAAGGCCGAGAAGCAATGCCCACAAAAGCTTTGCCTGAAAGACTGCTGCTCGGCAGCTCCCCTGCTGACTCGGAGCAACGCTCTGTTGCAGACCCCCAGAATCCTCGGCCAGGAATAGCATTTGCATGACCAGCATGCCCGGCTGTATGGTCAGCTTATTTTGCATGGCTCCATCCAAAGATTTCCAGGGGTCCTAGAGCTCCAGGTCCGAGACGGCCAGACACAGGCTGCAGAGCTCCACCCAGCCAAGCTGCAGCCTCGCCCTGGCCCTGTCACCAAGTGGCCAAAAGTCACCCTCAGCTCTTCTTTCAAGAATTGCTCAGTCTTTCTTTTTCACAGCATTGTTTTCCCCAAATGGGGAAGTGCACCATTTCTGGAGGTACTGCAATACCAGGTTGATGCGTGGAGTGGACAGAGCAAGCTCCCACTCCATCTCTCTGTTCCAAAAATCAATTTAATATATGGTCCCCAGATAGAGGACGTATCAGATATTAAACTGCTAAGAACAGATTTTTTTATATCAAAAGTTTATTTATCAAAACTCAACATATTACCAACATAGTTACTATGCGATGTTCATGGTAAAACATACTTAAAGCAAGACTAAATACTTCAACTAACACCAAGAACCAAACTGTGGTGCACACAAGGTAATGCCTAGTAACAAAGAACCACATAACTGTAGATGCTGGCCAACAAAAAAAACAATTTCCAACTCCTTATACAAGGAGGCCTTTGTAACTAATGCAACTAATTAAAGGTCAACTAACCCTCTTCCCCATTAACAATTCTTTCTGGAAGTCCATATCTTCCTTGCCCTGGCACAAAAAGGTGTCCACAGGAGTGAGTTACTGTTTGTTTTGTTTGTTTGTTATATTTGTATGACGCACCCGACCCAAAGGTATCTGGGCGCCTTATTGTGTCTCCACCTCCCTTCTTATCTAACTGCACTCTCAAGGAGAATCATTGCCTCCCCTGCCACAGTAGTCAATATCTTTCTTTTTATTTTTTATTGTGCATTAGCCAAAAAGAACTGACTTTTTACACAGTATACAAAAAACAGAAAATCAAGTAAATGCATTAGGACATAAAAGCATAAAAGAAAAATAAGCTTTGTACACAAAAGCAGATAAGAAGAATGAACAGCAGCTGAAACAAAGAACTTTGCATTGGCAGACCATTTAAAATAGCCCCATTATTTATCAAATTCAATTGTTGTAAAATCTAAACAACTTCAAATGAGAGGAACCTTTTGTTGCCAGAAATTAGCCTGTCCCAAAATATGTCTGAAGATAAAAAGTTGGGATCATTCACATAACACTTGAGTCTTGCAACTCTGACAAACCAGGTCCCAGCACACTCCGTCAGAAGGTGATGGATCGACTGTGTTACTTTAGCGCTACAACTATCGCATAAATCAGAGGGATATAGATTTTTAAAACTAACATGGAGGATTTCCATAGTTCGAAGCAAAGACGTAGGAAGTCCATTTGTGTATGTGGATTGTATGATTTAATAAGATGTTGGGGGAGTAGAGACCTCGGTTTGTCAATTAGAAGCGGGGATGAAGATAGCTTAGCCGACCTCATTTTGTTCTGTTCTTATCCAATCTATTTGATGGAGACTTTCCTTTACCTGGATTTTGGATAAGAGTAACACAGTCCAGGTCGCTTAGAGTAAGAAGGTACACACACCACTCTTTGAAGGTGTTTAATAAAAGATTGGCAGATTTCCTCATAGTAAGATACGCTCCAGATTGTCTTGCATGCAGTACTTCTTCCTCGGGCAGGTGTGTCCTACAAAACCAAAGCCCTCAGCCTTGTACATTTTCTGATCCCTCTGTTGAGCCTGCGACTGGACTTCTCCATGCCCTGTGTGACGCCGTCCTGCGCCATTGCAATCTGGGCACCACCTCCGACCAGATGATGTCGGTACCAGGCAAATCTTGCCAGTGTGCGCAGACCCATTTCAATCGGGCCCTTCCCATGGTGGCCAGATCATGCCACCCAAATGTGCCGTCGGCACCTTGTGGGTTAAACACTAAGGGTGTCTGGTTGGTGGGCTACTTAAACAAGATCTATTGGTAACCATTCACCAGGACAAAGTGTTTTTTTGCCCACATTACACTTGTCCCCCATGTATGTCCAAGTTCAGCGCCCACCATCCTATAGAGTTTCTGTCTCCTTGGGCCATAACATGCTTTCCCCAAGTTGCCTTTGTAAATCAATACTGGCACTCCAGGTGCCCTAAAACCTGCCAGTGGCCCATGATTACCTAGTCAGTGCTACACTTGATGGTCTATGTGCCCCTCCCCCACCCCCAAACCTGGTGATGGCCCCATCCTCTTGGTCGAGGCCCTTGAATTGTACACAAACCCTAATTTCAACCTTAAGTGTACTTGTGCCAACCTTCGGTTTTGCCGTGGCCTCCATCCTGAGGCCGTGTCCCACCGCCAGCCCAACCTCACAGGGTCATGGTGCTGTGTTACTGGGCAGGTCTTTCGGTTGTATGTAGCCACAATTGCAACTTACCAGTGTATGTATGCAATTACCCAGTCTTACCGCAAGCATGTACCAAGTGTCGCACCTCCTACCATTTCAAAACTTTTCTTTAGGGTCGTTATGGTGCATTCCTGTCCCGCCCATTAACTTGCACCCAAACCGTAATTGAAAATGATAAGTTGCTCATGCATGCAATCTGTGCATGCAATTGTGGGAGGTCCCACCAATTACGAAAACGTTTTGTAGGTCTCAGAGCCGTGTTAATGGACGGAACCTACAGTTGTACATAAAGAAAACTTTGCACTTATCGTACCTTTCTTCCATCCTCCAGTCTTAGCACTGGTATGTCATTGTGGGAGTGCCCCACAGCTTACCAGACCTTTCGGGATCGTAATGCTGAGTCCGGGTCGCACACCCGGGAGCAGGCGGAGGTGGTCGTAGACGTCCTCTATTGGTTTCATATTTTATGATAACACAATCACAAATCTGTTATTCGCACCGCAAATGTGCAGCGCTGTGACCCCACAGCTGGCACCATCGAGAAGTGACCCCCCTCGGTGGGACCCCAGGTCCCTCAACATAGGTTCCCATGGCCAATCAGCTGCTGGTGGGCTCACCGTTGTGGTATGAACTACGACGCTGCCAGCGTGCAATCCACCAAGCCATCTCCTTTTATTAAACCTTCCAGTGAACCCGGCTGTGGTCAAAGTTACTGCGTAATTACTGTGGTGTTGATTTATACCTACAAATTTCGGTCCCACATTTTCCTCTTCTATGCAGGTGTGTCTGCCCTACTGGCCTGCCAGCCCTATCCTGGACACTGGAAGCATGCAATTGGAGGGGCATTGAATGCGGGATAACCGCACCTTATTGCCTTTTTTTTTGCCTTTATTCCGTTTTTCTATTAACGTCATTCAGTAAATATAATGGATCCAAGGAAATTGTTTACCCGGTGACCCTGAATTGAACATTGAACCCAAAGTGCAACTATGCTACACCGAGCCCGCCCCATCGGGCTTCGACCACGCCCCAAAAATTGTCTGACTTAAATGAAAAAATGGTGCACAATTGTAACTAACCATTCCTTTCCTTTATGACCCAGTACCAGTGGCACCCCATGCGATGAAGTAAACTGCCACTCGTGTATTTCATAATCTGCACCAGCTACCCTGGTCGAACTCAAGCGCATCTTGGTTCATTTGTGGCCATTAGCCTGCTGCCTTTAGGCCATTCCCTGCCTGTCCCACAACCCTTTTAATAAACTCAAGACTGCTAACGCCAAACTCCTTCCTACCCTCTATGACCAGTTCTAATGGGTGTAATGCTAAGCTTGGCAAAGTATCGCCCTGAACGGAGGTCCACCCCTGCAGATGCGATGCAAATTGTTCATTTTAGACATCTACTGTGGCCCGCTGGAGGAGAATTGGGTACTTACACGGCCGACACTTAGTCCACCTTGGGTGTTCAGGAAAAAAACACTGTTACCTGTTTGCTACATGATCAACCTTCTCATCAACTGCACCGTGATCGGCTTGCCTAATGATCTTTTCTCCAGTTAGGGCATTCTTGAACCTGTATTTGAACATAAAACACTTTATCGACCCAACGCAGACATAAGGCATACTGTTGACACCCTTTTTGGACTTGTATGTTTTGTCCCAAAACCCTTGCCTTGTGGATAGGTACCTTCCCCAATACATCATTTCAGTTGTCTCCTGAGTGATTAATTAACCACCCTGCCATTTCCGGGATCTTGGTAGGTGCAATTGCTACTTGTCCGTATGGATCATCTACCCCCAAGTAATGCCTCCTGAAAAACCCTTTCTAATGGCTCCTGAAAACCAACCAGCATATTATCCATCGACATTCCTCAATATCTAAACAACTCCAGGCCATGCTACCGCCTTCTGCCGAATTGCATTCTGGTATTTGTAGTCTCTCTTTATCCAGAAGTGGGGCATATTTGTATCCATAGAACCTATACCCCATTACCTAGCTGACGTTTCTATTAGCCATAATTTTATCCACCAGCAATGTTTCCGCTAATTTTCCAGTAAATGTGCCTCTTTAAAGTATGTTACGTCCTGTGCCACGCTATCCTGTCCTAATGACGTAGAAACCCACTTTAAGAAACCATTACTCGGGCCAGACGCATCCTAAAATTTTTCTTGGACGTTGCGTAAAAGTCCAGACACGTGAGTTACGCACGTTGCTGTGCTATGGCAAAGGTATTTACACTATTCAACTCCCGCGGGAGGGACCCGTGACTCACTTAGCACAGCAGTGCCCCCCCCTACAACTCCCGCAAAGCTACCCGGGGCTGTCCCCCCAAATGCCTTGGGAGCAAGCCCCCCTGCGCCAAGGCAAGGCAATCAACTCGGGAGAAATGCACGCACCCATCTCTCAAACCCAGCAGTTTTGGGATGTGTGTAAGCCTAAGGGATACGCCAGGCACAATTTCATGGCCATGCACTTGCATCATTCTAGCACCTCCTACCATCGATGGCCATTAAATACCCCTGGGAAAACGATTCCCTGCCCATGAACTTTGCACCATTTTTGCACCGGCTACCATCAATGGCCAGTAAATACCACAGAAAACAATATTCCATGGCCATGCGCTTACACCTGCTACCATCAATGGACAGTAATACCATAGGAAACCATATCCCATGGCCATGCACTTACAACATGCTTGCACCTGCTACCCTCAATGGTCAGAAAAATCCCCACAAACACAGACTGGCAAATGCCTATAGCCACAGATGCCTAGAGTCACCGCTTTGGCATTTTAAGTGCCACCTGAGACCATTCCTTCGGTGCGGTGCTTGTAATTCGAGGTAAACTACACGCAGTGCTTGGTCAGCGAACAAACCTTTTTTTCTTTTGACGACCTATTCGTAGAAAGTATTCCCTATTTGTGCGGACGTTACTGGAAACCAACTCTGATTACTTTGTTTTTGGAAAAACAAACTCCATGTGTGTGAAGAAACACTTTACTGTAAAGGAGCCATTTTTCCATTTCCAAAAGACTTTATAACAACAGAGAGCACCTTAACCAATGTGTAGCAGATACATGAAAGCCGTATTATGTAGAAATGCCAGCGGCAAATGCCTAAATGCATTCTGGGACTTGTAGTCTCGCAGGTATACGGGGAACTAAACCCCGGACAGGGGCATGACTGTGTCTGGCATAAGTCGAATCTGGAGAAATATACCGCGCATAGGTACCACAATCAGCAAGGCCCGAGGGCCGGGATGAGGGCACAGGGCGACCAAATAACATCATATAATACCGAAAACCAACGCTTAAACACGGGAGGCTTTCCCTTTGAGGAAACGCATTGCGTGCCCACTGAACAATCCATCAAACAGGGCATGTGTAGCGCCGTAATACAAAACTACAACATTACATCCCAACAATTTGCAGCTGGTGTGGTGACCCGACAAGTGAAACGGAGCCCCAAATCAGTAACGTGAAACAGAGGCCGGAAATCAGTAAGCAAACCCACCGTGATAATCAAGCTACTGACGACCAAGGGGCTCCTCCATACTTACCGATCCAAAGCAAGGCTGCCTCCATACTTACCAAACTCCAGGCGGGAAGCACTGTGGAGTCCAGAGTTGTTCAGACGGAGGGACTGGAAACACTTGTGTATAGGCGCGTTACAAATGTCATATCATATCTAGAGTCTCGTACAATGATGATTTTGGGGGAGCAAGTATCAATCTATAGCGGACCCAGGGACGACTTCCAGATTTTGCTTTCAATCTTGTCCCTGTCCAAATGGTAAGCCATCAGATTACACTCCATGCCAAAAATGACTGGCCCAACCTTCCCTACATAAAATGTTACCCGAGGCAGAAGAGAAAATTTACAAAACTGCAAGTGGATTATTTTCATCTGAGCAATTAAGTTAACTACCTTTAGATCAATTGTGAGGATAAGTTCACGCCTAGTCGGAAAAGCAGTGATTTTTTTTTAGCCCAAATGGGTCACTTCCTTAGATACTGAAATTATCGTCTTATCCAACTGCCAGGGAAAGGATTACATTTTTCTGAGGGGATGCTTAAAGATCACTATCTTTGACCCTTCAGGGTTTATTTTTAAGTCATTGGCTTTAGCATACACCCACAAGACATAAAGTAATTGCTGCAGGCCAACTTGTGTTTGATCAAACACGATAATATCGTCATCGTATGCTCACCAGTTTATTTTCCAGTTCCCCAGTATGGGGGCTGCCATCCCCGCATCCCTCACCCATTCCATTAAATCCGAAAGATAGATGATGAAAAGGAGAGGGGCTAATAGACATCCTTGACGCACCCCCTTATTGATCAAAACAGATTGAGACAGAGCCCCCAGCATGGATAGCCGCACTCATGTAATTCCACCTATATAGCAAGTAATGACTCCGGGATCCCCCACCGCTGTAGTTTTAACCACAATCTATTCCTATTGATGAAATCAAGCCAGGCTCCAAACAGAGGAGACCCATTCTTATCAAGGGAATCAGAAGACGGGCAACCCAGAAGAAGTTTATTTAAGGAAGTGTAGAGCTGCTGTTTCGGGATTATACCTTTTTGACTCTGTCCAGTTCAGATGGAATGAGACCAGAGAAGATCTTCCCGTCAGCATCTAAGATGGAAATGGGCCGATAGTTTGATGGATTTGATCTAGCTCCCTTTTTATAGATGGGAATGACGATGCATCTTCTCCATGACTCTGGGGGTAGTCGTGTTAGAATAACATTATAAAACGGGATCTTGAGATTCTTGCACCCTAACACTGGGCTTAGTTTATTAATAGCATTGCTCAGACCATTGGGCCCAGTTGCCCTAAATGCCGAGGATTTTTTAATCAATAATTCAAAATCCTCAGTCGTAAAGTTAAGGGACCACTGAGTGCTACAGATTACCTTGGGAGCCTGGCATCCTGGTAGGCCATAAAGGCCCGAGAAATGTTCTATCCAAGAGGCTTTATGAATGACTGTTTCTTGCTGATCGTAGCCCCCCCCCCACCAACTGATCTCACTATCGACCAAAAGTTTCTAGTGTTTTTGGCACATACGGCTCTTAACATTTCCTCCCCTTTTCTTTGTTTTCTCATACCTTTCCAGGACCGAAACCAGTTTCTTTGGGAGTTACTGCCTTTAATTCATATTTCAAAAGTATGGGGTCCTCTATATTTTTATTTAGAGACAGTTTGTGCTTATTTATCATTTTCTTTCTTTGATAAGCTGAGATCAAAGGGATAATTTGTGGGCCTCATCCTCCTACCTTGGCATATCAATGGCGGATTTAAGTCCCACAGAATCTTGATGGTTGACAAACCCACTCAAGTTGCATAGGAGAAGGGTCAATGAAAGCTGACTGGAGAAGACCAGTAAGGGAGCGACCCCGCCCCCCTCGCTCAAACTTAACTACACGATTACCTGAATTATTTACCGTTAAGATTTCTTGAAAGACCTAAAATTGCTTATTTTGAGGTAGTTTAATGGTAGCTTCTAACATATTATGGTCATCAAAATGTCCCTCTCTAAGTCAATATCTAATGCAAGAATACTCTAGAGTCAGATTTATCACTATCTACAGGGAGTCCACTATCTGACCCTTCCTTGATTTATAAGAATACTTAAATGTCTCCATGCTTTAATGTCTCCACCAGTTCTTAAAATAGCTTAGAATACCCCCCGCAGGGATTTAGGCCTTTATGTAAGGCTACCACTGCATAGCTGAAAATATAAAGCCCAAGTCCAGAACCCAAAAGAAGAAATATTCTTATCAAAATATCGGAACTATATACATCATCTTGACACATGTTCATAATAGGAGTCTTCTACTGCTCCAAGACGAAAAATGTCAAAGCAGACCATTTTTCCTTGACTGCCAAAACACAAATTATTGACTTTCAAGAAACGTTTTTCCTGAACAGTCTCAAGGCCTTATCCAAGAAAGCAGGAGTCTGCAACTGTCCCCAGTTGTCTAGGAACAAGAGTCTACAACTGCACGCCAAGTGTCTCTTCAGACAAAGTTCTTGAAACCTTCTTCTTGAAAGTGGGAGTCTGCCTCTGCCACCAGCATCTTTGGGACAGATGTCTACAACCACCCATAGTCTTATGTAACACCAATTTCTTGAAACCAAATCCTAGCATACAGGAGTCTACAACTGCCCCCGCTTCTATGGGACAGGAGTCTGCAACTGCACACCAATTCTCCTCAGGGAAAGTTATTCCTAAAGGTGGCAGTCTGCCACTGCCCCAGCTTCCCTGGGACAGGAGTCTACAACTCCCCCCCTTAGTCTCATCTTATACAATGTTCTAGAAAATCTGCTTCTAGTATACAGGAGCCTGCAACTTCCCCCGCTTCTTTTTAGAGGCAGGAGTCTACAACTCTAAAACCTGACATAAGACTTCCAGCACTCCGATGCTGCTTCTTCACAAATGTTCTCTTCACCGCCACACATGGTACAGCTAGCTGTCCTCCAAGTCCAGGCTCATCGTCAGAAGACTGTCAGAAGCATGAAGAGTGAACATTTAATAGAAACTAAGCCTGATAATTCTTCAGCTGTAAGATTGTTTCCCAATCCCACTACTGCCAGTAGGCCCAAAAAGTAGTACAAATCTTTCTCAAAGCAAAGGTTGTTCATTGATGAATGTACCAACCTCCTTGATCTATACCAAGTCTCAAGAAGGGGGTTAATAACAATACTCAAAACACCCTTGCCAACCCCTCATGGAGGTTTGTAAGCCCATTTCAACTGCAGATCCGATTGGCTCAACTTTGCAAGGTCCCGCACATAGTAATTTTTCAGGTCCGCCTAAGCAATCTGAACAGTTCCTGGCTTAAGCAAAAAAAAAAAGTCTAAGCACTAGATCATTCCTTGATTTCCAGATTGCCATTTTGATGCAAGAGATCGAGACCCACGGCTGCTCCCATTTATCCACCTGCCAAGGCCCCACATGACTACCAAACATGACCAATCTTACATCCACCTGAGCTGGCCCTATATAGGGCATCACTAAATCAACTGCACCCAAACACACCACCTTAGCAAAAAGGGCAGTCCCAAAAAACAAGCTCCACAGATTCTTCAATTTGACAACCTCTAGGGTACAGGGGGGTAATGGCCAGCGATCTACTATACATGGTCCTTCTGACAGGCAAAACCTCATGCTCCCGGGGCCAGTTGCAGAGCTCTTTCCTGTGGACCTGTCTCCAGGCCATGACAGAGTAAATGAGGTTTGAACCAGCGAGTACAGGCTGACAAGCGAGAATCTGTTTATTCTAAAAATAATCTTTATTCAATTTAATACAAACAACTCCAAATTCATTTGCCAATTTCTAATAACCATTGATCATCAATCATCTAATCCCATTCACAATACAACTCTCACACATACTACTCTGTCAGTCTTCTATTCCCAAATTATACACTTTAACAGCAAAAGCTCTTTTCAGTTCATCAGTGACATCTTCAATTCTCCAGCATGGGGTCTGGCATGGATTCACATGCTCATGAATATTCCCCGTCGTCAGGCTGGGAATCCTTGGTAAAGAAAAAATCAATATCAGTTTCGTTTCTGATCTGTCTTTCTTAGTAGTAACCAATCGCTGGTCTCTTGGTCATACTGCCCCCAGCCAATGACTGCCCTCTCCCTAAGCCCCGCCCTAAGCCCCGCCCCTGGCAGCCATCCTCAGATTTTTACCGCACGTTCAAGTGTTGGGAGTCCTCGTGCTATAGCTCTCGAGCTTTTACTGCGTTTTGCGCTTTTTTATTTTTTTTTTATTCTTTTTTCAAACTTTTATTTTTGTTGACAGAGGCAAAAGGCATACACACACATCAGAGCAATAAACACTAATTTGTTGCATCAATCGGTACATAAAGAGCAAGTAGACAAAATTACAGTAACAGCGGGTGTGAAATGGCATGTCACAGGTCACCAAGAAAGCGAGCAGCATTAGGAACGTCAGGGGGATCCATCCCCAGAGGAAGTGTCATTTAAGCCAATCAAGTAGCTGTTGAATGCAGTCCATATGTTCCGAGGACGAGAGCGTACCGGGAGAATACCCAGAAACTCCTCCTCACAGTTTTGAGATCAGGTGAGTAAATTTAACCATTTCTGGAATGCAGGAGGATTGGGGCTCTTCCAGCTTAGGACACACTTTTTGTCTATGGATACAGCTTACATTTAAGAATTTAATACTGTCCACCGCTCCCCCAGCCCGCCACACCCCAAACAACACCCCCATTGGATCAAGGTCCACCTCAGTGTCAGTAATCTCCGACAGCGTCTCTGTGATCTTACTCCAGAATGTGGCCAGGTTCGGGCAGCTCCAAAACATGTGCAAATGGTCAGCGTCGTCCGCAGCGAGGGCACAGCCGAGGATCGGAGCCGGCAAACCTAGACACTCTACCTGGGGTGTAGTACAGCCTATTGAGTAGTTTATATTGTATGGTGCGGTAGCGGACGTTTAGGGACACTTTGCTAGTATGGGAACACATCTTCTCCCACTGTTGGTCAGTAAGCTCCAGGTCCAACTCGGAGGCCCAGGCATCCCGGGCCCAGGACGGAGGCGGAGAGGGCGAGGACGAAAGGAGCTTGTATAGTGAAGAAACCACCCCTCGGGCGCCGCCCGAGTTAGCAATGTAAGCAATCGCGGGAGAGTCCGGGGGTTCGATGGGGAAGACCGGCCATAGATTTCGGAAGGCAGCGCGGAGTCTGTAGAACTGCAGAAGTTCCAGAGCAGAACCAGAGTGCCCCGGTCTCCATGTCTGCAGCGTTATAAACTGTCCCTCTAGATAGAAATCGGTAAGAGCACGGTATCCCAGGGCCTCCCAATGGCGCGCCAGGGCGGTGTCACGCGTGGGTTCCAGCCCGGGAAACCCCCAAGCGGGGAGCCATTTGTAGAATGGACATTGCTCATCGCAAGTTTTGAATATCTGGCCCCATGCCTGTACTGTGGTCCGGACCGGGTCAACGGGAAGAGTCCGGCGCGTACTGCCAGTTGAGAATCAAGGACATGACATCGATGCCCGCCGCCGCCAGGGCCTCAAGTTTGACATGGGGACGAGGTGGGGGCCCGGGGTACCAGTAGGATGCAAACTGCGCCTGGGACGCCGTCCAGTATCGCAGCAAGTCTGGGGCTGTGAAACCCCCCCTGTCATACGGTAGGGACATATCCGACCACTTTTACTGCACCGCGCCGGAGTGCCACAGGAAATGTGCAAACATTTTATGCAGATTCGTGAAGTATTTCCTACCCGGCCAGATAGGCACATTACCAAATATGTACAACAACTTGGGCAGCAGGATCATTTTCACCAGCGAGAGTCTGCCGGCTAGCGATAGTGGGAGGGTACGCCAGCGCATGATCTTGGCCTCGGCATGTTCGGCCACTGCCTGGTAATTGTCCGTTAGGAGCGAATCTCTGGTGAGGGACACCCAAACTCCCAAGTACTTAATCCCATTCGGGCACCATCGGAGCGGGAACTCGGTGGTAGGCTGTGACGTGGAGCTAGTGAGGGGGAGGATCTCAGATTTTGTATAATTTATCGTGAACCCCGAGTATGTGCCTATGCGGGTAACGTCGCGTAAGACCAGGTCCAGGTGAACAGCTGGATCTCTAATAAAGAGTAGCACATCGTCCGCATACAACGAGATGATCTCAGGGGAATCTTTCAGCCGCACTCCCTTCCGCGCGTGACGCTCCCTGACATAGTCGGCCATCGGCTCGATCGCCAAGGCGAAGAGGATCGGGGAAAACGGGCAGCCCTGCCTGGTACCTTTTGAAGAGGGGGAACAGATCGGACGTCCGAGAATTAACTCGCACCCTGGCCACCGGGGAAGTGTACAGTAACCTAATATATGCTATCATATTGGGCCCTACCCCCATATTTTCCAAAACCAACCAGATGTATTTCCAGGACACCATGTCAAATGCTTTTTGGGCATCCAGTGGAACCGCCACCGCTCTCACCCCCTGATCGATACGTGCCATGATATTAAGCAGCCTCCTAATGTTGTGGGACGTTGATCTCCCGGGTACAAAACCCGAATGATCCTTGTGAACCATGTACGACATGACCGGGAGGAAGCAGTTGGCAATCACTTTAGCAAAATGTTTGGTGTCCAAATTCATCAGAGAGAGGGGCCTGTATGATCCACACTCGTCAGTGGGTTTACCGGGCTTAAGCAGGACCGTGATAGTGGCCTCGCGTAGCGAAGGGGGGAGGGTGCCCAGCCGAAGTGACTCATTCCAAACCTCAAGCAGCCTGGGAGCCAAGATGGCCACATGCTCCTGGTAAAACTCAGCGGTCAGCCCGTCGGGGCCAGGTGCTTTCCCTTTGGGGAATTTAGATATAGCCTCAACTATTTCACCCAGCCGGACGGGGGCGTCCAATTGATCCCTGGTAGAGGGGGAGACGATAGTCATGGGGATCTGTTCGAGGAGGTCGCGCATTTGGGACTCGCTGTGCTCGGGGGGGGGGGTTGTGCGTACAGTTCCGAATAAAAGTCAGCGAAGGCCTCCAGAATATGTTGATCGGACCACCGTTCCGACCCCAAGCCGTCCTTGATGCAAGTTATCTGGGCTTGGCCCCACTCACCCCTGGCCAACGTAGCCAGTGTCTTGCCAGGCCTGTCCCCTTCTCCATATTTACGAGCCGCCTGGGGGCGACTAAAATATTGGACTTCCCTGGTGGCTTGTTCATTAAAAAATTGAAGTTCCTTGCTGATCTGGGATAGAGTCGCAGGGTCCACGGAAGTAGGATGTGCGTTCTCGAGGTCACGTAGTTTGGCTTCAGAGCGGGCGAGGGCAGCCCTAATGGCTTTGAGGGCTCCCGCCTCCCTAGAAATGGACATACCCCTTATGAAGACTTTAAAAGCTTCCCAGCGAACCCCTGTGGAGGTGGATTGGGGCGTGTTAAATTCAAAGTAGGACTGGATGTCGGACAGTATTTCAGCTTTAAATACTATGTCCTGTAGGGCCAAGGATTTAAATCGCCAGGAGTTAATTGTAGGAGCGGGAACGCCCAAGTCCAAAGAAAGCCAGACCGATAGGATGCGTGCCAATATTTGAGTGTCCAACACCCTCCCCAACAAGGAACTGGACAGGAAGAACATATCAATTCTGGAGGAGCTGTCATGCACCGAGGAATAGTAAGTATATCCCTGCGTCTGCGGGTGCATAACCCGCCAGGGGTCTTGAATGTCAAGGGCAATGGCATGTGCAAGGAGCCTGATCGCAGCACTGGAGAGGAGTCTGGGGGCCGAGCCAGTTCTGTCAAGTGTGTTGTCCAAGATAAAGTTCATATCCCCCCCCCAGATGATCTGCACCCCTACATATCCCAACAAGATGGATGCAATCCGGTCAGGTCCCTGTTCGCTGTTGCGCAGTGTAGAATAATGTACCTACCCTCCAAATCGACATAGCTCTTATGGAGTACAAACTTAAGTGACCTGTGATCATCGTCAATACCCCTCTGGCGCGGGTCGAGTAAGCTGTATAGTACCTGTGTGGACCCCATGCAGGCGCAATGCGCCTAGCCAGCAAGCCCCCACAGTGTGTTTCTTGCAGTAATAATATCTTGCAACCATGCCTGTTGGCATGCGCCATGATTTTGCGCGCCTTGGTGTAGGTACTTAAACCCCGGATATTCCAGGACATCACTATTGTGGACATCACGGGAGACTAAGGTACATCCCACAACCGCCGTAAAAATCTACATGAAGAACGGAGAGAGCTCCCACAAGGGCGCCCTGATGTTGCGCGCTTTGCCAAACCGCCCCTGTCATTTACACTACAATTATCCCAAACCCCAACCATACCACCCCCCTCCCTCACTGCCCACCCACAACTTCCAGTGGAAACCACTCCCCCCCCCCCCCCACCCAAAAAGGCACGCCAGCAACTAATCCGACCAAGACTAGAAAGAAAAGGTCGGTGGGCAAAATCCAACGGGGATATGCCCTCTCCAAGGAACAACTGGGGCCTACTAGCAGTAGCATCAAACCAAACATAAACATTGCAATTGCAGTGGGGTGCGCTGTTGCCGTGTGGACGGCCAATTTAACATTACATACGACAGCATAAGTTGCCAAATAACCGGTTCCTGCGGAATACAGAGTTTTGAGGGGTCCCAACGCTAGTTTCAACACCCAGGTCGGGCCACGGCCCGCAAAAAGTATAGAGGGTACCCAAACCACATGGTTGATGATAAAACTTTGCCATTGACCCATGCATGATGACGGATTACTAGATAGGTGAAGCAGCAGCAGATTAAACTACATCTGGTCAGTCAGCACCGTCATGACCGGGAGCCGGGTTGGGGAGTGGTATGTGAGCCTCGATGAATTTTGTCGCTTCATCCGGGACGGTAAAAAAGTACAGTTTATCATTGTGAGTGATTTTAAGCCGAGCCGGGAACAGGATGGCACACGGGACATTGCGTTCTCTAAGCAGATTCTTAACCCCAAGGAATTGGCGCCGCTCCTGCTGCACCGCAATCGAAAAGTCCGGGACCCGTGGCGCAGGTCTCCCTTCTCTCGGGCCAGCCGGAGGATAAGATCTCTGTCCCGGTAATTGAGGATCCTGGCGATGATGGGCCTCGGAATATCTCCCGGCCTGGGCCGCGGGGGCAGAGCCCTGTGTGCGCGCTCGACGGTGAAGTACGGTGAGAGACTAGGATCGCCCAACAGATCCTTGAGCAGAGTTTCAACGGCGTCCTCCATGCGGCCCTTAAGTGCATTCTCTGGGACCCCGATGATCCGCAGGTTGTTCCTGCTGGAGCGCGATTCAAGGTCATCACACTTGGCTCTCACACTTTTCATATCGCGCGACAGGGTGGCGACGGTGTTCTGCAGTACGTGAATCTCGTCCTCATTCGTGGAAATCCTGCTTTCGGCCTCGGTGATTCTGGTGCCTGCCTGGTCCACGCGGGTTTTGAGAGAGGCGACATTAGCATTAATGTCGTCCAGCTTTTCGTGGAACGAGGCAAAGTTCTTGGCCATAGATTCCATTAGTGTGGTCAGATCAGGGGCTCTCGCTCCACAGGTGGCGTCACCCTCCAGGTCCTCTTGTAAGGACGATGAGTGTCCCGTCTCCTCCCTCGGGACGGATTTGGCAAATTTATCCATGGTCCCTCTCCCCGTGACCCCCTTGGTCTTATTAGGCATTGTAGATAGAGACACAGCGACAGCAGAAGGCCGCAGGGGCAGACAACGGGGCAGAGGACCCAGTCGCGAGATCCCGACAGTGCGCAACGGGTGGAAAAGCTGGGCAGGCCACAGAAGAATAGGGGGTCAGGGCCATGCAGGATCTGACAGAAAGGGCCGTTCCTCGGTGTTGAGGCCGGACACCAGTTTCACAGAAGTTCCCCTCCAGTCGTGTCGGCGATCACTGGCCCTCCGAGGACACAGGCCGCACAGAAACCACACAGGGCAGGGTAATGGTCCGGATTCACAGGAGCAAGTAGACGGGGGTCCGCCCGGTGCTCCCACCTCCAGCTCCTCACCTCCTTAGTCCAGCGAAGTAAATTGCACAAGCTCAGGGTAGCCAGGCTCTCGCCAGCCGCCTATACGAGATGAGCGCTCCGGCGCTGTAGGCGAGGACAAAGGTGGCAAGCGAGGTCCACAGCCGGCCCCCACGCCGGGACAGACACTCTGGCGCCGACTGTGGAGGAGGAGGCGAGTGCGTGCGGGACCCGGCGGGACCCGCGGGTGATAACAGAGGGCGGGGAGCAGGAGCCAGGCGTCCGTCGAAGTACAGCGCGCCACCCGCCAGTAGGCCCAAAAGTCCCGTTCGCCGGCTTCCCGGAACTGATTCGGGTCGGGATTGCAACAGGATTGCCAGAAGAGAAGGGGCAGCAGCTCCACCAAAATTCAGACAGTATAGGCGAAAGGAACCGCAGTTGATGACGGATTTCAGCCGGAGCCACAGGGAGCTCGAGAGCTAGGCAGCCATCTTGGGCTGCTCCACAGCGCCACCCCCGCGTTTTGCGCTTTTTCAAAGAGATTTATCTCATTTTTTGGTTTTAATAGAGCCTCAAGCTCCACCATTTCTACTTCCGATCAATGGGGACCCGTTTCAGAATTTTCTACGCCCCTGAAGGGTGATGTTTTTGTCGAGTTACGCTACTTGGTGGATTCCAGAAGTTTCTAAGGCCTACCTCGCGGACGAGAGGATCGTGGCCCCAGGAGAAGGGGAAGCTCGACTCCCGGCAAGCTGTTCAGGATCTGCCCTGGATGCAATCTACAGAATGTGTTCGAGGACGAGCATTCGAGATGCCTCTACTGCCTCCACGAGGACCAAACGCACGTGGAGAAGGACTGTGCGTTTTGCATGAACATGTCGGATCGGAGTATGAGGGATCGTCGGACCTGTCTCGCCAACTGGCTGGAAGGCAAGAGCCCAGCAGGTGAGAAGAAGTCTGAGCTGTCTTCTAAGTCCTGCGAGGGCGTCCCGGCGACGGGGGCCCAACAGAAGGCAAAGCACTGTGGGTCCGTGGGCACCGGGAGCGCCGAACGGTTGGGCTCCTCGGCTGCCAGGCAGGGTGCACCTTCACCAACGCCATCAACCACGAGCCAACGCTCTGGCTCGGGGAAGAGAAAACCCGAGAACCCGGCTAAGCTTCTGGAGAGGCCCCGGTCGATCTCGAAGGAACCGGCCGAAGGGGACCGAGGCGGTGGCCCTCCCTAAGGTGAAGGCCTCAAGGTGGTGAAGGCCTTGATTCACCCGGCCATGGCCTCTATTGAAGGACCCACAGTGGCCCTGGCGAAGCCTGTGGAGGCTACCCCAGTGGAGGCGACCTCGGGGCCCAGAGTTTCCCTGCCTCTGCAGAGGGAATCCTCTTTTAAGCCCATCGAGAAGACCCCGGCGGAAAAAGAGGGGGGGCGTTACGGACACGGACACAGCCTCCGAGGAGGAACTGGTCGAAGTCGAAGAGGGACTCGACAAGAATTTGGAAGAGGCCCGGTCCCACGGGAGATATCCTGATGAGGGGGATGACGCGAGCGAGGGTGGCGACGACGTGGCTCCCGTGGAGTAGGAGCAACCGTCGCAATCCGAGTCACAGGACAACTCGGTGGCCATTTTGACGGCAATCCAAGCCTTATGCACTAAGATAAGGACAAGATTGCCCCTGCCCCCGACGGACGACCCAGCTTAACAGAATCCGTCGGGGAGCCCTCCGCATAAGAGGAGAATCCATCCAGCCCCGCCCTTTCAGCCCTCATGGCCATCTCAGCCTTTTGGTCTCCTTCCCCGGTCCCGAGGGATGACACGGGAACAGATACGGCCACGACAGGGACGGATGACGACGATGGTTGTGACGACAGGACTGACTCCGTCACCGATTCCCCGGGCATCCCCGCCCAACGAAATTGGCTCCTTCCATGCCATGATTGCCAGGGTGTCCGAGCTTTTTCAGCTCTGCCCCGAGGAAAAGATGGAGGAAGACTTCCTCTACCAACGGCGCGAGGCCAACAGGAAGACAGCCCTTGCAGTACCGTTGCTAGATGACATCTGGGACGAGGGACTTGACCGCCTGAAGAACCCGTCCACGACGCCTGCCAAGAGGGACCGGTACGAGAAGTAGTACCGGCTCCCCAACGCCACCCCCTTGTGCCTTAGAGCATAACCGACCCTGGATTCGGCCATCTCAGCAGCGGCCAAGAAGAAAGCGGGGGGGCATCGGCTTCGGCTTCAACTTCCCTGCCAGACGGCGAGGGAAAGAAGTTAGATACCAAGGGACGACAAGTCATCTGGTCTGCGGCAACGACGATTAAGGCGGCCAACGCCCTAGCGATTGTGGCCCGCTACGACAGGGAGTTGTGGCACAAGATCGCCCCCCTGTTGGACTTCCTCCCGGACGACAAGAGGGCAGAGGCCCTAGCGATCGAACAGGAGGGTGAGGTGGCATCCTACCACGCCGTAACGGTGGCCACGGACATTGCCGATACTGGTTTCTGCCAATTGGGCAACAGTGTTTGCCTTCGATGGCAGGGTTGGCTCAAGGCGATGGATTTCCACCAAGACATACAAACCAAGGTTTTGGACAAGCCCTTCGACGGGAACAATCTGTTTGACAGTGGATGAGTCACTTCAGGCCATCAAGACTGACACGGAGACGGCTCGGGCCTTGGGATTTCTGCAGCAACGACGGCCGTCCTTTCGGAACTCGGGAGGCAAGCAAGGTGCCTCCAAGGGATTCGGCGGCGGTTCCTCGATGTACCGTCAAGCGGCCCGGTCCTCGTCGCAAGAAGCCTACAGGGGACGAGGCAAATCAGGTGGATCTCGCCGTCGTCGCCAAGGAGGCCAAGGTGGCAAGGCCGCCGCCAAGCAGGATTGAGCCGGCCGTCGCGTCTGGCCCCCACCAGAGCACCCCGGTGGGAGGCCGGCTGACGAGATTTGTCAGCGTGTGGGAGTCCATCTCCACTGACCGTTGGGTGCTGGATACCCTGGCCCAAGGGCACACTCTCGAATTTCTAAAGAAGTGCCCCGGCATTCCTCCCGTGGCCAGGAAGGAAAACCACGTCCCTCAACTGCTGTTGGAGGTAAGGAGCGATGCTCAAAAAAGGGGCCATCGAGCTCGTCCCAAAGAGGCTCCGGGGTATACTCAAGCTACTTCCTCTTCAGAAAGAAGACAGGAGGATGGCGTCCCATCCTAGACCTTTGTCGACTAAACAAATGCATCAAGGCACAGAAGTTCCGGATGGTCACCCTCCAGCACGTGCTGGGCCAGCTGGAGGAAGGCGACTTCCTATCGTCGTTGGATTTGGAGGATGCGTACTTTCACAAACCCATTCGAAAAGGACACTGCATGTTTCTCAGGTTCGTAGTCCAGGGACGGCACTACCAGTTTAAGGCCCTCCCGTTCGGATTGAAGTCGGCACCCATGGTGTTCACCAAGTGCCTCGCACCAGTGGCGGCGCGGCTGCGCCTGCAGGGGATCCACGTCTACCCCTACCTGGACGATTGGCTCATCCGAGCAAGAAAAAGGGAGCTCGCCGTCGAGCACACAGTGAGAACCGTCCGGCTGCTCACGTACCTGGGATTCTCCATCAACTTCCCCAAATCCCACCTGGTCCCGTCGCAGGTCGATACAGTAGCGTGATTGGCCTCGCCGTTGGAGGAAAGGACAAAGGCCATCGTGGGCAAGGTGCAGCGTCTACTGGCCACGGACGTGGCCAGGGTGAGGGCCGTCAAGTCCCTTCTCGGGATGATGTACTCGTGCATCTATCTGATGCGCCTGTGCAGGCTTCGGATGCGTCCTCTACAGGAGTTCCTCAACGCCCGTTGGATGCAAGCGGCGGGCAGTTTCTAGGATAAGATCTCGCTCTACAAGGTTTTCCGCCAATCAATTCAGTGGTGGGGCACCCGCGCGCATCTCGTGGCTGGCACAGACTTTCAGACCCCAGCATACCAGGTGACGGTGACGACTGATGCCTCCCTGGAAGGGTGGGGAGCGCACACCGGAGATCTTCATGCGAGAGGCCTTTGGCTCCCGGAGGAGAGGCCGCTCCACATCAACATATTGGAGCTCCGAGCAGTGTTCTGGGCCCTCAGGTCCTTCCTCCCGTCCCTCAAGGGCAAGGTGGTGAGGATCTTCACCGACAACACCACCACGATGTTCTACATCCGGAAGCAGGGAGGAACCAGATCCCCAGCCCTATCCAAGGAAGCCCAGTATCTGTGGCATTGGGCCGTGGCCCAGGGGATGGTTCTGGTGCCTTTTCATCTGGCAGGGATAAAAATCACCATCGCCGTGCCACGAGTGGGATCCTGCGCTCGTGCCACGAGTGGGAACTATGCCATGATGTGGATCAACTCTTCCAGCGATGGGACAAACCCCAAATCGATCTGTTCGCAATGGCGACGAACTCCAAGTGCCAGAGGTTCGCCAGCAGGTTTCCCAAGCCGAGGAGCATGGGCGATGCTTTCTCGTTCCCCTGGGACGGCCTGTTCCTATATGCGTTCCCTCCGTTGCCATTGCTGCTCAGACTCCTCAACCAACTCAAGAGGTCCTGGTGCAGGATGATCCTAGTCACCCCGGCGTGGCTGAGACAGATCTGGTTCCTGGACCTTCTAGACTTGTCAGCGTCCCCACCAGTCAAACTGTCGACGGACGCAGATCTTTTCCCCAGAGAAGAAGGCGCCATTCTTCATCACGACCTGGAGTCGCTGAACTTGCAGGCCTGGCTCCTGCATCACTAGAGTTTGGAGGGTACGATATCCCGGTGGACTGTAAAGAGGTTCTTGCAAAGGCCAGGGCGTCCTCAACTCTCAAGTGCTATGGACATAAGTGGAAGAGGTTCTCTGTCTGGTGCCGTGCACAGAAGATTAACCCTCTAGGATTACGGCCCCTCAAGTGCTATCGTACCTTCTGTCGCAGGCCAAGGCGGGACTAGCGCATGCTTCCCTCAAGATACACCTGACAGCGATTTCCCGATACACCAGAACTACAGGACGGCCATCCCTGTGGTCTCATCGCCTGGTGAAGGAATTTATGAAAGGACTGTTCCGATCGTTCCCGCCGGTGAAGGCTCCGGCCCCGGCGTGCAAGCTCAACGTGGTACTGACCAGGCTCATGGGGGCGCCATTCGAGCCTCTGCATTCGGCACTGTTGAAGTTCCTGAAGTTCCTGTCGTGGAAGACAGCATTTCTTGTGGCCATCACCTCCGCACGACGAGTGGGAGAGATCCAGGTCCTATCCTGCAAGCCTCCATATTTGACCTTTCACGAGACAAGGGTGGTGCTGAAGACGTGCCCCTCCTTTATGCCTAAGGTGCCGTCGGACTGCCACCTCAACGAGCCCTTGGTGTTGTCAGTTTTCTTCCCGTCGCCTTCGTCGCCGGCCGAGAGGACTTTGCACTTGCGGAACGTAGCTAGAGCGCTGAAGTTCTACGTGGACCGCACGAAGAGTTTTCGGAAGACTTCACAGCTGTTTAACTTTGGACCTGTAAATCAAGGGAAGGCTCTATCGAAGGCTTCCATTTCCAGATGGCTCTCCGGCTGCATCATGCACTGTCACCGGTTGGCAAACCGTTGCCTGGCCGTCCGAGAGCCCATTTGGCCAGAGCGATCGCTGCTACCACGGCGTTCTTGTCTGGCGTGCCCCTGCTGGACATCTGCAGGGCTGCTACGTGGAGGTCGATGCACACCTTCACGAGATTCTACTGCGTCAACCGGGATTCCAGGGAGGAGTCCAGAGTCGGCCAAGCAGTGCTGCGCAACCTGTTCGCCTGAAGGTGGGCCTGGTGAGGAGGTAAGAGTTGCTTAATGTCGAGTTTATGTAATGCTTAATGTTGAGCCTTGCCACCTCCCGTGGTTGTGCATGTGTGTACTGCTATGTATTCTTATATTCATGAGCATGTGAATCCATGCCAGACCCATGCTGGAGAACAGTTACAGGTAAGTAACTTGTTCCTTTTTAGGCACTGTTATAATGTTTGTTATACATTTTTTTTCAACCCTTTTATAAGATACAAGTGTTATTCACTGGTCAATATCATTTTGAGCAGTATCTTATCGTCGACATATGTTTCAGTCTTTTTGCGGGCACTACAGGTGCAGCCCTCAAATGCTCAAACGTATTCAGGTTGTTGGATAAAGCCTTTCTTATATCTTTGGCATGGATTGATATGAGCCACTCCACCTCCACATATATTGTAGGAGATATAAGCTGAGGTCAGTTGAAATAAATCCCTCCGCAGGTCCACGCCTTGATGAATTCACTTCGGGCCTGGAATTCAAAATGGACCACGTTCCAAATTAGCTTCTAATTGCATGAATTTCGATTATCCAGAAGCACAACGGGTATATCTCCTTCTTACCTATTCTACCTTTTCTACAACGTGCCTGTCTCAGTTTTAGTTTGCGTCTCTGTGCCCGTTCCCTCAGTCACATCTTTCAGAAATTCTCCTAGGACAAGAAAAAATGTGTTCTTATTAATAAACTGAACCCCTTTTCTGAAGTCACAAACTGAATTTCCTAACAACCTCCAAAACTCTGTTATAATAAATATTGTGTTGGAAAGCAAAAACAGAACGGGAGCAATGGCGACGCATGTTTAGTGCTCTCAGAATGGAACCCAAATTATATTGCACAAAGTAATTTGAATTGCTCGGACCTCCTAAGAAAATCTGCACATGCTTAACTACAAAAAAACAATGGTAAGATAACTTTCACATCGGGCAAATGGAAACCACCATTGTCACCTAACAAAAACAATACTTCCCTTTGCAACCTCTCAGCCTTGCTGCGCCAGAAGAAAATTGCAGTCCTTCTGCTCACCATTGACAAAAGAATTGGTATAACCACTGTCTGCATCACCAAAACTCTTCTCACAATTGACAACTCCCTTTGATTCCATAAGGCAAACACCTTATTTACTTTGGAAAATGTTTATTTCCACATTCGTTTTATATTGCCGTCCCTTGGGAAGGGGTCTCACAAAATATCCATCTCCTCCACATAGGATAAATAGGCACAAGGCCAACTTTTCCATGAACCAAACTTTAAGCACTTGCTATCGTCAAAATCTAGGACCGCTCCTGATACCAGAATCTAAACACTTTGCCCATGGCCTTATTAGTAGAAAGGTCATCTCTTACAAAGTTACATCATCCATGTACATCATGATTTTCAGCACTTTCCCTCCACCCCCGGAACATGTAAAGCCACAATAGATTGATCATGATTAATTATTAAACTGAGACCTTCAATAGCAAATACAAAAATCAAGGGAGACCAGGGACATCCCTGCCTCACTCCACTTTGCATCAGAATATTTCTAAACAAATGTCCATTTACCATGATTCTGCTTTGCACGTTCTTGTATATACTCTCCACCCACTGAACAAAGGTGGGAGGAACATCTAATGCAATCGGGGCATTTGTAATCATCATATGTGCAACATTATCGTTGGCTTTTTCAAAATCAAGGTTCATGATTAATAATGGTGGTCGCCAATTCTTAATGTCCTTCCTACCTCCTTTTTGTTAAATCAATTTGATTAGACCTTGATTGAAAGACTCGAGTAATAACAGGACATGATTTTATTCAAAATCCAAGTCCTCTATTGATACACTAATTGCTCGGCAACATGTTTCATAAAACCCGTAAGGCAGGCCATCTAGGCCATGAGATTCTTTGCTTTTTTGTCTCAGTTAATGCTAGCTCTACCTCTTTGCCATCCAGAGGTCTTTCTAGGTGCTTTTTCTGGTCACTTGATAAATTATCTGATAGGCAATTACATAACTGTTGAAGCTTGAAGCTTGACAAAGTTTCTCATAAAAAGATTCAGCAATTTTATGTAAGAGGGCATATCAGATCTGACCTGATTAAATTCATCAAACCATGCCTGTATCACATTACTGTTTTTATTCTTGACCTGATTAAAGAAAAAACCTGTGCATTTCTCATCTTTTTCTAATCCCTCCACTTTACTTAGAAGCATAATCTTTTCAAATCTTTGCCTGTGGATCTTATTAATGGCCATCTTCATTTCCTCAAACTCCTCCTCCACTTTTAGGCCCAGACGCCTCATTTTAAGTAGCCTGTTCGCCTTCCTCTGTAACGATTTTAATAGGGCATCCTCTCTTCTCTGCTGTTCCTTAGTCTATTCTACCAAAAAACAACTTGAATCTTCGTTTAGCATCTAGCCATCACTCCATTGTTGAGTCAGAAAAAATCATTTCAGTGCTGTCACTTCTTGGTAGAAGACTTTAAATTTCTGAACACAAACCTGGTCCTCCAGTACAGTATACTTATATTCAGCTTCCACACCCCTTTCCCCCTTGACGCTATCATGTCCATCACAAGTTGTACTTCCAAAGAACTGTGATCTGTAAAGAGGAGATCCGATAAATGTGCTGTACTAATATCAAATTCTTTGCTCACAAATATATAATGAATTCTACTTTGTTCTCCTGTTTCTGGCCTTGACCACGTATAACCACCTGCATCTGGATGCTTCCTTCGGTAGGCATCTCTCAAATCACAATTAGATGTGATATTCTTCAGTAAATTTACATTCTTATCAAAATTAACCTGCGAGGTTGCTTCATTGGAGTCCAGAGCAGTGTTAAAATCTCCTGCTTTTATCTGGGGACTCCTTACCATTAGATAAGAGTTCAAATAAAACACATCTTTAGTTTTTGTCATTACATGCATATACATTTGTGATTATAAAAGTAACCCCTCCATAATACATTATATTTGCAATACTCCCAGCTTTGATTATGAGTTTTGTAATCTGGAAACCATGATTCATAAATAATACAGCAATCCCATCATTTTTATTCTCATTGGATGCAGACCATAACGAAGGACCCGTCCTCCATAGATCCTCCCATTTATCATATTTGGCCTGAAAAGGCAGGTTCCACTCCTGTAAAGGGATAACCTCACAGTTTAACCCTTCCAAATGGTTAAATACCACTCAGCTTCTTACAGAACTATAAATACTATGGACATTGACAATACAAATATAAAGTGCCATTATTGGCATTAATGGGAATTCCCAATTCATTGTTGAGGCCTAACAGGTGAACTTAACCCCAGTTCTTCCAGCTCAAAGACACTGCACTCATCTTCATCTAAGGCTTCATACCTATTGGAAGTTGCTTCTCCCAACCCCACTCTACTCTCCTGCACAACCTCCTCAACATCCCTCCCTACCATATCATCTTCCTCCTCAGACTCTAAAAGGGACAACCCTTTACCTCTCCTCCCCCTCCCTTTTCTTTTCCACTTATTCACCCCCACCGTCTCTGAATCTACAAACCCTTTTCTGGGCAACTTTCTAAAACTAGATGACAACCACACAACACCTTCTCCTTTCTCCTTCTCTTTCAATCCTGGAGTTGCCTCCAACAATTGCTCTCCAGATTGAGGATTTTTCCCTTTATCTTGAGGTTGAGAAGGTTGATTTTTCTCATTGACCACCCCAGACTCTTCCTTCTCATCAACTTCTTCTTTATCATGATCCAGATTATACTGTGCCTCCAATATAACCCTATCAGAAACAGCTAACAGACTCTACAATTCCCTGCTCCTTATCTTTAACCCCTTCAATCCTCTCCGCCGATTCATACAAGAAAATATTAGTTTGATCTAATTAATTGATTACTTCCACTTCCTTATCTTTGTCCTTGTTCTTTCCTTCCTTCCCGTTGCTTCCCTTTTACCTGACTCCACACTACCGTCACACTCCCTCTGGCTCATGAACAAACCTTGTCTTTGTAAATATTTCTGTAACAAACTAGTACTTTCTTCATCCGATTTTTCCTTCTGTCTCCCTTCCATTCCCAGCCTCTTTGCTTGCCTCAAGCTGTTTGCAGAACTGTCTGGGCAATCTCTGTACAAGTGGCCTTCCTTACTACACAAATTACACATCTTGGCCTTGTGACAATTTCTTGAAACATGTCCCTCCTCCTTACAAATCATACACATGACTGAGACATTCACTCTGATTATGGCCTTCCTCACCACAACGTCTACAAATCTTGGGCTTGCCTGAGTAAAACACAAATCCTCTATTCAGTCCTAATACGAAAGTTGGAGGCAAATGCTTCAATCCTGTAATACACCTAGGGTCTGCATGAAGCTTTACATTTGCTCTCCATGTACAATTCCAAATCCCATTTGCATCCCTCACCTTTTCCAAGCTGTTAACCATCTCGAGTTCCTAACAAACCAAAATAGCAAGTCTTGTTCCTGCACCGTTTCATTGTACATTTTAATGATCACCACTTTATTGCTTAATTCCGAAAGGGATTGCACTTCAAAAAATTCCAACTCCTCACTTCCCTTCTTCACAATGAATCTGTCCCAGAAATGATTAAATTCTGAGGCGCCCTTGGAGCTAACTTCCCATGCATGCCCTGGGAGGAGAGAAATCATGGAGTAAATATCATCCACAGAAATGTGCCAGGTTGTCTTTAGAACCAATCTACACAATTCTTCTCTGGTAATATCTAGCTTGTACGGTCCCTCCTCTGAATACTTTTTCTTTAATTGGAAGTGGACACAAAAGTGCTGCTTCCCCCCGAATTTACTATTCAGCATCATTTAGCTCTCTACACTACCTCTAAGGGGCAGCTACCAAAAAAGGAAACCACCACCCCTCAAGAATAACCGAACTGTGGTAACTCCCTATTTATCCTGAAAATACAATATATCAACTTAACAATAATTATGGGCCAAGCCTCAGGTGGCCCCTAGGTGCCTAAAGCTCAGCCCCCTTTCAAACCTTTTCCTAAATTAACCTTCAATAGTTAAGGAAAATCTGAACTGTGGAATAGAAGATGCAAACAAAAAAACTCTGTCTAAACTTCCTATCAAGCACCGACAACAACTCTTCTCTGTAAGCTACCTACCAATTATTAAATTAACACCTACTAAAAATAAAACCACCCATTCAAAAATAATCTACATATTTTGATACTAAACTCTAACCTAAAAATCTAATTACACTCCTATCCTTTAAGTAAATAAAAACTGGATGTGATGACAAGAACCTCCGCCCTTCAGTGCTTGCTGGTTTCCTGGTGCTGCTTTGCATGCACTATCCAAACAGCCCAGGACGAGTCCCCCATCCCCTAGAGCAGGTAAAGGCTTCTTATTAGGCCTTCCTGTCAATCAGTGTGACACACTGGATTTTCTAGAAGTTTCTTAACAGAACCCTCTTTGTGCAAAACATGTTTTCTATAGGAAAGCTTGCACTCTCCTTAGCGCTCGGGCCCCCTTCGTTTTTTCTTCTGGGAAACTCGGAATGCGGCCTTATAAGAGCACCTGCTAGCGCGGAGCGCAGTGAAAAGCAGCACTGGACTAACGTCTGCCCACAGTGGAGCTTCTTGCGAGAAATAGCTGTTTACGAGCTGGAAAGCTTTTGCTGTTAACCCCTGGCAAGCACAGAAGGGCTCTTAAGCTGGCCATCTATCTATGAGGCACCATTCAGCAGCATTTTGCTACACTCTCCGAATACGTTCTATATAGCATTATGTATGTGCAACAAGCCTTAGGCCTAAATATGTAGCATAGGTAGCTCAGTGAGTTAATGCCAGTGCTTCACACTACAGTAGTATACCATTCACACGGAAGACCATCACTACGCAGGGCCTTCCCCTGCGCAGCAGCCATTACCGAATCATGCACTTCTTCCAAAGTACAGGGCGCTATCAATGTGACCTTTAGAGTTGCCTCCATGTTGTCTTGAACGGAACCCCTAAAAGCCCCCATCTGCTCCTCATCCAATGCCTTTGTTGAATATAAGTCAGAAGAAAAAGAAAGGGTGACCGCCAACATCCCCTGCGCTGTGTCATGCACCACCCCTTGTGAGTCAAAAAACTCAGTTGGCACTACCCTCTGATGATGTGCAGCTTCGAAAAAAAAACTAGTACATGTTTCCTTCTCTTCAAAGTCCTTTACTCTGGAATTGAAAATAATCGACCATCCCATCTCATGCATCCATGCCTGGATGTCCCTTTTAATTGCTTCCAGTTCATCCTGAACTTCAACACCCATATCCTGCAACTGGTGTAGTGTCAGTTGAGAAGCCACTAGCATTTTGTACACAGATTTGCGCTGCCTAGCAGCCGCTTGACCACTGCTGATAAAAAAACCATTTCATTCTACACTTAATATCCTCCCACCAAGCCTGGACAGATGGATAAAGAGCGTGCTGCGACACCCACTCCCGAAGCAGGAGGCGAAAGCACGTGTCCTCATCTTTCAATAACTGAACATGGAGTGTCCCTGAGATACGATAACTCGGTAGATAAGATTGCAACATTACAGTAGAAATCACCAAATGGTGGTCTGAAAAGAGGGTAGGCACCACCCCCGTAATACTCATGGTGAACCCCTTGGACACAAAAATAAAGTCAATCCGAGATTGGACCAATCCATTATTTTCACGATAAGTAAAAACAGAGCCCGGAACATTGTGAACAGCATGTATATCTACAAGGTGCAAATCCTCAATAAATTCCCTCATGACTTTGGATGAGGTATCTCGGTTCCCTTTACCAACCGGAACACCCCTCCGCACCCTATCCGCAGCATGCAATATACAATTAGTCACCCATGATGATCAATGGAGCGCTTCCTGCACAAAAAGTCAGCAACGACTGGAACAAAGATATCCGGTCCTGCTTTAGTGCATCAGCATCCACGCTAATCAGCCGGTGTTGAACATTGTGCCAATTAAAAGACACATAAGGACCTGGCCTGGTATTAACTCCACATGTCGGACATCGGAACATCAGGTGAGAATTGAACAACACAGCAGTGCCTGCGCTTCTATTCACATTGGACCCCGACCAGAAAGCGAGGCCTCTTGTCCAGTCCGAACTCCACTTGGCATTAGAGACGTCCCAGCACATGGCACATTCCTGCAAGCAAAAAACATTACATGGCACAGTCGCCAAAAGGGAAAATAAAGCCAAACGCGTTGTCACATTGTTGATCCCTCTTATCGAACCTCTTTGGAACGGTCTAACCTCCTCATCCTCAAGCTCCTGGTCCGAAGAAAAAGAGAGAGGTCTGTGAGAGGTCTATTTTTCTCAGAAGCTTGAAGAGCCACAGGGTCCAAAGCATCACTCCGTAAGACGTCCTAAAAATCTGAAGTATTTATATCCTGGGCGCCGGCAAGGACATGTTTTTCTGGCAAGTCCGAACTAACACCTTTTATGCTTTGTCTTTTTAGAACTCACAACAGTCCACCAGGCCAGCTCTGCTTGGTTCATACATTTATTGGTTTGCGAAATAATAGCTCTGTCTCGCTCTGATTGTTTCTTGACTTGTGGCAACGAGGGAAGGGAGGGGGCTGAAATCTAAGAAGTGAGTGGTACATCAATTACTGTAGAAGATGTTGTCACACTCGTCATCTCCTCTTCCTCATCTTTGCCACTAGAGGGCTGGATAGATAGGTACCACTCCCCCAAACCCCCCTTCCACAGGCGATCAAAGTTCCATATCCAAAAAGATAAGTTTGGTTACTTTAATGGGAATAGAAGATTTACAGTTGAACTGAAGAACACGGCAGGCATATCCACACCGACAGGTAGCACATCCTCTTGTAATACAGCACCTGAAGCTGAACTATGACTGCTGCCTGAAGTCTGCAGAAAATTAGCATATTCCAATGCCAAATCCTCCCGCGTACCTAGGACATCTCTCGTCTCACAAAGATGCAGAAAACTTTCAGCCACACTCTCATCGTTCTCAGATGTATGCGACGCAACCTTACCACCCTGCTCAAGGCCTCTTGGCCATCTCTGCAACATTTCTCGTATTATGTTCAAGGCTTCCTTTTCCTTCAGATCAGGTGATGCATCCACAGCTTCCTTAACTTTATTCTCCTTTTCTCGTTATTTCTCCGATAAGACATGCAGATCTATCATGATACTCCTGGTACACATCGTCCCCTCCTGCAGCTTGTGCATATGTACGGGGAATTGTAGGACATACCATGGCAATATGTCCTTCCAAATTGCCATAGCTGCATCGCAAAGGCTAGTCACAATTTGCAACTTTATGAACTGTGCTGTTGCAATTCCGACATCTTTCTTTCGGACAATGTTGCTTCACATGGCCAAACTTCCTACAGAATCTGCACAAAACAGGCTGATTCGGGTAATAAAGTTACCCATCCTGTTCATTTATTTGGAAAACCCCTGGGGGGTGACACAGGCCTCCTATGCCTGCCGTGTTCTTCAGTAGAACTGTAAATATTCTATTCCCATTAAAGTAACCAAACTAATTTTTTTGCTCGTTACAACCTTTCACCTCATCACAGTAGGTCAATAGCCAATTTCCAATCTTGTCTGCAGACACAAAAGGGTTGTACATGTGCACCGTCAAGGGAACCGCTTGACAAACATAGCAAAGTTCAACCTCTATTCCCTTCAAGGAATCATTCTTCTCTTTTTTCCACTTTACATACCTCATGAGCACTGATGGAAGAGGCTTTGTCTGAAAAAGGGAAATCCTATGTGGTGAAGACAATAATGGTGGAAAGGGCCAGAGTGCGCCTTTAGACCCACTATGCTATGCCAGTGCAGCCTCTTCGCATACCAGCAAACAGAAGGATTGTCTTTTCAAAGTATTCTTCCGCTCAATCCAATTCTCCCAACGAGGGCCCGGTGGTGGCGCTGGACACCCCCCTCTCCTCCTCAAGGCGAGTGGGTGACTGCTTCCACCTCTGTACCGGAAAGGGATACCAGGCCAGGTAGTAAAAGTTCAAGTCCCTTCAAAGCTAGATCAGTAGCCCGCCCCCAGACCCATGAACCTGGGGGCTTCAGCTGCAAAGGGGGGGCTCTCTGGATTGGACAAGCCAGACTAAAAGGGGAGTCCCTGCACTTGATATTTGCCAAAAGGCTCAGAAGCGATGCCCACAAAGGGTTTGCCTGAAAAACTGCTGCTCGGCAGCTCCCCTGCTGGCTCGGAGCAACGCTCTGCTACAGGCCACCAGAATCCTCAGCCAGGAATAGCATTTGCATGACCAGCATGCCCGGCGGTATGGTAAGCGTATTTTGCATGGCTCCGCCCCAAGATTTCCATGGGACCCACAGCGCCAGGTCCGAGACGGCCAGACACAGGCTGCAGAGCTCCACCCAGCCAAGCTGCAGCCTCGGCCTGGCACTGGCCCAGTCATCTACTGGCCGAAAGTCACCTTCAGCTGCCCAGGAGATACTCCCCGAAGTGCATACCCCTCAGATAAGGCTTGGCCGTTTGTGGCCATTCAGGGCTTTTCAGGGGTGAGGCAGTGCAAAGACAGTGTCCCCCATCTCCTCCTTGTGCTGTTGCTGCTGCAGGCCCAGTCTGCCTGGCTGGCTGGCTCCTTTGCTTTGCAACTCACGTGAAAAGCCAGCAAAAGGGCAGACTTTTTTCTCCTGTGACACAACAGCACCTTTTCCAAGACACTGAAGAAAAGACATTACATTTAAACAAAAAAAATTGCTAAGTGCTCTTCTTTCAAGAATTGCTCAGTCTTTCTTTTTCACAGCATTGTTTTCCCCAAGTAGGGAAGTGCACCAGTCCTGGAGGTACTGCAATACCAGGTTGATGCGTGGATTGGACAGGGCAAGCTCCCATTCCATCTCCCTGTTCTAAAAATCAATTTAATATATGGTCCCAAGAAAGAGGACGTATCAGATTTTAAACTGATAAGGAACAGATTTTTTTTTTTTCTCTAGTTTCTTGTTACGGTCTCATAACCCCTTCAACCGTCCCAAACCTCCAATTGTGAAAAGGGCCAGATCAAACCAAACGCCAAATCAAAAAGCCAATCAAAAACAAAAGTTAATTTGAATAAAAAACGGTGAAAAATCAAGACTTAACATAAGCTCACACTACCCCAGATTTTAAGACGTCAATGCTCTCCAATTGCCTTGTTGCCAGAGCAGGTGCGCCTGCACTCCACCGTGAGCTTTGGCAGAAAGGCAAAATTGAGTGCATAGAAAAACACGCCAACTTAACAGACTCCTGCAGAGAAATGACTTTATGCTGTAAAACCAACAACGATCTTGCCTTCAATAAGGCTTCTTTTATCGATGAAGTAATCTGGTGGAAAAGCCTATTCTTTAACTTTTCCCTCCTCTCCTGGAACTCAAAGACCGCCATATCAAAGGAGGTAGTTTGCACCCTTGTGACAGCAAAAATCAAAGCTGGACCGACTCCCACACTTGCGCAGAAAAACCACAACGCCACAAAAAGTTTTCCTCATGAGCACAACCTACCCTGGGAGACACCGCTGACCTGGCCAACCGCCTTCGGTGCATAAAGGCTTTCAGGGGAAGCGCGTTCAGCAAAATCAGCCAGTTAATATCTCTTTGTGTGTTCGTCACTTTAGCGGATGGAAAAAACCTCCCACACCCTTAACAACTGGGGCCACGCCCCAGATTATCCTCTGGCATGTCCTTTAAATGGAGTTCCATCAAAATATGTTTGGGGGCCACCCAATATTTATGCAACAATTCTAGAGGAGACATCAGGGGCAAAAACATGGCAAACATCTATAAAAGGCAGGTAATACCAAGGCCTTTGCCAACAAATTACTACATAGGAGAAACCAAAATCTTTCTAGTATATTTGCTGTTGTGTACCCCACCAAGGGAGCTGCCAACGATGCCGAATGTTTTAAGGTATTAATACAAAAACCAATGTAATGCCCTGTAAGAAAAAGCTCTTCGGAACCCCTCTGCCCCCAAATGTATTGAGTTTATACATAGTACTCCTTTGAACTCGGTTCATTTTAGAACGCCACAAAAAGAAAAGTCTTTGTAGCTGCTGGGTTTTCCGTACCGTGGGAGGAAACACTAAAGGCAAAATAAGCAAGATAGGCAGGAGCACTGCTTTCATCAGCAGTATCTTGCCCTCAATTGTCAGACTCCATAGCGCCCAAAAGCGAATCTTTTTTTCCACTTTATTGGTCACAGCCAACCACTGTTCCGCCCCATCCATCGATTCATTAAAGACTGGGCCTCATTACAAGGTTGGCAGTCCGGTAATATCGGTAAGGCATTACCGGCATCGTTTACCAGACCGGCCCATCACGACCTGCAATGCCAGCCCTACCGGCATCGACACGGACCTGCTGTGGCCATGCACCACCGTGACGGCGGGTGCGCGGCTGCCGTGCTAGTAACACTGGTATGCCGCAAGGAAGAGGACATCACGAGTCTCACGGACATGCACATACCGGCATCCAGATGCCGGTAAGAAGGGCCACCATGATGCCGGCAACATCGGCATCGTGGATCACCCGTTAATAGCAAACTGCTGTGAACTCAACTGCCACAGGTGCACACAATCAGCACAGGTGGAGGCAATGGAGCCTGGACCTGCACAAAAGGAGCACACCCACACACCACACCCCTTCAAAGACCAAAATGATTCCACTTGCATTTGCAATACTGGAGCTGAAGGACATGCATGCATGCACTGCTACTCCTTGAGCAGGCAGTACAGAGGAGACGCAGGAGAAGGAGGTGGGAGTCAGGCCCAGCAAATCTCACCAGTGCAGGCAGTGGTTCCCCGCAGGCAGCCAACAATCCCGCGCATAAAGGCCAGTCCACTCAACTTAACCCAGCACAGATCCACACCCTGTGCCACCTGGACAGGGAATCCATCACCACCATAGTGGATCTAATACATGAAGACTTGGTCAGCCTGATCAATATCCGCACCGCCATCCCCCCTCAGCTGAAGGTGGTTTCTGTGCTCCATTTCCTGGCCACAGGCACCTACCAGCACACAGTGGGGCAGCTGTATGGCATCTCGCAACCATGTTTTTCCGGTGTGCTAAACCAAGTGCTGGATGCACCCCTAAAGCACGCAAGTGCCTACATATCCCTACCACGGACAGCACAGGAGGTGAATGACACCACAATTGCATTTCATGCACTGGCAGGCATGCCTAATGTCATTGGTGCCCTCGACTGCACACACGTGGATGTGGATTTGGTAGTCCTGCATGCCGTGGAGGTGGTTTACCGCAATTGGAAGCTATCCCACTCCATCAATCTTCAGATGGTGTGTGATGCCAGCAAGATAACACATTGATATGCTAGATTCCCAGGATACACGCATGATGAAATGGTGCTGAGGAACTCCTCGCTACCCCGCTATATGGAACCACATTCTCCCGACGTGCCTAGCTGCTGGGTGAGTATGCTCACTGGACCATGGGAGTGTATTTTGGGGGACGGGAGGGTACATGCATATGCAACCTGTCTGCCCTTCTCTGGGCCATGGGAGTGTATTTTGGGGGGTGGGGGGTACATGCATATGCAACCTGTCTGCCCTCTGGGCCATGAGTGTCTTCTCATTGGGGTGTCTGGATACTGTCCATGCTGGCAAACACTGTGCCCATAACCATTCAAATAAGATGGATGTGACAATGGAGGCCGACATACTCTGGCTGCACACCAATGTGTAAATGATACTCACAATCGGCGCACACGCCTGAACTCGTCCACTGGACATCTGACCGTACCCACAGCACCACAATGCGCCATCATGCAGTCACAAAGCTGAATACACATTACCACATCGAAGTACCTCGCAGGTCATGCATCCATGAGTGCGCAGTATGAATACCCACTCCGGAAATTCCCTGGCACTGCCCCTCCCCGACAGTAACACTGCATAACACCATGGCAACATGTGCAGATGAATGCTAATGGGAAAATCGCATGTGACAAGGATGCTTAAAATTGAACCCATCAAGTAGTGAACAACACCTACATGGGTGCGACTGGTGCGGGATTCACGCACAGTCATGAGTACCAGCATGCAAGTCGACACACTGCATCATCCAAGGACGTATCCATACGCTGGCGGACCTTTACAACAACCACATTGTGCCATTGGAACGTGTGAAGATGTCGAGGGACATGTGCATGGCATCATCAATTATCCAAAAGGATGATAGTCTGAACAACCTGTATCCTGTTGCCCATCAGCCTAATGCCTCAAACATTGCCCAATATGCATTTGGTCTCATCCCCTGCCACACAACCCTCACATGTGAGTACATCCTGGACCTTTTCATTCCATCTGGGTGAGTGGTGATTCCAATGTCAAGGCCCAAAAGTCCTGTACGTCACCCAAGACCAGCACCATGGATTGCAAAGTTGTGTACAGGGCAGATAGTTGTGCAGTCAATAGCTGCCATTGACGATACACTGCATGAGAGCATGAACAATGTACAGGCTAAGCACAAATGGAATTGAAGAAATACCCTCACACATACCTTATTGTGCTCTCATGCAGGTGATGCTGGGTATCCCCTGAAGCCGTGGCTCCTCACCACTGTCATGAATCCGCAGAACAGTTATGAAGAGGACTACAATCGTGCACATACACGCACTCGTGTGGTCATTGGGCAGACCTTTGGCCTGTTGAAGGCACAGTTTCGCTGCCTCAGAAGGTCAGGTGCTCACTCGTTTGCGGGCCTGAGAAGGTGGGCAAGATAATTTCAGTATGTGCCATGCTGCACAACATTTGCATCTGGTGCAACGTACCCCTGCCACCTGACCTGGAGCAGCCACCACCGGGAGAGGATGAAGGTGATGAAGTAGAAGATGTTGCACAACGGCCTGGTCGCGATGCACATGATGGACGTGTTGTGCGCCAGTCAGTGATCACCCATTATTTTTGAGGCACTGGGATGAAGAGGGAGTTTGGAATGGTGGACTCTGGGCACTGGGATTGGTTGACTCTGGGCAATGCCATTAGGGGACTCTGGGCACAGTACACTATCATGCGATAAATTGACACACGGCCAAGAAGCAATGTTCAGTCATGTGATTTTTATTTTTTTTAACACAACAGGTGTATTGAACTGATATAAATTTGAACATGAATGAACCCTCCACCTGCAGTACATCTAAATCTACCCTCGCTCCACCCCCAAAAAACCCCCACACACCACCCCCTCCCCAAAACACCCCCACACACCACCTCCCCCCAACACCCCACTCACCACCTCCCCCAACAATCCCACACACCACCTCCCCCCCCACACACCAAGAGTTCAACGTGTCCAAATGGACTGACAAGCAACACGTCCAAGGTTCCCCTCCTATTGCCGCCCCCTTTTCGATGGAGGGGGTTGCATGTCCTGATGGCGCATGGTGCGCTGGGACCTGCGCACAGGGCTTCTTTGGGTTGAGCTTGCTGGCGTGTTTGTCGTGGATGTGGACGGTTGTGGCTCGGATGCTGCAGGCGTTGTTGGCCATGCATTCCAGTATTTGTGCTATGGATTCAAAGCCCTCATGGACCCGCTTTGCTGTACGGTTTACAGCCCGGATGATGGCCACAGTGTTCTCTCAGTTGACCCTGCGTGTTGCCTTCCCATCAGACACATATTGTTTAATCATGTCATGCATTGACTGTTGGCGGGCCTCCATTTGCGGCATCCATCCATCCATCCATGTGCCGGATTGAGGTGGTTCGGGATGGTTCCATTGCTGGTGGGGACATGCACAACATGGGCCTGTTCTATGGTGCAGACCTCTCCTCCGGGGGTGCCATGTGGTGTGTTCTGCGGGCTGGGCGTGTGTACACCATCCCCTGACATGCTGCCTCCTGTATTCGGGTCCTCCTCATGCCCCTCGTCCTCGTTGGCACTGTGTTGTGCGGATGCTGCAGCATCTCCCACAGAACTTGTGGCTGCCGACTGCATGCCGTCAAGGTTGCTTGCTACTGATGTGGTCTCATCCTCGGCAATGGTCTCCTTGGGGGCCCATGCATGCATGTGGGCAGGCTTCCTGTCCGCAACATCTTCATGCAGTTGTGCCTTGCCGGCACGGGTTCGTCCGGACTGGTGCTCCATGGCGACAGGTGGCTGCTCGACCTGTGTTAGGGACAGTGCAGCCGGTTGGGCACTGGTGTGTGGTTTGTCAGCCCCTTTGCTCATCCTTGCACATCTGGATGTGGATGGCCTGGTGCCATCGTCCTGACCCCTGGCCTTTCTTGCATGTGCTTGCTGTGCCACTGCATCATCCACGTTGCTGCCAGTTTTCTTTCCTGTGGTGGATAGAAATGCATGGCATCAGTGATGGGGGATATGCATCCTGCATGCATTGGTGTTGGTGCAGTATGGCGCATGTGCTTCGTTGTGTGCTTGTTGGAGTAGCAGACATGATGCTTGCAAGATTGGTGGGTGGGGATTGTATTGGCATCCCTCAGGTGCAGACATGTTTTCCATGGTGTCTGTTGTGAGGCCTATAGGTGTGTTGTGGCTTGCGTGCTGTGTTATTGTATTTTGGAGGTGTATTAGGTATTGGAGAGGCATGCAGCATACATTTTGATGGGACAGTGGTGGGGCCAGCATCTCAACAGGGATGTGTGTATATGATGGGCCATGTATTTGCTCTCATCAGATTCACATTTGTTGGCCAACTTTGTACTTGGGATGTCAGGGTCTGTGGGGACTTGTGTGGTGCGCAAAGAGTCACTCACCGTCATCATCCGATGCTGGGACTCCATACTCTGCTCCTCCTACTCCTTCAATGGCCTCCATGATGGAGCTGCAGGTTTCCTCCCACCTGGACAACTTGATGGGGGAGTTTGGACCGCCGTCTGTTGCCTGCCCTTGGCTGTGGTTGGCTGACAGTATGTTACGGACTTGCAGGCGCAGGTCGTCCCATCTTTTCCTACAGTCCTTTACGGTAGTAGTCCGCACCGAACTGACCTTCCTTGCAACGATCTCCCAAATTTGTTTTTTGTGCAGCTGTGCTGGACGCCGCCGGTCTGCACAGAAAAGAATATCGGCCTGCTTCACAAGCGTGTCTGAGAGCATGTTCAGCTCATTATCGCTGAAGCGCGGTTTGCGCATGCGAGAAGTGCCTTTCTTGGTCACTTTTGCCATTGTCGTCCAGCAGGGATTGGGAATTCTGGTGCACAGGTCCTGTCTGCCGAGGATTGCGATGGATTGTGTTTTTAAAGATGGCCAGCGCTGCATTTCCCGTTCTGGCGCGATGACGCTACTTCCGGTGCCGGCAATGACGTTGCTGGTAATGACAGTACCGGTAATGACGGTACCGTTATTTTGGGACACGACAATGGCGGGGGAGGTATCTGCGCATTTCTTGATGCCGCTATCAGGGGGGAGGGTGACGTTACAGGCATGGCGGCGCATCCATTACCGACATGCCGGGACACGCGTGCATGCAGACTCGTAATCGGACGTTGTTTGTGGGGTAAGCACTGCACGGACACCTTCATACCGGCATGCCGGTAATTACAGATTTTTACAGCCAAACTCGTAACAAGACCCCATACCTAAACCCCATCTACAACTCTGCGAACGGGGCAAGGGAACAAGTTTTCCCACGTGCCTACAGTAAGTAACTCGCACTTATGAGTATTCAACTTAAACCCTGCTGCTTTACAAAACAATTCCATTTGTGCCAGCACCTGACTTACTGATTGAGCATCTCTGCATAAGGCAGGGATATCATCCATGTACCCAATGGTTTTAGCTTGAACCGAGGTCCCCGGGATTGGAGCTCCCACTATCCCCGGATGGTTTTGAAGTCTAATATGTAGGGGTTCTATAGCACAAATATACAACAGGACTGACAAGGGACAACCTTGCCTCACACCAGACAAAATCGGCACTCTACCCGTCAGTACTCGGACCTGACTAAAAACCCCAGCATAAAGCGTGGAAATATAGCTTCAGAAGCTAACAGGGCAACCCATTTTCTCCAAAATGCTCAACATGAACGGGTGAGAAACCCGGTTGTATGCCTTTTTCAAAATCCAGCCCCAGGACAACCAAGGACATCCCGCGGTGAATGGCAGACTGCACAGAATCACAAACGATCAGCAAGCTTTCGTGTATGCGCCGCTGTGGTACTGCGCAAGTCTGATCAGCATGCACCAATACCTGGATCACAGCCCTCAGGCGATTAGCAATAACCTTTGCCAAAATTGTATAATCCGCATTCAACAAGGTAATCCGTCGCCAATTTGTGACGTCCGCTTTATCACCCCTTTTATATAGAAGGGTAATAATATCTTGCTGCATACTGGGGGTCAAATTGCCTGACTCAAAACAAGCTTCCAAAACTGCCAATACCACTGGACCCAAAATATCCCAAAAGGTAGTATACCATTCACACGGAAGACCATCACTACCCGGGGCCTTCCCCTGCGCAGCAGCCATCACAGCATCATGCATTTCTTCCAAAGTAAAGGGCGCTAACATTGTGACATTTTGAGTTGCCTCCATGTTGTCTTGAACGGAGGCCCTAAAAGCATCCACCTGCTCCTCACCCAATGCCTTTGGTGAAATATAAATCGGAATAAAAAGCATGAGTTACTGCCAACATCCCCAATGCTGTGTCCTGCACCACCCCTTGTGAGTCAAAAAAATCAGTTGGTACCACACTCTGATGATGTGCAGCTTTGAAAAAAAACCTATTACATTTTTCATTCTCTTCAAAGTCTTTAACCATGGAATTGAAAATAATCAACTTCTCCATTCGAGGGGATTGGGTCCTCCGACGTATTCCATATCTATGACAGTAATCGCCACAGCTGTGCTGCTTCGGAAAAGCTTTTTGCGTGCTGCATCGATGACGTCGATACGCCGCCCTCGGGGACGACCTCCGACGGCCGAAGTCACTGGATGTTATAAGTAGGACACACGATGCCCGTAGCCTCAGTTCCGTTTTTTCCGTGAACGTGTTCGCTTCAGAGATCTCAGCGTGCCTCGACTCTTTGGAGTTTCTGTTCTTTATCGGTTCTTCGAACCTGTTAGTTTGTGAAGTTATCCTTTGTGATGTCTACCTTGTCTTCCACCCCGCGACCGGGCTTTAAGAAGTGCGGGGACTGTGGGTCCAAGATGTCGGTGACGGACTCGCACAACGCCTGCCTCTGGTGCCTCATGGAGGCCCATGACACGGATGATTGTGTCGACTGCCAGTCGCTTACGTCCAAAGCCTTGCGGGAGCGCAAGAAGAAACTGTCGGTAGGGAAGGTGTCCAAGCCACGGAAGTCGAGGTCTGCGTGGCTTTCGACGGACGATTAGAGGGTCGACTTTCTGCATCATTGTTGGAAGTCCAGTGGGTCTCGGTCCCGGAGTAGGTCCCACCACTCCTCTGCCTCTTCGAGCCACTCCCGGAGTCGCCGTCATCGGTCGCCTTCCCCGTCCTCATCGGGCCGCTTATCCCACCAAGCATGCAACGCTGGAGGAATGGGCTTCCTTCGGTAAGAAAATGCTAGCGATTCTCGAATCGCAGGGCACTGGTCCGTCCACACCTCCGAGTGGGGTCGGTCGTGATCGGTCGAGAGACACCGCTCGTACGCCTTCGAACTCGGGTGGTCAGCACGATTTACGGGAAAGGTCCCGCTCGGACCAGGGGAATCGTTCTCGTCATGCCTGTTCCATGTCCCGGTCCTCGATGCGCTTGAGACCGTGTGCACCTGTGATGTCTTCGAGAAAGACGTCGACGCCTGTGGCGCCGAGGTCGGCGACGGACTCTTTCGAGGCTCCGCCTCCGAAGAGTCGTCGGCGCCCAGGCTGTCGAAGGACACGCTCGGGGCTCCGCCCTCGAGGCCTGTGTCGAAGCCGTCGATGCTGTTGGCGCCGCTCTCGATGCCGTTTCACTCGACGCCTTTCGGAGCTGTGGTGTTGGAGGTACCCCGTAGCACGGGGGATACCCCTAGAAAGGCTCTGGCCTAGGTCAAGCATGGCTTTGTTCCCCATTCTGTGCCCTCTTACCGCCATTTTCAGTACGTTTCAGAGGTGGATGAGGGCTCTGATGATGGCATGGTTCCTGATATGGTGCCAGATGAGATTCTCTTGGGCCATAGCCAAATTGAGCACCTGCGTCAGTCCCTGCATGATGCCAGTGGTCTGGACACCTCTCCGGAGGAGGAGTTTTGTAGGCCTGAGCCTGGCACTCATGCCGACTCCTCGTACCGGCGCCTTATGTCTAGGGTCACCGAGTACTTGGGGTGGTCTGCTCCCCCAGGGGATTTCCTTCAGGATGACCTTACGGATATCCTCGACCAAGTTCCACCAACTGACCCGGTACTGCCGTTCCATATGGCTCTACAGAGGAGGGTGGTGGCGGCTTGGACTGCTCCGGAAAGTCTCCCGGCAGTGGGCAAGTCTTTGCCTTGAAAATACCGCCCATCCAGTAGCGACCCCTGATACTTGACCAAGCACCCCACTCCGGAGAGTTTGGTGGTGCAGGCGGCTACGGCCCCAGCAAAGCAGGTGTCGTATCTTACCATCCCTCCTGATACGGACGACAAGCGTTTTGATGGTTGGGCGAAGAAAGTGTTTTCTTCAGAGGGTATGGCGCTTCAGGCGGCCAACTCCGTATGTGCCTTGTCACGTTTCACACACACTCTGTGGAATTGTTTCCTTAGCGGCTGAACATATTCACGAAGGGGATGAACAGGATGGTTTCCTTGCCATGGTTCAGGATGGCAAGGATGCTATGTGTGAGGCCATTCAGTCGGGTTTGGACATGGCAGATTGCGTCAACCGGTCCATGGCGGCGAGCACCGTAATACGCAGGTTTGCGTGGTTGCGGAAGTCGGGGTTTGCTCCTGATGTGCAGGCCTGGCTCCTTTGACGGTGAACATCTTTTTGGCAGCAAGGCTGACGAGAGCATTGAGAGGTTGCATACCTCCAAAGCTGCAGCGAAGTTGTTGGGTGCTGCAGTTCGACAACCTCCGCCTTTTCGTCCTAGGGGACACCAATGGAGAGGAGGTTCCTTTCATTATAACTCATCCTTTGGTAAAGCGAGAGGAGCTGCCAGTCAAAGGGGCCACCGTAGGAGTGCCTGAGGTGGAAAACAAGGTACTCGAGGTGCCAAGGCTCGGGCAGTTGCCTCTTTGACCTCGGGCAACGCCGCAGCCGCTTCAGCTCAGTCATGAGGCCATGTCCCATGGTTCGCCGGTTGGGGGAAGGCTGGTGCAGCATCTTGTACTTCAGATGTGTGGGTTCTGGAGATCATTGCCCACGGCTACTGTATTACTTTCCGGCAGAGTCCTCGCAACAATCCACCGTCCGGATCCGCTCCTTGCACAGAAAATGCAATCCCTGCTGGAGAAAGGCGCCATAGAACTGGTGCCTGTAGCGGAGAGGTACAAGGGATGGTATTCCCCTTATTTTTTGATTTCGAAGAAAGACGGGGGATTGAGACCCATCATGGACTTGCGCAGTTTGAACAAACTCCTCAGGAAGGACAAGTTCAAGATGGTTACTCTCTCTCAAGTCCTCCAGGCCCTTCAACTTCAGGACTGGTTGGAGTCTCTTGACCTCAAGGACTCTTATTTTCATGTGCCGATCCATCCAAAGCACAAGAAGTACCTGAGGTTCGCGGTTGGCGACTCGCACTTTTACAGTTTCGGGTCCTGCCGTTCGGATTGTCCTCCGCCTGAGGGTTTTCACCAAGCTCATGGTAGTGGTGGCAGCGCATCTCATGAAAGGGGGGATTCACGTCTACCCCAACCTGGACGATTGGTTGATTAGGGCGCGCTCTCCCGAGCAAGTCTTGGATCATCTGTCAGTCAACTGCCACTCCCTCCACAAGCTGGGCTTCTCCCTAAACTTAAGTCCCATTTGACACCAACTCAAAGGCTCCAGTACATCGGAGCAGTGCTCGAAACGTCACTGGGGCTGTGTTTTCCTCCCCAGGTGAGGGCTCATCACATTCAGCAGATGGTGCACAAGTTTCAGCTTGCCCAGAGTCTCCCTGCGTTCCAGTTCTTGAGATTGCTCAGCCTCATGGCATCCTGCATTCTTCCGGTTCCAGAGGCCAGGTTGCGGATGAGATCTTTGCAATGGGCACTCAAGCTCCAGTGGTCTCAGTCCTCTGGCAGGATGTCGGACCCGGTTCAGGTGCCGTCCTCGGTCGCCCAGGACCTTCTGTGGTGGGTTCGTCGAAGGCAATCTGATGAAGGGGGCTCCTTTTTGTCTACCCTGGCCGAAGGTGACGATCATGACGGATGCATCCCTCACGGGATGGGGAGCTCATGCCAACGAGTTGACAGTCAGCGATTGTTGGTCTCTGTCGAAGTCCAGACTCCATATCAATCTGTTGGAGCTGAGGGCCGTCAGGCTTGCCCTGAAGGCTTTTCTGCCGACTGTGCGAGAAAAGAATGTCCGGATTCTGACGGACAACACAGTGGCCATGCACTACCTCAACAAAAAGGGGAAAGGGGGCAGGGTCACTTCCTCTGTGCAGGGAGGCGATGCAGCTCTGGTTCTGGGCCATCCAGCAGGCAATTTCGATCTCGGCAGTTCATCTGGCCGGAGACGAAAACGTGACTGCAGACGCTTTGAGCAGGCAGAGCACGATCTCTCACGAGTGGGAGGTGGCTCAGGAGATTCTCCTGGAGATCTTCGCCCTTTGGGGGATCCCTCGAGTGGATCTCTTCACCTCCAGTGTCAACCGGAAGTGCGAAAGGTTCTGCTCGTGGAAATTTCCTCCAAAACGAACCTTAGGAGGCACGTTCGTGGTGAGTGGTCTTACCCACTGCTGTACCCGTTTCCTCCAGTCCCTGTCATCCCACAAGTGCTGCGGAGGTTACGAATTGCTTCGGCGTGGGCCCGGAGGATGTGGTACCCGGACCTTCTCGTCTTGTCCATCTGCCCTCCACGTCGTCTTCCCTACTGAGACGATCTGCTCTCACAGGAGGGGGGTCAGGTTCTCTATCCAGAGGTCAGATCCCTCAACCTTCACACTTGGTATCTGAAAGGTTGAGGTGTAAGGATTGGGACTTCCCTGAAGACGTGATGGAGGTGTTGTTTTCGGCCAGAAGGCCCGCAACAAAGTCCCTGTACCGTTGCCGTTGGAGAAAGTTCTGCGACTGGTGCAGGGTTAAGAATGTGGATCCTTTTTCATGCGACATTCCTATGGTTCTGTCTTTTTTGCTTTCTTTGGCCCACAAGGGCCTGCAAGTGGGTACCATCAAAGTTTACCTGGCGGCGCTGTCTATATTTAAGCGCTCGTCTGAGGAGTGTTCTTATTTTAAATTCCTTTTATTTCTCCGTTTTTGAAAGGGCTCACTAATGTGTTTACTCCGTCACCTTTCCAGGTGCCCGGTTGGGATCTGAAAATTGTTCTCAAGTTTCTCATGGGTGCTCCCTTTGAGCTTTTGCATTCTCGTCCTTGAGACTGTTAACTCTTATAACTGTGTTTTTAGTTGTGGTCACTTCCACTCGCAGAGTGAGTGAGTTGCAGGCACTATCAGTTAAGCCACCCTTCATTGTATTTCAGAAGGAGAGTTCGTCCTTCCCTTGTTCCGAAGGTGATGTCGGAATTTCATTTAGGCCAGAAGGTTGTTCTTCCGGCATTTCATCCTCCTCCACATCCTGGTAAGGAAGAGGAGAGGCTCCATAGGCTCTATCCCAGGAGAGCTTTAAGCTTTTATATTTCACGCATGTCCCGGGTCAGTGTTGACGATCAACTCTTCATTGGTTACGCTAGAAAGCGTTGGGACAAGCTGTGACTAAGCAGACTTTGTGTTGCTGGATTATTCTGGCTATTTCTAAGTGTTACCGCTTGCCGTGTAAGGACCCACCGGTCGGCTTGCGGGCCCATTATACCAGGGGTATGGCTGCCTCTACTGCCCTACAGAGGGGGGTTCCTATTTGTAACATCTGTGATGCAGCCACCTGGGCTTCGGTCCATACGGTTCATACTTTTGTACGTCACTAATCCCTCGATTCCATCCGTGGGCAGGATCTGGCCTTTGGCAATGCGGTCCTTTGCTCCACAATTTGATTGGGCATTCTAAATTTTGTTTGCTCAATTCTTTTACCACCTCCTTGCATTGGTACTGCTTTGGGAGTCTGTCATAGATGAGGAATACGTCGGAGGACCCATTCCCCTCGAACAACAAGTTACTCTCTTACCTGGTAACGTTCTTTCAATGGGATGGTCCGACGACGTATTCCATTTCGCTCCCTCCCTGCCTTCCCAGCTACAGAATTTCTTGTGCGATTGCAGCTTACGTTTCCGCAAGGCTTTGTGTGGTCAGACTGGCAGAAGACTGGTGCCACACGTTCTGGGAAAAAAACTACAACTGAGGCTACGGGCGTCGTGCGTCGTACTTATAACATCCAGTGTCTGAGGAGGTCCTCGAGGGCAGCGTATCGACGTCATCGCAGGACGCAGACGCCGAAAGATTTTCTGAAGCAGCACAGCTGCGGTGATTACTGTCATAGATATGGAATACGTCATCGGACCATCCCATCGAAAGAACGTTACCAGGTAAGAGAGTAACTTGTTCTTCTCATGCATCCATGCCCGGATGTCCCTTTTAACTGCTTCCAGTTCATCCTGAACTTCAACACCCATATCCTGCAACTGGGGTAGTGTCTGTTGGGAGCCCACCAGCATCTTATACACAGAGTTGCGCTTCCTAGCAGCCGCTTGACCACTGCTGATAAAAAAACATTTTCGTTCTACTCTTAATATCCTCACACCAAGCCTGGACAGATGGATAAAGAGCATGCTGCTACACCCACTCCCGAAGCAGGAGGCGAAAGCGAATGCATGTGTCCTCATCTTTCAGTAACTGAACATTGAGTGTCCTTGAGTTACAATAACTTGGTAGATAAGATTGCAACACTACAGTAGAAATCACCAAATGGTGGTCTGAAAAGAGGGTAAAAACCACCTCCGTAATACTCGTGGTGAACACCTTGGACACAAAAATAAAGTAAATCCGAGTTTGGACCAATCAATTATTTTCACGATAAGTAAGAACAGAGCACGGAACACTGTGAACAGCATGTGTCTACAAGGTGCAGATCCTCAAATTCCCTCAGGACTTTGGACGAGGGCTCTCGGTTCACTGTACCAACCAGAACACCTCTCTGCACCCTATCCGCAGCATGCAATATACAATTAAAGTCACCCATGACGATCAATGGAGCGCTTCCTGCACAGAAAGTCTGCAACGACTGGAACAAAGATATCTGGTCCTGCTTGAGTGCATCAGCATACACGCTAAGCAGCCGGTGTTGAACTTTGTGCCAATTAAGACATTTGAAGGACTTGCCACTCCACATGTCGGACATCAGGTGAGAATTGAACAACACAGCAGTGCCTGCGTTTCTATTCACATTGGAGCCCGACCAGAAAGAGAGGCCTCTTGTCATGTCCAAATTCCACTTGGCATTAGTAACGTCACAGCACATGGCACATTCCTGCAAGCAAAAAACATCACCGGGCACAGTCGCCAAAAAGGAAAATAAAGCCAAACGCTTTGGCACATTGTTGATCTCTATTACATTGAGGGTCGCAACTCATAAGGTAGCTGCTTGAAGAGGCTCCATCACTGATGTGGTTTTCGAACTAATCTTGCTTCTCTAACAACTGACCGACTCCGGTCTGCCTTTGGTTTTCTACGCTGTCGCCTCAAACCTATTTGGAACGCTCAAACCTCCTCAGCCTCCAGCTCATTTTCTGAAGACGAATCTGTGAGAGGTCTATTTTTCTCAGAAGCTTGAAGAGCCACAGGGTCCAAAGCATCATTCCGTAAGACGTCATAAAAATGTAAAGTATTTATATCCTGTGTGCCAGCAAGGACATGTTTCTCTGGCAAGTCGGAACAAACACCTTTATGCTCCACCTTTTTAGAACTCACAACAGTACACCAGGCCGCCTCCGCTTGGTTCATACATTTATTGGTTTGCGAAATAGTAGCTCTGTCTCTCTGATTGTTTCTTGACTTGTGGCAACGAGGGAAGGGAGGGGGCTGAAATCTGTGGAGTGGTACATCAATTACTGTAGAAGATGTCATCACACTCGTTGTCATCTCCTCTTCGCCACTAGTGGGATGGATAGATGTCCCCACCCCCCCTTCCACAGGCGATCCAAGTTCCATATCCACACCGACAGGTAGCACACCCTCTTGTAATACAGCACCTGAAGTTGAAATATCACTGGTGCCTGAAGTCTGCAGAAAATTAGCATATTCCAATGCCAAAGCTACCGGCGTGCCTAGAACATCTCTCATCTCACAAAGATGATGAAAACGTTCAGCCAGCCTCTCATCATTCTCAGATGTATGTAACGCAACCTTACCACCCTGCTAAGCGCCTCTTGTCCATTTCCACAATATATCTTGTACTTTCAAGCCTTCCTTTTTCCTCATCTCAGGTGATGCATCCACAGCTTCCTTAACCTTATTCTCCTTTTCTCGTAATTTCTCCAAAGTGTCGATAAGACGTGCAGATCTATCATGATACTCCTGGTACATATCGTCCCCTCCTGCAGCTTTTGCATATGTACGGGGAGTTGTAGGACTTTCCATAGAAATATGGCCTTCCAAATTACAATAGCTGCATCGCAAAAACAGGTCACAATTCGCAACTTTATGATCTGTGGTGTTGCAATTCTGACATCTATCTTTTGGACAATGTTGCGTCACCTAGCCAAATTTCCTACAGAATCTGCAAAAAACAGGCTGGTTCGGATAATAAAGATACCCATTCTGTTAATTTATTTTGAAAACCCCTGTGGGGGTGACACAGGCCGCCTATGCCTGCCGTTTTCTTCTTGCTCGTTACCAGCTTTCACCTCATCACAGTAGGTCAATAGCTAATGTCCAATCTTGTCTGCAGACACAAAAGGGTTGTACATGTGCACTGTCAAAGGAACCGCTTGACGAACATAGCAAAGTTCAACCTCTACACCCTTCAAGGAATCATTCTTCTCTTTTTCCACTTTATATACCTCATGAACGTTGATGGAAGAGGCTTTGTCTGAAAAAGTGAAATCATAGGTATGCAATACACCTTATCTTTCTCCACTTGCACAGTGTCAAAAAGGACTTTCTTGACAACAAAGTCAAAATCTTTTACCTGTTGTACATCTTGTTGAACCGTAATTCGCATTGAATTACGCAACTGCGTCGCAGGGGGTATGATCCATGGTGGTGAAGACATAATGGTGGAAAGGCCTGGAGTGCGCCTTTAGACCAACTATGTTCTACCAGTGCAGCCTCTTCGCATACAGCCAATCAGAAGGATTGTCTTCACAAAGTATTCTTCCAATCAATCCAATTCTCCCAACGAGGGCCAGTTGGTACCCCCCTCTCTTCCTCAGGGAGAGTGGGTGACTGCTTCCACCTGTGTACCGGAAAGGGATCCCAGGCCAGGTAGCAGTTCAAGTCCCTTCAAAGCTAGATCAGTAGCCCACCCCCAGATTCATGAACCTGGGGGCTTCAGCTGCAAAGGGGGTCTCGCTGGACTGGAAAAGCCAGACTACAAAGGAGACCCTGCACTCGATCTTAGCCAAAAGGCTGAGAAGCGATGCCTACAAAGGGTTTGCCTGCATGACTGCTGCTCAGGACCACCCCTGCTGACTCGGAGCAAAGCTCTGCTGCCGACCCCCAGATTCCTCGGCCAGGAATAGCATTTGCATGACCACATGCCCAGCGGTATGGTAAGCATATTTTGCATGTCTCCGCCCCAAGATTTCCATGGGTTCCAGAGCGCCAGGTCTGAGACGGCCAGACACAGGCTGCAGAGCTCCGCCCAGCCAAGCTGCAGCCTCGGCCTGGCACTGGTTCCGTCAGCTAGTGGCCGAAAGTCACCCTCAGCTGCCCAGGAGATGCACCCCCCTTAGATGAGGCTTGGCTGTTCGTGGCTGTTGGGGGCCTTTCAGGGGTGAGGCAGGGCAAGGGCAGTGTCCACCATCTCCTCCTTGTGGTGGTGGTGCTGCTGCTACTGCAGGCCCAGTCTGCCTGGCTGGCTGGCTTCTTTGCTTTGCAGCTCCAGTGAAAAGCTAGCAAAAGGGCAGACTTGTTTTCTCCTGTGACACAACAGCACCTTTTCCAAGACACTGAAGAAAATACATCACATTTAAACAAAAAAACATTGCAACGTGCTCTTCTTTCAGGAATTGCTCAGTCTTTCTTTTTCACAGCATTGTTTTCCCCGAGTAGGGAAGTGCACCAGTCCTGGAGGTACTGCAATACCAGGTTGATGCGTGGAGTGGACAGAGCAAGCTCCCATTCCATCTCGCTGCTCCAAAAATCAATTTAATATATGGTCCCCAAATAGAGGACGTATCCGACAATAAACTGAAAACACATTTTTTTCTTTTTTTTTTCTTTTCTTTATTTTTAGTTTCCACATCACCCCTTCAACTGTCCCAATCCTCCAATTGTGAAAAAAAAAACTATTCAAATCAAAATACCAAATTAAAAAAAGAATCACTAATTAAAAGTTAATTTGAATAAAAAAAACTGAAAAAATCAAGTGTGAGCGTAAGCTCACACTAACCCAGATTATTTATGTTGTAGGAGTCCTCCACTTGTCTTGTTGCCAGTAATCTTTTGCGTCATTTATTTCATTTCTTGGCATTGGCATCAACACAAAGGTATGTGTACAAGTGACATAACATCTGTTGCACACATTCCTGAGGGGTTATCTCTTTGTGCAGAAGCACAACTAGACCTCTTGCTTTCCACAAAGCTTGTTTAGTGGAAGCCATTATTTTATCGAACCGGTGTGCATTTGCTTTCCCTCCTCCTCCAAGCCCTGTGAGAACTGTTTCAAAAGATACGTGATGATATTTAGTCGGTGCTGAAAATAATGGTTTGATGAGGATCCAGACTTGAACTGCGAACAGGCAATTCCATAAAAAGTGTAAAGTTGTTTCATCATGCTTGCAGTTGTGCCTAGGACATTCCGCTGTCACTGCTAGACGTCTTCTATGCATGAAAGCTTTTATTGGAAGGGCATTGTGCAAGTCTAACCAGGCAATGTCTTTTTGTTCATTTGTAATCTTTGAAGAAGTTAATGAGGATCAGACTTTCCCCAAAAGTGCTCCAGAGAAGTTCACTACTGGTTCTGGTGTTTCTCTTACGACCATTTCTTCTAAAAATAGTTTAGGCGACAATATTTTCTCCTTGGCAAAGTCTAAGTGTTGAATTTTCCCCAAAAAATGGTGAATACTTTTTTAGTCTTTTGGTGGATCTAGAGTTCTGGGGCTAATATCTGAAGCTGTAATTCATTTGTGCTTGTGCAGCAGGCGACTGGTAGCATATTTTATGTATACTGGCGCTTTAGATGAACAGTGTCTGACTGTGTGTTTTTTTTTTTAAAACATATCTTTATTAGTTTGCATGAATACAACAGAGAATTAACTTGAAAACGTTGGTTAACACACCCTTCTACCCCCCCCCCCCTCCCTCCCCCTGTGTCGGAGAGCTCTAATTGTCTCTGGCTTTTATTAGGCATTGAAAATATCTGAGACTTTAATATTATGGGGACACCACTGTTCCATAAAGTCTGACTGGAGGTATTGCAGGGTCCCTTCCCATTCTTTTCCGAATTTGTCTCCGGAACCTTGTATTTTGTGGGTGATTTTCTCCATTGTAATGTGGGCCCAAACTTTTTGCAACCATGTGAATTTCAGTGGAGTATCCTTGCTCTTCCACTTCTGTGCTATGGTGGTCCATGCCGCGATGAGTAGGCCTGTGAATGCTCTCCATTGTGATTTACTGTATAGTCTTGCGGTGCCATCCCTGAGTCCACATAGCCAGACCTCTTCCCCAAGCAGCCCCACATCCGGGAACACTCTGCCCAAGTCGTTTCTAATTTCTTCCCAGAATGGTTTAATGCCCTCACAGTCCCACCAAATATGTCTCCAGGTACCCACTTCATCACATCCTCTCCAGCATAGATTTGACACATTTGGGTACATGGAGTGGAGTCTCTCTGGGGTGTAGTGCCATTGAGTCATAACTTTGACCCACATCTCCCTAGTTTGTGCCGAGCGGGTCATCTTGGGGATCTGCTTCCATAGGTCCACCCATTGTCTATCCGTTGGTTCTTTCCCTAATGTTCTGCCCCACTTTATTCTGTAGGACCATTTAATATCCTCCCCTTGTGTGTTTATGAATTTATAAAGAGTTGCCACCCACTTTTTTTCCCCCGAGTTGGATATGAGGTATGTCTCAAAGGCTGTGAGATCTCTGGTTGCTGCTTCCGTGATCTTCGGGGAGCTTAGCCAATGTTTCAGTTGCTCATATCTATATCTCTCACCTTTTGGGGGGTTTGAGCCAGTAAAACAGGATTCCATTGGGATAATTTCTTTGTCTGCAAACATTTCCCCTATTTTGGTTATGCCCTCCTCTTCCCATCTGTCATATGCCCCTAGTTCCGTCCCCGGGGGAAATTGTGGATTTCTACAAATGGGAGTAAAGGGTCCGAGTTCCGTGGTCATAATACCTGTACGTGTTTGGTGGTCCCATGCTTTTAGCGTGGTCCTCATAATTTCGCTAATCCTCAGGTTTTCATGTCTGTATTGCCTCTGTTTCCAAAGGAGTTCAACCAGTGGGGTCCTAGCTACCGCCCTATCTTGCTTGGCCCATATCCTCTGCGGGGTCTCCCTTACCCATTCCCTCAGGACTTTGAGCTGTGCCGCCTGATAATATTTTTTAAAATGTGGGAGCGCCATCCCCCCATCCCTGGTTGGGGCCGTTAGGACCATTTTTGCTATCCTGGGGGTTTTCCCTTTCCATATAAAGGATGATATTAATTTGGTCAGGGTCTTGAAAAAGGTGTCGGGGACTCCCACCGGGATAGCCTGGAAATAGTATAGGACCCTCGGGAGGATCGACATTTTGATAGTTTGTATTCTGCCCCACCACGAAATCTGTAGCGGGTTCCATCTTGCTAGTTCCTTTCTAATGTTTGCGATTAGTGATGGGTAGTTTTCTCCGTAGAATAACTCGGTTATGTGGAACCACTATTCCCAGATATTTTATGCTACTTTTTACTATCTTAAGGTCCTGCAATTTGGCTTCCCTTTCTATGTTTGCGGTGTCTCCTGCCAGGATTAGGATCTCTGATTTTTTCCTATTGATTTTTAGACCCGATATGGTTCCATAGTGTTCTAATTCCCTCACTACTACTGCTAAGGTTAATTCGGGGTCCTCTAGGGTTATTAGCATGTCATCCGCATAGGCGATTACTTTATGTTGCTGTCCCGCCATGTCTATCCCTTTGATGTTGGTTGACTCCCGTATTTTTATTAGGAGTGGTTCCAAAAATAGAGCATAGAGTAAGGGCGAGAGGGGGCATCCCTGTTTCGTGCCTCTTGATATAATTACCTTATCCGTAACCTCGCCGTTAATGACAATTCTACTGGATGGGGAGTTATAGTTCGCTCGGATGCTCGCGATGTATTGTTCCCCAAACCCCATGCACTTCAAGATTTTGAATAGGAGAGACCATTCGACTCGGTCAAAGGCCTTCTCGGCGTCTACAGACAGAAGAATCGCAGGGGTGTGGGATATGCCTATTTTTTCCACCAGGTGGGCGAGCCTCCTTGTATTGTAATGCGTTTGTCTACCGGGAATGAAGCCCGATTGATCTTCGCCGATTAGTTTCGGGAGTAGTTGGGACAATCTTGTGGCCAGAATCTTTGTGTAGATTTTTGCATCTAAGTTAATCAGGGAGATTGGTCTATATGACGCCGGATTCGTTGGATCCTTACCTGGTTTGTGGAAAACTAATACTTTCGCTTCGTTCATTGTGGGAGTTATATTGCCCTTCTCTCTAAAGGAGTTTAAGAGCCTGGTTAATATCGGGGTCAGAATGTCAGAATATTTTTTATAGAATTGGGCCGTAAACCCATCTGGGCCTGGGGCTTTGTTAACTGGGAGCTCTTTTATTGCTTTCCTGATTTCCTCTTCACTAATAGGGGACTCTAATGTCTGTTTCTCTTCTTCTGATATTTTCGGAATCGGTAGGGCCTCTAAATATGAGTCTTGGGCGGAGGTGTCTGGGCGTTCTGTGGAGTAGAGAGTTTGATAGAATTGTCTCAGTGATTCCCCCATGTCATGTGTGCGTGTATGAATGTCCCCCTTCGCATCGCGTATGGCCTTGATCGTTGTTTCTTTCTGTTTTGTCCTGAGCTGTCTCGCCAAGAGTCTATCCGCTTTGTTTGCTTTAATGTAATATCTCTGTTTCAGATAGAGTAGGTTTTTTTCTGCGCCTCTCGTCCGTAGCATCTCTAGTTGGCCCTGCGTGTGTTTTAGTGATTTTTTCAGTATTTTCGTGGGATGTATTAGCATTTTTTCTTGAATGTCCTCAATCGCCTTTTCCAATTCCCTTTCCCACTGAAACCTTTGTTTGTCTCTCGTAGATTTCAGCGCAATCATCTTTCCCCGCAGTACTGCTTTGAACGCGTCCCAGACTGCGCTCAGAGCTACCTCCCCTGTGTCGTTTTGAATAAAGTATTCTTCAATCGCTTCCCTGATTGACTCCCCGGTTACAGGATCCTGGATCAGATCCTGGGGTAGCTTCCATCTCCACAGCCCATTCTTTCTCCCTGGGAAAGTCACGTCTAGCCAAAGGGGGGCATGGTCTGAGAGGGCTATTGCCCCCTTATCTACATCTTGTATTTTTCCCAGCAGGCCCACCGACACCCAAAAGTAGTCTATCCTGGACATGGTGTTATGGACATGTGAGAAGTGGGTGTACCCCCTATGTTCGCCTTTTCTCTCCCTCCATACATCGATTAGGGCCAATTGGTCCATTTGTTGTCGCAGGCGCTTTGTAGGTGCCCCCTGGCCTTGTGTTTTACCTGTACTCCTATCTAATTGTGGGTTCCACGCCATGTTAAAGTCCCCTCCCAGGATCACATCTCCCCTCGCGAAGACCTCCAGTTTTGACAGAGTGTCCCTGAGGAAGCCATCCTGCCCCTGATTTGGTGCGTATATCGAGGCTAGTGTGATGCGAGATCCCTCGATTTCTACATTGGCGAAGGCAAATCTGCCTTCTTTATCTACAGTTATGTCCAGAGTTTGAAATCTTTCCCTTCCTTCGCCGCAATCAGGACCCCTGCCTTTTTTTCCTTTGCCGTCGCCTGTGCCCATATTTTGTAACCTTTTATCCTTGTTTTCTGTTTGTCCCTTGTTCTGATATGGGTTTCTTGAAGGAGTAGGATGTCGGCCTTCCCCCTTTTGAATTGTTGCTCCAGTTTCGCTCTTTTCGTTGGGTGGTTCATCCCCCTAATATTGTATGAAACAAGGCGAATCATCCCCATGTTGTATTGTTCGAGTGCCGTTGCTTCGGTACGCCTGTGATGTATGATTCATTAATCAGAGTTCTCCGACTTTTCCCCCTCCCTTGAACTCCCTCCCCCCCCCCAACCACCCTTCCCTTGTACTTCCCTTCCCCCCCAACTTTGAACTTTAAAACAACCAAACTGTCCCCCGAGCAGGGCGAGGGTTCCTATTGACACTAGGGCGTTGCGCCCTTCGTTCCCTGCCCTCCATACCCTCGGGGGGTGTGTTATGGGGATTCCTAAACCCCATTGACTCATTTGTCTTTAACGAGTTCCAGATCGTTGGGTCTCGACCAGACCGCCGTCCTTGAATTGTCCGTTCGGCTCCGTTCCCATGCCCCCCCCCGACTGGGTCTCAGTAGTAGCGTTTCCATATCTGTTCCCCAAGCATATGTTTTCCTTGTGTTCTTCATGGTACCTTTCTCCGGGTGTCCCTCTCTGCATTTGCCTTCTTCTGTTTGGTGTATTCCCAGCCCCTAGGTCTCCTCGTTCGCTCTCTCTTGTTTGTGGCCTCCCTCTGTTCCAACTCTTCATCTTGTAGTCCCATTGTACTGAGGCCTTCTTCCAGTGTGGTCACTCTTTTCTGTTTCCCTTCCCATGTGAACAGTAGCCCAAAGGGGAAGGTCCATTTGTAGCGGATTTGTTTTTCTGTTAGGACTTTCACCAGTGGGGTCATTGCTCTCCTTTTTTGGAGGGTTATTAGTGCCAAGTCTTGATACAATTGGATGTCTTGCCCATTCATTTTTACATGTTCCAATTCCCTGGCTCTCCTAAGAATCTGTTCTTTCTGCGGGTAGGACGATAGAGCCACCAGGACGTCTCGAGGTCTTTCCCCTGGGGCCCCCGCTCTTTTCGGTCCCACCCTATGGATTCTGTCGATTCCTATTTCTTCAATGTCTTGTGTTCCCAGAATGTCTCTGAACACTTCTCCCACTGCTTTCTTCAGGTCTTTGTCTAGGACTGATTCCGCCATGTTCTTGATTCGGATATTGGAGCGTCTAGAGCGGTTCTCCAGATCCTCACATTGTAGTTCCAAGTTGTGAGTGAGTGTTACCAGGTGTTCTTGCGTTTCGCTTGTTTGTCTCGTGTCTTCTTCCAGGCTTTGCACCGTTTTTTCCACTATATCTATTCTTTCTTCTAGGTTGTTTATATCAGTTCTCATGTCTTGTACCGCTTGTTTCATTTCGTTCTTCATGGATGTAAATTGTTCCTGGACTGTAGACATGAATTTTTCTTGCAGGTCCATGAACCAGGTTTGCATGTCCTCCCTGGTCGGTGGTTGCTGCTGCTGGGATAGTGGTTCTGCCTCCCCCGTGGAGTCTCCCTGGTTTCTCCCTCTCGGTTGTGATGTCCCCTCTGTTGACCACATTTGTAGGATATCGGCCCCTTGTTTCGCCGTCTGGGGAGTCTGCTGGATGGGGTTCCCCTTTCCTTTTGCTCTAGACATGGTCGAGCGCTCCGGCTGACAGTCTGTGGGGCACCTGCGCCCTCTTGTAGCCCTCAGGTGGGGCCTCCTCGCTTGCCTGTCCTCCGAGAGATTCTTATCTGTTGGGGGTTCTGCAGTAGTGTGATCCTCCTTCCTGGGTTTTCCCCCCTCTCCTCACCCCTGTCTTGTGGGCCTTGAATCCTGCCTGTGTGGGTGGGGGGGACTTATGTTGTGATTCCTTGTGTCTCCGGGGTGCTGTGATTCCTTGTGTCTCCGGGGTGTTGTGATTCCTTGTGTCTCCGGGGGGAATTTTTTTTTTTTTCTTTTCTTTTTCCCCTTTTGTCCTCCTATTGTCTTGGGACCCCCCCGGGGTGTGTGCGCGCGGGCGGGCGCCTTGTTTCTGGTCCCCCCCGGGCCAGCTCACCTCTTGCGCTTCGTTTTCCTTGTGCGCTCTGTGCAGGGCGGCCCCCGCGGCTCCTTTCCTGCGGTCCGCCCTGCTCACGCTGTTTTCTCTCGGCGCCGCCGCGGCTCGGCTGCACGCCGCTCCTCCTTCGCTTCAGGGCGGTGTGGGGTGATGTGGGGGCGGTTCTGTCCTCCGGGTCCGCTGTGTCCCCAATCTCACTCCCCCGCCGCCGGCGCTTCCCGGCCTCCCGATGCCGCGGTGGATGGGCTCCTGCGACGTCCGAGATTCTCCCCCGGCACTGATGGGGGAGGGGCAGTCAACCTCGCTCTTTCTATTTACGGCGGCGCTCGCTTCGCCGCAGCGCCTGTTTCTTCGCTGGGGGGAGGGGGTGGTTAGGGGGGGCAGCTTCGTGGTGGGGGGGGCGGAAGACGGTCCGTCACGGCTTCGGTCGTGCTATTTTTGGCGGCCCGGGCGGAGCGCGGATTAGCTGCGACTCCTCACCCCGGCGGCCATCTTGGAACCCCCGTCTGACTGTGTTTTTACAAAATCAGATATAGTGTATTGGCTACACTATGTGCAAGTTGGGGATTTGTCTTCCGTTTTATTTATTTCTTGTTCAAAATCTCCCTCTGCAATCGGTCCATTTGGGAATTCCATATGAACCTGAACAATTGTCTTTGTAGTCGTTTTGTTTGTATGTTTGAAGGTGGAAAGACCAAAGCCAAAAACAGTATCATAGGCATTAAAATTTGTTTATCAGAAGTAACTTTACTTCGATTGACAGCTGTCTCGTTCTCCCAAAAGCTATTTTCTTTTCAATTTTCTCCTGGAGTTGATTCCAAGATATTGTGCCCGGTTGCTTGGTTTGAAACAAGATGCCTAACACTTTTTATCGCATCCGTTGTCTTGTTTACGTCACATTTTGCTAAATTGTCCCAAGCTCCTACGATTAGTAGATCACTCTTTGTTTTATTAATTTTAAAACCTGCAGCTTTGCAAAAAAGTTCAGTTTCTTCAATTGCTTTGTTTATTGAGTGAGCATTTGTGCAGAGCACTGTGACATCGTCCATTTAGCCCATGCATTTTACTTGTTCCCTCGGTAGGCCGGGATGAAGGCCCCTTGAGGGCTTCGATCACTCTTGATTTTCCTATGCCATGGTTCACTGAACAGATGTATAAAATAGCCGACAGTGGACAGCCTTGTCTTACTCCTAGAAGTATTGGTATTCTCACTGAGAGTTGACCGTTTACTCTCACTTGACTGAACGCGTTCTGATACAAGGTTGAAATGCAGTCTGAGTTTTTGAGGGCAACCCATTTTGAAGAGTATTCTCTTGGTGAATACATGTGACACTCTGTCATAAGCTTTCTCAAAGGCCAGAGACATAATGCCCAACGATGCATTTCTTTGTACTGCATGATCAATAGAGTCTGAGTGTTAATAAGCTCTCATGTATCCATCTATGTGGGGACCGCACACGTTTGATCCTCTTGAACGAGCGACGAGATGACACTTCTCATCCGGTTTGCTATGACTATAGCAAATATTTAGTAATCACTGTTTAAGAGTGATATGGGTCTCCAGTTTTTGATATCTTCTTTGTTACCTTTTTTATATAGAAGCGTGATGATGCTCTGTGTCATTGATGTTGGAAAGGAACTTTTTTCTAGGCTTTCCTTGTATACCTGCAAGAGGTGTGTACTGATTTCATCCCAAAACATAATGTACCACTCTACTGGTAAACAATCACTGCCAGGCGTTTTTCCGTTTGACAGTTGTTTCACTGCTACAAACAGGTCCATCCGTGATAGATCCTCCTGTAGGCCTGTTTTCTGTTTTGGTGAGAGATTATCTTTAAATAAGGATTTAAAGTGTTGTATTTGCTCCTCATCCAATTTCTTTGGAGCGTACAAATCTTTGTAGAAATGTTCAGCTATTTTTTGCATGCTGTGTTGGGAAGTTTGCTTTATGCCAGTATGGTTCATGAAGGCTTTAGGCATGGATTTGGCTACATTTGTCTTTTTGAAAAATAAGCAAGAGCTTTTTTTATTTTCTTCATAATCTTTGACTTTTGAATTAAAGATTATGGTTTTGCATTTATTCACCAACCATTTCTGTATTCTGTTTTTGATATTTTCTTTCTCTTGCTTGACATCTATCCCCATGTCTTGTAATTGGTGATGTTTGTAAACGCCCCACTATAAAAGTTTATATTCTAGCGTCTTTTTATGGGCTTCGTCCTTGCCTTCCTTGATAAAGAAGTATTTTGTCTTGACTTTCACCTCCAGTCCGAGGTAGTTTGTGAAGGAGATTTTGCATTGACTCATTAAAATAATGAAGTGCTGAAACGTTGCTCTGTCTGCATCTTCAAGGAGCATGGTATTAAGAGCCCATGTTGATTTTATTTTTGGTAAATAGTCTGATTTGAGTAAATGGGTTGTAATTATTTTATGATAGGAAAAAAGGTTTAAGAAGGATTCAGTTTTTTGAGTTTTAAAATGTTTAGACGTGAATATATAGTCAATACGGGATTCTATTTGTCCTGTTTCATTTCGCCATGAAAACATTGTGCCTGGTTGGTTTTTGTCTCCATGCGTATCGTTGAGTTGACTGTCTTCTATTATTTCCATAAGCTTTTTTGATGATGTGTCCAACTTTTGTTGTTGGTGTTGTTTCCCTATAGATTTGCGGTCAGCCTGATGCAGGATACATTTAAAATCACCTGCTACTATAATTGGCCTTGCTCCTGTTAAGAAGATTTTGAGCGTATCAATCGATTTTTATTCACTCTTTTTTGATGGCTTCGGCATAAACGATGAACAGCTTGTGCTCTATATCATGAAAGAGAAAGTCTACTTGTAAGATTCTCCCTGGTATGATCGGCTTTAAAACTCTAACTGAATTTTTAGATTTCAACAGGACAGTTGTCCCTGCATTTTGGTTTAATGCACTCTGACCATAAGGAAGGACCTATTAACCAGTCCTTTTGCCATTTATTCAAGTTTGGGTCCCATCCTAAGCCACACTCTTGCAGGCAAATGATGTCTGCAGTTAGTGTGGATAGAAAAGCAAATAATGTAGTCCGTTTCACTATGTCATTTATTCCTCTGACATTAAATGTAGATGGTTTTAGACTATCCATTATAGATTCTGTTTTGAAGTTGACTTTGGCTGTCTAACTACGGACCGACTCTGCTCCCTCTTTGGTCTTCTATGCTGCCGTCTTGAACTTCTTTGGAACGATCGAACCTCCTCATCCTCAGACCCCGAGTCCGAGGAAGAATCTATGAGAGGTCTATTCTTCTCAGAATCTTGGAGAACCAAAGGGTCCACAGCATCACTCTGTAAGACGTCAAAAGAATTTGAAGTATTTATATCCTGTGTGCCAGCAAGGACCTGTTTTTCTGGTAAGTCAGAACTAACAGCTTTATACTTCGCCTTTTTAGAACTTACAACAGTACACCAGGCCACCTCATCTTGGATAATACTTTTATTTGTTTGCGAAATAGTCACTGTCTCTCGCCGATTTGTTTCTTGACTTGTGGCAACGAGGGAAGGGAAGGGAAGGGGCTGAAATGTGAGCATCAATTCCTGTAGAAGATGTCTTCACACTTGTCATCTCCTCTTCCTCTTTCCCACCTTCACCACTAGAGGGCTGGATAGATGGGACCTCCCCTTCCACAGGCGTTCCAACTTCCATGTCCATACCGACAGGTAGCACATCCTCTGGTAAATCAACACCTGAAGCTGAAATAGCACTGCTGCCTGAAGTCTGCAGAAAATGTGTAGCTTCTAATGCCAAATGTTCTCGTGTGCCAAGGACATCTCTCGTTTCACAAAGATGCAGACAACGTTCTGCCTGCCTCTCATCATTCTCAGATTTATGCGACACAATTTTACCACCCTGCTCAGGGCCTCTCAGCCATCTCTGCAACATATCTCAAACTATGTTCACGGCTTCCTTTTTCTTCTGATCAGGTGATACATCTGCAGCTTCTTTAACTTTATTCTCCTTTTCTCGTAATTTCTCCAGTGTGTCAATAAGACGTGTAGATCTTTCATGATACTCCTGGTACACGTTGTCCCCACCTGCAGCTTGTGCATATGTACGGGGAGTTGTAGTACATTCCATTACAATATGTCCTTCCAAATTACAATAGTTGCATCGCAAAGGCTGGTCTCCATTTACAACCTTATGATCTGTGCTGTTGCAATTCCGACATCTATCTTTTCGGAGAATGTTGCTTCAGATGGGCAAATTTCCTACAGAATCTGCAAAAAACAGGCTTTCGGTAACCATTCTGCTCATTTATTTTGAAAACCCCTGGGGGGGTGACACAGGCCTCCTATGCCTGCTGTGTTCGTCTTCAGTACAACTGTACATCTTCTGTCCCCATTAAAGTACCCAAACTTATTTTATTGGTTGTTACTACCTTTCACCTCATCACAGTAGGTCAATAGCCAATTTCCAATCTTGTCTGCAGACACATGTGCAAGGGAACCGCTTGACGAACATAGCAAAGTTTAACCTCTACACCCTTAAAGGAATCATTCTTCTTTTTCCACTTTATGTACTTCATGGATGCTGATAGAAGAGGCTTCGTCTGAAAAAGTGAAATCATAGGTGTTTGCATACTTGTACTCCTGCATGCAAAACACCTTATCTTTTTCCATTTGCAAAGTGTCAAATGGAACCTACTTGACAACATAGTCAAAATCTTTTACGTGTTGTACATCTTGCTGAACCGTAATTCGGGTTTAATTACGTGACTGCATCGCCAGGGGTGTGGTCCGTGTTGGTGAATACATAATGGTGGAAAGGCTCGTCGGGATGCACCGTATAGATCCACTATGCTCTGCCAGTGCAGCCTCTTTGCATACCGCAGAGCAGAAAGATTGTCTTCTCGAAGTATTCTTCTGCTCAATCCAATTCTCCGAACGAGGGCCAGGTGGTGGTGTTGGCCACCCCACTCTCCTCCTCAGGGAGAGGGGTGACTGCTTCCACCTCTGTACCGGATAGGGAACCCAGGCCAGGTAGCCAAAGTTCAAGTCCCTTCAAAGCTAGATCAGTAGCCCACCCCCAAACCCATGAGCCTGGGGGCTTCATTTGCAAAGGGGGTCTCTCTGGACTGGACAAGCCAAACTACAAAGTGAGTCCCTGCACTCGATCTTTGCCAAAAGGCAGAGAAGCAATGCCTACAAAGGCTTTGCCTGAAAGACTGCTGCTCGGCAGCTCCCCTGCTGACTCGGAGCAACACTCTGCAGCAGACCCCCAGATTCCTCGGCCAGGAATAGCATTTGCATGACCAGCATGCCCGGCGGTATGGTAAGCATATTTTGCATGGCTCTGCCCCAAGATTTCCATGGGTCCCACAGCACCATGTCCGAGATGGCCAGACCCAGGCTGCAGCGCTCCTCCCGGCCTGGCACTGGCCCTGTCACCTAGCGGCCAAAAGTCACTGTCAGCTGAGCAGGGGATGCGTCCCCCTCAGATAAGGCTTTGCCATTTGTGGCAGTTTGGGACCTTTCAGGAGTGAGGCAGGGCAAGGACAGTGTCCCCCATCTCCTCCTTTTGCTGCTGCTGGCTGGCTGGCTGGCTGGCTCCTTTGCTTTGCAGCTCCCGTGAAAAGCAAGCAAAAGGGCAGAATTATTTTCTCCTGTGACACGACGGCACCTTTTCCAATACACAGAAGAAAATACATCACAAACAAATATTGCAAAGTGCTCTTCTTTCAAGAATTGCTCAGTCTTTCTTTTTCACAGCATTATTTTCCCTGAGTGGGGAAGTGCACCAGTCCTGGAGGAACTGCAATACCAGGTTGATGCGTGGAGTGGACAGAACAAGCTCCCATTCCATCTCCCGGTTCCAAAAATCAATTTAATATATGGTACCCAGATAGAGGACGTATCGGATATTAAACTGATAAGAACAGATTTTTTTATATCAAAAGTTTATTTATCAAAACTCAACATATTAACAACAGAGTTACAATACCATATTCATGTTAAAACATACTTAAAGCAAGAATAAATACTTCAACTAACACCAGGAACCAAACTCTGGTGCACACAAGGTAATGCCTAATAACAAAGAACTACATAACTGTAGATGCTGGCCAACATAAAACCCAATTTCCAACTCCTTATACAAGGAGGCCTTCATAACTAATGCAACTAATTAAAGGTCAACTATCCCTCTTCCCCATTAACAATTATTTCTGGAAGTCCATATCTTCCTTGTCCTGGCACAAAAAGGTGTCCACAGGAGTTACTTACTGTGTCTCCACCTCCCTTCTTATCTAACTGCACTCTCAAGGAGAATCATTGCCTCTCCTGTCCCAATAGTCAATACCAAATACAAGAATACTCTAGAGTCAGATTTGTTCACCATCTACAGCGAGTCCACTATCTGACTCTTCCCTTGATTTATAAGAATACTTAAATGTCTCCATGCTTTAATGTCTCCACCAGTTCTTAAAATAGCTTAGAATACCCCCCGCAGGGATTTAGGCCTTTATGTAAGGCTAACACTGCATAACTGAAACTATAAAGCCCAAGTTCAGAACCCAAAAGAAGAAATATTCTTATCAAAGTATTGGAACTATATACATCATCTTGACAAATGTTCATAATAGGAGTCGTCTACTGCTCCAAGAGGATACATTTCAAAGCAGCCAATTTTCCTTGACTGTCAAAAGACAAATTATTGACTTTAATCAAACTTTTTTCCTGCACAGTCTTGAGGCCTTATCCAGGAAAGCAAGAGTCTGCAACTGTCCCCAGTTGTCTAGGGACAAGAGTCTACAACTGCATGCCAAGTGTCTCTTCAGACAAAGTTCTTGAAAGCTTCTTCTTGTAAGTGGGAGTCTGCCACTGCCCCAGCTTCTTTGGGGCAGGTGTCTACAACCACCCAGAGTCTTATGTAACACCAAGTTCTTGAAACCAGATCCTAGCATACAGGAGTCTACAACTGTGCCCCCACTTCTTAGGGACAGGAGTCTGCAACTGCACACCCATTTTCTCCTCAGGCAAAGTTCTTCTTAAAAGCGGGAGTCTGCCATTGCCCCAAGTTTCCCTGGGACAGGCGTCTACAACCACTGTTAATCTCATCTCACATAAAGTTCTCGGAATTCCGCTTCTAGTATACAGGAGTCTGCAACTGCCCTTGCTTCTTTTTAGAGTCAGCTGTCTAGAACTGTAACACCCGACATAAGACTTCCAGCACCCCGATGCTGCTTCTTCACGAATGTTCTCCTCATCGCCACACATGGTGCAGCTAGCCGTCCTCCAAGTCCAGGCTCTTCATCAATAGTCTGTCATAAGCATGAAGAGTGAAAATTCAATGCAGAACGTAGCCTGATAATTCTTCAACTGTAAGATCAGGTTTCCCAAGCCCACTACTACAAGTAGGCCCAAATTAAGTACAAATGTTTCTAAAAGCAAAGGTTTTTCAGTGATGAATGTACCAACCTCCTTGATCTATTGCAAGTCTCAAGAAGGGGGTTAACAACTATACTCAAAATACCCTTGCCAACCCCTCATGGAGGTTTGTAAGCACATTTCAACTGCAGATCCGATTGGCTCAATTTTGGAAGGTCCCGCACAGTCATTTTTCAGGTCCACCTGAGCAATCTGAACAGTTTCCTGGCTGGTGCAAAAAGAAGTGTCTAAGCACTAGGGCATTCCTTGATTTCCAGATTGCCATTTTGATGCAAGAGATCGAGACCCACGGCTGCTCCCATCTATCCACCTGCCAAGGCCCCACATGACTACCAAACATTACCAATCTTGCATCCACCTGAATTGGCTCTATATAGGGCATCACTAAATCAACACCACCCAACCACACATCCGTAGCAAAAGGGCAGTCACAAAAAGCCTGCTCCACAGATTCCTAAATTTGACAACCTCTAGGGCACAGGGGGGTAATGGCCAGCGATCTACTATACATGGTCGTTCGGACAGCCAAAACATCATGTGCTGCCTGCCAGTTTAGCTCCCAGTGCCAGTTGCAGAGCTCTTTCCTGTGGACCTGTCTTCAGGCCATGATAACCACATCTTCAGAAATTCTCCTAGGACAGAAAACAGATTTGTTATTATCAATAAACTGAAGCACTTTTCTGAAAGATTTCCATGAATCCATCTCTAAGTCACACAAACTGAATTTACTAACAACCTCCAAAACTCTGTTATAATAAATATTGTGTTGGAAAGCAAAAACAGAATGGAAGGACTGGCGACACATGTTTAGTGCTCTCAGAATGGAAGCCATATTATATTGAACAAAGTAATTTCCAGTGCTTGGATGTCCTACGAATATATGCACATGCTTAACTACAAAAAACAATGATATGATAACTTTCACATTAAGCAAATGGAAACCACCCGTGTCACATAACAAAAACAATACTTCCCTTTGCAACCTCTCAGCCTTGCTGCGCCAGAAAAAAATTGCAATCCTTCTGCTCAACATCGTCCGAATTCTCCTTGATAGTGGAAACACAACTGTGAAATACAAAAGCATTTGGTATAACTACTGTCTGTATCACCAAAACTCTTCCCACCATTGGCAACTCACTATGATGCCATAAGGCAAGCACCTTATTTACTTTGGAACATTTTTCTTTCCACATTCTTTTTATATTGCCGTCCCTTGCGAAGGGGACTCCCAAAATATCCATCTCCTCCACATAGGATAAATAGGCACAAGGCCGATTTTTCCATGAACCACACATTAAGAATTTGCTTTGGTCAAAATTTAGGACCGCTTCTGATACCTGATGGAAGCTAAACACTTTGTCCATGCCCTATTAGCAGAAAGCTCATCTCTTACAATCAAAAATACATCATGCATGTACATCATGATTTTCAACACTTCTCCTCCACTCCCCGGAACATGTAAACCCACAATAGATTGATCATGATTAATTATTAAACTGAGAACTTGAATAGCATGTATACAAATAAAGGGAGACAAGGGTCAGCCCTGCCTCACTCCACTTTGTATCAGAATATTTCTAGACAACTGTCCAATTACCATGATTTTGCTTTGCACATTCTTGTATATGCTCTCCACCCACTGAACAAAGGTGGGAGGAACACTGAATGCAATCAAGGCCTTTGTAATCAACATATGTGCAACATTATCATGGGCTTTTTCGTAATCAAGGTTCATGATTAATAATGGTAAATCTCTTGCTTTCATATATTCAATTAAATCCCTAGTCAGGATTAATCCATCTGCAATATTTCTCCCTGGAGTAGCACACAATTGAGATTTAGAAATCATGTGTTTGATGCATTCATTGAGGCGGTTAGCAAGGCACTTAGCATATAGCTTGTAGTCACAATTTAACAACGTGATTGGTTGACAATTCTTAATGTCCTTCCTATCTCCTTTTTTAAAAATCAATGTGATAAGACATTGATTGAACGACTTGGGTAATAACAGGACATGATTACATTCAATATACAATGCCACCATATCTACACCAAATGCTTGCCAAAACGTTTCATAAATCTCATATGGCAGGCCACCTATGCCGGAGATTTTTTGCTTGTTGTCTCGGTAATCCTAGCTCTACCTCTGAGAACTTCAGTAGCACATATAAAAATCATGGGAGACAAGGGACACCCCTTCACTCCATTTTACATCAGAATGTTTCTAAACAAATGTCCATTTACCATGATTTTGGTTTGCCCATTTTTGTACACTCACCTACTGAACAAAGGTGGGAGGAACACTTAATGCAATCAAGGTCTTTGTAATCAGCGTATGTGCAACATTATCATAGGCTTTTTCAAAATCAAGGTTCATGATTAATAATGGTGGTCGCCAATTCTTAATGTCCTTCCTATCTCCTTTTTTTAAAATCAATTTGATTAGTTTTTGATTGAAGTCTCGGGTAATAACAGGTCATGCTTTCATTCAAAATACAAACCCACTATGTCTACACTAATTGCTCGGCAAACTGTTATATAAAACTCATAAGGCAGGCCATCTAGGCCTGGAGATTTTTGCTTTTTCTCTCAGTTAATGCTAGCTCTACCTCTTTGCCATCCAGAGGTCTTTCTAGGCGCTTTGTCTGGTCACTTGATAAATGATCTGATTGGCAATTACATAACTGTCGAAGCTTGACCTCATCCAAGGATTTTTCTTGATAAAGTTTCTCATAAAAAGATTGAGCAATTTTATGTAAAGAGGGCATATCGGATCTGACCTGATTAAATTCATCCAACCATGCCTGTATCACATTACTGTTTTGATTCTTGACCTGATTAAAGGAAAAAAACTATTGCATTTCTCATCTTTTTCTAATTTCTCCACTAAGTAGAAACATAATCTTTTCAAATCTTTGCCTGTGGATCTTATTAATGCCATCTTGATTTCCTCCAACTCCTCCTCCACTTTTAGGCTCAGACGCCTTAAAGTAGCCTATTTGCCTTCCTCTGTAACGATTTTAATGGGGCACCCTCTCTCCTCTGCTTTTAAATCTTCGTTTAGCATCTAGCACCCACTCCATTGTTGAGTCAAAAAAACATTTCAGTGCTCTCGCTCCTTGGTAGAAAACTTAAAATTGCTCAACACAAACCTGGTCCTCCAGTATACTTATATTCAACTTCCACACCCCCTTGCCGCCATCATGTCGAACACAGTGATCTGTAATCTTTAAAGAGGAGATCCGATAAATGTACTGTACTAATAACAAATTTTGTTCACAAATACATAATCAATTCTACTAGGTTCTCCTGTTGCAGGCCTTGACCACGTATAACCACCTGCATCTGGATGCTTCCGTCGGTAGGAATCTCTCAAGTCACAATCAGATATGATTTTCTTCAGTAAATTTACATTCTTATCAAAATTAACATGCGAGGTTGCTTCATTGGAGTCCAGAGCATTGTCAAAATATCCTGCTAGTATCTGGGGACTCCTTACCATTAGATAAGGAACCAGGAAAACACATCTTTCATTTTTGTCATTATGCATAGAGATTTGTGAGTATAAAAGTAACCCCACCATAAATACATTCTATTTGCAATACTCTTCCCCGCTTTGATTATAATGTGTTTTGTAATCTGGATATCATGATAATACAGCAATCCCATCATTTTTATTCTCATTAGATGCAGACCATAACGAAGGACCCCTCCTCCATAGAGCCTCCCATTTATCATATTTTGCCTGAAAAGGCAGGTTACACACCTGTAGACAGATAACATCACAGTTTAACCCTTCCAAATGGTTAATTACCACTCGGCTTCTTATAGAACTATAAATACTGTGGACATTGGCAGTACAAATACAAAGTGTCATAATTGGCATTAATAGGAATTTCCAATTAATTGTTCAGGCCTTGCAGGTGAACTTAACTCTAGTTCTTCCAGCTCTAAGAAAACTACACTCCTCTTCCTCTAGGGTTTCATACCTATTGGAAGTTACTACGCCCACCCCTACTTTACTCTAAAGTATTTTTCCTTTTATCTTGAGTCTGAGAAGGTTGATCCTTATCATGTACCACCCAGACTCTTCCTTCTCATCAAATTCTTCTTTATCATGATCTAGATCACACTGTTTCTCCAGTATAACACTATCAGAAACAGATACCTGAGACTCTACAATTGCCTGCTCTTTATCTTTAACCCCTTCAATCTTCTTCACCGGTTCACACAAGAAAATATTAGTTTGACCTACTTCATTGATTACTTCTACTTCCACCTCCTTACCTTTTGTCTTTTCCTTCCTCCCTTCCTTCACTTTATCTGAGTCCACACTACCTTCACCCTCCCTCTTGCTCATGAACAAACCTTGTCTTTGTAAATATTTCTGTAACAAACTTGTACTTTCTTCATCTGACTTTTCATTCTGTCTCCCTTCCATTCCCAGCCTCTTTGCTTTACTCAAGGTGTTTGCAAAACTGTTTGGGCAATCTCTGTAGAAGTGGCCTTCCTTACTACACAAATTACACATCTTGGCCTTGTGATAATCTCTTGAAACATGTCCCTCCTCCTTACAATTCATACACACGACTCTGAGGCATTCACTCTGATTATGGCCTTCCTCACCACAACTTCTACAAACCTTTGGCTGCCCTGAGTAACACAAATCCTCTATTCAGTCCTAATACGAAAGTTGGAGGCAAATGCTTCAATCCTGCAATACCCGTAGGGTCTGCATGAAGCTTTACATTTGCTCTCCATGAACAATTCCAAATCCCATTTGCATCCCTCACCTTTACCAAGCTGTCAACCTTCTCGTAGTTCCTAACCAACCAAAATAGCAAGTCCTGTTCCTACACCGTTTCATTGTACATTTTAATGATCACCACCTTATTGCTTAATTCCAAAAGGGATTTTACATCAGAAAATTCCAACTCCTCACTTCCCTTCTTCACATTGAATCTGTCTGAGAAATGATTAAATTATGAGGCGCCTTTGATGCCAATTCCCCCCCGTCCCCCCAATTTACTGTTCACCAAAATTTAGCTCTCTACCTCTAAGGGGCAGCTACCTAAAAAGAAAACGACCACCCCTCAAGAATAACCTAACTGTGGTAACTTCCTATTTATCCTGAAAATACAATATATCAACTGAACAATAATTATTATGGGCCAAGCCCCAGGCGCACCCTAGGCGCCTAAAGCTCAGCCCCCTTTCAAACATTTTCCTAAATTAACCTTCAGTAGTTAAGGAAAATCTGAACTTTGGAATAGAAGATACAAAAAAAAGTCTAAACTTCCTATCAACCACCAACAACTCCTCTTCTCTGTAAACTACCTACCAATTCTTAAATTAACACTTATTAAAAATAAAACCACCCATTCAAAAATAATCTACATATTTTGATACTAAACCCTAACCTAAAAATCGAATTACACCCATATCCCTTAAGTAAATAAAAACTGTATATCTGAAAAAAATGGTGCCTGGCCCCTTTAAAATGCTACACAATAACAAAATTCATGGGCAATAATTAATAGACGCGACACGTTTAAAAGCGTGCCGCCATCTCCTACCTGAACCGCTTACACAGCTTTATTACAACCGCCTGCTACAATCAGGCTTCACGTGCATGGCCTCCTCACACGGAGGAGACCGCACCTCTCTGCCCAACGCCCGCGACAGCCAGAACGCGGAACCGACCGCAGAGGCAGCTGCCCATGCTCCGGCACCCGCAAGGGAGCCGAGCTTCTTCAATCAAGAATCCCTCACCTCAGGGACTCCGCGAAGAGCAGCCAGCAGCTCGCAAGTGCCACCAACTGCCCCCACAGAACCCCTTGGTTAACAAATGGGGGACGTGCTGCCCAGCAAGCACAGGCAGCGCGCCCCTTTCCTCAATACAAACACAGGGAGCCGGCTCTAACCACCACGCCCCTTGACAGCCTCCACGCCCCGACTCCCACAAAGGAGCTGGGACACAAAAACACTTAACTACAAGTGACGCGAAGTAGCCGCCAGCAGCTCACAGGAGCCCCGACACACACTCGCAACAACCCTTCTTCACCACAGAGGGACGCGCTGCCCAGCAGACACTAACAGCACATCCCTCCCACAAATATAAATACACAGGGAGCCGGCTCTGAACAGCTGCGCCCCACCCGGCAATCACTCACGCCCCGACACCCACTAGGGAGCCGGGGCTGAAATCAAAACAAAATCCCCTCAACTAGAAGTGCTGAGGTGCCAATGACTCGCAAGAGCTGCGAGGCCCCCCACCCCTCAACACTGCTTCCTTACCAAAGAGGGACGCACTGCCCAGCAGGCACGGGCAACGCGTCCCTCTCCCTCATTAATGAACACACAGAGCCGGCTCTGAAAAGCCACGCCCCCTCCCTCAGAGCTACGAAGCTCCTGAAATCACACTCCCCGCCTCTCACGGCAGGAAGCAACAGCAACTGTTTCCCCTTCGCTCTCCGAGCCGGACTGACAGAATATAAATAAACAAAAATACAGTATGAAATTCTATGTGCGCCGTATGTCACAGAGCCACGCACATGCTACAAAGATACAGTCAGCACAATATTTATATTGCCCGGCATTATCAGGCAAGTCAAATCCGCTTAGAAACTACAATTTAACATCCTAATTAAGAACTACACATTTTCTAAAATAAATTACCACAGTAGCTAAATATTAAAATCGAAAATGTACCTCAAACTCTAAACTAACACCTCATTGCCCTCCACTAAACAGAATAAAACATTTTTTCAAAGCATTTTAAACATTAGTACTTGATATGACTTGTTAGACCATGACACTGGACCCTACTTACAAAAGCCCAGTGCCCTGCTGCCTATAGGCTTTCATAAAGAGCTTAGTAGAGCATCTCAAGCTTTTGCACATTAAACAACAAGTGGGCAGCTCAGTGGGATAACGCCCCTGCCACAGGGCACTCACAAAGCCAGGCAGAGCACTGGCAATGGAGCGGACTGGATTAGTATGGGGTGCTTCAGAGCCAGTGCTACCATTACCCACTGGTGGGACTCCAGGGCCACTCCTCTGCTGGGCTCTGCAGGAACTTTCTGGATGCTTCCAGAATCCTTTGGAACCTTCTCAGCTTCTCAGTCCTTATCCTCTTCACAAGGGTCTCTCATGCCCTCCATACCTGGGGTCCTGTAGCCCACCACCTGGTAGAGGTGGCCTCAGCTGCAAAGCCCATCCCTGGAGAGCAGGCAAGCCAGCCAGCCCAGCGAGGGACTGCACTAGGACCCTTACCAGATGCCATGGGAACCCTGTAAGAAAGAGAAAGGAAAGGGTTAGAAATTACCCCTTCAAGGCCCTTGAAGACCGATCAGAAGCCCACCCAAAGACCCATGAGCCTGGGGCTTCAACTGCAAAAGGGGTCCCTCGGACTGGATAAGCCAGACTGTAAAGGGAGCCACTGCACTTGATCTTAGCCAAAAGGCCGAGAAGCGATGCCCACAAAGGGTTCGCCGGAAAGACTGCTGCTCGTCAGCTACCCTGCTGACTCGGAGCAACGCTCTGCTGCAGAACCCCAGACTCCTCGGCCAGGAATAGCATTTGCATGACCAGCATGCCCGGCGGTTTGGCAAGCATATTTTGCATGGCTCCGCCCCCAGATTTCCAAGGGTCCCAGAGCGCCAGGGCCGAGGCGGCCAGGCACAGGCTGCAGAGCTCTGCCCAGCCAAGCTGCAGCCTCGGCCTGGCACTGGCCCCGTCACCTAGCGGCGAAAGTCACCCTCAGCTGCCCAGGGGATGTTCCCCCAAGTGCGTCCCCCTCAGATAAGGCTTGGCCGTTCGGGGCCTTTCAGGGGTGAGGCAGGGCAAGGACAGTGTCCCCCATCTCATCCTTGAGTCTGGCTGGCTGGCTGGCTGACTGGCTGGCACCTTTGCTTTGCAGCTCCCGTGAAAAGCGAGCAAAGGGGCAGACTTTTTTTCTCCTGTTACAGACACGACAGCACCTTTTCCAAGACAATGAAGAAAATGTATCCGAGTTCAACCAAAAAATATTGCAAAGTGCGCAAGTTTCCAGAATTGCTCAGTCTTTTTTTTTCACAGCATTGTTTTCCCCAAGTGGGGAAGTGCACCAGTCCTGGAGGTACTGCAATACCAGGTTGATGCGTGGAGTGGACAGAGCAAGCTCCCATTCCATCTCCCTGTTCCAAAAATCAATTTAATATATGGTCCCCAGATAGAGGACGTATCAGATATTAAACTGATAAGAACAGATTTTCTTTTTATACAGTCTCCTCGTCACCCCTTTAACTGCCCAATCCTCCAATTTTATAAAAATTGAAAAAAAATTACCAAATAAAAAAAAAAAGCCGAATCAAAAACGCCAATCAACAGAATAAAAACACAATACTCCATATTTACTTCTTTTTCACCTTCACTATTTCAAGGTTCAATACCACATGTCCTAAGATGTTAAAAGTCTCCAATTTCTCTGTTGCCACATATATTGAGCTTGCATTTCCCCCAGACTCTTTACATCTAAGCAATAATATGTATACAAACAACTTAATGCCGATTTTACACAATCTTGAGGAGAAACAAAAGTATGTTGCATAACCAATATAACTCTAGATTTCCATAAAGCCTCCTTTATCGATGAAACAATCTGATAAAGGAGCCTATTATTATTCAAAACCTCTCTTCCACTGGTAACCCAATAATACCATATCATACGTAACATTCCTTACCCCAGTCACAGCAAAAATCAAAGGATAAAATAACTCCCACACTTGAGTTACATAATTACATTGCCATATGAAATGGTAAATTGTCTCTATTTGCGCACACCCATCCCTCGGGCACACTGCCGTTTTCGACATTTGCCTCCGATACATAAAATCTTTTAATGGAAGAGCATTCACTAACATCAACCAATTTATATCTTTTTGTCTATTTGTAACTGCAGTACTTGAAAAAAAATTCCACACCCTTACCAATCTTGGACCTCCCAAATTACCCACTGGCTCAGGTAATTCCCTTTGCTGTAATGTTTTCAAAATCTTTTTGGGATCCCTCCTGTCCTCATATAACAATTCTAATGGATATACTAACGGCAAAAAACTCTGAAGACATAAATAAAAAACTGATAATGACCACGCCTTTGGTAATAAATTACTCCGTGGTATAATTCGAAAACGTTCTAACACATTTGCTGTGGCATATCTTACAAAAAAAACTGCCAACGATTTAGAATGCTTTACGGTATTCACACAAAAGCCCACATAATGTCCTATTAAAAATAATTCTAAATTTGGAACTTCTCTACCACCTAACATCTGGGGTTTATACATTACATGTCTGCATACTTTATCCATTTTAGAACCCCATAACAATAAAAAAAACAAACGCTGTAATCTCACAATTTGTCTTATTGTAGGTGGAAAAACCAATGCTAAAAAAAGTACAATAGGCAATAATACCGCTTTCATTAGCATGACTTTCCCTTCAATCGTCAAACTCCTTAATTTCCAAAAACACACCTTATTCTCCACTTTTTTTGTTACTTTTTCCCATTGTTCCAAACCATCCATACAACTGTTAAATTCTACTCCCAACACATTTATTCCTTTCCCAACTCTACTAACCGGACAATAATACAAATTATCCCATGCCCCTACCGTAAACAATTTACACTTATTAGTATTTAACTTAAACCCTGCTGCTTGACAAAACAACTCAGTGTGTGAAACTGCATGTCCCACCGACTGAGCGTCTCTACACAAAACAGTTACGTCATCCATATAACCTATGGATTTTGCTTGTATTTTTGTTCCTGGAACTGGAGCACCTACATTACCTAAATGATCTTGTATACTTATGTGCAATGGTTCTATTGCACACACATAAATCAATGCTGATAACGGGCACCCTTGTCGTACTCCTGACAAAATCGGTATCTTTCCGGACAACACACCATTTAAACGAACTTGACTAAAAGCCCCATTATACAAAGTAGAAACAAAATCTAAAAAACGACTCGGACATCCCATCTTTCCCAACACTTTCAACATAAATTCATGTGAAACCCTATCATATGCTTTCTCAAAATCTAAACTTAAAACTCCTAAAGATGTCCCTCTTTCTTTAGCTGCACATATAGAATCACGAATAATCAACAAACTTTCATGAATACGTCTTCCTGGAATTGCACATGTCTGTTCAGCCTGTACTAAATCTTTTATTACCGCCCTAAGGCGATTTGCAATTACCTTAGCCAAAATTTTATAATCTACATTCAATAAGGTAATTGGCCGCCAATTTTTAATATCTTCTCTATCTCCTTTTTTTTTTATATATTAAAGTTATTATACCTTTTCGAATACTTGAACTCAATCTCCCCGTATTAAACGCCACATCCGCCACCTCCACCAATACTGGACCCAAAATATCCCAAAATTTAACATACCATTCACTTGGGAGTCCGTCACTACCTGGTGACTTACCCTGTGCAGCTGACATCACTGCTAAACTTACTTCTTCCAATGAAAAAGTTTCCACCATTTTTTCTTTTTGCAATGTCCCTAATGAATCTCGTATAGACTCTCAAAACTTTTCTCCTTGTTCCTTATTTAACAATTTCTGAGAATATAATTCTGAATAAAACTCCTGTGCAATATTCAAACTATTGTTCAAACTATCTCGTACTACTCCTTGTGTATTATTAAATTCTACTGAACTCTCTCTTTGAAAAAGTGCTGATTTAAAAAAAAACCTTGTACACTTCTCATCTTCCTCAAAATTTCTTATTCTTGCATTAAAAATAGTCTTTCCTCTCTCCTGCATCTGTTTTTGTATATCTCTTTTTACAAAATCCAATTCCTCTCGTACCTCTACTCCCATATCCTGTAATTGATGTAATGTTTGCTGTGATCCCACTAACATTCTATAAACAAAATTATTCTTCTTAGCATTTTCCTGACCACATTCTATAAAAAAACTTTCTCGTTTTTAATTTCGTCTCTTCCCACCAATCTAATATGGAAGGGTGAGACTCATACTGCAACACCCACTGTTTCAATAAATGTCTAAAACGTAAACATATATCCTCATTTTTTAACAATTGTACATTTAACTTCCACAAACTCTTCTTCTTTGGTGTATAAGACAATAACTTGATTGTAGAAAGTACTAAATGATGATCTGAAAAAAGAGTAGGAATAATTTCCGTATCGTCTATTACAAAACATTTCGATACAAAAATATAATCAATTCTAGATAATACTAACCCATTATTCTCTCTGTAAGTAAACCTCGTCCCTGGATCATTATATACAGCATGCGTATCTATAAGTTGTAAATCATCTATTAATTCTTTCAATAATTTAGACGATGTGTCTTTATTTCCTTCACACACTGGTCTACCACTTCTTATTATATCTGCTGGGTGTAATATACAATTAAAATCCCCTGCCACTATCAACGGGGTACTCCCCACACAAAAGGACCGAAGACTCTGAAACAAAGAAACCCTTTCTCTTAACTTTGCGTTCGCATATATACTTAATAATTTATGTACTGTGTTCTGCCATTCAAAAGACACTTGTAATATACGCCCAGGAATACACTCCACATGCTTCACATTCATCATTAAATGGGAATTAAATAAAATCGCTGTACCCGCATTCTTATTATCATTTGCTCCTGACCAAATTGACATACCATTTGTCCACTCTGAACACCATCTCTGATTAGTCCTATTCCATGACATGGCACACTCCTGCAAATAAAATATATCACATGATATTGTCGCTAAGAATGCGAACAATGCTACTCTTTTCGTACTAGTATTAATTCCTCTCACATTCAAAGTAGCCACTCTCAAGGTAGCATTATTGACAGACTCCATCACAAAACCCAATTGTATTCACACTTTCTTCATCATTTTCTGTGATCAGACCGACTACGGTCTTTATTCTTTTTTTTCTCTTTACGCAAATTTCCTCTCAAACCCATCCGTGTTCCTTCACCTCCACTATCTTGTTCTACATCCAATTCCTGTGTAGGTAAAAAAAGCACTGGATCCGCAATTTCCTCTTGCAAAACTTCATACTTATTCATAGTTTCCACTTCCGATCTCTCCGGTTGTTTCTGTACTTTACTTCTCTCTTCCATTACCACTTTACTTAACAAACTTGTCTTTTGTACTACTTGCTTCCAACTTGACTCTGCCAGTCCCGTACATTTATTCATTTGATCAATAGTAGCTCTATCTCTATCTGACTGTCCTTTACTTCTTACTGTTACCGTTTCCTCTTTTTCCATCATTTCAACCTCTTCATCCAGTATACCAACATCTTCTCCTCCGCTCTGAACTATTTCTACATTTAATATCTCGTCCTCACTTTGAGAATACTCTACCCATTTCTGCATAAACTCCATGGTCAAATCCTTCTCAATACCCACATTTTCTCTCTTTTCACAATCCTGCATAAACGCTCCAAACAATTCCTCAAATTCCTTATCTGAAATCTGTTTACTACCTTCTGGTCCTTTTAGTCTTCTACTTAACCGTTGTTTCACTTCTTCCAAAACCCTTCTTTTCATAGAATCCGTTCCATCTTCATTCCTTTCTCCACCAACCTCACTCTCCAACTTATCTTCCTTCTTTCTCTGATTTTCTTCATCAACTCTCCTCTGATCACTTTCACCACGATAAGTATAGAAATCAGTATTCACACTAGCAGCTTGAGCATACGTTTTCGTGGTATCCGGACAATTCTCTGCCACATGTCCTTCAAGATCACAATAACTACATCTTATTGGAATATCGCAATTTGCCATTTTGTGACTTGAACTTCCACAATTTCTACACTTATCCTTTGGACACTTCTGTTTAGTGTGCCCAAATTTCCTACAAAATCTACAAAATTCAGGCTGACTTGGATAATACAAATAACCACTTTGATCCTGGATTTTGAAAACTCCCAGAGGATGACACACTCCTCCTACTTGCACCGGATCTTTTTTCAACACTACTACAAATCTTCGGTTCCCATTAAAGAAACCAAACTTGTTTTTCATCTCGTGCCCTCCTCTTACTTCCTCACAATAAGTTGAGAGCCAATTTTTTATACTTTCGGCTGGCACAAACGGATTGTACATGTGCACCGTTAGCGGTATCTTCTGCCGAACATAACACAATTCGACTGAAACACCTTCCAAAATTTTGTTCTTTTCTTTATCCGCTTTATAAACTTCATGTGCATTCAAAGATATTTCATCCATAAAGGTAGTCATATGTAAAAAACTGTCTATGCTCCTGCATACAATACACTGTACTTTTATCTACTTGTAATGCATCAAAAAGTACCTTTTTGACAATAAAGTCAAAATCCTTTTCCTTTGTATATCCATGCTGTACCAATATCCGGATCGAATTCCTTAATTCTGTTGCCGGTGGTATATTTCTCGAGGGCATCGCCATCCTGGATAAAGCAGCCAAATTCCTCTCCTTCGATCAAAAATCTCGTTTTGATGCAAGCCACCCCTCTCTCCTCCCCCAGGGGAGAGGGTGACTACCTCCTTCTTCTTCCGAAACCAATCCTTCCCAATAACGGAGTGACGAAAGTTCTCGAACCTTCTTAGCAAGATCAGAAGCCCACCCCCAGACCCGTAGGTCCGGGGGTATCAGCTGCAAAGAGAAGTCCTCCTGTACCGGACAAGCCAGTTAACCAGTTGACTCTCTGCACTTGATCTTAGCCAAAAGGCCGAGAAGCGATGCCCACAAAGGGTTTGCCGGAAAGACTGCTGCTCGGCAGCTACCCTGCTGACTCGGAGCAACGCTCTGCTGCAGAACCCCAGATTCCTCTGCCAGGAATAGCATTTGCATGACCAGCTTGCCCGGCGGTATGGCAAGCATATTTTGCATGGCTCCGCCCCCAGATTTCCAAGGGTCCCAGAGCGCCAGGGCCGAGGCGGCCAGGCACAGGCTGCAGAGCTCTGCCCAGCCAAGCTGCAGCCTCGGCCTGGCACTGGCCCCGTCACCTAGCGGCGAAAGTCACCCTCAGCTGCCCAGGGGATGTTCCCCCAAGTGCGTCCCCCTCAGATAAGGCTTGGCCGTTCGGGGCCGTTCGGGGCCTTTCAGGGGTGAGGCAGGGCAAGGACAGTGTCCCCCATCTCCTCCTTGTGGGGCTGCTGCTCAGGCCGAGTCTGGCTGGCTGGCTGGCTGGCTGGCTGGCTGGCACCTTTGCTTTGCAGCTCCCGTGAAAAGCGAGCAAAGGGGCAGACTTTTTTTCTCCTGTGACAGACACGACAGCACCTTTTCCAAGACAATGAAGAAAATGCATCCGAGTTCAACCAAAAAATATTGCCAAGTGCTCAAGTTTCCAGAATTGCTCAGTCTTTTTTTTTCACAGCATTGTTTTCCCCAAGTGGGGAAGTGCACCAGTCCTGGAGGTACTGCAATACCAGGTTGATGCGTGGAGTGGACAGAGCAAGCTCCCATTCCATCTCCCTGTTCCAAAAATCAATTTAATATATGGTCCCCAGATAGAGGACGTATCCGATATTAAACTGATAAGAACAGATTTTCTTTGGTTTACGGTCTCCACATCACCCCTTCAACCGTCCCAATCCTCCAATTGTGAAAAAAGCCAATTCAAACCCAACACCAAATCAACAATAAAAACCAATCAAAAACAAAAAATCACTAATGAAAAGTACATTTGAATAAAAAATGGTTTAAACAAATTCAAGACTGTGAGCATAAGCTCACTCTAACCCAGATTATTTGTTGTAATAGTCCTCCACTTGTCTTGTTGCCAGTAATCTTTTGTGTCATTTATATTTGATTTCTTGGCATCAGCACAAAAGTATGTGTACAAGTGACATAACATCTGTTGCACACATTCCTGAGGGGTTATCTCTTTGCGCTGAAACACAACTAGACATCTTGCTTTCCAAAAAGCTTGTTTAGAGGAAGCCGTTATTTTATAGAACCGGTCTGCATTTGCTTTCCCTCCTCCTCCTCTAAGCCCTGTGAGAACTGTTTAAAAAGATACATGTTGATGACCAGTCAGTGCTGAAAATAAAGGTTTGATGAGGATCCAGACTTGCGCTGCGAACAGGCAATTCCATAAAAAGTGAAACGTTTTTTCATTATGCTTGCAGTTGTTCCTCGAACATTCCGCTGTCGCTGCTAGACGTCTTCTGTGCATGAAGGCTTTTATTGGGAGGGCATTGTGCAAGGCTAACCAGGCAATATCTTTCTGTTCATTTGTAATCTTTTAAGAAGTTAATGAGGACCAAACGTTCTCTGAAAGTGCTCCAGAGAGGTTCCCTATTGGATCTGGTGTTTCTCTTTCGACCGTTTCTTCTAAAATTCGTTTAGGCGACAATATTTCCTTATTTGGCAGAGTCTAAGTGTTGAATTTTGCCCAAAAAATGTACAAACTTCTTGTAGTTGTTTGGTGGATCTAGAGCTCTGGGGCTAATATTTGAAGCTGTTATAAATTTGTACTTGTGCAACAGGCGACTGGTAGCATATTTTATGTATACTGCAGCTTTAGATGGAGAGTGTCTGTGTGTGTTTATACAAAAACAGATATAGTGTATTGGCAACACTATTTGCAAGTTGGATATTTGTCTTCTGCCATTTGTTTGTTTCTTATACAAGATCTCCTTTTGCAATCGTTCCATTTTAGAGTTCCATATGAACCCGAAGAATTGTCTCGGGAGCCTTTTTGTTTGTATGCACGAAGGTTGAAAAATCAAAGCAAGAAACCGTATCATGGGCAATAATACCGCTTTTATTAGAAGTAACTTCCCCTCGATTGATGATTCTCATTTTCCCAAAAAGTTATTTTCTTTTCAATTTTCTCTTGAAGTTGATTCCAAGATGTTGCGCCTGGTTGCTTGGTCTGAAACTGGATACCAAGCCCTTTTATTGAATCAGTCATTTTGTTAACCTCACGTTTTGCTTAGTTGTCCCATGCTCCTATGGTTAGTAATTCACTTTTCATTTTGTTAATTTTAAAACCTGCTTTTTTGCAAAAAAATTCAGTTTGTTCAATTGCTTTATCGATCTGTGCATCTGTACACATTATTGTGACATCATTCATATAGCCCATGCATTTTACTTGCTCTCCTGATGAAAGCTCCTTGGATGTTTTGATCCCTCTTGATTTTTCTGCGCAGGGGTTCCACTGAGCAGATGAATAAAATAGCAGAGAGCGGGCAGCCTTGTCTGAAACCTGAGAGTATACATATGTTCCCCCCAAGAGATGGCAGTTACTCTCACTTGACTAAACACATTATGGTATAATGTCGAGATACAGTCTATGAATTGTGGGCATCCCATTTTGAAGAGTATCCTCTTAAATAACACATGTGACACTCTATTATAGGCTTTCTCAAAATCCAAAGATAGTATATGCAACAATGCTTTTCTTTGTACTGCATGTTCTGGCTCTATTAGACACAGGAGCTGAAGTGACAATTCTGAATTGCAATCCCAACAAATTATCTGACCCCAGAGTCCTGATCAATAATTATGGGGGGGGTGGAGACTGTTGCAAAATCTTTTAATAAAAAGATGTCAATTGGCGAGGGATTGCCTTTCACTGCAAATGTGTTGATTGCTGACATACCCGAGTACATACTGGGGATGGATGTGGTGTTGGGCAAAAGTGTGAATTTGTTTTTGGCAATCGGAAAATACATGTTAGAGTTGTAAGCCCCGTTTTGGTTGGGCATTCAAAATGGAACTCCTTGCATTTACCACCTCCTGCTGAGCCAGTGTGCATAAAACAGTAGAGACTGTCGGGAGGGCACAAAGAGATTGGTGAAACCATCAAGTCACTAGTGAAAGCTGGCATAATGAGGCCAGCAGTTCGTCCATTTAACTCCCCAGTTTGGCCCCTCCGCCGCCCAGATGGGGCGTGGCGTCTGTTGATTTTTGCACCTTGAACAAGAAGGTGCCACCTTTGGCTGTGCCAGACATCATTACTTTGATTGAAAACCTCACAAAAGAATTGGGTGAATGACATGTGGTAATTGATTTGGCCAATGCATTTTTCTCCATTGATATTGATGCTGTATCACAAGATCAATTTGCGGTAACTTGGGGGGAGGGGAGGCAGACAATTTACCTTCACTAAATTGCCCCAGGGGTACTTGCACAGTCCCACTCTGTGACATGGATTGCTATGCAGAGACTTGAAAATGGTGCAGTTGGATGATGTGTATGTTGCACATTATATCGACGACATAATGTTGATCAGTAATGATAAGACACAGGTCGAAGAGGCTGCTGAAAAGCTGATCACACAATGCAAAACCGTGGGGGGGCTATTTATCCCAGGAAGGTACAGGGGCCTGCTCAAGAGGTGACATTTTTGGGTGCAATCTGGTCTGGTTCAGTAAAGAAAATCCCTGAACCTGTAATTGACATGGTACAACAGATGACACAACCAGTGACTAAGAACGAGACACACAAATTCATTGGGTTAATGGGTTTTTGGAGAAATCACATACCTCATTTGAGCTTGATACTGAAAACAATCTACAAAGTTACCAGGAAAAAACATGATTTTGAATGGCGCCTAGACCAGCAGACTGCTTTTCAACAGGCTAAAGACGCTTTGCAGAATTACATCATGCTGGGTCCCATGACACAGAATGATCCTTTTGAACTGGAAATTATTGTCTAAGTGATGTTGCTGTGTGGAGTTTGTGGCAAAAGTAAGGACAGAAAAGAGCGCCACAAGGTTTTTGGTCAAGAAAACTCAGTGCCTATGACAAGATATACTCCGCTTGAAAAACAAATTGCTGCATTGTACTGGGCTCTAGTTGAAACAGAACAAATCACAGTCGAGCAACCAGTGACACTTGGCACACAAATTCCAATCATGGGCTGGGTGCGTGAGGCTGCTGTGGGCGGAAAGAGTGGTGGAGTTCAAGACGCCACTCTTGTCAAGTGGAAATGGTATTTATAGCAATGCACCAAAGCTGGCCGCACAGGGGTTTCTAAGCTGCAAGAACAAATGCTGGAAGCAGTAATTCTGGAAGAAACGCCTGAACCAAGCACTCCTATCACGTTGCCAGAATATCCCTTCAAAGTCGCACCCGCCTATGATACATTGACGGAAGCAGAACAGAATTCTGCATGGTTCACGGGCGGTACTGCAAAGTATGATGAATGGCAAAGACACTGGCAAGCTGTTGCATTCCAGCTCCACTGAGAAACACTGCTAATGAGAGAAGGAGTAGGGAGTTCCAGTCAATATGCTGAATTGCAAGCAGTGGCCTCCGTTATTGAACAAGTGAAAGAGAACACTCCGATATGGGGAGGGCCTGACATTTGGGAAGAGATGTGGCGCAAAGGTGAGAAATGCAAGATCTGCATCAGGCATGTCGATGCACACATGCCTTCGGACACCTCGCTGGCTGCACTGTTCAACAATGTAGCAGATCAAATGGCAAAGATTTGCCCAGTGACAACACCTCAAGAAGCCGAAGTGTTGCAAGGAATGGCAGACTGGGCACACCAGACCACAGGACATTTAGGGCAACAGGGAACTTATGAATGGGCTAAAAGGAGACAACTGCCCATTACTATGGATCATGCTAGGCAAGCTGCCTCCCAATGTCCTGTGTGTTGTGAAGTAAAGCGCTATCCACTGGAAAGGAAGCCTCAAAGCGCTTTGAGAAGAGGTGAAAAAGCAGCCAGTATATGGCAAGTTGACTACATCGGACCTTTGCCGCCAGAAACTGGAAAACACTGTGTTGACAATGGTAGACACATATTCCAGATGGCTGTTGTCCCATCCAGTCGCCCATGCAGATCAACAGGCTACCCTACAAGGAATGGAATATCTCATAAGACACTATGGCATTCCAGATGAAATCCAATCAGACCAAGGCAGCCGTTTTGCGGAACACAATGTGCAGAATTGGGCTCAGGAACAAGGCATCAAATGGACGCTGCAAATCAGTCAGTATCCCGAAGCTTCTGCTCTTATTGAACATAGCAATGGCTTGCTAAAACAACAAATAAAGAAACTGACTCTGACTCACACTCTCAAGGGGTGGTTCAAGCACCTGATGCAAGCACTGTTTGAACTGAACAATCACCCTTTTTGAAACCGGCAAACCCCATTTGTGAGACTGACAAGTGAAAAGGTAGAAACAACAAAGACTCTTATCGTTTGGAAAACTGAAAAAGAAGCAAAGCTGCCTGTACAAGCCACTGCGGGCAGTATTGTACTTGATCTGTATACCTATGAAGATGATGTAATACCAGCGGGGCAAACCAAATCAATATCGCTGGGCATCCGCATCAATTTGCTGGCTGGCATCTATGGTCGCATTGCTGCACGATCCAGTCTGGCAAAGAAAAGCATTAACATTTTGGGAGGTGTGGTTGATCCTGATTATCAGGAAAACGTTTCTGTACTTTTATACAACACTGGTTCATCATCTGAGGTACCATTAACCAAATATGACCGCATTGCACAATTGATTTGTGAGCAAGCATTTGTTCCCCAAGTGATTGAGAGTAAACAAGCCCCAGACACCACACAAAGGGGTGAGGGTGGTTTTGGTAGCATTGGGGAAAAGGTGTGGGTTCATCATGCGAACAAAAAGCCTGAGGCTGGGGAGGTGCCGAGTAAATGTGTGGGAAGTACTTATGTTGTACTGTTGCAAAATTCTGACATGCCTGTTTATATCCCTGCTACTAGGCTCACACCACGAACGTAGTCCTACATGATGGGGATGGGATTTGCCTTCCTGTGGGTGCTCCTGGCCTGCCAAGCAGACACTTTCTCTGTAAAGAACGGGTTGTTGCAAGACGCTACATGGACTCTGAGAATTGCTTGCTCTACACCTGATGCTCCAGTCCTGCGTGATAACAATCGCACTGCAACCTGTGAGAAAAGCGCTACAAATGAGTATCCATATGGAACTGAAGTACTGACTTGGCACATTGTCGGACACCTTTTTTCACTGACACATATCATAGGAGTGTATGAAATTCTAGGCCCAAATGTTTCAGTGAATGGATCCAACAATTTGTTTGATGTTTCTTTTGTCCCAAGGATTGCGGCGAGTGTAATTGCCAAGCTTTTGTGGACTAAGGCTTGACTAAATGCATGCTATACAACTGTGCAAATAAACAGCCACTACCGGATGGTAGTATGTTTATATCAAAAGTTAATATTGTGTATGGCAGGCATGCCACATGGAGAATGGTGTTCTTTAAATCCCAAGAGTGGAAACCGTTCACATGTTAGATTTTCCAGTAGTGAGGCAACATTTAAATTGCAGGAATGTAATGCACGCCTCTATTATTGGCGAAGTGCAATTAGATATAGATTTGTCACGAGGCAATGTTTCCTTATTTCAACCAAGCTGCTACAAATGGAGTCAATTTTTAGGGCCAATTGCTAAATTGCATGTAGCTAGATGACTAGATTAATTAATTGCAGGAGCAGGCAGCGGTGGTGGGAACAGGAGCTTTAAATGCCTTTGACATAGAGATTGTGCGCAATAAATTAGCCACCATGGGTTCTGATGCCAGCGCTGCAATAAAACTACTAGCACAATGGGGCCCACTGATACACCCTGCCCTGCGAAATGCTGCTAAAAGTATTGGCAACTATTGGAGATGGCAGAATTTTAGCTCTGAAGACATCTTTTCAGCCATAAGGCAGGTGAACAAGACTGCCAAAGATACCCGATACATTTTGTGGCAGACATTGTTAAATCAGCAGGTGTTGGCTTTTTGTTCTGAGTGGGGGAGGTTGTCCTTAACCCACTGGCACACAGTTACATTTACCCGCGGACATATGGATTAGACCGCTTGCTTTTGATTGCATGAATAATACCTGCCACGCTTTAATGCAAGTTAGCAGAACTGCTTATGCTTTAGAAATATGGTGTCCTTTCATAATCTTGCCAATGAAAATAAATGGCTCCTGGTGGGTTCCACAAATACGAGGGGAATGGTGAGACAGCCAAAATTACACGATCCACAGTCATACATGTATGCCCTGGAATCAGGGATGAGTGTGTGCCCAAACGGGAAGGATCCCGGACCCATGCATGCATCCCATAGTGGGGGAGTGTACCTGGATGCAGTACCACATTAATGGAACTGACATTTGTCAGATAGATCAACATAAGGCCTGCATAGTTACTAATCATTCCTTGCTTATTAACGGTTATAAATTGCTGGGGAAACCCCAAGTGTTCTGTGGAGATTAAGTTGTGAGTATCCTAGATATCACTACTCACACCTTATATTCATTGACCTGGTGGGCTCACACCTCCTCGCATGCAGAGTTCACGCATATGCTTAACTGGACTCTACCTTATGGGATAATTACCTCCAGGCTTCAAGTTATAAGACAATTTGCTCAAGCTTCTTGGAAAGCTTTTCAAACGTTAGCTACCTTAGTTATCTCTACAGAGTGCAAAATGATGATAGACAAAGATCAGTTCATCCAGACCGCTGATCATGTGCAATCAGTCACTGCTCATCATAGGAGGGACACATTTACTGGATGGTCTACCACCTCTACAAAGTTGCTTAGTATAATGTTGCATCCATTGCTGTGGCTGACGATAGCCCTAATACTAATTGCTATAGTTTTCATTGGGCTTTTGCGTAAAATTATTTACTTCTGATAGAATGACTGAGCTGGAAAAACGTTTGATTGGCTTGCAGCACACCATACATGCTTCTGGACCTGAGTCAGCATTTTTTAGCCCACACTTTGAAAGGGGTGGAATGTAGTGAAAGCATCTAGGTACTAGGTACTCAGTGGGTCAATACCTGCTGAGCTAACTATGCTATCTAGGCACACGGCTTGTTGTGCATGTATAAAGCTTATTCGAAGGGTGTAGAAAAATGCTGCTTAGCAGAGCCTCATAGTCTGAGTGAGCCTGCCTGTGCTTGTGAGAGGTTAACTGCAAAAAGCACATCAGAGCATAAACATCCAGTTCTTGCAAGAGGCTCTGCGCAGACATTAGCAGCCTGGCACTGCCTTCCACCGCGTTCTGCGAACATGGCTTGACCTCGTAGGCAGGTGCACTGATAAGGCGGGAATTCAGGGGAGCTTCCCAAAACAAAGTGAAGAGAGCCAAGGAGCTTGAAAATGTTTTTGTGCACCGAGGGGTCTGTCGAGAAGATTCTCGAAAATCTAGTACATCACATTGATTGACAAGCAGGCCCTAATAAGAAGCAATTACCTGAGCAACGGGGAGGGACTCTTCCTGGGCTGTTTGGACCATGCACACACAAATCAGCACCTGGAATACCAGTCAGCACTGAAAGGCAGAGTCTCTTGCTGTCACATCCCGTCTTCGTGTAGGCTGCCGGAGCTAGGCCAGTCCCAGAGCAGTGGTAGGCACGAGGGTGGCGTTAGTCCTCAGTGTGACCAGATCGCATCAAGATCAACGATTTTTAGGAGCTTAAGAATATAAATATTTGCATCTCACTTGTAACTAATAACCTGCATTGTTTCGCTTGCATTTTAATTCCCGTTTTATTGAAAACTGTTACTTGGATTTAGTTGGCTTATTAGTAAATAAATGCATATGTAAAATCTTCTTGTGAGTGGGTTTCTTCCAGACTGTGTACATTGTGCCTCGCATAGCTTCGAACTTGTGAGGGGTTGTAGAGGATCATAGGGCAATCGGGGCTGGTCCCGGGGTGAGCAAATCCCCTTTCTACTACAACATCCTCTTGAAATACAACACCTGAAGCTGAAATACCGCTGCTACTTGAAGTCCGCAGAAAATGAGCATATCCCAATGCCAAATCCTCCTGTGTACCAAGGTCATCTCTCGCCTCACAAAGATGGAGAAAACGTTCAGCCAGACTCTCATCGTTCTCAGATGTATGCAACACAACCTTACCACCCTGCTCAGGGCCTCTTGGCCATCTCGGCAACATATCTCGTACTACGTTCAAGACTTCCTTTCTCTTCAGATCAGCTGATATATCTACAGCTTCTTTAACCTTATTCTCCTTTTCTTGTAATTTCTCCAGTGTCTATAAGACATGCAGATCTATCATGATACCCCTAGTACACATCGTCCCCGCCTGCAGCTTGTGCATATGTACAGGGAATTGTAGGACATTCCATAGCAATACGGCTTTCCAAATTACAATAGCTGCATCGCAAAGGCTGGTCACAATTATCAACTTTATGATCTGTGCTGTTGCAATTCCGACGTCTATCTTTCGGACAATGTTGCTTCACATGGCCAAATTTCCTATATAATCTGCAATACACAGGCTGCAAGGTTAATAAAGATACCCATTCTGTTCATTTATTTGAAAACCCCTGGGGGTTACACAGGCCTCCTATGCCTGCCGTGTTCTTCAGTACAACTGTAAATCTTCTATTCTCATTAAAGTAACCAAACTTATTTTTTTGCTCGTTACCACCTTCCAACTCATCACAGTAGGTCAATAGCCAATTTCCAATCTTGTCTGCAGACACAAAAGGGTTGTACATGTGCACCGTCAAATGAACCACTTGACGAACATAGAAAAGTTCAACCTCTACACCCTTCAAGGAATCATTCTTCTCTTTTTCCACTTTATATACCTCATGAACGCTGATAGAAGAGGCTTTGTCTGAAAACGTGAAATCATAGGTTTTTGCATACTTGTGCTGCTGCATGCAATACACCTTTTCGAAGGGATTGTGTCCTCCGACGTATTCCTTATCTATGATAGACTCCCATAGCAGTGGTATGTGATTGGAGACGGGAGTAAGAGATGCCATATTCCCCTTTAAGAATGAACAGAGTGTAACACTGCTTTGCCAAATCTAGTCTCTTGACTAGAGGAGGAATCCAGGCTATAAAATTTGGTAAAGGTATGTGCGGACGACCATGTGGCAGCCGCACATATATCTCTAATTGGTACCCCTCTTTGAAGAGCTGAGGATGCTGCGATACCCCTGGTCGAATGAGCCCTTAGATTTTGAGGGGGCTCTTTCCCTGCCAGTTTGTAGCATTCCAGAATGGCTAAAATAATCCATCTGGAGATGGTTTGTTTGGTTATTGGTAATCCTAACTTATGTCCTGCGTAACCTACAAAGAGTTGGTCTGCTTGTCTAATTTTAGCATTTCTACCGATATAAAAACTCAAGGCTCGCTTAGGGTCCAGCCTGTGTAGTCTCTCTTCCTCTTTCCCCGAATGGGGAGGCGGATAGAATGAAGGTAGAGTAATCTTCTGAGTAATGTGAAATTCCGAAACTACCTTTGGGAGGAAGTTAGGCTTCACCTGTAGCACTACTTTGTCCTTGTGAAAAGTTGTATGAGGAGGTTTACAAGACAGGCCTTGTATCTCGCTAACCCTTCTAGCAGATGTTAATGCTACCAATAAAACAGTTTTGAGGGTGAGAAACTTCAATGAACAAGAGTGGAGTGGTTCAAAAGGAGCACCCTTTAGGAAGTTTAAAACTAGATTTAAGTCCCATAAGGGAACATGGAATGGTCCCGGAGGGTAAACATTAGTTAGACCTTTCAGGTATTGTATTACCAATGGAATTTTGAAATACGATGGCTCTTCTGCAGTGCGCTTAAAGATCGATAGCGCTGCGAGATAGCCCTTAATAGTGCCAATTTGAAGGCCCCAACTTGCCAAATAAAGTAAGAAGGATAACACCGCAGGTGTACCACATGAAAAGAGTTCGATATTCTTCTCTCTGCACCAGCTGCAAAATTTATTCCAACGGCAGCGGTATAGAGTCTTAGTTGCCGGTCTTCTGGCCGAAAGCAACACCTCCATGACGTCATCTGGAAGGTTCCAATCCTTGTACCTCAACCTTTCAGATACCAAGCGTGAAGGTTGAGGGTCTTGATGGCTGGATGGAGAACCTGACCTCCCTTCTGCGAGAGAAGATCCTGGAGTTCATGGGTTGGTCTGCGCCTTCACCTGTTTTTTATAGGCATGATGACGTCGGAGTCGATACGGTGGCCGTCGAGGAGCACCTACTCGACGGACGTCGACGCACAGCGCCCTCTACTGGGAAAAAATGTTCCGAGGCCAGCAAGCTGGAGATACAAATATCATAGATAAGGAATACGTCGGAGGAACATCCCATCGAAAGAACGTTACAAGATAAGAAGTAACTTGTTCATCTTTCTCAACTTGCAAATAGTCAAAAAGGACTTTCTTGACAACATAGTCAAAATATTTTACCTGTTGTACATCTTGATGAACCGTAATACGAATCGAATTATGCAACTGCGTCACGGGGGTATGGTCCGTGGTGGTGAAGACATAATGGTGGAAAAACCCACAGTGTGCCTTTAGACCCACTATGCTCTGCCAGTGCAGCCTCTTCGCATACCGCTGAGCAGAAGGATTGTCTTCACGAAGTATGCTTCCGATCAATCCAATTCTCCCAACTGAGGGCCAGGTGGTGGCGCTGGCCGCCCCCTCTCCTCCTCAGGGTGAGTGGGTGGCTGCTTCCACCTCTGTACTGAAAGGGGATCCCAGGCCAGGTAGCAAAAGTTCAAGTCCCTTCAAAGCTAGAACAGTAGCCCAGACCCATGAGCCTGGGGTCTTCAGCTTCAAAGGGGGTCACTCTGGACTGGACAAGCCAGACTACAAAGGGAGTCCCTGCACTCGATCTTAGTAAAAAGGCAGAGAAGCGATGCCCACAAAGGGTTCGCCAGAAAGACAGCTGCTCGGCAGCTCCCTTGCTGACTCGGAGCAACGCTCTGCTGCAGACCCCCAGTTTCCTCGGCCAGGAATAGTGTTTGCATAACCAGCATGCCCGGCGGTATGGTAAGCATATTTTGCATGGCTCTGCCACAAGACTTCCAAGGGTTCCAGAGTGCCAGGTCCGAGACGGCCAAACACAGGCTGCAGAGCTCCACCCAACCAAGCTGCAGCCTTGACCTGGCACTGGCCCTGTCACCAAGCGGCCGAAAGTCACCCTCAGCTGCGCAGGGATTTCTCCCCCAAGTGCATCCCTCTCAGATAAGACTTCAGTTCGTGGCTATTCGGGGCTTTTCAGGGATGAGGCAGGGCAAGGACAGTGTCCCCCATCGCCTCCTTGTGCTGCTGCTCTAGGCAGAGTCTGGCTGACTGGCTGGCTCCTTTGTTTTGCAGCTCCCATGATAATCAAGCAAAAGGGCAGACTTTTTTTCTTCTGTGACAAGACAGCACCTTTTCCAAGACACTGAAGAAAATGCATGACATTTAAACAAAGAATATTGCAAAGTGCTTTTCTTTCAAGAATTGCTCAGTCTTTCTTTTTCACAGCATTGTTTTCCCCGAGTGGGGAAGTGTACCAGTCCTGGAGGTACTGCAATACCAGGTTGGTGCGTGGAGTGGACAGAGGACGTTCCCATTCCATCTCCCTGTTTACAAAATCAATTTAATAAATGGTCCCCAGATATAGGACGTATCAGATATTAAACTGATTTTTTTTTTTTTTCGGTCTCCTTCACTACTTAAAACTGTCCCATTCCTCCAATTGTGAATAAAGTCAATTCAAAACAAACACCAATCAAAAGCCAATCAAAATAAAAATTCACGAATTAAAAGGAAATTTAGATCAAAAACTGTGAAAAGCAAGAATGTGAGCTTTGCGCACTCTAGCCCAGATTATTTAGGTTGTGAGAATCCCCCACTTGTCTTGCTGCCGATAATCCTTTGCTTCACGTAAATCTGATTTCTTGGCATCAACACAAAAGTATTTGTACAAGTGACCGAACATCAGTTGTACACATTCTTGAGGGGTTATCTCTTTGTGCTGGAGCACTTTCAGGCATCTTGCTTGCCACACTGCTTGTTTCGTGGATGTTAATATTTTTATAGAAACGGTCTCCTTTTTCCTTTCCACCTCCCCCACCAAGTCCTTTAAGGACTGCTTCAAAGGGTATGTTTTGCTAGTCAGTCAAAACCAAAAATAATGGTTCCCTCCGAAAAATTGACTGATTTCCTCCGAAAAAGTGACGTACCACTCAACAGGTAGTCCGTCCCTCCCAGGTCCATACTTGAGCAGCGAAAAAGCAATTCCACAGAAAATGCAAAGTCGTTTCATCATGCTTGCACTTTTCTCTCGGGCATTCAGCTGATACAGCCAGGCGTCTTCTGTGCATAAAGGCTTTTATGGGGAGCGCATTGTGAAGGGCTAACCAGGCAATGTCTTTATGTTCATCTGTTATGTTTGAAGAATATAATGATGACCAAGCTTTTTCCAAACTTGTCCCCGAGAGGTTTCCTACTGGTTCAGGGGTTTCCATTTCTACCATTTCTTGTAGTATACATCTCGGAGATCGTATTTCCTGTTTTGCAGAATCTAAATGTTCAATTTGCTGCAAAAAATAAGGGAACACTTAGTAAGGAATTGGTGGGTCCAAAGCTCTGGGACTGATTTTTGTGGTTGACAAACATTGATGCGTATACAAAAGACGGCTGATCGCATAGTTTACATACTCTGCTGGTTTAGATAGAGAGAGGCTAGCAGTGTTGATACGAAAACATGTATAGTGTATAGGTAACACTATTTGCAGGTTTGGTATTTGTCTGCCGCCATTGGCTTGTTGTTTATATAAGATCTCTCTGCACAATCTATCCATTTTAGAGTTCCAAATGAACCCAAAAAATTGTCTTTGGAGCGTCTTATTTTGTATGATTGTAGGTGGGAAAACCAATGCCAGAAACAATATCATAGTGGTTAGTACAGCTTTGATTACGAGTAGCTTTCATTCTATTGATAATTTTCTGATTTTCCCAAAATCGATTTTCTTTTCAATTTTTTCTTGACTTTGAGTACAAGATGTTGAACCCGGTTGAGTTGAAAAAGGATACCTAACACTTGGATTCAGTTGACATGTTGACTTCACATTTTGTCAGGTTGTCCCACGCTCCTATAATTAGTAATTCACTCTTATTTTTATTGATTTTAAAGCCTGCGGCTCTGCAAAAAAGCTGTTTGCTGCACTGCTTTGTTTACAGATCAAGCATCAGTGCACAGTACTGTGACATCGTCCATGTATCCCATACACTTCCCCTGCTCTCACGGTAGGCCAGGGACAAAAGCACCCTTGATGTTTGGATCGCTCTGGATTCCTCTATGCAATAGTTCTACCGAACAGATATAAAGAATGGCAGAGTGGGCAGCCTTGTCTTACCCCTGAAAGGATTGGTATTTTCCCAGAGAGCTGACCATTGACTCTTACTTGGCTAAAAGCATTGTAATATAGTGTAGAAATGCAGTGGACGTCCCATTTTTAAGAGTATTCTTTTGATGAAAACATGCAACACTCTCTCATAAACTTTCTCAAAGTCTAGAGACAGGACATCCAAGGGAGCTTTCCTCTGAACTGCATGGTCAATGGAATCTCTAAGTGTTAGTAGGCGCCCATGTATGCGCCTTTGCGGGACAGCACGTTTGATCCCCCTGAATGAGTGAAGAGATGACAGTTTTCATCCAGTTTGCTAGGATTTTAGCTATTATTTAGGAGCTATATGTGTCGTCAGTTGTTGATGTCTTCTTTGTGACCCTTTTTGTATAGGAGCGCAATGATACCCTGGTTCATAGATGTCGGTAAGGGACCTTTTATCTTGCTTTCCTTATATACTTGAAAGAGATATGGACTGATTTCCTCCGAAAAAGTGACGTACCACTCAACAGGTAGTCCGTCCCTGCCAGGTGTCGTCCCCATTGATAACTGTTTCGTAGCTACTAGCAGATCCACCAGCGTTGGGTCCTCTTGCAATCGTTCTTTTTGCATTGCCGACAGATTATCCTTAAAGACTCAAAATGTGTTACTTGTTCTTCATCTAAGTCTTTTCGAGTATACAATTCTTTGTAAAAATGTTCCGTAACTTTTTGCATTCCTTGTTGTGAAGTTTGTTGTATGCCTATATGATCAATAACGGCTATTGGCATGGATTTGGCAGTTGTTTTCTTAAAAAGAAACAAGTACATGTTTTGTTTTCTTCATATTCTTTAACTTTTGAATGAAATATTATGGTTTTACATTTTGTCGACAACCATTTCTGTATTTTATTTTTTATATCGCGTTTCTTCGGTGTAGCAGCAAAAGGTTTTAATTGTGTTTCTGTTTGATTAGTACTGAAATGTTTAGATGTGAAGATATAGTCGATACGAGATTCACTTTGACCTGCTTCATCTCGCCATGAATACATTGTGCCTGGTGGATTCCTTTTTCTATGCGCCTCAATGAGATAGCAGTCTAATATTTCCATACATTTTTTGAATGATGTATCTATCTTTCGAAGGGATTGTGTCCTCCAATGTATTCCACATCTATGACATATAATGTCCACAGTTGTGCACTTCGGAAACTTGTCAGCAGAGGGTGTCTTGGGTCGAGCCGATATCCCTCGAGGGCCTCCAACGAGGGTCGACGTCACCGGATGTTATATAGAGGACGCACGGCGCCCGTTGCCTCAGTTCCGTTTTTTCCCACAGCGAACGTGTATAGCTTTATGAAACTCGGCGCGCCTCGTGTGTGTCATCGACCTTTATGATGTCTATTTCTTCAACCCCTCTGACTCCAAGGTCTGGGTTCAAGACTTGCCAGGACTGCAAGTCAAAGATGTCGTTGACCGACCCGCACCGTATTTGTTTATGGTGTCTGGGTGAGTCGCACGACACCGATGACTGCTAGAAATGCCAGTCTCTAACCAGCAAGGCCTTGCGTGAAAGGAAGGGGAAGCTCAAGGTAGGTAGGGGGGGCCTCAAAGTCCCATAAGTCTGGATCGAAGTGTAGGGTTTCCACCGACGACTGGAGGGGCGACTCTCCGTGTCGGGAGGAAGCTCGAGGTTCTCGGTCCCTTGGTGCTTCCCACCATTCCTCGTCCTCGCGGCAATCTAGGAAGCGCCGGCACCAGTCACCTTCCCCGTCCTCCTTGGAGGATGGCGCCATGCCTAAGGTAGCCTGTCCCACGAAGTCCTCGACTCCAGAGTTGTGGGCGGCTTTTAAAGAGCAAATGATGGCGATTTAGCAGTTGCAAGGCACGGTTCCTGTTGCGCCTTCTCACAAAGCCGGCAGAGATCGCTCTTGAACCGCGGCTTGCACGCCTTCGGGCTTGCGCTGCAACTCGCACAGGGAGCCCTCGAGGTCCCGTGTGGACAAGAGCAGTCGCAACACACGTGCGTCCAGGTCCCGGTCCTCGTCCCCAGTGAGACCGTTGCAGCCTGTGGAGGTATTGACGCCGGCGTCGACTCATCCGGGACAGTCGGACTCGGACTGTCCTATCAGCCGATGCCTGTAGCGGCGTCGACTCACACGGCGCGGATTCCGGCATCGAAGCCCTCACTGTCTCGACGTCGATGTTCTCGATGCCCTCGGCACTTTTTGGGCGTAATGTGTCTGAGGAGTTTCCTGAGGAGGTGGTTATGCCTAGGAAGGCTTCCTCTAAGTCTGGGAGTCTGGTATTGGGCCCCAGGCCCTCTTCTGTCACTTTGGCTGGGTTTTCCAGATTGGTTGGTGTCTCTGGACCTCAAGGATACTTACTTTCATGTGCCGATTAATCCCAAGCACAGTAAGTACCTGAGGTTCGCGGCTGGCGACTCGCACTTTCAGTTTCGGGTCCTGCCATTTGGATTGACCTCCGCCCGAGGGTCTTCACCAAGCTGATGTTGGTTGTGGCAGCGTAACTCAGGAGAGGGGGGGATTCACATTTATCTATATCTGGGCGATTGGCTGATCAGGGCACGTTCTCCCGAGCAAGCCCTGGATCATCTCTCCGTCACCTGCCATTCCCTGGACAAGCTAGGCTTCTCCCTAAATTTAAAGAAGTCATATTTGACACCTTCCCATCGGCTCCAATACATCGGAACAGTGCTCGACACGTCCCTGGGGCAGTGTTCGCCTCCGCAGGTGAGGGCTCATCACATTCTGCAGATGGTGGACAAGGTTCAACGTGCCCAGTGTCTCCCGGGTTTTGAATTCTTAAGGTTGCTCAGCCTCATGGCGTCCTGCATTCTTCTGGTGCCAGAGGCCAGCCTGCAGATGAGATCCCTGCAGTGGGCTCTCAAGATGCAGTGCTCTCAGTTCTCTGGCAAGATGTCGGATCGCGTTCAGATTCTGCTCTCGGTCGCCCAGGATTTTCTATGGTGGGCCGACGAAGGGAATCTGATGAAGGGGGCACTGTTTTGGCAACCATGGCCGGAGGTGACGATCGTGACGGACGCCTCCCTCACAGGATGGGGCACTCATGCCAACGAGTTGACAGCCTCCGGCCGTTGGTCTCCATCGAGTCCAGACTCCACATCAATCTGTTAGAACTGAGAGCCATCAGGCTGGCCCTGAAGGCTTTTCTACCGTTTGTGCGGTGGTAAACTATCCTGATTATGATGGACAACACAGTGGCCATGCATTACCTCAACAAAAAGGGGGGGGGGGGGCAGGGTCACTCCCATTGTGCAGGGAGGCGATGCACCTCTGGTTCTAGGCCATCCAACAGGAAATCTCGATCTCGGCAATTCATCTGGCCGGAGATGAAAACGCGGCGGACGCTCTGAGCAGGCAGAGCACGGTCTCTCTCGAGTGGGAGTTGGCTCAGGAAGTCTTCGCCCTTTGGTAGATCTCTTTGCCACCAGTGTCAACCGAAAGTGCGAGAGATTCTGCTCGCGGGAATTTCCCCCAAGAGGAGCCTTAGGGAACGCGTTCGTAGTGTAGTGTCTTTCCCACTACTGTACATGTTTCCTCCAGTCCCTGTCATTCCTCGGATGTTGCGTAGGTTCGGTTCTCGAATGATCCTCATTGCTCCGGATTGGGCCAGGAGAGCGTGGTACAGGGATCTTCTCGACATGTCCATCTGCCCTCCACACCGTCTTCCCTACTGAGATGATCTGCTCTCACGGGAGGGGGGGGGGTAAGGTTCTCCATCCAGAGGTCAGGTCTCTCAACCTTCAAGCTTGGTATCTGAAAGGTTGAGATGCAAGGATTGGGACCTCCCGAATGACGTGATGGAGGTGTCGCTTTTGGCCAGGCGGCCCACAACAAAATCCCTGTACCGTTGGCGGAAGTCTGCGACTGGTGCAGGGCTCAGAATGTGGATCCTTTCCAATGTTCCATTCCTATGGTGTTGTCTTTTCTGCTTTCTTTAGCCCACAAGGGCCTTCAGGTGGGTCCCACTAAGGGTTACCTGGCGGCACTGTCCATATTTAAGTGCTCGTCTGAAGAGTGTTCTTACTTTAAGATGCCTTTTGATTTCACAGTTTCTGAAAGGACTGTTTAATGTGTTTCCACCGTCCCCTTTCCAGGTGCTGGGTTGGGATTTGAATTTGGTTTTTAAAGTTTCTGATGGGAGCTCCATTTGAGCCCTTACACTCTTGTCCACGGAGACAGTTGTCTTTTAAAACTGTTTTTAGTTGCGGTTACTTCCGCACGCAGAGTGAGTGAATTGCAGGCACTTTCTGCCAAGCCACCCTTTACTGTTTTCCATAAGGACAGGGTTGTCCTGCGGGTGCAACCTTCTTTTCTTCCGAAGGTTGTGTCTGAATTTCATTTGAGCCAGAAGGTGATTCTTCCGGCATTTTATCCTCCTCTGCATCCTAGTAAGGAAGAGGAGAGGCTCCATAGGTTGGATCCTGGGAGAGCTTTGAACTTTTATCTTTCACGGATGTACCGGGTCAGAGTGGACGATCAGCTCTTTATTGGTTATGCTGGACATCGCTTGGGTCAAGCTGTTTCCAAAAAGACCTTGTCCAGATGGATTATCCTAATTATCACTGAGTGCTATCGTTTGGCATGGAAGGACCCTCCTGTAGGCTTACGGGCTCACTCCACTAGGGGTGTAGTTGTCTCCACTGCTCTACAAAGGGGTGTTCCTATTTGGAATATTCGTGAAACACCACATGGGCTTCTGTCCATACTGTTGTTAAACACTATTCCCTGGATTCCATCCATAGGCAGGATTTGGCCTTTGGTAAGGCGGTCCTCTATTGGGCCATTTGATTGGGTAATCTTAATTCACATGCTAAATTCTTTCCCTCCTCCATAGTCTAGTACTGCTTTGGGAGTCTGTCATAGATGTGGAATTCGTTGGAGGACACAATCCCTTCGAAGAACAAGTTACTTAACTGGTAACGTTCTTTCAATGGGATGTTCCTCCGACATACTCCACATTGCCCTCCCAGCCTGCCCCTCTGGAGAATTTCCTTTGTGATTGCAGCTTCCATTTCCGCAAGGCTGTAGGCAGTTATACTGGCAGGAGACTGGGGAGACTGGTGCCACATGTTCTGGGGGAAAAAAACGAAACTCTGGCAACGGGCGCTGTGCTTTCTATATATAACACCTGGTGACGTCGACCCTCGACGGAGGCCCTCGAGGGCTATCAGCTTGACGCAAGACGCCCTCTGCTGAAAAGTTTCCGAAGTGCACAGCTGTGGACATTACATGTCATAGATATGGAATACGTTAGAGGAAAATCCCATCGAAAGAGTGTTAGCAGTTTGGTAAGTAACTTGTTCTGTGCGGTTGGTGATGCTTCCCCCCAAGGATTTGCGGTCTGCTGGATGCAGAATGCAATTGAAATCAGCCTGCATCTATAATGGGTATTGAACCTGTTAAAAAAAGTTTCAGGGTCTTAAATGATTGTATTCTATCCGCTTTAATTGCATCCGCATAAACACTGAAAAGTTTATGATCTGTGTCATGAAAAAGGAATTCCACTTGTAATATTCTTTGATATTATTTAAATAATCGCTTTAAAATGCTTCATAGTCGCATTATTAGATTTAAGAAGGACAGCCGTTCCTGCATTTCTGTTAACTCACTCCCTGACCATAAAGAAGAACCCAATTGCCAGTCTTTCTGCCATTTACTTAAGTTGGGGTCCTATCCAATGCCATACTCTTGTAGGCATACAATATCTACTTGTAGAAAAGTTAAAAAGGCAATCCTTTTGACAATGTCATTTAGTACCTTGACATTGAACGTGGCAATTTTTAAAAGTATCCATTATTGGTACAGTTTAGGTGTTAGCTTCGGCTGCCTAACTACAGATCGGCTACGGTCTGATGTTATCTTTCTCCTGTGGCTTTTTGATCCTTTTCGAGATGTACCTGGACTTTCGGAAACCGATTCTGAAGAGGAATCCGTTACTTCTCCCAAGACACAGGAAGATTCACATGACCTAATAAGGAAAACAACTCTTAAGGTAGCTGCGTGAATAGGCTCCATCACTGATGTTGTTTTAGGGATAACTTTTCTTCTCTAACAATGGACCGACTCCGGTCTGACTTCTGTTTTCTATGCTGCCTTCTCGAGCCTCTTTGGAATGGTGGAGCATCCTCATCCTGAGTCTCTGGGTCCGAGGAAGAATCTGTGAGATCTATTTTTCTCAGAAGCTTGAAAATCCAAAGGATCCAAAGCATCACTCCGTAAGGCTTCATAAAAATGTGAAGTATTTATTTCCTGTGTGCCCGCAATGACATATTGTTCTTGCAAGTCCAAACTGACACCTTTATGCTTGGTCCTTTTAGACCTAACAGTACTGCAGGCCACCTCAGCTTGATTCTTACATTTATTCGTTTGTGAAATAGTAGCTCTGTCTATAGCCGATTTTGGCTTAATCTGTGGCAACAAGGGATGGAAAGGGGCTGAATTCTGAGAAGGAGTGGTTCATCAATTACTGTAGAAGATGTTGTCATACTTGTTGTTATCTCCTCTTTCCCCACTTAGGCACTAGAGGCCTGGGGTTAAAGGGACTCCCCCTCCACTGTCGATTCAAGTTCCATATCCAAACTAACAGGCAGCATATCCTCTTGTACTACAACACCTGAAGATGAAATACCACTGCTGCCTGAAGTCCGCAGAAAATGTGCATATTCCAATGCCAAATCTACCTGCATGCCGTGGTCATCTCTTGTCTCACAAAGAAGAAGAAAACATTCAACTAGACTTTCATTGCTCTAAAGTGAATGTGATGCAATATTACCACTCTGCTCAGGACCTCTTGGCCATCTTCGCAACATATTTTGTTCTTCAAAGCTTCTTTTTTCTTCAGATCGGATAATACATCTGCCGCTTCTTTAGCTTTATTTTCCTTGTCTCGTAGTTTCTCAAGAGTGTCGATCTATCATGATAATCCTGATGCACATTGTCACTTCCTACAGCTTGTGCATATGTACGTGGAGTTGTAGGACATTCCATAGCAATATGGCCTTCCAACTTAAAATGGCTGCAGCAAAAAGGTCGGTCACAATTTGCAACTTTGTTCTTTACTGTTGTAATTCCGACATTTATCTTTTGGGCAATGTTGTTTCACATGGCCAAATTTCCTACAGAACCTACATGTAAACTCCCGTTCCTTTTAGGTTTCAGCGTGGAAAGAGCTTATTGCCGCATTCAGAAGCAGGCTGTGTAATTCTTAGTGCTTTTTTGTGTCCGCCACTTCCCACACGCTTGTGGTTTTGGGCGCGTAGTTTTACGGGACCCTTGGAATGTAGGTACTATCAGCAGGGGGAAGCAGGGTCATGTATGAGGTGAGTTCACCTCAGGTTCGCAGGGAGCTCCCCTGCTGGTGAGCGAAAATGGGAATGCTGGTTGGGCTTATCTGCCCGATGGAGGATCCTAAGAAGAGAGATGAGGGAGAGAGGAATCCAGGCAGAAGCCAAGACTTATCTAGAAGGCACCGAGGACCTCTGTCGAGTCGGGGACTCCCACCCCCATTCACCCAGGCTGGCTCGCCCCTTCCCTACCCGGGACGGAGTTTGAGAGCAGGCCAGAATAGGGACAGACATTACTTGTTTCACCCCGCATTCGGGCTGATCAGTTGGGGGAGACACCCGAAGAGACAACGGGAACACCTGTGACGGGGCCAGACACAGGCTGCAGTGCTCCACCCACCCAAGCCGCAGCCTTGGCCTAGCACTGGCCCCGTCACCTAGCGGCCGAAAGTCACCTTCAGCTGCCCAGGAGATGCTCCCCCAAGTGCATCCCCCTCAGATAAGGCTTGGCCGTTTGGGACCGTTCTGGGCCTTTCAGGGGTGAGACTGGGCAAGGACAGTGTCCCCCATCTCCTCCTTGTGCTGCTGCTCCAGGCTGGCTGGCTGCTTTGCAGCTCCTGTGAAAAGCAAGCAAAAAGGGCAGACTTTTTTTTTTTTCCTCTTGTGACACAACAGCACCTTTTCCGAAACACTGAAAAAAAATCACATTTAGACAAAATAATATTGCAAAGTGCTCTTCTTTCAAGAATTGCTCAGTCTTTCTTTTTCACAGCCTTGATTTCCCCAAGTGGGGAAGTGCACCAGTCCTGGAGGTACTGCAATACCTGGTTGAAGCGTGGAGTGGACAGAGCAAGCTCCCATTCCATCTCCCGGTTCCAAAAATCAATTTAATATATGGTCCCCAGATAGAGGACGTATCGGATATTAAACTGATAAGAACAGTTTTTTTGAATTAATTTTTTCTTGAACGGTCTCCACATCTCCCCTTACAACCGTCCCTTTTCTCCAACTGCGACTATACGCCAATTATTAAGCCAATCAAAAATGTTCTCGAATCAAACATAAATTTGAATAAAAAACTATCAAAAAGAAAGACCTGAGCGGAGTTCGCCGTAACCCAGATTAATAATGCAGTCAGCGTTTTCCAGTTGTCTTGTTGCCAAAGTGATTGTGCCTTTTCCTCCCCTTGAGCTTTGGCATCAAGGCAATAATACGTGTATAACCAACACAACGCTAAACTGACCCACTCCTGTGGAGATAAGTCTTTGTGCTGTAGCGCTTCTTTCACTAATGATGTGATTTGATGGAATCGTACTTTTTCGTCTTTGCCCCTTACCACCTGTATCCCAGTTAGCACTGCTTCAAATGTAAGGGTGTGTACTACTGTGAGTACAAAAAACAAAGGTTGGAAGTAGTCCCATACCGGCACAGCGAAACCGCAGTGCCATAAAAAGTGCAGAGTATCCTCATCGTTTGCACAGCCCTGTCTGGGACATTCTGCTGATCTTGCAAGTCTTCTTCGGTGCAGAAACGATTTCAACGGAAGTGCGTTCAGTAGCAACAACCAGTTCACATCCCTTTGCGTGTTCGTCCCTCTTGCTTCTGAGAAGACCTTCCATACTTTGTCCAGTCTTTGTCCTCCCAGGTATCCTACCGGTTTGGTGTGTCTTTCAACCTTATATTTCGAAGAATGTCTTTCGGTACGACCCATATTTTGGTTAGTAGTTCTGGTGTGTCTACTTTGTGTAAGAAATTCTTTAGCATTTGTAGAAAACGGGTAAGTCCAAAGCTTTAGGTAGCAAGTTGCTTCTTGGGACAACATTGAATCGTTCCAGCGTGTTTGCTGTTGCATAGCCTATTAATGGAGCAGCCAAAGATGCTGAATGTCTCAAGGTATTAATCACAAACCCCACATAATGTCCCGTGAGGAATAGTTCCAGGTTGGGGACACCCCTACCCCCAAAAGTCTTTAGTTTGTACATTGTAGTTCTTTGCACCCGATCCATTTTTGAGCGCCACAAATCATTGAAAAGGGTTCTCTGCAACCGCTGAGTTTGTCTGGCACTGGGAGGGAAAATTAAGGCTAAGAACAGGAGTATTGGTAAGATCACTGCCTCCCTGAGTAAAACTTTCCCCTCTATTGTTAGACTTCTCATAGCCCAGAAATGTATTTTTTTCTCTACTTTCTGGCATTCATTTATCCATTGTACTGTCTCATCCATTTGCTTATTGAACTGTAAGCCAAGCACTTTTATCTTTTCCTCTGACCGGGCAGGATGTGAGGTTATCCCAAGATCCAACAGTTAGAAGTTCACATTTATGTGTGTTCAATTTGAATCCTGCTACTCTACAAAACAATTCGGTCTGGACTACCACCTGATTTACTGAATGCGCGTCTCTACATAATGCAGTGACGTCGTCCATGTATCCTATTGTTTTGGCTTGTATGGGTGTGCCTGGTACTGGTGCTACTGAATACCTGTGTGTGGACGTAGTCTGATATGTAATGGCTCTATGGCGCATATGTATAAGAGTGCTGATAAAGGACAACCGTGCCCACTCCTGATAAGATAGGTATTTTTTCAGTCAATTCCCCATTTATGCAGATTTGGCTAAAAACCCCCGCGTATAGCGTGGAAATAAAATCGTAAAAAGAGTGTGGGGCACCCCATTTTACCCAGAATTTCCACCATAAAAGGGTGCGAGACAATATCATATGACTTTTCAAAGTCCAGGCTTAGGACCCCTAGAGAGGTCCTGCAATCGTTTGCTGATTGTTTAGAATCTCTGATTATCAGCAGGCTTTCGTGTATGAGTCTTCCGAGAACTGAGCATGTCTGTTCTGCATGCACCATCAGCCTAACTACTGCTCTTAAACAATAGCAATGATTTTAGCTAAAATCTTGTAATCCGCATTCAGCAGCGTGATTGGCCTCCAGTTCTTCACATCTGCTCTGTCCCCCTTTTTGCACAGCAGAGTGACGATGCCTTGTCTCATACTGGGAGCCAAAGTGCCTGACTGGAAACAGACATTACAACTTCCAACATTGCCGGTCCTAGGATGTCCCAGAATTTGGTATACCATTCAATCGGTAAACCATCACTCCCAGGGGACTTTCCTTTTGCTGCTTCCATCACTGCCTTCTGCACTTCCTCCAAGGTGAAAGGTTTGACTAGTGAAACCTTTTGATCGGAGTCCAAATTGTCTTGAACTGGGCTTTTGAAGTCGGCCACTTGATTTTCGTCCAATGATTTTTGCAAGTACAGCTCAGAGTAAAAGGCATTCGCTACACCCAGCATTCCTGGAACAGTGCTCTGCATCACCTCCTGCGAGTCTCTAAATTCAGTCGTTACAACCTTCCGATGTTGAGCTGCTTTAAAGAAGAACCGAGTGCACTTCTCATTCTCCTCAAAGTCTTTGATCGTTGAGTTAAAAATAATGGTTTTACCTTTTTCTTGCATCCAAGCTTGGATCTCACCTTTAACCATTTCTAGTTCATTGTGGACTTCAACTCCCATTTCCTGTAGCTGATGCAGAGTTTGTTGTTTGCTTAACAAAACCTGATCAGTTTCATTACGCAGTCTGGCAGCACACTTTTTTTAAAAGAATTCTTTTGTTCTCCTCTTAAGGTCCTCCCACCAATCCTGTTTAGTTGGGTACAGCCTATGTTGTGCTACCCACTCTTTGAGCAAGGGTCTGAACCTCTCACACGTAACATCATCTTGCAACAAGCATACGTTAAGAGACCATGCGCAGAGTTATTTTGGAGGGTACTCATTTAATGTTAGTTCTGCTGATATTAAATGGTGATCTGAAAAAAGAGTTGGTCTTACTTCAGCTTTTCCTACTGTTAATTTTCTTGAGACAAAAATAAAATCTATACGGGATTGGGCTAGACCGTTGCTCACCCTATATGTTAAGGCTCCCCCTGGTGCCTTATGTACAGCCTGAGTATCTACTAAACAGAAATCCTGAATGATACCTTTTAGGATGTTAGCGGATGGGTCCGGATAACTGAGCCTGCTGGGATGCCACTTCACACTCTATCTGCCTGATGTATGATGCAATTGAAGTCGCCAACAATAATTAAAGGGGAAATTCCAGTACAAAAGTTGCACAAGCCCTGGAAAAGGGTTATGCGGACTTGTTTTATTGCATCCGCATAAATACTCCTTAATCTATGCTGGAGATCATGCCATGTGAATGACACCCGCAGTATCCGACCTGGAATTATTTCCGTGTGTCGGAGGTCTGATGCTATCTGAGAATTGAACAAAATCGCTGTGCCAGCGTTTTTGTTAATATTGGACTCCGATCAGATTGAAGGTCCCCTCGTCCAATCTTTACTCCATTTAGCGTTGGTGACATCCCAATCTAGAGCACATTCCTGCACACAAAAAATGTCACAAGGCACTGTCTCTAGGTAGGCGAATAATGCCAACCGTTTCGTCACATTACTGATCCCCCTTACATTGAGGGACGCAACTCGCAAAGTAGCTGCTTGAAGAGGCTCCATTATTGGTGTGGTTTGAGAGAAAACCTTGCTTCTCTGATGACGGACCTACTCCGGTCTGCTTTCTGTTTCCTTCGCTGATGCCTTGAACCTCTTTGGAATGGCCACACCTCCTCATCCTCACTCTCCGGTTCCGATGAAGAATCAGTAAGAGGTCTATTTTTCACAAGAACTTGTGAATCCACAGGGTCCAAAGATTCACTCTGCAAAACGTCATAAATGTTCGAAGTCTCTACATCCTGTATACCAATGAGGACATGTGGTTCAGCCAAATCCGAATTAACACATTTACTCTTTGCCTTCCTGGAACTCACAACGGTACTCCAGGCCACCTCAGCTTGTCCCATACATTTATTGGTCTGTGAAACAGTAACTCTGTCCTGCTCTGATGTTTCTTAACTCGTGGTGGCAAAGGAAGAGAAGGAACTGAAATCTGGGTAGTGGATAGTACATCAATTCCCATAGGTGTCATCACACTCTTCATCAACTCCATATCTTCTTTCACATCTCTGTCACAAGAGGGCTGTATAGATGGAATCTCGCCTTCCACAGACATTCCAGGTTCCAAATCCATTCCAACAGGTAACACATCCTCTTGCAATACAGCACCTGAAGCTGAAATACCACTGCTGGCTGAAGACTGCCGAAAATTAGCATATTCTAATGCCAACTCTGCTGGCGTACCAAGGACATCTCTTGTTTCACAAAGATGTAGAAAACGTTCAGCCAACCTCTCATCATTCTCAGATGTACACGACACACCTTTACCACCCTGCTCAGGGCCTCTTGGCCATCTCTGCAACATTTCTTGTACTACTTTTAAGGCTTCCTCTTTCCTCAGATCAGGTGACTCATCACATGCCTCTTGAACCTTATTCTCCTTTTCTCTTAATTCCTCCAATGTGTCAATAAGACGTGCAGATCTTTCATGATACTCCTGGTATACGTCATCTCCACCTGCAGCTTGTGCATATGTACGGGGAGTAGTATGACAGTCCATAGCAATATGGCCCTCCAAATCACGATAGCTACATCGCAACAGCTGATCACAATTCGCAACTTTATGCTCAGTGCTATTGCAATTCCGACATCTATCCTTCATACAATTTTGCTTCACGTGTCCAAATTTCCTGCAAAATCTGCAAAAAACTGGCTGATTGGGGTAATAAAGGTACCCATTTTGATCATTTATCTTGAAAACCTCTCGGGGGTGACACAGTCCTTCTATGCCTGCTGTATTCTTCAGCACAACCACAAACCTTCTATCCCCATTAAAGTAGGCAAACATATTTTGTTGTTCATGACCACCTTTCACCTCATCACAATAGGTTAATAGCCAGTTGCTGATATTGTCTGCAGACACAAAAGGATTATACATGTGGACTGTCAAGGCACCGTCTGACGAACATAACAAAGTTCAACCAGTATACCCTTAAAAAAAAAATCATTATTCTCTTTTTCCACCTTATAGACTTCTTGAGCACTGATAGAAGAGGCCTCATCTAAAAAAGTGAAATCATAGGTACTGGCATACCTGTGCTCCTGCATACAATAAACCTTATTTTTCTCCACTTGTAGAGCATCAAAAAGAACATTCTTGACAACGTAGTCAAAATCCTTTACCTCTTGAACTTCCTGCTGAACTGTAATTCGGATAGAATTACGCAACTGTGTTGCTGGCGGTATGGCCTGTGGTGGTGCAGCTGCAATGGCGGCAAGGCCCGGAGTGAACTCCTCCTATCTTCCGAAATGAAAGCCTAGTGGTGGTGCTAGCCACTCCCCTCTCCTCCTCAGGGAGAGAGGGTGACTGCTTCCTCCTCGATACTGAACGAGGTCCCAAGCTGAGTAACGAAAGTTCAAGACCTTTCAGAGCACGATCAGTAGCCCAGACCCGTGGGCCTGGGGGGGTCAGCTGCAAAGGGAGTCTCTCTGGAATGGTCAAGCCAGACTACAAAGGGAGACCCTGCACTCCATCTTTGCCAAAAGGCCGAGAAGCGATGCCCACAAAGGCTTTGCCTGAAAGACTGCTGCTCGGCAGCTCCCCTGCTGACTCGGAGCAACGCTCTGCGTCAGACCCCCAGATTCCTCGGCCAGGAATAGCCTTTGCATGACCAGCATGCCCGGCGGTATGGTAAGCATATTTTGGATGGCTCCACCCCAAGATTTCAGGTCCGAGATGGCCACGTTATTTGGGTAATACTATTTGTGGTCACCTCTGGGTCGCGCAGAGGTAGAAGGTGGTTTCCTCAGCTTTCTGTGTTTTACATGCTCTTGCCTCGACCCGGTCGGTTGGCATATTCAGTCGGTGGTTAGCAGCCTCCGTTTTCATCAAGAGAAAGAGCAGTGACGGACTAAGTGGGTTGCATGGCACAAGGGGGAGTGTTTTTCTCCCAGGGAGTGTCCGTGACCCGAAGAGTCAACGAGATACCAGGGGTGTTAGTGGTCTGGCATGAAAGAGACTAGTGACAGGAGGAGTTATTTATTTGTCACATGGAAAACGTTCGCTTCAAGGGAGCACCTGTGGGCATTAATGTTATGTATTGATCAAAGGCAAAAATGTTCTTCCACACGAGAAACTAGTGACAGGAGGAGCTATTTATTTGTCACATGGAAACCATTCGTTTGCAGGGAGCACCTGTGGGCATTAATGTTATGTATTTATCAAAGGTAAAAGTGTTCTGTCACATGAAGGACTAGTGCCAGGAGGAGGTATTTATTTGTCACATAGGAAACGTTTGCTCCCCAGGGAGCACCTGTGGGCCTTACTGTATTGTATTTATCAAAGGTAAAATGCCTTGTTAGCACTGAGACTGTCGACAGGAAAAGTTTATGTAACACATTAGTATCTGACATCACCATGGTAATATCTCTGACCAGCTATGTTAGGTATTTGAAGAAAAAGGCCAGTGTTCAGTTAAAGAAGAGAAGTGTGACATAAGATATCTTATTAGCGCATGTACAAATATGTCATACAAGGGTATGTGATGAGAATCGCCCTGGTCAAAGATCTATGGTTTGATGAAGAGCCAATGTATGTTTTGTTTGATTATTACCAACTGTCTTCCTATGAAGATAAAGCTAACTCAAACAAAACAAAGAAGTCTGTGGTTGTTTATTGATATTTGACCCCCTATGAGTGTTGGTGTACAGGTCAAAACCGTTTGTCTTTACCTGCAAGCGCCCTCTTAGCCAGCCAGCCAGCCAGACACTTGGCCTGCAGCAGCAGCACAAGGAGGAGATGGGGGACACTGTCCTTGCCCTGCCTCACCCCTGAAACCCCTGAAAGGCCCCAAACGGCCAAGCCTTATCTGAGGGGGACGCACTTGGGGGAGCATCTCCTGGGCAGCTGAGGGTGACTTTCGGCCGCTAGGTGACGGGGCCAGTGCCAGGCCGAGGCTGCAGCTTGGCTGGGTGGAGCTCTGCAGCCTGTGTCTGGCCGTCTCGGACCAGTCGCTGTGGGTCCCATGGAAATCTTGGGGCGGAGCCATGCAAAATATGCTTACCATACCGCCGGGCATGCTGGTCATGCAAATGCTATTCTTGGCCGAGGAATCTGGGGCTCTGCCGCAGAGCGTTGCTCCGAGTCAGCAGGGGAGCTGCCGAGCAGCAGTCTTTCAGGCAAAGCTTTTGTGGGCATCGCTTCTCGGCCTTTTGGCTAAGATCAAGTGTGAATGGTCCGTGTTTTGAGCTGCATACTTTTCAAGGAGGGTTTCTCTCTGGAAAAGTGCTGGCAAATTATACGGGCACAAATACTTGGCTTAAGCTCTCTATTGCACAAGAGAGAGCCCAGCAGAAGTGTGGTTGTCACACCCCCGCGCCGCGAGGTGGGCAACGGTTGCCGGTCTTCCTAGGGGCCTGACCCCGAAGTCGACCGCAAGAATAGACCCGAATCGTCTTCCTTCCACGGGAGTTCTATTTTTGTTTAAGCTTTATGCTAATTTTATGCAAAACGCTGACAGAATGGGCTTTTTTCAGTAGGAAGACACATTAATAGAATGGATAAAATACCAAGGAGTATACCTCCTGCAACTGAGCTAAGACATTTGATCAGGATAACTATTGATCATAATGTCAGCCAAGAAAAAGACTTTGATTATGTAATCAAAAATATATTAATCGAAACCCTGAAAGTTCAAAAGAGCAGCCTTTTCTGCATTCAAGAACACAAGAATGCCAATACCTATGATATAACCTTCATAGATGAGGCAGCAGCGATCACAGCCCATGAAAACTCCAAAATATCAAACCCCACACTTGATGGAGTTAAAAGAGAATTATGTCACGTGCGTCAGTAGAAGCAATAACTGGCTGGCTAAGCACTTATTGCGAGGAAATTAAAGGAGGATACCCATTAAAAAACAAATACAATATTTTTAATGGGAATAGAAGATTTACAGTAGTCTTAAGAAAAGATGCGAATGGCATAGGGGGGCTCAGACACCCACCAGCCATGTTCGAATTCAACAAACACAAAGGCTACTTATATTATCCAAGCCAACCTTTGTTCTGCAGATTTTGCAGAAATTTTGGACATGTGAAACAATTCTGTCCAAAGGATGCCTGTAAAAATTGTGCAAGTAGAAACCACAAAGTGGCAGCATGTGACAGGCCGCTACGATGCACCGAATGCCAACAGAAAGGGCACTACGCAGATATATGCCCTCAGCGCAAATTATCATATGCGCAGACAGTCAAAAAAAACTGGAGACATCAGTGCAGAAGAAGAATTGGAAAACATGCATGTGGATTTTGATTTAAACGAAATCTTACAACAGGAGAAAAATGCACAGGACAATTTATGCGATGCCATGAATAAAGACCATACAGATTCAAGAGAAGACAGATTGTTAGGCCCAAAAGCTTTTATAACAACACAAGCAGACAAAAACATGATCATGAGTAAGCCACAGAAAGAAAATAAAGAAGAAAACGGAGAGGCAATGGAAGCGGGTGTTTTCAGACAAGAGCGTCCAGCAGACACGCCACCTAGATGTGGCGATGAGAATGCACCCGCATCAGGAAAGGGAAAGAAGCAGAAAAAAGCGCTCGCACGGGCTGAGGAACAAAATGAGAACCCGATGAGCACAGAGGAGCAGGGGAAGAGCACCGAAACGCCCCCTAGTGGCGAAAATGAACCAAATACTAGCGAAGCATGGAAAAATGGGATTTTTCCTGCTTATGTTATAAAAAATATTTTGAACCCGAGTGGGTCCTTTAAAACAGGACAAAAATAAAAAAAGTGGCACCCCAGGGCTCATGTTATCAAGTTTTGACTCAACAAGTGAAAGCAACACAAACAATGACGGAGAGTTACCAGACACACAAAAAAGAAATACAAATAACACTCTAAGCAGCGAAATCATTTTAAGTCATTTAAAAAACAGAGGTAGTGAGAAACTCCAGGCTGGACCTCTAAACCCAGCGATGATGCACCCAAGTGTACTACCTTTTTTATCACCAAAAGACTTTGGGTACAATGCAACAAATAGCGAAAAAACGCCCCCTCTGCAAGAAATACATGACAAGACAGAAATAGAAGAAACCCAACTCTCCCAAGAAACAGACTGCCTAAGGCTATCGCTAACCCCTAACCTGGCAGAACTACAACAGGTAGTGGAGGCGGGTGAAGCCTTAGCTACAAAAACAAAACACATTCACAAAATAAAGAGGAAGAAGGGTGGACAACGCAAAGGAAAAAACATAGAAAAAAGTTAACCACCACAAGAAGCAGAAATAATACACCAACAACCTCAGAGCAAAGCAAAAAAGAAACACACGATAGAGACACAAAAGACACAAGAGAAGAGTCATACACACCCATGGAATGTCTCAGCGACTCTTCAGACAATGAAGAAGAAGAAAATACAGATAGCTTACACAGAACGCCATCCGCCTTCAGACATATGGAAAAAGAAGCTTCCAGAGCTAGAAGCAGATCTAGTCAAAGAGACGCAAGAACAACACAACCCAAAAAACAATAATGGGGGGTTAAAAATAGCAACTCTAAACGTAAGAAGTATAAACAATATTACAAAAAGGCTAGCATTACTAGCATACTTAACCACAATACCGTGCGACATCTTCTGCCTACAGGAATGTGGTCTAAGCTGGGACGCAACCAACAAAGGATGGAAAAAAGATTGGACAAGCGGACCATCCTTTTGGTCATGTTCCAACGTAAACAAGAACGCGGGTACAGCAATCTTGTTTAAAACTCACGTAGCTACAGACATAAAGCACGTGAAAATACATCCTGGTCGGATACTACAGGTGTTTTTTTCATGGCACGGTATCCAACACAATCTTGTAAGTGTATACGCAGATGCAAAGAAACAAGAACGCATAGCTCTGTTACAAGAACTACGCAACTTTTGCACTGGAAACACTCCTTTGATCATAGTGGGAGATTTCAATTGCACAATACAAAAGGAGGACAGAGTGCGGACAGGTTCACAAGCAACTACGAAGAACCGAGACCCATCATCCAAAATACTCAAAAGTATCATAAGTGACCTAAACTTAACTGATACACACGCATCTGGCAATATACCGGGAACAGCCTTCACATATAGGGCTGAAAACGGGTTGGTACAGTCTCGTATAGATTTTATATTCACATCCAAAAACTTTGGGATCAACAAAACCGAAGTGAAACCAAATCTGTTCTCAGACCACCACCTAATCACTACAGAATTAGCATTAAAGGAGTACCCTCCAAAACAACGCAATGCGTGATCACTTAATGTAAACCTCTTACAGGACGAAACAACCTGTAAAAAATACAGACCATTGCTAAAGGATTGGGTATCTCAACATATGTTATACGAAGACAAAAGAGAGTGGTGGGAGGACATTAAAGAAAGAACCAGGGAGTTCTTTAAAAAGAGCGGACATATAGCGGCAAGAAAACGAAATGAGACCTACTGAAACCTTTTAAGCACACAACAAACCTTACACTTACTACAAGAGAGAGGGGTAGACGTCCAAGATGACCTCGAAGACTTAAAAGACAAAATCCAGAAATGGATGCACGATAAAGGGAAAACTATTATCTTCAACTCAAGGGTGAAAGAATTCGAAGAAAACGAGAAATGTACACGTTTCTTCTTCAAAGCAGCACAACATCAGAAGGTTTTACCTACTGAATTCAGAGACTCAAGAGAGGAAACAAGGAACACGGTATCAGGTTTGTTGGAAGTAGCACAATCCTTTTACGCAGACTTGTATTCTCCAAAACAGTTGCCGAAGAACAGACAATTGATTTCGGAAAAGCTGTTCAAGACAATATAAGTACCAGACATGGTCGAGCCATTCACGTTACAAGAAACACACAAAGCATGATGAGTGCTGCAAAGGGGAAAACACCGGGAAGTGATGGTCTACCATGCGAATGGTACAGCACCTTCTGGGATATCCTAGGACCGGCAGTACTAGAACTAGTGAACGTGGTCTTCCAAACTAGAGAACTAGCCCCCAGCATGAAACAGGGGATCATCACTTTGCTATACAAAAAAGGGGATAAAGCGGACGTCAAAAACTGGAGACCGATAACATTACTAAATGCAGATTACAAAATATTAGCAAAAGTTATTGCTAACAGATTAAGAGCAGTAATCAGGCACTTAGTGCATCCAGACCAGACGTGCGCTGTCCCGGGCAGACTTATACATGAAAGCCTGCTGATCGTACGAGACTCGAGACAATCAGCAAAAGATCGAGGAACGCCTTTGGGGGTTCTAAGCCTAGATTTTGAAAAGGCATACGACAGAGTCTCTCACCCATTTATGTTGAAGATAATGGAGAGAATGGGTTGCCCTAAACCCTTTCTAACACACATCTCCACGCTATACGCTGGAGTCTATAGTCAAGTCCGCATCAACGGGGAGTTGACTGAACAAATTCCAATATTATCAGGGGTTAGGCAGGGATGCCCGTTATCAGCACTTTTGTACATCTGTGCGGTAGAACCCTTACATATCAGACTGAGGTCACACAAAGACATAGCAGGAGCCCCAGTGCCGGGGACTCCAGAACAAGTAAAAACCATAGGGTACATGGACGACGTAACAGCTTTGTGCAAAGACGCCAAATCAGTGAACCAGGTCGTGACACAGACTGAACTTTTTTGCAAAGCGGCAGGATTCAAACTGAACAAACATAAGTGCCAATTACTAACGATAGGAACATGGAACAATCTCACACCATGCCCTGTAAACAAAACAGAAGACAGTTTGAAGATACTGGGACTGCTGTTTGACAAACAGATGGACGGGACAAAACAATGGGAAAGCACAACGCAGAAAATAGAGAAAAAAAATCAATATCTGGGCTTTGAGACAGCTAACGATAGAAGAGAAGGTGCTGCTCATGAAAGCAGTCATCCTCCCACTGTTGCTGTTTTTGGCACTGATCTTTCCACCAAAAATTAAGCAGGCGCAAAAAATACAAAGACTGATGTTCTATTTCTTATGGAACTCAAAGATGGACCGCATCGCAAGAAAGACTATGTATAAAATAAAGGAGAGAGGAGGAAGGGGCGTACCAGAAATACAAGGCTTCCTTACAGGACACTATGTAGGGTTTTGCTTAAACACGTTGAAGCACTCAGCATCGATGGCAGCGCGTTTCATAAGGTACGCAACAGCAAACATATTAGAAATGCACAAGATAATACAGAGAAGTAATACACTACCAAAAGCAATGGAAACACCTTTTTTCTACAAAAGCATCGGCAATTTCCTGCCAACAGTGGAAGATCAAGAACTTTTAACAAAAATATGGGTGGAACCCAGAGACATGCTAAAACAAAAAAGGCTAAACGAAACCCCGGAACCAGTGGGCAACCTAGGGGGAAACAAACTAGACAAAGTTTGGAAAACCTTTGCGAAAGCAAAAGTAACGAACACCCAGAGAGACATAAACTGGCAGCTACTAACAAACGCACTGCCTTTGAAATCCTTCATGCACAGGAGAAAACTTGCCAAAACAGCAACATGCCCTAGAGAACAATGTATGCAAGACGAATCGACACTACATTTTGTTTGGAATTGTGCGTTTGCCAAACAAGTGTGGGAAAAATTGGAAATACTGACCTTCGCTCTCACAGGAGAGCAGACCTTAACGTTCGAATCGATTTTGACAGGGATACAGGAGGGAGGAGGGAAACAAGAAAAAATCCTTTTCTATCAAATCACATCTTCGACAAAAGAAGCCTTGTGGAAGGCTAGATCACTACTAGTGCTACAGCACAAAAACATAACTCCGGAGGAGTGTGTTAAGTTGGCGTTGTGTTATTTATACACATATTACTGTCTTGATGCCAAAGACAAGGGTAAACAAGAGGCACAAAAGATTTGGCAACAAGACAGCTGGCGAACGCTAACTGTTTAACCAATCTGGGTTAGGGAGAGCAGTTGCTCAAAGTCTATCTTTTTGACAGTTTTTAAACCAAATTCTATTTTAATTCGTGAAAAACTTTAAATTGGAGAACTAATTGGCGTATAGTCGCAAGTAGTCCAAACTACTTTGCTGGAGGAAAGGGACGGTTGTAAGGGGAGATGTGGAGACCGTTCAAAAAAAAAAAAAAAAAAAATCTGTTCTTATCAGTTTAATATCTGATACGTCCTCTATCTGGGGACCATATATTAAATTGATTTTTGGAACCGGGAGATGGAATGGGAGCTTGCTCTGTCCACTCCACGCATCAACTTGGTATTGCAGTACCTCCAGGACTGGTGCACTTCCCCACTTGGGGAAAACAATGCTGTGAAAAAGAAAGACTGAGCAATTCTTGAAAGAAGAGCACTTTGCAATATTTTTTTGTTTAAATGTGGTTTTTTTCCCAGTGTTTCGGAAAAGGTGCTGTTGTGTCACGGGAGGAAAAAAAAGTCTGCCCTTTTTGCTTGCTTTTCACAGGAGCTGCAAAGCAAGGCAAAGGAGCCAGCCAGCCAGCCAGCAGCACAAGGAGGAGATGGGGGACACTGTCCTTGCCCTGCCTCACCCCTGAAAGGCCCCGAACGGCCAAGCCTTATCTGAGGGGGACGCACTTGGGGGAGCATCTCCTGGCCAGCTGAGGGTGACTTTCGGCCGCTAGGTGACGGGGCCAGTGCCAGGCCGGGCTGCAGCTTGGCTGGGTGGAGCTCTGCAGCCTGTGTCTGGCCGTCTCGCACCAGGCGCTGTGGGACCCATGGAGATCTTGGGGCGGAGCCATGCAAAATATGCTTACCATACTGCCGGGCATGCTGGTCATGCAAATGCTATTCTTGGCCGAGGAATCTGGGGCTCTGCCGCAGAGCGTTGCTCCGAGTCAGCAGGGGAGCTGCCGAGCAGCAGTCTTTCAGGCAAAGCTTTTGTGGGCATTGCTTCTCGGCCTTTTGGCTAAGATCAAGTGTAGTATCAAGTGTAGTATTTCGTGTTTTAAGCCCTTTTCAAGGGAGGTTTTATCTCCAGGAAAGTTATGGCAAATTATACGATCTCAACTATTTTGACTTAAGCTCTCTACTGCACAACAGAGAGCCCAGTAGAAGTGTTGCTGTCACACCCCCGCGCCGCGAGGTGGGCAGCGGTATGCAGTCCGCCTAGGGGCCTGACCACGAAGCAGATTGGAAAAATAGACCCGAATCTTTTTCCTTCCACAGGATTTCTATTTTTGATCTAAAACACAGATATGCTAATTCTTCACAAAATGGAGGACATTATCAATGCTCCATTTCTGATCCTATAGGGGGTGTACCCACCTCTCTTACACCATGGCTCAGCCATCAAAGACCATACCACCTGCAACGCAGTTGCGCAATTCGATAAGAATTACAATATTACCAGAAGCTCAACAAGAAAAAGACATTTATTATGTTGTTACAAATATCTTATTTGGAACATTACATATAGAGAAAGACAAGATATACTGCATGCAAGAACACAAGCATGCACATACATATGATATTACCTTCTCAGAAGAAGCTGCGTGCATCACCGCCCATGAGAACTATAAAATTGAAAAAAATAGTAATAATGAAGTCCTGAAAGGTGTAGATATTGAACTGTGCCACATAAGACAAGAAATACCTATCACTGTACACATGTACAATCCATTTGTATCTGCAGATAAAATAGCCAACTGGCTTCTCACATACTGTGATAAAATTCGAGGTGGACATGAGCTAAAAAACCAATTTGGCATTTTTAATGGCAATAGAAGGTTTAATGTGACATTAAAGAAGAACCCTTCTGGAATTGGAGGACTATGCCATCCTCCCAGTGTGTTTAACATTAATGAACAGAATGGATATTTATACTATCCAAATCAACCCATGTTCTGCCGTTTTTGTCGCAACTTTGGCCATGTTAAACAAAACTGCCCAAAGGACAAATGTAGAAATTGCGGCAAAAAGGACCATAAGGAGGCACAATGTGATCAGCCTTACCGATGCAAAAATTGCAATCAAGAAGGACACTCCACTACTGAGTGCCCCATTTTCCCCCAGACTTATGCTCAAAAAGCAGCTGGGGCTGCAAAGATACTTCCAGATGTATTTACAGATAACAGGCCTTCTACAAGCACTCCCAGCAATGTTAGTGCAACTTCTGGGAAATCTCCTGCAGACATTGAAAAAGAACTCCAAGAGCACGAGGCTCTACTTAAAACAAAGGAGATTTTAAGCAGATGGCCAAAAGGACCAGCATCAAAAAACACCCTTCCTATACAAAATATGAAGAAAACCGAAGAAGCCGCAAGAAAGCCGCCGCAAACAGGAAACAGAGCAGTGCATGAATTTTGCATCTAATTATGCAAATTCGACTACTTTACCCATAAATCCTAAAGAAACAGAAACAAACACCCTAAGTGACACAAGCAATCCCGCAAATGCACCAGTTTTTGAATCCAAGCCAGTCGAAATGCAGGAGGAGATTGCAGGAGCTACAGAGAATCCTAGCGAACTGCCCCCTAGCGGTGAAAACGGGAATGTCACTGTTTCCGACCAAGAAATGGAAAAAATGGATGTTTCCAACCCAGAACAAGAAAGTGAAAGTGAGGTTTCGCCAATACCAAAGCAGAAAAATATAACAAAAACATCTGTAAACAAAGACAATAATAAGCAAAAAAATAACAAAGCTTCACAAAGTCCTATATCCGAAACACCCCCTTCCCAACTACCAACTACCTCCAAAATTCCAGCAACCCCCCAGAAAACCACCACGGAAAGAGATAGAGCAACACTTCTGCAAGTGTGCAAAACAAACAATGATGCCCAAACAGCATGGAGCACCATTGTACACAACAAGAAACAGAAAAACAAAAATGACAAAGCTGAGTCCCCCATGGAAATTAGTCAACCAGCACCTGTTATTGAAACGTGCACATCAAATTTATTCGATGTGCTGCTATGTGATGTTCTGGACCCAATAGACACACCAAGCCAAGAAAGAAACAGAGTGCTCTCAGATTCTTCATCTGAATCTGAAGACGAAGACACAAATACACCGCAAAGAGGGCAGAAAAAGCACCGAAAGCGAACAAAGTCAGACCGTAGTAGATCGGTGGTCAGTCAACACAAGTCAACACCTAAATAAATATCATCATGGATACTTTAAAAATCATTAATTTCAACGTAAGAGGCATCAACGATGTTGTTAAGAGAACCACCTTGTTGGCCTTCTTAGCGACATTGACTGCAGACATTATTTGCCTACAAGAGGGTGGATTACACTGGGACCCAACACTAGCCAAATGGCAAAAAGACTGGCCTATGGGCCCATCTCTATGGTCGGGAAGTACAGCCAATAAAAATGCAGGTACAGCAGTGTTGTTCAAGACACAAAACATTACCATACAATCTAGCAAAGAAATTATACCTGGAAGAATACTCCAAGTTGATTTTCTCTTTCAAGAAACAGAACATAGACTTTTCAGCGTCTACGCTGATGCGACTAAGAAAGACAGAATAAAGACCTTTGAAACACTGAAAATCTTCCTAATTGGCACAGTACCCACCATAATTGCAGGAGATTTCAACTGCATTTTGCACCCTGCTGATCGGAAATCTAAAGCAAATCAGCGAGAAGCACAAAAACTGGATACTTCATCAAAAAGACTACAAGAAATCTTAGAAGATTGCCAACTAAAAGACACTCATGCAGTCAATAATCCACCTGGCTCTATGATGTCATGGAGAGACGCAGCAGGACAAACAGAATCCCGCATAGACTATATATTCACCACGAAACATTTCAGAACATATACAACAGAAACCCTTGTGAACTTATTTTCGGATCACAAAATCATCGTGTCACATCTAACTAAAGCAGACTACCTACCAAAAACAAAAAACACATGGGCCTTAAACACAACACTACTCGAAGATAAAGACATTGTTCAACGCTACAAAACTGCACTACAACAATGGATAAATAACAAAAGCCACTCACAAAGCATTTCGGACTGGTGGGAGGATACCAAAAAGAAAACCAAATATTTCTTCATCAAAGAAGGAAAAAATAAAGCATACAAAAAAAATGAAGACTATAGACTCTTGGTGGGATGTCTACAAACCCTTCATCAATTACAAGACATGGGAATAGACGTCAATCAAGACAAAACTAATATACAAGACAGGATCCAGAAATGGCTAACGGACAAATGCAAGACTATCATTTTTAACTCGAAAGTAAAGGACTACGAAGAAAATGAAAAATGCTCTCGCTTCTTCTTTAAAAAAACAAATACGGCTAAAGTCATACCCAAAGCATTCATAGACAAGGACGGCATAAGGCAAACATCCCAACACGGCATGGAACAAGTAGCCGAACAATTTTATCAAGATCTATATACTCCAAAAGAACTGGATGAAGAACAAATACTGCATTTCGAATCACTAATCCAAGATAACCTTTCTATAGACCAAAAAACGAGTCTTCAGGATCAGTTATCTCCTTTAGAGGTACTCAATGCCACCAAACAATTGTCAAAAAACAAAACACCAGGCAGCGACGGACTACCAACAGAATGGTACATCGCTTTCTGGAACAAAATTAGTCCTCACCTTCTTAAAGTCTACAAGGAAAGCTTAGACAACAACGTATTGCCAACAACTATGACCCAAAGCATAATCACTCTACTACACAAAAAAGGCTGCAAGGAGGACATCAAAAATTGGAGACCTATATCTCTGCTGAATGTAGACTATAAAATATTAGCAAAAGTTGTAGCTAATAGAATGAAAACAGTCATTTCATCACTCATTCAGGAAGATCAAACATGCGCTGTCCCACACAGACGCATACACGAAAGCCTTTTGACCCTTAGAGACTCCATTGAACACACAGTACAGAGGAAATCATCCCTAGGAGTTATGTCCTTGGATTTTGAAAAGGCCTACGACAGAGTGTCGCATACGTTCATTAAAAGGATATTATCAAAAATGGGGTGCCCACAGAAAATCATTGAATACATATCGACCCTATATCAGAATTCCTTCAGCCAGGTGCGAGTCAATGGACACCTCTCTGGAAGAATAGCGATACTGTCAGGGGTAAGACAAGGATGTCCCCTCTCAGCCATCCTATACATCTGTGCAATCGAGCCTTTACACAGGAAAATCAAAAACGACCAGAATATCCAAGGAGCGTTCATACCAGGACTTCCAAAGGAACAGGCTAAATGTATGGGGTACATGGACGATGTTACAGTGCTCTGTACGAACGCACAATCCATCAACAAAGCCATTCAACACACAGAAGATTTTTGCAAGGCGGCAGGCTTTAAAATAAACAAAGGAAAAAGCAACCTGCTAACCATAGGCACCTGGGACAACCTAGCTAAATGTGAAGTGACGAAAGTGCCAGACACAATCAAAGTACAAGGCATCCACTTCCAAACCAGACAACCGGGGATACTGGCGTGGAATAAAGTACAAGAGAAATTAGAAAACACAATAGTCTTTTGGAAATCAAGACAACTCTCCATTGAAGGGAAACTACTTCTAATCAGAGCGGTTTTAATGCCTATAATATTATTTGTGGCATTAGTATTTCCATCCACAAGTACACAAACAAAAAAACTACAAAGACTATTTTTCAAATTCATATGGAACTCTAGCATGGATCGGCTACGTAGAGACATTCTACACAAAAAACAAAATAATGGAGGAAGAGAAATTCCTAATCTACACATAGTCCTGCCAGTGTACTATATATGTTTCTGTATAAATACTTTGAAGCATTCGCAGTCGAAGGCAGCAGTATATATTAAATATGCTATCAGCCGCCTCCTGCATAAGTACAAATATATTCAATCCACAAACATCAGCCCAAGAGCTCTGGACCCACCAAAGTCATACGAAATGTTCAAAATTTTTCTCCCAAAAATACAACATCTGGAAGCTTCAAAACAACACATTTTGTATCCTAAATGGATTTTGCAGGAGATGGTAGAAACCGAAACCCCAGAGCCAGTGGGAAACCTTTCTGGAGATCATTTGGAAAAAACTTGGAACTTGTTATCCAAATCGAAAATCACAAACGAACAAAAAGACATTGCCTGGCTTGCATTACACAATGCGCTCCCCTTAAAGGCATTCATGCACAAAAGACGACTGGCAGTATCTGCGGAATGTCCTAGGAGCAGATGCAAACATGAAGAGACTACTCTACACTTCATATGGAATTGTCTTTTTGCAGCGCAAGTTTGGATTCTAGTAAAGCCACTTTTGGCTGCACTAACCAAACATCAACATGTATCCTTTGACCAATTTCTCACAGGGATTGGAGGGGGTGGAGGGAAAGAAAATGCAGCACGGTTTTACAAAATCACAGCTTCCACGAAACAAGCTTTGTGGAAAGCAAGATGCCTGGTTGTACTCCAGCATAAAGAGATAACCCCTCAAGAATGTGTACAACTGATGCTGTGTCACTTGTACACATACTTTTGGGTTGATGCCAAGAAATCAGATAAAAACACAGCTAACGATTATTGACAACAAGACAAGTGGAGGACTCTCACCACTTAAATAATCCGGGATAGAGTGAGTACTCACTCACAGTCTTTCTTCTTTTTGACAGCAAGTTTTTTACCCAAATTCAAGTTTAATTTGAAACTTTTTTAATTGGCGTATAGTCGCGGATTGGAGTTTTCCAATTTGCTGGAGGAATGGCACGGTTGTAAGGGGAGATGTGGAGACCGTTCAAAAAAAAAAAAATAATAATAATCTGTTCTTATCAGTTTAATATCTGATACGTCCTCTATCTGGGGACCATATATTAAATTGATTTTTGGAACCGGGAGATGGAATGGGAGCTTGCTCTGTCCACTCCACGCATCAACTTGGTATTGCAGTACCTCCAGGACTGGTGCACTTCCCCACTTGGGGAAAACAATGCTGTGAAAAAGAAAGACTGAGCAATTCTTGAAAGAAGAGCACTTTGCAATATTTTTTTGTTTAAATGTGTTTTTTTTTCCAGTGTTTCGGAAAAGGTGCTGTTGTGTCACGGGAGGAAAAAAAAGTCTGCCCTTTTTGCTTGCTTTTCACAGGAGCTGCAAAGCAAGGCAAAGGAGCCAGCCAGCCAGCCAGCAGCACAAGGAGGAGATGGGGGACACTGTCCTTGCCCTGCCTCACCCCTGAAAGGCCCCGAACGGCCCCGAACGGCCAAGCCTTATCTGAGGGGGACGCACGTGGGGGAGCATCTCCTGGGCAGCTGAGGGTGACTTTCGGCCGCTGGGTGACGGGGCCAGTGCCAGGCCGGGCTGCAGCTTGGCTGGGTGGAGCTCTGCAGCCTGTGTCTGGCCGTCTCGCACCAGGCGCTGTGGGACCCATGGAAATCTTGGGGCGGAGCCATGCAAAATATGCTTACCATACCGCCGGGCATGCTGGTCATGCAAATGCTATTCTTGGCCGAGGAATCTGGGGCTCTGCCGCAGAGCGTTGCTCCGAGTCAGCAGGGGAGCTGCCGAGCAGCAGTCTTTCAGGCAAAGCTTTTGTGGGCATCGCTTCTCGGCCTTTTGGCTAAGATCAAGTGTAGTACCCGTTTGGGAATTTTTAAGGGATCTCTATGAGTTCCTGAGGTTGTCTTGCAGTTTACCCAGGGTTTGCCTGGGCCCAGTAGTTGGGCACCGTTGTTTCGGTGGCCCCCAGTTGTAATATTTACAGATTTAGGAGAAAAAAAAAAAAAAAATCTGTTCTTATCAGTTTAATATCTGATACGTCCTCTATCTGGGGACCATATATTAAATTGATTTTTGGAACCGGGAGATGGAATGGGAGCTTGTTCTGTCCACTCCACGCATCAACTTGGTATTGCAGTACCTCCAGGACTGGTGCACTTCCCCACTTGGGGAAAACAATGCTGTGAAAAAGAAAGACTGAGCAATTCTTGAAAGAAGAGCACTTTGCAATATTTTTGTGTTTAAATGTGTTTTTTTTTTCCAGTGTTTCGGAAAAGGTGCTGTTGGGTCACGGGAGGAAAAAAAAGTCTGCCCTTTTTGCTTGCTTTTCACAGGAGCTGCAAAGCAAGGCAAAGGAGCCAGCCAGCCAGCCAGCAGCACAAGGAGGAGATGGGGGACACTGTCCTTGCCCTGCCTCACCCCTGAAAGGCCCCGAACGGCCCCGAACGGCCAAGCCTTATCTGAGGGGGACGCACTTGGGGGAGCATCTCCTGGGCAGCTGAGGGTGACTTTCGGCCGCTAGGTGACGGGGCCAGTGCCAGGCCGGGCTGCAGCTTGGCTGGGTGGAGCTCTGCAGCCTGTGTCTGGCCGTCTCGCACCAGGCGCTGTGGGACCCATGGAAATCTTGGGGCGGAGCCATGCAAAATATGCTTACCATACCGCCGGGCATGCTGGTCATGCAAATGCTATTCTTGGCCGAGGAATCTGGGGCTCTGCCGCAGAGCGTTGCTCCGAGTCAGCAGGGGAGCTGCCGAGCAGCAGTCTTTCAGGCAAAGCTTTTGTGGGCATCGCTTCTCGGCCTTTTGGCTAAGATCAAGTGTAGTATCTGTTCTTATCAGTTTAATATCTGATACGTCCTCTATCTGGGGACCATATATTAAATTGATTTTTGGAACCGGGAGATGGAATGGGAGCTTGCTCTGTCCACTCCACGCATCAACTTGGTATTGCAGTACCTCCAGGACTGGTGCACTTCCCCACTTGGGGAAAACAATGCTGTGAAAAAGAAAGACTGAGCAATTCTTGAAAGAAGAGCACTTTGCAATATTTTTTTGTTTAAATGTGTTTTTTTTTCCAGTGTTTCGGAAAAGGTGCTGTTGTGTCACGGGAGGAAAAAAAAGTCTGCCCTTTTTGCTTGCTTTTCACAGGAGCTGCAAAGCAAGGCAAAGGAGCCAGCCAGCCAGCCAGCAGCACAAGGAGGAGATGGGGGACACTGTCCTTGCCCTGCCTCACCCCTGAAAGGCCCCGAACGGCCCCGAACAGCCAAGCCTTATCTGAGGGGGACGCACTTGGGGGAGCATCTCCTGGGCAGCTGAGGGTGACTTTCGGCCGCTAGGTGCCGGGGCCAGTGCCAGGCCGGGCTGCAGCTTGGCTGGGTGGAGCTCTGCAGCCTGTGTCTGGCCGTCTCGCACCAGGCGCTGTGGGACCCATGGAAATCTTGGGGCGGAGCCATGCAAAATATGCTTACCATACCGCCGGGCATGCTGGTCATGCAAATGCTATTCTTGGCCGAGGAATCTGGGGCTCTGCCGCAGAGCGTTGCTCCGAGTCAGCAGGGGAGCTGCCGAGCAGCAGTCTTTCAGGCAAAGCTTTTGTGGGCATCGCTTCTCGGCCTTTTGGCTAAGATCAAGTGTAGTATCTGTTCTTATCAGTTTAATATCTGATACGTCCTCTATCTGGGGACCATATATTAAATTGATTTTTGGAACCGGGAGATGGAATGGGAGCTTGCTCTGTCCACTCCACGCATCAACTTGGTATTGCAGTACCTCCAGGACTGGTGCACTTCCCCACTTGGGGAAAACAATGCTGTGAAAAAGAAAGACTGAGCAATTCTTGAAAGAAGAGCACTTTGCAATATTTTTTTGTTTAAATGTGGTTTTTTTCCCAGTGTTTCGGAAAAGGTGCTGTTGTGTCACGGGAGGAAAAAAAAGTCTGCCCTTTTTGCTTGCTTTTCACAGGAGCTGCAAAGCAAGGCAAAGGAGCCAGCCAGCCAGCCAGCAGCACAAGGAGGAGATGGGGGACACTGTCCTTGCCCTGCCTCACCCCTGAAAGGCCCCGAACGGCCAAGCCTTATCTGAGGGGGACGCACTTGGGGGAGCATCTCCTGGCCAGCTGAGGGTGACTTTCGGCCGCTAGGTGACGGGGCCAGTGCCAGGCCGGGCTGCAGCTTGGCTGGGTGGAGCTCTGCAGCCTGTGTCTGGCCGTCTCGCACCAGGCGCTGTGGGACCCATGGAAATCTTGGGGCGGAGCCATGCAAAATATGCTTACCATACTGCCGGGCATGCTGGTCATGCAAATGCTATTCTTGGCCGAGGAATCTGGGGCTCTGCCGCAGAGCGTTGCTCCGAGTCAGCAGGGGAGCTGCCGAGCAGCAGTCTTTCAGGCAAAGCTTTTGTGGGCATCGCTTCTCGGCCTTTTGGCTAAGATCAAGTGTAGTATCAAGTGTAGTATTTCGTGTTTTGAGCCCTTTTCAAGGGAGGTTTTATCTCCAGGAAAGTTATGGCAAATTATACGATCTCAACTATTTTGACTTAAGCTCTCTACTGCACAACAGAGAGCCCAGTAGAAGTGTTGCTGTCACACCCCCGCGCCGCGAGGTGGGCAGCGGTATGCAGTCCGCCTAGGGGCCTGACCACGAAGCAGATTGGAAAAATAGACCCGAATCTTTTTCCTTCCACAGGATTTCTATTTTTGATCTAAAACACAGATATGCTAATTCTTCACAAAATGGAGGACATTATCAATGCTCCATTTCTGATCCTATAGGGGGTGTACCCACCTCTCTTACACCATGGCTCAGCCATCAAAGACCATACCACCTGCAACGCAGTTGCGCAATTCGATAAGAATTACAATATTACCAGAAGCTCAACAAGAAAAAGACATTTATTATGTTGTTACAAATATCTTATTTGGAACATTACATATAGAGAAAGACAAGATATACTGCATGCAAGAACACAAGCATGCACATACATATGATATTACCTTCTCAGAAGAAGCTGCGTGCATCACCGCCCATGAGAACTATAAAATTGAAAAAAATAGTAATAATGAAGTCCTGAAAGGTGTAGATATTGAACTGTGCCACATAAGACAAGAAATACCTATCACTGTACACATGTACAATCCATTTGTATCTGCAGATAAAATAGCCAACTGGCTTCTCACATACTGTGATAAAATTCGAGGTGGACATGAGCTAAAAAACCAATTTGGCATTTTTAATGGCAATAGAAGGTTTAATGTGACATTAAAGAAGAACCCTTCTGGAATTGGAGGATTATGCCATCCTCCCAGTGTGTTTAACATTAATGAACAGAATGGATATTTAAACTATCCAAATCAACCCATGTTCTGCCGTTTTTGTCGCAATTTTGGCCATGTTAAACAAAACTGTCCAAAGGACAAATGTAGAAATTGCGGCAAAAAGGACCATAAGGAGGCACAATGTGATCAGCCTTACCGATGCAAAAATTGCAATCAAGAAGGACACTCCACTACTGAGTGCCCCATTTTCCCCCAGACTTATGCTCAAAAAGCAGCTGGGGCTGCAAAGATACTTCCAGATGTATTTACAGATAACAGGCCTTCTACAAGCACTCCCAGCAATGTTAGTGCAACTTCTGGGAAATCTCCTGCAGACATTGAAAAAGAACTCCAAGAGCACGAGGCTCTACTTAAAACAAAGGAGATTTTAAGCAGATGGCCAAAAGGACCAGCATCAAAAAACACCCTTCCTATACAAAATATGAAGAAAACCCCGCCGCAAACAGGAAACAGAGCAGTGCATGAATTTTGCATCTAATTATGCAAATTCGACTACTTTACCCATAAATCCTAAAGAAACAGAAACAAACACCCTAAGTGACACAAGCAATCCCGCAAATGCACCAGTTTTTGAATCCAAGCCAGTCGAAATGCAGGAGGAGATTGCAGGAGCTACAGAGAATCCTAGCGAACTGCCCCCTAGCGGTGAAAACGGGAATGTCACTGTTTCCGACAAAGAAATGGAAAAAATGGATGTTTCCAACCCAGAACAAGAAAGTGAAAGTGAGGTTTCGCCAATACCAAAGCAGAAAAATATAACAAAAACATCTGTAAACAAAGACAATAATAAGCAAAAAAATAACAAAGCTTCACAAAGTCCTATATCCGAAACACCCCCTTCCCAACTACCAACTACCTCCAAAATTCCAGCAACCCCCCAGAAAACCACCACGGAAAGAGATAGAGCAACACTTCTGCAAGTGTGCAAAACAAACAATGATGCCCAAACAGCATGGAGCACCATTGTACACAACAAGAAACAGAAAAACAAAAATGACAAAGCTGAGTCCCCCATGGAAATTAGTCAACCAGCACCTGTTATTGAAACGTGCACATCAAATTTATTCGATGTGCTGCTATGTGATGTTCTGGACCCAATAGACACACCAAGCCAAGAAAGAAACATAGTGCTCTCAGATTCTTCATCTGAATCTGAAGACGAAGACACAAATACACCGCAAAGAGGGCAGAAAAAGCACCGAAAGCGAACAAAGTCAGACCGTAGTAGATCGGTGGTCAGTCAACACAAGTCAACACCTAAATAAATATCATCATGGATACTTTAAAAATCATTAATTTCAACGTAAGAGGCATCAACGACGTTGTTAAGAGAACCACCTTGTTGGCCTTCTTAGCGACATTGACTGCAGACATTATTTGCCTACAAGAGGGTGGATTACACTGGGACCCAACACTAGCCAAATGGCAAAAAGACTGGCCTATGGGCCCATCTCTATGGTCGGGAAGTACAGCCAATAAAAATGCAGGTACAGCAGTGTTGTTCAAGACACAAAACATTACCATACAATCTAGCAAAGAAATTATACCTGGAAGAATACTCCAAGTTGATTTTCTCTTTCAAGAAACAGAACATAGACTTTTCAGCGTCTACGCTGATGCGACTAAGAAAGACAGAATAAAGACCTTCGAAACACTGAAAATCTTCCTAATTGGCACAGTACCCACCATAATTGCAGGAGATTTCAACTGCATTTTGCACCCTGCTGATCGGAAATCTAAAGCAAATCAGCGAGAAGCACAAAAACTGGATACTTCATCAAAAAGACTACAAGAAATCTTAGAAGATTGCCAACTAAAAGACACTCATGCAGTCAATAATCCACCTGGCTCTATGATGTCATGGAGAGACGCAGCAGGACAAACAGAATCCCGCATAGACTATATATTCACCACGAAACATTTCAGAACACATACAACAGAAACCCTTGTGAACTTATTTTCGGATCACAAAATCATCGTGTCACATCTAACTAAAGCAGACTACCTACCAAAAACAAAAAACACATGGGCCTTAAACACAACACTACTCGAAGATAAAGACATTGTTCAACGCTACAAAACTGCACTACAACAATGGATAAATAACAAAAGCCACTCACAAAGCATTTCGGACTGGTGGGAGGATACCAAAAAGAAAACCAAATATTTCTTCATCAAAGAAGGAAAAAATAAAGCATACAAAAAAAATGAAGACTATAGACTCTTGGTGGGATGTCTACAAACCCTTCATCAAATACAAGACATGGGAATAGACGTCAATCAAGACAAAACTAATATACAAGACAGGATCCAGAAATGGCTAACGGACAAATGCAAGACTATCATTTTTAACTCGAAAGTAAAGGACTACGAAGAAAATGAAAAATGCTCTTGCTTCTTCTTTAAAAAAACAAATACGGCTAAAGTCATACCCAAAGCATTCATAGACAAGGACGGCATAAGGCAAACATCCCAACACGGCATGGAACAAGTAGCCGAACAATTTTATCAAGATCTATATACTCCAAAAGAACTGGATGAAGAACAAATACTGCATTTCGAATCACTAATCCAAGATAACCTTTCTATAGACCAAAAAACGAGTCTTCAGGATCAGTTATCTCCTTTAGAGGTACTCAATGCCACCAAACAATTGTCAAAAAACAAAACACCAGGCAGCGACGGACTACCAACAGAATGGTACATCGCTTTCTGGAACAAAATGAGTCCTCACCTTCTTAAAGTCTACAAGGAAAGCTTAGACAACAACGTATTGCCAACAACTATGACCCAAAGCATAATCACTCTACTACACAAAAAAGGCTGCAAGGAGGACATCAAAAATTGGAGACCTATATCTCTGCTGAATGTAGACTATAAAATATTAGCAAAAGTTGTAGCTAATAGAATGAAAACAGTCATTTCATCACTCATTCAGGAAGATCAAACATGCGCTGTCCCACACAGACGCATACACGAAAGCCTTTTGACCCTTAGAGACTCCATTGAACACACAGTACAGAGGAAATCATCCCTAGGAGTTATGTCCTTGGATTTTGAAAAGGCCTACGACAGAGTGTCGCATACGTTCATTAAAAGGATATTATCAAAAATGGGGTGCCCACAGAAAATCATTGAATACATATCGACCCTATATCAGAATTCCTTCAGCCAGGTGCGAGTCAATGGACACCTCTCTGGAAGAATAGCGATACTGTCAGGGGTAAGACAAGGATGTCCCCTCTCAGCCATCCTATACATCTGTGCAATCGAGCCTTTACACAGGAAAATCAAAAACGACCAGAATATCCAAGGAGCGTTCATACCAGGACTTCCAAAGGAACAGGCTAAATGTATGGGGTACATGGACGATGTTACAGTGCTCTGTACGAACGCACAATCCATCAACAAAGCCATTCAACACACAGAAGATTTTTGCAAGGCGGCAGGCTTTAAAATAAACAAAGGAAAAAGCAACCTGCTAACCATAGGCACCTGGGACAACCTAGCTAAATGTGAAGTGACGAAAGTGCCAGACACAATCAAAGTACTAGGCATCCACTTCCAAACCAGACAACCGGGGATACTGGCGTGGAATAAAGTACAAGAGAAATTAGAAAACACAATAGTCTTTTGGAAATCAAGACAACTCTCCATTGAAGGGAAACTACTTCTAATCAGAGCGGTTTTAATGCCTATAATATTATTTGTGGCATTAGTATTTCCACCCACAAGTACACAAACAAAAAAACTACAAAGACTATTTTTCAAATTCATATGGAACTCTAGCATGGATCGGCTACGTAGAGACATTCTACACAAAAAACAAAATAATGGAGGAAGAGAAATTCCTAATCTACACATAGTCCTGCCAGTGTACTATATATGTTTCTGTATAAATACTTTGAAGCATTCGCAGTCGAAGGCAGCAGTATATATTAAATATGCTATCAGCCGCCTCCTGCATAAGTACAAATATATTCAATCCACAAACATCAGCCCAAGAGCTCTGGACCCACCAAAGTCATACGAAATGTTCAAAATTTTTCTCCCAAAAATACAACATCTGGAAGCTTCAAAACAACACATTTTGTATCCTAAATGGATTTTGCAGGAGATGGTAGAAACCGAAACCCCAGAGCCAGTGGGAAACCTTTCTGGAGATCATTTGGAAAAAACTTGGAACTTGTTATCCAAATCGAAAATCACAAACGAACAAAAAGACATTGCCTGGCTTGCATTACACAATGCGCTCCCCTTAAAGGCATTCATGCACAAAAGACGACTGGCAGTATCTGCGGAATGTCCTAGGAGCAGATGCAAACATGAAGAGACTACTCTACACTTCATATGGAATTGTCTTTTTGCAGCGCAAGTTTGGATTCTAGTAAAGCCACTTTTGGCTGCACTAACCAAACATCAACATGTATCCTTTGACCAAGTTCTCACAGGGATTGGAGGGGGTGGAGGGAAAGAAAATGCAGCACGGTTTTACAAAATCACAGCTTCCACGAAACAAGCTTTGTGGAAAGCAAGATGCCTGGTTGTACTCCAGCATAAAGAGATAACCCCTCAAGAATGTGTACAACTGATGCTGTGTCACTTGTACACATACTTTTGTGTTGATGCCAAGAAATCAGATAAAAACACAGCTAACGATTATTGACAACAAGACAAGTGGAGGACTCTCACCACTTAAATAATCCGGGATAGAGTGAGTACTCACTCACAGTCTTTCTTCTTTTTGACAGCAAGTTTTTTACCCAAATTCAAGTTTAATTTGAAACTTTTTTAATTGGCGTATAGTCGCGGATTGGAGTTTTCCAATTTGCTGGAGGAATGGCACGGTTGTAAGGGGAGATGTGGAGACCGTTCAAAAAAAAAAATAATAATAATAATCTGTTCTTATCAGTTTAATATCTGATACGTCCTCTATCTGGGGACCATATATTAAATTGATTTTTGGAACCGGGAGATGGAATGGGAGCTTGCTCTGTCCACTCCACGCATCAACTTGGTATTGCAGTACCTCCAGGACTGGTGCACTTCCCCACTTGGGGAAAACAATGCTGTGAAAAAGAAAGACTGAGCAATTCTTGAAAGAAGAGCACTTTGCAATATTTTTTTGTTTAAATGTGTTTTTTTTTCCAGTGTTTCGGAAAAGGTGCTGTTGTGTCACGGGAGGAAAAAAAAGTCTGCCCTTTTTGCTTGCTTTTCACAGGAGCTGCAAAGCAAGGCAAAGGAGCCAGCCAGCCAGCCAGCAGCACAAGGAGGAGATGGGGGACACTGTCCTTGCCCTGCCTCACCCCTGAAAGGCCCCGAACGGCCAAGCCTTATCTGAGGGGGACGCACGTGGGGGAGCATCTCCTGGGCAGCTGAGGGTGACTTTCGGCCGCTAGGTGACGGGGCCAGTGCCAGGCCGGGCTGCAGCTTGGCTGGGTGGAGCTCTGCAGCCTGTGTCTGGCCGTCTCGCAACAGGCGCTGTGGGACCCATGGAAATCTTGGGGCGGAGCCATGCAAAATATGCTTACCATACCGCCGGGCATGCTGGTCATGCAAATGCTATTCTTGGCCGAGGAATCTGGGGCTCTGCCGCAGAGCGTTGCTCCGAGTCAGCAGGGGAGCTGCCGAGCAGCAGTCTTTCAGGCAAAGCTTTTGTGGGCATCGTTTCTCGGCCTTTTGGCTAAGATCAAGTGTAGTACCCGTTTGGGAATTTTTAAGGGATCTCTAATGAGTTCCTGAGGTTGTCTTGCAGTTTACCCAGGGTTTGCCTGGGCCCAGTAGTTGGGCACCGTTGTTTCGGTGGCCCCCAGTTGTAATATTTACAGATTTAGGAGAAAAAAAAAAAAAAAAAAAAATCTGTTCTTATCAGTTTAATATCTGATACGTCCTCTATCTGGGGACCATATATTAAATTGATTTTTGGAACCGGGAGATGGAATGGGAGCTTGCTCTGTCCACTCCACGCATCAACTTGGTATTGCAGTACCTCCAGGACTGGTGCACTTCCCCACTTGGGGAAAACAATGCTGTGAAAAAGAAAGACTGAGCAATTCTTGAAAGAAGAGCACTTTGCAATATTTTTTTGTTTAAATGTGTTTTTTTTTCCAGTGTTTCGGAAAAGGTGCTGTTGGGTCACGGGAGGAAAAAAAAGTCTGCCCTTTTTGCTTGCTTTTCACAGGAGCTGCAAAGCAAGGCAAAGGAGCCAGCCAGCCAGCCAGCAGCACAAGGAGGAGATGGGGGACACTGTCCTTGCCCTGCCTCACCCCTGAAAGGCCCCGAACGGCCCCGAACGGCCAAGCCTTATCTGAGGGGGACGCACTTGGGGGAGCATCTCCTGGGCAGCTGAGGGTGACTTTCGGCCGCTAGGTGACGGGGCCAGTGCCAGGCCGGGCTGCAGCTTGGCTGGGTGGAGCTCTGCAGCCTGTGTCTGGCCGTCTCGCACCAGGCGCTGTGGGACCCATGGAAATCTTGGGGCGGAGCCATGCAAAATATGCTTACCATACCGCCGGGCATGCTGGTCATGCAAATGCTATTCTTGGCCGAGGAATCTGGGGCTCTGCCGCAGAGCGTTGCTCCGAGTCAGCAGGGGAGCTGCCGAGCAGCAGTCTTTCAGGCAAAGCTTTTGTGGGCATCGCTTCTCGGCCTTTTGGCTAAGATCAAGTGTAGTATCTGTTCTTATCAGTTTAATATCTGATACGTCCTCTATCTGGGGACCATATATTAAATTGATTTTTGGAACCGGGAGATGGAATGGGAGCTTGCTCTGTCCACTCCACGCATCAACTTGGTATTGCAGTACCTCCAGGACTGGTGCACTTCCCCACTTGGGGAAAACAATGCTGTGAAAAAGAAAGACTGAGCAATTCTTGAAAGAAGAGCACTTTGCAATATTTTTTTGTTTAAATGTGTTTTTTTTTCCAGTGTTTCGGAAAAGGTGCTGTTGTGTCACGGGAGGAAAAAAAAGTCTGCCCTTTTTGCTTGCTTTTTACAGGAGCTGCAAAGCAAGGCAAAGGAGCCAGCCAGCAGCACAAGGAGGAGATGGGGGACACTGTCCTTGCCCTGCCTCACCCCTGAAAGGCCCCGAACGGCCAAGCCTTATCTGAGGGGGACGCACTTGGGGGAGCATCTCCTGGGCAGCTGAGGGTGACTTTCGGCCGCTAGGTGACGGGGCCAGTGCCAGGCCGGGCTGCAGCTTGGCTGGGTGGAGCTCTGCAGCCTGTGTCTGGCCGTCTCGCACCAGGCGCTGTGGGACCCATGGAAATCTTGGGGCGGAGCCATGCAAAATATGCTTACCATACCGCCGGGCATGCTGGTCATGCAAATGCTATTCTTGGCCGAGGAATCTGGGGCTCTGCCGCAGAGCGTTGCTCCGAGTCAGCAGGGGAGCTGCCGAGCAGCAGTCTTTCAGGCAAAGCTTTTGTGGGCATCGCTTCTCGGCCTTTTGGCTAAAATCAAGTGTAGTACCCGTTTGGGAATTTTTAAGGGATCTCTATGAGTTCCTGAGGTTGTCTTGCAGTTTACCCAGGGTTTGCCTGGGCCCAGTAGTTGGGCACCGTTGTTTCGGTGGCCCCCAGTTGTAATATTTACAGATTTAGGAAAATAAAAAAAAAAAAAAATAAAAAATCTGTTCTTATCAGTTTAATATCTGATACGTCCTCTATCTGGGGACCATATATTAAATTGATTTTTGGAACCGGGAGATGGAATGGGAGCTTGCTCTGTCCACTCCACTCATCAACTTGGTATTGCAGTACCTCCAGGACTGGTGCACTTCCCCACTTGGGGAAAACAATGCTGTGAAAAAGAAAGACTGAGCAATTCTTGAAAGAAGAGCACTTTGCAATATTTTTTTGTTTACATGTGTTTTTTTTTCCAGTGTTTCGGAAAAGGTGCTGTTGTGTCACGGGAGGAAAAAAAAGTCTGCCCTTTTTGCTTGCTTTTCACAGGAGCTGCAAAGCAAGGCAAAGGAGCCAGCCAGCCAGCCAGCAGCACAAGGAGGAGATGGGGGACACTGTCTTTGCCCTGCCTCACCCCTGAAAGGCCCCGAACGGCCCCGAATGGCCAAGCCTTATCTGAGGGGGACGCACTTGGGGGAGCATCTCCTGGGCAGCTGAGGGTGACTTTCGGCCGCTAGGTGACGGGGCCAGTGCCAGGCCGGGCTGCAGCTTGGCTGGGTGGAGCTCTGCAGCCTGTGTCTGGCCGTCTCGCACCAGGCGCTGTGGGACCCATGGAAATCTTGGGGCGGAGCCATGCAAAATATGCTTACCATACCGCCGGGCATGCTGGTCATGCAAATGCTATTCTTGGCCGAGGAATCTGGGGCTCTGCCGCAGAGCGTTGCTCCGAGTCAGCAGGGGAGCTGCCGAGCAGCAGTCTTTCAGGCAAAGCTTTTGTGGGCATCGCTTCTCGGCCTTTTGGCTAAAATCAAGTGTAGTACCCGTTTGGGAATTTTTAAGGGATCTCTATGAGTTCCTGAGGTTGTCTTGCAGTTTACCCAGGGTTTGCCTGGGCCCAGTAGTTGGGCACCGTTGTTTCGGTGGCCCCCAGTTGTAATATTTACAGATTTAGGAGAATAAAAAAAAAAAAAAAAAAAAAATCTGTTCTTATCAGTTTAATATCTGATACGTCCTCTATCTGGGGACCATATATTAAATTGATTTTTGGAACCGGGAGATGGAATGGGAGCTTGCTCTGTCCACTCCACTCATCAACTTGGTATTGCAGTACCTCCAGGACTGGTGCACTTCCCCACTTGGGGAAAACAATGCTGTGAAAAAGAAAGACTGAGCAATTCTTGAAAGAAGAGCACTTTGCAATATTTTTTTGTTTACATGTGTTTTTTTTTCCAGTGTTTCGGAAAAGGTGCTGTTGTGTCACGGGAGGAAAAAAAAGTCTGCCCTTTTTGCTTGCTTTTCACAGGAGCTGCAAAGCAAGGCAAAGGAGCCAGCCAGCCAGCCAGCAGCACAAGGAGGAGATGGGGGACACTGTCTTTGCCCTGCCTCACCCCTGAAAGGCCCCGAACGGCCCCGAATGGCCAAGCCTTATCTGAGGGGGACGCACTTGGGGGAGCATCTCCTGGGCAGCTGAGGGTGACTTTCGGCCGCTAGGTGACGGGGCCAGTGCCAGGCCGGGCTGCAGCTTGGCTGGGTGGAGCTCTGCAGCCTGTGTCTGGCCGTCTCGCACCAGGCGCTGTGGGACCCATGGAAATCTTGGGGCGGAGCCATGCAAAATATGCTTACCATACCGCCGGGCATGCTGGTCATGCAAATGCTATTCTTGGCCGAGGAATCTGGGGCTCTGCCGCAGAGCGTTGCTCCGAGTCAGCAGGGGAGCTGCCGAGCAGCAGTCTTTCAGGCAAAGCTTTTGTGGGCATCGCTTCTCGGCCTTTTGGCTAAGATCAAGTGTAGTATCTGTTCTTATCAGTTTAATATCTGATACGTCCTCTATCTGGGGACCATATATTAAATTGATTTTTGGAACCGGGAGATGGAATGGGAGCTTGCTCTGTCCACTCCACGCATCAACTTGGTATTGCAGTACCTCCAGGACTGGTGCACTTCCCCACTTGGGGAAAACAATGCTGTGAAAAAGAAAGACTGAGCAATTCTTGAAAGAAGAGCACTTTGCAATATTTTTTTGTTTAAATGTGTTTTTTTTTCCAGTGTTTCGGAAAAGGTGCTGTTGGGTCACGGGAGGAAAAAAAAGTCTGCCCTTTTTGCTTGCTTTTCACAGGAGCTGCAAAGCAAGGCAAAGGAGCCAGCCAGCCAGCCAGCAGCACAAGGAGGAGATGGGGGACACTGTCCTTGCCCTGCCTCACCCCTGAAAGGCCCCGAACGGCCCCGAACGGCCAAGCCTTATCTGAGGGGGACGCACTTGGGGGAGCATCTCCTGGGCAGCTGAGGGTGACTTTCGGCCGCTAGGTGACGGGGCCAGTGCCAGGCCGGGCTGCAGCTTGGCTGGGTGGAGCTCTGCAGCCTGTGTCTGGCCGTCTCGCACCAGGCGCTGTGGGACCCATGGAAATCTTGGGGCGGAGCCATGCAAAATATGCTTACCATACCGCCGGGCATGCTGGTCATGCAAATGCTATTCTTGGCCGAGGAATCTGGGGCTCTGCCGCAGAGCGTTGCTCCGAGTCAGCAGGGGAGCTGCCGAGCAGCAGTCTTTCAGGCAAAGCTTTTGTGGGCATCGCTTCTCGGCCTTTTGGCTAAGATCAAGTGTAGTATCTGTTCTTATCAGTTTAATATCTGATACGTCCTCTATCTGGGGACCATATATTAAATTGATTTTTGGAACCGGGAGATGGAATGGGAGCTTGCTCTGTCCACTCCACGCATCAACTTGGTATTGCAGTACCTCCAGGACTGGTGCACTTCCCCACTTGGGGAAAACAATGCTGTGAAAAAGAAAGACTGAGCAATTCTTGAAAGAAGAGCACTTTGCAATATTTTTTTGTTTAAATGTGTTTTTTTTTCCAGTGTTTCGGAAAAGGTGCTGTTGTGTCACGGGAGGAAAAAAAAGTCTGCCCTTTTTGCTTGCTTTTTACAGGAGCTGCAAAGCAAGGCAAAGGAGCCAGCCAGCAGCACAAGGAGGAGATGGGGGACACTGTCCTTGCCCTGCCTCACCCCTGAAAGGCCCCGAACGGCCAAGCCTTATCTGAGGGGGACGCACTTGGGGGAGCATCTCCTGGGCAGCTGAGGGTGACTTTCGGCCGCTAGGTGACGGGGCCAGTGCCAGGCCGGGCTGCAGCTTGGCTGGGTGGAGCTCTGCAGCCTGTGTCTGGCCGTCTCGCACCAGGCGCTGTGGGACCCATGGAAATCTTGGGGCGGAGCCATGCAAAATATGCTTACCATACCGCCGGGCATGCTGGTCATGCAAATGCTATTCTTGGCCGAGGAATCTGGGGCTCTGCCGCAGAGCGTTGCTCCGAGTCAGCAGGGGAGCTGCCGAGCAGCAGTCTTTCAGGCAAAGCTTTTGTGGGCATCGCTTCTCGGCCTTTTGGCTAAGATCAAGTGTAGTATCTGTTCTTATCAGTTTAATATCTGATACGTCCTCTATCTGGGGACCATATATTAAATTGATTTTTGGAACCGGGAGATGGAATGGGAGCTTGCTCTGTCCACCCCACGCATCAACTTGGTATTGCAGTACCTCCAGGACTGGTGCACTTCCCCACTTGGGGAAAACAATGCTGTGAAAAAGAAAGACTGAGCAATTCTTGAAAGAAGAGCACTTTGCAATATTTTTTTGTTTAAATGTGTTTTTTTTTTCCAGTGTTTCGGAAAAGGTGCTGTTGTGTCACGGGAGGAAAAAAAAGTCTGCCCTTTTTGCTTGCTTTTCACAGGAGCTGCAAAGCAAGGCAAAGGAGCCAGCCAGCCAGCCAGCAGCACAAGGAGGAGATGGGGGACACTGTCCTTGCCCTGCCTCACCCCTGAAAGTCCCCGAACGGCCCCGAACGGCCAAGCCTTATCTGAGGGGGACGCACTTGGGGGAGCATCTCCTGGGCAGCTGAGGGTGACTTTCGGCCGCTAGGTGACGGGGCCAGTGCCAGGCCGGGCTGCAGCTTGGCTGGGTGGAGCTCTGCAGCCTGTGTCTGGCCGTCTCGCACCAGGCGCTGTGGGACCCATGGAAATCTTGGGGCGGAGCCATGCAAAATATGCTTACCATACCGCCGGGCATGCTGGTCATGCAAATGCTATTCTTGGCCGAGGAATCTGGGGCTCTGCCGCAGAGCGTTGCTCCGAGTCAGCAGGGGAGCTGCCGAGCAGCAGTCTTTCAGGCAAAGCTTTTGTGGGCATTGCTTCTCGGCCTTTTGGCTAAGATCAAGTGTAGTATCTGTTCTTATCAGTTTAATATCTGATACGTCCTCTATCTGGGGACCATATATTAAATTGATTTTTGGAACCGGGAGATGGAATGGGAGCTTGCTCTGTCCACTCCACGCATCAACTTGGTATTGCAGTACCTCCAGGACTGGTGCACTTCCCCACTTGGGGAAAACAATGCTGTGAAAAAGAAAGACTGAGCAATTCTTGAAAGAAGAGCACTTTGCAATATTTTTTTGTTTAAATGTGTTTTTTTTTTCCAGTGTTTCGGAAAAGGTGCTGTTGTGTCACGGGAGGAAAAAAAAGTCTGCCCTTTTTGCTTGCTTTTCACAGGAGCTGCAAAGCAAGGCAAAGGAGCCAGCCAGCCAGCCAGCAGCACAAGGAGGAGATGGGGGACACTGTCCTTGCCCTGCCTCACCCCTGAAAGGCCCCGAACGGCCAAGCCTTATCTGAGGGGGACGCACTTGGGGGAGCATCTCCTGGGCAGCTGAGGGTGACTTTCGGCCGCTAGGTGACGGGGCCAGTGCCAGGCCGGGCTGCAGCTTGGCTGGGTGGAGCTCTGCAGCCTGTGTCTGGCCGTCTCGCACCAGGCGCTGTGGGACCCATGGAAATCTTGGGGCGGAGCCATGCAAAATATGCTTACCATACCGCCGGGCATGCTGGTCATGCAAATGCTATTCTTGGCCGAGGAATCTGGGGCTCTGCCGCAGAGCGTTGCTCCGAGTCAGCAGGGGAGCTGCCGAGCAGCAGTCTTTCAGGCAAAGCTTTTGTGGGCATCGCTTCTCGGCCTTTTGGCTAAGATCAAGTGTAGTATCTGTTCTTATCAGTTTAATATCTGATACGTCCTCTATCTGGGGACCATATATTAAATTGATTTTTGGAACCGGGAGATGGAATGGGAGCTTGCTCTGTCCACTCCACGCATCAACTTGGTATTGCAGTACCTCCAGGACTGGTGCACTTCCCCACTTGGGGAAAACAATGCTGTGAAAAAGAAAGACTGAGCAATTCTTGAAAGAAGAGCACTTTGCAATATTTTTTTGTTTAAATGTGTTTTTTTTTTCCAGTGTTTCGGAAAAGGTGCTGTTGTGTCACGGGAGGAAAAAAAAGTCTGCCCTTTTTGCTTGCTTTTCACAGGAGCTGCAAAGCAAGGCAAAGGAGCCAGCCAGCCAGCCAGCAGCACAAGGAGGAGATGGGGGACACTGTCCTTGCCCTGCCTCACCCCTGAAAGGCCCCGAACGGCCCCGAACGGCCAAGCCTTATCTGAGGGGGACGCACTTGGGGGAGCATCTCCTGGGCAGCTGAGGGTGACTTTCGGCCGCTAGGTGACGGGGCCAGTGCCAGGCCGGGCTGCAGCTTCTCTGGGTGGAGCTCTGCAGCCTGTGTCTGGCCGTCTCGCACCAGGCGCTGTGGGACCCATGGAAATCTTGGGGCGGAGCCATGCAAAATATGCTTACCATACCGCCGGGCATGCTGGTCATGCAAATGCTATTCTTGGCCGAGGAATCTGGGGCTCTGCCGCAGAGCGTTGCTCCGAGTCAGCAGGGGAGCTGCCGAGCAGCAGTCTTTCAGGCAAAGCTTTTGTGGGCATCGCTTCTCGGCCTTTTGGCTAAGATCAAGTGTAGTATCTGTTCTTATCAGTTTAATATCTGATACGTCCTCTATCTGGGGACCATATATTAAATTGATTTTTGGAACCGGGAGATGGAATGGGAGCTTGCTCTGTCCACTCCACGCATCAACTTGGTATTGCAGTACCTCCAGGACTGGTGCACTTCCCCACTTGGGGAAAACAATGCTGTGAAAAAGAAAGACTGAGCAATTCTTGAAAGAAGAGCACTTTGCAATATTTTTTTGTTTAAATGTGTTTTTTTTTTCCAGTGTTTCGGAAAAGGTGCTGTTGTGTCACGGGAGGAAAAAAAAGTCTGCCCTTTTTGCTTGCTTTTCACAGGAGCTGCAAAGCAAGGCAAAGGAGCCAGCCAGCAGCACAAGGAGGAGATGGGGGACACTGTCCTTGCCCTGCCTCACCCCTGAAAGGCCCCGAACGGCCCCGAACGGCCAAGCCTTATCTGAGGGGGACGCACTTGGGGGAGCATCTCCTGGGCAGCTGAGGGTGACTTTCGGCCGCTAGGTGACGGGGCCAGTGCCAGGCCGGGCTGCAGCTTCTCTGGGTGGAGCTCTGCAGCCTGTGTCTGGCCGTCTCGCACCAGGCGCTGTGGGACCCATGGAAATCTTGGGGCGGAGCCATGCAAAATATGCTTACCATACCGCCGGGCATGCTGGTCATGCAAATGCTATTCTTGGCCGAGGAATCTGGGGCTCTGCCGCAGAGCGTTGCTCCGAGTCAGCAGGGGAGCTGCCGAGCAGCAGTCTTTCAGGCAAAGCTTTTGTGGGCATCGCTTCTCGGCCTTTTGGCTAAGATCAAGTGTAGTATCTGTTCTTATCAGTTTAATATCTGATACGTCCTCTATCTGGGGACCATATATTAAATTGATTTTTGGAACCGGGAGATGGAATGGGAGCTTGCTCTGTCCACTCCACGCATCAACTTGGTATTGCAGTACCTCCAGGACTGGTGCACTTCCCCACTTGGGGAAAACAATGCTGTGAAAAAGAAAGACTGAGCAATTCTTGAAAGAAGAGCACTTTGCAATATTTTTTTGTTTAAATGTGTTTTTTTTTTCCAGTGTTTCGGAAAAGGTGCTGTTGTGTCACGGGAGGAAAAAAAAGTCTGCCCTTTTTGCTTGCTTTTCACAGGAGCTGCAAAGCAAGGCAAAGGAGCCAGCCAGCCAGCCAGCAGCACAAGGAGGAGATGGGGGACACTGTCCTTGCCCTGCCTCACCCCTGAAAGTCCCCGAACGGCCCCGAACGGCCAAGCCTTATCTGAGGGGGACGCACTTGGGGGAGCATCTCCTGGGCAGCTGAGGGTGACTTTCGGCCGCTAGGTGACGGGGCCAGTGCCAGGCCGGGCTGCAGCTTGGCTGGGTGGAGCTCTGCAGCCTGTGTCTGGCCGTCTCGCACCAGGCGCTGTGGGACCCATGGAAATCTTGGGGCGGAGCCATGCAAAATATGCTTACCATACCGCCGGGCATGCTGGTCATGCAAATGCTATTCTTGGCCGAGGAATCTGGGGCTCTGCCGCAGAGCGTTGCTCCGAGTCAGCAGGGGAGCTGCCGAGCAGCAGTCTTTCAGGCAAAGCTTTTGTGGGCATCGCTTCTCGGCCTTTTGGCTAAGATCAAGTGTAGTATCTGTTCTTATCAGTTTAATATCTGATACGTCCTCTATCTGGGGACCATATATTAAATTGATTTTTGGAACCGGGAGATGGAATGGGAGCTTGCTCTGTCCACTCCACGCATCAACTTGGTATTGCAGTACCTCCAGGACTGGTGCACTTCCCCACTTGGGGAAAACAATGCTGTGAAAAAGAAAGACTGAGCAATTCTTGAAAGAAGAGCACTTTGCAATATTTTTTTGTTTAAATGTGTTTTTTTTTTCCAGTGTTTCGGAAAAGGTGCTGTTGTGTCACGGGAGGAAAAAAAAGTCTGCCCTTTTTGCTTGCTTTTCACAGGAGCTGCAAAGCAAGGCAAAGGAGCCAGCCAGCCAGCCAGCAGCACAAGGAGGAGATGGGGGACACTGTCCTTGCCCTGCCTCACCCCTGAAAGTCCCCGAACGGCCCCGAACGGCCAAGCCTTATCTGAGGGGGACGCACTTGGGGGAGCATCTCCTGGGCAGCTGAGGGTGACTTTCGGCCGCTAGGTGACGGGGCCAGTGCCAGGCCGGGCTGCAGCTTGGCTGGGTGGAGCTCTGCAGCCTGTGTCTGGCCGTCTCGCACCAGGCGCTGTGGGACCCATGGAAATCTTGGGGCGGAGCCATGCAAAATATGCTTACCATACCGCCGGGCATGCTGGTCATGCAAATGCTATTCTTGGCCGAGGAATCTGGGGCTCTGCCGCAGAGCGTTGCTCCGAGTCAGCAGGGGAGCTGCCGAGCAGCAGTCTTTCAGGCAAAGCTTTTGTGGGCATCGCTTCTCGGCCTTTTGGCTAAGATCAAGTGTAGTATCTGTTCTTATCAGTTTAATATCTGATACGTCCTCTATCTGGGGACCATATATTAAATTGATTTTTGGAACCGGGAGATGGAATGGGAGCTTGCTCTGTCCACTCCACGCATCAACTTGGTATTGCAGTACCTCCAGGACTGGTGCACTTCCCCACTTGGGGAAAACAATGCTGTGAAAAAGAAAGACTGAGCAATTCTTGAAAGAAGAGCACTTTGCAATATTTTTTTGTTTAAATGTGTTTTTTTTTTCCAGTGTTTCGGAAAAGGTGCTGTTGTGTCACGGGAGGAAAAAAAAGTCTGCCCTTTTTGCTTGCTTTTCACAGGAGCTGCAAAGCAAGGCAAAGGAGCCAGCCAGCCAGCCAGCAGCACAAGGAGGAGATGGGGGACACTGTCCTTGCCCTGCCTCACCCCTGAAAGTCCCCGAACGGCCCCGAACGGCCAAGCCTTATCTGAGGGGGACGCACTTGGGGGAGCATCTCCTGGGCAGCTGAGGGTGACTTTCGGCCGCTAGGTGACGGGGCCAGTGCCAGGCCGGGCTGCAGCTTGGCTGGGTGGAGCTCTGCAGCCTGTGTCTGGCCGTCTCGCACCAGGCGCTGTGGGACCCATGGAAATCTTGGGGCGGAGCCATGCAAAATATGCTTACCATACCGCCGGGCATGCTGGTCATGCAAATGCTATTCTTGGCCGAGGAATCTGGGGCTCTGCCGCAGAGCGTTGCTCCGAGTCAGCAGGGGAGCTGCCGAGCAGCAGTCTTTCAGGCAAAGCTTTTGTGGGCATCGCTTCTCGGCCTTTTGGCTAAGATCAAGTGTAGTATCTGTTCTTATCAGTTTAATATCTGATACGTCCTCTATCTGGGGACCATATATTAAATTGATTTTTGGAACCGGGAGATGGAATGGGAGCTTGCTCTGTCCACTCCACGCATCAACTTGGTATTGCAGTACCTCCAGGACTGGTGCACTTCCCCACTTGGGGAAAACAATGCTGTGAAAAAGAAAGACTGAGCAATTCTTGAAAGAAGAGCACTTTGCAATATTTTTTTGTTTAAATGTGTTTTTTTTTTCCAGTGTTTCGGAAAAGGTGCTGTTGTGTCACGGGAGGAAAAAAAAGTCTGCCCTTTTTGCTTGCTTTTCACAGGAGCTGCAAAGCAAGGCAAAGGAGCCAGCCAGCCAGCCAGCAGCACAAGGAGGAGATGGGGGACACTGTCCTTGCCCTGCCTCACCCCTGAAAGGCCCCGAACGGCCAAGCCTTATCTGAGGGGGACGCACTTGGGGGAGCATCTCCTGGGCAGCTGAGGGTGACTTTCGGCCGCTAGGTGACGGGGCCAGTGCCAGGCCGGGCTGCAGCTTGGCTGGGTGGAGCTCTGCAGCCTGTGTCTGGCCGTCTCGCACCAGGCGCTGTGGGACCCATGGAAATCTTGGGGCGGAGCCATGCAAAATATGCTTACCATACCGCCGGGCATGCTGGTCATGCAAATGCTATTCTTGGCCGAGGAATCTGGGGCTCTGCCGCAGAGCGTTGCTCCGAGTCAGCAGGGGAGCTGCCGAGCAGCAGTCTTTCAGGCAAAGCTTTTGTGGGCATCGCTTCTCGGCCTTTTGGCTAAAATCAAGTGTAGTACCCGTTTGGGAATTTTTAAGGGATCTCTATGAGTTCCTGAGGTTGTCTTGCAGTTTACCCAGGGTTTGCCTGGGCCCAGTAGTTGGGCACCGTTGTTTCGGTGGCCCCCAGTTGTAATATTTACAGATTTAGGAGAATAAAAAAAAAAAAAAAAAAAAATCTGTTCTTATCAGTTTAATATCTGATACGTCCTCTATCTGGGGACCATATATTAAATTGATTTTTGGAACCGGGAGATGGAATGGGAGCTTGCTCTGTCCACTCCACTCATCAACTTGGTATTGCAGTACCTCCAGGACTGGTGCACTTCCCCACTTGGGGAAAACAATGCTGTGAAAAAGAAAGACTGAGCAATTCTTGAAAGAAGAGCACTTTGCAATATTTTTTTGTTTACATGTGTTTTTTTTTCCAGTGTTTCGGAAAAGGTGCTGTTGTGTCACGGGAGGAAAAAAAAGTCTGCCCTTTTTGCTTGCTTTTCACAGGAGCTGCAAAGCAAGGCAAAGGAGCCAGCCAGCCAGCCAGCAGCACAAGGAGGAGATGGGGGACACTGTCTTTGCCCTGCCTCACCCCTGAAAGGCCCCGAACGGCCCCGAATGGCCAAGCCTTATCTGAGGGGGACGCACTTGGGGGAGCATCTCCTGGGCAGCTGAGGGTGACTTTCGGCCGCTAGGTGACGGGGCCAGTGCCAGGCCGGGCTGCAGCTTGGCTGGGTGGAGCTCTGCAGCCTGTGTCTGGCCGTCTCGCACCAGGCGCTGTGGGACCCATGGAAATCTTGGGGCGGAGCCATGCAAAATATGCTTACCATACCGCCGGGCATGCTGGTCATGCAAATGCTATTCTTGGCCGAGGAATCTGGGGCTCTGCCGCAGAGCGTTGCTCCGAGTCAGCAGGGGAGCTGCCGAGCAGCAGTCTTTCAGGCAAAGCTTTTGTGGGCATCGCTTCTCGGCCTTTTGGCTAAAATCAAGTGTAGTACCCGTTTGGGAATTTTTAAGGGATCTCTATGAGTTCCTGAGGTTGTCTTGCAGTTTACCCAGGGTTTGCCTGGGCCCAGTAGTTGGGCACCGTTGTTTCGGTGGCCCCCAGTTGTAATATTTACAGATTTAGGAGAATAAAAAAAAAAAAAAAAAAAAAATCTGTTCTTATCAGTTTAATATCTGATACGTCCTCTATCTGGGGACCATATATTAAATTGATTTTTGGAACCGGGAGATGGAATGGGAGCTTGCTCTGTCCACTCCACTCATCAACTTGGTATTGCAGTACCTCCAGGACTGGTGCACTTCCCCACTTGGGGAAAACAATGCTGTGAAAAAGAAAGACTGAGCAATTCTTGAAAGAAGAGCACTTTGCAATATTTTTTTGTTTACATGTGTTTTTTTTTCCAGTGTTTCGGAAAAGGTGCTGTTGTGTCACGGGAGGAAAAAAAAGTCTGCCCTTTTTGCTTGCTTTTCACAGGAGCTGCAAAGCAAGGCAAAGGAGCCAGCCAGCCAGCCAGCAGCACAAGGAGGAGATGGGGGACACTGTCCTTGCCCTGCCTCACCCCTGAAAGGCCCCGAACGGCCCCGAACGGCCAAGCCTTATCTGAGGGGGACGCACTTGGGGGAGCATCTCCTGGGCAGCTGAGGGTGACTTTCGGCCGCTAAGTGACGGGGCCAGTGCCAGGCCGGGCTGCAGCTTCTCTGGGTGGAGCTCTGCAGCCTGTGTCTGGCCGTCTCGCACCAGGCGCTGTGGGACCCATGGAAATCTTGGGGCGGAGCCATGCAAAATATGCTTACCATACCGCCGGGCATGCTGGTCATGCAAATGCTATTCTTGGCCGAGGAATCTGGGGCTCTGCCGCAGAGCGTTGCTCCGAGTCAGCAGGGGAGCTGCCGAGCAGCAGTCTTTCAGGCAAAGCTTTTGTGGGCATCGCTTCTCGGCCTTTTGGCTAAGATCAAGTGTAGTATCTGTTCTTATCAGTTTAATATCTGATACGTCCTCTATCTGGGGACCATATATTAAATTGATTTTTGGAACCGGGAGATGGAATGGGAGCTTGCTCTGTCCACTCCACGCATCAACTTGGTATTGCAGTACCTCCAGGACTGGTGCACTTCCCCACTTGGGGAAAACAATGCTGTGAAAAAGAAAGACTGAGCAATTCTTGAAAGAAGAGCACTTTGCAATATTTTTTTGTTTAAATGTGTTTTTTTTTTCCAGTGTTTCGGAAAAGGTGCTGTTGTGTCACGGGAGGAAAAAAAAGTCTGCCCTTTTTGCTTGCTTTTCACAGGAGCTGCAAAGCAAGGCAAAGGAGCCAGCCAGCAGCACAAGGAGGAGATGGGGGACACTGTCCTTGCCCTGCCTCACCCCTGAAAGGCCCCGAACGGCCCCGAACGGCCAAGCCTTATCTGAGGGGGACGCACTTGGGGGAGCATCTCCTGGGCAGCTGAGGGTGACTTTCGGCCGCTAGGTGACGGGGCCAGTGCCAGGCCGGGCTGCAGCTTCTCTGGGTGGAGCTCTGCAGCCTGTGTCTGGCCGTCTCGCACCAGGCGCTGTGGGACCCATGGAAATCTTGGGGCGGAGCCATGCAAAATATGCTTACCATACCGCCGGGCATGCTGGTCATGCAAATGCTATTCTTGGCCGAGGAATCTGGGGCTCTGCCGCAGAGCGTTGCTCCGAGTCAGCAGGGGAGCTGCCGAGCAGCAGTCTTTCAGGCAAAGCTTTTGTGGGCATCGCTTCTCGGCCTTTTGGCTAAGATCAAGTGTAGTATCTGTTCTTATCAGTTTAATATCTGATACGTCCTCTATCTGGGGACCATATATTAAATTGATTTTTGGAACCGGGAGATGGAATGGGAGCTTGCTCTGTCCACTCCACGCATCAACTTGGTATTGCAGTACCTCCAGGACTGGTGCACTTCCCCACTTGGGGAAAACAATGCTGTGAAAAAGAAAGACTGAGCAATTCTTGAAAGAAGAGCACTTTGCAATATTTTTTTGTTTAAATGTGTTTTTTTTTTCCAGTGTTTCGGAAAAGGTGCTGTTGTGTCACGGGAGGAAAAAAAAGTCTGCCCTTTTTGCTTGCTTTTCACAGGAGCTGCAAAGCAAGGCAAAGGAGCCAGCCAGCCAGCCAGCAGCACAAGGAGGAGATGGGGGACACTGTCCTTGCCCTGCCTCACCCCTGAAAGTCCCCGAACGGCCCCGAACGGCCAAGCCTTATCTGAGGGGGACGCACTTGGGGGAGCATCTCCTGGGCAGCTGAGGGTGACTTTCGGCCGCTAGGTGACGGGGCCAGTGCCAGGCCGGGCTGCAGCTTGGCTGGGTGGAGCTCTGCAGCCTGTGTCTGGCCGTCTCGCACCAGGCGCTGTGGGACCCATGGAAATCTTGGGGCGGAGCCATGCAAAATATGCTTACCATACCGCCGGGCATGCTGGTCATGCAAATGCTATTCTTGGCCGAGGAATCTGGGGCTCTGCCGCAGAGCGTTGCTCCGAGTCAGCAGGGGAGCTGCCGAGCAGCAGTCTTTCAGGCAAAGCTTTTGTGGGCATCGCTTCTCGGCCTTTTGGCTAAGATCAAGTGTAGTATCTGTTCTTATCAGTTTAATATCTGATACGTCCTCTATCTGGGGACCATATATTAAATTGATTTTTGGAACCGGGAGATGGAATGGGAGCTTGCTCTGTCCACTCCACGCATCAACTTGGTATTGCAGTACCTCCAGGACTGGTGCACTTCCCCACTTGGGGAAAACAATGCTGTGAAAAAGAAAGACTGAGCAATTCTTGAAAGAAGAGCACTTTGCAATATTTTTTTGTTTAAATGTGTTTTTTTTTTCCAGTGTTTCGGAAAAGGTGCTGTTGTGTCACGGGAGGAAAAAAAAGTCTGCCCTTTTTGCTTGCTTTTCACAGGAGCTGCAAAGCAAGGCAAAGGAGCCAGCCAGCCAGCCAGCAGCACAAGGAGGAGATGGGGGACACTGTCCTTGCCCTGCCTCACCCCTGAAAGTCCCCGAACGGCCCCGAACGGCCAAGCCTTATCTGAGGGGGACGCACTTGGGGGAGCATCTCCTGGGCAGCTGAGGGTGACTTTCGGCCGCTAGGTGACGGGGCCAGTGCCAGGCCGGGCTGCAGCTTGGCTGGGTGGAGCTCTGCAGCCTGTGTCTGGCCGTCTCGCACCAGGCGCTGTGGGACCCATGGAAATCTTGGGGCGGAGCCATGCAAAATATGCTTACCATACCGCCGGGCATGCTGGTCATGCAAATGCTATTCTTGGCCGAGGAATCTGGGGCTCTGCCGCAGAGCGTTGCTCCGAGTCAGCAGGGGAGCTGCCGAGCAGCAGTCTTTCAGGCAAAGCTTTTGTGGGCATCGCTTCTCGGCCTTTTGGCTAAGATCAAGTGTAGTATCTGTTCTTATCAGTTTAATATCTGATACGTCCTCTATCTGGGGACCATATATTAAATTGATTTTTGGAACCGGGAGATGGAATGGGAGCTTGCTCTGTCCACTCCACGCATCAACTTGGTATTGCAGTACCTCCAGGACTGGTGCACTTCCCCACTTGGGGAAAACAATGCTGTGAAAAAGAAAGACTGAGCAATTCTTGAAAGAAGAGCACTTTGCAATATTTTTTTGTTTAAATGTGTTTTTTTTTTCCAGTGTTTCGGAAAAGGTGCTGTTGTGTCACGGGAGGAAAAAAAAGTCTGCCCTTTTTGCTTGCTTTTCACAGGAGCTGCAAAGCAAGGCAAAGGAGCCAGCCAGCCAGCCAGCAGCACAAGGAGGAGATGGGGGACACTGTCCTTGCCCTGCCTCACCCCTGAAAGTCCCCGAACGGCCCCGAACGGCCAAGCCTTATCTGAGGGGGACGCACTTGGGGGAGCATCTCCTGGGCAGCTGAGGGTGACTTTCGGCCGCTAGGTGACGGGGCCAGTGCCAGGCCGGGCTGCAGCTTGGCTGGGTGGAGCTCTGCAGCCTGTGTCTGGCCGTCTCGCACCAGGCGCTGTGGGACCCATGGAAATCTTGGGGCGGAGCCATGCAAAATATGCTTACCATACCGCCGGGCATGCTGGTCATGCAAATGCTATTCTTGGCCGAGGAATCTGGGGCTCTGCCGCAGAGCGTTGCTCCGAGTCAGCAGGGGAGCTGCCGAGCAGCAGTCTTTCAGGCAAAGCTTTTGTGGGCATCGCTTCTCGGCCTTTTGGCTAAGATCAAGTGTAGTATCTGTTCTTATCAGTTTAATATCTGATACGTCCTCTATCTGGGGACCATATATTAAATTGATTTTTGGAACCGGGAGATGGAATGGGAGCTTGCTCTGTCCACTCCACGCATCAACTTGGTATTGCAGTACCTCCAGGACTGGTGCACTTCCCCACTTGGGGAAAACAATGCTGTGAAAAAGAAAGACTGAGCAATTCTTGAAAGAAGAGCACTTTGCAATATTTTTTTGTTTAAATGTGTTTTTTTTTTCCAGTGTTTCGGAAAAGGTGCTGTTGTGTCACGGGAGGAAAAAAAAGTCTGCCCTTTTTGCTTGCTTTTCACAGGAGCTGCAAAGCAAGGCAAAGGAGCCAGCCAGCCAGCCAGCAGCACAAGGAGGAGATGGGGGACACTGTCCTTGCCCTGCCTCACCCCTGAAAGTCCCCGAACGGCCCCGAACGGCCAAGCCTTATCTGAGGGGGACGCACTTGGGGGAGCATCTCCTGGGCAGCTGAGGGTGACTTTCGGCCGCTAGGTGACGGGGCCAGTGCCAGGCCGGGCTGCAGCTTGGCTGGGTGGAGCTCTGCAGCCTGTGTCTGGCCGTCTCGCACCAGGCGCTGTGGGACCCATGGAAATCTTGGGGCGGAGCCATGCAAAATATGCTTACCATACCGCCGGGCATGCTGGTCATGCAAATGCTATTCTTGGCCGAGGAATCTGGGGCTCTGCCGCAGAGCGTTGCTCCGAGTCAGCAGGGGAGCTGCCGAGCAGCAGTCTTTCAGGCAAAGCTTTTGTGGGCATCGCTTCTCGGCCTTTTGGCTAAGATCAAGTGTAGTATCTGTTCTTATCAGTTTAATATCTGATACGTCCTCTATCTGGGGACCATATATTAAATTGATTTTTGGAACCGGGAGATGGAATGGGAGCTTGCTCTGTCCACTCCACGCATCAACTTGGTATTGCAGTACCTCCAGGACTGGTGCACTTCCCCACTTGGGGAAAACAATGCTGTGAAAAAGAAAGACTGAGCAATTCTTGAAAGAAGAGCACTTTGCAATATTTTTTTGTTTAAATGTGTTTTTTTTTTCCAGTGTTTCGGAAAAGGTGCTGTTGTGTCACGGGAGGAAAAAAAAGTCTGCCCTTTTTGCTTGCTTTTCACAGGAGCTGCAAAGCAAGGCAAAGGAGCCAGCCAGCCAGCCAGCAGCACAAGGAGGAGATGGGGGACACTGTCCTTGCCCTGCCTCACCCCTGAAAGTCCCCGAACGGCCCCGAACGGCCAAGCCTTATCTGAGGGGGACGCACTTGGGGGAGCATCTCCTGGGCAGCTGAGGGTGACTTTCGGCCGCTAGGTGACGGGGCCAGTGCCAGGCCGGGCTGCAGCTTGGCTGGGTGGAGCTCTGCAGCCTGTGTCTGGCCGTCTCGCACCAGGCGCTGTGGGACCCATGGAAATCTTGGGGCGGAGCCATGCAAAATATGCTTACCATACCGCCGGGCATGCTGGTCATGCAAATGCTATTCTTGGCCGAGGAATCTGGGGCTCTGCCGCAGAGCGTTGCTCCGAGTCAGCAGGGGAGCTGCCGAGCAGCAGTCTTTCAGGCAAAGCTTTTGTGGGCATCGCTTCTCGGCCTTTTGGCTAAGATCAAGTGTAGTATCTGTTCTTATCAGTTTAATATCTGATACGTCCTCTATCTGGGGACCATATATTAAATTGATTTTTGGAACCGGGAGATGGAATGGGAGCTTGCTCTGTCCACTCCACGCATCAACTTGGTATTGCAGTACCTCCAGGACTGGTGCACTTCCCCACTTGGGGAAAACAATGCTGTGAAAAAGAAAGACTGAGCAATTCTTGAAAGAAGAGCACTTTGCAATATTTTTTTGTTTAAATGTGTTTTTTTTTTCCAGTGTTTCGGAAAAGGTGCTGTTGTGTCACGGGAGGAAAAAAAAGTCTGCCCTTTTTGCTTGCTTTTCACAGGAGCTGCAAAGCAAGGCAAAGGAGCCAGCCAGCCAGCCAGCAGCACAAGGAGGAGATGGGGGACACTGTCCTTGCCCTGCCTCACCCCTGAAAGGCCCCGAACGGCCCCGAACGGCCAAGCCTTATCTGAGGGGGACGCACTTGGGGGAGCATCTCCTGGGCAGCTGAGGGTGACTTTCGGCCGCTAGGTGACGGGGCCAGTGCCAGGCCGGGCTGCAGCTTGGCTGGGTGGAGCTCTGCAGCCTGTGTCTGGCCGTCTCGCACCAGGCGCTGTGGGACCCATGGAAATCTTGGGGCGGAGCCATGCAAAATATGCTTACCATACCGCCGGGCATGCTGGTCATGCAAATGCTATTCTTGGCCGAGGAATCTGGGGCTCTGCCGCAGAGCGTTGCTCCGAGTCAGCAGGGGAGCTGCCGAGCAGCAGTCTTTCAGGCAAAGCTTTTGTGGGCATCGCTTCTCGGCCTTTTGGCTATGATCAAGTGTCGGGATTCACCTTAGCTGTCTGGCTTGCCCAGTCCAAGGTAGACTCCTTTTACAGCTGGCCTCCCTGACCTTCGGGTCAGGGAGTGGGCTACTGATCATGCCTTGAAGGGCCGGAGAATCTTTCGGGCTGGACGAGTTTCGAGTGGAAGATTTGAGGGGGAACGCGTCAGAGAACTCCCCCAGCATGGCTGAAACATCCCGTGTTTTACCGCCGGCAACGCAGTTGAGATATTCAGTTCGGATTGCCGTCCAGAAGGATTTCCAAGAAGTAAAGGATTTCGACTATGTTGTTAATAAGGTACTTTTTGAGGCTTTACAAGCAGACAAAGACAAAATTTATTGTATGCAAGAGCACAGAAACGCTTGCACGTATGATATTACTTTTGTAGACGAAGTCTCTTCCTTGAGTGCATATGAAGTGTACAAAATGGAAAAGAAGAATAGTAGTATTTTGGAAGGTGTTCTGGTGGAGCTTTGTTTCGTCCGACAAACTGTTCCATTAACTGTACATATGTACAATCCATTCGTGTCAGCAGAGAAAATTAGGAATTGGTTATTGCATTATTGTGAAGAAGTGAGAGGAGGTCAAGTTCAAAGGAATAAATTTGGGTATTTTAACGGTGATCGGAGATTTGTTGTGGTGCTAAAGAAACATCCAGACGGCATTGGAGGTTTACATCACCCCCCGGGGGTGTTTAAGATTTTGGAACAGAATGGGTATTTGTATTACCCCAACCAGCCAGTGTTTTGTAGGTTTTGTCGACAGTTTGGACATGCAAAACGGGATTGCCCGAAAGATAAATGTTGGAATTGTGGTAATCCGGACCATAAAATAGTGGACTGTGATCAGAAGCTGATGTGTACTGTTTGTGATATGGAAGGACATGTTGCAGTGTCATGCCCGACTACCCGGCGTACATATGCACAAGCTGCTAGTGAAGGTGGTTTTCACAGTGGGGTTCGTGAAGTTGAGACAAATCTGATTAGCACGTTGGAAGATTTGAGGAAGAAAGAGAAGTTGGTTGAAATCGTGGATACGGCACGGGGAGATGATGTGGGAAAAATTGTAGCGGTAGATGAGAAAGGATCTGCAGAGAGTATAGATGAAGAAGATATTGCTCAAACAGCTAGTGGAAGGGAGGGGATAGACAAAGATTCATATGTTCAAACAGCCAGTGGCAGTGGAATTAATCGGGAGGATGGTGGGGTCGCAGCTTGTTTGGTGGTTGGGGAACAGGTGGAGGAGATGGTTACAGAGAATGTTGGAAAGTTGTTAACGGAAGATGAAGTTAGGGAAATGATGGAACAATGGCCGAAGGACTTTGGAGAGGAGGGGATATTTTCTCCTGCGCGTGAAAAATTGGTTGCAGAAGGTTATTTACTAGCTCGGATTGATAGAGAATGGGAGGATGATGATTTAGAGGACCATCAAGAGTTATTGAGGTCGTATCGGGCTTACAAACGAGAGCAGTTTGAGATAGAGGATGCGGCACAGGCTAGGGAGTCAGTAGGGAGAGAAGGTACTTTGATCCCTGAGGTGGGAGGTTTTTCGGCTGAACAAGATTCAGTGTTGCCCCCTTCTTTAACATCGCATGTCGAGAATCTTTTGAAGAGAGAAAGAGTGGTTATTAAAAAAGCTGAAGGAATGGGGCAAGTTAAGGGGATGGAGACGTCGAATAGTTCTGGTGTTTTGCAGTCTGCATCGGACAGTGAGAAGAACGAGGAGGTGGATATTCGGTTATTGAAGAAGACTGAGCGAAAGTTGAGGAGACAGAGATCTGACCGGAGTCGGTCAGTCATTAGAGATGGGAAGGCATCTTTCAAATAGTACCGGAATGGGAAAAGAAGATGTGAGAAATAAGGAAAAATGTATAAAATAAAATGAAAGGTGAAGAAAAGAAAAAAGGAAAAGAAAAGGGGGGAAAAAAAAAAAAAAAAAATTGTATAGTCTGTTGAGGAAGTTGGAATTTTTTGGTGTTTTTTTTTGATTTGGTGTTTTTTAAATTTGTGTATTTTTTATTGGCTTTTTGATTTGGATTTTTTTGATTGGCATTTTTTTAAATTGGAGGTTTGGGACGGTTGAAGGGGTGAAGTGGAGACCGAAAAAAAAAAAAAAAAAAAATCTGTTCTTATCAGTTTAATATCTGATACGTCCTCTATCTGGGGACCATATATTAAATTGATTTTTGGAACCGGGAGATGGAATGGGAGCTTGCTCTGTCCACTCCACGCATCAACTTGGTATTGCAGTACCTCCAGGACTGGTGCACTTCCCCACTTGGGGAAAACAATGCTGTGAAAAAGAAAGACTGAGCAATTCTTGAAAGAAGAGCACTTTGCAATATTTTTTTGTTTAAATGTGTTTTTTTTTTCCAGTGTTTCGGAAAAGGTGCTGTTGTGTCACGGGAGGAAAAAAAAGTCTGCCCTTTTTGCTTGCTTTTCACAGGAGCTGCAAAGCAAGGCAAAGGAGCCAGCCAGCCAGCCAGCAGCACAAGGAGGAGATGGGGGACACTGTCCTTGCCCTGCCTCACCCCTGAAAGGCCCCGAACGGCCCCGAACGGCCAAGCCTTATCTGAGGGGGACGCACTTGGGGGAGCATCTCCTGGGCAGCTGAGGGTGACTTTCGGCCGCTAGGTGACGGGGCCAGTGCCAGGCCGGGCTGCAGCTTCTCTGGGTGGAGCTCTGCAGCCTGTGTCTGGCCGTCTCGCACCAGGCGCTGTGGGACCCATGGAAATCTTGGGGCGGAGCCATGCAAAATATGCTTACCATACCGCCGGGCATGCTGGTCATGCAAATGCTATTCTTGGCCGAGGAATCTGGGGCTCTGCCGCAGAGCGTTGCTCCGAGTCAGCAGGGGAGCTGCCGAGCAGCAGTCTTTCAGGCAAAGCTTTTGTGGGCATCGCTTCTCGGCCTTTTGGCTAAGATCAAGTGTAGTATCTGTTCTTATCAGTTTAATATCTGATACGTCCTCTATCTGGGGACCATATATTAAATTGATTTTTGGAACCGGGAGATGGAATGGGAGCTTGCTCTGTCCACTCCACGCATCAACTTGGTATTGCAGTACCTCCAGGACTGGTGCACTTCCCCACTTGGGGAAAACAATGCTGTGAAAAAGAAAGACTGAGCAATTCTTGAAAGAAGAGCACTTTGCAATATTTTTTTGTTTAAATGTGTTTTTTTTTTCCAGTGTTTCGGAAAAGGTGCTGTTGTGTCACGGGAGGAAAAAAAAGTCTGCCCTTTTTGCTTGCTTTTCACAGGAGCTGCAAAGCAAGGCAAAGGAGCCAGCCAGCCAGCCAGCAGCACAAGGAGGAGATGGGGGACACTGTCCTTGCCCTGCCTCACCCCTGAAAGGCCCCGAACGGCCCCGAACGGCCAAGCCTTATCTGAGGGGGACGCACTTGGGGGAGCATCTCCCGGGCAGCTGAGGGTGACTTTCGGCCGCTAGGTGACGGGGCCAGTGCCAGGCCGGGCTGCAGCTTGGCTGGGTGGAGCTCTGCAGCCTGTGTCTGGCCGTCTCGCACCAGGCGCTGTGGGACCCATGGAAATCTTGGGGCGGAGCCATGCAAAATATGCTTACCATACCGCCGGGCATGCTGGTCATGCAAATGCTATTCTTGGCCGAGGAATCTGGGGCTCTGCCGCAGAGCGTTGCTCCGAGTCAGCAGGGGAGCTGCCGAGCAGCAGTCTTTCAGGCAAAGCTTTTGTGGGCATCGCTTCTCGGCCTTTTGGCTAAGATCAAGTGTAGTATCTGTTCTTATCAGTTTAATATCTGATACGTCCTCTATCTGGGGACCATATATTAAATTGATTTTTGGAACCGGGAGATGGAATGGGAGCTTGCTCTGTCCACTCCACGCATCAACTTGGTATTGCAGTACCTCCAGGACTGGTGCACTTCCCCACTTGGGGAAAACAATGCTGTGAAAAAGAAAGACTGAGCAATTCTTGAAAGAAGAGCACTTTGCAATATTTTTTTGTTTAAATGTGTTTTTTTTTTCCAGTGTTTCGGAAAAGGTGCTGTTGTGTCACGGGAGGAAAAAAAAGTCTGCCCTTTTTGCTTGCTTTTCACAGGAGCTGCAAAGCAAGGCAAAGGAGCCAGCCAGCCAGCCAGCAGCACAAGGAGGAGATGGGGGACACTGTCCTTGCCCTGCCTCACCCCTGAAAGGCCCCGAACGGCCCCGAACGGCCAAGCCTTATCTGAGGGGGACGCACTTGGGGGAGCATCTCCTGGGCAGCTGAGGGTGACTTTCGGCCGCTAGGTGACGGGGCCAGTGCCAGGCCGGGCTGCAGCTTCTCTGGGTGGAGCTCTGCAGCCTGTGTCTGGCCGTCTCGCACCAGGCGCTGTGGGACCCATGGAAATCTTGGGGCGGAGCCATGCAAAATATGCTTACCATACCGCCGGGCATGCTGGTCATGCAAATGCTATTCTTGGCCGAGGAATCTGGGGCTCTGCCGCAGAGCGTTGCTCCGAGTCAGCAGGGGAGCTGCCGAGCAGCAGTCTTTCAGGCAAAGCTTTTGTGGGCATCGCTTCTCGGCCTTTTGGCTAAGATCAAGTGTAGTATCTGTTCTTATCAGTTTAATATCTGATACGTCCTCTATCTGGGGACCATATATTAAATTGATTTTTGGAACTGGGAGATGGAATGGGAGCTTGCTCTGTCCACTCCACGCATCAACTTGGTATTGCAGTACCTCCAGGACTGGTGCACTTCCCCACTTGGGGAAAACAATGCTGTGAAAAAGAAAGACTGAGCAATTCTTGAAAGAAGAGCACTTTGCAATATTTTTTTGTTTAAATGTGTTTTTTTTTCCATTGTTTCGGAAAAGGTGCTGTTGTGTCACGGGAGGAAAAAAAAGTCTGCCCTTTTTGCTTGCTTTTCACAGGAGCTGCAAAGCAAGGCAAAGGAGCCAGCCAGCCAGCCAGCAGCACAAGGAGGAGATGGGGGACACTGTCCTTGCCCTGCCTCACCCCTGAAAGTCCCCGAACGGCCCCGAACGGCCAAGCCTTATCTGAGGGGGACGCACTTGGGGGAGCATCTCCTGGGCAGCTGAGGGTGACTTTCGGCCGCTAGGTGACGGGGCCAGTGCCAGGCCGGGCTGCAGCTTGGCTGGGTGGAGCTCTGCAGCCTGTGTCTGGCCGTCTCGCACCAGGCGCTGTGGGACCCATGTAAATCTTGGGGCGGAGCCATGCAAAATATGCTTACCATACCGCCGGGCATGCTGGTCATGCAAATGCTATTCTTGGCCGAGGAATCTGGGGCTCTGCCGCAGAGCGTTGCTCCGAGTCAGCAGGGGAGCTGCCGAGCAGCAGTCTTTCAGGCAAAGCTTTTGTGGGCATCGCTTCTCGGCCTTTTGGCTATGATCAAGTGTCGGGATTCACCTTAGCTGTCTGGCTTGCCCAGTCCAAGGTAGACTCCTTTTACAGCTGGCCTCCCTGACCTTCGGGTCAGGGAGTGGGCTACTGATCATGCCTTGAAGGGCCGGAGAATCTTTCGGGCTGGACGAGTTTCGAGTGGAAGATTTGAGGGGGAACGCGTCAGAGAACTCCCCCAGCATGGCTGAAACATCCCGTGTTTTACCGCCGGCAACGCAGTTGAGATATTCAGTTCGGATTGCCGTCCAGAAGGATTTCCAAGAAGTAAAGGATTTCGACTATGTTGTTAATAAGGTACTTTTTGAGGCTTTACAAGCAGACAAAGACAAAATTTATTGTATGCAAGAGCACAGAAACGCTTGCACGTATGATATTACTTTTGTAGACGAAGTCTCTTCCTTGAGTGCATATGAAGTGTACAAAATGGAAAAGAAGAATAGTAGTATTTTGGAAGGTGTTCTGGTGGAGCTTTGTTTCGTCCGACAAACTGTTCCATTAACTGTACATATGTACAATCCATTCGTGTCAGCAGAGAAAATTAGGAATTGGTTATTGCATTATTGTGAAGAAGTGAGAGGAGGTCAAGTTCAAAGGAATAAATTTGGGTATTTTAACGGTGATCGGAGATTTGTTGTGGTGCTAAAGAAACATCCAGACGGCATTGGAGGTTTACATCACCCCCCGGGGGTGTTTAAGATTTTGGAACAGAATGGGTATTTGTATTACCCCAACCAGCCAGTGTTTTGTAGGTTTTGTCGACAGTTTGGACATGCAAAACGGGATTGCCCGAAAGATAAATGTTGGAATTGTGGTAATCCGGACCATAAAATAGTGGACTGTGATCAGAAGCTGATGTGTACTGTTTGTGATATGGAAGGACATGTTGCAGTGTCATGCCCGACTACCCGGCGTACATATGCACAAGCTGCTAGTGAAGGTGGTTTTCACAGTGGGGTTCGTGAAGTTGAGACAAATCTGATTAGCACGTTGGAAGATTTGAGGAAGAAAGAGAAGTTGGTTGAAATCGTGGATACGGCACGGGGAGATGATGTGGGAAAAATTGTAGCGGTAGATGAGAAAGGATCTGCAGAGAGTATAGATGAAGAAGATATTGCTCAAACAGCTAGTGGAAGGGAGGGGATAGACAAAGATTCATATGTTCAAACAGCCAGTGGCAGTGGAATTAATCGGGAGGATGGTGGGGTCGCAGCTTGTTTGGTGGTTGGGGAACAGGTGGAGGAGATGGTTACAGAGAATGTTGGAAAGTTGTTAACGGAAGATGAAGTTAGGGAAATGATGGAACAATGGCCGAAGGACTTTGGAGAGGAGGGGATATTTTCTCCTGCGCGTGAAAAATTGGTTGCAGAAGGTTATTTACTAGCTCGGATTGATAGAGAATGGGAGGATGATGATTTAGAGGACCATCAAGAGTTATTCAGGTCGTATCGGGCTTACAAACGAGAGCAGTTTGAGATAGAGGATGCGGCACAGGCTAGGGAGTCAGTAGGGAGAGAAGGTACTTTGATCCCTGAGGTGGGAGGTTTTTCGGCTGAACAAGATTCAGTGTTGCCCCCTTCTTTAACATCGCATGTCGAGAATCTTTTGAAGAGAGAAAGAGTGGTTATTAAAAAAGCTGAAGGAATGGGGCAAGTTAAGGGGATGGAGACGTCGAATAGTTCTGGTGTTTTGCAGTCTGCATCGGACAGTGAGAAGAACGAGGAGGTGGATATTCGGTTATTGAAGAAGACTGAGCGAAAGTTGAGGAGACAGAGATCTGACCGGAGTCGGTCAGTCATTAGAGATGGGAAGGCATCTTTCAAATAGTACCGGAATGGGAAAAGAAGATGTGAGAAATAAGGAAAAATGAATAAAATAAAATGAAAGGTGAAGAAAAGAAAAAAGGAAAAGAAAAGGGGGAAAAAAAAAAAAAAAAAAATTGTATAGTCTGTTGAGGAAGTTGGAATTTTTTGGTGTTTTTTTTTGATTTGGTGTTTTTTAAATTTGTGTATTTTTTATTGGCTTTTTGATTTGGATTTTTTTGATTGGCATTTTTTTAAATTGGAGGTTTGGGACGGTTGAAGGGGTGAAGTGGAGACCGAAAAAAAAAAAAAAAAAAAATCTGTTCTTATCAGTTTAATATCTGATACGTCCTCTATCTGGGGACCATATATTAAATTGATTTTTGGAACCGGGAGATGGAATGGGAGCTTGCTCTGTCCACTCCACGCATCAACTTGGTATTGCAGTACCTCCAGGACTGGTGCACTTCCCCACTTGGGGAAAACAATGCTGTGAAAAAGAAAGACTGAGCAATTCTTGAAAGAAGAGCACTTTGCAATATTTTTTTGTTTAAATGTGTTTTTTTTTTCCAGTGTTTCGGAAAAGGTGCTGTTGTGTCACGGGAGGAAAAAAAAGTCTGCCCTTTTTGCTTGCTTTTCACAGGAGCTGCAAAGCAAGGCAAAGGAGCCAGCCAGCCAGCCAGCAGCACAAGGAGGAGATGGGGGACACTGTCCTTGCCCTGCCTCACCCCTGAAAGGCCCCGAACGGCCAAGCCTTATCTGAGGGGGACGCACTTGGGGGAGCATCTCCTGGGCAGCTGAGGGTGACTTTCGGCCGCTAGGTGACGGGGCCAGTGCCAGGCCGGGCTGCAGCTTCTCTGGGTGGAGCTCTGCAGCCTGTGTCTGGCCGTCTCGCACCAGGCGCTGTGGGACCCATGGAAATCTTGGGGCGGAGCCATGCAAAATATGCTTACCATACCGCCGGGCATGCTGGTCATGCAAATGCTATTCTTGGCCGAGGAATCTGGGGCTCTGCCGCAGAGCGTTGCTCCGAGTCAGCAGGGGAGCTGCCGAGCAGCAGTCTTTCAGGCAAAGCTTTTGTGGGCATCGCTTCTCGGCCTTTTGGCTAAGATCAAGTGTAGTATCTGTTCTTATCAGTTTAATATCTGATACGTCCTCTATCTGGGGACCATATATTAAATTGATTTTTGGAACCGGGAGATGGAATGGGAGCTTGCTCTGTCCACTCCACGCATCAACTTGGTATTGCAGTACCTCCAGGACTGGTGCACTTCCCCACTTGGGGAAAACAATGCTGTGAAAAAGAAAGACTGAGCAATTCTTGAAAGAAGAGCACTTTGCAATATTTTTTTGTTTAAATGTGTTTTTTTTTTCCAGTGTTTCGGAAAAGGTGCTGTTGTGTCACGGGAGGAAAAAAAAGTCTGCCCTTTTTGCTTGCTTTTCACAGGAGCTGCAAAGCAAGGCAAAGGAGCCAGCCAGCCAGCCAGCAGCACAAGGAGGAGATGGGGGACACTGTCCTTGCCCTGCCTCACCCCTGAAAGGCCCCGAACGGCCAAGCCTTATCTGAGGGGGACGCACTTGGGGGAGCATCTCCTGGGCAGCTGAGGGTGACTTTCGGCCGCTAGGTGACGGGGCCAGTGCCAGGCCGGGCTGCAGCTTGGCTGGGTGGAGCTCTGCAGCCTGTGTCTGGCCGTCTCGCACCAGGCGCTGTGGGACCCATGGAAATCTTGGGGCGGAGCCATGCAAAATATGCTTACCATACCGCCGGGCATGCTGGTCATGCAAATGCTATTCTTGGCCGAGGAATCTGGGGCTCTGCCGCAGAGCGTTGCTCCGAGTCAGCAGGGGAGCTGCCGAGCAGCAGTCTTTCAGGCAAAGCTTTTGTGGGCATCGCTTCTCGGCCTTTTGGCTAAGATCAAGTGTAGTATCTGTTCTTATCAGTTTAATATCTGATACGTCCTCTATCTGGGGACCATATATTAAATTGATTTTTGGAACCGGGAGATGGAATGGGAGCTTGCTCTGTCCACTCCACGCATCAACTTGGTATTGCAGTACCTCCAGGACTGGTGCACTTCCCCACTTGGGGAAAACAATGCTGTGAAAAAGAAAGACTGAGCAATTCTTGAAAGAAGAGCACTTTGCAATATTTTTTTGTTTAAATGTGTTTTTTTTTTCCAGTGTTTCGGAAAAGGTGCTGTTGTGTCACGGGAGGAAAAAAAAGTCTGCCCTTTTTGCTTGCTTTTCACAGGAGCTGCAAAGCAAGGCAAAGGAGCCAGCCAGCCAGCCAGCAGCACAAGGAGGAGATGGGGGACACTGTCCTTGCCCTGCCTCACCCCTGAAAGGCCCCGAACGGCCCCGAACTGCCAAGCCTTATCTGAGGGGGACGCACTTGGGGGAGCATCTCCTGGGCAGCTGAGGGTGACTTTCGGCCGCTAGGTGACGGGGCCAGTGCCAGGCCGGGCTGCAGCTTCTCTGGGTGGAGCTCTGCAGCCTGTGTCTGGCCGTCTCGCACCAGGCGCTGTGGGACCCATGGAAATCTTGGGGCGGAGCCATGCAAAATATGCTTACCATACCGCCGGGCATGCTGGTCATGCAAATGCTATTCTTGGCCGAGGAATCTGGGGCTCTGCCGCAGAGCGTTGCTCCGAGTCAGCAGGGGAGCTGCCGAGCAGCAGTCTTTCAGGCAAAGCTTTTGTGGGCATCGCTTCTCGGCCTTTTGGCTAAGATCAAGTGTAGTATCTGTTCTTATCAGTTTAATATCTGATACGTCCTCTATCTGGGGACCATATATTAAATTGATTTTTGGAACCGGGAGATGGAATGGGAGCTTGCTCTGTCCACTCCACGCATCAACTTGGTATTGCAGTACCTCCAGGACTGGTGCACTTCCCCACTTGGGGAAAACAATGCTGTGAAAAAGAAAGACTGAGCAATTCTTGAAAGAAGAGCACTTTGCAATATTTTTTTGTTTAAATGTGTTTTTTTTTTCCAGTGTTTCGGAAAAGGTGCTGTTGTGTCACGGGAGGAAAAAAAAGTCTGCCCTTTTTGCTTGCTTTTCACAGGAGCTGCAAAGCAAGGCAAAGGAGCCAGCCAGCCAGCCAGCAGCACAAGGAGGAGATGGGGGACACTGTCCTTGCCCTGCCTCACCCCTGAAAGGCCCCGAACGGCCCCGAACGGCCAAGCCTTATCTGAGGGGGACGCACTTGGGGGAGCATCTCCTGGGCAGCTGAGGGTGACTTTCGGCCGCTAGGTGACGGGGCCAGTGCCAGGCCGGGCTGCAGCTTGGCTGGGTGGAGCTCTGCAGCCTGTGTCTGGCCGTCTCGCACCAGGCGCTGTGGGACCCATGGAAATCTTGGGGCGGAGCCATGCAAAATATGCTTACCATACCGCCGGGCATGCTGGTCATGCAAATGCTATTCTTGGCCGAGGAATCTGGGGCTCTGCCGCAGAGCGTTGCTCCGAGTCAGCAGGGGAGCTGCCGAGCAGCAGTCTTTCAGGCAAAGCTTTTGTGGGCATCGCTTCTCGGCCTTTTGGCTATGATCAAGTGTTGGGATTCACCTTAGCTGTCTGGCTTGCCCAGTCCAAGGTAGACTCCTTTTACAGCTGACCTCCCTGACCTTCGGGTCAGGGAGTGGGCTACTGATCATGCCTTGAAGGGCCGGAGAATCTTTCGGGCTGGACGAGTTTCGAGTGGAAGATTTGAGGGGGAACGCGTCGGAGGACTCCCTCAGCATGGCTGAAACATCGCGTGTTCTACCGCCGGCAACGCAGTTGAGATATTCAGTTCGGATTGCTGTCCAGAAGGATTTCCAAGAAGTAAAGGATTTCGACTATGTTGTTAATAAGGTACTTTTTGAGGCTTTACAAGCAGATAAAGACAAAATTTATTGTATGCAAGAGCACAGGAACGCTTGCACGTATGATATTACTTTTGTAGACGAAGTCTCTTCCTTGAGTGCATATGAAGTGTACAAATTGGAAAAGAAGAATAGTAGTATTTTGGAAGGTGTTCTGGTGGAGCTTTGTTTCGTTCGACAAACTGTTCCATTAACTGTGCATATGTACAATCCATTTGTGTCAGCAGAGAAAATTAGTAATTGGCTATTGCATTATTGTGAAGAAGTGAGAGGAGGTCAAGTTCAAAGAAATAAATTTGGGTATTTTAACGGTGATCGGAGATTTGTTGTGGTGCTAAAAAAACATCCGGAAGGCATTGGAGGTTTATATCACCCCCCGGGTGTGTTTAAGATTTTGGAACAGAATGGGTATCTGTATTACCCTAACCAGCCAGTGTTTTGTAGGTTTTGTCGACAGTTTGGACACGCAAAACGAAACTGCCCGAAAGATAAATGTTGGAATTGTGGTAATCCAAACCATAAAATAGTTGACTGTGATCAGAAGCTGATGTGTACTGTTTGTGATATGGAGGGACATGTTGCAGCGACATGCCCGACTACCCGGCGTACATATGCACAAGCTGCTAGTGAAGGAAGTTTTTACAAAGGAGATCGTGAAGATGTGAAAAACCTGGTTAACATGTCGGAGGATCTAAGAATGAAAGAGAAGTTGGTTGATAAAATTGAAGATGTGACAAGCCTGATTAAGGCAGTAGTTGAAGTTCCCTCTGTTGGTGTATTATGTACATATGCTCAAACAAGTGGTGGAGGTGGGATTCAACAGGAGGTACGTGTGGATACAGAACGCTTTGAGGATGTGGAGAAAATTGATGTGACAGGTGAAGATGTGGAAAATATTATAGCAGTAGATGAAATGGAACTTGCAAAGGGAATAGATAAAGAAGAAATTGTTCAAGCAGCCAGTGGAAGTGAAGTAGCAGGAAAAAAAGAGGTTGAGAAGAAAAGTGGGAAGAAAGTTACTCAAGTAACCGGTGAAAATTATGGAGAAATGACTGCTAAGTTATTTAATGAAGTAGTACCGACTGATAAGTTTAGGAAAAAAATTGAATCATATCCAGAATTTTTTTATCATGGAACAGTTATGTCTGATGAGCGAGAGGATTTGATTATCGACGGTTATATACAATATCGGATTGATATGAAGAACAAAGACTGTGATTTCCGACAGCATATACACGATTTCGGGTTATATCGAGATTATAAACGGAAGGTTTTTCAATTGGAGGATGAGACACGGGCCAGGGAGTTGGAGAGTAGAAAGAATGTTTTAACTCCAGTGACAGGGGTTTGTTCGGCTGGACAGGATTCAGTGGTGTTTCCGTCTTTGACACCACACGTCAAGAATCTCTTAGAAAGAGAAAGAGTGGTTATACAACAAGTTGATTTGCAAGTATGTACTGCCGTTCAGGGAGTGAAAACGTCGAATAAGTATGGGGTTTTACAGTCTGGATCAGATAGTGAAAAGGATGAGGAAGTGGAAAATCAGTTGTTACAGAAGGGGATTGAGCGAAAGTCAAGAAGGCGGAAATCTGATCGGAGTCGGTCAGCTATTAGAGAGGGGAGAGCATCTTTTATCAAAAAAAATTTGGAATGAGCAAAGAAGATATGAAAAGAAAGAGAGAATTTCTGTTGAGAAAGTTTTGTATTTAATTCATTTTGTTTTTGATTGGTTTTTTTTTTTTTTTTTTTTTAAATTGGAGGATTATTTTAATTGGTTTTTTTAATTTGGAATTTTTGTTTGGTATTTTTTTAAATTTGGAGGTTTGGGACGGTTAAAGGGGTGATGAGGAGACCGAAAAAAAAAAAAAAAAAAAAAAAATCTGTTCTTATCAGTTTAATATCTGATACGTCCTCTATCTGGGGACCATATATTAAATTGATTTTTGGAACCGGGAGATGGAATGGGAGCTTGCTCTGTCCACTCCACGCATCAACTTGGTATTGCAGTACCTCCAGGACTGGTGCACTTCCCCACTTGGGGAAAACAATGCTGTGAAAAAGAAAGACTGAGCAATTCTTGAAAGAAGAGCACTTTGCAATATTTTTTTGTTTAAATGTGTTTTTTTTTTCCAGTGTTTCGGAAAAGGTGCTGTTGTGTCACGGGAGGAAAAAAAAGTCTGCCCTTTTTGCTTGCTTTTCACAGGAGCTGCAAAGCAAGGCAAAGGAGCCAGCCAGCCAGCCAGCAGCACAAGGAGGAGATGGGGGACACTGTCCTTGCCCTGCCTCACCCCTGAAAGGCCTCGAACGGCCCCGAACGGCCAAGCCTTATCTGAGGGGGACGCACTTGGGGGAGCATCTCCTGGGCAGCTGAGGGTGACTTTCGGCCGCTAGGTGACGGGGCCAGTGCCAGGCCGGGCTGCAGCTTGGCTGGGTGGAGCTCTGCAGCCTGTGTCTGGCCGTCTCGCACCAGGCGCTGTGGGACCCATGGAAATCTTGGGGCGGAGCCATGCAAAATATGCTTACCATACCGCCGGGCATGCTGGTCATGCAAATGCTATTCTTGGCCGAGGAATCTGGGGCTCTGCCGCAGAGCGTTGCTCCGAGTCAGCAGGGGAGCTGCCGAGCAGCAGTCTTTCAGGCAAAGCTTTTGTGGGCATCGCTTCTCGGCCTTTTGGCTAAGATCAAGTGTAGTATCTGTTCTTATCAGTTTAATATCTGATACGTCCTCTATCTGGGGACCATATATTAAATTGATTTTTGGAACCGGGAGATGGAATGGGAGCTTGCTCTGTCCACTCCACGCATCAACTTGGTATTGCAGTACCTCCAGGACTGGTGCACTTCCCCACTTGGGGAAAACAATGCTGTGAAAAAGAAAGACTGAGCAATTCTTGAAAGAAGAGCACTTTGCAATATTTTTTTGTTTAAAAGTGTTTTTTTTTTCCAGTGTTTCGGAAAAGGTGCTGTTGTGTCACGGGAGGAAAAAAAAGTCTGCCCTTTTTGCTTGCTTTTCACAGGAGCTGCAAAGCAAGGCAAAGGAGCCAGCCAGCCAGCCAGCAGCACAAGGAGGAGATGGGGGACACTGTCCTTGCCCTGCCTCACCCCTGAAAGGCCCCGAACGGCCCCGAACGGCCAAGCCTTATCTGAGGGGGACGCACTTGGGGGAGCATCTCCTGGGCAGCTGAGGGTGACTTTCGGCCGCTAGGTGACGGGGCCAGTGCCAGGCCGGGCTGCAGCTTGGCTGGGTGGAGCTCTGCAGCCTGTGTCTGGCCGTCTCGCACCAGGCGCTGTGGGACCCATGGAAATCTTGGGGCGGAGCCATGCAAAATATGCTTACCATACCGCCGGGCATGCTGGTCATGCAAATGCTATTCTTGGCCGAGGAATCTGGGGCTCTGCCGCAGAGCGTTGCTCCGAGTCAGCAGGGGAGCTGCCGAGCAGCAGTCTTTCAGGCAAAGCTTTTGTGGGCATCGCTTCTCGGCCTTTTGGCTAAGATCAAGTGTAGTATCTGTTCTTATCAGTTTAATATCTGATACGTCCTCTATCTGGGGACCATATATTAAATTGATTTTTGGAACCGGGAGATGGAATGGGAGCTTGCTCTGTCCACTCCACGCATCAACTTGGTATTGCAGTACCTCCAGGACTGGTGCACTTCCCCACTTGGGGAAAACAATGCTGTGAAAAAGAAAGACTGAGCAATTCTTGAAAGAAGAGCACTTTGCAATATTTTTTTGTTTAAATGTGTTTTTTTTTTTCCAGTGTTTCGGAAAAGGTGCTGTTGTGTCACGGGAGGAAAAAAAAGTCTGCCCTTTTTGCTTGCTTTTCACAGGAGCTGCAAAGCAAGGCAAAGGAGCCAGCCAGCCAGCCAGCAGCACAAGGAGGAGATGGGGGACACTGTCCTTGCCCTGCCTCACCCCTGAAAGTCCCCGAACGGCCAAGCCTTATCTGAGGGGGACGCACTTGGGGGAGCATCTCCTGGGCAGCTGAGGGTGACTTTCGGCCGCTAGGTGACGGGGCCAGTGCCAGGCCGGGCTGCAGCTTGGCTGGGTGGAGCTCTGCAGCCTGTGTCTGGCCGTCTCGCACCAGGCGCTGTGGGACCCATGGAAATCTTGGGGCGGAGCCATGCAAAATATGCTTACCATACCGCCGGGCATGCTGGTCATGCAAATGCTATTCTTGGCCGAGGAATCTGGGGCTCTGCCGCAGAGCGTTGCTCCGAGTCAGCAGGGGAGCTGCCGAGCAGCAGTCTTTCAGGCAAAGCTTTTGTGGGCATCGCTTCTCGGCCTTTTGGCTAAGATCAAGTGTAGTATCTGTTCTTATCAGTTTAATATCTGATACGTCCTCTATCTGGGGACCATATATTAAATTGATTTTTGGAACCGGGAGATGGAATGGGAGCTTGCTCTGTCCACTCCACGCATCAACTTGGTATTGCAGTACCTCCAGGACTGGTGCACTTCCCCACTTGGGGAAAACAATGCTGTGAAAAAGAAAGACTGAGCAATTCTTGAAAGAAGAGCACTTTGCAATATTTTTTTGTTTAAATGTGTTTTTTTTTCCAGTGTTTCGGAAAAGGTGCTGTTGTGTCACGGGAGGAAAAAAAAGTCTGCCCTTTTTGCTTGCTTTTCACAGGAGCTGCAAAGCAAGGCAAAGGAGCCAGCCAGCCAGCCAGCAGCACAAGGAGGAGATGGGGGACACTGTCCTTGCCCTGCCTCACCCCTGAAAGTCCCCGAACGGCCCCGAACGGCCAAGCCTTATCTGAGGGGGACGCACTTGGGGGAGCATCTCCTGGGCAGCTGAGGGTGACTTTCGGCCGCTAGGTGACGGGGCCAGTGCCAGGCCGGGCTGCAGCTTGGCTGGGTGGAGCTCTGCAGCCTGTGTCTGGCCGTCTCGCACCAGGCGCTGTGGGACCCATGTAAATCTTGGGGCGGAGCCATGCAAAATATGCTTACCATACCGCCGGGCATGCTGGTCATGCAAATGCTATTCTTGGCCGAGGAATCTGGGGCTCTGCCGCAGAGCGTTGCTCCGAGTCAGCAGGGGAGCTGCCGAGCAGCAGTCTTTCAGGCAAAGCTTTTGTGGGCATCGCTTCTCGGCCTTTTGGCTATGATCAAGTTTCGGGATTCACCTTAGCTGTCTGGCTTGCCCAGTCCAAGGTAGACTCCTTTTACAGCTGGCCTCCCTGACCTTCGGGTCAGGGAGTGGGCTACTGATCATGCCTTGAAGGGCCGGAGAATCTTTCGGGCTGGACGAGTTTCGAGTGGAAGATTTGAGGGGGAACGCGTCAGAGAACTCCCCCAGCATGGCTGAAACATCCCGTGTTTTACCGCCGGCAACGCAGTTGAGATATTCAGTTCGGATTGCCGTCCAGAAGGATTTCCAAGAAGTAAAGGATTTCGACTATGTTGTTAATAAGGTACTTTTTGAGGCTTTACAAGCAGACAAAGACAAAATTTATTGTATGCAAGAGCACAGAAACGCTTGCACGTATGATATTACTTTTGTAGACGAAGTCTCTTCCTTGAGTGCATATGAAGTGTACAAAATGGAAAAGAAGAATAGTAGTATTTTGGAAGGTGTTCTGGTGGAGCTTTGTTTCGTCCGACAAACTGTTCCATTAACTGTACATATGTACAATCCATTCGTGTCAGCAGAGAAAATTAGGAATTGGTTATTGCATTATTGTGAAGAAGTGAGAGGAGGTCAAGTTCAAAGGAATAAATTTGGGTATTTTAACGGTGATCGGAGATTTGTTGTGGTGCTAAAGAAACATCCAGACGGCATTGGAGGTTTACATCACCCCCCGGGGGTGTTTAAGATTTTGGAACAGAATGGGTATTTGTATTACCCCAACCAGCCAGTGTTTTGTAGGTTTTGTCGACAGTTTGGACATGCAAAACGGGATTGCCCGAAAGATAAATGTTGGAATTGTGGTAATCCGGACCATAAAATAGTGGACTGTGATCAGAAGCTGATGTGTACTGTTTGTGATATGGAAGGACATGTTGCAGTGTCATGCCCGACTACCCGGCGTACATATGCACAAGCTGCTAGTGAAGGTGGTTTTCACAGTGGGGTTCGTGAAGTTGAGACAAATCTGATTAGCACGTTGGAAGATTTGAGGAAGAAAGAGAAGTTGGTTGAAATCGTGGATACGGCACGGGGAGATGATGTGGGAAAAATTGTAGCGGTAGATGAGAAAGGATCTGCAGAGAGTATAGATGAAGAAGATATTGCTCAAACAGCTAGTGGAAGGGAGGGGATAGACAAAGATTCATATGTTCAAACAGCCAGTGGCAGTGGAATTAATCGGGAGGATGGTGGGGTCGCAGCTTGTTTGGTGGTTGGGGAACAGGTGGAGGAGATGGTTACAGAGAATGTTGGAAAGTTGTTAACGGAAGATGAAGTTAGGGAAATGATGGAACAATGGCCGAAGGACTTTGGAGAGGAGGGGATATTTTCTCCTGCGCGTGAAAAATTGGTTGCAGAAGGTTATTTACTAGCTCGGATTGATAGAGAATGGGAGGATGATGATTTAGAGGACCATCAAGAGTTATTCAGGTCGTATCGGGCTTACAAACGAGAGCAGTTTGAGATAGAGGATGCGGCACAGGCTAGGGAGTCAGTAGGGAGAGAAGGTACTTTGATCCCTGAGGTGGGAGGTTTTTCGGCTGAACAAGATTCAGTGTTGCCCCCTTCTTTAACATCGCATGTCGAGAATCTTTTGAAGAGAGAAAGAGTGGTTATTAAAAAAGCTGAAGGAATGGGGCAAGTTAAGGGGATGGAGACGTCGAATAGTTCTGGTGTTTTGCAGTCTGCATCGGACAGTGAGAAGAACGAGGAGGTGGATATTCGGTTATTGAAGAAGACTGAGCGAAAGTTGAGGAGACAGAGATCTGACCGGAGTCGGTCAGTCATTAGAGATGGGAAGGCATCTTTCAAATAGTACCGGAATGGGAAAAGAAGATGTGAGAAATAAGGAAAAATGAATAAAATAAAATGAAAGGTGAAGAAAAGAAAAAAGGAAAAGAAAAGGGGGGAAAAAAAAAAAAAAAAAAAATTGTATAGTCTGTTGAGGAAGTTGGAATTTTTTGGTGTTTTTTTTTGATTTGGTGTTTTTTAAATTTGTGTATTTTTTATTGGCTTTTTGATTTGGATTTTTTTGATTGGCATTTTTTTAAATTGGAGGTTTGGGACGGTTGAAGGGGTGAAGTGGAGACCGAAAAAAAAAAAAGAAAAAATCTGTTCTTATCAGTTTAATATCTGATACGTCCTCTATCTGGGGACCATATATTAAATTGATTTTTGGAACCGGGAGATGGAATGGGAGCTTGCTCTGTCCACTCCACGCATCAACTTGGTATTGCAGTACCTCCAGGACTGGTGCACTTCCCCACTTGGGGAAAACAATGCTGTGAAAAAGAAAGACTGAGCAATTCTTGAAAGAAGAGCACTTTGCAATATTTTTTTGTTTAAATGTGTTTTTTTTTTCCAGTGTTTCGGAAAAGGTGCTGTTGTGTCACGGGAGGAAAAAAAAGTCTGCCCTTTTTGCTTGCTTTTCACAGGAGCTGCAAAGCAAGGCAAAGGAGCCAGCCAGCCAGCCAGCAGCACAAGGAGGAGATGGGGGACACTGTCCTTGCCCTGCCTCACCCCTGAAAGGCCCCGAACGGCCCCGAACGGCCAAGCCTTATCTGAGGGGGACGCACTTGGGGGAGCATCTCCTGGGCAGCTGAGGGTGACTTTCGGCCGCTAGGTGACGGGGCCAGTGCCAGGCCGGGCTGCAGCTTCTCTGGGTGGAGCTCTGCAGCCTGTGTCTGGCCGTCTCGCACCAGGCGCTGTGGGACCCATGGAAATCTTGGGGCGGAGCCATGCAAAATATGCTTACCATACCGCCGGGCATGCTGGTCATGCAAATGCTATTCTTGGCCGAGGAATCTGGGGCTCTGCCGCAGAGCGTTGCTCCGAGTCAGCAGGGGAGCTGCCGAGCAGCAGTCTTTCAGGCAAAGCTTTTGTGGGCATCGCTTCTCGGCCTTTTGGCTAAGATCAAGTGTAGTATCTGTTCTTATCAGTTTAATATCTGATACGTCCTCTATCTGGGGACCATATATTAAATTGATTTTTGGAACCGGGAGATGGAATGGGAGCTTGCTCTGTCCACTCCACGCATCAACTTGGTATTGCAGTACCTCCAGGACTGGTGCACTTCCCCACTTGGGGAAAACAATGCTGTGAAAAAGAAAGACTGAGCAATTCTTGAAAGAAGAGCACTTTGCAATATTTTTTTGTTTAAATGTGTTTTTTTTTTCCAGTGTTTCGGAAAAGGTGCTGTTGTGTCACGGGAGGAAAAAAAAGTCTGCCCTTTTTGCTTGCTTTTCACAGGAGCTGCAAAGCAAGGCAAAGGAGCCAGCCAGCCAGCCAGCAGCACAAGGAGGAGATGGGGGACACTGTCCTTGCCCTGCCTCACCCCTGAAAGGCCCCGAACGGCCCCGAACGGCCAAGCCTTATCTGAGGGGGACGCACTTGGGGGAGCATCTCCTGGGCAGCTGAGGGTGACTTTCGGCCGCTAGGTGACGGGGCCAGTGCCAGGCCGGGCTGCAGCTTCTCTGGGTGGAGCTCTGCAGCCTGTGTCTGGCCGTCTCGCACCAGGCGCTGTGGGACCCATGGAAATCTTGGGGCGGAGCCATGCAAAATATGCTTACCATACCGCCGGGCATGCTGGTCATGCAAATGCTATTCTTGGCCGAGGAATCTGGGGCTCTGCCGCAGAGCGTTGCTCCGAGTCAGCAGGGGAGCTGCCGAGCAGCAGTCTTTCAGGCAAAGCTTTTGTGGGCATCGCTTCTCGGCCTTTTGGCTAAGATCAAGTGTAGTATCTGTTCTTATCAGTTTAATATCTGATACGTCCTCTATCTGGGGACCATATATTAAATTGATTTTTGGAACCGGGAGATGGAATGGGAGCTTGCTCTGTCCACTCCACGCATCAACTTGGTATTGCAGTACCTCCAGGACTGGTGCACTTCCCCACTTGGGGAAAACAATGCTGTGAAAAAGAAAGACTGAGCAATTCTTGAAAGAAGAGCACTTTGCAATATTTTTTTGTTTAAATGTGTTTTTTTTTTCCAGTGTTTCGGAAAAGGTGCTGTTGTGTCACGGGAGGAAAAAAAAGTCTGCCCTTTTTGCTTGCTTTTCACAGGAGCTGCAAAGCAAGGCAAAGGAGCCAGCCAGCCAGCCAGCAGCACAAGGAGGAGATGGGGGACACTGTCCTTGCCCTGCCTCACCCCTGAAAGGCCCCGAACGGCCCCGAACGGCCAAGCCTTATCTGAGGGGGACGCACTTGGGGGAGCATCTCCTGGGCAGCTGAGGGTGACTTTCGGCCGCTAGGTGACGGGGCCAGTGCCAGGCCAGGCTGCAGCTTCTCTGGGTGGAGCTCTGCAGCCTGTGTCTGGCCGTCTCGCACCAGGCGCTGTGGGACCCATGGAAATCTTGGGGCGGAGCCATGCAAAATATGCTTACCATACCGCCGGGCATGCTGGTCATGCAAATGCTATTCTTGGCCGAGGAATCTGGGGCTCTGCCGCAGAGCGTTGCTCCGAGTCAGCAGGGGAGCTGCCGAGCAGCAGTCTTTCAGGCAAAGCTTTTGTGGGCATCGCTTCTCGGCCTTTTGGCTAAGATCAAGTGTAGTATCTGTTCTTATCAGTTTAATATCTGATACGTCCTCTATCTGGGGACCATATATTAAATTGATTTTTGGAACCGGGAGATGGAATGGGAGCTTGCTCTGTCCACTCCACGCATCAACTTGGTATTGCAGTACCTCCAGGACTGGTGCACTTCCCCACTTGGGGAAAACAATGCTGTGAAAAAGAAAGACTGAGCAATTCTTGAAAGAAGAGCACTTTGCAATATTTTTTTGTTTAAATGTGTTTTTTTTTTCCAGTGTTTCGGAAAAGGTGCTGTTGTGTCACGGGAGGAAAAAAAAGTCTGCCCTTTTTGCTTGCTTTTCACAGGAGCTGCAAAGCAAGGCAAAGGAGCCAGCCAGCCAGCCAGCAGCACAAGGAGGAGATGGGGGACACTGTCCTTGCCCTGCCTCACCCCTGAAAGGCCCCGAACGGCCCCGAACGGCCAAGCCTTATCTGAGGGGGACGCACTTGGGGGAGCATCTCCTGGGCAGCTGAGGGTGACTTTCGGCCGCTAGGTGACGGGGCCAGTGCCAGGCCGGGCTGCAGCTTCTCTGGGTGGAGCTCTGCAGCCTGTGTCTGGCCGTCTCGCACCAGGCGCTGTGGGACCCATGGAAATCTTGGGGCGGAGCCATGCAAAATATGCTTACCATACCGCCGGGCATGCTGGTCATGCAAATGCTATTCTTGGCCGAGGAATCTGGGGCTCTGCCGCAGAGCGTTGCTCCGAGTCAGCAGGGGAGCTGCCGAGCAGCAGTCTTTCAGGCAAAGCTTTTGTGGGCATCGCTTCTCGGCCTTTTGGCTAAGATCAAGTGTAGTATCTGTTCTTATCAGTTTAATATCTGATACGTCCTCTATCTGGGGACCATATATTAAATTGATTTTTGGAACCGGGAGATGGAATGGGAGCTTGCTCTGTCCACTCCACGCATCAACTTGGTATTGCAGTACCTCCAGGACTGGTGCACTTCCCCACTTGGGGAAAACAATGCTGTGAAAAAGAAAGACTGAGCAATTCTTGAAAGAAGAGCACTTTGCAATATTTTTTTGTTTAAATGTGTTTTTTTTTTCCAGTGTTTCGGAAAAGGTGCTGTTGTGTCACGGGAGGAAAAAAAAGTCTGCCCTTTTTGCTTGCTTTTCACAGGAGCTGCAAAGCAAGGCAAAGGAGCCAGCCAGCCAGCCAGCAGCACAAGGAGGAGATGGGGGACACTGTCCTTGCCCTGCCTCACCCCTGAAAGTCCCCGAACGGCCCCGAACGGCCAAGCCTTATCTGAGGGGGACGCACTTGGGGGAGCATCTCCTGGGCAGCTGAGGGTGACTTTCGGCCGCTAGGTGACGGGGCCAGTGCCAGGCCGGGCTGCAGCTTGGCTGGGTGGAGCTCTGCAGCCTGTGTCTGGCCGTCTCGCACCAGGCGCTGTGGGACCCATGGAAATCTTGGGGCGGAGCCATGCAAAATATGCTTACCATACCGCCGGGCATGCTGGTCATGCAAATGCTATTCTTGGCCGAGGAATCTGGGGCTCTGCCGCAGAGCGTTGCTCCGAGTCAGCAGGGGAGCTGCCGAGCAGCAGTCTTTCAGGCAAAGCTTTTGTGGGCATCGCTTCTCGGCCTTTTGGCTAAGATCAAGTGTAGTATCTGTTCTTATCAGTTTTAATATCTGATACGTCCTCTATCTGGGGACCATATATTAAATTGATTTTTGGAACCGGGAGATGGAATGGGAGCTTGCTCTGTCCACTCCACGCATCAACTTGGTATTGCAGTACCTCCAGGACTGGTGCACTTCCCCACTTGGGGAAAACAATGCTGTGAAAAAGAAAGACTGAGCAATTCTTGAAAGAAGAGCACTTTGCAATATTTTTTTGTTTAAATGTGTTTTTTTTTTCCAGTGTTTCGGAAAAGGTGCTGTTGTGTCACGGGAGGAAAAAAAAGTCTGCCCTTTTTGCTTGCTTTTCACAGGAGCTGCAAAGCAAGGCAAAGGAGCCAGCCAGCCAGCCAGCAGCACAAGGAGGAGATGGGGGACACTGTCCTTGCCCTGCCTCACCCCTGAAAGGCCCCGAACGGCCCCGAACGGCCAAGCCTTATCTGAGGGGGACGCACTTGGGGGAGCATCTCCTGGGCAGCTGAGGGTGACTTTCGGCCGCTAGGTGACGGGGCCAGTGCCAGGCCGGGCTGCAGCTTCTCTGGGTGGAGCTCTGCAGCCTGTGTCTGGCCGTCTCGCACCAGGCGCTGTGGGACCCATGGAAATCTTGGGGCGGAGCCATGCAAAATATGCTTACCATACCGCCGGGCATGCTGGTCATGCAAATGCTATTCTTGGCCGAGGAATCTGGGGCTCTGCCGCAGAGCGTTGCTCCGAGTCAGCAGGGGAGCTGCCGAGCAGCAGTCTTTCAGGCAAAGCTTTTGTGGGCATCGCTTCTCGGCCTTTTGGCTAAGATCAAGTGTAGTATCTGTTCTTATCAGTTTAATATCTGATACGTCCTCTATCTGGGGACCATATATTAAATTGATTTTTGGAACCGGGAGATGGAATGGGAGCTTGCTCTGTCCACTCCACGCATCAACTTGGTATTGCAGTACCTCCAGGACTGGTGCACTTCCCCACTTGGGGAAAACAATGCTGTGAAAAAGAAAGACTGAGCAATTCTTGAAAGAAGAGCACTTTGCAATATTTTTTTGTTTAAATGTGTTTTTTTTTTCCAGTGTTTCGGAAAAGGTGCTGTTGTGTCACGGGAGGAAAAAAAAGTCTGCCCTTTTTGCTTGCTTTTCACAGGAGCTGCAAAGCAAGGCAAAGGAGCCAGCCAGCCAGCCAGCAGCACAAGGAGGAGATGGGGGACACTGTCCTTGCCCTGCCTCACCCCTGAAAGGCCCCGAACGGCCCCGAACGGCCAAGCCTTATCTGAGGGGGACGCACTTGGGGGAGCATCTCCTGGGCAGCTGAGGGTGACTTTCGGCCGCTAGGTGACGGGGCCAGTGCCAGGCCGGGCTGCAGCTTCTCTGGGTGGAGCTCTGCAGCCTGTGTCTGGCCGTCTCGCACCAGGCGCTGTGGGACCCATGGAAATCTTGGGGCGGAGCCATGCAAAATATGCTTACCATACCGCCGGGCATGCTGGTCATGCAAATGCTATTCTTGGCCGAGGAATCTGGGGCTCTGCCGCAGAGCGTTGCTCCGAGTCAGCAGGGGAGCTGCCGAGCAGCAGTCTTTCAGGCAAAGCTTTTGTGGGCATCGCTTCTCGGCCTTTTGGCTAAGATCAAGTGTAGTATCTGTTCTTATCAGTTTAATATCTGATACGTCCTCTATCTGGGGACCATATATTAAATTGATTTTTGGAACCGGGAGATGGAATGGGAGCTTGCTCTGTCCACTCCACGCATCAACTTGGTATTGCAGTACCTCCAGGACTGGTGCACTTCCCCACTTGGGGAAAACAATGCTGTGAAAAAGAAAGACTGAGCAATTCTTGAAAGAAGAGCACTTTGCAATATTTTTTTGTTTAAATGTGTTTTTTTTTCCAGTGTTTCGGAAAAGGTGCTGTTGTGTCACGGGAGGAAAAAAAAGTCTGCCCTTTTTGCTTGCTTTTCACAGGAGCTGCAAAGCAAGGCAAAGGAGCCAGCCAGCCAGCCAGCAGCACAAGGAGGAGATGGGGGACACTGTCCTTGCCCTGCCTCACCCCTGAAAGGCCCCGAACGGCCCCGAACGGCCAAGCCTTATCTGAGGGGGACGCACTTGGGGGAGCATCTCCTGGGCAGCTGAGGGTGACTTTCGGCCGCTAGGTGACGGGGCCAGTGCCAGGCCGGGCTGCAGCTTGGCTGGGTGGAGCTCTGCAGCCTGTGTCTGGCCGTCTCGCACCAGGCGCTGTGGGACCCATGGAAATCTTGGGGCGGAGCCATGCAAAATATGCTTACCATACCGCCGGGCATGCTGGTCATGCAAATGCTATTCTTGGCCGAGGAATCTGGGGCTCTGCCGCAGAGCGTTGCTCCGAGTCAGCAGGGGAGCTGCCGAGCAGCAGTCTTTCAGGCAAAGCTTTTGTGGGCATCGCTTCTCGGCCTTTTGGCTAAGATCAAGTGTAGTATCTGTTCTTATCAGTTTAATATCTGATACGTCCTCTATCTGGGGACCATATATTAAATTGATTTTTGGAACCGGGAGATGGAATGGGAGCTTGCTCTGTCCACTCCACGCATCAACTTGGTATTGCAGTACCTCCAGGACTGGTGCACTTCCCCACTTGGGGAAAACAATGCTGTGAAAAAGAAAGACTGAGCAATTCTTGAAAGAAGAGCACTTTGCAATATTTTTTTGTTTAAATGTGTTTTTTTTTTCCAGTGTTTCGGAAAAGGTGCTGTTGTGTCACGGGAGGAAAAAAAAGTCTGCCCTTTTTGCTTGCTTTTCACAGGAGCTGCAAAGCAAGGCAAAGGAGCCAGCCAGCCAGCCAGCAGCACAAGGAGGAGATGGGGGACACTGTCCTTGCCCTGCCTCACCCCTGAAAGTCCCCGAACGGCCCCGAACGGCCAAGCCTTATCTGAGGGGGACGCACTTGGGGGAGCATCTCCTGGGCAGCTGAGGGTGACTTTCGGCCGCTAGGTGACGGGGCCAGTGCCAGGCCGGGCTGCAGCTTGGCTGGGTGGAGCTCTGCAGCCTGTGTCTGGCCGTCTCGCACCAGGCGCTGTGGGACCCATGGAAATCTTGGGGCGGAGCCATGCAAAATATGCTTACCATACCGCCGGGCATGCTGGTCATGCAAATGCTATTCTTGGCCGAGGAATCTGGGGCTCTGCCGCAGAGCGTTGCTCCGAGTCAGCAGGGGAGCTGCCGAGCAGCAGTCTTTCAGGCAAAGCTTTTGTGGGCATCGCTTCTCGGCCTTTTGGCTAAGATCAAGTGTAGTATCTGTTCTTATCAGTTTAATATCTGATACGTCCTCTATCTGGGGACCATATATTAAATTGATTTTTGGAACCGGGAGATGGAATGGGAGCTTGCTCTGTCCACTCCACGCATCAACTTGGTATTGCAGTACCTCCAGGACTGGTGCACTTCCCCACTTGGGGAAAACAATGCTGTGAAAAAGAAAGACTGAGCAATTCTTGAAAGAAGAGCACTTTGCAATATTTTTTTGTTTAAATGTGTTTTTTTTTCCAGTGTTTCGGAAAAGGTGCTGTTGTGTCACGGGAGGAAAAAAAAGTCTGCCCTTTTTGCTTGCTTTTCACAGGAGCTGCAAAGCAAGGCAAAGGAGCCAGCCAGCCAGCCAGCAGCACAAGGAGGAGATGGGGGACACTGTCCTTGCCCTGCCTCACCCCTGAAAGTCCCCGAACGGCCCCGAACGGCCAAGCCTTATCTGAGGGGGACGCACTTGGGGGAGCATCTCCTGGGCAGCTGAGGGTGACTTTCGGCCGCTAGGTGACGGGGCCAGTGCCAGGCCGGGCTGCAGCTTGGCTGGGTGGAGCTCTGCAGCCTGTGTCTGGCCGTCTCGCACCAGGCGCTGTGGGACCCATGTAAATCTTGGGGCGGAGCCATGCAAAATATGCTTACCATACCGCCGGGCATGCTGGTCATGCAAATGCTATTCTTGGCCGAGGAATCTGGGGCTCTGCCGCAGAGCGTTGCTCCGAGTCAGCAGGGGAGCTGCCGAGCAGCAGTCTTTCAGGCAAAGCTTTTGTGGGCATCGCTTCTCGGCCTTTTGGCTATGATCAAGTTTCGGGATTCACCTTAGCTGTCTGGCTTGCCCAGTCCAAGGTAGACTCCTTTTACAGCTGGCCTCCCTGACCTTCGGGTCAGGGAGTGGGCTACTGATCATGCCTTGAAGGGCCGGAGAATCTTTCGGGCTGGACGAGTTTCGAGTGGAAGATTTGAGGGGGAACGCGTCAGAGAACTCCCCCAGCATGGCTGAAACATCCCGTGTTTTACCGCCGGCAACGCAGTTGAGATATTCAGTTCGGATTGCCGTCCAGAAGGATTTCCAAGAAGTAAAGGATTTCGACTATGTTGTTAATAAGGTACTTTTTGAGGCTTTACAAGCAGACAAAGACAAAATTTATTGTATGCAAGAGCACAGAAACGCTTGCACGTATGATATTACTTTTGTAGACGAAGTCTCTTCCTTGAGTGCATATGAAGTGTACAAAATGGAAAAGAAGAATAGTAGTATTTTGGAAGGTGTTCTGGTGGAGCTTTGTTTCGTCCGACAAACTGTTCCATTAACTGTACATATGTACAATCCATTCGTGTCAGCAGAGAAAATTAGGAATTGGTTATTGCATTATTGTGAAGAAGTGAGAGGAGGTCAAGTTCAAAGGAATAAATTTGGGTATTTTAACGGTGATCGGAGATTTGTTGTGGTGCTAAAGAAACATCCAGACGGCATTGGAGGTTTACATCACCCCCCGGGGGTGTTTAAGATTTTGGAACAGAATGGGTATTTGTATTACCCCAACCAGCCAGTGTTTTGTAGGTTTTGTCGACAGTTTGGACATGCAAAACGGGATTGCCCGAAAGATAAATGTTGGAATTGTGGTAATCCGGACCATAAAATAGTGGACTGTGATCAGAAGCTGATGTGTACTGTTTGTGATATGGAAGGACATGTTGCAGTGTCATGCCCGACTACCCGGCGTACATATGCACAAGCTGCTAGTGAAGGTGGTTTTCACAGTGGGGTTCGTGAAGTTGAGACAAATCTGATTAGCACGTTGGAAGATTTGAGGAAGAAAGAGAAGTTGGTTGAAATCGTGGATACGGCACGGGGAGATGATGTGGGAAAAATTGTAGCGGTAGATGAGAAAGGATCTGCAGAGAGTATAGATGAAGAAGATATTGCTCAAACAGCTAGTGGAAGGGAGGGGATAGACAAAGATTCATATGTTCAAACAGCCAGTGGCAGTGGAATTAATCGGGAGGATGGTGGGGTCGCAGCTTGTTTGGTGGTTGGGGAACAGGTGGAGGAGATGGTTACAGAGAATGTTGGAAAGTTGTTAACGGAAGATGAAGTTAGGGAAATGATGGAACAATGGCCGAAGGACTTTGGAGAGGAGGGGATATTTTCTCCTGCGCGTGAAAAATTGGTTGCAGAAGGTTATTTACTAGCTCGGATTGATAGAGAATGGGAGGATGATGATTTAGAGGACCATCAAGAGTTATTCAGGTCGTATCGGGCTTACAAACGAGAGCAGTTTGAGATAGAGGATGCGGCACAGGCTAGGGAGTCAGTAGGGAGAGAAGGTACTTTGATCCCTGAGGTGGGAGGTTTTTCGGCTGAACAAGATTCAGTGTTGCCCCCTTCTTTAACATCGCATGTCGAGAATCTTTTGAAGAGAGAAAGAGTGGTTATTAAAAAAGCTGAAGGAATGGGGCAAGTTAAGGGGATGGAGACGTCGAATAGTTCTGGTGTTTTGCAGTCTGCATCGGACAGTGAGAAGAACGAGGAGGTGGATATTCGGTTATTGAAGAAGACTGAGCGAAAGTTGAGGAGACAGAGATCTGACCGGAGTCGGTCAGTCATTAGAGATGGGAAGGCATCTTTCAAATAGTACCGGAATGGGAAAAGAAGATGTGAGAAATAAGGAAAAATGAATAAAATAAAATGAAAGGTGAAGAAAAGAAAAAAGGAAAAGAAAAGGGGGAAAAAAAAAAAAAAAAAAAATTGTATAGTCTGTTGAGGAAGTTGGAATTTTTTGGTGTTTTTTTTTGATTTGGTGTTTTTTAAATTTGTGTATTTTTTATTGGCTTTTTGATTTGGATTTTTTTGATTGGCATTTTTTTAAATTGGAGGTTTGGGACGGTTGAAGGGGTGAAGTGGAGACCGAAAAAAAAAAAAGAAAAAATCTGTTCTTATCAGTTTAATATCTGATACGTCCTCTATCTGGGGACCATATATTAAATTGATTTTTGGAACCGGGAGATGGAATGGGAGCTTGCTCTGTCCACTCCACGCATCAACTTGGTATTGCAGTACCTCCAGGACTGGTGCACTTCCCCACTTGGGGAAAACAATGCTGTGAAAAAGAAAGACTGAGCAATTCTTGAAAGAAGAGCACTTTGCAATATTTTTTTGTTTAAATGTGTTTTTTTTTTCCAGTGTTTCGGAAAAGGTGCTGTTGTGTCACGGGAGGAAAAAAAAGTCTGCCCTTTTTGCTTGCTTTTCACAGGAGCTGCAAAGCAAGGCAAAGGAGCCAGCCAGCCAGCCAGCAGCACAAGGAGGAGATGGGGGACACTGTCCTTGCCCTGCCTCACCCCTGAAAGGCCCCGAACGGCCCCGAACGGCCAAGCCTTATCTGAGGGGGACGCACTTGGGGGAGCATCTCCTGGGCAGCTGAGGGTGACTTTCGGCCGCTAGGTGACGGGGCCAGTGCCAGGCCGGGCTGCAGCTTCTCTGGGTGGAGCTCTGCAGCCTGTGTCTGGCCGTCTCGCACCAGGCGCTGTGGGACCCATGGAAATCTTGGGGCGGAGCCATGCAAAATATGCTTACCATACCGCCGGGCATGCTGGTCATGCAAATGCTATTCTTGGCCGAGGAATCTGGGGCTCTGCCGCAGAGCGTTGCTCCGAGTCAGCAGGGGAGCTGCCGAGCAGCAGTCTTTCAGGCAAAGCTTTTGTGGGCATCGCTTCTCGGCCTTTTGGCTAAGATCAAGTGTAGTATCTGTTCTTATCAGTTTAATATCTGATACGTCCTCTATCTGGGGACCATATATTAAATTGATTTTTGGAACCGGGAGATGGAATGGGAGCTTGCTCTGTCCACTCCACGCATCAACTTGGTATTGCAGTACCTCCAGGACTGGTGCACTTCCCCACTTGGGGAAAACAATGCTGTGAAAAAGAAAGACTGAGCAATTCTTGAAAGAAGAGCACTTTGCAATATTTTTTTGTTTAAATGTGTTTTTTTTTTCCAGTGTTTCGGAAAAGGTGCTGTTGTGTCACGGGAGGAAAAAAAAGTCTGCCCTTTTTGCTTGCTTTTCACAGGAGCTGCAAAGCAAGGCAAAGGAGCCAGCCAGCCAGCCAGCAGCACAAGGAGGAGATGGGGGACACTGTCCTTGCCCTGCCTCACCCCTGAAAGGCCCCGAACGGCCCCGAACGGCCAAGCCTTATCTGAGGGGGACGCACTTGGGGGAGCATCTCCTGGGCAGCTGAGGGTGACTTTCGGCCGCTAGGTGACGGGGCCAGTGCCAGGCCGGGCTGCAGCTTCTCTGGGTGGAGCTCTGCAGCCTGTGTCTGGCCGTCTCGCACCAGGCGCTGTGGGACCCATGGAAATCTTGGGGCGGAGCCATGCAAAATATGCTTACCATACCGCCGGGCATGCTGGTCATGCAAATGCTATTCTTGGCCGAGGAATCTGGGGCTCTGCCGCAGAGCGTTGCTCCGAGTCAGCAGGGGAGCTGCCGAGCAGCAGTCTTTCAGGCAAAGCTTTTGTGGGCATCGCTTCTCGGCCTTTTGGCTAAGATCAAGTGTAGTATCTGTTCTTATCAGTTTAATATCTGATACGTCCTCTATCTGGGGACCATATATTAAATTGATTTTTGGAACCGGGAGATGGAATGGGAGCTTGCTCTGTCCACTCCACGCATCAACTTGGTATTGCAGTACCTCCAGGACTGGTGCACTTCCCCACTTGGGGAAAACAATGCTGTGAAAAAGAAAGACTGAGCAATTCTTGAAAGAAGAGCACTTTGCAATATTTTTTTGTTTAAATGTGTTTTTTTTTTCCAGTGTTTCGGAAAAGGTGCTGTTGTGTCACGGGAGGAAAAAAAAGTCTGCCCTTTTTGCTTGCTTTTCACAGGAGCTGCAAAGCAAGGCAAAGGAGCCAGCCAGCCAGCCAGCAGCACAAGGAGGAGATGGGGGACACTGTCCTTGCCCTGCCTCACCCCTGAAAGGCCCCGAACGGCCCCGAACGGCCAAGCCTTATCTGAGGGGGACGCACTTGGGGGAGCATCTCCTGGGCAGCTGAGGGTGACTTTCGGCCGCTAGGTGACGGGGCCAGTGCCAGGCCAGGCTGCAGCTTCTCTGGGTGGAGCTCTGCAGCCTGTGTCTGGCCGTCTCGCACCAGGCGCTGTGGGACCCATGGAAATCTTGGGGCGGAGCCATGCAAAATATGCTTACCATACCGCCGGGCATGCTGGTCATGCAAATGCTATTCTTGGCCGAGGAATCTGGGGCTCTGCCGCAGAGCGTTGCTCCGAGTCAGCAGGGGAGCTGCCGAGCAGCAGTCTTTCAGGCAAAGCTTTTGTGGGCATCGCTTCTCGGCCTTTTGGCTAAGATCAAGTGTAGTATCTGTTCTTATCAGTTTAATATCTGATACGTCCTCTATCTGGGGACCATATATTAAATTGATTTTTGGAACCGGGAGATGGAATGGGAGCTTGCTCTGTCCACTCCACGCATCAACTTGGTATTGCAGTACCTCCAGGACTGGTGCACTTCCCCACTTGGGGAAAACAATGCTGTGAAAAAGAAAGACTGAGCAATTCTTGAAAGAAGAGCACTTTGCAATATTTTTTTGTTTAAATGTGTTTTTTTTTTCCAGTGTTTCGGAAAAGGTGCTGTTGTGTCACGGGAGGAAAAAAAAGTCTGCCCTTTTTGCTTGCTTTTCACAGGAGCTGCAAAGCAAGGCAAAGGAGCCAGCCAGCCAGCCAGCAGCACAAGGAGGAGATGGGGGACACTGTCCTTGCCCTGCCTCACCCCTGAAAGGCCCCGAACGGCCCCGAACGGCCAAGCCTTATCTGAGGGGGACGCACTTGGGGGAGCATCTCCTGGGCAGCTGAGGGTGACTTTCGGCCGCTAGGTGACGGGGCCAGTGCCAGGCCGGGCTGCAGCTTCTCTGGGTGGAGCTCTGCAGCCTGTGTCTGGCCGTCTCGCACCAGGCGCTGTGGGACCCATGGAAATCTTGGGGCGGAGCCATGCAAAATATGCTTACCATACCGCCGGGCATGCTGGTCATGCAAATGCTATTCTTGGCCGAGGAATCTGGGGCTCTGCCGCAGAGCGTTGCTCCGAGTCAGCAGGGGAGCTGCCGAGCAGCAGTCTTTCAGGCAAAGCTTTTGTGGGCATCGCTTCTCGGCCTTTTGGCTAAGATCAAGTGTAGTATCTGTTCTTATCAGTTTAATATCTGATACGTCCTCTATCTGGGGACCATATATTAAATTGATTTTTGGAACCGGGAGATGGAATGGGAGCTTGCTCTGTCCACTCCACGCATCAACTTGGTATTGCAGTACCTCCAGGACTGGTGCACTTCCCCACTTGGGGAAAACAATGCTGTGAAAAAGAAAGACTGAGCAATTCTTGAAAGAAGAGCACTTTGCAATATTTTTTTGTTTAAATGTGTTTTTTTTTTCCAGTGTTTCGGAAAAGGTGCTGTTGTGTCACGGGAGGAAAAAAAAGTCTGCCCTTTTTGCTTGCTTTTCACAGGAGCTGCAAAGCAAGGCAAAGGAGCCAGCCAGCCAGCCAGCAGCACAAGGAGGAGATGGGGGACACTGTCCTTGCCCTGCCTCACCCCTGAAAGGCCCCGAACGGCCCCGAACGGCCAAGCCTTATCTGAGGGGGACGCACTTGGGGGAGCATCTCCTGGGCAGCTGAGGGTGACTTTCGGCCGCTAGGTGACGGGGCCAGTGCCAGGCCGGGCTGCAGCTTGGCTGGGTGGAGCTCTGCAGCCTGTGTCTGGCCGTCTCGCACCAGGCGCTGTGGGACCCATGGAAATCTTGGGGCGGAGCCATGCAAAATATGCTTACCATACCGCCGGGCATGCTGGTCATGCAAATGCTATTCTTGGCCGAGGAATCTGGGGCTCTGCCGCAGAGCGTTGCTCCGAGTCAGCAGGGGAGCTGCCGAGCAGCAGTCTTTCAGGCAAAGCTTTTGTGGGCATCGCTTCTCGGCCTTTTGGCTAAGATCAAGTGTAGTATCTGTTCTTATCAGTTTTAATATCTGATACGTCCTCTATCTGGGGACCATATATTAAATTGATTTTTGGAACCGGGAGATGGAATGGGAGCTTGCTCTGTCCACTCCACGCATCAACTTGGTATTGCAGTACCTCCAGGACTGGTGCACTTCCCCACTTGGGGAAAACAATGCTGTGAAAAAGAAAGACTGAGCAATTCTTGAAAGAAGAGCACTTTGCAATATTTTTTTGTTTAAATGTGTTTTTTTTTTCCAGTGTTTCGGAAAAGGTGCTGTTGTGTCACGGGAGGAAAAAAAAGTCTGCCCTTTTTGCTTGCTTTTCACAGGAGCTGCAAAGCAAGGCAAAGGAGCCAGCCAGCCAGCCAGCAGCACAAGGAGGAGATGGGGGACACTGTCCTTGCCCTGCCTCACCCCTGAAAGGCCCCGAACGGCCCCGAACGGCCAAGCCTTATCTGAGGGGGACGCACTTGGGGGAGCATCTCCTGGGCAGCTGAGGGTGACTTTCGGCCGCTAGGTGACGGGGCCAGTGCCAGGCCGGGCTGCAGCTTCTCTGGGTGGAGCTCTGCAGCCTGTGTCTGGCCGTCTCGCACCAGGCGCTGTGGGACCCATGGAAATCTTGGGGCGGAGCCATGCAAAATATGCTTACCATACCGCCGGGCATGCTGGTCATGCAAATGCTATTCTTGGCCGAGGAATCTGGGGCTCTGCCGCAGAGCGTTGCTCCGAGTCAGCAGGGGAGCTGCCGAGCAGCAGTCTTTCAGGCAAAGCTTTTGTGGGCATCGCTTCTCGGCCTTTTGGCTAAGATCAAGTGTAGTATCTGTTCTTATCAGTTTAATATCTGATACGTCCTCTATCTGGGGACCATATATTAAATTGATTTTTGGAACCGGGAGATGGAATGGGAGCTTGCTCTGTCCACTCCACGCATCAACTTGGTATTGCAGTACCTCCAGGACTGGTGCACTTCCCCACTTGGGGAAAACAATGCTGTGAAAAAGAAAGACTGAGCAATTCTTGAAAGAAGAGCACTTTGCAATATTTTTTTGTTTAAATGTGTTTTTTTTTTCCAGTGTTTCGGAAAAGGTGCTGTTGTGTCACGGGAGGAAAAAAAAGTCTGCCCTTTTTGCTTGCTTTTCACAGGAGCTGCAAAGCAAGGCAAAGGAGCCAGCCAGCCAGCCAGCAGCACAAGGAGGAGATGGGGGACACTGTCCTTGCCCTGCCTCACCCCTGAAAGGCCCCGAACGGCCCCGAACGGCCAAGCCTTATCTGAGGGGGACGCACTTGGGGGAGCATCTCCTGGGCAGCTGAGGGTGACTTTCGGCCGCTAGGTGACGGGGCCAGTGCCAGGCCGGGCTGCAGCTTCTCTGGGTGGAGCTCTGCAGCCTGTGTCTGGCCGTCTCGCACCAGGCGCTGTGGGACCCATGGAAATCTTGGGGCGGAGCCATGCAAAATATGCTTACCATACCGCCGGGCATGCTGGTCATGCAAATGCTATTCTTGGCCGAGGAATCTGGGGCTCTGCCGCAGAGCGTTGCTCCGAGTCAGCAGGGGAGCTGCCGAGCAGCAGTCTTTCAGGCAAAGCTTTTGTGGGCATCGCTTCTCGGCCTTTTGGCTAAGATCAAGTGTAGTATCTGTTCTTATCAGTTTAATATCTGATACGTCCTCTATCTGGGGACCATATATTAAATTGATTTTTGGAACCGGGAGATGGAATGGGAGCTTGCTCTGTCCACTCCACGCATCAACTTGGTATTGCAGTACCTCCAGGACTGGTGCACTTCCCCACTTGGGGAAAACAATGCTGTGAAAAAGAAAGACTGAGCAATTCTTGAAAGAAGAGCACTTTGCAATATTTTTTTGTTTAAATGTGTTTTTTTTTTCCAGTGTTTCGGAAAAGGTGCTGTTGTGTCACGGGAGGAAAAAAAAGTCTGCCCTTTTTGCTTGCTTTTCACAGGAGCTGCAAAGCAAGGCAAAGGAGCCAGCCAGCCAGCCAGCAGCACAAGGAGGAGATGGGGGACACTGTCCTTGCCCTGCCTCACCCCTGAAAGGCCCCGAACGGCCCCGAACGGCCAAGCCTTATCTGAGGGGGACGCACTTGGGGGAGCATCTCCTGGGCAGCTGAGGGTGACTTTCGGCCGCTAGGTGACGGGGCCAGTGCCAGGCCGGGCTGCAGCTTCTCTGGGTGGAGCTCTGCAGCCTGTGTCTGGCCGTCTCGCACCAGGCGCTGTGGGACCCATGGAAATCTTGGGGCGGAGCCATGCAAAATATGCTTACCATACCGCCGGGCATGCTGGTCATGCAAATGCTATTCTTGGCCGAGGAATCTGGGGCTCTGCCGCAGAGCGTTGCTCCGAGTCAGCAGGGGAGCTGCCGAGCAGCAGTCTTTCAGGCAAAGCTTTTGTGGGCATCGCTTCTCGGCCTTTTGGCTAAGATCAAGTGTAGTATCTGTTCTTATCAGTTTAATATCTGATACGTCCTCTATCTGGGGACCATATATTAAATTGATTTTTGGAACCGGGAGATGGAATGGGAGCTTGCTCTGTCCACTCCACGCATCAACTTGGTATTGCAGTACCTCCAGGACTGGTGCACTTCCCCACTTGGGGAAAACAATGCTGTGAAAAAGAAAGACTGAGCAATTCTTGAAAGAAGAGCACTTTGCAATATTTTTTTGTTTAAATGTGTTTTTTTTTTCCAGTGTTTCGGAAAAGGTGCTGTTGTGTCACGGGAGGAAAAAAAAGTCTGCCCTTTTTGCTTGCTTTTCACAGGAGCTGCAAAGCAAGGCAAAGGAGCCAGCCAGCCAGCCAGCAGCACAAGGAGGAGATGGGGGACACTGTCCTTGCCCTGCCTCACCCCTGAAAGGCCCCGAACGGCCCCGAACGGCCAAGCCTTATCTGAGGGGGACGCACTTGGGGGAGCATCTCCTGGGCAGCTGAGGGTGACTTTCGGCCGCTAGGTGACGGGGCCAGTGCCAGGCCAGGCTGCAGCTTCTCTGGGTGGAGCTCTGCAGCCTGTGTCTGGCCGTCTCGCACCAGGCGCTGTGGGACCCATGGAAATCTTGGGGCGGAGCCATGCAAAATATGCTTACCATACCGCCGGGCATGCTGGTCATGCAAATGCTATTCTTGGCCGAGGAATCTGGGGCTCTGCCGCAGAGCGTTGCTCCGAGTCAGCAGGGGAGCTGCCGAGCAGCAGTCTTTCAGGCAAAGCTTTTGTGGGCATCGCTTCTCGGCCTTTTGGCTAAGATCAAGTGTAGTATCTGTTCTTATCAGTTTAATATCTGATACGTCCTCTATCTGGGGACCATATATTAAATTGATTTTTGGAACCGGGAGATGGAATGGGAGCTTGCTCTGTCCACTCCACGCATCAACTTGGTATTGCAGTACCTCCAGGACTGGTGCACTTCCCCACTTGGGGAAAACAATGCTGTGAAAAAGAAAGACTGAGCAATTCTTGAAAGAAGAGCACTTTGCAATATTTTTTTGTTTAAATGTGTTTTTTTTTTCCAGTGTTTCGGAAAAGGTGCTGTTGTGTCACGGGAGGAAAAAAAAGTCTGCCCTTTTTGCTTGCTTTTCACAGGAGCTGCAAAGCAAGGCAAAGGAGCCAGCCAGCCAGCCAGCAGCACAAGGAGGAGATGGGGGACACTGTCCTTGCCCTGCCTCACCCCTGAAAGGCCCCGAACGGCCCCGAACGGCCAAGCCTTATCTGAGGGGGACGCACTTGGGGGAGCATCTCCTGGGCAGCTGAGGGTGACTTTCGGCCGCTAGGTGACGGGGCCAGTGCCAGGCCGGGCTGCAGCTTCTCTGGGTGGAGCTCTGCAGCCTGTGTCTGACCGTCTCGCACCAGGCGCTGTGGGACCCATGGAAATCTTGGGGCGGAGCCATGCAAAATATGCTTACCATACCGCCGGGCATGCTGGTCATGCAAATGCTATTCTTGGCCGAGGAATCTGGGGCTCTGCCGCAGAGCGTTGCTCCGAGTCAGCAGGGGAGCTGCCGAGCAGCAGTCTTTCAGGCAAAGCTTTTGTGGGCATCGCTTCTCGGCCTTTTGGCTAAGATCAAGTGTAGTATCTGTTCTTATCAGTTTAATATCTGATACGTCCTCTATCTGGGGACCATATATTAAATTGATTTTTGGAACCGGGAGATGGAATGGGAGCTTGCTCTGTCCACTCCACGCATCAACTTGGTATTGCAGTACCTCCAGGACTGGTGCACTTCCCCACTTGGGGAAAACAATGCTGTGAAAAAGAAAGACTGAGCAATTCTTGAAAGAAGAGCACTTTGCAATATTTTTTTGTTTAAATGTGTTTTTTTTTTCCAGTGTTTCGGAAAAGGTGCTGTTGTGTCACGGGAGGAAAAAAAAGTCTGCCCTTTTTGCTTGCTTTTCACAGGAGCTGCAAAGCAAGGCAAAGGAGCCAGCCAGCCAGCCAGCAGCACAAGGAGGAGATGGGGGACACTGTCCTTGCCCTGCCTCACCCCTGAAAGGCCCCGAACGGCCCCGAACGGCCAAGCCTTATCTGAGGGGGACGCACTTGGGGGAGCATCTCCTGGGCAGCTGAGGGTGACTTTCGGCCGCTAGGTGACGGGGCCAGTGCCAGGCCGGGCTGCAGCTTGGCTGGGTGGAGCTCTGCAGCCTGTGTCTGGCCGTCTCGCACCAGGCGCTGTGGGACCCATGGAAATCTTGGGGCGGAGCCATGCAAAATATGCTTACCATACCGCCGGGCATGCTGGTCATGCAAATGCTATTCTTGGCCGAGGAATCTGGGGCTCTGCCGCAGAGCGTTGCTCCGAGTCAGCAGGGGAGCTGCCGAGCAGCAGTCTTTCAGGCAAAGCTTTTGTGGGCATCGCTTCTCGGCCTTTTGGCTAAGATCAAGTGTAGTATCTGTTCTTATCAGTTTTAATATCTGATACGTCCTCTATCTGGGGACCATATATTAAATTGATTTTTGGAACCGGGAGATGGAATGGGAGCTTGCTCTGTCCACTCCACGCATCAACTTGGTATTGCAGTACCTCCAGGACTGGTGCACTTCCCCACTTGGGGAAAACAATGCTGTGAAAAAGAAAGACTGAGCAATTCTTGAAAGAAGAGCACTTTGCAATATTTTTTTGTTTAAATGTGTTTTTTTTTTCCAGTGTTTCGGAAAAGGTGCTGTTGTGTCACGGGAGGAAAAAAAAGTCTGCCCTTTTTGCTTGCTTTTCACAGGAGCTGCAAAGCAAGGCAAAGGAGCCAGCCAGCCAGCCAGCAGCACAAGGAGGAGATGGGGGACACTGTCCTTGCCCTGCCTCACCCCTGAAAGGCCCCGAACGGCCCCGAACGGCCAAGCCTTATCTGAGGGGGACGCACTTGGGGGAGCATCTCCTGGGCAGCTGAGGGTGACTTTCGGCCGCTAGGTGACGGGGCCAGTGCCAGGCCGGGCTGCAGCTTCTCTGGGTGGAGCTCTGCAGCCTGTGTCTGGCCGTCTCGCACCAGGCGCTGTGGGACCCATGGAAATCTTGGGGCGGAGCCATGCAAAATATGCTTACCATACCGCCGGGCATGCTGGTCATGCAAATGCTATTCTTGGCCGAGGAATCTGGGGCTCTGCCGCAGAGCGTTGCTCCGAGTCAGCAGGGGAGCTGCCGAGCAGCAGTCTTTCAGGCAAAGCTTTTGTGGGCATCGCTTCTCGGCCTTTTGGCTAAGATCAAGTGTAGTATCTGTTCTTATCAGTTTAATATCTGATACGTCCTCTATCTGGGGACCATATATTAAATTGATTTTTGGAACCGGGAGATGGAATGGGAGCTTGCTCTGTCCACTCCACGCATCAACTTGGTATTGCAGTACCTCCAGGACTGGTGCACTTCCCCACTTGGGGAAAACAATGCTGTGAAAAAGAAAGACTGAGCAATTCTTGAAAGAAGAGCACTTTGCAATATTTTTTTGTTTAAATGTGTTTTTTTTTTCCAGTGTTTCGGAAAAGGTGCTGTTGTGTCACGGGAGGAAAAAAAAGTCTGCCCTTTTTGCTTGCTTTTCACAGGAGCTGCAAAGCAAGGCAAAGGAGCCAGCCAGCCAGCCAGCAGCACAAGGAGGAGATGGGGGACACTGTCCTTGCCCTGCCTCACCCCTGAAAGGCCCCGAACGGCCCCGAACGGCCAAGCCTTATCTGAGGGGGACGCACTTGGGGGAGCATCTCCTGGGCAGCTGAGGGTGACTTTCGGCCGCTAGGTGACGGGGCCAGTGCCAGGCCGGGCTGCAGCTTCTCTGGGTGGAGCTCTGCAGCCTGTGTCTGGCCGTCTCGCACCAGGCGCTGTGGGACCCATGGAAATCTTGGGGCGGAGCCATGCAAAATATGCTTACCATACCGCCGGGCATGCTGGTCATGCAAATGCTATTCTTGGCCGAGGAATCTGGGGCTCTGCCGCAGAGCGTTGCTCCGAGTCAGCAGGGGAGCTGCCGAGCAGCAGTCTTTCAGGCAAAGCTTTTGTGGGCATCGCTTCTCGGCCTTTTGGCTAAGATCAAGTGTAGTATCTGTTCTTATCAGTTTAATATCTGATACGTCCTCTATCTGGGGACCATATATTAAATTGATTTTTGGAACCGGGAGATGGAATGGGAGCTTGCTCTGTCCACTCCACGCATCAACTTGGTATTGCAGTACCTCCAGGACTGGTGCACTTCCCCACTTGGGGAAAACAATGCTGTGAAAAAGAAAGACTGAGCAATTCTTGAAAGAAGAGCACTTTGCAATATTTTTTTGTTTAAATGTGTTTTTTTTTCCAGTGTTTCGGAAAAGGTGCTGTTGTGTCACGGGAGGAAAAAAAAGTCTGCCCTTTTTGCTTGCTTTTCACAGGAGCTGCAAAGCAAGGCAAAGGAGCCAGCCAGCCAGCCAGCAGCACAAGGAGGAGATGGGGGACACTGTCCTTGCCCTGCCTCACCCCTGAAAGGCCCCGAACGGCCCCGAACGGCCAAGCCTTATCTGAGGGGGACGCACTTGGGGGAGCATCTCCTGGGCAGCTGAGGGTGACTTTCGGCCGCTAGGTGACGGGGCCAGTGCCAGGCCGGGCTGCAGCTTGGCTGGGTGGAGCTCTGCAGCCTGTGTCTGGCCGTCTCGCACCAGGCGCTGTGGGACCCATGGAAATCTTGGGGCGGAGCCATGCAAAATATGCTTACCATACCGCCGGGCATGCTGGTCATGCAAATGCTATTCTTGGCCGAGGAATCTGGGGCTCTGCCGCAGAGCGTTGCTCCGAGTCAGCAGGGGAGCTGCCGAGCAGCAGTCTTTCAGGCAAAGCTTTTGTGGGCATCGCTTCTCGGCCTTTTGGCTAAGATCAAGTGTAGTATCTGTTCTTATCAGTTTAATATCTGATACGTCCTCTATCTGGGGACCATATATTAAATTGATTTTTGGAACCGGGAGATGGAATGGGAGCTTGCTCTGTCCACTCCACGCATCAACTTGGTATTGCAGTACCTCCAGGACTGGTGCACTTCCCCACTTGGGGAAAACAATGCTGTGAAAAAGAAAGACTGAGCAATTCTTGAAAGAAGAGCACTTTGCAATATTTTTTTGTTTAAATGTGTTTTTTTTTTCCAGTGTTTCGGAAAAGGTGCTGTTGTGTCACGGGAGGAAAAAAAAGTCTGCCCTTTTTGCTTGCTTTTCACAGGAGCTGCAAAGCAAGGCAAAGGAGCCAGCCAGCCAGCCAGCAGCACAAGGAGGAGATGGGGGACACTGTCCTTGCCCTGCCTCACCCCTGAAAGGCCTCGAACGGCCCCGAACGGCCAAGCCTTATCTGAGGGGGACGCACTTGGGGGAGCATCTCCTGGGCAGCTGAGGGTGACTTTCGGCCGCTAGGTGACGGGGCCAGTGCCAGGCCGGGCTGCAGCTTGGCTGGGTGGAGCTCTGCAGCCTGTGTCTGGCCGTCTCGCACCAGGCGCTGTGGGACCCATGGAAATCTTGGGGCGGAGCCATGCAAAATATGCTTACCATACCGCCGGGCATGCTGGTCATGCAAATGCTATTCTTGGCCGAGGAATCTGGGGCTCTGCCGCAGAGCGTTGCTCCGAGTCAGCAGGGGAGCTGCCGAGCAGCAGTCTTTCAGGCAAAGCTTTTGTGGGCATCGCTTCTCGGCCTTTTGGCTAAGATCAAGTGTAGTATCTGTTCTTATCAGTTTAATATCTGATACGTCCTCTATCTGGGGACCATATATTAAATTGATTTTTGGAACCGGGAGATGGAATGGGAGCTTGCTCTGTCCACTCCACGCATCAACTTGGTATTGCAGTACCTCCAGGACTGGTGCACTTCCCCACTTGGGGAAAACAATGCTGTGAAAAAGAAAGACTGAGCAATTCTTGAAAGAAGAGCACTTTGCAATATTTTTTTGTTTAAAAGTGTTTTTTTTTTCCAGTGTTTCGGAAAAGGTGCTGTTGTGTCACGGGAGGAAAAAAAAGTCTGCCCTTTTTGCTTGCTTTTCACAGGAGCTGCAAAGCAAGGCAAAGGAGCCAGCCAGCCAGCCAGCAGCACAAGGAGGAGATGGGGGACACTGTCCTTGCCCTGCCTCACCCCTGAAAGGCCCCGAACGGCCAAGCCTTATCTGAGGGGGACGCACTTGGGGGAGCATCTCCTGGGCAGCTGAGGGTGACTTTCGGCCGCTAGGTGACGGGGCCAGTGCCAGGCCGGGCTGCAGCTTGGCTGGGTGGAGCTCTGCAGCCTGTGTCTGGCCGTCTCGCACCAGGCGCTGTGGGACCCATGGAAATCTTGGGGCGGAGCCATGCAAAATATGCTTACCATACCGCCGGGCATGCTGGTCATGCAAATGCTATTCTTGGCCGAGGAATCTGGGGCTCTGCCGCAGAGCGTTGCTCCGAGTCAGCAGGGGAGCTGCCGAGCAGCAGTCTTTCAGGCAAAGCTTTTGTGGGCATCGCTTCTCGGCCTTTTGGCTAAGATCAAGTGTAGTATCTGTTCTTATCAGTTTAATATCTGATACGTCCTCTATCTGGGGACCATATATTAAATTGATTTTTGGAACCGGGAGATGGAATGGGAGCTTGCTCTGTCCACTCCACGCATCAACTTGGTATTGCAGTACCTCCAGGACTGGTGCACTTCCCCACTTGGGGAAAACAATGCTGTGAAAAAGAAAGACTGAGCAATTCTTGAAAGAAGAGCACTTTGCAATATTTTTTTGTTTAAATGTGTTTTTTTTTTCCAGTGTTTCGGAAAAGGTGCTGTTGTGTCACGGGAGGAAAAAAAAGTCTGCCCTTTTTGCTTGCTTTTCACAGGAGCTGCAAAGCAAGGCAAAGGAGCCAGCCAGCCAGCCAGCAGCACAAGGAGGAGATGGGGGACACTGTCCTTGCCCTGCCTCACCCCTGAAAGGCCCCGAACGGCCCCGAACGGCCAAGCCTTATCTGAGGGGGACGCACTTGGGGGAGCATCTCCTGGGCAGCTGAGGGTGACTTTCGGCCGCTAGGTGACGGGGCCAGTGCCAGGCCGGGCTGCAGCTTGGCTGGGTGGAGCTCTGCAGCCTGTGTCTGGCCGTCTCGCACCAGGCGCTGTGGGACCCATGGAAATCTTGGGGCGGAGCCATGCAAAATATGCTTACCATACCGCCGGGCATGCTGGTCATGCAAATGCTATTCTTGGCCGAGGAATCTGGGGCTCTGCCGCAGAGCGTTGCTCCGAGTCAGCAGGGGAGCTGCCGAGCAGCAGTCTTTCAGGCAAAGCTTTTGTGGGCATCGCTTCTCGGCCTTTTGGCTAAGATCAAGTGTAGTATCTGTTCTTATCAGTTTTAATATCTGATACGTCCTCTATCTGGGGACCATATATTAAATTGATTTTTGGAACCGGGAGATGGAATGGGAGCTTGCTCTGTCCACTCCACGCATCAACTTGGTATTGCAGTACCTCCAGGACTGGTGCACTTCCCCACTTGGGGAAAACAATGCTGTGAAAAAGAAAGACTGAGCAATTCTTGAAAGAAGAGCACTTTGCAATATTTTTTTGTTTAAATGTGTTTTTTTTTTCCAGTGTTTCGGAAAAGGTGCTGTTGTGTCACGGGAGGAAAAAAAAGTCTGCCCTTTTTGCTTGCTTTTCACAGGAGCTGCAAAGCAAGGCAAAGGAGCCAGCCAGCCAGCCAGCAGCACAAGGAGGAGATGGGGGACACTGTCCTTGCCCTGCCTCACCCCTGAAAGGCCCCGAACGGCCCCGAACGGCCAAGCCTTATCTGAGGGGGACGCACTTGGGGGAGCATCTCCTGGGCAGCTGAGGGTGACTTTCGGCCGCTAGGTGACGGGGCCAGTGCCAGGCCGGGCTGCAGCTTCTCTGGGTGGAGCTCTGCAGCCTGTGTCTGGCCGTCTCGCACCAGGCGCTGTGGGACCCATGGAAATCTTGGGGCGGAGCCATGCAAAATATGCTTACCATACCGCCGGGCATGCTGGTCATGCAAATGCTATTCTTGGCCGAGGAATCTGGGGCTCTGCCGCAGAGCGTTGCTCCGAGTCAGCAGGGGAGCTGCCGAGCAGCAGTCTTTCAGGCAAAGCTTTTGTGGGCATCGCTTCTCGGCCTTTTGGCTAAGATCAAGTGTAGTATCTGTTCTTATCAGTTTAATATCTGATACGTCCTCTATCTGGGGACCATATATTAAATTGATTTTTGGAACCGGGAGATGGAATGGGAGCTTGCTCTGTCCACTCCACGCATCAACTTGGTATTGCAGTACCTCCAGGACTGGTGCACTTCCCCACTTGGGGAAAACAATGCTGTGAAAAAGAAAGACTGAGCAATTCTTGAAAGAAGAGCACTTTGCAATATTTTTTTGTTTAAAAGTGTTTTTTTTTTCCAGTGTTTCGGAAAAGGTGCTGTTGTGTCACGGGAGGAAAAAAAAGTCTGCCCTTTTTGCTTGCTTTTCACAGGAGCTGCAAAGCAAGGCAAAGGAGCCAGCCAGCCAGCCAGCAGCACAAGGAGGAGATGGGGGACACTGTCCTTGCCCTGCCTCACCCCTGAAAGGCCCCGAACGGCCCCGAACGGCCAAGCCTTATCTGAGGGGGACGCACTTGGGGGAGCATCTCCTGGGCAGCTGAGGGTGACTTTCGGCCGCTAGGTGACGGGGCCAGTGCCAGGCCGGGCTGCAGCTTGGCTGGGTGGAGCTCTGCAGCCTGTGTCTGGCCGTCTCGCACCAGGCGCTGTGGGACCCATGGAAATCTTGGGGCGGAGCCATGCAAAATATGCTTACCATACCGCCGGGCATGCTGGTCATGCAAATGCTATTCTTGGCCGAGGAATCTGGGGCTCTGCCGCAGAGCGTTGCTCCGAGTCAGCAGGGGAGCTGCCGAGCAGCAGTCTTTCAGGCAAAGCTTTTGTGGGCATCGCTTCTCGGCCTTTTGGCTAAGATCAAGTGTAGTATCTGTTCTTATCAGTTTAATATCTGATACGTCCTCTATCTGGGGACCATATATTAAATTGATTTTTGGAACCGGGAGATGGAATGGGAGCTTGCTCTGTCCACTCCACGCATCAACTTGGTATTGCAGTACCTCCAGGACTGGTGCACTTCCCCACTTGGGGAAAACAATGCTGTGAAAAAGAAAGACTGAGCAATTCTTGAAAGAAGAGCACTTTGCAATATTTTTTTGTTTAAATGTGTTTTTTTTTCCAGTGTTTCGGAAAAGGTGCTGTTGTGTCACGGGAGGAAAAAAAAGTCTGCCCTTTTTGCTTGCTTTTCACAGGAGCTGCAAAGCAAGGCAAAGGAGCCAGCCAGCCAGCCAGCAGCACAAGGAGGAGATGGGGGACACTGTCCTTGCCCTGCCTCACCCCTGAAAGGCCCCGAACGGCCCCGAACGGCCAAGCCTTATCTGAGGGGGACGCACTTGGGGGAGCATCTCCTGGGCAGCTGAGGGTGACTTTCGGCCGCTAGGTGACGGGGCCAGTGCCAGGCCGGGCTGCAGCTTGGCTGGGTGGAGCTCTGCAGCCTGTGTCTGGCCGTCTCGCACCAGGCGCTGTGGGACCCATGGAAATCTTGGGGCGGAGCCATGCAAAATATGCTTACCATACCGCCGGGCATGCTGGTCATGCAAATGCTATTCTTGGCCGAGGAATCTGGGGCTCTGCCGCAGAGCGTTGCTCCGAGTCAGCAGGGGAGCTGCCGAGCAGCAGTCTTTCAGGCAAAGCTTTTGTGGGCATCGCTTCTCGGCCTTTTGGCTAAGATCAAGTGTAGTATCTGTTCTTATCAGTTTAATATCTGATACGTCCTCTATCTGGGGACCATATATTAAATTGATTTTTGGAACCGGGAGATGGAATGGGAGCTTGCTCTGTCCACTCCACGCATCAACTTGGTATTGCAGTACCTCCAGGACTGGTGCACTTCCCCACTTGGGGAAAACAATGCTGTGAAAAAGAAAGACTGAGCAATTCTTGAAAGAAGAGCACTTTGCAATATTTTTTTGTTTAAATGTGTTTTTTTTTTCCAGTGTTTCGGAAAAGGTGCTGTTGTGTCACGGGAGGAAAAAAAAGTCTGCCCTTTTTGCTTGCTTTTCACAGGAGCTGCAAAGCAAGGCAAAGGAGCCAGCCAGCCAGCCAGCAGCACAAGGAGGAGATGGGGGACACTGTCCTTGCCCTGCCTCACCCCTGAAAGGCCTCGAACGGCCCCGAACGGCCAAGCCTTATCTGAGGGGGACGCACTTGGGGGAGCATCTCCTGGGCAGCTGAGGGTGACTTTCGGCCGCTAGGTGACGGGGCCAGTGCCAGGCCGGGCTGCAGCTTGGCTGGGTGGAGCTCTGCAGCCTGTGTCTGGCCGTCTCGCACCAGGCGCTGTGGGACCCATGGAAATCTTGGGGCGGAGCCATGCAAAATATGCTTACCATACCGCCGGGCATGCTGGTCATGCAAATGCTATTCTTGGCCGAGGAATCTGGGGCTCTGCCGCAGAGCGTTGCTCCGAGTCAGCAGGGGAGCTGCCGAGCAGCAGTCTTTCAGGCAAAGCTTTTGTGGGCATCGCTTCTCGGCCTTTTGGCTAAGATCAAGTGTAGTATCTGTTCTTATCAGTTTAATATCTGATACGTCCTCTATCTGGGGACCATATATTAAATTGATTTTTGGAACCGGGAGATGGAATGGGAGCTTGCTCTGTCCACTCCACGCATCAACTTGGTATTGCAGTACCTCCAGGACTGGTGCACTTCCCCACTTGGGGAAAACAATGCTGTGAAAAAGAAAGACTGAGCAATTCTTGAAAGAAGAGCACTTTGCAATATTTTTTTGTTTAAAAGTGTTTTTTTTTTCCAGTGTTTCGGAAAAGGTGCTGTTGTGTCACGGGAGGAAAAAAAAGTCTGCCCTTTTTGCTTGCTTTTCACAGGAGCTGCAAAGCAAGGCAAAGGAGCCAGCCAGCCAGCCAGCAGCACAAGGAGGAGATGGGGGACACTGTCCTTGCCCTGCCTCACCCCTGAAAGGCCCCGAACGGCCCCGAACGGCCAAGCCTTATCTGAGGGGGACGCACTTGGGGGAGCATCTCCTGGGCAGCTGAGGGTGACTTTCGGCCGCTAGGTGACGGGGCCAGTGCCAGGCCGGGCTGCAGCTTGGCTGGGTGGAGCTCTGCAGCCTGTGTCTGGCCGTCTCGCACCAGGCGCTGTGGGACCCATGGAAATCTTGGGGCGGAGCCATGCAAAATATGCTTACCATACCGCCGGGCATGCTGGTCATGCAAATGCTATTCTTGGCCGAGGAATCTGGGGCTCTGCCGCAGAGCGTTGCTCCGAGTCAGCAGGGGAGCTGCCGAGCAGCAGTCTTTCAGGCAAAGCTTTTGTGGGCATCGCTTCTCGGCCTTTTGGCTAAGATCAAGTGTAGTATCTGTTCTTATCAGTTTAATATCTGATACGTCCTCTATCTGGGGACCATATATTAAATTGATTTTTGGAACCGGGAGATGGAATGGGAGCTTGCTCTGTCCACTCCACGCATCAACTTGGTATTGCAGTACCTCCAGGACTGGTGCACTTCCCCACTTGGGGAAAACAATGCTGTGAAAAAGAAAGACTGAGCAATTCTTGAAAGAAGAGCACTTTGCAATATTTTTTTGTTTAAATGTGTTTTTTTTTTCCAGTGTTTCGGAAAAGGTGCTGTTGTGTCACGGGAGGAAAAAAAAGTCTGCCCTTTTTGCTTGCTTTTCACAGGAGCTGCAAAGCAAGGCAAAGGAGCCAGCCAGCCAGCCAGCAGCACAAGGAGGAGATGGGGGACACTGTCCTTGCCCTGCCTCACCCCTGAAAGTCCCCGAACGGCCCCGAACGGCCAAGCCTTATCTGAGGGGGACGCACTTGGGGGAGCATCTCCTGGGCAGCTGAGGGTGACTTTCGGCCGCTAGGTGACGGGGCCAGTGCCAGGCCGGGCTGCAGCTTGGCTGGGTGGAGCTCTGCAGCCTGTGTCTGGCCGTCTCGCACCAGGCGCTGTGGGACCCATGGAAATCTTGGGGCGGAGCCATGCAAAATATGCTTACCATACCGCCGGGCATGCTGGTCATGCAAATGCTATTCTTGGCCGAGGAATCTGGGGCTCTGCCGCAGAGCGTTGCTCCGAGTCAGCAGGGGAGCTGCCGAGCAGCAGTCTTTCAGGCAAAGCTTTTGTGGGCATCGCTTCTCGGCCTTTTGGCTAAGATCAAGTGTAGTATCTGTTCTTATCAGTTTAATATCTGATACGTCCTCTATCTGGGGACCATATATTAAATTGATTTTTGGAACCGGGAGATGGAATGGGAGCTTGCTCTGTCCACTCCACGCATCAACTTGGTATTGCAGTACCTCCAGGACTGGTGCACTTCCCCACTTGGGGAAAACAATGCTGTGAAAAAGAAAGACTGAGCAATTCTTGAAAGAAGAGCACTTTGCAATATTTTTTTGTTTAAATGTGTTTTTTTTTCCAGTGTTTCGGAAAAGGTGCTGTTGTGTCACGGGAGGAAAAAAAAGTCTGCCCTTTTTGCTTGCTTTTCACAGGAGCTGCAAAGCAAGGCAAAGGAGCCAGCCAGCCAGCCAGCAGCACAAGGAGGAGATGGGGGACACTGTCCTTGCCCTGCCTCACCCCTGAAAGTCCCCGAACGGCCCCGAACGGCCAAGCCTTATCTGAGGGGGACGCACTTGGGGGAGCATCTCCTGGGCAGCTGAGGGTGACTTTCGGCCGCTAGGTGACGGGGCCAGTGCCAGGCCGGGCTGCAGCTTGGCTGGGTGGAGCTCTGCAGCCTGTGTCTGGCCGTCTCGCACCAGGCGCTGTGGGACCCATGTAAATCTTGGGGCGGAGCCATGCAAAATATGCTTACCATACCGCCGGGCATGCTGGTCATGCAAATGCTATTCTTGGCCGAGGAATCTGGGGCTCTGCCGCAGAGCGTTGCTCCGAGTCAGCAGGGGAGCTGCCGAGCAGCAGTCTTTCAGGCAAAGCTTTTGTGGGCATCGCTTCTCGGCCTTTTGGCTATGATCAAGTGTCGGGATTCACCTTAGCTGTCTGGCTTGCCCAGTCCAAGGTAGACTCCTTTTACAGCTGGCCTCCCTGACCTTCGGGTCAGGGAGTGGGCTACTGATCATGCCTTGAAGGGCCGGAGAATCTTTCGGGCTGGACGAGTTTCGAGTGGAAGATTTGAGGGGGAACGCGTCAGAGAACTCCCCCAGCATGGCTGAAACATCCCGTGTTTTACCGCCGGCAACGCAGTTGAGATATTCAGTTCGGATTGCCGTCCAGAAGGATTTCCAAGAAGTAAAGGATTTCGACTATGTTGTTAATAAGGTACTTTTTGAGGCTTTACAAGCAGACAAAGACAAAATTTATTGTATGCAAGAGCACAGAAACGCTTGCACGTATGATATTACTTTTGTAGACGAAGTCTCTTCCTTGAGTGCATATGAAGTGTACAAAATGGAAAAGAAGAATAGTAGTATTTTGGAAGGTGTTCTGGTGGAGCTTTGTTTCGTCCGACAAACTGTTCCATTAACTGTACATATGTACAATCCATTCGTGTCAGCAGAGAAAATTAGGAATTGGTTATTGCATTATTGTGAAGAAGTGAGAGGAGGTCAAGTTCAAAGGAATAAATTTGGGTATTTTAACGGTGATCGGAGATTTGTTGTGGTGCTAAAGAAACATCCAGACGGCATTGGAGGTTTACATCACCCCCCGGGGGTGTTTAAGATTTTGGAACAGAATGGGTATTTGTATTACCCCAACCAGCCAGTGTTTTGTAGGTTTTGTCGACAGTTTGGACATGCAAAACGGGATTGCCCGAAAGATAAATGTTGGAATTGTGGTAATCCGGACCATAAAATAGTGGACTGTGATCAGAAGCTGATGTGTACTGTTTGTGATATGGAAGGACATGTTGCAGTGTCATGCCCGACTACCCGGCGTACATATGCACAAGCTGCTAGTGAAGGTGGTTTTCACAGTGGGGTTCGTGAAGTTGAGACAAATCTGATTAGCACGTTGGAAGATTTGAGGAAGAAAGAGAAGTTGGTTGAAATCGTGGATACGGCACGGGGAGATGATGTGGGAAAAATTGTAGCGGTAGATGAGAAAGGATCTGCAGAGAGTATAGATGAAGAAGATATTGCTCAAACAGCTAGTGGAAGGGAGGGGATAGACAAAGATTCATATGTTCAAACAGCCAGTGGCAGTGGAATTAATCGGGAGGATGGTGGGGTCGCAGCTTGTTTGGTGGTTGGGGAACAGGTGGAGGAGATGGTTACAGAGAATGTTGGAAAGTTGTTAACGGAAGATGAAGTTAGGGAAATGATGGAACAATGGCCGAAGGACTTTGGAGAGGAGGGGATATTTTCTCCTGCGCGTGAAAAATTGGTTGCAGAAGGTTATTTACTAGCTCGGATTGATAGAGAATGGGAGGATGATGATTTAGAGGACCATCAAGAGTTATTCAGGTCGTATCGGGCTTACAAACGAGAGCAGTTTGAGATAGAGGATGCGGCACAGGCTAGGGAGTCAGTAGGGAGAGAAGGTACTTTGATCCCTGAGGTGGGAGGTTTTTCGGCTGAACAAGATTCAGTGTTGCCCCCTTCTTTAACATCGCATGTCGAGAATCTTTTGAAGAGAGAAAGAGTGGTTATTAAAAAAGCTGAAGGAATGGGGCAAGTTAAGGGGATGGAGACGTCGAATAGTTCTGGTGTTTTGCAGTCTGCATCGGACAGTGAGAAGAACGAGGAGGTGGATATTCGGTTATTGAAGAAGACTGAGCGAAAGTTGAGGAGACAGAGATCTGACCGGAGTCGGTCAGTCATTAGAGATGGGAAGGCATCTTTCAAATAGTACCGGAATGGGAAAAGAAGATGTGAGAAATAAGGAAAAATGAATAAAATAAAATGAAAGGTGAAGAAAAGAAAAAAGGAAAAGAAAAGGGGGGAAAAAAAAAAAAAAAAAAATTGTATAGTCTGTTGAGGAAGTTGGAATTTTTTGGTGTTTTTTTTTGATTTGGTGTTTTTTAAATTTGTGTATTTTTTATTGGCTTTTTGATTTGGATTTTTTTGATTGGCATTTTTTTAAATTGGAGGTTTGGGACGGTTGAAGGGGTGAAGTGGAGACCGAAAAAAAAAAAAGAAAAAATCTGTTCTTATCAGTTTAATATCTGATACGTCCTCTATCTGGGGACCATATATTAAATTGATTTTTGGAACCGGGAGATGGAATGGGAGCTTGCTCTGTCCACTCCACGCATCAACTTGGTATTGCAGTACCTCCAGGACTGGTGCACTTCCCCACTTGGGGAAAACAATGCTGTGAAAAAGAAAGACTGAGCAATTCTTGAAAGAAGAGCACTTTGCAATATTTTTTTGTTTAAATGTGTTTTTTTTTTCCAGTGTTTCGGAAAAGGTGCTGTTGTGTCACGGGAGGAAAAAAAAGTCTGCCCTTTTTGCTTGCTTTTCACAGGAGCTGCAAAGCAAGGCAAAGGAGCCAGCCAGCCAGCCAGCAGCACAAGGAGGAGATGGGGGACACTGTCCTTGCCCTGCCTCACCCCTGAAAGGCCCCGAACGGCCCCGAACGGCCAAGCCTTATCTGAGGGGGACGCACTTGGGGGAGCATCTCCTGGGCAGCTGAGGGTGACTTTCGGCCGCTAGGTGACGGGGCCAGTGCCAGGCCGGGCTGCAGCTTCTCTGGGTGGAGCTCTGCAGCCTGTGTCTGGCCGTCTCGCACCAGGCGCTGTGGGACCCATGGAAATCTTGGGGCGGAGCCATGCAAAATATGCTTACCATACCGCCGGGCATGCTGGTCATGCAAATGCTATTCTTGGCCGAGGAATCTGGGGCTCTGCCGCAGAGCGTTGCTCCGAGTCAGCAGGGGAGCTGCCGAGCAGCAGTCTTTCAGGCAAAGCTTTTGTGGGCATCGCTTCTCGGCCTTTTGGCTAAGATCAAGTGTAGTATCTGTTCTTATCAGTTTAATATCTGATACGTCCTCTATCTGGGGACCATATATTAAATTGATTTTTGGAACCGGGAGATGGAATGGGAGCTTGCTCTGTCCACTCCACGCATCAACTTGGTATTGCAGTACCTCCAGGACTGGTGCACTTCCCCACTTGGGGAAAACAATGCTGTGAAAAAGAAAGACTGAGCAATTCTTGAAAGAAGAGCACTTTGCAATATTTTTTTGTTTAAATGTGTTTTTTTTTCCAGTGTTTCGGAAAAGGTGCTGTTGTGTCACGGGAGGAAAAAAAAGTCTGCCCTTTTTGCTTGCTTTTCACAGGAGCTGCAAAGCAAGGCAAAGGAGCCAGCCAGCCAGCCAGCAGCACAAGGAGGAGATGGGGGACACTGTCCTTGCCCTGCCTCACCCCTGAAAGGCCCCGAACGGCCCCGAACGGCCAAGCCTTATCTGAGGGGGACGCACTTGGGGGAGCATCTCCTGGGCAGCTGAGGGTGACTTTCGGCCGCTAGGTGACGGGGCCAGTGCCAGGCCGGGCTGCAGCTTGGCTGGGTGGAGCTCTGCAGCCTGTGTCTGGCCGTCTCGCACCAGGCGCTGTGGGACCCATGGAAATCTTGGGGCGGAGCCATGCAAAATATGCTTACCATACCGCCGGGCATGCTGGTCATGCAAATGCTATTCTTGGCCGAGGAATCTGGGGCTCTGCCGCAGAGCGTTGCTCCGAGTCAGCAGGGGAGCTGCCGAGCAGCAGTCTTTCAGGCAAAGCTTTTGTGGGCATCGCTTCTCGGCCTTTTGGCTAAGATCAAGTGTAGTATCTGTTCTTATCAGTTTAATATCTGATACGTCCTCTATCTGGGGACCATATATTAAATTGATTTTTGGAACCGGGAGATGGAATGGGAGCTTGCTCTGTCCACTCCACGCATCAACTTGGTATTGCAGTACCTCCAGGACTGGTGCACTTCCCCACTTGGGGAAAACAATGCTGTGAAAAAGAAAGACTGAGCAATTCTTGAAAGAAGAGCACTTTGCAATATTTTTTTGTTTAAATGTGTTTTTTTTTTCCAGTGTTTCGGAAAAGGTGCTGTTGTGTCACGGGAGGAAAAAAAAGTCTGCCCTTTTTGCTTGCTTTTCACAGGAGCTGCAAAGCAAGGCAAAGGAGCCAGCCAGCCAGCCAGCAGCACAAGGAGGAGATGGGGGACACTGTCCTTGCCCTGCCTCACCCCTGAAAGGCCTCGAACGGCCCCGAACGGCCAAGCCTTATCTGAGGGGGACGCACTTGGGGGAGCATCTCCTGGGCAGCTGAGGGTGACTTTCGGCCGCTAGGTGACGGGGCCAGTGCCAGGCCGGGCTGCAGCTTGGCTGGGTGGAGCTCTGCAGCCTGTGTCTGGCCGTCTCGCACCAGGCGCTGTGGGACCCATGGAAATCTTGGGGCGGAGCCATGCAAAATATGCTTACCATACCGCCGGGCATGCTGGTCATGCAAATGCTATTCTTGGCCGAGGAATCTGGGGCTCTGCCGCAGAGCGTTGCTCCGAGTCAGCAGGGGAGCTGCCGAGCAGCAGTCTTTCAGGCAAAGCTTTTGTGGGCATCGCTTCTCGGCCTTTTGGCTAAGATCAAGTGTAGTATCTGTTCTTATCAGTTTAATATCTGATACGTCCTCTATCTGGGGACCATATATTAAATTGATTTTTGGAACCGGGAGATGGAATGGGAGCTTGCTCTGTCCACTCCACGCATCAACTTGGTATTGCAGTACCTCCAGGACTGGTGCACTTCCCCACTTGGGGAAAACAATGCTGTGAAAAAGAAAGACTGAGCAATTCTTGAAAGAAGAGCACTTTGCAATATTTTTTTGTTTAAATGTGTTTTTTTTTTCCAGTGTTTCGGAAAAGGTGCTGTTGTGTCACGGGAGGAAAAAAAAGTCTGCCCTTTTTGCTTGCTTTTCACAGGAGCTGCAAAGCAAGGCAAAGGAGCCAGCCAGCCAGCCAGCAGCACAAGGAGGAGATGGGGGACACTGTCCTTGCCCTGCCTCACCCCTGAAAGTCCCCGAACGGCCCCGAACGGCCAAGCCTTATCTGAGGGGGACGCACTTGGGGGAGCATCTCCTGGGCAGCTGAGGGTGACTTTCGGCCGCTAGGTGACGGGGCCAGTGCCAGGCCGGGCTGCAGCTTGGCTGGGTGGAGCTCTGCAGCCTGTGTCTGGCCGTCTCGCACCAGGCGCTGTGGGACCCATGGAAATCTTGGGGCGGAGCCATGCAAAATATGCTTACCATACCGCCGGGCATGCTGGTCATGCAAATGCTATTCTTGGCCGAGGAATCTGGGGCTCTGCCGCAGAGCGTTGCTCCGAGTCAGCAGGGGAGCTGCCGAGCAGCAGTCTTTCAGGCAAAGCTTTTGTGGGCATCGCTTCTCGGCCTTTTGGCTAAGATCAAGTGTAGTATCTGTTCTTATCAGTTTAATATCTGATACGTCCTCTATCTGGGGACCATATATTAAATTGATTTTTGGAACCGGGAGATGGAATGGGAGCTTGCTCTGTCCACTCCACGCATCAACTTGGTATTGCAGTACCTCCAGGACTGGTGCACTTCCCCACTTGGGGAAAACAATGCTGTGAAAAAGAAAGACTGAGCAATTCTTGAAAGAAGAGCACTTTGCAATATTTTTTTGTTTAAATGTGTTTTTTTTTCCAGTGTTTCGGAAAAGGTGCTGTTGTGTCACGGGAGGAAAAAAAAGTCTGCCCTTTTTGCTTGCTTTTCACAGGAGCTGCAAAGCAAGGCAAAGGAGCCAGCCAGCCAGCCAGCAGCACAAGGAGGAGATGGGGGACACTGTCCTTGCCCTGCCTCACCCCTGAAAGTCCCCGAACGGCCCCGAACGGCCAAGCCTTATCTGAGGGGGACGCACTTGGGGGAGCATCTCCTGGGCAGCTGAGGGTGACTTTCGGCCGCTAGGTGACGGGGCCAGTGCCAGGCCGGGCTGCAGCTTGGCTGGGTGGAGCTCTGCAGCCTGTGTCTGGCCGTCTCGCACCAGGCGCTGTGGGACCCATGTAAATCTTGGGGCGGAGCCATGCAAAATATGCTTACCATACCGCCGGGCATGCTGGTCATGCAAATGCTATTCTTGGCCGAGGAATCTGGGGCTCTGCCGCAGAGCGTTGCTCCGAGTCAGCAGGGGAGCTGCCGAGCAGCAGTCTTTCAGGCAAAGCTTTTGTGGGCATCGCTTCTCGGCCTTTTGGCTATGATCAAGTGTCGGGATTCACCTTAGCTGTCTGGCTTGCCCAGTCCAAGGTAGACTCCTTTTACAGCTGGCCTCCCTGACCTTCGGGTCAGGGAGTGGGCTACTGATCATGCCTTGAAGGGCCGGAGAATCTTTCGGGCTGGACGAGTTTCGAGTGGAAGATTTGAGGGGGAACGCGTCAGAGAACTCCCCCAGCATGGCTGAAACATCCCGTGTTTTACCGCCGGCAACGCAGTTGAGATATTCAGTTCGGATTGCCGTCCAGAAGGATTTCCAAGAAGTAAAGGATTTCGACTATGTTGTTAATAAGGTACTTTTTGAGGCTTTACAAGCAGACAAAGACAAAATTTATTGTATGCAAGAGCACAGAAACGCTTGCACGTATGATATTACTTTTGTAGACGAAGTCTCTTCCTTGAGTGCATATGAAGTGTACAAAATGGAAAAGAAGAATAGTAGTATTTTGGAAGGTGTTCTGGTGGAGCTTTGTTTCGTCCGACAAACTGTTCCATTAACTGTACATATGTACAATCCATTCGTGTCAGCAGAGAAAATTAGGAATTGGTTATTGCATTATTGTGAAGAAGTGAGAGGAGGTCAAGTTCAAAGGAATAAATTTGGGTATTTTAACGGTGATCGGAGATTTGTTGTGGTGCTAAAGAAACATCCAGACGGCATTGGAGGTTTACATCACCCCCCGGGGGTGTTTAAGATTTTGGAACAGAATGGGTATTTGTATTACCCCAACCAGCCAGTGTTTTGTAGGTTTTGTCGACAGTTTGGACATGCAAAACGGGATTGCCCGAAAGATAAATGTTGGAATTGTGGTAATCCGGACCATAAAATAGTGGACTGTGATCAGAAGCTGATGTGTACTGTTTGTGATATGGAAGGACATGTTGCAGTGTCATGCCCGACTACCCGGCGTACATATGCACAAGCTGCTAGTGAAGGTGGTTTTCACAGTGGGGTTCGTGAAGTTGAGACAAATCTGATTAGCACGTTGGAAGATTTGAGGAAGAAAGAGAAGTTGGTTGAAATCGTGGATACGGCACGGGGAGATGATGTGGGAAAAATTGTAGCGGTAGATGAGAAAGGATCTGCAGAGAGTATAGATGAAGAAGATATTGCTCAAACAGCTAGTGGAAGGGAGGGGATAGACAAAGATTCATATGTTCAAACAGCCAGTGGCAGTGGAATTAATCGGGAGGATGGTGGGGTCGCAGCTTGTTTGGTGGTTGGGGAACAGGTGGAGGAGATGGTTACAGAGAATGTTGGAAAGTTGTTAACGGAAGATGAAGTTAGGGAAATGATGGAACAATGGCCGAAGGACTTTGGAGAGGAGGGGATATTTTCTCCTGCGCGTGAAAAATTGGTTGCAGAAGGTTATTTACTAGCTCGGATTGATAGAGAATGGGAGGATGATGATTTAGAGGACCATCAAGAGTTATTCAGGTCGTATCGGGCTTACAAACGAGAGCAGTTTGAGATAGAGGATGCGGCACAGGCTAGGGAGTCAGTAGGGAGAGAAGGTACTTTGATCCCTGAGGTGGGAGGTTTTTCGGCTGAACAAGATTCAGTGTTGCCCCCTTCTTTAACATCGCATGTCGAGAATCTTTTGAAGAGAGAAAGAGTGGTTATTAAAAAAGCTGAAGGAATGGGGCAAGTTAAGGGGATGGAGACGTCGAATAGTTCTGGTGTTTTGCAGTCTGCATCGGACAGTGAGAAGAACGAGGAGGTGGATATTCGGTTATTGAAGAAGACTGAGCGAAAGTTGAGGAGACAGAGATCTGACCGGAGTCGGTCAGTCATTAGAGATGGGAAGGCATCTTTCAAATAGTACCGGAATGGGAAAAGAAGATGTGAGAAATAAGGAAAAATGAATAAAATAAAATGAAAGGTGAAGAAAAGAAAAAAGGAAAAGAAAAGGGGGGAAAAAAAAAAAAAAAAAAATTGTATAGTCTGTTGAGGAAGTTGGAATTTTTTGGTGTTTTTTTTTGATTTGGTGTTTTTTAAATTTGTGTATTTTTTATTGGCTTTTTGATTTGGATTTTTTTGATTGGCATTTTTTTAAATTGGAGGTTTGGGACGGTTGAAGGGGTGAAGTGGAGACCGAAAAAAAAAAAAGAAAAAATCTGTTCTTATCAGTTTAATATCTGATACGTCCTCTATCTGGGGACCATATATTAAATTGATTTTTGGAACCGGGAGATGGAATGGGAGCTTGCTCTGTCCACTCCACGCATCAACTTGGTATTGCAGTACCTCCAGGACTGGTGCACTTCCCCACTTGGGGAAAACAATGCTGTGAAAAAGAAAGACTGAGCAATTCTTGAAAGAAGAGCACTTTGCAATATTTTTTTGTTTAAATGTGTTTTTTTTTTCCAGTGTTTCGGAAAAGGTGCTGTTGTGTCACGGGAGGAAAAAAAAGTCTGCCCTTTTTGCTTGCTTTTCACAGGAGCTGCAAAGCAAGGCAAAGGAGCCAGCCAGCCAGCCAGCAGCACAAGGAGGAGATGGGGGACACTGTCCTTGCCCTGCCTCACCCCTGAAAGGCCCCGAACGGCCCCGAACGGCCAAGCCTTATCTGAGGGGGACGCACTTGGGGGAGCATCTCCTGGGCAGCTGAGGGTGACTTTCGGCCGCTAGGTGACGGGGCCAGTGCCAGGCCGGGCTGCAGCTTGGCTGGGTGGAGCTCTGCAGCCTGTGTCTGGCCGTCTCGCACCAGGCGCTGTGGGACCCATGGAAATCTTGGGGCGGAGCCATGCAAAATATGCTTACCATACCGCCGGGCATGCTGGTCATGCAAATGCTATTCTTGGCCGAGGAATCTGGGGCTCTGCCGCAGAGCGTTGCTCCGAGTCAGCAGGGGAGCTGCCGAGCAGCAGTCTTTCAGGCAAAGCTTTTGTGGGCATCGCTTCTCGGCCTTTTGGCTAAGATCAAGTGTAGTATCTGTTCTTATCAGTTTAATATCTGATACGTCCTCTATCTGGGGACCATATATTAAATTGATTTTTGGAACCGGGAGATGGAATGGGAGCTTGCTCTGTCCACTCCACGCATCAACTTGGTATTGCAGTACCTCCAGGACTGGTGCACTTCCCCACTTGGGGAAAACAATGCTGTGAAAAAGAAAGACTGAGCAATTCTTGAAAGAAGAGCACTTTGCAATATTTTTTTGTTTAAATGTGTTTTTTTTTTCCAGTGTTTCGGAAAAGGTGCTGTTGTGTCACGGGAGGAAAAAAAAGTCTGCCCTTTTTGCTTGCTTTTCACAGGAGCTGCAAAGCAAGGCAAAGGAGCCAGCCAGCCAGCCAGCAGCACAAGGAGGAGATGGGGGACACTGTCCTTGCCCTGCCTCACCCCTGAAAGTCCCCGAACGGCCCCGAACGGCCAAGCCTTATCTGAGGGGGACGCACTTGGGGGAGCATCTCCTGGGCAGCTGAGGGTGACTTTCGGCCGCTAGGTGACGGGGCCAGTGCCAGGCCGGGCTGCAGCTTGGCTGGGTGGAGCTCTGCAGCCTGTGTCTGGCCGTCTCGCACCAGGCGCTGTGGGACCCATGGAAATCTTGGGGCGGAGCCATGCAAAATATGCTTACCATACCGCCGGGCATGCTGGTCATGCAAATGCTATTCTTGGCCGAGGAATCTGGGGCTCTGCCGCAGAGCGTTGCTCCGAGTCAGCAGGGGAGCTGCCGAGCAGCAGTCTTTCAGGCAAAGCTTTTGTGGGCATCGCTTCTCGGCCTTTTGGCTAAGATCAAGTGTAGTATCTGTTCTTATCAGTTTAATATCTGATACGTCCTCTATCTGGGGACCATATATTAAATTGATTTTTGGAACCGGGAGATGGAATGGGAGCTTGCTCTGTCCACTCCACGCATCAACTTGGTATTGCAGTACCTCCAGGACTGGTGCACTTCCCCACTTGGGGAAAACAATGCTGTGAAAAAGAAAGACTGAGCAATTCTTGAAAGAAGAGCACTTTGCAATATTTTTTTGTTTAAATGTGTTTTTTTTTCCAGTGTTTCGGAAAAGGTGCTGTTGTGTCACGGGAGGAAAAAAAAGTCTGCCCTTTTTGCTTGCTTTTCACAGGAGCTGCAAAGCAAGGCAAAGGAGCCAGCCAGCCAGCCAGCAGCACAAGGAGGAGATGGGGGACACTGTCCTTGCCCTGCCTCACCCCTGAAAGTCCCCGAACGGCCCCGAACGGCCAAGCCTTATCTGAGGGGGACGCACTTGGGGGAGCATCTCCTGGGCAGCTGAGGGTGACTTTCGGCCGCTAGGTGACGGGGCCAGTGCCAGGCCGGGCTGCAGCTTGGCTGGGTGGAGCTCTGCAGCCTGTGTCTGGCCGTCTCGCACCAGGCGCTGTGGGACCCATGTAAATCTTGGGGCGGAGCCATGCAAAATATGCTTACCATACCGCCGGGCATGCTGGTCATGCAAATGCTATTCTTGGCCGAGGAATCTGGGGCTCTGCCGCAGAGCGTTGCTCCGAGTCAGCAGGGGAGCTGCCGAGCAGCAGTCTTTCAGGCAAAGCTTTTGTGGGCATCGCTTCTCGGCCTTTTGGCTATGATCAAGTGTCGGGATTCACCTTAGCTGTCTGGCTTGCCCAGTCCAAGGTAGACTCCTTTTACAGCTGGCCTCCCTGACCTTCGGGTCAGGGAGTGGGCTACTGATCATGCCTTGAAGGGCCGGAGAATCTTTCGGGCTGGACGAGTTTCGAGTGGAAGATTTGAGGGGGAACGCGTCAGAGAACTCCCCCAGCATGGCTGAAACATCCCGTGTTTTACCGCCGGCAACGCAGTTGAGATATTCAGTTCGGATTGCCGTCCAGAAGGATTTCCAAGAAGTAAAGGATTTCGACTATGTTGTTAATAAGGTACTTTTTGAGGCTTTACAAGCAGACAAAGACAAAATTTATTGTATGCAAGAGCACAGAAACGCTTGCACGTATGATATTACTTTTGTAGACGAAGTCTCTTCCTTGAGTGCATATGAAGTGTACAAAATGGAAAAGAAGAATAGTAGTATTTTGGAAGGTGTTCTGGTGGAGCTTTGTTTCGTCCGACAAACTGTTCCATTAACTGTACATATGTACAATCCATTCGTGTCAGCAGAGAAAATTAGGAATTGGTTATTGCATTATTGTGAAGAAGTGAGAGGAGGTCAAGTTCAAAGGAATAAATTTGGGTATTTTAACGGTGATCGGAGATTTGTTGTGGTGCTAAAGAAACATCCAGACGGCATTGGAGGTTTACATCACCCCCCGGGGGTGTTTAAGATTTTGGAACAGAATGGGTATTTGTATTACCCCAACCAGCCAGTGTTTTGTAGGTTTTGTCGACAGTTTGGACATGCAAAACGGGATTGCCCGAAAGATAAATGTTGGAATTGTGGTAATCCGGACCATAAAATAGTGGACTGTGATCAGAAGCTGATGTGTACTGTTTGTGATATGGAAGGACATGTTGCAGTGTCATGCCCGACTACCCGGCGTACATATGCACAAGCTGCTAGTGAAGGTGGTTTTCACAGTGGGGTTCGTGAAGTTGAGACAAATCTGATTAGCACGTTGGAAGATTTGAGGAAGAAAGAGAAGTTGGTTGAAATCGTGGATACGGCACGGGGAGATGATGTGGGAAAAATTGTAGCGGTAGATGAGAAAGGATCTGCAGAGAGTATAGATGAAGAAGATATTGCTCAAACAGCTAGTGGAAGGGAGGGGATAGACAAAGATTCATATGTTCAAACAGCCAGTGGCAGTGGAATTAATCGGGAGGATGGTGGGGTCGCAGCTTGTTTGGTGGTTGGGGAACAGGTGGAGGAGATGGTTACAGAGAATGTTGGAAAGTTGTTAACGGAAGATGAAGTTAGGGAAATGATGGAACAATGGCCGAAGGACTTTGGAGAGGAGGGGATATTTTCTCCTGCGCGTGAAAAATTGGTTGCAGAAGGTTATTTACTAGCTCGGATTGATAGAGAATGGGAGGATGATGATTTAGAGGACCATCAAGAGTTATTCAGGTCGTATCGGGCTTACAAACGAGAGCAGTTTGAGATAGAGGATGCGGCACAGGCTAGGGAGTCAGTAGGGAGAGAAGGTACTTTGATCCCTGAGGTGGGAGGTTTTTCGGCTGAACAAGATTCAGTGTTGCCCCCTTCTTTAACATCGCATGTCGAGAATCTTTTGAAGAGAGAAAGAGTGGTTATTAAAAAAGCTGAAGGAATGGGGCAAGTTAAGGGGATGGAGACGTCGAATAGTTCTGGTGTTTTGCAGTCTGCATCGGACAGTGAGAAGAACGAGGAGGTGGATATTCGGTTATTGAAGAAGACTGAGCGAAAGTTGAGGAGACAGAGATCTGACCGGAGTCGGTCAGTCATTAGAGATGGGAAGGCATCTTTCAAATAGTACCGGAATGGGAAAAGAAGATGTGAGAAATAAGGAAAAATGAATAAAATAAAATGAAAGGTGAAGAAAAGAAAAAAGGAAAAGAAAAGGGGGGAAAAAAAAAAAAAAAAAAATTGTATAGTCTGTTGAGGAAGTTGGAATTTTTTGGTGTTTTTTTTTGATTTGGTGTTTTTTAAATTTGTGTATTTTTTATTGGCTTTTTGATTTGGATTTTTTTGATTGGCATTTTTTTAAATTGGAGGTTTGGGACGGTTGAAGGGGTGAAGTGGAGACCGAAAAAAAAAAAAGAAAAAATCTGTTCTTATCAGTTTAATATCTGATACGTCCTCTATCTGGGGACCATATATTAAATTGATTTTTGGAACCGGGAGATGGAATGGGAGCTTGCTCTGTCCACTCCACGCATCAACTTGGTATTGCAGTACCTCCAGGACTGGTGCACTTCCCCACTTGGGGAAAACAATGCTGTGAAAAAGAAAGACTGAGCAATTCTTGAAAGAAGAGCACTTTGCAATATTTTTTTGTTTAAAAGTGTTTTTTTTTTCCAGTGTTTCGGAAAAGGTGCTGTTGTGTCACGGGAGGAAAAAAAAGTCTGCCCTTTTTGCTTGCTTTTCACAGGAGCTGCAAAGCAAGGCAAAGGAGCCAGCCAGCCAGCCAGCAGCACAAGGAGGAGATGGGGGACACTGTCCTTGCCCTGCCTCACCCCTGAAAGGCCCCGAACGGCCCCGAACGGCCAAGCCTTATCTGAGGGGGACGCACTTGGGGGAGCATCTCCTGGGCAGCTGAGGGTGACTTTCGGCCGCTAGGTGACGGGGCCAGTGCCAGGCCGGGCTGCAGCTTGGCTGGGTGGAGCTCTGCAGCCTGTGTCTGGCCGTCTCGCACCAGGCGCTGTGGGACCCATGGAAATCTTGGGGCGGAGCCATGCAAAATATGCTTACCATACCGCCGGGCATGCTGGTCATGCAAATGCTATTCTTGGCCGAGGAATCTGGGGCTCTGCCGCAGAGCGTTGCTCCGAGTCAGCAGGGGAGCTGCCGAGCAGCAGTCTTTCAGGCAAAGCTTTTGTGGGCATCGCTTCTCGGCCTTTTGGCTAAGATCAAGTGTAGTATCTGTTCTTATCAGTTTAATATCTGATACGTCCTCTATCTGGGGACCATATATTAAATTGATTTTTGGAACCGGGAGATGGAATGGGAGCTTGCTCTGTCCACTCCACGCATCAACTTGGTATTGCAGTACCTCCAGGACTGGTGCACTTCCCCACTTGGGGAAAACAATGCTGTGAAAAAGAAAGACTGAGCAATTCTTGAAAGAAGAGCACTTTGCAATATTTTTTTGTTTAAATGTGTTTTTTTTTTCCAGTGTTTCGGAAAAGGTGCTGTTGTGTCACGGGAGGAAAAAAAAGTCTGCCCTTTTTGCTTGCTTTTCACAGGAGCTGCAAAGCAAGGCAAAGGAGCCAGCCAGCCAGCCAGCAGCACAAGGAGGAGATGGGGGACACTGTCCTTGCCCTGCCTCACCCCTGAAAGTCCCCGAACGGCCCCGAACGGCCAAGCCTTATCTGAGGGGGACGCACTTGGGGGAGCATCTCCTGGGCAGCTGAGGGTGACTTTCGGCCGCTAGGTGACGGGGCCAGTGCCAGGCCGGGCTGCAGCTTGGCTGGGTGGAGCTCTGCAGCCTGTGTCTGGCCGTCTCGCACCAGGCGCTGTGGGACCCATGGAAATCTTGGGGCGGAGCCATGCAAAATATGCTTACCATACCGCCGGGCATGCTGGTCATGCAAATGCTATTCTTGGCCGAGGAATCTGGGGCTCTGCCGCAGAGCGTTGCTCCGAGTCAGCAGGGGAGCTGCCGAGCAGCAGTCTTTCAGGCAAAGCTTTTGTGGGCATCGCTTCTCGGCCTTTTGGCTAAGATCAAGTGTAGTATCTGTTCTTATCAGTTTAATATCTGATACGTCCTCTATCTGGGGACCATATATTAAATTGATTTTTGGAACCGGGAGATGGAATGGGAGCTTGCTCTGTCCACTCCACGCATCAACTTGGTATTGCAGTACCTCCAGGACTGGTGCACTTCCCCACTTGGGGAAAACAATGCTGTGAAAAAGAAAGACTGAGCAATTCTTGAAAGAAGAGCACTTTGCAATATTTTTTTGTTTAAATGTGTTTTTTTTTCCAGTGTTTCGGAAAAGGTGCTGTTGTGTCACGGGAGGAAAAAAAAGTCTGCCCTTTTTGCTTGCTTTTCACAGGAGCTGCAAAGCAAGGCAAAGGAGCCAGCCAGCCAGCCAGCAGCACAAGGAGGAGATGGGGGACACTGTCCTTGCCCTGCCTCACCCCTGAAAGTCCCCGAACGGCCCCGAACGGCCAAGCCTTATCTGAGGGGGACGCACTTGGGGGAGCATCTCCTGGGCAGCTGAGGGTGACTTTCGGCCGCTAGGTGACGGGGCCAGTGCCAGGCCGGGCTGCAGCTTGGCTGGGTGGAGCTCTGCAGCCTGTGTCTGGCCGTCTCGCACCAGGCGCTGTGGGACCCATGTAAATCTTGGGGCGGAGCCATGCAAAATATGCTTACCATACCGCCGGGCATGCTGGTCATGCAAATGCTATTCTTGGCCGAGGAATCTGGGGCTCTGCCGCAGAGCGTTGCTCCGAGTCAGCAGGGGAGCTGCCGAGCAGCAGTCTTTCAGGCAAAGCTTTTGTGGGCATCGCTTCTCGGCCTTTTGGCTATGATCAAGTGTCGGGATTCACCTTAGCTGTCTGGCTTGCCCAGTCCAAGGTAGACTCCTTTTACAGCTGGCCTCCCTGACCTTCGGGTCAGGGAGTGGGCTACTGATCATGCCTTGAAGGGCCGGAGAATCTTTCGGGCTGGACGAGTTTCGAGTGGAAGATTTGAGGGGGAACGCGTCAGAGAACTCCCCCAGCATGGCTGAAACATCCCGTGTTTTACCGCCGGCAACGCAGTTGAGATATTCAGTTCGGATTGCCGTCCAGAAGGATTTCCAAGAAGTAAAGGATTTCGACTATGTTGTTAATAAGGTACTTTTTGAGGCTTTACAAGCAGACAAAGACAAAATTTATTGTATGCAAGAGCACAGAAACGCTTGCACGTATGATATTACTTTTGTAGACGAAGTCTCTTCCTTGAGTGCATATGAAGTGTACAAAATGGAAAAGAAGAATAGTAGTATTTTGGAAGGTGTTCTGGTGGAGCTTTGTTTCGTCCGACAAACTGTTCCATTAACTGTACATATGTACAATCCATTCGTGTCAGCAGAGAAAATTAGGAATTGGTTATTGCATTATTGTGAAGAAGTGAGAGGAGGTCAAGTTCAAAGGAATAAATTTGGGTATTTTAACGGTGATCGGAGATTTGTTGTGGTGCTAAAGAAACATCCAGACGGCATTGGAGGTTTACATCACCCCCCGGGGGTGTTTAAGATTTTGGAACAGAATGGGTATTTGTATTACCCCAACCAGCCAGTGTTTTGTAGGTTTTGTCGACAGTTTGGACATGCAAAACGGGATTGCCCGAAAGATAAATGTTGGAATTGTGGTAATCCGGACCATAAAATAGTGGACTGTGATCAGAAGCTGATGTGTACTGTTTGTGATATGGAAGGACATGTTGCAGTGTCATGCCCGACTACCCGGCGTACATATGCACAAGCTGCTAGTGAAGGTGGTTTTCACAGTGGGGTTCGTGAAGTTGAGACAAATCTGATTAGCACGTTGGAAGATTTGAGGAAGAAAGAGAAGTTGGTTGAAATCGTGGATACGGCACGGGGAGATGATGTGGGAAAAATTGTAGCGGTAGATGAGAAAGGATCTGCAGAGAGTATAGATGAAGAAGATATTGCTCAAACAGCTAGTGGAAGGGAGGGGATAGACAAAGATTCATATGTTCAAACAGCCAGTGGCAGTGGAATTAATCGGGAGGATGGTGGGGTCGCAGCTTGTTTGGTGGTTGGGGAACAGGTGGAGGAGATGGTTACAGAGAATGTTGGAAAGTTGTTAACGGAAGATGAAGTTAGGGAAATGATGGAACAATGGCCGAAGGACTTTGGAGAGGAGGGGATATTTTCTCCTGCGCGTGAAAAATTGGTTGCAGAAGGTTATTTACTAGCTCGGATTGATAGAGAATGGGAGGATGATGATTTAGAGGACCATCAAGAGTTATTCAGGTCGTATCGGGCTTACAAACGAGAGCAGTTTGAGATAGAGGATGCGGCACAGGCTAGGGAGTCAGTAGGGAGAGAAGGTACTTTGATCCCTGAGGTGGGAGGTTTTTCGGCTGAACAAGATTCAGTGTTGCCCCCTTCTTTAACATCGCATGTCGAGAATCTTTTGAAGAGAGAAAGAGTGGTTATTAAAAAAGCTGAAGGAATGGGGCAAGTTAAGGGGATGGAGACGTCGAATAGTTCTGGTGTTTTGCAGTCTGCATCGGACAGTGAGAAGAACGAGGAGGTGGATATTCGGTTATTGAAGAAGACTGAGCGAAAGTTGAGGAGACAGAGATCTGACCGGAGTCGGTCAGTCATTAGAGATGGGAAGGCATCTTTCAAATAGTACCGGAATGGGAAAAGAAGATGTGAGAAATAAGGAAAAATGAATAAAATAAAATGAAAGGTGAAGAAAAGAAAAAAGGAAAAGAAAAGGGGGGAAAAAAAAAAAAAAAAAAATTGTATAGTCTGTTGAGGAAGTTGGAATTTTTTGGTGTTTTTTTTTGATTTGGTGTTTTTTAAATTTGTGTATTTTTTATTGGCTTTTTGATTTGGATTTTTTTGATTGGCATTTTTTTAAATTGGAGGTTTGGGACGGTTGAAGGGGTGAAGTGGAGACCGAAAAAAAAAAAAGAAAAAATCTGTTCTTATCAGTTTAATATCTGATACGTCCTCTATCTGGGGACCATATATTAAATTGATTTTTGGAACCGGGAGATGGAATGGGAGCTTGCTCTGTCCACTCCACGCATCAACTTGGTATTGCAGTACCTCCAGGACTGGTGCACTTCCCCACTTGGGGAAAACAATGCTGTGAAAAAGAAAGACTGAGCAATTCTTGAAAGAAGAGCACTTTGCAATATTTTTTTGTTTAAAAGTGTTTTTTTTTTCCAGTGTTTCGGAAAAGGTGCTGTTGTGTCACGGGAGGAAAAAAAAGTCTGCCCTTTTTGCTTGCTTTTCACAGGAGCTGCAAAGCAAGGCAAAGGAGCCAGCCAGCCAGCCAGCAGCACAAGGAGGAGATGGGGGACACTGTCCTTGCCCTGCCTCACCCCTGAAAGGCCCCGAACGGCCCCGAACGGCCAAGCCTTATCTGAGGGGGACGCACTTGGGGGAGCATCTCCTGGGCAGCTGAGGGTGACTTTCGGCCGCTAGGTGACGGGGCCAGTGCCAGGCCGGGCTGCAGCTTGGCTGGGTGGAGCTCTGCAGCCTGTGTCTGGCCGTCTCGCACCAGGCGCTGTGGGACCCATGGAAATCTTGGGGCGGAGCCATGCAAAATATGCTTACCATACCGCCGGGCATGCTGGTCATGCAAATGCTATTCTTGGCCGAGGAATCTGGGGCTCTGCCGCAGAGCGTTGCTCCGAGTCAGCAGGGGAGCTGCCGAGCAGCAGTCTTTCAGGCAAAGCTTTTGTGGGCATCGCTTCTCGGCCTTTTGGCTAAGATCAAGTGTAGTATCTGTTCTTATCAGTTTAATATCTGATACGTCCTCTATCTGGGGACCATATATTAAATTGATTTTTGGAACCGGGAGATGGAATGGGAGCTTGCTCTGTCCACTCCACGCATCAACTTGGTATTGCAGTACCTCCAGGACTGGTGCACTTCCCCACTTGGGGAAAACAATGCTGTGAAAAAGAAAGACTGAGCAATTCTTGAAAGAAGAGCACTTTGCAATATTTTTTTGTTTAAATGTGTTTTTTTTTCCAGTGTTTCGGAAAAGGTGCTGTTGTGTCACGGGAGGAAAAAAAAGTCTGCCCTTTTTGCTTGCTTTTCACAGGAGCTGCAAAGCAAGGCAAAGGAGCCAGCCAGCCAGCCAGCAGCACAAGGAGGAGATGGGGGACACTGTCCTTGCCCTGCCTCACCCCTGAAAGGCCCCGAACGGCCCCGAACGGCCAAGCCTTATCTGAGGGGGACGCACTTGGGGGAGCATCTCCTGGGCAGCTGAGGGTGACTTTCGGCCGCTAGGTGACGGGGCCAGTGCCAGGCCGGGCTGCAGCTTGGCTGGGTGGAGCTCTGCAGCCTGTGTCTGGCCGTCTCGCACCAGGCGCTGTGGGACCCATGGAAATCTTGGGGCGGAGCCATGCAAAATATGCTTACCATACCGCCGGGCATGCTGGTCATGCAAATGCTATTCTTGGCCGAGGAATCTGGGGCTCTGCCGCAGAGCGTTGCTCCGAGTCAGCAGGGGAGCTGCCGAGCAGCAGTCTTTCAGGCAAAGCTTTTGTGGGCATCGCTTCTCGGCCTTTTGGCTAAGATCAAGTGTAGTATCTGTTCTTATCAGTTTAATATCTGATACGTCCTCTATCTGGGGACCATATATTAAATTGATTTTTGGAACCGGGAGATGGAATGGGAGCTTGCTCTGTCCACTCCACGCATCAACTTGGTATTGCAGTACCTCCAGGACTGGTGCACTTCCCCACTTGGGGAAAACAATGCTGTGAAAAAGAAAGACTGAGCAATTCTTGAAAGAAGAGCACTTTGCAATATTTTTTTGTTTAAATGTGTTTTTTTTTTCCAGTGTTTCGGAAAAGGTGCTGTTGTGTCACGGGAGGAAAAAAAAGTCTGCCCTTTTTGCTTGCTTTTCACAGGAGCTGCAAAGCAAGGCAAAGGAGCCAGCCAGCCAGCCAGCAGCACAAGGAGGAGATGGGGGACACTGTCCTTGCCCTGCCTCACCCCTGAAAGGCCTCGAACGGCCCCGAACGGCCAAGCCTTATCTGAGGGGGACGCACTTGGGGGAGCATCTCCTGGGCAGCTGAGGGTGACTTTCGGCCGCTAGGTGACGGGGCCAGTGCCAGGCCGGGCTGCAGCTTGGCTGGGTGGAGCTCTGCAGCCTGTGTCTGGCCGTCTCGCACCAGGCGCTGTGGGACCCATGGAAATCTTGGGGCGGAGCCATGCAAAATATGCTTACCATACCGCCGGGCATGCTGGTCATGCAAATGCTATTCTTGGCCGAGGAATCTGGGGCTCTGCCGCAGAGCGTTGCTCCGAGTCAGCAGGGGAGCTGCCGAGCAGCAGTCTTTCAGGCAAAGCTTTTGTGGGCATCGCTTCTCGGCCTTTTGGCTAAGATCAAGTGTAGTATCTGTTCTTATCAGTTTAATATCTGATACGTCCTCTATCTGGGGACCATATATTAAATTGATTTTTGGAACCGGGAGATGGAATGGGAGCTTGCTCTGTCCACTCCACGCATCAACTTGGTATTGCAGTACCTCCAGGACTGGTGCACTTCCCCACTTGGGGAAAACAATGCTGTGAAAAAGAAAGACTGAGCAATTCTTGAAAGAAGAGCACTTTGCAATATTTTTTTGTTTAAAAGTGTTTTTTTTTTCCAGTGTTTCGGAAAAGGTGCTGTTGTGTCACGGGAGGAAAAAAAAGTCTGCCCTTTTTGCTTGCTTTTCACAGGAGCTGCAAAGCAAGGCAAAGGAGCCAGCCAGCCAGCCAGCAGCACAAGGAGGAGATGGGGGACACTGTCCTTGCCCTGCCTCACCCCTGAAAGGCCCCGAACGGCCCCGAACGGCCAAGCCTTATCTGAGGGGGACGCACTTGGGGGAGCATCTCCTGGGCAGCTGAGGGTGACTTTCGGCCGCTAGGTGACGGGGCCAGTGCCAGGCCGGGCTGCAGCTTGGCTGGGTGGAGCTCTGCAGCCTGTGTCTGGCCGTCTCGCACCAGGCGCTGTGGGACCCATGGAAATCTTGGGGCGGAGCCATGCAAAATATGCTTACCATACCGCCGGGCATGCTGGTCATGCAAATGCTATTCTTGGCCGAGGAATCTGGGGCTCTGCCGCAGAGCGTTGCTCCGAGTCAGCAGGGGAGCTGCCGAGCAGCAGTCTTTCAGGCAAAGCTTTTGTGGGCATCGCTTCTCGGCCTTTTGGCTAAGATCAAGTGTAGTATCTGTTCTTATCAGTTTAATATCTGATACGTCCTCTATCTGGGGACCATATATTAAATTGATTTTTGGAACCGGGAGATGGAATGGGAGCTTGCTCTGTCCACTCCACGCATCAACTTGGTATTGCAGTACCTCCAGGACTGGTGCACTTCCCCACTTGGGGAAAACAATGCTGTGAAAAAGAAAGACTGAGCAATTCTTGAAAGAAGAGCACTTTGCAATATTTTTTTGTTTAAATGTGTTTTTTTTTTCCAGTGTTTCGGAAAAGGTGCTGTTGTGTCACGGGAGGAAAAAAAAGTCTGCCCTTTTTGCTTGCTTTTCACAGGAGCTGCAAAGCAAGGCAAAGGAGCCAGCCAGCCAGCCAGCAGCACAAGGAGGAGATGGGGGACACTGTCCTTGCCCTGCCTCACCCCTGAAAGTCCCCGAACGGCCCCGAACGGCCAAGCCTTATCTGAGGGGGACGCACTTGGGGGAGCATCTCCTGGGCAGCTGAGGGTGACTTTCGGCCGCTAGGTGACGGGGCCAGTGCCAGGCCGGGCTGCAGCTTGGCTGGGTGGAGCTCTGCAGCCTGTGTCTGGCCGTCTCGCACCAGGCGCTGTGGGACCCATGGAAATCTTGGGGCGGAGCCATGCAAAATATGCTTACCATACCGCCGGGCATGCTGGTCATGCAAATGCTATTCTTGGCCGAGGAATCTGGGGCTCTGCCGCAGAGCGTTGCTCCGAGTCAGCAGGGGAGCTGCCGAGCAGCAGTCTTTCAGGCAAAGCTTTTGTGGGCATCGCTTCTCGGCCTTTTGGCTAAGATCAAGTGTAGTATCTGTTCTTATCAGTTTAATATCTGATACGTCCTCTATCTGGGGACCATATATTAAATTGATTTTTGGAACCGGGAGATGGAATGGGAGCTTGCTCTGTCCACTCCACGCATCAACTTGGTATTGCAGTACCTCCAGGACTGGTGCACTTCCCCACTTGGGGAAAACAATGCTGTGAAAAAGAAAGACTGAGCAATTCTTGAAAGAAGAGCACTTTGCAATATTTTTTTGTTTAAATGTGTTTTTTTTTCCAGTGTTTCGGAAAAGGTGCTGTTGTGTCACGGGAGGAAAAAAAAGTCTGCCCTTTTTGCTTGCTTTTCACAGGAGCTGCAAAGCAAGGCAAAGGAGCCAGCCAGCCAGCCAGCAGCACAAGGAGGAGATGGGGGACACTGTCCTTGCCCTGCCTCACCCCTGAAAGTCCCCGAACGGCCCCGAACGGCCAAGCCTTATCTGAGGGGGACGCACTTGGGGGAGCATCTCCTGGGCAGCTGAGGGTGACTTTCGGCCGCTAGGTGACGGGGCCAGTGCCAGGCCGGGCTGCAGCTTGGCTGGGTGGAGCTCTGCAGCCTGTGTCTGGCCGTCTCGCACCAGGCGCTGTGGGACCCATGTAAATCTTGGGGCGGAGCCATGCAAAATATGCTTACCATACCGCCGGGCATGCTGGTCATGCAAATGCTATTCTTGGCCGAGGAATCTGGGGCTCTGCCGCAGAGCGTTGCTCCGAGTCAGCAGGGGAGCTGCCGAGCAGCAGTCTTTCAGGCAAAGCTTTTGTGGGCATCGCTTCTCGGCCTTTTGGCTATGATCAAGTGTCGGGATTCACCTTAGCTGTCTGGCTTGCCCAGTCCAAGGTAGACTCCTTTTACAGCTGGCCTCCCTGACCTTCGGGTCAGGGAGTGGGCTACTGATCATGCCTTGAAGGGCCGGAGAATCTTTCGGGCTGGACGAGTTTCGAGTGGAAGATTTGAGGGGGAACGCGTCAGAGAACTCCCCCAGCATGGCTGAAACATCCCGTGTTTTACCGCCGGCAACGCAGTTGAGATATTCAGTTCGGATTGCCGTCCAGAAGGATTTCCAAGAAGTAAAGGATTTCGACTATGTTGTTAATAAGGTACTTTTTGAGGCTTTACAAGCAGACAAAGACAAAATTTATTGTATGCAAGAGCACAGAAACGCTTGCACGTATGATATTACTTTTGTAGACGAAGTCTCTTCCTTGAGTGCATATGAAGTGTACAAAATGGAAAAGAAGAATAGTAGTATTTTGGAAGGTGTTCTGGTGGAGCTTTGTTTCGTCCGACAAACTGTTCCATTAACTGTACATATGTACAATCCATTCGTGTCAGCAGAGAAAATTAGGAATTGGTTATTGCATTATTGTGAAGAAGTGAGAGGAGGTCAAGTTCAAAGGAATAAATTTGGGTATTTTAACGGTGATCGGAGATTTGTTGTGGTGCTAAAGAAACATCCAGACGGCATTGGAGGTTTACATCACCCCCCGGGGGTGTTTAAGATTTTGGAACAGAATGGGTATTTGTATTACCCCAACCAGCCAGTGTTTTGTAGGTTTTGTCGACAGTTTGGACATGCAAAACGGGATTGCCCGAAAGATAAATGTTGGAATTGTGGTAATCCGGACCATAAAATAGTGGACTGTGATCAGAAGCTGATGTGTACTGTTTGTGATATGGAAGGACATGTTGCAGTGTCATGCCCGACTACCCGGCGTACATATGCACAAGCTGCTAGTGAAGGTGGTTTTCACAGTGGGGTTCGTGAAGTTGAGACAAATCTGATTAGCACGTTGGAAGATTTGAGGAAGAAAGAGAAGTTGGTTGAAATCGTGGATACGGCACGGGGAGATGATGTGGGAAAAATTGTAGCGGTAGATGAGAAAGGATCTGCAGAGAGTATAGATGAAGAAGATATTGCTCAAACAGCTAGTGGAAGGGAGGGGATAGACAAAGATTCATATGTTCAAACAGCCAGTGGCAGTGGAATTAATCGGGAGGATGGTGGGGTCGCAGCTTGTTTGGTGGTTGGGGAACAGGTGGAGGAGATGGTTACAGAGAATGTTGGAAAGTTGTTAACGGAAGATGAAGTTAGGGAAATGATGGAACAATGGCCGAAGGACTTTGGAGAGGAGGGGATATTTTCTCCTGCGCGTGAAAAATTGGTTGCAGAAGGTTATTTACTAGCTCGGATTGATAGAGAATGGGAGGATGATGATTTAGAGGACCATCAAGAGTTATTCAGGTCGTATCGGGCTTACAAACGAGAGCAGTTTGAGATAGAGGATGCGGCACAGGCTAGGGAGTCAGTAGGGAGAGAAGGTACTTTGATCCCTGAGGTGGGAGGTTTTTCGGCTGAACAAGATTCAGTGTTGCCCCCTTCTTTAACATCGCATGTCGAGAATCTTTTGAAGAGAGAAAGAGTGGTTATTAAAAAAGCTGAAGGAATGGGGCAAGTTAAGGGGATGGAGACGTCGAATAGTTCTGGTGTTTTGCAGTCTGCATCGGACAGTGAGAAGAACGAGGAGGTGGATATTCGGTTATTGAAGAAGACTGAGCGAAAGTTGAGGAGACAGAGATCTGACCGGAGTCGGTCAGTCATTAGAGATGGGAAGGCATCTTTCAAATAGTACCGGAATGGGAAAAGAAGATGTGAGAAATAAGGAAAAATGAATAAAATAAAATGAAAGGTGAAGAAAAGAAAAAAGGAAAAGAAAAGGGGGGAAAAAAAAAAAAAAAAAAATTGTATAGTCTGTTGAGGAAGTTGGAATTTTTTGGTGTTTTTTTTTGATTTGGTGTTTTTTAAATTTGTGTATTTTTTATTGGCTTTTTGATTTGGATTTTTTTGATTGGCATTTTTTTAAATTGGAGGTTTGGGACGGTTGAAGGGGTGAAGTGGAGACCGAAAAAAAAAAAAGAAAAAATCTGTTCTTATCAGTTTAATATCTGATACGTCCTCTATCTGGGGACCATATATTAAATTGATTTTTGGAACCGGGAGATGGAATGGGAGCTTGCTCTGTCCACTCCACGCATCAACTTGGTATTGCAGTACCTCCAGGACTGGTGCACTTCCCCACTTGGGGAAAACAATGCTGTGAAAAAGAAAGACTGAGCAATTCTTGAAAGAAGAGCACTTTGCAATATTTTTTTGTTTAAATGTGTTTTTTTTTTCCAGTGTTTCGGAAAAGGTGCTGTTGTGTCACGGGAGGAAAAAAAAGTCTGCCCTTTTTGCTTGCTTTTCACAGGAGCTGCAAAGCAAGGCAAAGGAGCCAGCCAGCCAGCCAGCAGCACAAGGAGGAGATGGGGGACACTGTCCTTGCCCTGCCTCACCCCTGAAAGGCCCCGAACGGCCCCGAACGGCCAAGCCTTATCTGAGGGGGACGCACTTGGGGGAGCATCTCCTGGGCAGCTGAGGGTGACTTTCGGCCGCTAGGTGACGGGGCCAGTGCCAGGCCGGGCTGCAGCTTCTCTGGGTGGAGCTCTGCAGCCTGTGTCTGGCCGTCTCGCACCAGGCGCTGTGGGACCCATGGAAATCTTGGGGCGGAGCCATGCAAAATATGCTTACCATACCGCCGGGCATGCTGGTCATGCAAATGCTATTCTTGGCCGAGGAATCTGGGGCTCTGCCGCAGAGCGTTGCTCCGAGTCAGCAGGGGAGCTGCCGAGCAGCAGTCTTTCAGGCAAAGCTTTTGTGGGCATCGCTTCTCGGCCTTTTGGCTAAGATCAAGTGTAGTATCTGTTCTTATCAGTTTAATATCTGATACGTCCTCTATCTGGGGACCATATATTAAATTGATTTTTGGAACCGGGAGATGGAATGGGAGCTTGCTCTGTCCACTCCACGCATCAACTTGGTATTGCAGTACCTCCAGGACTGGTGCACTTCCCCACTTGGGGAAAACAATGCTGTGAAAAAGAAAGACTGAGCAATTCTTGAAAGAAGAGCACTTTGCAATATTTTTTTGTTTAAATGTGTTTTTTTTTCCAGTGTTTCGGAAAAGGTGCTGTTGTGTCACGGGAGGAAAAAAAAGTCTGCCCTTTTTGCTTGCTTTTCACAGGAGCTGCAAAGCAAGGCAAAGGAGCCAGCCAGCCAGCCAGCAGCACAAGGAGGAGATGGGGGACACTGTCCTTGCCCTGCCTCACCCCTGAAAGGCCCCGAACGGCCCCGAACGGCCAAGCCTTATCTGAGGGGGACGCACTTGGGGGAGCATCTCCTGGGCAGCTGAGGGTGACTTTCGGCCGCTAGGTGACGGGGCCAGTGCCAGGCCGGGCTGCAGCTTGGCTGGGTGGAGCTCTGCAGCCTGTGTCTGGCCGTCTCGCACCAGGCGCTGTGGGACCCATGGAAATCTTGGGGCGGAGCCATGCAAAATATGCTTACCATACCGCCGGGCATGCTGGTCATGCAAATGCTATTCTTGGCCGAGGAATCTGGGGCTCTGCCGCAGAGCGTTGCTCCGAGTCAGCAGGGGAGCTGCCGAGCAGCAGTCTTTCAGGCAAAGCTTTTGTGGGCATCGCTTCTCGGCCTTTTGGCTAAGATCAAGTGTAGTATCTGTTCTTATCAGTTTAATATCTGATACGTCCTCTATCTGGGGACCATATATTAAATTGATTTTTGGAACCGGGAGATGGAATGGGAGCTTGCTCTGTCCACTCCACGCATCAACTTGGTATTGCAGTACCTCCAGGACTGGTGCACTTCCCCACTTGGGGAAAACAATGCTGTGAAAAAGAAAGACTGAGCAATTCTTGAAAGAAGAGCACTTTGCAATATTTTTTTGTTTAAATGTGTTTTTTTTTTCCAGTGTTTCGGAAAAGGTGCTGTTGTGTCACGGGAGGAAAAAAAAGTCTGCCCTTTTTGCTTGCTTTTCACAGGAGCTGCAAAGCAAGGCAAAGGAGCCAGCCAGCCAGCCAGCAGCACAAGGAGGAGATGGGGGACACTGTCCTTGCCCTGCCTCACCCCTGAAAGGCCTCGAACGGCCCCGAACGGCCAAGCCTTATCTGAGGGGGACGCACTTGGGGGAGCATCTCCTGGGCAGCTGAGGGTGACTTTCGGCCGCTAGGTGACGGGGCCAGTGCCAGGCCGGGCTGCAGCTTGGCTGGGTGGAGCTCTGCAGCCTGTGTCTGGCCGTCTCGCACCAGGCGCTGTGGGACCCATGGAAATCTTGGGGCGGAGCCATGCAAAATATGCTTACCATACCGCCGGGCATGCTGGTCATGCAAATGCTATTCTTGGCCGAGGAATCTGGGGCTCTGCCGCAGAGCGTTGCTCCGAGTCAGCAGGGGAGCTGCCGAGCAGCAGTCTTTCAGGCAAAGCTTTTGTGGGCATCGCTTCTCGGCCTTTTGGCTAAGATCAAGTGTAGTATCTGTTCTTATCAGTTTAATATCTGATACGTCCTCTATCTGGGGACCATATATTAAATTGATTTTTGGAACCGGGAGATGGAATGGGAGCTTGCTCTGTCCACTCCACGCATCAACTTGGTATTGCAGTACCTCCAGGACTGGTGCACTTCCCCACTTGGGGAAAACAATGCTGTGAAAAAGAAAGACTGAGCAATTCTTGAAAGAAGAGCACTTTGCAATATTTTTTTGTTTAAAAGTGTTTTTTTTTTCCAGTGTTTCGGAAAAGGTGCTGTTGTGTCACGGGAGGAAAAAAAAGTCTGCCCTTTTTGCTTGCTTTTCACAGGAGCTGCAAAGCAAGGCAAAGGAGCCAGCCAGCCAGCCAGCAGCACAAGGAGGAGATGGGGGACACTGTCCTTGCCCTGCCTCACCCCTGAAAGGCCCCGAACGGCCCCGAACGGCCAAGCCTTATCTGAGGGGGACGCACTTGGGGGAGCATCTCCTGGGCAGCTGAGGGTGACTTTCGGCCGCTAGGTGACGGGGCCAGTGCCAGGCCGGGCTGCAGCTTGGCTGGGTGGAGCTCTGCAGCCTGTGTCTGGCCGTCTCGCACCAGGCGCTGTGGGACCCATGGAAATCTTGGGGCGGAGCCATGCAAAATATGCTTACCATACCGCCGGGCATGCTGGTCATGCAAATGCTATTCTTGGCCGAGGAATCTGGGGCTCTGCCGCAGAGCGTTGCTCCGAGTCAGCAGGGGAGCTGCCGAGCAGCAGTCTTTCAGGCAAAGCTTTTGTGGGCATCGCTTCTCGGCCTTTTGGCTAAGATCAAGTGTAGTATCTGTTCTTATCAGTTTAATATCTGATACGTCCTCTATCTGGGGACCATATATTAAATTGATTTTTGGAACCGGGAGATGGAATGGGAGCTTGCTCTGTCCACTCCACGCATCAACTTGGTATTGCAGTACCTCCAGGACTGGTGCACTTCCCCACTTGGGGAAAACAATGCTGTGAAAAAGAAAGACTGAGCAATTCTTGAAAGAAGAGCACTTTGCAATATTTTTTTGTTTAAATGTGTTTTTTTTTTCCAGTGTTTCGGAAAAGGTGCTGTTGTGTCACGGGAGGAAAAAAAAGTCTGCCCTTTTTGCTTGCTTTTCACAGGAGCTGCAAAGCAAGGCAAAGGAGCCAGCCAGCCAGCCAGCAGCACAAGGAGGAGATGGGGGACACTGTCCTTGCCCTGCCTCACCCCTGAAAGTCCCCGAACGGCCCCGAACGGCCAAGCCTTATCTGAGGGGGACGCACTTGGGGGAGCATCTCCTGGGCAGCTGAGGGTGACTTTCGGCCGCTAGGTGACGGGGCCAGTGCCAGGCCGGGCTGCAGCTTGGCTGGGTGGAGCTCTGCAGCCTGTGTCTGGCCGTCTCGCACCAGGCGCTGTGGGACCCATGGAAATCTTGGGGCGGAGCCATGCAAAATATGCTTACCATACCGCCGGGCATGCTGGTCATGCAAATGCTATTCTTGGCCGAGGAATCTGGGGCTCTGCCGCAGAGCGTTGCTCCGAGTCAGCAGGGGAGCTGCCGAGCAGCAGTCTTTCAGGCAAAGCTTTTGTGGGCATCGCTTCTCGGCCTTTTGGCTAAGATCAAGTGTAGTATCTGTTCTTATCAGTTTAATATCTGATACGTCCTCTATCTGGGGACCATATATTAAATTGATTTTTGGAACCGGGAGATGGAATGGGAGCTTGCTCTGTCCACTCCACGCATCAACTTGGTATTGCAGTACCTCCAGGACTGGTGCACTTCCCCACTTGGGGAAAACAATGCTGTGAAAAAGAAAGACTGAGCAATTCTTGAAAGAAGAGCACTTTGCAATATTTTTTTGTTTAAAAGTGTTTTTTTTTTCCAGTGTTTCGGAAAAGGTGCTGTTGTGTCACGGGAGGAAAAAAAAGTCTGCCCTTTTTGCTTGCTTTTCACAGGAGCTGCAAAGCAAGGCAAAGGAGCCAGCCAGCCAGCCAGCAGCACAAGGAGGAGATGGGGGACACTGTCCTTGCCCTGCCTCACCCCTGAAAGGCCCCGAACGGCCCCGAACGGCCAAGCCTTATCTGAGGGGGACGCACTTGGGGGAGCATCTCCTGGGCAGCTGAGGGTGACTTTCGGCCGCTAGGTGACGGGGCCAGTGCCAGGCCGGGCTGCAGCTTGGCTGGGTGGAGCTCTGCAGCCTGTGTCTGGCCGTCTCGCACCAGGCGCTGTGGGACCCATGGAAATCTTGGGGCGGAGCCATGCAAAATATGCTTACCATACCGCCGGGCATGCTGGTCATGCAAATGCTATTCTTGGCCGAGGAATCTGGGGCTCTGCCGCAGAGCGTTGCTCCGAGTCAGCAGGGGAGCTGCCGAGCAGCAGTCTTTCAGGCAAAGCTTTTGTGGGCATCGCTTCTCGGCCTTTTGGCTAAGATCAAGTGTAGTATCTGTTCTTATCAGTTTAATATCTGATACGTCCTCTATCTGGGGACCATATATTAAATTGATTTTTGGAACCGGGAGATGGAATGGGAGCTTGCTCTGTCCACTCCACGCATCAACTTGGTATTGCAGTACCTCCAGGACTGGTGCACTTCCCCACTTGGGGAAAACAATGCTGTGAAAAAGAAAGACTGAGCAATTCTTGAAAGAAGAGCACTTTGCAATATTTTTTTGTTTAAATGTGTTTTTTTTTTCCAGTGTTTCGGAAAAGGTGCTGTTGTGTCACGGGAGGAAAAAAAAGTCTGCCCTTTTTGCTTGCTTTTCACAGGAGCTGCAAAGCAAGGCAAAGGAGCCAGCCAGCCAGCCAGCAGCACAAGGAGGAGATGGGGGACACTGTCCTTGCCCTGCCTCACCCCTGAAAGTCCCCGAACGGCCCCGAACGGCCAAGCCTTATCTGAGGGGGACGCACTTGGGGGAGCATCTCCTGGGCAGCTGAGGGTGACTTTCGGCCGCTAGGTGACGGGGCCAGTGCCAGGCCGGGCTGCAGCTTGGCTGGGTGGAGCTCTGCAGCCTGTGTCTGGCCGTCTCGCACCAGGCGCTGTGGGACCCATGGAAATCTTGGGGCGGAGCCATGCAAAATATGCTTACCATACCGCCGGGCATGCTGGTCATGCAAATGCTATTCTTGGCCGAGGAATCTGGGGCTCTGCCGCAGAGCGTTGCTCCGAGTCAGCAGGGGAGCTGCCGAGCAGCAGTCTTTCAGGCAAAGCTTTTGTGGGCATCGCTTCTCGGCCTTTTGGCTAAGATCAAGTGTAGTATCTGTTCTTATCAGTTTAATATCTGATACGTCCTCTATCTGGGGACCATATATTAAATTGATTTTTGGAACCGGGAGATGGAATGGGAGCTTGCTCTGTCCACTCCACGCATCAACTTGGTATTGCAGTACCTCCAGGACTGGTGCACTTCCCCACTTGGGGAAAACAATGCTGTGAAAAAGAAAGACTGAGCAATTCTTGAAAGAAGAGCACTTTGCAATATTTTTTTGTTTAAATGTGTTTTTTTTTCCAGTGTTTCGGAAAAGGTGCTGTTGTGTCACGGGAGGAAAAAAAAGTCTGCCCTTTTTGCTTGCTTTTCACAGGAGCTGCAAAGCAAGGCAAAGGAGCCAGCCAGCCAGCCAGCAGCACAAGGAGGAGATGGGGGACACTGTCCTTGCCCTGCCTCACCCCTGAAAGTCCCCGAACGGCCCCGAACGGCCAAGCCTTATCTGAGGGGGACGCACTTGGGGGAGCATCTCCTGGGCAGCTGAGGGTGACTTTCGGCCGCTAGGTGACGGGGCCAGTGCCAGGCCGGGCTGCAGCTTGGCTGGGTGGAGCTCTGCAGCCTGTGTCTGGCCGTCTCGCACCAGGCGCTGTGGGACCCATGTAAATCTTGGGGCGGAGCCATGCAAAATATGCTTACCATACCGCCGGGCATGCTGGTCATGCAAATGCTATTCTTGGCCGAGGAATCTGGGGCTCTGCCGCAGAGCGTTGCTCCGAGTCAGCAGGGGAGCTGCCGAGCAGCAGTCTTTCAGGCAAAGCTTTTGTGGGCATCGCTTCTCGGCCTTTTGGCTATGATCAAGTGTCGGGATTCACCTTAGCTGTCTGGCTTGCCCAGTCCAAGGTAGACTCCTTTTACAGCTGGCCTCCCTGACCTTCGGGTCAGGGAGTGGGCTACTGATCATGCCTTGAAGGGCCGGAGAATCTTTCGGGCTGGACGAGTTTCGAGTGGAAGATTTGAGGGGGAACGCGTCAGAGAACTCCCCCAGCATGGCTGAAACATCCCGTGTTTTACCGCCGGCAACGCAGTTGAGATATTCAGTTCGGATTGCCGTCCAGAAGGATTTCCAAGAAGTAAAGGATTTCGACTATGTTGTTAATAAGGTACTTTTTGAGGCTTTACAAGCAGACAAAGACAAAATTTATTGTATGCAAGAGCACAGAAACGCTTGCACGTATGATATTACTTTTGTAGACGAAGTCTCTTCCTTGAGTGCATATGAAGTGTACAAAATGGAAAAGAAGAATAGTAGTATTTTGGAAGGTGTTCTGGTGGAGCTTTGTTTCGTCCGACAAACTGTTCCATTAACTGTACATATGTACAATCCATTCGTGTCAGCAGAGAAAATTAGGAATTGGTTATTGCATTATTGTGAAGAAGTGAGAGGAGGTCAAGTTCAAAGGAATAAATTTGGGTATTTTAACGGTGATCGGAGATTTGTTGTGGTGCTAAAGAAACATCCAGACGGCATTGGAGGTTTACATCACCCCCCGGGGGTGTTTAAGATTTTGGAACAGAATGGGTATTTGTATTACCCCAACCAGCCAGTGTTTTGTAGGTTTTGTCGACAGTTTGGACATGCAAAACGGGATTGCCCGAAAGATAAATGTTGGAATTGTGGTAATCCGGACCATAAAATAGTGGACTGTGATCAGAAGCTGATGTGTACTGTTTGTGATATGGAAGGACATGTTGCAGTGTCATGCCCGACTACCCGGCGTACATATGCACAAGCTGCTAGTGAAGGTGGTTTTCACAGTGGGGTTCGTGAAGTTGAGACAAATCTGATTAGCACGTTGGAAGATTTGAGGAAGAAAGAGAAGTTGGTTGAAATCGTGGATACGGCACGGGGAGATGATGTGGGAAAAATTGTAGCGGTAGATGAGAAAGGATCTGCAGAGAGTATAGATGAAGAAGATATTGCTCAAACAGCTAGTGGAAGGGAGGGGATAGACAAAGATTCATATGTTCAAACAGCCAGTGGCAGTGGAATTAATCGGGAGGATGGTGGGGTCGCAGCTTGTTTGGTGGTTGGGGAACAGGTGGAGGAGATGGTTACAGAGAATGTTGGAAAGTTGTTAACGGAAGATGAAGTTAGGGAAATGATGGAACAATGGCCGAAGGACTTTGGAGAGGAGGGGATATTTTCTCCTGCGCGTGAAAAATTGGTTGCAGAAGGTTATTTACTAGCTCGGATTGATAGAGAATGGGAGGATGATGATTTAGAGGACCATCAAGAGTTATTCAGGTCGTATCGGGCTTACAAACGAGAGCAGTTTGAGATAGAGGATGCGGCACAGGCTAGGGAGTCAGTAGGGAGAGAAGGTACTTTGATCCCTGAGGTGGGAGGTTTTTCGGCTGAACAAGATTCAGTGTTGCCCCCTTCTTTAACATCGCATGTCGAGAATCTTTTGAAGAGAGAAAGAGTGGTTATTAAAAAAGCTGAAGGAATGGGGCAAGTTAAGGGGATGGAGACGTCGAATAGTTCTGGTGTTTTGCAGTCTGCATCGGACAGTGAGAAGAACGAGGAGGTGGATATTCGGTTATTGAAGAAGACTGAGCGAAAGTTGAGGAGACAGAGATCTGACCGGAGTCGGTCAGTCATTAGAGATGGGAAGGCATCTTTCAAATAGTACCGGAATGGGAAAAGAAGATGTGAGAAATAAGGAAAAATGAATAAAATAAAATGAAAGGTGAAGAAAAGAAAAAAGGAAAAGAAAAGGGGGGAAAAAAAAAAAAAAAAAAATTGTATAGTCTGTTGAGGAAGTTGGAATTTTTTGGTGTTTTTTTTTGATTTGGTGTTTTTTAAATTTGTGTATTTTTTATTGGCTTTTTGATTTGGATTTTTTTGATTGGCATTTTTTTAAATTGGAGGTTTGGGACGGTTGAAGGGGTGAAGTGGAGACCGAAAAAAAAAAAAGAAAAAATCTGTTCTTATCAGTTTAATATCTGATACGTCCTCTATCTGGGGACCATATATTAAATTGATTTTTGGAACCGGGAGATGGAATGGGAGCTTGCTCTGTCCACTCCACGCATCAACTTGGTATTGCAGTACCTCCAGGACTGGTGCACTTCCCCACTTGGGGAAAACAATGCTGTGAAAAAGAAAGACTGAGCAATTCTTGAAAGAAGAGCACTTTGCAATATTTTTTTGTTTAAATGTGTTTTTTTTTTCCAGTGTTTCGGAAAAGGTGCTGTTGTGTCACGGGAGGAAAAAAAAGTCTGCCCTTTTTGCTTGCTTTTCACAGGAGCTGCAAAGCAAGGCAAAGGAGCCAGCCAGCCAGCCAGCAGCACAAGGAGGAGATGGGGGACACTGTCCTTGCCCTGCCTCACCCCTGAAAGGCCCCGAACGGCCCCGAACGGCCAAGCCTTATCTGAGGGGGACGCACTTGGGGGAGCATCTCCTGGGCAGCTGAGGGTGACTTTCGGCCGCTAGGTGACGGGGCCAGTGCCAGGCCGGGCTGCAGCTTGGCTGGGTGGAGCTCTGCAGCCTGTGTCTGGCCGTCTCGCACCAGGCGCTGTGGGACCCATGGAAATCTTGGGGCGGAGCCATGCAAAATATGCTTACCATACCGCCGGGCATGCTGGTCATGCAAATGCTATTCTTGGCCGAGGAATCTGGGGCTCTGCCGCAGAGCGTTGCTCCGAGTCAGCAGGGGAGCTGCCGAGCAGCAGTCTTTCAGGCAAAGCTTTTGTGGGCATCGCTTCTCGGCCTTTTGGCTAAGATCAAGTGTAGTATCTGTTCTTATCAGTTTAATATCTGATACGTCCTCTATCTGGGGACCATATATTAAATTGATTTTTGGAACCGGGAGATGGAATGGGAGCTTGCTCTGTCCACTCCACGCATCAACTTGGTATTGCAGTACCTCCAGGACTGGTGCACTTCCCCACTTGGGGAAAACAATGCTGTGAAAAAGAAAGACTGAGCAATTCTTGAAAGAAGAGCACTTTGCAATATTTTTTTGTTTAAATGTGTTTTTTTTTTCCAGTGTTTCGGAAAAGGTGCTGTTGTGTCACGGGAGGAAAAAAAAGTCTGCCCTTTTTGCTTGCTTTTCACAGGAGCTGCAAAGCAAGGCAAAGGAGCCAGCCAGCCAGCCAGCAGCACAAGGAGGAGATGGGGGACACTGTCCTTGCCCTGCCTCACCCCTGAAAGTCCCCGAACGGCCCCGAACGGCCAAGCCTTATCTGAGGGGGACGCACTTGGGGGAGCATCTCCTGGGCAGCTGAGGGTGACTTTCGGCCGCTAGGTGACGGGGCCAGTGCCAGGCCGGGCTGCAGCTTGGCTGGGTGGAGCTCTGCAGCCTGTGTCTGGCCGTCTCGCACCAGGCGCTGTGGGACCCATGGAAATCTTGGGGCGGAGCCATGCAAAATATGCTTACCATACCGCCGGGCATGCTGGTCATGCAAATGCTATTCTTGGCCGAGGAATCTGGGGCTCTGCCGCAGAGCGTTGCTCCGAGTCAGCAGGGGAGCTGCCGAGCAGCAGTCTTTCAGGCAAAGCTTTTGTGGGCATCGCTTCTCGGCCTTTTGGCTAAGATCAAGTGTAGTATCTGTTCTTATCAGTTTAATATCTGATACGTCCTCTATCTGGGGACCATATATTAAATTGATTTTTGGAACCGGGAGATGGAATGGGAGCTTGCTCTGTCCACTCCACGCATCAACTTGGTATTGCAGTACCTCCAGGACTGGTGCACTTCCCCACTTGGGGAAAACAATGCTGTGAAAAAGAAAGACTGAGCAATTCTTGAAAGAAGAGCACTTTGCAATATTTTTTTGTTTAAATGTGTTTTTTTTTCCAGTGTTTCGGAAAAGGTGCTGTTGTGTCACGGGAGGAAAAAAAAGTCTGCCCTTTTTGCTTGCTTTTCACAGGAGCTGCAAAGCAAGGCAAAGGAGCCAGCCAGCCAGCCAGCAGCACAAGGAGGAGATGGGGGACACTGTCCTTGCCCTGCCTCACCCCTGAAAGTCCCCGAACGGCCCCGAACGGCCAAGCCTTATCTGAGGGGGACGCACTTGGGGGAGCATCTCCTGGGCAGCTGAGGGTGACTTTCGGCCGCTAGGTGACGGGGCCAGTGCCAGGCCGGGCTGCAGCTTGGCTGGGTGGAGCTCTGCAGCCTGTGTCTGGCCGTCTCGCACCAGGCGCTGTGGGACCCATGTAAATCTTGGGGCGGAGCCATGCAAAATATGCTTACCATACCGCCGGGCATGCTGGTCATGCAAATGCTATTCTTGGCCGAGGAATCTGGGGCTCTGCCGCAGAGCGTTGCTCCGAGTCAGCAGGGGAGCTGCCGAGCAGCAGTCTTTCAGGCAAAGCTTTTGTGGGCATCGCTTCTCGGCCTTTTGGCTATGATCAAGTGTCGGGATTCACCTTAGCTGTCTGGCTTGCCCAGTCCAAGGTAGACTCCTTTTACAGCTGGCCTCCCTGACCTTCGGGTCAGGGAGTGGGCTACTGATCATGCCTTGAAGGGCCGGAGAATCTTTCGGGCTGGACGAGTTTCGAGTGGAAGATTTGAGGGGGAACGCGTCAGAGAACTCCCCCAGCATGGCTGAAACATCCCGTGTTTTACCGCCGGCAACGCAGTTGAGATATTCAGTTCGGATTGCCGTCCAGAAGGATTTCCAAGAAGTAAAGGATTTCGACTATGTTGTTAATAAGGTACTTTTTGAGGCTTTACAAGCAGACAAAGACAAAATTTATTGTATGCAAGAGCACAGAAACGCTTGCACGTATGATATTACTTTTGTAGACGAAGTCTCTTCCTTGAGTGCATATGAAGTGTACAAAATGGAAAAGAAGAATAGTAGTATTTTGGAAGGTGTTCTGGTGGAGCTTTGTTTCGTCCGACAAACTGTTCCATTAACTGTACATATGTACAATCCATTCGTGTCAGCAGAGAAAATTAGGAATTGGTTATTGCATTATTGTGAAGAAGTGAGAGGAGGTCAAGTTCAAAGGAATAAATTTGGGTATTTTAACGGTGATCGGAGATTTGTTGTGGTGCTAAAGAAACATCCAGACGGCATTGGAGGTTTACATCACCCCCCGGGGGTGTTTAAGATTTTGGAACAGAATGGGTATTTGTATTACCCCAACCAGCCAGTGTTTTGTAGGTTTTGTCGACAGTTTGGACATGCAAAACGGGATTGCCCGAAAGATAAATGTTGGAATTGTGGTAATCCGGACCATAAAATAGTGGACTGTGATCAGAAGCTGATGTGTACTGTTTGTGATATGGAAGGACATGTTGCAGTGTCATGCCCGACTACCCGGCGTACATATGCACAAGCTGCTAGTGAAGGTGGTTTTCACAGTGGGGTTCGTGAAGTTGAGACAAATCTGATTAGCACGTTGGAAGATTTGAGGAAGAAAGAGAAGTTGGTTGAAATCGTGGATACGGCACGGGGAGATGATGTGGGAAAAATTGTAGCGGTAGATGAGAAAGGATCTGCAGAGAGTATAGATGAAGAAGATATTGCTCAAACAGCTAGTGGAAGGGAGGGGATAGACAAAGATTCATATGTTCAAACAGCCAGTGGCAGTGGAATTAATCGGGAGGATGGTGGGGTCGCAGCTTGTTTGGTGGTTGGGGAACAGGTGGAGGAGATGGTTACAGAGAATGTTGGAAAGTTGTTAACGGAAGATGAAGTTAGGGAAATGATGGAACAATGGCCGAAGGACTTTGGAGAGGAGGGGATATTTTCTCCTGCGCGTGAAAAATTGGTTGCAGAAGGTTATTTACTAGCTCGGATTGATAGAGAATGGGAGGATGATGATTTAGAGGACCATCAAGAGTTATTCAGGTCGTATCGGGCTTACAAACGAGAGCAGTTTGAGATAGAGGATGCGGCACAGGCTAGGGAGTCAGTAGGGAGAGAAGGTACTTTGATCCCTGAGGTGGGAGGTTTTTCGGCTGAACAAGATTCAGTGTTGCCCCCTTCTTTAACATCGCATGTCGAGAATCTTTTGAAGAGAGAAAGAGTGGTTATTAAAAAAGCTGAAGGAATGGGGCAAGTTAAGGGGATGGAGACGTCGAATAGTTCTGGTGTTTTGCAGTCTGCATCGGACAGTGAGAAGAACGAGGAGGTGGATATTCGGTTATTGAAGAAGACTGAGCGAAAGTTGAGGAGACAGAGATCTGACCGGAGTCGGTCAGTCATTAGAGATGGGAAGGCATCTTTCAAATAGTACCGGAATGGGAAAAGAAGATGTGAGAAATAAGGAAAAATGAATAAAATAAAATGAAAGGTGAAGAAAAGAAAAAAGGAAAAGAAAAGGGGGGAAAAAAAAAAAAAAAAAAATTGTATAGTCTGTTGAGGAAGTTGGAATTTTTTGGTGTTTTTTTTTGATTTGGTGTTTTTTAAATTTGTGTATTTTTTATTGGCTTTTTGATTTGGATTTTTTTGATTGGCATTTTTTTAAATTGGAGGTTTGGGACGGTTGAAGGGGTGAAGTGGAGACCGAAAAAAAAAAAAGAAAAAATCTGTTCTTATCAGTTTAATATCTGATACGTCCTCTATCTGGGGACCATATATTAAATTGATTTTTGGAACCGGGAGATGGAATGGGAGCTTGCTCTGTCCACTCCACGCATCAACTTGGTATTGCAGTACCTCCAGGACTGGTGCACTTCCCCACTTGGGGAAAACAATGCTGTGAAAAAGAAAGACTGAGCAATTCTTGAAAGAAGAGCACTTTGCAATATTTTTTTGTTTAAATGTGTTTTTTTTTTCCAGTGTTTCGGAAAAGGTGCTGTTGTGTCACGGGAGGAAAAAAAAGTCTGCCCTTTTTGCTTGCTTTTCACAGGAGCTGCAAAGCAAGGCAAAGGAGCCAGCCAGCCAGCCAGCAGCACAAGGAGGAGATGGGGGACACTGTCCTTGCCCTGCCTCACCCCTGAAAGGCCCCGAACGGCCCCGAACGGCCAAGCCTTATCTGAGGGGGACGCACTTGGGGGAGCATCTCCTGGGCAGCTGAGGGTGACTTTCGGCCGCTAGGTGACGGGGCCAGTGCCAGGCCGGGCTGCAGCTTCTCTGGGTGGAGCTCTGCAGCCTGTGTCTGGCCGTCTCGCACCAGGCGCTGTGGGACCCATGGAAATCTTGGGGCGGAGCCATGCAAAATATGCTTACCATACCGCCGGGCATGCTGGTCATGCAAATGCTATTCTTGGCCGAGGAATCTGGGGCTCTGCCGCAGAGCGTTGCTCCGAGTCAGCAGGGGAGCTGCCGAGCAGCAGTCTTTCAGGCAAAGCTTTTGTGGGCATCGCTTCTCGGCCTTTTGGCTAAGATCAAGTGTAGTATCTGTTCTTATCAGTTTAATATCTGATACGTCCTCTATCTGGGGACCATATATTAAATTGATTTTTGGAACCGGGAGATGGAATGGGAGCTTGCTCTGTCCACTCCACGCATCAACTTGGTATTGCAGTACCTCCAGGACTGGTGCACTTCCCCACTTGGGGAAAACAATGCTGTGAAAAAGAAAGACTGAGCAATTCTTGAAAGAAGAGCACTTTGCAATATTTTTTTGTTTAAATGTGTTTTTTTTTCCAGTGTTTCGGAAAAGGTGCTGTTGTGTCACGGGAGGAAAAAAAAGTCTGCCCTTTTTGCTTGCTTTTCACAGGAGCTGCAAAGCAAGGCAAAGGAGCCAGCCAGCCAGCCAGCAGCACAAGGAGGAGATGGGGGACACTGTCCTTGCCCTGCCTCACCCCTGAAAGGCCCCGAACGGCCCCGAACGGCCAAGCCTTATCTGAGGGGGACGCACTTGGGGGAGCATCTCCTGGGCAGCTGAGGGTGACTTTCGGCCGCTAGGTGACGGGGCCAGTGCCAGGCCGGGCTGCAGCTTGGCTGGGTGGAGCTCTGCAGCCTGTGTCTGGCCGTCTCGCACCAGGCGCTGTGGGACCCATGGAAATCTTGGGGCGGAGCCATGCAAAATATGCTTACCATACCGCCGGGCATGCTGGTCATGCAAATGCTATTCTTGGCCGAGGAATCTGGGGCTCTGCCGCAGAGCGTTGCTCCGAGTCAGCAGGGGAGCTGCCGAGCAGCAGTCTTTCAGGCAAAGCTTTTGTGGGCATCGCTTCTCGGCCTTTTGGCTAAGATCAAGTGTAGTATCTGTTCTTATCAGTTTAATATCTGATACGTCCTCTATCTGGGGACCATATATTAAATTGATTTTTGGAACCGGGAGATGGAATGGGAGCTTGCTCTGTCCACTCCACGCATCAACTTGGTATTGCAGTACCTCCAGGACTGGTGCACTTCCCCACTTGGGGAAAACAATGCTGTGAAAAAGAAAGACTGAGCAATTCTTGAAAGAAGAGCACTTTGCAATATTTTTTTGTTTAAATGTGTTTTTTTTTTCCAGTGTTTCGGAAAAGGTGCTGTTGTGTCACGGGAGGAAAAAAAAGTCTGCCCTTTTTGCTTGCTTTTCACAGGAGCTGCAAAGCAAGGCAAAGGAGCCAGCCAGCCAGCCAGCAGCACAAGGAGGAGATGGGGGACACTGTCCTTGCCCTGCCTCACCCCTGAAAGGCCTCGAACGGCCCCGAACGGCCAAGCCTTATCTGAGGGGGACGCACTTGGGGGAGCATCTCCTGGGCAGCTGAGGGTGACTTTCGGCCGCTAGGTGACGGGGCCAGTGCCAGGCCGGGCTGCAGCTTGGCTGGGTGGAGCTCTGCAGCCTGTGTCTGGCCGTCTCGCACCAGGCGCTGTGGGACCCATGGAAATCTTGGGGCGGAGCCATGCAAAATATGCTTACCATACCGCCGGGCATGCTGGTCATGCAAATGCTATTCTTGGCCGAGGAATCTGGGGCTCTGCCGCAGAGCGTTGCTCCGAGTCAGCAGGGGAGCTGCCGAGCAGCAGTCTTTCAGGCAAAGCTTTTGTGGGCATCGCTTCTCGGCCTTTTGGCTAAGATCAAGTGTAGTATCTGTTCTTATCAGTTTAATATCTGATACGTCCTCTATCTGGGGACCATATATTAAATTGATTTTTGGAACCGGGAGATGGAATGGGAGCTTGCTCTGTCCACTCCACGCATCAACTTGGTATTGCAGTACCTCCAGGACTGGTGCACTTCCCCACTTGGGGAAAACAATGCTGTGAAAAAGAAAGACTGAGCAATTCTTGAAAGAAGAGCACTTTGCAATATTTTTTTGTTTAAAAGTGTTTTTTTTTTCCAGTGTTTCGGAAAAGGTGCTGTTGTGTCACGGGAGGAAAAAAAAGTCTGCCCTTTTTGCTTGCTTTTCACAGGAGCTGCAAAGCAAGGCAAAGGAGCCAGCCAGCCAGCCAGCAGCACAAGGAGGAGATGGGGGACACTGTCCTTGCCCTGCCTCACCCCTGAAAGGCCCCGAACGGCCCCGAACGGCCAAGCCTTATCTGAGGGGGACGCACTTGGGGGAGCATCTCCTGGGCAGCTGAGGGTGACTTTCGGCCGCTAGGTGACGGGGCCAGTGCCAGGCCGGGCTGCAGCTTGGCTGGGTGGAGCTCTGCAGCCTGTGTCTGGCCGTCTCGCACCAGGCGCTGTGGGACCCATGGAAATCTTGGGGCGGAGCCATGCAAAATATGCTTACCATACCGCCGGGCATGCTGGTCATGCAAATGCTATTCTTGGCCGAGGAATCTGGGGCTCTGCCGCAGAGCGTTGCTCCGAGTCAGCAGGGGAGCTGCCGAGCAGCAGTCTTTCAGGCAAAGCTTTTGTGGGCATCGCTTCTCGGCCTTTTGGCTAAGATCAAGTGTAGTATCTGTTCTTATCAGTTTAATATCTGATACGTCCTCTATCTGGGGACCATATATTAAATTGATTTTTGGAACCGGGAGATGGAATGGGAGCTTGCTCTGTCCACTCCACGCATCAACTTGGTATTGCAGTACCTCCAGGACTGGTGCACTTCCCCACTTGGGGAAAACAATGCTGTGAAAAAGAAAGACTGAGCAATTCTTGAAAGAAGAGCACTTTGCAATATTTTTTTGTTTAAATGTGTTTTTTTTTTCCAGTGTTTCGGAAAAGGTGCTGTTGTGTCACGGGAGGAAAAAAAAGTCTGCCCTTTTTGCTTGCTTTTCACAGGAGCTGCAAAGCAAGGCAAAGGAGCCAGCCAGCCAGCCAGCAGCACAAGGAGGAGATGGGGGACACTGTCCTTGCCCTGCCTCACCCCTGAAAGTCCCCGAACGGCCCCGAACGGCCAAGCCTTATCTGAGGGGGACGCACTTGGGGGAGCATCTCCTGGGCAGCTGAGGGTGACTTTCGGCCGCTAGGTGACGGGGCCAGTGCCAGGCCGGGCTGCAGCTTGGCTGGGTGGAGCTCTGCAGCCTGTGTCTGGCCGTCTCGCACCAGGCGCTGTGGGACCCATGGAAATCTTGGGGCGGAGCCATGCAAAATATGCTTACCATACCGCCGGGCATGCTGGTCATGCAAATGCTATTCTTGGCCGAGGAATCTGGGGCTCTGCCGCAGAGCGTTGCTCCGAGTCAGCAGGGGAGCTGCCGAGCAGCAGTCTTTCAGGCAAAGCTTTTGTGGGCATCGCTTCTCGGCCTTTTGGCTAAGATCAAGTGTAGTATCTGTTCTTATCAGTTTAATATCTGATACGTCCTCTATCTGGGGACCATATATTAAATTGATTTTTGGAACCGGGAGATGGAATGGGAGCTTGCTCTGTCCACTCCACGCATCAACTTGGTATTGCAGTACCTCCAGGACTGGTGCACTTCCCCACTTGGGGAAAACAATGCTGTGAAAAAGAAAGACTGAGCAATTCTTGAAAGAAGAGCACTTTGCAATATTTTTTTGTTTAAATGTGTTTTTTTTTCCAGTGTTTCGGAAAAGGTGCTGTTGTGTCACGGGAGGAAAAAAAAGTCTGCCCTTTTTGCTTGCTTTTCACAGGAGCTGCAAAGCAAGGCAAAGGAGCCAGCCAGCCAGCCAGCAGCACAAGGAGGAGATGGGGGACACTGTCCTTGCCCTGCCTCACCCCTGAAAGTCCCCGAACGGCCCCGAACGGCCAAGCCTTATCTGAGGGGGACGCACTTGGGGGAGCATCTCCTGGGCAGCTGAGGGTGACTTTCGGCCGCTAGGTGACGGGGCCAGTGCCAGGCCGGGCTGCAGCTTGGCTGGGTGGAGCTCTGCAGCCTGTGTCTGGCCGTCTCGCACCAGGCGCTGTGGGACCCATGTAAATCTTGGGGCGGAGCCATGCAAAATATGCTTACCATACCGCCGGGCATGCTGGTCATGCAAATGCTATTCTTGGCCGAGGAATCTGGGGCTCTGCCGCAGAGCGTTGCTCCGAGTCAGCAGGGGAGCTGCCGAGCAGCAGTCTTTCAGGCAAAGCTTTTGTGGGCATCGCTTCTCGGCCTTTTGGCTATGATCAAGTGTCGGGATTCACCTTAGCTGTCTGGCTTGCCCAGTCCAAGGTAGACTCCTTTTACAGCTGGCCTCCCTGACCTTCGGGTCAGGGAGTGGGCTACTGATCATGCCTTGAAGGGCCGGAGAATCTTTCGGGCTGGACGAGTTTCGAGTGGAAGATTTGAGGGGGAACGCGTCAGAGAACTCCCCCAGCATGGCTGAAACATCCCGTGTTTTACCGCCGGCAACGCAGTTGAGATATTCAGTTCGGATTGCCGTCCAGAAGGATTTCCAAGAAGTAAAGGATTTCGACTATGTTGTTAATAAGGTACTTTTTGAGGCTTTACAAGCAGACAAAGACAAAATTTATTGTATGCAAGAGCACAGAAACGCTTGCACGTATGATATTACTTTTGTAGACGAAGTCTCTTCCTTGAGTGCATATGAAGTGTACAAAATGGAAAAGAAGAATAGTAGTATTTTGGAAGGTGTTCTGGTGGAGCTTTGTTTCGTCCGACAAACTGTTCCATTAACTGTACATATGTACAATCCATTCGTGTCAGCAGAGAAAATTAGGAATTGGTTATTGCATTATTGTGAAGAAGTGAGAGGAGGTCAAGTTCAAAGGAATAAATTTGGGTATTTTAACGGTGATCGGAGATTTGTTGTGGTGCTAAAGAAACATCCAGACGGCATTGGAGGTTTACATCACCCCCCGGGGGTGTTTAAGATTTTGGAACAGAATGGGTATTTGTATTACCCCAACCAGCCAGTGTTTTGTAGGTTTTGTCGACAGTTTGGACATGCAAAACGGGATTGCCCGAAAGATAAATGTTGGAATTGTGGTAATCCGGACCATAAAATAGTGGACTGTGATCAGAAGCTGATGTGTACTGTTTGTGATATGGAAGGACATGTTGCAGTGTCATGCCCGACTACCCGGCGTACATATGCACAAGCTGCTAGTGAAGGTGGTTTTCACAGTGGGGTTCGTGAAGTTGAGACAAATCTGATTAGCACGTTGGAAGATTTGAGGAAGAAAGAGAAGTTGGTTGAAATCGTGGATACGGCACGGGGAGATGATGTGGGAAAAATTGTAGCGGTAGATGAGAAAGGATCTGCAGAGAGTATAGATGAAGAAGATATTGCTCAAACAGCTAGTGGAAGGGAGGGGATAGACAAAGATTCATATGTTCAAACAGCCAGTGGCAGTGGAATTAATCGGGAGGATGGTGGGGTCGCAGCTTGTTTGGTGGTTGGGGAACAGGTGGAGGAGATGGTTACAGAGAATGTTGGAAAGTTGTTAACGGAAGATGAAGTTAGGGAAATGATGGAACAATGGCCGAAGGACTTTGGAGAGGAGGGGATATTTTCTCCTGCGCGTGAAAAATTGGTTGCAGAAGGTTATTTACTAGCTCGGATTGATAGAGAATGGGAGGATGATGATTTAGAGGACCATCAAGAGTTATTCAGGTCGTATCGGGCTTACAAACGAGAGCAGTTTGAGATAGAGGATGCGGCACAGGCTAGGGAGTCAGTAGGGAGAGAAGGTACTTTGATCCCTGAGGTGGGAGGTTTTTCGGCTGAACAAGATTCAGTGTTGCCCCCTTCTTTAACATCGCATGTCGAGAATCTTTTGAAGAGAGAAAGAGTGGTTATTAAAAAAGCTGAAGGAATGGGGCAAGTTAAGGGGATGGAGACGTCGAATAGTTCTGGTGTTTTGCAGTCTGCATCGGACAGTGAGAAGAACGAGGAGGTGGATATTCGGTTATTGAAGAAGACTGAGCGAAAGTTGAGGAGACAGAGATCTGACCGGAGTCGGTCAGTCATTAGAGATGGGAAGGCATCTTTCAAATAGTACCGGAATGGGAAAAGAAGATGTGAGAAATAAGGAAAAATGAATAAAATAAAATGAAAGGTGAAGAAAAGAAAAAAGGAAAAGAAAAGGGGGGAAAAAAAAAAAAAAAAAAAAAAATTGTATAGTCTGTTGAGGAAGTTGGAATTTTTTGGTGTTTTTTTTTGATTTGGTGTTTTTTAAATTTGTGTATTTTTTATTGGCTTTTTGATTTGGATTTTTTTGATTGGCATTTTTTTAAATTGGAGGTTTGGGACGGTTGAAGGGGTGAAGTGGAGACCGAAAAAAAAAAAAGAAAAAATCTGTTCTTATCAGTTTAATATCTGATACGTCCTCTATCTGGGGACCATATATTAAATTGATTTTTGGAACCGGGAGATGGAATGGGAGCTTGCTCTGTCCACTCCACGCATCAACTTGGTATTGCAGTACCTCCAGGACTGGTGCACTTCCCCACTTGGGGAAAACAATGCTGTGAAAAAGAAAGACTGAGCAATTCTTGAAAGAAGAGCACTTTGCAATATTTTTTTGTTTAAATGTGTTTTTTTTTTCCAGTGTTTCGGAAAAGGTGCTGTTGTGTCACGGGAGGAAAAAAAAGTCTGCCCTTTTTGCTTGCTTTTCACAGGAGCTGCAAAGCAAGGCAAAGGAGCCAGCCAGCCAGCCAGCAGCACAAGGAGGAGATGGGGGACACTGTCCTTGCCCTGCCTCACCCCTGAAAGGCCCCGAACGGCCCCGAACGGCCAAGCCTTATCTGAGGGGGACGCACTTGGGGGAGCATCTCCTGGGCAGCTGAGGGTGACTTTCGGCCGCTAGGTGACGGGGCCAGTGCCAGGCCGGGCTGCAGCTTGGCTGGGTGGAGCTCTGCAGCCTGTGTCTGGCCGTCTCGCACCAGGCGCTGTGGGACCCATGGAAATCTTGGGGCGGAGCCATGCAAAATATGCTTACCATACCGCCGGGCATGCTGGTCATGCAAATGCTATTCTTGGCCGAGGAATCTGGGGCTCTGCCGCAGAGCGTTGCTCCGAGTCAGCAGGGGAGCTGCCGAGCAGCAGTCTTTCAGGCAAAGCTTTTGTGGGCATCGCTTCTCGGCCTTTTGGCTAAGATCAAGTGTAGTATCTGTTCTTATCAGTTTAATATCTGATACGTCCTCTATCTGGGGACCATATATTAAATTGATTTTTGGAACCGGGAGATGGAATGGGAGCTTGCTCTGTCCACTCCACGCATCAACTTGGTATTGCAGTACCTCCAGGACTGGTGCACTTCCCCACTTGGGGAAAACAATGCTGTGAAAAAGAAAGACTGAGCAATTCTTGAAAGAAGAGCACTTTGCAATATTTTTTTGTTTAAATGTGTTTTTTTTTTCCAGTGTTTCGGAAAAGGTGCTGTTGTGTCACGGGAGGAAAAAAAAGTCTGCCCTTTTTGCTTGCTTTTCACAGGAGCTGCAAAGCAAGGCAAAGGAGCCAGCCAGCCAGCCAGCAGCACAAGGAGGAGATGGGGGACACTGTCCTTGCCCTGCCTCACCCCTGAAAGTCCCCGAACGGCCCCGAACGGCCAAGCCTTATCTGAGGGGGACGCACTTGGGGGAGCATCTCCTGGGCAGCTGAGGGTGACTTTCGGCCGCTAGGTGACGGGGCCAGTGCCAGGCCGGGCTGCAGCTTGGCTGGGTGGAGCTCTGCAGCCTGTGTCTGGCCGTCTCGCACCAGGCGCTGTGGGACCCATGGAAATCTTGGGGCGGAGCCATGCAAAATATGCTTACCATACCGCCGGGCATGCTGGTCATGCAAATGCTATTCTTGGCCGAGGAATCTGGGGCTCTGCCGCAGAGCGTTGCTCCGAGTCAGCAGGGGAGCTGCCGAGCAGCAGTCTTTCAGGCAAAGCTTTTGTGGGCATCGCTTCTCGGCCTTTTGGCTAAGATCAAGTGTAGTATCTGTTCTTATCAGTTTAATATCTGATACGTCCTCTATCTGGGGACCATATATTAAATTGATTTTTGGAACCGGGAGATGGAATGGGAGCTTGCTCTGTCCACTCCACGCATCAACTTGGTATTGCAGTACCTCCAGGACTGGTGCACTTCCCCACTTGGGGAAAACAATGCTGTGAAAAAGAAAGACTGAGCAATTCTTGAAAGAAGAGCACTTTGCAATATTTTTTTGTTTAAATGTGTTTTTTTTTTCCAGTGTTTCGGAAAAGGTGCTGTTGTGTCACGGGAGGAAAAAAAAGTCTGCCCTTTTTGCTTGCTTTTCACAGGAGCTGCAAAGCAAGGCAAAGGAGCCAGCCAGCCAGCCAGCAGCACAAGGAGGAGATGGGGGACACTGTCCTTGCCCTGCCTCACCCCTGAAAGGCCCCGAACGGCCCCGAACGGCCAAGCCTTATCTGAGGGGGACGCACTTGGGGGAGCATCTCCTGGGCAGCTGAGGGTGACTTTCGGCCGCTAGGTGACGGGGCCAGTGCCAGGCCGGGCTGCAGCTTGGCTGGGTGGAGCTCTGCAGCCTGTGTCTGGCCGTCTCGCACCAGGCGCTGTGGGACCCATGGAAATCTTGGGGCGGAGCCATGCAAAATATGCTTACCATACCGCCGGGCATGCTGGTCATGCAAATGCTATTCTTGGCCGAGGAATCTGGGGCTCTGCCGCAGAGCGTTGCTCCGAGTCAGCAGGGGAGCTGCCGAGCAGCAGTCTTTCAGGCAAAGCTTTTGTGGGCATCGCTTCTCGGCCTTTTGGCTAAGATCAAGTGTAGTATCTGTTCTTATCAGTTTAATATCTGATACGTCCTCTATCTGGGGACCATATATTAAATTGATTTTTGGAACCGGGAGATGGAATGGGAGCTTGCTCTGTCCACTCCACGCATCAACTTGGTATTGCAGTACCTCCAGGACTGGTGCACTTCCCCACTTGGGGAAAACAATGCTGTGAAAAAGAAAGACTGAGCAATTCTTGAAAGAAGAGCACTTTGCAATATTTTTTTGTTTAAATGTGTTTTTTTTTTCCAGTGTTTCGGAAAAGGTGCTGTTGTGTCACGGGAGGAAAAAAAAGTCTGCCCTTTTTGCTTGCTTTTCACAGGAGCTGCAAAGCAAGGCAAAGGAGCCAGCCAGCCAGCCAGCAGCACAAGGAGGAGATGGGGGACACTGTCCTTGCCCTGCCTCACCCCTGAAAGTCCCCGAACGGCCCCGAACGGCCAAGCCTTATCTGAGGGGGACGCACTTGGGGGAGCATCTCCTGGGCAGCTGAGGGTGACTTTCGGCCGCTAGGTGACGGGGCCAGTGCCAGGCCGGGCTGCAGCTTGGCTGGGTGGAGCTCTGCAGCCTGTGTCTGGCCGTCTCGCACCAGGCGCTGTGGGACCCATGGAAATCTTGGGGCGGAGCCATGCAAAATATGCTTACCATACCGCCGGGCATGCTGGTCATGCAAATGCTATTCTTGGCCGAGGAATCTGGGGCTCTGCCGCAGAGCGTTGCTCCGAGTCAGCAGGGGAGCTGCCGAGCAGCAGTCTTTCAGGCAAAGCTTTTGTGGGCATCGCTTCTCGGCCTTTTGGCTAAGATCAAGTGTAGTATCTGTTCTTATCAGTTTAATATCTGATACGTCCTCTATCTGGGGACCATATATTAAATTGATTTTTGGAACCGGGAGATGGAATGGGAGCTTGCTCTGTCCACTCCACGCATCAACTTGGTATTGCAGTACCTCCAGGACTGGTGCACTTCCCCACTTGGGGAAAACAATGCTGTGAAAAAGAAAGACTGAGCAATTCTTGAAAGAAGAGCACTTTGCAATATTTTTTTGTTTAAATGTGTTTTTTTTTCCAGTGTTTCGGAAAAGGTGCTGTTGTGTCACGGGAGGAAAAAAAAGTCTGCCCTTTTTGCTTGCTTTTCACAGGAGCTGCAAAGCAAGGCAAAGGAGCCAGCCAGCCAGCCAGCAGCACAAGGAGGAGATGGGGGACACTGTCCTTGCCCTGCCTCACCCCTGAAAGTCCCCGAACGGCCCCGAACGGCCAAGCCTTATCTGAGGGGGACGCACTTGGGGGAGCATCTCCTGGGCAGCTGAGGGTGACTTTCGGCCGCTAGGTGACGGGGCCAGTGCCAGGCCGGGCTGCAGCTTGGCTGGGTGGAGCTCTGCAGCCTGTGTCTGGCCGTCTCGCACCAGGCGCTGTGGGACCCATGTAAATCTTGGGGCGGAGCCATGCAAAATATGCTTACCATACCGCCGGGCATGCTGGTCATGCAAATGCTATTCTTGGCCGAGGAATCTGGGGCTCTGCCGCAGAGCGTTGCTCCGAGTCAGCAGGGGAGCTGCCGAGCAGCAGTCTTTCAGGCAAAGCTTTTGTGGGCATCGCTTCTCGGCCTTTTGGCTATGATCAAGTGTCGGGATTCACCTTAGCTGTCTGGCTTGCCCAGTCCAAGGTAGACTCCTTTTACAGCTGGCCTCCCTGACCTTCGGGTCAGGGAGTGGGCTACTGATCATGCCTTGAAGGGCCGGAGAATCTTTCGGGCTGGACGAGTTTCGAGTGGAAGATTTGAGGGGGAACGCGTCAGAGAACTCCCCCAGCATGGCTGAAACATCCCGTGTTTTACCGCCGGCAACGCAGTTGAGATATTCAGTTCGGATTGCCGTCCAGAAGGATTTCCAAGAAGTAAAGGATTTCGACTATGTTGTTAATAAGGTACTTTTTGAGGCTTTACAAGCAGACAAAGACAAAATTTATTGTATGCAAGAGCACAGAAACGCTTGCACGTATGATATTACTTTTGTAGACGAAGTCTCTTCCTTGAGTGCATATGAAGTGTACAAAATGGAAAAGAAGAATAGTAGTATTTTGGAAGGTGTTCTGGTGGAGCTTTGTTTCGTCCGACAAACTGTTCCATTAACTGTACATATGTACAATCCATTCGTGTCAGCAGAGAAAATTAGGAATTGGTTATTGCATTATTGTGAAGAAGTGAGAGGAGGTCAAGTTCAAAGGAATAAATTTGGGTATTTTAACGGTGATCGGAGATTTGTTGTGGTGCTAAAGAAACATCCAGACGGCATTGGAGGTTTACATCACCCCCCGGGGGTGTTTAAGATTTTGGAACAGAATGGGTATTTGTATTACCCCAACCAGCCAGTGTTTTGTAGGTTTTGTCGACAGTTTGGACATGCAAAACGGGATTGCCCGAAAGATAAATGTTGGAATTGTGGTAATCCGGACCATAAAATAGTGGACTGTGATCAGAAGCTGATGTGTACTGTTTGTGATATGGAAGGACATGTTGCAGTGTCATGCCCGACTACCCGGCGTACATATGCACAAGCTGCTAGTGAAGGTGGTTTTCACAGTGGGGTTCGTGAAGTTGAGACAAATCTGATTAGCACGTTGGAAGATTTGAGGAAGAAAGAGAAGTTGGTTGAAATCGTGGATACGGCACGGGGAGATGATGTGGGAAAAATTGTAGCGGTAGATGAGAAAGGATCTGCAGAGAGTATAGATGAAGAAGATATTGCTCAAACAGCTAGTGGAAGGGAGGGGATAGACAAAGATTCATATGTTCAAACAGCCAGTGGCAGTGGAATTAATCGGGAGGATGGTGGGGTCGCAGCTTGTTTGGTGGTTGGGGAACAGGTGGAGGAGATGGTTACAGAGAATGTTGGAAAGTTGTTAACGGAAGATGAAGTTAGGGAAATGATGGAACAATGGCCGAAGGACTTTGGAGAGGAGGGGATATTTTCTCCTGCGCGTGAAAAATTGGTTGCAGAAGGTTATTTACTAGCTCGGATTGATAGAGAATGGGAGGATGATGATTTAGAGGACCATCAAGAGTTATTCAGGTCGTATCGGGCTTACAAACGAGAGCAGTTTGAGATAGAGGATGCGGCACAGGCTAGGGAGTCAGTAGGGAGAGAAGGTACTTTGATCCCTGAGGTGGGAGGTTTTTCGGCTGAACAAGATTCAGTGTTGCCCCCTTCTTTAACATCGCATGTCGAGAATCTTTTGAAGAGAGAAAGAGTGGTTATTAAAAAAGCTGAAGGAATGGGGCAAGTTAAGGGGATGGAGACGTCGAATAGTTCTGGTGTTTTGCAGTCTGCATCGGACAGTGAGAAGAACGAGGAGGTGGATATTCGGTTATTGAAGAAGACTGAGCGAAAGTTGAGGAGACAGAGATCTGACCGGAGTCGGTCAGTCATTAGAGATGGGAAGGCATCTTTCAAATAGTACCGGAATGGGAAAAGAAGATGTGAGAAATAAGGAAAAATGAATAAAATAAAATGAAAGGTGAAGAAAAGAAAAAAGGAAAAGAAAAGGGGGGAAAAAAAAAAAAAAAAAAATTGTATAGTCTGTTGAGGAAGTTGGAATTTTTTGGTGTTTTTTTTTGATTTGGTGTTTTTTAAATTTGTGTATTTTTTATTGGCTTTTTGATTTGGATTTTTTTGATTGGCATTTTTTTAAATTGGAGGTTTGGGACGGTTGAAGGGGTGAAGTGGAGACCGAAAAAAAAAAAAGAAAAAATCTGTTCTTATCAGTTTAATATCTGATACGTCCTCTATCTGGGGACCATATATTAAATTGATTTTTGGAACCGGGAGATGGAATGGGAGCTTGCTCTGTCCACTCCACGCATCAACTTGGTATTGCAGTACCTCCAGGACTGGTGCACTTCCCCACTTGGGGAAAACAATGCTGTGAAAAAGAAAGACTGAGCAATTCTTGAAAGAAGAGCACTTTGCAATATTTTTTTGTTTAAATGTGTTTTTTTTTTCCAGTGTTTCGGAAAAGGTGCTGTTGTGTCACGGGAGGAAAAAAAAGTCTGCCCTTTTTGCTTGCTTTTCACAGGAGCTGCAAAGCAAGGCAAAGGAGCCAGCCAGCCAGCCAGCAGCACAAGGAGGAGATGGGGGACACTGTCCTTGCCCTGCCTCACCCCTGAAAGGCCCCGAACGGCCCCGAACGGCCAAGCCTTATCTGAGGGGGACGCACTTGGGGGAGCATCTCCTGGGCAGCTGAGGGTGACTTTCGGCCGCTAGGTGACGGGGCCAGTGCCAGGCCGGGCTGCAGCTTCTCTGGGTGGAGCTCTGCAGCCTGTGTCTGGCCGTCTCGCACCAGGCGCTGTGGGACCCATGGAAATCTTGGGGCGGAGCCATGCAAAATATGCTTACCATACCGCCGGGCATGCTGGTCATGCAAATGCTATTCTTGGCCGAGGAATCTGGGGCTCTGCCGCAGAGCGTTGCTCCGAGTCAGCAGGGGAGCTGCCGAGCAGCAGTCTTTCAGGCAAAGCTTTTGTGGGCATCGCTTCTCGGCCTTTTGGCTAAGATCAAGTGTAGTATCTGTTCTTATCAGTTTAATATCTGATACGTCCTCTATCTGGGGACCATATATTAAATTGATTTTTGGAACCGGGAGATGGAATGGGAGCTTGCTCTGTCCACTCCACGCATCAACTTGGTATTGCAGTACCTCCAGGACTGGTGCACTTCCCCACTTGGGGAAAACAATGCTGTGAAAAAGAAAGACTGAGCAATTCTTGAAAGAAGAGCACTTTGCAATATTTTTTTGTTTAAATGTGTTTTTTTTTCCAGTGTTTCGGAAAAGGTGCTGTTGTGTCACGGGAGGAAAAAAAAGTCTGCCCTTTTTGCTTGCTTTTCACAGGAGCTGCAAAGCAAGGCAAAGGAGCCAGCCAGCCAGCCAGCAGCACAAGGAGGAGATGGGGGACACTGTCCTTGCCCTGCCTCACCCCTGAAAGGCCCCGAACGGCCCCGAACGGCCAAGCCTTATCTGAGGGGGACGCACTTGGGGGAGCATCTCCTGGGCAGCTGAGGGTGACTTTCGGCCGCTAGGTGACGGGGCCAGTGCCAGGCCGGGCTGCAGCTTGGCTGGGTGGAGCTCTGCAGCCTGTGTCTGGCCGTCTCGCACCAGGCGCTGTGGGACCCATGGAAATCTTGGGGCGGAGCCATGCAAAATATGCTTACCATACCGCCGGGCATGCTGGTCATGCAAATGCTATTCTTGGCCGAGGAATCTGGGGCTCTGCCGCAGAGCGTTGCTCCGAGTCAGCAGGGGAGCTGCCGAGCAGCAGTCTTTCAGGCAAAGCTTTTGTGGGCATCGCTTCTCGGCCTTTTGGCTAAGATCAAGTGTAGTATCTGTTCTTATCAGTTTAATATCTGATACGTCCTCTATCTGGGGACCATATATTAAATTGATTTTTGGAACCGGGAGATGGAATGGGAGCTTGCTCTGTCCACTCCACGCATCAACTTGGTATTGCAGTACCTCCAGGACTGGTGCACTTCCCCACTTGGGGAAAACAATGCTGTGAAAAAGAAAGACTGAGCAATTCTTGAAAGAAGAGCACTTTGCAATATTTTTTTGTTTAAATGTGTTTTTTTTTTCCAGTGTTTCGGAAAAGGTGCTGTTGTGTCACGGGAGGAAAAAAAAGTCTGCCCTTTTTGCTTGCTTTTCACAGGAGCTGCAAAGCAAGGCAAAGGAGCCAGCCAGCCAGCCAGCAGCACAAGGAGGAGATGGGGGACACTGTCCTTGCCCTGCCTCACCCCTGAAAGGCCTCGAACGGCCCCGAACGGCCAAGCCTTATCTGAGGGGGACGCACTTGGGGGAGCATCTCCTGGGCAGCTGAGGGTGACTTTCGGCCGCTAGGTGACGGGGCCAGTGCCAGGCCGGGCTGCAGCTTGGCTGGGTGGAGCTCTGCAGCCTGTGTCTGGCCGTCTCGCACCAGGCGCTGTGGGACCCATGGAAATCTTGGGGCGGAGCCATGCAAAATATGCTTACCATACCGCCGGGCATGCTGGTCATGCAAATGCTATTCTTGGCCGAGGAATCTGGGGCTCTGCCGCAGAGCGTTGCTCCGAGTCAGCAGGGGAGCTGCCGAGCAGCAGTCTTTCAGGCAAAGCTTTTGTGGGCATCGCTTCTCGGCCTTTTGGCTAAGATCAAGTGTAGTATCTGTTCTTATCAGTTTAATATCTGATACGTCCTCTATCTGGGGACCATATATTAAATTGATTTTTGGAACCGGGAGATGGAATGGGAGCTTGCTCTGTCCACTCCACGCATCAACTTGGTATTGCAGTACCTCCAGGACTGGTGCACTTCCCCACTTGGGGAAAACAATGCTGTGAAAAAGAAAGACTGAGCAATTCTTGAAAGAAGAGCACTTTGCAATATTTTTTTGTTTAAAAGTGTTTTTTTTTTCCAGTGTTTCGGAAAAGGTGCTGTTGTGTCACGGGAGGAAAAAAAAGTCTGCCCTTTTTGCTTGCTTTTCACAGGAGCTGCAAAGCAAGGCAAAGGAGCCAGCCAGCCAGCCAGCAGCACAAGGAGGAGATGGGGGACACTGTCCTTGCCCTGCCTCACCCCTGAAAGGCCCCGAACGGCCCCGAACGGCCAAGCCTTATCTGAGGGGGACGCACTTGGGGGAGCATCTCCTGGGCAGCTGAGGGTGACTTTCGGCCGCTAGGTGACGGGGCCAGTGCCAGGCCGGGCTGCAGCTTGGCTGGGTGGAGCTCTGCAGCCTGTGTCTGGCCGTCTCGCACCAGGCGCTGTGGGACCCATGGAAATCTTGGGGCGGAGCCATGCAAAATATGCTTACCATACCGCCGGGCATGCTGGTCATGCAAATGCTATTCTTGGCCGAGGAATCTGGGGCTCTGCCGCAGAGCGTTGCTCCGAGTCAGCAGGGGAGCTGCCGAGCAGCAGTCTTTCAGGCAAAGCTTTTGTGGGCATCGCTTCTCGGCCTTTTGGCTAAGATCAAGTGTAGTATCTGTTCTTATCAGTTTAATATCTGATACGTCCTCTATCTGGGGACCATATATTAAATTGATTTTTGGAACCGGGAGATGGAATGGGAGCTTGCTCTGTCCACTCCACGCATCAACTTGGTATTGCAGTACCTCCAGGACTGGTGCACTTCCCCACTTGGGGAAAACAATGCTGTGAAAAAGAAAGACTGAGCAATTCTTGAAAGAAGAGCACTTTGCAATATTTTTTTGTTTAAATGTGTTTTTTTTTTCCAGTGTTTCGGAAAAGGTGCTGTTGTGTCACGGGAGGAAAAAAAAGTCTGCCCTTTTTGCTTGCTTTTCACAGGAGCTGCAAAGCAAGGCAAAGGAGCCAGCCAGCCAGCCAGCAGCACAAGGAGGAGATGGGGGACACTGTCCTTGCCCTGCCTCACCCCTGAAAGTCCCCGAACGGCCCCGAACGGCCAAGCCTTATCTGAGGGGGACGCACTTGGGGGAGCATCTCCTGGGCAGCTGAGGGTGACTTTCGGCCGCTAGGTGACGGGGCCAGTGCCAGGCCGGGCTGCAGCTTGGCTGGGTGGAGCTCTGCAGCCTGTGTCTGGCCGTCTCGCACCAGGCGCTGTGGGACCCATGGAAATCTTGGGGCGGAGCCATGCAAAATATGCTTACCATACCGCCGGGCATGCTGGTCATGCAAATGCTATTCTTGGCCGAGGAATCTGGGGCTCTGCCGCAGAGCGTTGCTCCGAGTCAGCAGGGGAGCTGCCGAGCAGCAGTCTTTCAGGCAAAGCTTTTGTGGGCATCGCTTCTCGGCCTTTTGGCTAAGATCAAGTGTAGTATCTGTTCTTATCAGTTTAATATCTGATACGTCCTCTATCTGGGGACCATATATTAAATTGATTTTTGGAACCGGGAGATGGAATGGGAGCTTGCTCTGTCCACTCCACGCATCAACTTGGTATTGCAGTACCTCCAGGACTGGTGCACTTCCCCACTTGGGGAAAACAATGCTGTGAAAAAGAAAGACTGAGCAATTCTTGAAAGAAGAGCACTTTGCAATATTTTTTTGTTTAAATGTGTTTTTTTTTCCAGTGTTTCGGAAAAGGTGCTGTTGTGTCACGGGAGGAAAAAAAAGTCTGCCCTTTTTGCTTGCTTTTCACAGGAGCTGCAAAGCAAGGCAAAGGAGCCAGCCAGCCAGCCAGCAGCACAAGGAGGAGATGGGGGACACTGTCCTTGCCCTGCCTCACCCCTGAAAGTCCCCGAACGGCCCCGAACGGCCAAGCCTTATCTGAGGGGGACGCACTTGGGGGAGCATCTCCTGGGCAGCTGAGGGTGACTTTCGGCCGCTAGGTGACGGGGCCAGTGCCAGGCCGGGCTGCAGCTTGGCTGGGTGGAGCTCTGCAGCCTGTGTCTGGCCGTCTCGCACCAGGCGCTGTGGGACCCATGTAAATCTTGGGGCGGAGCCATGCAAAATATGCTTACCATACCGCCGGGCATGCTGGTCATGCAAATGCTATTCTTGGCCGAGGAATCTGGGGCTCTGCCGCAGAGCGTTGCTCCGAGTCAGCAGGGGAGCTGCCGAGCAGCAGTCTTTCAGGCAAAGCTTTTGTGGGCATCGCTTCTCGGCCTTTTGGCTATGATCAAGTGTCGGGATTCACCTTAGCTGTCTGGCTTGCCCAGTCCAAGGTAGACTCCTTTTACAGCTGGCCTCCCTGACCTTCGGGTCAGGGAGTGGGCTACTGATCATGCCTTGAAGGGCCGGAGAATCTTTCGGGCTGGACGAGTTTCGAGTGGAAGATTTGAGGGGGAACGCGTCAGAGAACTCCCCCAGCATGGCTGAAACATCCCGTGTTTTACCGCCGGCAACGCAGTTGAGATATTCAGTTCGGATTGCCGTCCAGAAGGATTTCCAAGAAGTAAAGGATTTCGACTATGTTGTTAATAAGGTACTTTTTGAGGCTTTACAAGCAGACAAAGACAAAATTTATTGTATGCAAGAGCACAGAAACGCTTGCACGTATGATATTACTTTTGTAGACGAAGTCTCTTCCTTGAGTGCATATGAAGTGTACAAAATGGAAAAGAAGAATAGTAGTATTTTGGAAGGTGTTCTGGTGGAGCTTTGTTTCGTCCGACAAACTGTTCCATTAACTGTACATATGTACAATCCATTCGTGTCAGCAGAGAAAATTAGGAATTGGTTATTGCATTATTGTGAAGAAGTGAGAGGAGGTCAAGTTCAAAGGAATAAATTTGGGTATTTTAACGGTGATCGGAGATTTGTTGTGGTGCTAAAGAAACATCCAGACGGCATTGGAGGTTTACATCACCCCCCGGGGGTGTTTAAGATTTTGGAACAGAATGGGTATTTGTATTACCCCAACCAGCCAGTGTTTTGTAGGTTTTGTCGACAGTTTGGACATGCAAAACGGGATTGCCCGAAAGATAAATGTTGGAATTGTGGTAATCCGGACCATAAAATAGTGGACTGTGATCAGAAGCTGATGTGTACTGTTTGTGATATGGAAGGACATGTTGCAGTGTCATGCCCGACTACCCGGCGTACATATGCACAAGCTGCTAGTGAAGGTGGTTTTCACAGTGGGGTTCGTGAAGTTGAGACAAATCTGATTAGCACGTTGGAAGATTTGAGGAAGAAAGAGAAGTTGGTTGAAATCGTGGATACGGCACGGGGAGATGATGTGGGAAAAATTGTAGCGGTAGATGAGAAAGGATCTGCAGAGAGTATAGATGAAGAAGATATTGCTCAAACAGCTAGTGGAAGGGAGGGGATAGACAAAGATTCATATGTTCAAACAGCCAGTGGCAGTGGAATTAATCGGGAGGATGGTGGGGTCGCAGCTTGTTTGGTGGTTGGGGAACAGGTGGAGGAGATGGTTACAGAGAATGTTGGAAAGTTGTTAACGGAAGATGAAGTTAGGGAAATGATGGAACAATGGCCGAAGGACTTTGGAGAGGAGGGGATATTTTCTCCTGCGCGTGAAAAATTGGTTGCAGAAGGTTATTTACTAGCTCGGATTGATAGAGAATGGGAGGATGATGATTTAGAGGACCATCAAGAGTTATTCAGGTCGTATCGGGCTTACAAACGAGAGCAGTTTGAGATAGAGGATGCGGCACAGGCTAGGGAGTCAGTAGGGAGAGAAGGTACTTTGATCCCTGAGGTGGGAGGTTTTTCGGCTGAACAAGATTCAGTGTTGCCCCCTTCTTTAACATCGCATGTCGAGAATCTTTTGAAGAGAGAAAGAGTGGTTATTAAAAAAGCTGAAGGAATGGGGCAAGTTAAGGGGATGGAGACGTCGAATAGTTCTGGTGTTTTGCAGTCTGCATCGGACAGTGAGAAGAACGAGGAGGTGGATATTCGGTTATTGAAGAAGACTGAGCGAAAGTTGAGGAGACAGAGATCTGACCGGAGTCGGTCAGTCATTAGAGATGGGAAGGCATCTTTCAAATAGTACCGGAATGGGAAAAGAAGATGTGAGAAATAAGGAAAAATGAATAAAATAAAATGAAAGGTGAAGAAAAGAAAAAAGGAAAAGAAAAGGGGGGAAAAAAAAAAAAAAAAAAAAATTGTATAGTCTGTTGAGGAAGTTGGAATTTTTTGGTGTTTTTTTTTGATTTGGTGTTTTTTAAATTTGTGTATTTTTTATTGGCTTTTTGATTTGGATTTTTTTGATTGGCATTTTTTTAAATTGGAGGTTTGGGACGGTTGAAGGGGTGAAGTGGAGACCGAAAAAAAAAAAAGAAAAAATCTGTTCTTATCAGTTTAATATCTGATACGTCCTCTATCTGGGGACCATATATTAAATTGATTTTTGGAACCGGGAGATGGAATGGGAGCTTGCTCTGTCCACTCCACGCATCAACTTGGTATTGCAGTACCTCCAGGACTGGTGCACTTCCCCACTTGGGGAAAACAATGCTGTGAAAAAGAAAGACTGAGCAATTCTTGAAAGAAGAGCACTTTGCAATATTTTTTTGTTTAAATGTGTTTTTTTTTTCCAGTGTTTCGGAAAAGGTGCTGTTGTGTCACGGGAGGAAAAAAAAGTCTGCCCTTTTTGCTTGCTTTTCACAGGAGCTGCAAAGCAAGGCAAAGGAGCCAGCCAGCCAGCCAGCAGCACAAGGAGGAGATGGGGGACACTGTCCTTGCCCTGCCTCACCCCTGAAAGGCCCCGAACGGCCCCGAACGGCCAAGCCTTATCTGAGGGGGACGCACTTGGGGGAGCATCTCCTGGGCAGCTGAGGGTGACTTTCGGCCGCTAGGTGACGGGGCCAGTGCCAGGCCGGGCTGCAGCTTGGCTGGGTGGAGCTCTGCAGCCTGTGTCTGGCCGTCTCGCACCAGGCGCTGTGGGACCCATGGAAATCTTGGGGCGGAGCCATGCAAAATATGCTTACCATACCGCCGGGCATGCTGGTCATGCAAATGCTATTCTTGGCCGAGGAATCTGGGGCTCTGCCGCAGAGCGTTGCTCCGAGTCAGCAGGGGAGCTGCCGAGCAGCAGTCTTTCAGGCAAAGCTTTTGTGGGCATCGCTTCTCGGCCTTTTGGCTAAGATCAAGTGTAGTATCTGTTCTTATCAGTTTAATATCTGATACGTCCTCTATCTGGGGACCATATATTAAATTGATTTTTGGAACCGGGAGATGGAATGGGAGCTTGCTCTGTCCACTCCACGCATCAACTTGGTATTGCAGTACCTCCAGGACTGGTGCACTTCCCCACTTGGGGAAAACAATGCTGTGAAAAAGAAAGACTGAGCAATTCTTGAAAGAAGAGCACTTTGCAATATTTTTTTGTTTAAATGTGTTTTTTTTTTCCAGTGTTTCGGAAAAGGTGCTGTTGTGTCACGGGAGGAAAAAAAAGTCTGCCCTTTTTGCTTGCTTTTCACAGGAGCTGCAAAGCAAGGCAAAGGAGCCAGCCAGCCAGCCAGCAGCACAAGGAGGAGATGGGGGACACTGTCCTTGCCCTGCCTCACCCCTGAAAGTCCCCGAACGGCCCCGAACGGCCAAGCCTTATCTGAGGGGGACGCACTTGGGGGAGCATCTCCTGGGCAGCTGAGGGTGACTTTCGGCCGCTAGGTGACGGGGCCAGTGCCAGGCCGGGCTGCAGCTTGGCTGGGTGGAGCTCTGCAGCCTGTGTCTGGCCGTCTCGCACCAGGCGCTGTGGGACCCATGGAAATCTTGGGGCGGAGCCATGCAAAATATGCTTACCATACCGCCGGGCATGCTGGTCATGCAAATGCTATTCTTGGCCGAGGAATCTGGGGCTCTGCCGCAGAGCGTTGCTCCGAGTCAGCAGGGGAGCTGCCGAGCAGCAGTCTTTCAGGCAAAGCTTTTGTGGGCATCGCTTCTCGGCCTTTTGGCTAAGATCAAGTGTAGTATCTGTTCTTATCAGTTTAATATCTGATACGTCCTCTATCTGGGGACCATATATTAAATTGATTTTTGGAACCGGGAGATGGAATGGGAGCTTGCTCTGTCCACTCCACGCATCAACTTGGTATTGCAGTACCTCCAGGACTGGTGCACTTCCCCACTTGGGGAAAACAATGCTGTGAAAAAGAAAGACTGAGCAATTCTTGAAAGAAGAGCACTTTGCAATATTTTTTTGTTTAAATGTGTTTTTTTTTCCAGTGTTTCGGAAAAGGTGCTGTTGTGTCACGGGAGGAAAAAAAAGTCTGCCCTTTTTGCTTGCTTTTCACAGGAGCTGCAAAGCAAGGCAAAGGAGCCAGCCAGCCAGCCAGCAGCACAAGGAGGAGATGGGGGACACTGTCCTTGCCCTGCCTCACCCCTGAAAGTCCCCGAACGGCCCCGAACGGCCAAGCCTTATCTGAGGGGGACGCACTTGGGGGAGCATCTCCTGGGCAGCTGAGGGTGACTTTCGGCCGCTAGGTGACGGGGCCAGTGCCAGGCCGGGCTGCAGCTTGGCTGGGTGGAGCTCTGCAGCCTGTGTCTGGCCGTCTCGCACCAGGCGCTGTGGGACCCATGTAAATCTTGGGGCGGAGCCATGCAAAATATGCTTACCATACCGCCGGGCATGCTGGTCATGCAAATGCTATTCTTGGCCGAGGAATCTGGGGCTCTGCCGCAGAGCGTTGCTCCGAGTCAGCAGGGGAGCTGCCGAGCAGCAGTCTTTCAGGCAAAGCTTTTGTGGGCATCGCTTCTCGGCCTTTTGGCTATGATCAAGTGTCGGGATTCACCTTAGCTGTCTGGCTTGCCCAGTCCAAGGTAGACTCCTTTTACAGCTGGCCTCCCTGACCTTCGGGTCAGGGAGTGGGCTACTGATCATGCCTTGAAGGGCCGGAGAATCTTTCGGGCTGGACGAGTTTCGAGTGGAAGATTTGAGGGGGAACGCGTCAGAGAACTCCCCCAGCATGGCTGAAACATCCCGTGTTTTACCGCCGGCAACGCAGTTGAGATATTCAGTTCGGATTGCCGTCCAGAAGGATTTCCAAGAAGTAAAGGATTTCGACTATGTTGTTAATAAGGTACTTTTTGAGGCTTTACAAGCAGACAAAGACAAAATTTATTGTATGCAAGAGCACAGAAACGCTTGCACGTATGATATTACTTTTGTAGACGAAGTCTCTTCCTTGAGTGCATATGAAGTGTACAAAATGGAAAAGAAGAATAGTAGTATTTTGGAAGGTGTTCTGGTGGAGCTTTGTTTCGTCCGACAAACTGTTCCATTAACTGTACATATGTACAATCCATTCGTGTCAGCAGAGAAAATTAGGAATTGGTTATTGCATTATTGTGAAGAAGTGAGAGGAGGTCAAGTTCAAAGGAATAAATTTGGGTATTTTAACGGTGATCGGAGATTTGTTGTGGTGCTAAAGAAACATCCAGACGGCATTGGAGGTTTACATCACCCCCCGGGGGTGTTTAAGATTTTGGAACAGAATGGGTATTTGTATTACCCCAACCAGCCAGTGTTTTGTAGGTTTTGTCGACAGTTTGGACATGCAAAACGGGATTGCCCGAAAGATAAATGTTGGAATTGTGGTAATCCGGACCATAAAATAGTGGACTGTGATCAGAAGCTGATGTGTACTGTTTGTGATATGGAAGGACATGTTGCAGTGTCATGCCCGACTACCCGGCGTACATATGCACAAGCTGCTAGTGAAGGTGGTTTTCACAGTGGGGTTCGTGAAGTTGAGACAAATCTGATTAGCACGTTGGAAGATTTGAGGAAGAAAGAGAAGTTGGTTGAAATCGTGGATACGGCACGGGGAGATGATGTGGGAAAAATTGTAGCGGTAGATGAGAAAGGATCTGCAGAGAGTATAGATGAAGAAGATATTGCTCAAACAGCTAGTGGAAGGGAGGGGATAGACAAAGATTCATATGTTCAAACAGCCAGTGGCAGTGGAATTAATCGGGAGGATGGTGGGGTCGCAGCTTGTTTGGTGGTTGGGGAACAGGTGGAGGAGATGGTTACAGAGAATGTTGGAAAGTTGTTAACGGAAGATGAAGTTAGGGAAATGATGGAACAATGGCCGAAGGACTTTGGAGAGGAGGGGATATTTTCTCCTGCGCGTGAAAAATTGGTTGCAGAAGGTTATTTACTAGCTCGGATTGATAGAGAATGGGAGGATGATGATTTAGAGGACCATCAAGAGTTATTCAGGTCGTATCGGGCTTACAAACGAGAGCAGTTTGAGATAGAGGATGCGGCACAGGCTAGGGAGTCAGTAGGGAGAGAAGGTACTTTGATCCCTGAGGTGGGAGGTTTTTCGGCTGAACAAGATTCAGTGTTGCCCCCTTCTTTAACATCGCATGTCGAGAATCTTTTGAAGAGAGAAAGAGTGGTTATTAAAAAAGCTGAAGGAATGGGGCAAGTTAAGGGGATGGAGACGTCGAATAGTTCTGGTGTTTTGCAGTCTGCATCGGACAGTGAGAAGAACGAGGAGGTGGATATTCGGTTATTGAAGAAGACTGAGCGAAAGTTGAGGAGACAGAGATCTGACCGGAGTCGGTCAGTCATTAGAGATGGGAAGGCATCTTTCAAATAGTACCGGAATGGGAAAAGAAGATGTGAGAAATAAGGAAAAATGAATAAAATAAAATGAAAGGTGAAGAAAAGAAAAAAGGAAAAGAAAAGGGGGGAAAAAAAAAAAAAAAAAAATTGTATAGTCTGTTGAGGAAGTTGGAATTTTTTGGTGTTTTTTTTTGATTTGGTGTTTTTTAAATTTGTGTATTTTTTATTGGCTTTTTGATTTGGATTTTTTTGATTGGCATTTTTTTAAATTGGAGGTTTGGGACGGTTGAAGGGGTGAAGTGGAGACCGAAAAAAAAAAAAGAAAAAATCTGTTCTTATCAGTTTAATATCTGATACGTCCTCTATCTGGGGACCATATATTAAATTGATTTTTGGAACCGGGAGATGGAATGGGAGCTTGCTCTGTCCACTCCACGCATCAACTTGGTATTGCAGTACCTCCAGGACTGGTGCACTTCCCCACTTGGGGAAAACAATGCTGTGAAAAAGAAAGACTGAGCAATTCTTGAAAGAAGAGCACTTTGCAATATTTTTTTGTTTAAATGTGTTTTTTTTTTCCAGTGTTTCGGAAAAGGTGCTGTTGTGTCACGGGAGGAAAAAAAAGTCTGCCCTTTTTGCTTGCTTTTCACAGGAGCTGCAAAGCAAGGCAAAGGAGCCAGCCAGCCAGCCAGCAGCACAAGGAGGAGATGGGGGACACTGTCCTTGCCCTGCCTCACCCCTGAAAGGCCCCGAACGGCCCCGAACGGCCAAGCCTTATCTGAGGGGGACGCACTTGGGGGAGCATCTCCTGGGCAGCTGAGGGTGACTTTCGGCCGCTAGGTGACGGGGCCAGTGCCAGGCCGGGCTGCAGCTTCTCTGGGTGGAGCTCTGCAGCCTGTGTCTGGCCGTCTCGCACCAGGCGCTGTGGGACCCATGGAAATCTTGGGGCGGAGCCATGCAAAATATGCTTACCATACCGCCGGGCATGCTGGTCATGCAAATGCTATTCTTGGCCGAGGAATCTGGGGCTCTGCCGCAGAGCGTTGCTCCGAGTCAGCAGGGGAGCTGCCGAGCAGCAGTCTTTCAGGCAAAGCTTTTGTGGGCATCGCTTCTCGGCCTTTTGGCTAAGATCAAGTGTAGTATCTGTTCTTATCAGTTTAATATCTGATACGTCCTCTATCTGGGGACCATATATTAAATTGATTTTTGGAACCGGGAGATGGAATGGGAGCTTGCTCTGTCCACTCCACGCATCAACTTGGTATTGCAGTACCTCCAGGACTGGTGCACTTCCCCACTTGGGGAAAACAATGCTGTGAAAAAGAAAGACTGAGCAATTCTTGAAAGAAGAGCACTTTGCAATATTTTTTTGTTTAAATGTGTTTTTTTTTCCAGTGTTTCGGAAAAGGTGCTGTTGTGTCACGGGAGGAAAAAAAAGTCTGCCCTTTTTGCTTGCTTTTCACAGGAGCTGCAAAGCAAGGCAAAGGAGCCAGCCAGCCAGCCAGCAGCACAAGGAGGAGATGGGGGACACTGTCCTTGCCCTGCCTCACCCCTGAAAGGCCCCGAACGGCCCAGAACGGCCAAGCCTTATCTGAGGGGGACGCACTTGGGGGAGCATCTCCTGGGCAGCTGAGGGTGACTTTCGGCCGCTAGGTGACGGGGCCAGTGCCAGGCCGGGCTGCAGCTTGGCTGGGTGGAGCTCTGCAGCCTGTGTCTGGCCGTCTCGCACCAGGCGCTGTGGGACCCATGGAAATCTTGGGGCGGAGCCATGCAAAATATGCTTACCATACCGCCGGGCATGCTGGTCATGCAAATGCTATTCTTGGCCGAGGAATCTGGGGCTCTGCCGCAGAGCGTTGCTCCGAGTCAGCAGGGGAGCTGCCGAGCAGCAGTCTTTCAGGCAAAGCTTTTGTGGGCATCGCTTCTCGGCCTTTTGGCTAAGATCAAGTGTAGTATCTGTTCTTATCAGTTTAATATCTGATACGTCCTCTATCTGGGGACCATATATTAAATTGATTTTTGGAACCGGGAGATGGAATGGGAGCTTGCTCTGTCCACTCCACGCATCAACTTGGTATTGCAGTACCTCCAGGACTGGTGCACTTCCCCACTTGGGGAAAACAATGCTGTGAAAAAGAAAGACTGAGCAATTCTTGAAAGAAGAGCACTTTGCAATATTTTTTTGTTTAAATGTGTTTTTTTTTTCCAGTGTTTCGGAAAAGGTGCTGTTGTGTCACGGGAGGAAAAAAAAGTCTGCCCTTTTTGCTTGCTTTTCACAGGAGCTGCAAAGCAAGGCAAAGGAGCCAGCCAGCCAGCCAGCAGCACAAGGAGGAGATGGGGGACACTGTCCTTGCCCTGCCTCACCCCTGAAAGGCCTCGAACGGCCCCGAACGGCCAAGCCTTATCTGAGGGGGACGCACTTGGGGGAGCATCTCCTGGGCAGCTGAGGGTGACTTTCGGCCGCTAGGTGACGGGGCCAGTGCCAGGCCGGGCTGCAGCTTGGCTGGGTGGAGCTCTGCAGCCTGTGTCTGGCCGTCTCGCACCAGGCGCTGTGGGACCCATGGAAATCTTGGGGCGGAGCCATGCAAAATATGCTTACCATACCGCCGGGCATGCTGGTCATGCAAATGCTATTCTTGGCCGAGGAATCTGGGGCTCTGCCGCAGAGCGTTGCTCCGAGTCAGCAGGGGAGCTGCCGAGCAGCAGTCTTTCAGGCAAAGCTTTTGTGGGCATCGCTTCTCGGCCTTTTGGCTAAGATCAAGTGTAGTATCTGTTCTTATCAGTTTAATATCTGATACGTCCTCTATCTGGGGACCATATATTAAATTGATTTTTGGAACCGGGAGATGGAATGGGAGCTTGCTCTGTCCACTCCACGCATCAACTTGGTATTGCAGTACCTCCAGGACTGGTGCACTTCCCCACTTGGGGAAAACAATGCTGTGAAAAAGAAAGACTGAGCAATTCTTGAAAGAAGAGCACTTTGCAATATTTTTTTGTTTAAAAGTGTTTTTTTTTTCCAGTGTTTCGGAAAAGGTGCTGTTGTGTCACGGGAGGAAAAAAAAGTCTGCCCTTTTTGCTTGCTTTTCACAGGAGCTGCAAAGCAAGGCAAAGGAGCCAGCCAGCCAGCCAGCAGCACAAGGAGGAGATGGGGGACACTGTCCTTGCCCTGCCTCACCCCTGAAAGGCCCCGAACGGCCCCGAACGGCCAAGCCTTATCTGAGGGGGACGCACTTGGGGGAGCATCTCCTGGGCAGCTGAGGGTGACTTTCGGCCGCTAGGTGACGGGGCCAGTGCCAGGCCGGGCTGCAGCTTGGCTGGGTGGAGCTCTGCAGCCTGTGTCTGGCCGTCTCGCACCAGGCGCTGTGGGACCCATGGAAATCTTGGGGCGGAGCCATGCAAAATATGCTTACCATACCGCCGGGCATGCTGGTCATGCAAATGCTATTCTTGGCCGAGGAATCTGGGGCTCTGCCGCAGAGCGTTGCTCCGAGTCAGCAGGGGAGCTGCCGAGCAGCAGTCTTTCAGGCAAAGCTTTTGTGGGCATCGCTTCTCGGCCTTTTGGCTAAGATCAAGTGTAGTATCTGTTCTTATCAGTTTAATATCTGATACGTCCTCTATCTGGGGACCATATATTAAATTGATTTTTGGAACCGGGAGATGGAATGGGAGCTTGCTCTGTCCACTCCACGCATCAACTTGGTATTGCAGTACCTCCAGGACTGGTGCACTTCCCCACTTGGGGAAAACAATGCTGTGAAAAAGAAAGACTGAGCAATTCTTGAAAGAAGAGCACTTTGCAATATTTTTTTGTTTAAATGTGTTTTTTTTTTCCAGTGTTTCGGAAAAGGTGCTGTTGTGTCACGGGAGGAAAAAAAAGTCTGCCCTTTTTGCTTGCTTTTCACAGGAGCTGCAAAGCAAGGCAAAGGAGCCAGCCAGCCAGCCAGCAGCACAAGGAGGAGATGGGGGACACTGTCCTTGCCCTGCCTCACCCCTGAAAGTCCCCGAACGGCCCCGAACGGCCAAGCCTTATCTGAGGGGGACGCACTTGGGGGAGCATCTCCTGGGCAGCTGAGGGTGACTTTCGGCCGCTAGGTGACGGGGCCAGTGCCAGGCCGGGCTGCAGCTTGGCTGGGTGGAGCTCTGCAGCCTGTGTCTGGCCGTCTCGCACCAGGCGCTGTGGGACCCATGGAAATCTTGGGGCGGAGCCATGCAAAATATGCTTACCATACCGCCGGGCATGCTGGTCATGCAAATGCTATTCTTGGCCGAGGAATCTGGGGCTCTGCCGCAGAGCGTTGCTCCGAGTCAGCAGGGGAGCTGCCGAGCAGCAGTCTTTCAGGCAAAGCTTTTGTGGGCATCGCTTCTCGGCCTTTTGGCTAAGATCAAGTGTAGTATCTGTTCTTATCAGTTTAATATCTGATACGTCCTCTATCTGGGGACCATATATTAAATTGATTTTTGGAACCGGGAGATGGAATGGGAGCTTGCTCTGTCCACTCCACGCATCAACTTGGTATTGCAGTACCTCCAGGACTGGTGCACTTCCCCACTTGGGGAAAACAATGCTGTGAAAAAGAAAGACTGAGCAATTCTTGAAAGAAGAGCACTTTGCAATATTTTTTTGTTTAAATGTGTTTTTTTTTCCAGTGTTTCGGAAAAGGTGCTGTTGTGTCACGGGAGGAAAAAAAAGTCTGCCCTTTTTGCTTGCTTTTCACAGGAGCTGCAAAGCAAGGCAAAGGAGCCAGCCAGCCAGCCAGCAGCACAAGGAGGAGATGGGGGACACTGTCCTTGCCCTGCCTCACCCCTGAAAGTCCCCGAACGGCCCCGAACGGCCAAGCCTTATCTGAGGGGGACGCACTTGGGGGAGCATCTCCTGGGCAGCTGAGGGTGACTTTCGGCCGCTAGGTGACGGGGCCAGTGCCAGGCCGGGCTGCAGCTTGGCTGGGTGGAGCTCTGCAGCCTGTGTCTGGCCGTCTCGCACCAGGCGCTGTGGGACCCATGTAAATCTTGGGGCGGAGCCATGCAAAATATGCTTACCATACCGCCGGGCATGCTGGTCATGCAAATGCTATTCTTGGCCGAGGAATCTGGGGCTCTGCCGCAGAGCGTTGCTCCGAGTCAGCAGGGGAGCTGCCGAGCAGCAGTCTTTCAGGCAAAGCTTTTGTGGGCATCGCTTCTCGGCCTTTTGGCTATGATCAAGTGTCGGGATTCACCTTAGCTGTCTGGCTTGCCCAGTCCAAGGTAGACTCCTTTTACAGCTGGCCTCCCTGACCTTCGGGTCAGGGAGTGGGCTACTGATCATGCCTTGAAGGGCCGGAGAATCTTTCGGGCTGGACGAGTTTCGAGTGGAAGATTTGAGGGGGAACGCGTCAGAGAACTCCCCCAGCATGGCTGAAACATCCCGTGTTTTACCGCCGGCAACGCAGTTGAGATATTCAGTTCGGATTGCCGTCCAGAAGGATTTCCAAGAAGTAAAGGATTTCGACTATGTTGTTAATAAGGTACTTTTTGAGGCTTTACAAGCAGACAAAGACAAAATTTATTGTATGCAAGAGCACAGAAACGCTTGCACGTATGATATTACTTTTGTAGACGAAGTCTCTTCCTTGAGTGCATATGAAGTGTACAAAATGGAAAAGAAGAATAGTAGTATTTTGGAAGGTGTTCTGGTGGAGCTTTGTTTCGTCCGACAAACTGTTCCATTAACTGTACATATGTACAATCCATTCGTGTCAGCAGAGAAAATTAGGAATTGGTTATTGCATTATTGTGAAGAAGTGAGAGGAGGTCAAGTTCAAAGGAATAAATTTGGGTATTTTAACGGTGATCGGAGATTTGTTGTGGTGCTAAAGAAACATCCAGACGGCATTGGAGGTTTACATCACCCCCCGGGGGTGTTTAAGATTTTGGAACAGAATGGGTATTTGTATTACCCCAACCAGCCAGTGTTTTGTAGGTTTTGTCGACAGTTTGGACATGCAAAACGGGATTGCCCGAAAGATAAATGTTGGAATTGTGGTAATCCGGACCATAAAATAGTGGACTGTGATCAGAAGCTGATGTGTACTGTTTGTGATATGGAAGGACATGTTGCAGTGTCATGCCCGACTACCCGGCGTACATATGCACAAGCTGCTAGTGAAGGTGGTTTTCACAGTGGGGTTCGTGAAGTTGAGACAAATCTGATTAGCACGTTGGAAGATTTGAGGAAGAAAGAGAAGTTGGTTGAAATCGTGGATACGGCACGGGGAGATGATGTGGGAAAAATTGTAGCGGTAGATGAGAAAGGATCTGCAGAGAGTATAGATGAAGAAGATATTGCTCAAACAGCTAGTGGAAGGGAGGGGATAGACAAAGATTCATATGTTCAAACAGCCAGTGGCAGTGGAATTAATCGGGAGGATGGTGGGGTCGCAGCTTGTTTGGTGGTTGGGGAACAGGTGGAGGAGATGGTTACAGAGAATGTTGGAAAGTTGTTAACGGAAGATGAAGTTAGGGAAATGATGGAACAATGGCCGAAGGACTTTGGAGAGGAGGGGATATTTTCTCCTGCGCGTGAAAAATTGGTTGCAGAAGGTTATTTACTAGCTCGGATTGATAGAGAATGGGAGGATGATGATTTAGAGGACCATCAAGAGTTATTCAGGTCGTATCGGGCTTACAAACGAGAGCAGTTTGAGATAGAGGATGCGGCACAGGCTAGGGAGTCAGTAGGGAGAGAAGGTACTTTGATCCCTGAGGTGGGAGGTTTTTCGGCTGAACAAGATTCAGTGTTGCCCCCTTCTTTAACATCGCATGTCGAGAATCTTTTGAAGAGAGAAAGAGTGGTTATTAAAAAAGCTGAAGGAATGGGGCAAGTTAAGGGGATGGAGACGTCGAATAGTTCTGGTGTTTTGCAGTCTGCATCGGACAGTGAGAAGAACGAGGAGGTGGATATTCGGTTATTGAAGAAGACTGAGCGAAAGTTGAGGAGACAGAGATCTGACCGGAGTCGGTCAGTCATTAGAGATGGGAAGGCATCTTTCAAATAGTACCGGAATGGGAAAAGAAGATGTGAGAAATAAGGAAAAATGAATAAAATAAAATGAAAGGTGAAGAAAAGAAAAAAGGAAAAGAAAAGGGGGGAAAAAAAAAAAAAAAAAAATTGTATAGTCTGTTGAGGAAGTTGGAATTTTTTGGTGTTTTTTTTTGATTTGGTGTTTTTTAAATTTGTGTATTTTTTATTGGCTTTTTGATTTGGATTTTTTTGATTGGCATTTTTTTAAATTGGAGGTTTGGGACGGTTGAAGGGGTGAAGTGGAGACCGAAAAAGAAAAAATCTGTTCTTATCAGTTTAATATCTGATACGTCCTCTATCTGGGGACCATATATTAAATTGATTTTTGGAACCGGGAGATGGAATGGGAGCTTGCTCTGTCCACTCCACGCATCAACTTGGTATTGCAGTACCTCCAGGACTGGTGCACTTCCCCACTTGGGGAAAACAATGCTGTGAAAAAGAAAGACTGAGCAATTCTTGAAAGAAGAGCACTTTGCAATATTTTTTTGTTTAAATGTGTTTTTTTTTTCCAGTGTTTCGGAAAAGGTGCTGTTGTGTCACGGGAGGAAAAAAAAGTCTGCCCTTTTTGCTTGCTTTTCACAGGAGCTGCAAAGCAAGGCAAAGGAGCCAGCCAGCCAGCCAGCAGCACAAGGAGGAGATGGGGGACACTGTCCTTGCCCTGCCTCACCCCTGAAAGGCCCCGAACGGCCCCGAACGGCCAAGCCTTATCTGAGGGGGACGCACTTGGGGGAGCATCTCCTGGGCAGCTGAGGGTGACTTTCGGCCGCTAGGTGACGGGGCCAGTGCCAGGCCGGGCTGCAGCTTCTCTGGGTGGAGCTCTGCAGCCTGTGTCTGGCCGTCTCGCACCAGGCGCTGTGGGACCCATGGAAATCTTGGGGCGGAGCCATGCAAAATATGCTTACCATACCGCCGGGCATGCTGGTCATGCAAATGCTATTCTTGGCCGAGGAATCTGGGGCTCTGCCGCAGAGCGTTGCTCCGAGTCAGCAGGGGAGCTGCCGAGCAGCAGTCTTTCAGGCAAAGCTTTTGTGGGCATCGCTTCTCGGCCTTTTGGCTAAGATCAAGTGTAGTATCTGTTCTTATCAGTTTAATATCTGATACGTCCTCTATCTGGGGACCATATATTAAATTGATTTTTGGAACCGGGAGATGGAATGGGAGCTTGCTCTGTCCACTCCACGCATCAACTTGGTATTGCAGTACCTCCAGGACTGGTGCACTTCCCCACTTGGGGAAAACAATGCTGTGAAAAAGAAAGACTGAGCAATTCTTGAAAGAAGAGCACTTTGCAATATTTTTTTGTTTAAATGTGTTTTTTTTTCCAGTGTTTCGGAAAAGGTGCTGTTGTGTCACGGGAGGAAAAAAAAGTCTGCCCTTTTTGCTTGCTTTTCACAGGAGCTGCAAAGCAAGGCAAAGGAGCCAGCCAGCCAGCCAGCAGCACAAGGAGGAGATGGGGGACACTGTCCTTGCCCTGCCTCACCCCTGAAAGGCCCCGAACGGCCCAGAACGGCCAAGCCTTATCTGAGGGGGACGCACTTGGGGGAGCATCTCCTGGGCAGCTGAGGGTGACTTTCGGCCGCTAGGTGACGGGGCCAGTGCCAGGCCGGGCTGCAGCTTGGCTGGGTGGAGCTCTGCAGCCTGTGTCTGGCCGTCTCGCACCAGGCGCTGTGGGACCCATGGAAATCTTGGGGCGGAGCCATGCAAAATATGCTTACCATACCGCCGGGCATGCTGGTCATGCAAATGCTATTCTTGGCCGAGGAATCTGGGGCTCTGCCGCAGAGCGTTGCTCCGAGTCAGCAGGGGAGCTGCCGAGCAGCAGTCTTTCAGGCAAAGCTTTTGTGGGCATCGCTTCTCGGCCTTTTGGCTAAGATCAAGTGTAGTATCTGTTCTTATCAGTTTAATATCTGATACGTCCTCTATCTGGGGACCATATATTAAATTGATTTTTGGAACCGGGAGATGGAATGGGAGCTTGCTCTGTCCACTCCACGCATCAACTTGGTATTGCAGTACCTCCAGGACTGGTGCACTTCCCCACTTGGGGAAAACAATGCTGTGAAAAAGAAAGACTGAGCAATTCTTGAAAGAAGAGCACTTTGCAATATTTTTTTGTTTAAATGTGTTTTTTTTTTCCAGTGTTTCGGAAAAGGTGCTGTTGTGTCACGGGAGGAAAAAAAAGTCTGCCCTTTTTGCTTGCTTTTCACAGGAGCTGCAAAGCAAGGCAAAGGAGCCAGCCAGCCAGCCAGCAGCACAAGGAGGAGATGGGGGACACTGTCCTTGCCCTGCCTCACCCCTGAAAGGCCCCGAACGGCCCCGAACGGCCAAGCCTTATCTGAGGGGGACGCACTTGGGGGAGCATCTCCTGGGCAGCTGAGGGTGACTTTCGGCCGCTAGGTGACGGGGCCAGTGCCAGGCCGGGCTGCAGCTTGGCTGGGTGGAGCTCTGCAGCCTGTGTCTGGCCGTCTCGCACCAGGCGCTGTGGGACCCATGGAAATCTTGGGGCGGAGCCATGCAAAATATGCTTACCATACCGCCGGGCATGCTGGTCATGCAAATGCTATTCTTGGCCGAGGAATCTGGGGCTCTGCCGCAGAGCGTTGCTCCGAGTCAGCAGGGGAGCTGCCGAGCAGCAGTCTTTCAGGCAAAGCTTTTGTGGGCATCGCTTCTCGGCCTTTTGGCTAAGATCAAGTGTAGTATCTGTTCTTATCAGTTTAATATCTGATACGTCCTCTATCTGGGGACCATATATTAAATTGATTTTTGGAACCGGGAGATGGAATGGGAGCTTGCTCTGTCCACTCCACGCATCAACTTGGTATTGCAGTACCTCCAGGACTGGTGCACTTCCCCACTTGGGGAAAACAATGCTGTGAAAAAGAAAGACTGAGCAATTCTTGAAAGAAGAGCACTTTGCAATATTTTTTTGTTTAAATGTGTTTTTTTTTTCCAGTGTTTCGGAAAAGGTGCTGTTGTGTCACGGGAGGAAAAAAAAGTCTGCCCTTTTTGCTTGCTTTTCACAGGAGCTGCAAAGCAAGGCAAAGGAGCCAGCCAGCCAGCCAGCAGCACAAGGAGGAGATGGGGGACACTGTCCTTGCCCTGCCTCACCCCTGAAAGTCCCCGAACGGCCCCGAACGGCCAAGCCTTATCTGAGGGGGACGCACTTGGGGGAGCATCTCCTGGGCAGCTGAGGGTGACTTTCGGCCGCTAGGTGACGGGGCCAGTGCCAGGCCGGGCTGCAGCTTGGCTGGGTGGAGCTCTGCAGCCTGTGTCTGGCCGTCTCGCACCAGGCGCTGTGGGACCCATGGAAATCTTGGGGCGGAGCCATGCAAAATATGCTTACCATACCGCCGGGCATGCTGGTCATGCAAATGCTATTCTTGGCCGAGGAATCTGGGGCTCTGCCGCAGAGCGTTGCTCCGAGTCAGCAGGGGAGCTGCCGAGCAGCAGTCTTTCAGGCAAAGCTTTTGTGGGCATCGCTTCTCGGCCTTTTGGCTAAGATCAAGTGTAGTATCTGTTCTTATCAGTTTAATATCTGATACGTCCTCTATCTGGGGACCATATATTAAATTGATTTTTGGAACCGGGAGATGGAATGGGAGCTTGCTCTGTCCACTCCACGCATCAACTTGGTATTGCAGTACCTCCAGGACTGGTGCACTTCCCCACTTGGGGAAAACAATGCTGTGAAAAAGAAAGACTGAGCAATTCTTGAAAGAAGAGCACTTTGCAATATTTTTTTGTTTAAATGTGTTTTTTTTTCCAGTGTTTCGGAAAAGGTGCTGTTGTGTCACGGGAGGAAAAAAAAGTCTGCCCTTTTTGCTTGCTTTTCACAGGAGCTGCAAAGCAAGGCAAAGGAGCCAGCCAGCCAGCCAGCAGCACAAGGAGGAGATGGGGGACACTGTCCTTGCCCTGCCTCACCCCTGAAAGGCCCCGAACGGCCCCGAACGGCCAAGCCTTATCTGAGGGGGACGCACTTGGGGGAGCATCTCCTGGGCAGCTGAGGGTGACTTTCGGCCGCTAGGTGACGGGGCCAGTGCCAGGCCGGGCTGCAGCTTGGCTGGGTGGAGCTCTGCAGCCTGTGTCTGGCCGTCTCGCACCAGGCGCTGTGGGACCCATGGAAATCTTGGGGCGGAGCCATGCAAAATATGCTTACCATACCGCCGGGCATGCTGGTCATGCAAATGCTATTCTTGGCCGAGGAATCTGGGGCTCTGCCGCAGAGCGTTGCTCCGAGTCAGCAGGGGAGCTGCCGAGCAGCAGTCTTTCAGGCAAAGCTTTTGTGGGCATCGCTTCTCGGCCTTTTGGCTAAGATCAAGTGTAGTATCTGTTCTTATCAGTTTAATATCTGATACGTCCTCTATCTGGGGACCATATATTAAATTGATTTTTGGAACCGGGAGATGGAATGGGAGCTTGCTCTGTCCACTCCACGCATCAACTTGGTATTGCAGTACCTCCAGGACTGGTGCACTTCCCCACTTGGGGAAAACAATGCTGTGAAAAAGAAAGACTGAGCAATTCTTGAAAGAAGAGCACTTTGCAATATTTTTTTGTTTAAATGTGTTTTTTTTTCCAGTGTTTCGGAAAAGGTGCTGTTGTGTCACGGGAGGAAAAAAAAGTCTGCCCTTTTTGCTTGCTTTTCACAGGAGCTGCAAAGCAAGGCAAAGGAGCCAGCCAGCCAGCCAGCAGCACAAGGAGGAGATGGGGGACACTGTCCTTGCCCTGCCTCACCCCTGAAAGGCCCCGAACGGCCCCGAACGGCCAAGCCTTATCTGAGGGGGACGCACTTGGGGGAGCATCTCCTGGGCAGCTGAGGGTGACTTTCGGCCGCTAGGTGACGGGGCCAGTGCCAGGCCGGGCTGCAGCTTGGCTGGGTGGAGCTCTGCAGCCTGTGTCTGGCCGTCTCGCACCAGGCGCTGTGGGACCCATGGAAATCTTGGGGCGGAGCCATGCAAAATATGCTTACCATACCGCCGGGCATGCTGGTCATGCAAATGCTATTCTTGGCCGAGGAATCTGGGGCTCTGCCGCAGAGCGTTGCTCCGAGTCAGCAGGGGAGCTGCCGAGCAGCAGTCTTTCAGGCAAAGCTTTTGTGGGCATCGCTTCTCGGCCTTTTGGCTAAGATCAAGTGTAGTATCTGTTCTTATCAGTTTAATATCTGATACGTCCTCTATCTGGGGACCATATATTAAATTGATTTTTGGAACCGGGAGATGGAATGGGAGCTTGCTCTGTCCACTCCACGCATCAACTTGGTATTGCAGTACCTCCAGGACTGGTGCACTTCCCCACTTGGGGAAAACAATGCTGTGAAAAAGAAAGACTGAGCAATTCTTGAAAGAAGAGCACTTTGCAATATTTTTTTGTTTAAATGTGTTTTTTTTTTCCAGTGTTTCGGAAAAGGTGCTGTTGTGTCACGGGAGGAAAAAAAAGTCTGCCCTTTTTGCTTGCTTTTCACAGGAGCTGCAAAGCAAGGCAAAGGAGCCAGCCAGCCAGCCAGCAGCACAAGGAGGAGATGGGGGACACTGTCCTTGCCCTGCCTCACCCCTGAAAGGCCTCGAACGGCCCCGAACGGCCAAGCCTTATCTGAGGGGGACGCACTTGGGGGAGCATCTCCTGGGCAGCTGAGGGTGACTTTCGGCCGCTAGGTGACGGGGCCAGTGCCAGGCCGGGCTGCAGCTTGGCTGGGTGGAGCTCTGCAGCCTGTGTCTGGCCGTCTCGCACCAGGCGCTGTGGGACCCATGGAAATCTTGGGGCGGAGCCATGCAAAATATGCTTACCATACCGCCGGGCATGCTGGTCATGCAAATGCTATTCTTGGCCGAGGAATCTGGGGCTCTGCCGCAGAGCGTTGCTCCGAGTCAGCAGGGGAGCTGCCGAGCAGCAGTCTTTCAGGCAAAGCTTTTGTGGGCATCGCTTCTCGGCCTTTTGGCTAAGATCAAGTGTAGTATCTGTTCTTATCAGTTTAATATCTGATACGTCCTCTATCTGGGGACCATATATTAAATTGATTTTTGGAACCGGGAGATGGAATGGGAGCTTGCTCTGTCCACTCCACGCATCAACTTGGTATTGCAGTACCTCCAGGACTGGTGCACTTCCCCACTTGGGGAAAACAATGCTGTGAAAAAGAAAGACTGAGCAATTCTTGAAAGAAGAGCACTTTGCAATATTTTTTTGTTTAAAAGTGTTTTTTTTTTCCAGTGTTTCGGAAAAGGTGCTGTTGTGTCACGGGAGGAAAAAAAAGTCTGCCCTTTTTGCTTGCTTTTCACAGGAGCTGCAAAGCAAGGCAAAGGAGCCAGCCAGCCAGCCAGCAGCACAAGGAGGAGATGGGGGACACTGTCCTTGCCCTGCCTCACCCCTGAAAGGCCCCGAACGGCCCCGAACGGCCAAGCCTTATCTGAGGGGGACGCACTTGGGGGAGCATCTCCTGGGCAGCTGAGGGTGACTTTCGGCCGCTAGGTGACGGGGCCAGTGCCAGGCCGGGCTGCAGCTTGGCTGGGTGGAGCTCTGCAGCCTGTGTCTGGCCGTCTCGCACCAGGCGCTGTGGGACCCATGGAAATCTTGGGGCGGAGCCATGCAAAATATGCTTACCATACCGCCGGGCATGCTGGTCATGCAAATGCTATTCTTGGCCGAGGAATCTGGGGCTCTGCCGCAGAGCGTTGCTCCGAGTCAGCAGGGGAGCTGCCGAGCAGCAGTCTTTCAGGCAAAGCTTTTGTGGGCATCGCTTCTCGGCCTTTTGGCTAAGATCAAGTGTAGTATCTGTTCTTATCAGTTTAATATCTGATACGTCCTCTATCTGGGGACCATATATTAAATTGATTTTTGGAACCGGGAGATGGAATGGGAGCTTGCTCTGTCCACTCCACGCATCAACTTGGTATTGCAGTACCTCCAGGACTGGTGCACTTCCCCACTTGGGGAAAACAATGCTGTGAAAAAGAAAGACTGAGCAATTCTTGAAAGAAGAGCACTTTGCAATATTTTTTTGTTTAAATGTGTTTTTTTTTTCCAGTGTTTCGGAAAAGGTGCTGTTGTGTCACGGGAGGAAAAAAAAGTCTGCCCTTTTTGCTTGCTTTTCACAGGAGCTGCAAAGCAAGGCAAAGGAGCCAGCCAGCCAGCCAGCAGCACAAGGAGGAGATGGGGGACACTGTCCTTGCCCTGCCTCACCCCTGAAAGTCCCCGAACGGCCCCGAACGGCCAAGCCTTATCTGAGGGGGACGCACTTGGGGGAGCATCTCCTGGGCAGCTGAGGGTGACTTTCGGCCGCTAGGTGACGGGGCCAGTGCCAGGCCGGGCTGCAGCTTGGCTGGGTGGAGCTCTGCAGCCTGTGTCTGGCCGTCTCGCACCAGGCGCTGTGGGACCCATGGAAATCTTGGGGCGGAGCCATGCAAAATATGCTTACCATACCGCCGGGCATGCTGGTCATGCAAATGCTATTCTTGGCCGAGGAATCTGGGGCTCTGCCGCAGAGCGTTGCTCCGAGTCAGCAGGGGAGCTGCCGAGCAGCAGTCTTTCAGGCAAAGCTTTTGTGGGCATCGCTTCTCGGCCTTTTGGCTAAGATCAAGTGTAGTATCTGTTCTTATCAGTTTAATATCTGATACGTCCTCTATCTGGGGACCATATATTAAATTGATTTTTGGAACCGGGAGATGGAATGGGAGCTTGCTCTGTCCACTCCACGCATCAACTTGGTATTGCAGTACCTCCAGGACTGGTGCACTTCCCCACTTGGGGAAAACAATGCTGTGAAAAAGAAAGACTGAGCAATTCTTGAAAGAAGAGCACTTTGCAATATTTTTTTGTTTAAATGTGTTTTTTTTTCCAGTGTTTCGGAAAAGGTGCTGTTGTGTCACGGGAGGAAAAAAAAGTCTGCCCTTTTTGCTTGCTTTTCACAGGAGCTGCAAAGCAAGGCAAAGGAGCCAGCCAGCCAGCCAGCAGCACAAGGAGGAGATGGGGGACACTGTCCTTGCCCTGCCTCACCCCTGAAAGTCCCCGAACGGCCCCGAACGGCCAAGCCTTATCTGAGGGGGACGCACTTGGGGGAGCATCTCCTGGGCAGCTGAGGGTGACTTTCGGCCGCTAGGTGACGGGGCCAGTGCCAGGCCGGGCTGCAGCTTGGCTGGGTGGAGCTCTGCAGCCTGTGTCTGGCCGTCTCGCACCAGGCGCTGTGGGACCCATGGAAATCTTGGGGCGGAGCCATGCAAAATATGCTTACCATACCGCCGGGCATGCTGGTCATGCAAATGCTATTCTTGGCCGAGGAATCTGGGGCTCTGCCGCAGAGCGTTGCTCCGAGTCAGCAGGGGAGCTGCCGAGCAGCAGTCTTTCAGGCAAAGCTTTTGTGGGCATCGCTTCTCGGCCTTTTGGCTAAGATCAAGTGTAGTATCTGTTCTTATCAGTTTAATATCTGATACGTCCTCTATCTGGGGACCATATATTAAATTGATTTTTGGAACCGGGAGATGGAATGGGAGCTTGCTCTGTCCACTCCACGCATCAACTTGGTATTGCAGTACCTCCAGGACTGGTGCACTTCCCCACTTGGGGAAAACAATGCTGTGAAAAAGAAAGACTGAGCAATTCTTGAAAGAAGAGCACTTTGCAATATTTTTTTGTTTAAATGTGTTTTTTTTTCCAGTGTTTCGGAAAAGGTGCTGTTGTGTCACGGGAGGAAAAAAAAGTCTGCCCTTTTTGCTTGCTTTTCACAGGAGCTGCAAAGCAAGGCAAAGGAGCCAGCCAGCCAGCCAGCAGCACAAGGAGGAGATGGGGGACACTGTCCTTGCCCTGCCTCACCCCTGAAAGGCCCCGAACGGCCCCGAACGGCCAAGCCTTATCTGAGGGGGACGCACTTGGGGGAGCATCTCCTGGGCAGCTGAGGGTGACTTTCGGCCGCTAGGTGACGGGGCCAGTGCCAGGCCGGGCTGCAGCTTGGCTGGGTGGAGCTCTGCAGCCTGTGTCTGGCCGTCTCGCACCAGGCGCTGTGGGACCCATGGAAATCTTGGGGCGGAGCCATGCAAAATATGCTTACCATACCGCCGGGCATGCTGGTCATGCAAATGCTATTCTTGGCCGAGGAATCTGGGGCTCTGCCGCAGAGCGTTGCTCCGAGTCAGCAGGGGAGCTGCCGAGCAGCAGTCTTTCAGGCAAAGCTTTTGTGGGCATCGCTTCTCGGCCTTTTGGCTAAGATCAAGTGTAGTATCTGTTCTTATCAGTTTAATATCTGATACGTCCTCTATCTGGGGACCATATATTAAATTGATTTTTGGAACCGGGAGATGGAATGGGAGCTTGCTCTGTCCACTCCACGCATCAACTTGGTATTGCAGTACCTCCAGGACTGGTGCACTTCCCCACTTGGGGAAAACAATGCTGTGAAAAAGAAAGACTGAGCAATTCTTGAAAGAAGAGCACTTTGCAATATTTTTTTGTTTAAATGTGTTTTTTTTTCCAGTGTTTCGGAAAAGGTGCTGTTGTGTCACGCGAGGAAAAAAAAGTCTGCCCTTTTTGCTTGCTTTTCACAGGAGCTGCAAAGCAAGGCAAAGGAGCCAGCCAGCCAGCCAGCAGCACAAGGAGGAGATGGGGGACACTGTCCTTGCCCTGCCTCACCCCTGAAAGGCCCCGAACGGCCCCGAACGGCCAAGCCTTATCTGAGGGGGACGCACTTGGGGGAGCATCTCCTGGGCAGCTGAGGGTGACTTTCGGCCGCTAGGTGACGGGGCCAGTGCCAGGCCGGGCTGCAGCTTGGCTGGGTGGAGCTCTGCAGCCTGTGTCTGGCCGTCTCGCACCAGGCGCTGTGGGACCCATGGAAATCTTGGGGCGGAGCCATGCAAAATATGCTTACCATACCGCCGGGCATGCTGGTCATGCAAATGCTATTCTTGGCCGAGGAATCTGGGGCTCTGCCGCAGAGCGTTGCTCCGAGTCAGCAGGGGAGCTGCCGAGCAGCAGTCTTTCAGGCAAAGCTTTTGTGGGCATCGCTTCTCGGCCTTTTGGCTAAGATCAAGTGTAGTATCTGTTCTTATCAGTTTAATATCTGATACGTCCTCTATCTGGGGACCATATATTAAATTGATTTTTGGAACCGGGAGATGGAATGGGAGCTTGCTCTGTCCACTCCACGCATCAACTTGGTATTGCAGTACCTCCAGGACTGGTGCACTTCCCCACTTGGGGAAAACAATGCTGTGAAAAAGAAAGACTGAGCAATTCTTGAAAGAAGAGCACTTTGCAATATTTTTTTGTTTAAATGTGTTTTTTTTTTCCAGTGTTTCGGAAAAGGTGCTGTTGTGTCACGGGAGGAAAAAAAAGTCTGCCCTTTTTGCTTGCTTTTCACAGGAGCTGCAAAGCAAGGCAAAGGAGCCAGCCAGCCAGCCAGCAGCACAAGGAGGAGATGGGGGACACTGTCCTTGCCCTGCCTCACCCCTGAAAGGCCTCGAACGGCCCCGAACGGCCAAGCCTTATCTGAGGGGGACGCACTTGGGGGAGCATCTCCTGGGCAGCTGAGGGTGACTTTCGGCCGCTAGGTGACGGGGCCAGTGCCAGGCCGGGCTGCAGCTTGGCTGGGTGGAGCTCTGCAGCCTGTGTCTGGCCGTCTCGCACCAGGCGCTGTGGGACCCATGGAAATCTTGGGGCGGAGCCATGCAAAATATGCTTACCATACCGCCGGGCATGCTGGTCATGCAAATGCTATTCTTGGCCGAGGAATCTGGGGCTCTGCCGCAGAGCGTTGCTCCGAGTCAGCAGGGGAGCTGCCGAGCAGCAGTCTTTCAGGCAAAGCTTTTGTGGGCATCGCTTCTCGGCCTTTTGGCTAAGATCAAGTGTAGTATCTGTTCTTATCAGTTTAATATCTGATACGTCCTCTATCTGGGGACCATATATTAAATTGATTTTTGGAACCGGGAGATGGAATGGGAGCTTGCTCTGTCCACTCCACGCATCAACTTGGTATTGCAGTACCTCCAGGACTGGTGCACTTCCCCACTTGGGGAAAACAATGCTGTGAAAAAGAAAGACTGAGCAATTCTTGAAAGAAGAGCACTTTGCAATATTTTTTTGTTTAAAAGTGTTTTTTTTTTCCAGTGTTTCGGAAAAGGTGCTGTTGTGTCACGGGAGGAAAAAAAAGTCTGCCCTTTTTGCTTGCTTTTCACAGGAGCTGCAAAGCAAGGCAAAGGAGCCAGCCAGCCAGCCAGCAGCACAAGGAGGAGATGGGGGACACTGTCCTTGCCCTGCCTCACCCCTGAAAGGCCCCGAACGGCCCCGAACGGCCAAGCCTTATCTGAGGGGGACGCACTTGGGGGAGCATCTCCTGGGCAGCTGAGGGTGACTTTCGGCCGCTAGGTGACGGGGCCAGTGCCAGGCCGGGCTGCAGCTTGGCTGGGTGGAGCTCTGCAGCCTGTGTCTGGCCGTCTCGCACCAGGCGCTGTGGGACCCATGGAAATCTTGGGGCGGAGCCATGCAAAATATGCTTACCATACCGCCGGGCATGCTGGTCATGCAAATGCTATTCTTGGCCGAGGAATCTGGGGCTCTGCCGCAGAGCGTTGCTCCGAGTCAGCAGGGGAGCTGCCGAGCAGCAGTCTTTCAGGCAAAGCTTTTGTGGGCATCGCTTCTCGGCCTTTTGGCTAAGATCAAGTGTAGTATCTGTTCTTATCAGTTTAATATCTGATACGTCCTCTATCTGGGGACCATATATTAAATTGATTTTTGGAACCGGGAGATGGAATGGGAGCTTGCTCTGTCCACTCCACGCATCAACTTGGTATTGCAGTACCTCCAGGACTGGTGCACTTCCCCACTTGGGGAAAACAATGCTGTGAAAAAGAAAGACTGAGCAATTCTTGAAAGAAGAGCACTTTGCAATATTTTTTTGTTTAAATGTGTTTTTTTTTTCCAGTGTTTCGGAAAAGGTGCTGTTGTGTCACGGGAGGAAAAAAAAGTCTGCCCTTTTTGCTTGCTTTTCACAGGAGCTGCAAAGCAAGGCAAAGGAGCCAGCCAGCCAGCCAGCAGCACAAGGAGGAGATGGGGGACACTGTCCTTGCCCTGCCTCACCCCTGAAAGTCCCCGAACGGCCCCGAACGGCCAAGCCTTATCTGAGGGGGACGCACTTGGGGGAGCATCTCCTGGGCAGCTGAGGGTGACTTTCGGCCGCTAGGTGACGGGGCCAGTGCCAGGCCGGGCTGCAGCTTGGCTGGGTGGAGCTCTGCAGCCTGTGTCTGGCCGTCTCGCACCAGGCGCTGTGGGACCCATGGAAATCTTGGGGCGGAGCCATGCAAAATATGCTTACCATACCGCCGGGCATGCTGGTCATGCAAATGCTATTCTTGGCCGAGGAATCTGGGGCTCTGCCGCAGAGCGTTGCTCCGAGTCAGCAGGGGAGCTGCCGAGCAGCAGTCTTTCAGGCAAAGCTTTTGTGGGCATCGCTTCTCGGCCTTTTGGCTAAGATCAAGTGTAGTATCTGTTCTTATCAGTTTAATATCTGATACGTCCTCTATCTGGGGACCATATATTAAATTGATTTTTGGAACCGGGAGATGGAATGGGAGCTTGCTCTGTCCACTCCACGCATCAACTTGGTATTGCAGTACCTCCAGGACTGGTGCACTTCCCCACTTGGGGAAAACAATGCTGTGAAAAAGAAAGACTGAGCAATTCTTGAAAGAAGAGCACTTTGCAATATTTTTTTGTTTAAATGTGTTTTTTTTTCCAGTGTTTCGGAAAAGGTGCTGTTGTGTCACGGGAGGAAAAAAAAGTCTGCCCTTTTTGCTTGCTTTTCACAGGAGCTGCAAAGCAAGGCAAAGGAGCCAGCCAGCCAGCCAGCAGCACAAGGAGGAGATGGGGGACACTGTCCTTGCCCTGCCTCACCCCTGAAAGTCCCCGAACGGCCCCGAACGGCCAAGCCTTATCTGAGGGGGACGCACTTGGGGGAGCATCTCCTGGGCAGCTGAGGGTGACTTTCGGCCGCTAGGTGACGGGGCCAGTGCCAGGCCGGGCTGCAGCTTGGCTGGGTGGAGCTCTGCAGCCTGTGTCTGGCCGTCTCGCACCAGGCGCTGTGGGACCCATGTAAATCTTGGGGCGGAGCCATGCAAAATATGCTTACCATACCGCCGGGCATGCTGGTCATGCAAATGCTATTCTTGGCCGAGGAATCTGGGGCTCTGCCGCAGAGCGTTGCTCCGAGTCAGCAGGGGAGCTGCCGAGCAGCAGTCTTTCAGGCAAAGCTTTTGTGGGCATCGCTTCTCGGCCTTTTGGCTATGATCAAGTGTCGGGATTCACCTTAGCTGTCTGGCTTGCCCAGTCCAAGGTAGACTCCTTTTACAGCTGGCCTCCCTGACCTTCGGGTCAGGGAGTGGGCTACTGATCATGCCTTGAAGGGCCGGAGAATCTTTCGGGCTGGACGAGTTTCGAGTGGAAGATTTGAGGGGGAACGCGTCAGAGAACTCCCCCAGCATGGCTGAAACATCCCGTGTTTTACCGCCGGCAACGCAGTTGAGATATTCAGTTCGGATTGCCGTCCAGAAGGATTTCCAAGAAGTAAAGGATTTCGACTATGTTGTTAATAAGGTACTTTTTGAGGCTTTACAAGCAGACAAAGACAAAATTTATTGTATGCAAGAGCACAGAAACGCTTGCACGTATGATATTACTTTTGTAGACGAAGTCTCTTCCTTGAGTGCATATGAAGTGTACAAAATGGAAAAGAAGAATAGTAGTATTTTGGAAGGTGTTCTGGTGGAGCTTTGTTTCGTCCGACAAACTGTTCCATTAACTGTACATATGTACAATCCATTCGTGTCAGCAGAGAAAATTAGGAATTGGTTATTGCATTATTGTGAAGAAGTGAGAGGAGGTCAAGTTCAAAGGAATAAATTTGGGTATTTTAACGGTGATCGGAGATTTGTTGTGGTGCTAAAGAAACATCCAGACGGCATTGGAGGTTTACATCACCCCCCGGGGGTGTTTAAGATTTTGGAACAGAATGGGTATTTGTATTACCCCAACCAGCCAGTGTTTTGTAGGTTTTGTCGACAGTTTGGACATGCAAAACGGGATTGCCCGAAAGATAAATGTTGGAATTGTGGTAATCCGGACCATAAAATAGTGGACTGTGATCAGAAGCTGATGTGTACTGTTTGTGATATGGAAGGACATGTTGCAGTGTCATGCCCGACTACCCGGCGTACATATGCACAAGCTGCTAGTGAAGGTGGTTTTCACAGTGGGGTTCGTGAAGTTGAGACAAATCTGATTAGCACGTTGGAAGATTTGAGGAAGAAAGAGAAGTTGGTTGAAATCGTGGATACGGCACGGGGAGATGATGTGGGAAAAATTGTAGCGGTAGATGAGAAAGGATCTGCAGAGAGTATAGATGAAGAAGATATTGCTCAAACAGCTAGTGGAAGGGAGGGGATAGACAAAGATTCATATGTTCAAACAGCCAGTGGCAGTGGAATTAATCGGGAGGATGGTGGGGTCGCAGCTTGTTTGGTGGTTGGGGAACAGGTGGAGGAGATGGTTACAGAGAATGTTGGAAAGTTGTTAACGGAAGATGAAGTTAGGGAAATGATGGAACAATGGCCGAAGGACTTTGGAGAGGAGGGGATATTTTCTCCTGCGCGTGAAAAATTGGTTGCAGAAGGTTATTTACTAGCTCGGATTGATAGAGAATGGGAGGATGATGATTTAGAGGACCATCAAGAGTTATTCAGGTCGTATCGGGCTTACAAACGAGAGCAGTTTGAGATAGAGGATGCGGCACAGGCTAGGGAGTCAGTAGGGAGAGAAGGTACTTTGATCCCTGAGGTGGGAGGTTTTTCGGCTGAACAAGATTCAGTGTTGCCCCCTTCTTTAACATCGCATGTCGAGAATCTTTTGAAGAGAGAAAGAGTGGTTATTAAAAAAGCTGAAGGAATGGGGCAAGTTAAGGGGATGGAGACGTCGAATAGTTCTGGTGTTTTGCAGTCTGCATCGGACAGTGAGAAGAACGAGGAGGTGGATATTCGGTTATTGAAGAAGACTGAGCGAAAGTTGAGGAGACAGAGATCTGACCGGAGTCGGTCAGTCATTAGAGATGGGAAGGCATCTTTCAAATAGTACCGGAATGGGAAAAGAAGATGTGAGAAATAAGGAAAAATGAATAAAATAAAATGAAAGGTGAAGAAAAGAAAAAAGGAAAAGAAAAGGGGGGAAAAAAAAAAAAAAAAAATTGTATAGTCTGTTGAGGAAGTTGGAATTTTTTGGTGTTTTTTTTTGATTTGGTGTTTTTTAAATTTGTGTATTTTTTATTGGCTTTTTGATTTGGATTTTTTTGATTGGCATTTTTTTAAATTGGAGGTTTGGGACGGTTGAAGGGGTGAAGTGGAGACCGAAAAAAAAAAAAGAAAAAATCTGTTCTTATCAGTTTAATATCTGATACGTCCTCTATCTGGGGACCATATATTAAATTGATTTTTGGAACCGGGAGATGGAATGGGAGCTTGCTCTGTCCACTCCACGCATCAACTTGGTATTGCAGTACCTCCAGGACTGGTGCACTTCCCCACTTGGGGAAAACAATGCTGTGAAAAAGAAAGACTGAGCAATTCTTGAAAGAAGAGCACTTTGCAATATTTTTTTGTTTAAATGTGTTTTTTTTTTCCAGTGTTTCGGAAAAGGTGCTGTTGTGTCACGGGAGGAAAAAAAAGTCTGCCCTTTTTGCTTGCTTTTCACAGGAGCTGCAAAGCAAGGCAAAGGAGCCAGCCAGCCAGCCAGCAGCACAAGGAGGAGATGGGGGACACTGTCCTTGCCCTGCCTCACCCCTGAAAGGCCCCGAACGGCCCCGAACGGCCAAGCCTTATCTGAGGGGGACGCACTTGGGGGAGCATCTCCTGGGCAGCTGAGGGTGACTTTCGGCCGCTAGGTGACGGGGCCAGTGCCAGGCCGGGCTGCAGCTTGGCTGGGTGGAGCTCTGCAGCCTGTGTCTGGCCGTCTCGCACCAGGCGCTGTGGGACCCATGGAAATCTTGGGGCGGAGCCATGCAAAATATGCTTACCATACCGCCGGGCATGCTGGTCATGCAAATGCTATTCTTGGCCGAGGAATCTGGGGCTCTGCCGCAGAGCGTTGCTCCGAGTCAGCAGGGGAGCTGCCGAGCAGCAGTCTTTCAGGCAAAGCTTTTGTGGGCATCGCTTCTCGGCCTTTTGGCTAAGATCAAGTGTAGTATCTGTTCTTATCAGTTTAATATCTGATACGTCCTCTATCTGGGGACCATATATTAAATTGATTTTTGGAACCGGGAGATGGAATGGGAGCTTGCTCTGTCCACTCCACGCATCAACTTGGTATTGCAGTACCTCCAGGACTGGTGCACTTCCCCACTTGGGGAAAACAATGCTGTGAAAAAGAAAGACTGAGCAATTCTTGAAAGAAGAGCACTTTGCAATATTTTTTTGTTTAAATGTGTTTTTTTTTTCCAGTGTTTCGGAAAAGGTGCTGTTGTGTCACGGGAGGAAAAAAAAGTCTGCCCTTTTTGCTTGCTTTTCACAGGAGCTGCAAAGCAAGGCAAAGGAGCCAGCCAGCCAGCCAGCAGCACAAGGAGGAGATGGGGGACACTGTCCTTGCCCTGCCTCACCCCTGAAAGTCCCCGAACGGCCCCGAACGGCCAAGCCTTATCTGAGGGGGACGCACTTGGGGGAGCATCTCCTGGGCAGCTGAGGGTGACTTTCGGCCGCTAGGTGACGGGGCCAGTGCCAGGCCGGGCTGCAGCTTGGCTGGGTGGAGCTCTGCAGCCTGTGTCTGGCCGTCTCGCACCAGGCGCTGTGGGACCCATGGAAATCTTGGGGCGGAGCCATGCAAAATATGCTTACCATACCGCCGGGCATGCTGGTCATGCAAATGCTATTCTTGGCCGAGGAATCTGGGGCTCTGCCGCAGAGCGTTGCTCCGAGTCAGCAGGGGAGCTGCCGAGCAGCAGTCTTTCAGGCAAAGCTTTTGTGGGCATCGCTTCTCGGCCTTTTGGCTAAGATCAAGTGTAGTATCTGTTCTTATCAGTTTAATATCTGATACGTCCTCTATCTGGGGACCATATATTAAATTGATTTTTGGAACCGGGAGATGGAATGGGAGCTTGCTCTGTCCACTCCACGCATCAACTTGGTATTGCAGTACCTCCAGGACTGGTGCACTTCCCCACTTGGGGAAAACAATGCTGTGAAAAAGAAAGACTGAGCAATTCTTGAAAGAAGAGCACTTTGCAATATTTTTTTGTTTAAATGTGTTTTTTTTTCCAGTGTTTCGGAAAAGGTGCTGTTGTGTCACGGGAGGAAAAAAAAGTCTGCCCTTTTTGCTTGCTTTTCACAGGAGCTGCAAAGCAAGGCAAAGGAGCCAGCCAGCCAGCCAGCAGCACAAGGAGGAGATGGGGGACACTGTCCTTGCCCTGCCTCACCCCTGAAAGTCCCCGAACGGCCCCGAACGGCCAAGCCTTATCTGAGGGGGACGCACTTGGGGGAGCATCTCCTGGGCAGCTGAGGGTGACTTTCGGCCGCTAGGTGACGGGGCCAGTGCCAGGCCGGGCTGCAGCTTGGCTGGGTGGAGCTCTGCAGCCTGTGTCTGGCCGTCTCGCACCAGGCGCTGTGGGACCCATGTAAATCTTGGGGCGGAGCCATGCAAAATATGCTTACCATACCGCCGGGCATGCTGGTCATGCAAATGCTATTCTTGGCCGAGGAATCTGGGGCTCTGCCGCAGAGCGTTGCTCCGAGTCAGCAGGGGAGCTGCCGAGCAGCAGTCTTTCAGGCAAAGCTTTTGTGGGCATCGCTTCTCGGCCTTTTGGCTATGATCAAGTGTCGGGATTCACCTTAGCTGTCTGGCTTGCCCAGTCCAAGGTAGACTCCTTTTACAGCTGGCCTCCCTGACCTTCGGGTCAGGGAGTGGGCTACTGATCATGCCTTGAAGGGCCGGAGAATCTTTCGGGCTGGACGAGTTTCGAGTGGAAGATTTGAGGGGGAACGCGTCAGAGAACTCCCCCAGCATGGCTGAAACATCCCGTGTTTTACCGCCGGCAACGCAGTTGAGATATTCAGTTCGGATTGCCGTCCAGAAGGATTTCCAAGAAGTAAAGGATTTCGACTATGTTGTTAATAAGGTACTTTTTGAGGCTTTACAAGCAGACAAAGACAAAATTTATTGTATGCAAGAGCACAGAAACGCTTGCACGTATGATATTACTTTTGTAGACGAAGTCTCTTCCTTGAGTGCATATGAAGTGTACAAAATGGAAAAGAAGAATAGTAGTATTTTGGAAGGTGTTCTGGTGGAGCTTTGTTTCGTCCGACAAACTGTTCCATTAACTGTACATATGTACAATCCATTCGTGTCAGCAGAGAAAATTAGGAATTGGTTATTGCATTATTGTGAAGAAGTGAGAGGAGGTCAAGTTCAAAGGAATAAATTTGGGTATTTTAACGGTGATCGGAGATTTGTTGTGGTGCTAAAGAAACATCCAGACGGCATTGGAGGTTTACATCACCCCCCGGGGGTGTTTAAGATTTTGGAACAGAATGGGTATTTGTATTACCCCAACCAGCCAGTGTTTTGTAGGTTTTGTCGACAGTTTGGACATGCAAAACGGGATTGCCCGAAAGATAAATGTTGGAATTGTGGTAATCCGGACCATAAAATAGTGGACTGTGATCAGAAGCTGATGTGTACTGTTTGTGATATGGAAGGACATGTTGCAGTGTCATGCCCGACTACCCGGCGTACATATGCACAAGCTGCTAGTGAAGGTGGTTTTCACAGTGGGGTTCGTGAAGTTGAGACAAATCTGATTAGCACGTTGGAAGATTTGAGGAAGAAAGAGAAGTTGGTTGAAATCGTGGATACGGCACGGGGAGATGATGTGGGAAAAATTGTAGCGGTAGATGAGAAAGGATCTGCAGAGAGTATAGATGAAGAAGATATTGCTCAAACAGCTAGTGGAAGGGAGGGGATAGACAAAGATTCATATGTTCAAACAGCCAGTGGCAGTGGAATTAATCGGGAGGATGGTGGGGTCGCAGCTTGTTTGGTGGTTGGGGAACAGGTGGAGGAGATGGTTACAGAGAATGTTGGAAAGTTGTTAACGGAAGATGAAGTTAGGGAAATGATGGAACAATGGCCGAAGGACTTTGGAGAGGAGGGGATATTTTCTCCTGCGCGTGAAAAATTGGTTGCAGAAGGTTATTTACTAGCTCGGATTGATAGAGAATGGGAGGATGATGATTTAGAGGACCATCAAGAGTTATTCAGGTCGTATCGGGCTTACAAACGAGAGCAGTTTGAGATAGAGGATGCGGCACAGGCTAGGGAGTCAGTAGGGAGAGAAGGTACTTTGATCCCTGAGGTGGGAGGTTTTTCGGCTGAACAAGATTCAGTGTTGCCCCCTTCTTTAACATCGCATGTCGAGAATCTTTTGAAGAGAGAAAGAGTGGTTATTAAAAAAGCTGAAGGAATGGGGCAAGTTAAGGGGATGGAGACGTCGAATAGTTCTGGTGTTTTGCAGTCTGCATCGGACAGTGAGAAGAACGAGGAGGTGGATATTCGGTTATTGAAGAAGACTGAGCGAAAGTTGAGGAGACAGAGATCTGACCGGAGTCGGTCAGTCATTAGAGATGGGAAGGCATCTTTCAAATAGTACCGGAATGGGAAAAGAAGATGTGAGAAATAAGGAAAAATGAATAAAATAAAATGAAAGGTGAAGAAAAGAAAAAAGGAAAAGAAAAGGGGGGAAAAAAAAAAAAAAAAAATTGTATAGTCTGTTGAGGAAGTTGGAATTTTTTGGTGTTTTTTTTTGATTTGGTGTTTTTTAAATTTGTGTATTTTTTATTGGCTTTTTGATTTGGATTTTTTTGATTGGCATTTTTTTAAATTGGAGGTTTGGGACGGTTGAAGGGGTGAAGTGGAGACCGAAAAAAAAAAAAGAAAAAATCTGTTCTTATCAGTTTAATATCTGATACGTCCTCTATCTGGGGACCATATATTAAATTGATTTTTGGAACCGGGAGATGGAATGGGAGCTTGCTCTGTCCACTCCACGCATCAACTTGGTATTGCAGTACCTCCAGGACTGGTGCACTTCCCCACTTGGGGAAAACAATGCTGTGAAAAAGAAAGACTGAGCAATTCTTGAAAGAAGAGCACTTTGCAATATTTTTTTGTTTAAATGTGTTTTTTTTTCCAGTGTTTCGGAAAAGGTGCTGTTGTGTCACGGGAGGAAAAAAAAGTCTGCCCTTTTTGCTTGCTTTTCACAGGAGCTGCAAAGCAAGGCAAAGGAGCCAGCCAGCCAGCCAGCAGCACAAGGAGGAGATGGGGGACACTGTCCTTGCCCTGCCTCACCCCTGAAAGTCCCCGAACGGCCCCGAACGGCCAAGCCTTATCTGAGGGGGACGCACTTGGGGGAGCATCTCCTGGGCAGCTGAGGGTGACTTTCGGCCGCTAGGTGACGGGGCCAGTGCCAGGCCGGGCTGCAGCTTGGCTGGGTGGAGCTCTGCAGCCTGTGTCTGGCCGTCTCGCACCAGGCGCTGTGGGACCCATGTAAATCTTGGGGCGGAGCCATGCAAAATATGCTTACCATACCGCCGGGCATGCTGGTCATGCAAATGCTATTCTTGGCCGAGGAATCTGGGGCTCTGCCGCAGAGCGTTGCTCCGAGTCAGCAGGGGAGCTGCCGAGCAGCAGTCTTTCAGGCAAAGCTTTTGTGGGCATCGCTTCTCGGCCTTTTGGCTATGATCAAGTGTCGGGATTCACCTTAGCTGTCTGGCTTGCCCAGTCCAAGGTAGACTCCTTTTACAGCTGGCCTCCCTGACCTTCGGGTCAGGGAGTTGGCTACTGATCATGCCTTGAAGGGCCGGAGAATCTTTCGGGCTGGACGAGTTTCGAGTGGAAGATTTGAGGGGGAACGCGTCAGAGAACTCCCCCAGCATGGCTGAAACATCCCGTGTTTTACCGCCGGCAACGCAGTTGAGATATTCAGTTCGGATTGCCGTCCAGAAGGATTTCCAAGAAGTAAAGGATTTCGACTATGTTGTTAATAAGGTACTTTTTGAGGCTTTACAAGCAGACAAAGACAAAATTTATTGTATGCAAGAGCACAGAAACGCTTGCACGTATGATATTACTTTTGTAGACGAAGTCTCTTCCTTGAGTGCATATGAAGTGTACAAAATGGAAAAGAAGAATAGTAGTATTTTGGAAGGTGTTCTGGTGGAGCTTTGTTTCGTCCGACAAACTGTTCCATTAACTGTACATATGTACAATCCATTCGTGTCAGCAGAGAAAATTAGGAATTGGTTATTGCATTATTGTGAAGAAGTGAGAGGAGGTCAAGTTCAAAGGAATAAATTTGGGTATTTTAACGGTGATCGGAGATTTGTTGTGGTGCTAAAGAAACATCCAGACGGCATTGGAGGTTTACATCACCCCCCGGGGGTGTTTAAGATTTTGGAACAGAATGGGTATTTGTATTACCCCAACCAGCCAGTGTTTTGTAGGTTTTGTCGACAGTTTGGACATGCAAAACGGGATTGCCCGAAAGATAAATGTTGGAATTGTGGTAATCCGGACCATAAAATAGTGGACTGTGATCAGAAGCTGATGTGTACTGTTTGTGATATGGAAGGACATGTTGCAGTGTCATGCCCGACTACCCGGCGTACATATGCACAAGCTGCTAGTGAAGGTGGTTTTCACAGTGGGGTTCGTGAAGTTGAGACAAATCTGATTAGCACGTTGGAAGATTTGAGGAAGAAAGAGAAGTTGGTTGAAATCGTGGATACGGCACGGGGAGATGATGTGGGAAAAATTGTAGCGGTAGATGAGAAAGGATCTGCAGAGAGTATAGATGAAGAAGATATTGCTCAAACAGCTAGTGGAAGGGAGGGGATAGACAAAGATTCATATGTTCAAACAGCCAGTGGCAGTGGAATTAATCGGGAGGATGGTGGGGTCGCAGCTTGTTTGGTGGTTGGGGAACAGGTGGAGGAGATGGTTACAGAGAATGTTGGAAAGTTGTTAACGGAAGATGAAGTTAGGGAAATGATGGAACAATGGCCGAAGGACTTTGGAGAGGAGGGGATATTTTCTCCTGCGCGTGAAAAATTGGTTGCAGAAGGTTATTTACTAGCTCGGATTGATAGAGAATGGGAGGATGATGATTTAGAGGACCATCAAGAGTTATTCAGGTCGTATCGGGCTTACAAACGAGAGCAGTTTGAGATAGAGGATGCGGCACAGGCTAGGGAGTCAGTAGGGAGAGAAGGTACTTTGATCCCTGAGGTGGGAGGTTTTTCGGCTGAACAAGATTCAGTGTTGCCCCCTTCTTTAACATCGCATGTCGAGAATCTTTTGAAGAGAGAAAGAGTGGTTATTAAAAAAGCTGAAGGAATGGGGCAAGTTAAGGGGATGGAGACGTCGAATAGTTCTGGTGTTTTGCAGTCTGCATCGGACAGTGAGAAGAACGAGGAGGTGGATATTCGGTTATTGAAGAAGACTGAGCGAAAGTTGAGGAGACAGAGATCTGACCGGAGTCGGTCAGTCATTAGAGATGGGAAGGCATCTTTCAAATAGTACCGGAATGGGAAAAGAAGATGTGAGAAATAAGGAAAAATGAATAAAATAAAATGAAAGGTGAAGAAAAGAAAAAAGGAAAAGAAAAGGGGGGGGAAAAAAAAAAAAAAAAAAATTGTATAGTCTGTTGAGGAAGTTGGAATTTTTTGGTGTTTTTTTTTGATTTGGTGTTTTTTAAATTTGTGTATTTTTTATTGGCTTTTTGATTTGGATTTTTTTGATTGGCATTTTTTTAAATTGGAGGTTTGGGACGGTTGAAGGGGTGAAGTGGAGACCGAAAAAAAAAAAAGAAAAAATCTGTTCTTATCAGTTTAATATCTGATACGTCCTCTATCTGGGGACCATATATTAAATTGATTTTTGGAACCGGGAGATGGAATGGGAGCTTGCTCTGTCCACTCCACGCATCAACTTGGTATTGCAGTACCTCCAGGACTGGTGCACTTCCCCACTTGGGGAAAACAATGCTGTGAAAAAGAAAGACTGAGCAATTCTTGAAAGAAGAGCACTTTGCAATATTTTTTTGTTTAAATGTGTTTTTTTTTTCCAGTGTTTCGGAAAAGGTGCTGTTGTGTCACGGGAGGAAAAAAAAGTCTGCCCTTTTTGCTTGCTTTTCACAGGAGCTGCAAAGCAAGGCAAAGGAGCCAGCCAGCCAGCCAGCAGCACAAGGAGGAGATGGGGGACACTGTCCTTGCCCTGCCTCACCCCTGAAAGGCCCCGAACGGCCCCGAACGGCCAAGCCTTATCTGAGGGGGACGCACTTGGGGGAGCATCTCCTGGGCAGCTGAGGGTGACTTTCGGCCGCTAGGTGACGGGGCCAGTGCCAGGCCGGGCTGCAGCTTCTCTGGGTGGAGCTCTGCAGCCTGTGTCTGGCCGTCTCGCACCAGGCGCTGTGGGACCCATGGAAATCTTGGGGCGGAGCCATGCAAAATATGCTTACCATACCGCCGGGCATGCTGGTCATGCAAATGCTATTCTTGGCCGAGGAATCTGGGGCTCTGCCGCAGAGCGTTGCTCCGAGTCAGCAGGGGAGCTGCCGAGCAGCAGTCTTTCAGGCAAAGCTTTTGTGGGCATCGCTTCTCGGCCTTTTGGCTAAGATCAAGTGTAGTATCTGTTCTTATCAGTTTAATATCTGATACGTCCTCTATCTGGGGACCATATATTAAATTGATTTTTGGAACCGGGAGATGGAATGGGAGCTTGCTCTGTCCACTCCACGCATCAACTTGGTATTGCAGTACCTCCAGGACTGGTGCACTTCCCCACTTGGGGAAAACAATGCTGTGAAAAAGAAAGACTGAGCAATTCTTGAAAGAAGAGCACTTTGCAATATTTTTTTGTTTAAATGTGTTTTTTTTTTCCAGTGTTTCGGAAAAGGTGCTGTTGTGTCACGGGAGGAAAAAAAAGTCTGCCCTTTTTGCTTGCTTTTCACAGGAGCTGCAAAGCAAGGCAAAGGAGCCAGCCAGCCAGCCAGCAGCACAAGGAGGAGATGGGGGACACTGTCCTTGCCCTGCCTCACCCCTGAAAGGCCCCGAACGGCCCCGAACGGCCAAGCCTTATCTGAGGGGGACGCACTTGGGGGAGCATCTCCTGGGCAGCTGAGGGTGACTTTCGGCCGCTAGGTGACGGGGCCAGTGCCAGGCCGGGCTGCAGCTTGGCTGGGTGGAGCTCTGCAGCCTGTGTCTGGCCGTCTCGCACCAGGCGCTGTGGGACCCATGGAAATCTTGGGGCGGAGCCATGCAAAATATGCTTACCATACCGCCGGGCATGCTGGTCATGCAAATGCTATTCTTGGCCGAGGAATCTGGGGCTCTGCCGCAGAGCGTTGCTCCGAGTCAGCAGGGGAGCTGCCGAGCAGCAGTCTTTCAGGCAAAGCTTTTGTGGGCATCGCTTCTCGGCCTTTTGGCTAAGATCAAGTGTAGTATCTGTTCTTATCAGTTTAATATCTGATACGTCCTCTATCTGGGGACCATATATTAAATTGATTTTTGGAACCGGGAGATGGAATGGGAGCTTGCTCTGTCCACTCCACGCATCAACTTGGTATTGCAGTACCTCCAGGACTGGTGCACTTCCCCACTTGGGGAAAACAATGCTGTGAAAAAGAAAGACTGAGCAATTCTTGAAAGAAGAGCACTTTGCAATATTTTTTTGTTTAAATGTGTTTTTTTTTTCCAGTGTTTCGGAAAAGGTGCTGTTGTGTCACGGGAGGAAAAAAAAGTCTGCCCTTTTTGCTTGCTTTTCACAGGAGCTGCAAAGCAAGGCAAAGGAGCCAGCCAGCCAGCCAGCAGCACAAGGAGGAGATGGGGGACACTGTCCTTGCCCTGCCTCACCCCTGAAAGTCCCCGAACGGCCCCGAACGGCCAAGCCTTATCTGAGGGGGACGCACTTGGGGGAGCATCTCCTGGGCAGCTGAGGGTGACTTTCGGCCGCTAGGTGACGGGGCCAGTGCCAGGCCGGGCTGCAGCTTGGCTGGGTGGAGCTCTGCAGCCTGTGTCTGGCCGTCTCGCACCAGGCGCTGTGGGACCCATGGAAATCTTGGGGCGGAGCCATGCAAAATATGCTTACCATACCGCCGGGCATGCTGGTCATGCAAATGCTATTCTTGGCCGAGGAATCTGGGGCTCTGCCGCAGAGCGTTGCTCCGAGTCAGCAGGGGAGCTGCCGAGCAGCAGTCTTTCAGGCAAAGCTTTTGTGGGCATCGCTTCTCGGCCTTTTGGCTAAGATCAAGTGTAGTATCTGTTCTTATCAGTTTAATATCTGATACGTCCTCTATCTGGGGACCATATATTAAATTGATTTTTGGAACCGGGAGATGGAATGGGAGCTTGCTCTGTCCACTCCACGCATCAACTTGGTATTGCAGTACCTCCAGGACTGGTGCACTTCCCCACTTGGGGAAAACAATGCTGTGAAAAAGAAAGACTGAGCAATTCTTGAAAGAAGAGCACTTTGCAATATTTTTTTGTTTAAATGTGTTTTTTTTTCCAGTGTTTCGGAAAAGGTGCTGTTGTGTCACGGGAGGAAAAAAAAGTCTGCCCTTTTTGCTTGCTTTTCACAGGAGCTGCAAAGCAAGGCAAAGGAGCCAGCCAGCCAGCCAGCAGCACAAGGAGGAGATGGGGGACACTGTCCTTGCCCTGCCTCACCCCTGAAAGTCCCCGAACGGCCCCGAACGGCCAAGCCTTATCTGAGGGGGACGCACTTGGGGGAGCATCTCCTGGGCAGCTGAGGGTGACTTTCGGCCGCTAGGTGACGGGGCCAGTGCCAGGCCGGGCTGCAGCTTGGCTGGGTGGAGCTCTGCAGCCTGTGTCTGGCCGTCTCGCACCAGGCGCTGTGGGACCCATGTAAATCTTGGGGCGGAGCCATGCAAAATATGCTTACCATACCGCCGGGCATGCTGGTCATGCAAATGCTATTCTTGGCCGAGGAATCTGGGGCTCTGCCGCAGAGCGTTGCTCCGAGTCAGCAGGGGAGCTGCCGAGCAGCAGTCTTTCAGGCAAAGCTTTTGTGGGCATCGCTTCTCGGCCTTTTGGCTATGATCAAGTGTCGGGATTCACCTTAGCTGTCTGGCTTGCCCAGTCCAAGGTAGACTCCTTTTACAGCTGGCCTCCCTGACCTTCGGGTCAGGGAGTGGGCTACTGATCATGCCTTGAAGGGCCGGAGAATCTTTCGGGCTGGACGAGTTTCGAGTGGAAGATTTGAGGGGGAACGCGTCAGAGAACTCCCCCAGCATGGCTGAAACATCCCGTGTTTTACCGCCGGCAACGCAGTTGAGATATTCAGTTCGGATTGCCGTCCAGAAGGATTTCCAAGAAGTAAAGGATTTCGACTATGTTGTTAATAAGGTACTTTTTGAGGCTTTACAAGCAGACAAAGACAAAATTTATTGTATGCAAGAGCACAGAAACGCTTGCACGTATGATATTACTTTTGTAGACGAAGTCTCTTCCTTGAGTGCATATGAAGTGTACAAAATGGAAAAGAAGAATAGTAGTATTTTGGAAGGTGTTCTGGTGGAGCTTTGTTTCGTCCGACAAACTGTTCCATTAACTGTACATATGTACAATCCATTCGTGTCAGCAGAGAAAATTAGGAATTGGTTATTGCATTATTGTGAAGAAGTGAGAGGAGGTCAAGTTCAAAGGAATAAATTTGGGTATTTTAACGGTGATCGGAGATTTGTTGTGGTGCTAAAGAAACATCCAGACGGCATTGGAGGTTTACATCACCCCCCGGGGGTGTTTAAGATTTTGGAACAGAATGGGTATTTGTATTACCCCAACCAGCCAGTGTTTTGTAGGTTTTGTCGACAGTTTGGACATGCAAAACGGGATTGCCCGAAAGATAAATGTTGGAATTGTGGTAATCCGGACCATAAAATAGTGGACTGTGATCAGAAGCTGATGTGTACTGTTTGTGATATGGAAGGACATGTTGCAGTGTCATGCCCGACTACCCGGCGTACATATGCACAAGCTGCTAGTGAAGGTGGTTTTCACAGTGGGGTTCGTGAAGTTGAGACAAATCTGATTAGCACGTTGGAAGATTTGAGGAAGAAAGAGAAGTTGGTTGAAATCGTGGATACGGCACGGGGAGATGATGTGGGAAAAATTGTAGCGGTAGATGAGAAAGGATCTGCAGAGAGTATAGATGAAGAAGATATTGCTCAAACAGCTAGTGGAAGGGAGGGGATAGACAAAGATTCATATGTTCAAACAGCCAGTGGCAGTGGAATTAATCGGGAGGATGGTGGGGTCGCAGCTTGTTTGGTGGTTGGGGAACAGGTGGAGGAGATGGTTACAGAGAATGTTGGAAAGTTGTTAACGGAAGATGAAGTTAGGGAAATGATGGAACAATGGCCGAAGGACTTTGGAGAGGAGGGGATATTTTCTCCTGCGCGTGAAAAATTGGTTGCAGAAGGTTATTTACTAGCTCGGATTGATAGAGAATGGGAGGATGATGATTTAGAGGACCATCAAGAGTTATTCAGGTCGTATCGGGCTTACAAACGAGAGCAGTTTGAGATAGAGGATGCGGCACAGGCTAGGGAGTCAGTAGGGAGAGAAGGTACTTTGATCCCTGAGGTGGGAGGTTTTTCGGCTGAACAAGATTCAGTGTTGCCCCCTTCTTTAACATCGCATGTCGAGAATCTTTTGAAGAGAGAAAGAGTGGTTATTAAAAAAGCTGAAGGAATGGGGCAAGTTAAGGGGATGGAGACGTCGAATAGTTCTGGTGTTTTGCAGTCTGCATCGGACAGTGAGAAGAACGAGGAGGTGGATATTCGGTTATTGAAGAAGACTGAGCGAAAGTTGAGGAGACAGAGATCTGACCGGAGTCGGTCAGTCATTAGAGATGGGAAGGCATCTTTCAAATAGTACCGGAATGGGAAAAGAAGATGTGAGAAATAAGGAAAAATGAATAAAATAAAATGAAAGGTGAAGAAAAGAAAAAAGGAAAAGAAAAGGGGGGGAAAAAAAAAAAAAAAAAAATTGTATAGTCTGTTGAGGAAGTTGGAATTTTTTGGTGTTTTTTTTTGATTTGGTGTTTTTTAAATTTGTGTATTTTTTATTGGCTTTTTGATTTGGATTTTTTTGATTGGCATTTTTTTAAATTGGAGGTTTGGGACGGTTGAAGGGGTGAAGTGGAGACCGAAAAAAAAAAAAGAAAAAATCTGTTCTTATCAGTTTAATATCTGATACGTCCTCTATCTGGGGACCATATATTAAATTGATTTTTGGAACCGGGAGATGGAATGGGAGCTTGCTCTGTCCACTCCACGCATCAACTTGGTATTGCAGTACCTCCAGGACTGGTGCACTTCCCCACTTGGGGAAAACAATGCTGTGAAAAAGAAAGACTGAGCAATTCTTGAAAGAAGAGCACTTTGCAATATTTTTTTGTTTAAATGTGTTTTTTTTTTCCAGTGTTTCGGAAAAGGTGCTGTTGTGTCACGGGAGGAAAAAAAAGTCTGCCCTTTTTGCTTGCTTTTCACAGGAGCTGCAAAGCAAGGCAAAGGAGCCAGCCAGCCAGCCAGCAGCACAAGGAGGAGATGGGGGACACTGTCCTTGCCCTGCCTCACCCCTGAAAGGCCCCGAACGGCCCCGAACGGCCAAGCCTTATCTGAGGGGGACGCACTTGGGGGAGCATCTCCTGGGCAGCTGAGGGTGACTTTCGGCCGCTAGGTGACGGGGCCAGTGCCAGGCCGGGCTGCAGCTTCTCTGGGTGGAGCTCTGCAGCCTGTGTCTGGCCGTCTCGCACCAGGCGCTGTGGGACCCATGGAAATCTTGGGGCGGAGCCATGCAAAATATGCTTACCATACCGCCGGGCATGCTGGTCATGCAAATGCTATTCTTGGCCGAGGAATCTGGGGCTCTGCCGCAGAGCGTTGCTCCGAGTCAGCAGGGGAGCTGCCGAGCAGCAGTCTTTCAGGCAAAGCTTTTGTGGGCATCGCTTCTCGGCCTTTTGGCTAAGATCAAGTGTAGTATCTGTTCTTATCAGTTTAATATCTGATACGTCCTCTATCTGGGGACCATATATTAAATTGATTTTTGGAACCGGGAGATGGAATGGGAGCTTGCTCTGTCCACTCCACGCATCAACTTGGTATTGCAGTACCTCCAGGACTGGTGCACTTCCCCACTTGGGGAAAACAATGCTGTGAAAAAGAAAGACTGAGCAATTCTTGAAAGAAGAGCACTTTGCAATATTTTTTTGTTTAAATGTGTTTTTTTTTCCAGTGTTTCGGAAAAGGTGCTGTTGTGTCACGGGAGGAAAAAAAAGTCTGCCCTTTTTGCTTGCTTTTCACAGGAGCTGCAAAGCAAGGCAAAGGAGCCAGCCAGCCAGCCAGCAGCACAAGGAGGAGATGGGGGACACTGTCCTTGCCCTGCCTCACCCCTGAAAGGCCCCGAACGGCCCCGAACGGCCAAGCCTTATCTGAGGGGGACGCACTTGGGGGAGCATCTCCTGGGCAGCTGAGGGTGACTTTCGGCCGCTAGGTGACGGGGCCAGTGCCAGGCCGGGCTGCAGCTTGGCTGGGTGGAGCTCTGCAGCCTGTGTCTGGCCGTCTCGCACCAGGCGCTGTGGGACCCATGGAAATCTTGGGGCGGAGCCATGCAAAATATGCTTACCATACCGCCGGGCATGCTGGTCATGCAAATGCTATTCTTGGCCGAGGAATCTGGGGCTCTGCCGCAGAGCGTTGCTCCGAGTCAGCAGGGGAGCTGCCGAGCAGCAGTCTTTCAGGCAAAGCTTTTGTGGGCATCGCTTCTCGGCCTTTTGGCTAAGATCAAGTGTAGTATCTGTTCTTATCAGTTTAATATCTGATACGTCCTCTATCTGGGGACCATATATTAAATTGATTTTTGGAACCGGGAGATGGAATGGGAGCTTGCTCTGTCCACTCCACGCATCAACTTGGTATTGCAGTACCTCCAGGACTGGTGCACTTCCCCACTTGGGGAAAACAATGCTGTGAAAAAGAAAGACTGAGCAATTCTTGAAAGAAGAGCACTTTGCAATATTTTTTTGTTTAAATGTGTTTTTTTTTTCCAGTGTTTCGGAAAAGGTGCTGTTGTGTCACGGGAGGAAAAAAAAGTCTGCCCTTTTTGCTTGCTTTTCACAGGAGCTGCAAAGCAAGGCAAAGGAGCCAGCCAGCCAGCCAGCAGCACAAGGAGGAGATGGGGGACACTGTCCTTGCCCTGCCTCACCCCTGAAAGGCCTCGAACGGCCCCGAACGGCCAAGCCTTATCTGAGGGGGACGCACTTGGGGGAGCATCTCCTGGGCAGCTGAGGGTGACTTTCGGCCGCTAGGTGACGGGGCCAGTGCCAGGCCGGGCTGCAGCTTGGCTGGGTGGAGCTCTGCAGCCTGTGTCTGGCCGTCTCGCACCAGGCGCTGTGGGACCCATGGAAATCTTGGGGCGGAGCCATGCAAAATATGCTTACCATACCGCCGGGCATGCTGGTCATGCAAATGCTATTCTTGGCCGAGGAATCTGGGGCTCTGCCGCAGAGCGTTGCTCCGAGTCAGCAGGGGAGCTGCCGAGCAGCAGTCTTTCAGGCAAAGCTTTTGTGGGCATCGCTTCTCGGCCTTTTGGCTAAGATCAAGTGTAGTATCTGTTCTTATCAGTTTAATATCTGATACGTCCTCTATCTGGGGACCATATATTAAATTGATTTTTGGAACCGGGAGATGGAATGGGAGCTTGCTCTGTCCACTCCACGCATCAACTTGGTATTGCAGTACCTCCAGGACTGGTGCACTTCCCCACTTGGGGAAAACAATGCTGTGAAAAAGAAAGACTGAGCAATTCTTGAAAGAAGAGCACTTTGCAATATTTTTTTGTTTAAAAGTGTTTTTTTTTTCCAGTGTTTCGGAAAAGGTGCTGTTGTGTCACGGGAGGAAAAAAAAGTCTGCCCTTTTTGCTTGCTTTTCACAGGAGCTGCAAAGCAAGGCAAAGGAGCCAGCCAGCCAGCCAGCAGCACAAGGAGGAGATGGGGGACACTGTCCTTGCCCTGCCTCACCCCTGAAAGGCCCCGAACGGCCCCGAACGGCCAAGCCTTATCTGAGGGGGACGCACTTGGGGGAGCATCTCCTGGGCAGCTGAGGGTGACTTTCGGCCGCTAGGTGACGGGGCCAGTGCCAGGCCGGGCTGCAGCTTGGCTGGGTGGAGCTCTGCAGCCTGTGTCTGGCCGTCTCGCACCAGGCGCTGTGGGACCCATGGAAATCTTGGGGCGGAGCCATGCAAAATATGCTTACCATACCGCCGGGCATGCTGGTCATGCAAATGCTATTCTTGGCCGAGGAATCTGGGGCTCTGCCGCAGAGCGTTGCTCCGAGTCAGCAGGGGAGCTGCCGAGCAGCAGTCTTTCAGGCAAAGCTTTTGTGGGCATCGCTTCTCGGCCTTTTGGCTAAGATCAAGTGTAGTATCTGTTCTTATCAGTTTAATATCTGATACGTCCTCTATCTGGGGACCATATATTAAATTGATTTTTGGAACCGGGAGATGGAATGGGAGCTTGCTCTGTCCACTCCACGCATCAACTTGGTATTGCAGTACCTCCAGGACTGGTGCACTTCCCCACTTGGGGAAAACAATGCTGTGAAAAAGAAAGACTGAGCAATTCTTGAAAGAAGAGCACTTTGCAATATTTTTTTGTTTAAATGTGTTTTTTTTTTCCAGTGTTTCGGAAAAGGTGCTGTTGTGTCACGGGAGGAAAAAAAAGTCTGCCCTTTTTGCTTGCTTTTCACAGGAGCTGCAAAGCAAGGCAAAGGAGCCAGCCAGCCAGCCAGCAGCACAAGGAGGAGATGGGGGACACTGTCCTTGCCCTGCCTCACCCCTGAAAGTCCCCGAACGGCCCCGAACGGCCAAGCCTTATCTGAGGGGGACGCACTTGGGGGAGCATCTCCTGGGCAGCTGAGGGTGACTTTCGGCCGCTAGGTGACGGGGCCAGTGCCAGGCCGGGCTGCAGCTTGGCTGGGTGGAGCTCTGCAGCCTGTGTCTGGCCGTCTCGCACCAGGCGCTGTGGGACCCATGGAAATCTTGGGGCGGAGCCATGCAAAATATGCTTACCATACCGCCGGGCATGCTGGTCATGCAAATGCTATTCTTGGCCGAGGAATCTGGGGCTCTGCCGCAGAGCGTTGCTCCGAGTCAGCAGGGGAGCTGCCGAGCAGCAGTCTTTCAGGCAAAGCTTTTGTGGGCATCGCTTCTCGGCCTTTTGGCTAAGATCAAGTGTAGTATCTGTTCTTATCAGTTTAATATCTGATACGTCCTCTATCTGGGGACCATATATTAAATTGATTTTTGGAACCGGGAGATGGAATGGGAGCTTGCTCTGTCCACTCCACGCATCAACTTGGTATTGCAGTACCTCCAGGACTGGTGCACTTCCCCACTTGGGGAAAACAATGCTGTGAAAAAGAAAGACTGAGCAATTCTTGAAAGAAGAGCACTTTGCAATATTTTTTTGTTTAAATGTGTTTTTTTTTCCAGTGTTTCGGAAAAGGTGCTGTTGTGTCACGGGAGGAAAAAAAAGTCTGCCCTTTTTGCTTGCTTTTCACAGGAGCTGCAAAGCAAGGCAAAGGAGCCAGCCAGCCAGCCAGCAGCACAAGGAGGAGATGGGGGACACTGTCCTTGCCCTGCCTCACCCCTGAAAGGCCCCGAACGGCCCCGAACGGCCAAGCCTTATCTGAGGGGGACGCACTTGGGGGAGCATCTCCTGGGCAGCTGAGGGTGACTTTCGGCCGCTAGGTGACGGGGCCAGTGCCAGGCCGGGCTGCAGCTTGGCTGGGTGGAGCTCTGCAGCCTGTGTCTGGCCGTCTCGCACCAGGCGCTGTGGGACCCATGGAAATCTTGGGGCGGAGCCATGCAAAATATGCTTACCATACCGCCGGGCATGCTGGTCATGCAAATGCTATTCTTGGCCGAGGAATCTGGGGCTCTGCCGCAGAGCGTTGCTCCGAGTCAGCAGGGGAGCTGCCGAGCAGCAGTCTTTCAGGCAAAGCTTTTGTGGGCATCGCTTCTCGGCCTTTTGGCTAAGATCAAGTGTAGTATCTGTTCTTATCAGTTTAATATCTGATACGTCCTCTATCTGGGGACCATATATTAAATTGATTTTTGGAACCGGGAGATGGAATGGGAGCTTGCTCTGTCCACTCCACGCATCAACTTGGTATTGCAGTACCTCCAGGACTGGTGCACTTCCCCACTTGGGGAAAACAATGCTGTGAAAAAGAAAGACTGAGCAATTCTTGAAAGAAGAGCACTTTGCAATATTTTTTTGTTTAAATGTGTTTTTTTTTCCAGTGTTTCGGAAAAGGTGCTGTTGTGTCACGGGAGGAAAAAAAAGTCTGCCCTTTTTGCTTGCTTTTCACAGGAGCTGCAAAGCAAGGCAAAGGAGCCAGCCAGCCAGCCAGCAGCACAAGGAGGAGATGGGGGACACTGTCCTTGCCCTGCCTCACCCCTGAAAGGCCCCGAACGGCCCCGAACGGCCAAGCCTTATCTGAGGGGGACGCACTTGGGGGAGCATCTCCTGGGCAGCTGAGGGTGACTTTCGGCCGCTAGGTGACGGGGCCAGTGCCAGGCCGGGCTGCAGCTTGGCTGGGTGGAGCTCTGCAGCCTGTGTCTGGCCGTCTCGCACCAGGCGCTGTGGGACCCATGGAAATCTTGGGGCGGAGCCATGCAAAATATGCTTACCATACCGCCGGGCATGCTGGTCATGCAAATGCTATTCTTGGCCGAGGAATCTGGGGCTCTGCCGCAGAGCGTTGCTCCGAGTCAGCAGGGGAGCTGCCGAGCAGCAGTCTTTCAGGCAAAGCTTTTGTGGGCATCGCTTCTCGGCCTTTTGGCTAAGATCAAGTGTAGTATCTGTTCTTATCAGTTTAATATCTGATACGTCCTCTATCTGGGGACCATATATTAAATTGATTTTTGGAACCGGGAGATGGAATGGGAGCTTGCTCTGTCCACTCCACGCATCAACTTGGTATTGCAGTACCTCCAGGACTGGTGCACTTCCCCACTTGGGGAAAACAATGCTGTGAAAAAGAAAGACTGAGCAATTCTTGAAAGAAGAGCACTTTGCAATATTTTTTTGTTTAAATGTGTTTTTTTTTTCCAGTGTTTCGGAAAAGGTGCTGTTGTGTCACGGGAGGAAAAAAAAGTCTGCCCTTTTTGCTTGCTTTTCACAGGAGCTGCAAAGCAAGGCAAAGGAGCCAGCCAGCCAGCCAGCAGCACAAGGAGGAGATGGGGGACACTGTCCTTGCCCTGCCTCACCCCTGAAAGGCCTCGAACGGCCCCGAACGGCCAAGCCTTATCTGAGGGGGACGCACTTGGGGGAGCATCTCCTGGGCAGCTGAGGGTGACTTTCGGCCGCTAGGTGACGGGGCCAGTGCCAGGCCGGGCTGCAGCTTGGCTGGGTGGAGCTCTGCAGCCTGTGTCTGGCCGTCTCGCACCAGGCGCTGTGGGACCCATGGAAATCTTGGGGCGGAGCCATGCAAAATATGCTTACCATACCGCCGGGCATGCTGGTCATGCAAATGCTATTCTTGGCCGAGGAATCTGGGGCTCTGCCGCAGAGCGTTGCTCCGAGTCAGCAGGGGAGCTGCCGAGCAGCAGTCTTTCAGGCAAAGCTTTTGTGGGCATCGCTTCTCGGCCTTTTGGCTAAGATCAAGTGTAGTATCTGTTCTTATCAGTTTAATATCTGATACGTCCTCTATCTGGGGACCATATATTAAATTGATTTTTGGAACCGGGAGATGGAATGGGAGCTTGCTCTGTCCACTCCACGCATCAACTTGGTATTGCAGTACCTCCAGGACTGGTGCACTTCCCCACTTGGGGAAAACAATGCTGTGAAAAAGAAAGACTGAGCAATTCTTGAAAGAAGAGCACTTTGCAATATTTTTTTGTTTAAAAGTGTTTTTTTTTTCCAGTGTTTCGGAAAAGGTGCTGTTGTGTCACGGGAGGAAAAAAAAGTCTGCCCTTTTTGCTTGCTTTTCACAGGAGCTGCAAAGCAAGGCAAAGGAGCCAGCCAGCCAGCCAGCAGCACAAGGAGGAGATGGGGGACACTGTCCTTGCCCTGCCTCACCCCTGAAAGGCCCCGAACGGCCCCGAACGGCCAAGCCTTATCTGAGGGGGACGCACTTGGGGGAGCATCTCCTGGGCAGCTGAGGGTGACTTTCGGCCGCTAGGTGACGGGGCCAGTGCCAGGCCGGGCTGCAGCTTGGCTGGGTGGAGCTCTGCAGCCTGTGTCTGGCCGTCTCGCACCAGGCGCTGTGGGACCCATGGAAATCTTGGGGCGGAGCCATGCAAAATATGCTTACCATACCGCCGGGCATGCTGGTCATGCAAATGCTATTCTTGGCCGAGGAATCTGGGGCTCTGCCGCAGAGCGTTGCTCCGAGTCAGCAGGGGAGCTGCCGAGCAGCAGTCTTTCAGGCAAAGCTTTTGTGGGCATCGCTTCTCGGCCTTTTGGCTATGATCAAGTGTCGGGATTCACCTTAGCTGTCTGGCTTGCCCAGTCCAAGGTAGACTCCTTTTACAGCTGGCCTCCCTGACCTTCGGGTCAGGGAGTGGGCTACTGATCATGCCTTGAAGGGCCGGAGAATCTTTCGGGCTGGACGAGTTTCGAGTGGAAGATTTGAGGGGGAACGCGTCAGAGAACTCCCCCAGCATGGCTGAAACATCCCGTGTTTTACCGCCGGCAACGCAGTTGAGATATTCAGTTCGGATTGCCGTCCAGAAGGATTTCCAAGAAGTAAAGGATTTCGACTATGTTGTTAATAAGGTACTTTTTGAGGCTTTACAAGCAGACAAAGACAAAATTTATTGTATGCAAGAGCACAGAAACGCTTGCACGTATGATATTACTTTTGTAGACGAAGTCTCTTCCTTGAGTGCATATGAAGTGTACAAAATGGAAAAGAAGAATAGTAGTATTTTGGAAGGTGTTCTGGTGGAGCTTTGTTTCGTCCGACAAACTGTTCCATTAACTGTACATATGTACAATCCATTCGTGTCAGCAGAGAAAATTAGGAATTGGTTATTGCATTATTGTGAAGAAGTGAGAGGAGGTCAAGTTCAAAGGAATAAATTTGGGTATTTTAACGGTGATCGGAGATTTGTTGTGGTGCTAAAGAAACATCCAGACGGCATTGGAGGTTTACATCACCCCCCGGGGGTGTTTAAGATTTTGGAACAGAATGGGTATTTGTATTACCCCAACCAGCCAGTGTTTTGTAGGTTTTGTCGACAGTTTGGACATGCAAAACGGGATTGCCCGAAAGATAAATGTTGGAATTGTGGTAATCCGGACCATAAAATAGTGGACTGTGATCAGAAGCTGATGTGTACTGTTTGTGATATGGAAGGACATGTTGCAGTGTCATGCCCGACTACCCGGCGTACATATGCACAAGCTGCTAGTGAAGGTGGTTTTCACAGTGGGGTTCGTGAAGTTGAGACAAATCTGATTAGCACGTTGGAAGATTTGAGGAAGAAAGAGAAGTTGGTTGAAATCGTGGATACGGCACGGGGAGATGATGTGGGAAAAATTGTAGCGGTAGATGAGAAAGGATCTGCAGAGAGTATAGATGAAGAAGATATTGCTCAAACAGCTAGTGGAAGGGAGGGGATAGACAAAGATTCATATGTTCAAACAGCCAGTGGCAGTGGAATTAATCGGGAGGATGGTGGGGTCGCAGCTTGTTTGGTGGTTGGGGAACAGGTGGAGGAGATGGTTACAGAGAATGTTGGAAAGTTGTTAACGGAAGATGAAGTTAGGGAAATGATGGAACAATGGCCGAAGGACTTTGGAGAGGAGGGGATATTTTCTCCTGCGCGTGAAAAATTGGTTGCAGAAGGTTATTTACTAGCTCGGATTGATAGAGAATGGGAGGATGATGATTTAGAGGACCATCAAGAGTTATTCAGGTCGTATCGGGCTTACAAACGAGAGCAGTTTGAGATAGAGGATGCGGCACAGGCTAGGGAGTCAGTAGGGAGAGAAGGTACTTTGATCCCTGAGGTGGGAGGTTTTTCGGCTGAACAAGATTCAGTGTTGCCCCCTTCTTTAACATCGCATGTCGAGAATCTTTTGAAGAGAGAAAGAGTGGTTATTAAAAAAGCTGAAGGAATGGGGCAAGTTAAGGGGATGGAGACGTCGAATAGTTCTGGTGTTTTGCAGTCTGCATCGGACAGTGAGAAGAACGAGGAGGTGGATATTCGGTTATTGAAGAAGACTGAGCGAAAGTTGAGGAGACAGAGATCTGACCGGAGTCGGTCAGTCATTAGAGATGGGAAGGCATCTTTCAAATAGTACCGGAATGGGAAAAGAAGATGTGAGAAATAAGGAAAAATGAATAAAATAAAATGAAAGGTGAAGAAAAGAAAAAAGGAAAAGAAAAGGGGGGAAAAAAAAAAAAAAAAAAATTGTATAGTCTGTTGAGGAAGTTGGAATTTTTTGGTGTTTTTTTTTGATTTGGTGTTTTTTAAATTTGTGTATTTTTTATTGGCTTTTTGATTTGGATTTTTTTGATTGGCATTTTTTTAAATTGGAGGTTTGGGACGGTTGAAGGGGTGAAGTGGAGACCGAAAAAAAAAAAAGAAAAAATCTGTTCTTATCAGTTTAATATCTGATACGTCCTCTATCTGGGGACCATATATTAAATTGATTTTTGGAACCGGGAGATGGAATGGGAGCTTGCTCTGTCCACTCCACGCATCAACTTGGTATTGCAGTACCTCCAGGACTGGTGCACTTCCCCACTTGGGGAAAACAATGCTGTGAAAAAGAAAGACTGAGCAATTCTTGAAAGAAGAGCACTTTGCAATATTTTTTTGTTTAAATGTGTTTTTTTTTTCCAGTGTTTCGGAAAAGGTGCTGTTGTGTCACGGGAGGAAAAAAAAGTCTGCCCTTTTTGCTTGCTTTTCACAGGAGCTGCAAAGCAAGGCAAAGGAGCCAGCCAGCCAGCCAGCAGCACAAGGAGGAGATGGGGGACACTGTCCTTGCCCTGCCTCACCCCTGAAAGGCCCCGAACGGCCCCGAACGGCCAAGCCTTATCTGAGGGGGACGCACTTGGGGGAGCATCTCCTGGGCAGCTGAGGGTGACTTTCGGCCGCTAGGTGACGGGGCCAGTGCCAGGCCGGGCTGCAGCTTGGCTGGGTGGAGCTCTGCAGCCTGTGTCTGGCCGTCTCGCACCAGGCGCTGTGGGACCCATGGAAATCTTGGGGCGGAGCCATGCAAAATATGCTTACCATACCGCCGGGCATGCTGGTCATGCAAATGCTATTCTTGGCCGAGGAATCTGGGGCTCTGCCGCAGAGCGTTGCTCCGAGTCAGCAGGGGAGCTGCCGAGCAGCAGTCTTTCAGGCAAAGCTTTTGTGGGCATCGCTTCTCGGCCTTTTGGCTAAGATCAAGTGTAGTATCTGTTCTTATCAGTTTAATATCTGATACGTCCTCTATCTGGGGACCATATATTAAATTGATTTTTGGAACCGGGAGATGGAATGGGAGCTTGCTCTGTCCACTCCACGCATCAACTTGGTATTGCAGTACCTCCAGGACTGGTGCACTTCCCCACTTGGGGAAAACAATGCTGTGAAAAAGAAAGACTGAGCAATTCTTGAAAGAAGAGCACTTTGCAATATTTTTTTGTTTAAATGTGTTTTTTTTTTCCAGTGTTTCGGAAAAGGTGCTGTTGTGTCACGGGAGGAAAAAAAAGTCTGCCCTTTTTGCTTGCTTTTCACAGGAGCTGCAAAGCAAGGCAAAGGAGCCAGCCAGCCAGCCAGCAGCACAAGGAGGAGATGGGGGACACTGTCCTTGCCCTGCCTCACCCCTGAAAGTCCCCGAACGGCCCCGAACGGCCAAGCCTTATCTGAGGGGGACGCACTTGGGGGAGCATCTCCTGGGCAGCTGAGGGTGACTTTCGGCCGCTAGGTGACGGGGCCAGTGCCAGGCCGGGCTGCAGCTTGGCTGGGTGGAGCTCTGCAGCCTGTGTCTGGCCGTCTCGCACCAGGCGCTGTGGGACCCATGGAAATCTTGGGGCGGAGCCATGCAAAATATGCTTACCATACCGCCGGGCATGCTGGTCATGCAAATGCTATTCTTGGCCGAGGAATCTGGGGCTCTGCCGCAGAGCGTTGCTCCGAGTCAGCAGGGGAGCTGCCGAGCAGCAGTCTTTCAGGCAAAGCTTTTGTGGGCATCGCTTCTCGGCCTTTTGGCTAAGATCAAGTGTAGTATCTGTTCTTATCAGTTTAATATCTGATACGTCCTCTATCTGGGGACCATATATTAAATTGATTTTTGGAACCGGGAGATGGAATGGGAGCTTGCTCTGTCCACTCCACGCATCAACTTGGTATTGCAGTACCTCCAGGACTGGTGCACTTCCCCACTTGGGGAAAACAATGCTGTGAAAAAGAAAGACTGAGCAATTCTTGAAAGAAGAGCACTTTGCAATATTTTTTTGTTTAAATGTGTTTTTTTTTCCAGTGTTTCGGAAAAGGTGCTGTTGTGTCACGGGAGGAAAAAAAAGTCTGCCCTTTTTGCTTGCTTTTCACAGGAGCTGCAAAGCAAGGCAAAGGAGCCAGCCAGCCAGCCAGCAGCACAAGGAGGAGATGGGGGACACTGTCCTTGCCCTGCCTCACCCCTGAAAGTCCCCGAACGGCCCCGAACGGCCAAGCCTTATCTGAGGGGGACGCACTTGGGGGAGCATCTCCTGGGCAGCTGAGGGTGACTTTCGGCCGCTAGGTGACGGGGCCAGTGCCAGGCCGGGCTGCAGCTTGGCTGGGTGGAGCTCTGCAGCCTGTGTCTGGCCGTCTCGCACCAGGCGCTGTGGGACCCATGTAAATCTTGGGGCGGAGCCATGCAAAATATGCTTACCATACCGCCGGGCATGCTGGTCATGCAAATGCTATTCTTGGCCGAGGAATCTGGGGCTCTGCCGCAGAGCGTTGCTCCGAGTCAGCAGGGGAGCTGCCGAGCAGCAGTCTTTCAGGCAAAGCTTTTGTGGGCATCGCTTCTCGGCCTTTTGGCTATGATCAAGTGTCGGGATTCACCTTAGCTGTCTGGCTTGCCCAGTCCAAGGTAGACTCCTTTTACAGCTGGCCTCCCTGACCTTCGGGTCAGGGAGTGGGCTACTGATCATGCCTTGAAGGGCCGGAGAATCTTTCGGGCTGGACGAGTTTCGAGTGGAAGATTTGAGGGGGAACGCGTCAGAGAACTCCCCCAGCATGGCTGAAACATCCCGTGTTTTACCGCCGGCAACGCAGTTGAGATATTCAGTTCGGATTGCCGTCCAGAAGGATTTCCAAGAAGTAAAGGATTTCGACTATGTTGTTAATAAGGTACTTTTTGAGGCTTTACAAGCAGACAAAGACAAAATTTATTGTATGCAAGAGCACAGAAACGCTTGCACGTATGATATTACTTTTGTAGACGAAGTCTCTTCCTTGAGTGCATATGAAGTGTACAAAATGGAAAAGAAGAATAGTAGTATTTTGGAAGGTGTTCTGGTGGAGCTTTGTTTCGTCCGACAAACTGTTCCATTAACTGTACATATGTACAATCCATTCGTGTCAGCAGAGAAAATTAGGAATTGGTTATTGCATTATTGTGAAGAAGTGAGAGGAGGTCAAGTTCAAAGGAATAAATTTGGGTATTTTAACGGTGATCGGAGATTTGTTGTGGTGCTAAAGAAACATCCAGACGGCATTGGAGGTTTACATCACCCCCCGGGGGTGTTTAAGATTTTGGAACAGAATGGGTATTTGTATTACCCCAACCAGCCAGTGTTTTGTAGGTTTTGTCGACAGTTTGGACATGCAAAACGGGATTGCCCGAAAGATAAATGTTGGAATTGTGGTAATCCGGACCATAAAATAGTGGACTGTGATCAGAAGCTGATGTGTACTGTTTGTGATATGGAAGGACATGTTGCAGTGTCATGCCCGACTACCCGGCGTACATATGCACAAGCTGCTAGTGAAGGTGGTTTTCACAGTGGGGTTCGTGAAGTTGAGACAAATCTGATTAGCACGTTGGAAGATTTGAGGAAGAAAGAGAAGTTGGTTGAAATCGTGGATACGGCACGGGGAGATGATGTGGGAAAAATTGTAGCGGTAGATGAGAAAGGATCTGCAGAGAGTATAGATGAAGAAGATATTGCTCAAACAGCTAGTGGAAGGGAGGGGATAGACAAAGATTCATATGTTCAAACAGCCAGTGGCAGTGGAATTAATCGGGAGGATGGTGGGGTCGCAGCTTGTTTGGTGGTTGGGGAACAGGTGGAGGAGATGGTTACAGAGAATGTTGGAAAGTTGTTAACGGAAGATGAAGTTAGGGAAATGATGGAACAATGGCCGAAGGACTTTGGAGAGGAGGGGATATTTTCTCCTGCGCGTGAAAAATTGGTTGCAGAAGGTTATTTACTAGCTCGGATTGATAGAGAATGGGAGGATGATGATTTAGAGGACCATCAAGAGTTATTCAGGTCGTATCGGGCTTACAAACGAGAGCAGTTTGAGATAGAGGATGCGGCACAGGCTAGGGAGTCAGTAGGGAGAGAAGGTACTTTGATCCCTGAGGTGGGAGGTTTTTCGGCTGAACAAGATTCAGTGTTGCCCCCTTCTTTAACATCGCATGTCGAGAATCTTTTGAAGAGAGAAAGAGTGGTTATTAAAAAAGCTGAAGGAATGGGGCAAGTTAAGGGGATGGAGACGTCGAATAGTTCTGGTGTTTTGCAGTCTGCATCGGACAGTGAGAAGAACGAGGAGGTGGATATTCGGTTATTGAAGAAGACTGAGCGAAAGTTGAGGAGACAGAGATCTGACCGGAGTCGGTCAGTCATTAGAGATGGGAAGGCATCTTTCAAATAGTACCGGAATGGGAAAAGAAGATGTGAGAAATAAGGAAAAATGAATAAAATAAAATGAAAGGTGAAGAAAAGAAAAAAGGAAAAGAAAAGGGGGGAAAAAAAAAAAAAAAAAAATTGTATAGTCTGTTGAGGAAGTTGGAATTTTTTGGTGTTTTTTTTTGATTTGGTGTTTTTTAAATTTGTGTATTTTTTATTGGCTTTTTGATTTGGATTTTTTTGATTGGCATTTTTTTAAATTGGAGGTTTGGGACGGTTGAAGGGGTGAAGTGGAGACCGAAAAAAAAAAAAGAAAAAATCTGTTCTTATCAGTTTAATATCTGATACGTCCTCTATCTGGGGACCATATATTAAATTGATTTTTGGAACCGGGAGATGGAATGGGAGCTTGCTCTGTCCACTCCACGCATCAACTTGGTATTGCAGTACCTCCAGGACTGGTGCACTTCCCCACTTGGGGAAAACAATGCTGTGAAAAAGAAAGACTGAGCAATTCTTGAAAGAAGAGCACTTTGCAATATTTTTTTGTTTAAATGTGTTTTTTTTTTCCAGTGTTTCGGAAAAGGTGCTGTTGTGTCACGGGAGGAAAAAAAAGTCTGCCCTTTTTGCTTGCTTTTCACAGGAGCTGCAAAGCAAGGCAAAGGAGCCAGCCAGCCAGCCAGCAGCACAAGGAGGAGATGGGGGACACTGTCCTTGCCCTGCCTCACCCCTGAAAGGCCCCGAACGGCCCCGAACGGCCAAGCCTTATCTGAGGGGGACGCACTTGGGGGAGCATCTCCTGGGCAGCTGAGGGTGACTTTCGGCCGCTAGGTGACGGGGCCAGTGCCAGGCCGGGCTGCAGCTTCTCTGGGTGGAGCTCTGCAGCCTGTGTCTGGCCGTCTCGCACCAGGCGCTGTGGGACCCATGGAAATCTTGGGGCGGAGCCATGCAAAATATGCTTACCATACCGCCGGGCATGCTGGTCATGCAAATGCTATTCTTGGCCGAGGAATCTGGGGCTCTGCCGCAGAGCGTTGCTCCGAGTCAGCAGGGGAGCTGCCGAGCAGCAGTCTTTCAGGCAAAGCTTTTGTGGGCATCGCTTCTCGGCCTTTTGGCTAAGATCAAGTGTAGTATCTGTTCTTATCAGTTTAATATCTGATACGTCCTCTATCTGGGGACCATATATTAAATTGATTTTTGGAACCGGGAGATGGAATGGGAGCTTGCTCTGTCCACTCCACGCATCAACTTGGTATTGCAGTACCTCCAGGACTGGTGCACTTCCCCACTTGGGGAAAACAATGCTGTGAAAAAGAAAGACTGAGCAATTCTTGAAAGAAGAGCACTTTGCAATATTTTTTTGTTTAAATGTGTTTTTTTTTCCAGTGTTTCGGAAAAGGTGCTGTTGTGTCACGGGAGGAAAAAAAAGTCTGCCCTTTTTGCTTGCTTTTCACAGGAGCTGCAAAGCAAGGCAAAGGAGCCAGCCAGCCAGCAGCACAAGGAGGAGATGGGGGACACTGTCCTTGCCCTGCCTCACCCCTGAAAGGCCCCGAACGGCCCCGAACGGCCAAGCCTTATCTGAGGGGGACGCACTTGGGGGAGCATCTCCTGGGCAGCTGAGGGTGACTTTCGGCCGCTAGGTGACGGGGCCAGTGCCAGGCCGGGCTGCAGCTTGGCTGGGTGGAGCTCTGCAGCCTGTGTCTGGCCGTCTCGCACCAGGCGCTGTGGGACCCATGGAAATCTTGGGGCGGAGCCATGCAAAATATGCTTACCATACCGCCGGGCATGCTGGTCATGCAAATGCTATTCTTGGCCGAGGAATCTGGGGCTCTGCCGCAGAGCGTTGCTCCGAGTCAGCAGGGGAGCTGCCGAGCAGCAGTCTTTCAGGCAAAGCTTTTGTGGGCATCGCTTCTCGGCCTTTTGGCTAAGATCAAGTGTAGTATCTGTTCTTATCAGTTTAATATCTGATACGTCCTCTATCTGGGGACCATATATTAAATTGATTTTTGGAACCGGGAGATGGAATGGGAGCTTGCTCTGTCCACTCCACGCATCAACTTGGTATTGCAGTACCTCCAGGACTGGTGCACTTCCCCACTTGGGGAAAACAATGCTGTGAAAAAGAAAGACTGAGCAATTCTTGAAAGAAGAGCACTTTGCAATATTTTTTTGTTTAAATGTGTTTTTTTTTTCCAGTGTTTCGGAAAAGGTGCTGTTGTGTCACGGGAGGAAAAAAAAGTCTGCCCTTTTTGCTTGCTTTTCACAGGAGCTGCAAAGCAAGGCAAAGGAGCCAGCCAGCCAGCCAGCAGCACAAGGAGGAGATGGGGGACACTGTCCTTGCCCTGCCTCACCCCTGAAAGGCCTCGAACGGCCCCGAACGGCCAAGCCTTATCTGAGGGGGACGCACTTGGGGGAGCATCTCCTGGGCAGCTGAGGGTGACTTTCGGCCGCTAGGTGACGGGGCCAGTGCCAGGCCGGGCTGCAGCTTGGCTGGGTGGAGCTCTGCAGCCTGTGTCTGGCCGTCTCGCACCAGGCGCTGTGGGACCCATGGAAATCTTGGGGCGGAGCCATGCAAAATATGCTTACCATACCGCCGGGCATGCTGGTCATGCAAATGCTATTCTTGGCCGAGGAATCTGGGGCTCTGCCGCAGAGCGTTGCTCCGAGTCAGCAGGGGAGCTGCCGAGCAGCAGTCTTTCAGGCAAAGCTTTTGTGGGCATCGCTTCTCGGCCTTTTGGCTAAGATCAAGTGTAGTATCTGTTCTTATCAGTTTAATATCTGATACGTCCTCTATCTGGGGACCATATATTAAATTGATTTTTGGAACCGGGAGATGGAATGGGAGCTTGCTCTGTCCACTCCACGCATCAACTTGGTATTGCAGTACCTCCAGGACTGGTGCACTTCCCCACTTGGGGAAAACAATGCTGTGAAAAAGAAAGACTGAGCAATTCTTGAAAGAAGAGCACTTTGCAATATTTTTTTGTTTAAAAGTGTTTTTTTTTTCCAGTGTTTCGGAAAAGGTGCTGTTGTGTCACGGGAGGAAAAAAAAGTCTGCCCTTTTTGCTTGCTTTTCACAGGAGCTGCAAAGCAAGGCAAAGGAGCCAGCCAGCCAGCCAGCAGCACAAGGAGGAGATGGGGGACACTGTCCTTGCCCTGCCTCACCCCTGAAAGGCCCCGAACGGCCCCGAACGGCCAAGCCTTATCTGAGGGGGACGCACTTGGGGGAGCATCTCCTGGGCAGCTGAGGGTGACTTTCGGCCGCTAGGTGACGGGGCCAGTGCCAGGCCGGGCTGCAGCTTGGCTGGGTGGAGCTCTGCAGCCTGTGTCTGGCCGTCTCGCACCAGGCGCTGTGGGACCCATGGAAATCTTGGGGCGGAGCCATGCAAAATATGCTTACCATACCGCCGGGCATGCTGGTCATGCAAATGCTATTCTTGGCCGAGGAATCTGGGGCTCTGCCGCAGAGCGTTGCTCCGAGTCAGCAGGGGAGCTGCCGAGCAGCAGTCTTTCAGGCAAAGCTTTTGTGGGCATCGCTTCTCGGCCTTTTGGCTAAGATCAAGTGTAGTATCTGTTCTTATCAGTTTAATATCTGATACGTCCTCTATCTGGGGACCATATATTAAATTGATTTTTGGAACCGGGAGATGGAATGGGAGCTTGCTCTGTCCACTCCACGCATCAACTTGGTATTGCAGTACCTCCAGGACTGGTGCACTTCCCCACTTGGGGAAAACAATGCTGTGAAAAAGAAAGACTGAGCAATTCTTGAAAGAAGAGCACTTTGCAATATTTTTTTGTTTAAATGTGTTTTTTTTTTCCAGTGTTTCGGAAAAGGTGCTGTTGTGTCACGGGAGGAAAAAAAAGTCTGCCCTTTTTGCTTGCTTTTCACAGGAGCTGCAAAGCAAGGCAAAGGAGCCAGCCAGCCAGCCAGCAGCACAAGGAGGAGATGGGGGACACTGTCCTTGCCCTGCCTCACCCCTGAAAGGCCCCGAACGGCCCCGAACGGCCAAGCCTTATCTGAGGGGGACGCACTTGGGGGAGCATCTCCTGGGCAGCTGAGGGTGACTTTCGGCCGCTAGGTGACGGGGCCAGTGCCAGGCCGGGCTGCAGCTTGGCTGGGTGGAGCTCTGCAGCCTGTGTCTGGCCGTCTCGCACCAGGCGCTGTGGGACCCATGGAAATCTTGGGGCGGAGCCATGCAAAATATGCTTACCATACCGCCGGGCATGCTGGTCATGCAAATGCTATTCTTGGCCGAGGAATCTGGGGCTCTGCCGCAGAGCGTTGCTCCGAGTCAGCAGGGGAGCTGCCGAGCAGCAGTCTTTCAGGCAAAGCTTTTGTGGGCATCGCTTCTCGGCCTTTTGGCTAAGATCAAGTGTAGTATCTGTTCTTATCAGTTTAATATCTGATACGTCCTCTATCTGGGGACCATATATTAAATTGATTTTTGGAACCGGGAGATGGAATGGGAGCTTGCTCTGTCCACTCCACGCATCAACTTGGTATTGCAGTACCTCCAGGACTGGTGCACTTCCCCACTTGGGGAAAACAATGCTGTGAAAAAGAAAGACTGAGCAATTCTTGAAAGAAGAGCACTTTGCAATATTTTTTTGTTTAAATGTGTTTTTTTTTTCCAGTGTTTCGGAAAAGGTGCTGTTGTGTCACGGGAGGAAAAAAAAGTCTGCCCTTTTTGCTTGCTTTTCACAGGAGCTGCAAAGCAAGGCAAAGGAGCCAGCCAGCCAGCCAGCAGCACAAGGAGGAGATGGGGGACACTGTCCTTGCCCTGCCTCACCCCTGAAAGGCCCCGAACGGCCCCGAACGGCCAAGCCTTATCTGAGGGGGACGCACTTGGGGGAGCATCTCCTGGGCAGCTGAGGGTGACTTTCGGCCGCTAGGTGACGGGGCCAGTGCCAGGCCGGGCTGCAGCTTGGCTGGGTGGAGCTCTGCAGCCTGTGTCTGGCCGTCTCGCACCAGGCGCTGTGGGACCCATGGAAATCTTGGGGCGGAGCCATGCAAAATATGCTTACCATACCGCCGGGCATGCTGGTCATGCAAATGCTATTCTTGGCCGAGGAATCTGGGGCTCTGCCGCAGAGCGTTGCTCCGAGTCAGCAGGGGAGCTGCCGAGCAGCAGTCTTTCAGGCAAAGCTTTTGTGGGCATCGCTTCTCGGCCTTTTGGCTAAGATCAAGTGTAGTATCTGTTCTTATCAGTTTAATATCTGATACGTCCTCTATCTGGGGACCATATATTAAATTGATTTTTGGAACCGGGAGATGGAATGGGAGCTTGCTCTGTCCACTCCACGCATCAACTTGGTATTGCAGTACCTCCAGGACTGGTGCACTTCCCCACTTGGGGAAAACAATGCTGTGAAAAAGAAAGACTGAGCAATTCTTGAAAGAAGAGCACTTTGCAATATTTTTTTGTTTAAATGTGTTTTTTTTTTCCAGTGTTTCGGAAAAGGTGCTGTTGTGTCACGGGAGGAAAAAAAAGTCTGCCCTTTTTGCTTGCTTTTCACAGGAGCTGCAAAGCAAGGCAAAGGAGCCAGCCAGCCAGCCAGCAGCACAAGGAGGAGATGGGGGACACTGTCCTTGCCCTGCCTCACCCCTGAAAGTCCCCGAACGGCCCCGAACGGCCAAGCCTTATCTGAGGGGGACGCACTTGGGGGAGCATCTCCTGGGCAGCTGAGGGTGACTTTCGGCCGCTAGGTGACGGGGCCAGTGCCAGGCCGGGCTGCAGCTTGGCTGGGTGGAGCTCTGCAGCCTGTGTCTGGCCGTCTCGCACCAGGCGCTGTGGGACCCATGGAAATCTTGGGGCGGAGCCATGCAAAATATGCTTACCATACCGCCGGGCATGCTGGTCATGCAAATGCTATTCTTGGCCGAGGAATCTGGGGCTCTGCCGCAGAGCGTTGCTCCGAGTCAGCAGGGGAGCTGCCGAGCAGCAGTCTTTCAGGCAAAGCTTTTGTGGGCATCGCTTCTCGGCCTTTTGGCTAAGATCAAGTGTAGTATCTGTTCTTATCAGTTTAATATCTGATACGTCCTCTATCTGGGGACCATATATTAAATTGATTTTTGGAACCGGGAGATGGAATGGGAGCTTGCTCTGTCCACTCCACGCATCAACTTGGTATTGCAGTACCTCCAGGACTGGTGCACTTCCCCACTTGGGGAAAACAATGCTGTGAAAAAGAAAGACTGAGCAATTCTTGAAAGAAGAGCACTTTGCAATATTTTTTTGTTTAAATGTGTTTTTTTTTCCAGTGTTTCGGAAAAGGTGCTGTTGTGTCACGGGAGGAAAAAAAAGTCTGCCCTTTTTGCTTGCTTTTCACAGGAGCTGCAAAGCAAGGCAAAGGAGCCAGCCAGCCAGCCAGCAGCACAAGGAGGAGATGGGGGACACTGTCCTTGCCCTGCCTCACCCCTGAAAGTCCCCGAACGGCCCCGAACGGCCAAGCCTTATCTGAGGGGGACGCACTTGGGGGAGCATCTCCTGGGCAGCTGAGGGTGACTTTCGGCCGCTAGGTGACGGGGCCAGTGCCAGGCCGGGCTGCAGCTTGGCTGGGTGGAGCTCTGCAGCCTGTGTCTGGCCGTCTCGCACCAGGCGCTGTGGGACCCATGTAAATCTTGGGGCGGAGCCATGCAAAATATGCTTACCATACCGCCGGGCATGCTGGTCATGCAAATGCTATTCTTGGCCGAGGAATCTGGGGCTCTGCCGCAGAGCGTTGCTCCGAGTCAGCAGGGGAGCTGCCGAGCAGCAGTCTTTCAGGCAAAGCTTTTGTGGGCATCGCTTCTCGGCCTTTTGGCTATGATCAAGTGTCGGGATTCACCTTAGCTGTCTGGCTTGCCCAGTCCAAGGTAGACTCCTTTTACAGCTGGCCTCCCTGACCTTCGGGTCAGGGAGTGGGCTACTGATCATGCCTTGAAGGGCCGGAGAATCTTTCGGGCTGGACGAGTTTCGAGTGGAAGATTTGAGGGGGAACGCGTCAGAGAACTCCCCCAGCATGGCTGAAACATCCCGTGTTTTACCGCCGGCAACGCAGTTGAGATATTCAGTTCGGATTGCCGTCCAGAAGGATTTCCAAGAAGTAAAGGATTTCGACTATGTTGTTAATAAGGTACTTTTTGAGGCTTTACAAGCAGACAAAGACAAAATTTATTGTATGCAAGAGCACAGAAACGCTTGCACGTATGATATTACTTTTGTAGACGAAGTCTCTTCCTTGAGTGCATATGAAGTGTACAAAATGGAAAAGAAGAATAGTAGTATTTTGGAAGGTGTTCTGGTGGAGCTTTGTTTCGTCCGACAAACTGTTCCATTAACTGTACATATGTACAATCCATTCGTGTCAGCAGAGAAAATTAGGAATTGGTTATTGCATTATTGTGAAGAAGTGAGAGGAGGTCAAGTTCAAAGGAATAAATTTGGGTATTTTAACGGTGATCGGAGATTTGTTGTGGTGCTAAAGAAACATCCAGACGGCATTGGAGGTTTACATCACCCCCCGGGGGTGTTTAAGATTTTGGAACAGAATGGGTATTTGTATTACCCCAACCAGCCAGTGTTTTGTAGGTTTTGTCGACAGTTTGGACATGCAAAACGGGATTGCCCGAAAGATAAATGTTGGAATTGTGGTAATCCGGACCATAAAATAGTGGACTGTGATCAGAAGCTGATGTGTACTGTTTGTGATATGGAAGGACATGTTGCAGTGTCATGCCCGACTACCCGGCGTACATATGCACAAGCTGCTAGTGAAGGTGGTTTTCACAGTGGGGTTCGTGAAGTTGAGACAAATCTGATTAGCACGTTGGAAGATTTGAGGAAGAAAGAGAAGTTGGTTGAAATCGTGGATACGGCACGGGGAGATGATGTGGGAAAAATTGTAGCGGTAGATGAGAAAGGATCTGCAGAGAGTATAGATGAAGAAGATATTGCTCAAACAGCTAGTGGAAGGGAGGGGATAGACAAAGATTCATATGTTCAAACAGCCAGTGGCAGTGGAATTAATCGGGAGGATGGTGGGGTCGCAGCTTGTTTGGTGGTTGGGGAACAGGTGGAGGAGATGGTTACAGAGAATGTTGGAAAGTTGTTAACGGAAGATGAAGTTAGGGAAATGATGGAACAATGGCCGAAGGACTTTGGAGAGGAGGGGATATTTTCTCCTGCGCGTGAAAAATTGGTTGCAGAAGGTTATTTACTAGCTCGGATTGATAGAGAATGGGAGGATGATGATTTAGAGGACCATCAAGAGTTATTCAGGTCGTATCGGGCTTACAAACGAGAGCAGTTTGAGATAGAGGATGCGGCACAGGCTAGGGAGTCAGTAGGGAGAGAAGGTACTTTGATCCCTGAGGTGGGAGGTTTTTCGGCTGAACAAGATTCAGTGTTGCCCCCTTCTTTAACATCGCATGTCGAGAATCTTTTGAAGAGAGAAAGAGTGGTTATTAAAAAAGCTGAAGGAATGGGGCAAGTTAAGGGGATGGAGACGTCGAATAGTTCTGGTGTTTTGCAGTCTGCATCGGACAGTGAGAAGAACGAGGAGGTGGATATTCGGTTATTGAAGAAGACTGAGCGAAAGTTGAGGAGACAGAGATCTGACCGGAGTCGGTCAGTCATTAGAGATGGGAAGGCATCTTTCAAATAGTACCGGAATGGGAAAAGAAGATGTGAGAAATAAGGAAAAATGAATAAAATAAAATGAAAGGTGAAGAAAAGAAAAAAGGAAAAGAAAAGGGGGGAAAAAAAAAAAAAAAAAAATTGTATAGTCTGTTGAGGAAGTTGGAATTTTTTGGTGTTTTTTTTTGATTTGGTGTTTTTTAAATTTGTGTATTTTTTATTGGCTTTTTGATTTGGATTTTTTTGATTGGCATTTTTTTAAATTGGAGGTTTGGGACGGTTGAAGGGGTGAAGTGGAGACCGAAAAAAAAAAAAGAAAAAATCTGTTCTTATCAGTTTAATATCTGATACGTCCTCTATCTGGGGACCATATATTAAATTGATTTTTGGAACCGGGAGATGGAATGGGAGCTTGCTCTGTCCACTCCACGCATCAACTTGGTATTGCAGTACCTCCAGGACTGGTGCACTTCCCCACTTGGGGAAAACAATGCTGTGAAAAAGAAAGACTGAGCAATTCTTGAAAGAAGAGCACTTTGCAATATTTTTTTGTTTAAATGTGTTTTTTTTTTCCAGTGTTTCGGAAAAGGTGCTGTTGTGTCACGGGAGGAAAAAAAAGTCTGCCCTTTTTGCTTGCTTTTCACAGGAGCTGCAAAGCAAGGCAAAGGAGCCAGCCAGCCAGCCAGCAGCACAAGGAGGAGATGGGGGACACTGTCCTTGCCCTGCCTCACCCCTGAAAGGCCCCGAACGGCCCCGAACGGCCAAGCCTTATCTGAGGGGGACGCACTTGGGGGAGCATCTCCTGGGCAGCTGAGGGTGACTTTCGGCCGCTAGGTGACGGGGCCAGTGCCAGGCCGGGCTGCAGCTTCTCTGGGTGGAGCTCTGCAGCCTGTGTCTGGCCGTCTCGCACCAGGCGCTGTGGGACCCATGGAAATCTTGGGGCGGAGCCATGCAAAATATGCTTACCATACCGCCGGGCATGCTGGTCATGCAAATGCTATTCTTGGCCGAGGAATCTGGGGCTCTGCCGCAGAGCGTTGCTCCGAGTCAGCAGGGGAGCTGCCGAGCAGCAGTCTTTCAGGCAAAGCTTTTGTGGGCATCGCTTCTCGGCCTTTTGGCTAAGATCAAGTGTAGTATCTGTTCTTATCAGTTTAATATCTGATACGTCCTCTATCTGGGGACCATATATTAAATTGATTTTTGGAACCGGGAGATGGAATGGGAGCTTGCTCTGTCCACTCCACGCATCAACTTGGTATTGCAGTACCTCCAGGACTGGTGCACTTCCCCACTTGGGGAAAACAATGCTGTGAAAAAGAAAGACTGAGCAATTCTTGAAAGAAGAGCACTTTGCAATATTTTTTTGTTTAAATGTGTTTTTTTTTTCCAGTGTTTCGGAAAAGGTGCTGTTGTGTCACGGGAGGAAAAAAAAGTCTGCCCTTTTTGCTTGCTTTTCACAGGAGCTGCAAAGCAAGGCAAAGGAGCCAGCCAGCCAGCCAGCAGCACAAGGAGGAGATGGGGGACACTGTCCTTGCCCTGCCTCACCCCTGAAAGGCCCCGAACGGCCCCGAACGGCCAAGCCTTATCTGAGGGGGACGCACTTGGGGGAGCATCTCCTGGGCAGCTGAGGGTGACTTTCGGCCGCTAGGTGACGGGGCCAGTGCCAGGCCGGGCTGCAGCTTCTCTGGGTGGAGCTCTGCAGCCTGTGTCTGGCCGTCTCGCACCAGGCGCTGTGGGACCCATGGAAATCTTGGGGCGGAGCCATGCAAAATATGCTTACCATACCGCCGGGCATGCTGGTCATGCAAATGCTATTCTTGGCCGAGGAATCTGGGGCTCTGCCGCAGAGCGTTGCTCCGAGTCAGCAGGGGAGCTGCCGAGCAGCAGTCTTTCAGGCAAAGCTTTTGTGGGCATCGCTTCTCGGCCTTTTGGCTAAGATCAAGTGTAGTATCTGTTCTTATCAGTTTAATATCTGATACGTCCTCTATCTGGGGACCATATATTAAATTGATTTTTGGAACCGGGAGATGGAATGGGAGCTTGCTCTGTCCACTCCACGCATCAACTTGGTATTGCAGTACCTCCAGGACTGGTGCACTTCCCCACTTGGGGAAAACAATGCTGTGAAAAAGAAAGACTGAGCAATTCTTGAAAGAAGAGCACTTTGCAATATTTTTTTGTTTAAATGTGTTTTTTTTTTCCAGTGTTTCGGAAAAGGTGCTGTTGTGTCACGGGAGGAAAAAAAAGTCTGCCCTTTTTGCTTGCTTTTCACAGGAGCTGCAAAGCAAGGCAAAGGAGCCAGCCAGCCAGCCAGCAGCACAAGGAGGAGATGGGGGACACTGTCCTTGCCCTGCCTCACCCCTGAAAGGCCCCGAACGGCCCCGAACGGCCAAGCCTTATCTGAGGGGGACGCACTTGGGGGAGCATCTCCTGGGCAGCTGAGGGTGACTTTCGGCCGCTAGGTGACGGGGCCAGTGCCAGGCCGGGCTGCAGCTTCTCTGGGTGGAGCTCTGCAGCCTGTGTCTGGCCGTCTCGCACCAGGCGCTGTGGGACCCATGGAAATCTTGGGGCGGAGCCATGCAAAATATGCTTACCATACCGCCGGGCATGCTGGTCATGCAAATGCTATTCTTGGCCGAGGAATCTGGGGCTCTGCCGCAGAGCGTTGCTCCGAGTCAGCAGGGGAGCTGCCGAGCAGCAGTCTTTCAGGCAAAGCTTTTGTGGGCATCGCTTCTCGGCCTTTTGGCTAAGATCAAGTGTAGTATCTGTTCTTATCAGTTTTAATATCTGATACGTCCTCTATCTGGGGACCATATATTAAATTGATTTTTGGAACCGGGAGATGGAATGGGAGCTTGCTCTGTCCACTCCACGCATCAACTTGGTATTGCAGTACCTCCAGGACTGGTGCACTTCCCCACTTGGGGAAAACAATGCTGTGAAAAAGAAAGACTGAGCAATTCTTGAAAGAAGAGCACTTTGCAATATTTTTTTGTTTAAATGTGTTTTTTTTTTCCAGTGTTTCGGAAAAGGTGCTGTTGTGTCACGGGAGGAAAAAAAAGTCTGCCCTTTTTGCTTGCTTTTCACAGGAGCTGCAAAGCAAGGCAAAGGAGCCAGCCAGCCAGCCAGCAGCACAAGGAGGAGATGGGGGACACTGTCCTTGCCCTGCCTCACCCCTGAAAGGCCCCGAACGGCCCCGAACGGCCAAGCCTTATCTGAGGGGGACGCACTTGGGGGAGCATCTCCTGGGCAGCTGAGGGTGACTTTCGGCCGCTAGGTGACGGGGCCAGTGCCAGGCCGGGCTGCAGCTTCTCTGGGTGGAGCTCTGCAGCCTGTGTCTGGCCGTCTCGCACCAGGCGCTGTGGGACCCATGGAAATCTTGGGGCGGAGCCATGCAAAATATGCTTACCATACCGCCGGGCATGCTGGTCATGCAAATGCTATTCTTGGCCGAGGAATCTGGGGCTCTGCCGCAGAGCGTTGCTCCGAGTCAGCAGGGGAGCTGCCGAGCAGCAGTCTTTCAGGCAAAGCTTTTGTGGGCATCGCTTCTCGGCCTTTTGGCTAAGATCAAGTGTAGTATCTGTTCTTATCAGTTTAATATCTGATACGTCCTCTATCTGGGGACCATATATTAAATTGATTTTTGGAACCGGGAGATGGAATGGGAGCTTGCTCTGTCCACTCCACGCATCAACTTGGTATTGCAGTACCTCCAGGACTGGTGCACTTCCCCACTTGGGGAAAACAATGCTGTGAAAAAGAAAGACTGAGCAATTCTTGAAAGAAGAGCACTTTGCAATATTTTTTTGTTTAAATGTGTTTTTTTTTTCCAGTGTTTCGGAAAAGGTGCTGTTGTGTCACGGGAGGAAAAAAAAGTCTGCCCTTTTTGCTTGCTTTTCACAGGAGCTGCAAAGCAAGGCAAAGGAGCCAGCCAGCCAGCCAGCAGCACAAGGAGGAGATGGGGGACACTGTCCTTGCCCTGCCTCACCCCTGAAAGGCCCCGAACGGCCCCGAACGGCCAAGCCTTATCTGAGGGGGACGCACTTGGGGGAGCATCTCCTGGGCAGCTGAGGGTGACTTTCGGCCGCTAGGTGACGGGGCCAGTGCCAGGCCGGGCTGCAGCTTCTCTGGGTGGAGCTCTGCAGCCTGTGTCTGGCCGTCTCGCACCAGGCGCTGTGGGACCCATGGAAATCTTGGGGCGGAGCCATGCAAAATATGCTTACCATACCGCCGGGCATGCTGGTCATGCAAATGCTATTCTTGGCCGAGGAATCTGGGGCTCTGCCGCAGAGCGTTGCTCCGAGTCAGCAGGGGAGCTGCCGAGCAGCAGTCTTTCAGGCAAAGCTTTTGTGGGCATCGCTTCTCGGCCTTTTGGCTAAGATCAAGTGTAGTATCTGTTCTTATCAGTTTTAATATCTGATACGTCCTCTATCTGGGGACCATATATTAAATTGATTTTTGGAACCGGGAGATGGAATGGGAGCTTGCTCTGTCCACTCCACGCATCAACTTGGTATTGCAGTACCTCCAGGACTGGTGCACTTCCCCACTTGGGGAAAACAATGCTGTGAAAAAGAAAGACTGAGCAATTCTTGAAAGAAGAGCACTTTGCAATATTTTTTTGTTTAAATGTGTTTTTTTTTTCCAGTGTTTCGGAAAAGGTGCTGTTGTGTCACGGGAGGAAAAAAAAGTCTGCCCTTTTTGCTTGCTTTTCACAGGAGCTGCAAAGCAAGGCAAAGGAGCCAGCCAGCCAGCCAGCAGCACAAGGAGGAGATGGGGGACACTGTCCTTGCCCTGCCTCACCCCTGAAAGGCCCCGAACGGCCCCGAACGGCCAAGCCTTATCTGAGGGGGACGCACTTGGGGGAGCATCTCCTGGGCAGCTGAGGGTGACTTTCGGCCGCTAGGTGACGGGGCCAGTGCCAGGCCGGGCTGCAGCTTCTCTGGGTGGAGCTCTGCAGCCTGTGTCTGGCCGTCTCGCACCAGGCGCTGTGGGACCCATGGAAATCTTGGGGCGGAGCCATGCAAAATATGCTTACCATACCGCCGGGCATGCTGGTCATGCAAATGCTATTCTTGGCCGAGGAATCTGGGGCTCTGCCGCAGAGCGTTGCTCCGAGTCAGCAGGGGAGCTGCCGAGCAGCAGTCTTTCAGGCAAAGCTTTTGTGGGCATCGCTTCTCGGCCTTTTGGCTAAGATCAAGTGTAGTATCTGTTCTTATCAGTTTTAATATCTGATACGTCCTCTATCTGGGGACCATATATTAAATTGATTTTTGGAACCGGGAGATGGAATGGGAGCTTGCTCTGTCCACTCCACGCATCAACTTGGTATTGCAGTACCTCCAGGACTGGTGCACTTCCCCACTTGGGGAAAACAATGCTGTGAAAAAGAAAGACTGAGCAATTCTTGAAAGAAGAGCACTTTGCAATATTTTTTTGTTTAAATGTGTTTTTTTTTTCCAGTGTTTCGGAAAAGGTGCTGTTGTGTCACGGGAGGAAAAAAAAGTCTGCCCTTTTTGCTTGCTTTTCACAGGAGCTGCAAAGCAAGGCAAAGGAGCCAGCCAGCCAGCCAGCAGCACAAGGAGGAGATGGGGGACACTGTCCTTGCCCTGCCTCACCCCTGAAAGGCCCCGAACGGCCCCGAACGGCCAAGCCTTATCTGAGGGGGACGCACTTGGGGGAGCATCTCCTGGGCAGCTGAGGGTGACTTTCGGCCGCTAGGTGACGGGGCCAGTGCCAGGCCGGGCTGCAGCTTCTCTGGGTGGAGCTCTGCAGCCTGTGTCTGGCCGTCTCGCACCAGGCGCTGTGGGACCCATGGAAATCTTGGGGCGGAGCCATGCAAAATATGCTTACCATACCGCCGGGCATGCTGGTCATGCAAATGCTATTCTTGGCCGAGGAATCTGGGGCTCTGCCGCAGAGCGTTGCTCCGAGTCAGCAGGGGAGCTGCCGAGCAGCAGTCTTTCAGGCAAAGCTTTTGTGGGCATCGCTTCTCGGCCTTTTGGCTAAGATCAAGTGTAGTATCTGTTCTTATCAGTTTTAATATCTGATACGTCCTCTATCTGGGGACCATATATTAAATTGATTTTTGGAACCGGGAGATGGAATGGGAGCTTGCTCTGTCCACTCCACGCATCAACTTGGTATTGCAGTACCTCCAGGACTGGTGCACTTCCCCACTTGGGGAAAACAATGCTGTGAAAAAGAAAGACTGAGCAATTCTTGAAAGAAGAGCACTTTGCAATATTTTTTTGTTTAAATGTGTTTTTTTTTTCCAGTGTTTCGGAAAAGGTGCTGTTGTGTCACGGGAGGAAAAAAAAGTCTGCCCTTTTTGCTTGCTTTTCACAGGAGCTGCAAAGCAAGGCAAAGGAGCCAGCCAGCCAGCCAGCAGCACAAGGAGGAGATGGGGGACACTGTCCTTGCCCTGCCTCACCCCTGAAAGGCCCCGAACGGCCCCGAACGGCCAAGCCTTATCTGAGGGGGACGCACTTGGGGGAGCATCTCCTGGGCAGCTGAGGGTGACTTTCGGCCGCTAGGTGACGGGGCCAGTGCCAGGCCGGGCTGCAGCTTCTCTGGGTGGAGCTCTGCAGCCTGTGTCTGGCCGTCTCGCACCAGGCGCTGTGGGACCCATGGAAATCTTGGGGCGGAGCCATGCAAAATATGCTTACCATACCGCCGGGCATGCTGGTCATGCAAATGCTATTCTTGGCCGAGGAATCTGGGGCTCTGCCGCAGAGCGTTGCTCCGAGTCAGCAGGGGAGCTGCCGAGCAGCAGTCTTTCAGGCAAAGCTTTTGTGGGCATCGCTTCTCGGCCTTTTGGCTAAGATCAAGTGTAGTATCTGTTCTTATCAGTTTTAATATCTGATACGTCCTCTATCTGGGGACCATATATTAAATTGATTTTTGGAACCGGGAGATGGAATGGGCGCTTGCTCTGTCCACTCCACGCATCAACTTGGTATTGCAGTACCTCCAGGACTGGTGCACTTCCCCACTTGGGGAAAACAATGCTGTGAAAAAGAAAGACTGAGCAATTCTTGAAAGAAGAGCACTTTGCAATATTTTTTTGTTTAAATGTGTTTTTTTTTTCCAGTGTTTCGGAAAAGGTGCTGTTGTGTCACGGGAGGAAAAAAAAGTCTGCCCTTTTTGCTTGCTTTTCACAGGAGCTGCAAAGCAAGGCAAAGGAGCCAGCCAGCCAGCCAGCAGCACAAGGAGGAGATGGGGGACACTGTCCTTGCCCTGCCTCACCCCTGAAAGGCCCCGAACGGCCCCGAACGGCCAAGCCTTATCTGAGGGGGACGCACTTGGGGGAGCATCTCCTGGGCAGCTGAGGGTGACTTTCGGCCGCTAGGTGACGGGGCCAGTGCCAGGCCGGGCTGCAGCTTCTCTGGGTGGAGCTCTGCAGCCTGTGTCTGGCCGTCTCGCACCAGGCGCTGTGGGACCCATGGAAATCTTGGGGCGGAGCCATGCAAAATATGCTTACCATACCGCCGGGCATGCTGGTCATGCAAATGCTATTCTTGGCCGAGGAATCTGGGGCTCTGCCGCAGAGCGTTGCTCCGAGTCAGCAGGGGAGCTGCCGAGCAGCAGTCTTTCAGGCAAAGCTTTTGTGGGCATCGCTTCTCGGCCTTTTGGCTAAGATCAAGTGTAGTATCTGTTCTTATCAGTTTTAATATCTGATACGTCCTCTATCTGGGGACCATATATTAAATTGATTTTTGGAACCGGGAGATGGAATGGGAGCTTGCTCTGTCCACTCCACGCATCAACTTGGTATTGCAGTACCTCCAGGACTGGTGCACTTCCCCACTTGGGGAAAACAATGCTGTGAAAAAGAAAGACTGAGCAATTCTTGAAAGAAGAGCACTTTGCAATATTTTTTTGTTTAAATGTGTTTTTTTTTTCCAGTGTTTCGGAAAAGGTGCTGTTGTGTCACGGGAGGAAAAAAAAGTCTGCCCTTTTTGCTTGCTTTTCACAGGAGCTGCAAAGCAAGGCAAAGGAGCCAGCCAGCCAGCCAGCAGCACAAGGAGGAGATGGGGGACACTGTCCTTGCCCTGCCTCACCCCTGAAAGGCCCCGAACGGCCCCGAACGGCCAAGCCTTATCTGAGGGGGACGCACTTGGGGGAGCATCTCCTGGGCAGCTGAGGGTGACTTTCGGCCGCTAGGTGACGGGGCCAGTGCCAGGCCGGGCTGCAGCTTCTCTGGGTGGAGCTCTGCAGCCTGTGTCTGGCCGTCTCGCACCAGGCGCTGTGGGACCCATGGAAATCTTGGGGCGGAGCCATGCAAAATATGCTTACCATACCGCCGGGCATGCTGGTCATGCAAATGCTATTCTTGGCCGAGGAATCTGGGGCTCTGCCGCAGAGCGTTGCTCCGAGTCAGCAGGGGAGCTGCCGAGCAGCAGTCTTTCAGGCAAAGCTTTTGTGGGCATCGCTTCTCGGCCTTTTGGCTAAGATCAAGTGTAGTATCTGTTCTTATCAGTTTTAATATCTGATACGTCCTCTATCTGGGGACCATATATTAAATTGATTTTTGGAACCGGGAGATGGAATGGGAGCTTGCTCTGTCCACTCCACGCATCAACTTGGTATTGCAGTACCTCCAGGACTGGTGCACTTCCCCACTTGGGGAAAACAATGCTGTGAAAAAGAAAGACTGAGCAATTCTTGAAAGAAGAGCACTTTGCAATATTTTTTTGTTTAAATGTGTTTTTTTTTTCCAGTGTTTCGGAAAAGGTGCTGTTGTGTCACGGGAGGAAAAAAAAGTCTGCCCTTTTTGCTTGCTTTTCACAGGAGCTGCAAAGCAAGGCAAAGGAGCCAGCCAGCCAGCCAGCAGCACAAGGAGGAGATGGGGGACACTGTCCTTGCCCTGCCTCACCCCTGAAAGGCCCCGAACGGCCCCGAACGGCCAAGCCTTATCTGAGGGGGACGCACTTGGGGGAGCATCTCCTGGGCAGCTGAGGGTGACTTTCGGCCGCTAGGTGACGGGGCCAGTGCCAGGCCGGGCTGCAGCTTCTCTGGGTGGAGCTCTGCAGCCTGTGTCTGGCCGTCTCGCACCAGGCGCTGTGGGACCCATGGAAATCTTGGGGCGGAGCCATGCAAAATATGCTTACCATACCGCCGGGCATGCTGGTCATGCAAATGCTATTCTTGGCCGAGGAATCTGGGGCTCTGCCGCAGAGCGTTGCTCCGAGTCAGCAGGGGAGCTGCCGAGCAGCAGTCTTTCAGGCAAAGCTTTTGTGGGCATCGCTTCTCGGCCTTTTGGCTAAGATCAAGTGTAGTATCTGTTCTTATCAGTTTTAATATCTGATACGTCCTCTATCTGGGGACCATATATTAAATTGATTTTTGGAACCGGGAGATGGAATGGGAGCTTGCTCTGTCCACTCCACGCATCAACTTGGTATTGCAGTACCTCCAGGACTGGTGCACTTCCCCACTTGGGGAAAACAATGCTGTGAAAAAGAAAGACTGAGCAATTCTTGAAAGAAGAGCACTTTGCAATATTTTTTTGTTTAAATGTGTTTTTTTTTTCCAGTGTTTCGGAAAAGGTGCTGTTGTGTCACGGGAGGAAAAAAAAGTCTGCCCTTTTTGCTTGCTTTTCACAGGAGCTGCAAAGCAAGGCAAAGGAGCCAGCCAGCCAGCCAGCAGCACAAGGAGGAGATGGGGGACACTGTCCTTGCCCTGCCTCACCCCTGAAAGGCCCCAAACGGCCCCGAACGGCCAAGCCTTATCTGAGGGGGACGCACTTGGGGGAGCATCTCCTGGGCAGCTGAGGGTGACTTTCGGCCGCTAGGTGACGGGGCCAGTGCCAGGCCGGGCTGCAGCTTCTCTGGGTGGAGCTCTGCAGCCTGTGTCTGGCCGTCTCGCACCAGGCGCTGTGGGACCCATGGAAATCTTGGGGCGGAGCCATGCAAAATATGCTTACCATACCGCCGGGCATGCTGGTCATGCAAATGCTATTCTTGGCCGAGGAATCTGGGGCTCTGCCGCAGAGCGTTGCTCCGAGTCAGCAGGGGAGCTGCCGAGCAGCAGTCTTTCAGGCAAAGCTTTTGTGGGCATCGCTTCTCGGCCTTTTGGCTAAGATCAAGTGTAGTATCTGTTCTTATCAGTTTAATATCTGATACGTCCTCTATCTGGGGACCATATATTAAATTGATTTTTGGAACCGGGAGATGGAATGGGAGCTTGCTCTGTCCACTCCACGCATCAACTTGGTATTGCAGTACCTCCAGGACTGGTGCACTTCCCCACTTGGGGAAAACAATGCTGTGAAAAAGAAAGACTGAGCAATTCTTGAAAGAAGAGCACTTTGCAATATTTTTTTGTTTAAATGTGTTTTTTTTTTCCAGTGTTTCGGAAAAGGTGCTGTTGTGTCACGGGAGGAAAAAAAAGTCTGCCCTTTTTGCTTGCTTTTCACAGGAGCTGCAAAGCAAGGCAAAGGAGCCAGCCAGCCAGCCAGCAGCACAAGGAGGAGATGGGGGACACTGTCCTTGCCCTGCCTCACCCCTGAAAGGCCCCAAACGGCCCCGAACGGCCAAGCCTTATCTGAGGGGGACGCACTTGGGGGAGCATCTCCTGGGCAGCTGAGGGTGACTTTCGGCCGCTAGGTGACGGGGCCAGTGCCAGGCCGGGCTGCAGCTTCTCTGGGTGGAGCTCTGCAGCCTGTGTCTGGCCGTCTCGCACCAGGCGCTGTGGGACCCATGGAAATCTTGGGGCGGAGCCATGCAAAATATGCTTACCATACCGCCGGGCATGCTGGTCATGCAAATGCTATTCTTGGCCGAGGAATCTGGGGCTCTGCCGCAGAGCGTTGCTCCGAGTCAGCAGGGGAGCTGCCGAGCAGCAGTCTTTCAGGCAAAGCTTTTGTGGGCATCGCTTCTCGGCCTTTTGGCTAAGATCAAGTGTAGTATCTGTTCTTATCAGTTTTAATATCTGATACGTCCTCTATCTGGGGACCATATATTAAATTGATTTTTGGAACCGGGAGATGGAATGGGCGCTTGCTCTGTCCACTCCACGCATCAACTTGGTATTGCAGTACCTCCAGGACTGGTGCACTTCCCCACTTGGGGAAAACAATGCTGTGAAAAAGAAAGACTGAGCAATTCTTGAAAGAAGAGCACTTTGCAATATTTTTTTGTTTAAATGTGTTTTTTTTTTCCAGTGTTTCGGAAAAGGTGCTGTTGTGTCACGGGAGGAAAAAAAAGTCTGCCCTTTTTGCTTGCTTTTCACAGGAGCTGCAAAGCAAGGCAAAGGAGCCAGCCAGCCAGCCAGCAGCACAAGGAGGAGATGGGGGACACTGTCCTTGCCCTGCCTCACCCCTGAAAGGCCCCGAACGGCCCCGAACGGCCAAGCCTTATCTGAGGGGGACGCACTTGGGGGAGCATCTCCTGGGCAGCTGAGGGTGACTTTCGGCCGCTAGGTGACGGGGCCAGTGCCAGGCCGGGCTGCAGCTTCTCTGGGTGGAGCTCTGCAGCCTGTGTCTGGCCGTCTCGCACCAGGCGCTGTGGGACCCATGGAAATCTTGGGGCGGAGCCATGCAAAATATGCTTACCATACCGCCGGGCATGCTGGTCATGCAAATGCTATTCTTGGCCGAGGAATCTGGGGCTCTGCCGCAGAGCGTTGCTCCGAGTCAGCAGGGGAGCTGCCGAGCAGCAGTCTTTCAGGCAAAGCTTTTGTGGGCATCGCTTCTCGGCCTTTTGGCTAAGATCAAGTGTAGTATCTGTTCTTATCAGTTTTAATATCTGATACGTCCTCTATCTGGGGACCATATATTAAATTGATTTTTGGAACCGGGAGATGGAATGGGCGCTTGCTCTGTCCACTCCACGCATCAACTTGGTATTGCAGTACCTCCAGGACTGGTGCACTTCCCCACTTGGGGAAAACAATGCTGTGAAAAAGAAAGACTGAGCAATTCTTGAAAGAAGAGCACTTTGCAATATTTTTTTGTTTAAATGTGTTTTTTTTTTCCAGTGTTTCGGAAAAGGTGCTGTTGTGTCACGGGAGGAAAAAAAAGTCTGCCCTTTTTGCTTGCTTTTCACAGGAGCTGCAAAGCAAGGCAAAGGAGCCAGCCAGCCAGCCAGCAGCACAAGGAGGAGATGGGGGACACTGTCCTTGCCCTGCCTCACCCCTGAAAGGCCCCGAACGGCCCCGAACGGCCAAGCCTTATCTGAGGGGGACGCACTTGGGGGAGCATCTCCTGGGCAGCTGAGGGTGACTTTCGGCCGCTAGGTGACGGGGCCAGTGCCAGGCCGGGCTGCAGCTTCTCTGGGTGGAGCTCTGCAGCCTGTGTCTGGCCGTCTCGCACCAGGCGCTGTGGGACCCATGGAAATCTTGGGGCGGAGCCATGCAAAATATGCTTACCATACCGCCGGGCATGCTGGTCATGCAAATGCTATTCTTGGCCGAGGAATCTGGGGCTCTGCCGCAGAGCGTTGCTCCGAGTCAGCAGGGGAGCTGCCGAGCAGCAGTCTTTCAGGCAAAGCTTTTGTGGGCATCGCTTCTCGGCCTTTTGGCTAAGATCAAGTGTAGTATCTGTTCTTATCAGTTTTAATATCTGATACGTCCTCTATCTGGGGACCATATATTAAATTGATTTTTGGAACCGGGAGATGGAATGGGAGCTTGCTCTGTCCACTCCACGCATCAACTTGGTATTGCAGTACCTCCAGGACTGGTGCACTTCCCCACTTGGGGAAAACAATGCTGTGAAAAAGAAAGACTGAGCAATTCTTGAAAGAAGAGCACTTTGCAATATTTTTTTGTTTAAATGTGTTTTTTTTTTCCAGTGTTTCGGAAAAGGTGCTGTTGTGTCACGGGAGGAAAAAAAAGTCTGCCCTTTTTGCTTGCTTTTCACAGGAGCTGCAAAGCAAGGCAAAGGAGCCAGCCAGCCAGCCAGCAGCACAAGGAGGAGATGGGGGACACTGTCCTTGCCCTGCCTCACCCCTGAAAGGCCCCGAACGGCCCCGAACGGCCAAGCCTTATCTGAGGGGGACGCACTTGGGGGAGCATCTCCTGGGCAGCTGAGGGTGACTTTCGGCCGCTAGGTGACGGGGCCAGTGCCAGGCCGGGCTGCAGCTTCTCTGGGTGGAGCTCTGCAGCCTGTGTCTGGCCGTCTCGCACCAGGCGCTGTGGGACCCATGGAAATCTTGGGGCGGAGCCATGCAAAATATGCTTACCATACCGCCGGGCATGCTGGTCATGCAAATGCTATTCTTGGCCGAGGAATCTGGGGCTCTGCCGCAGAGCGTTGCTCCGAGTCAGCAGGGGAGCTGCCGAGCAGCAGTCTTTCAGGCAAAGCTTTTGTGGGCATCGCTTCTCGGCCTTTTGGCTAAGATCAAGTGTAGTATCTGTTCTTATCAGTTTTAATATCTGATACGTCCTCTATCTGGGGACCATATATTAAATTGATTTTTGGAACCGGGAGATGGAATGGGAGCTTGCTCTGTCCACTCCACGCATCAACTTGGTATTGCAGTACCTCCAGGACTGGTGCACTTCCCCACTTGGGGAAAACAATGCTGTGAAAAAGAAAGACTGAGCAATTCTTGAAAGAAGAGCACTTTGCAATATTTTTTTGTTTAAATGTGTTTTTTTTTTCCAGTGTTTCGGAAAAGGTGCTGTTGTGTCACGGGAGGAAAAAAAAGTCTGCCCTTTTTGCTTGCTTTTCACAGGAGCTGCAAAGCAAGGCAAAGGAGCCAGCCAGCCAGCCAGCAGCACAAGGAGGAGATGGGGGACACTGTCCTTGCCCTGCCTCACCCCTGAAAGGCCCCGAACGGCCCCGAACGGCCAAGCCTTATCTGAGGGGGACGCACTTGGGGGAGCATCTCCTGGGCAGCTGAGGGTGACTTTCGGCCGCTAGGTGACGGGGCCAGTGCCAGGCCGGGCTGCAGCTTCTCTGGGTGGAGCTCTGCAGCCTGTGTCTGGCCGTCTCGCACCAGGCGCTGTGGGACCCATGGAAATCTTGGGGCGGAGCCATGCAAAATATGCTTACCATACCGCCGGGCATGCTGGTCATGCAAATGCTATTCTTGGCCGAGGAATCTGGGGCTCTGCCGCAGAGCGTTGCTCCGAGTCAGCAGGGGAGCTGCCGAGCAGCAGTCTTTCAGGCAAAGCTTTTGTGGGCATCGCTTCTCGGCCTTTTGGCTAAGATCAAGTGTAGTATCTGTTCTTATCAGTTTTAATATCTGATACGTCCTCTATCTGGGGACCATATATTAAATTGATTTTTGGAACCGGGAGATGGAATGGGAGCTTGCTCTGTCCACTCCACGCATCAACTTGGTATTGCAGTACCTCCAGGACTGGTGCACTTCCCCACTTGGGGAAAACAATGCTGTGAAAAAGAAAGACTGAGCAATTCTTGAAAGAAGAGCACTTTGCAATATTTTTTTGTTTAAATGTGTTTTTTTTTTCCAGTGTTTCGGAAAAGGTGCTGTTGTGTCACGGGAGGAAAAAAAAGTCTGCCCTTTTTGCTTGCTTTTCACAGGAGCTGCAAAGCAAGGCAAAGGAGCCAGCCAGCCAGCCAGCAGCACAAGGAGGAGATGGGGGACACTGTCCTTGCCCTGCCTCACCCCTGAAAGGCCCCGAACGGCCCCGAACGGCCAAGCCTTATCTGAGGGGGACGCACTTGGGGGAGCATCTCCTGGGCAGCTGAGGGTGACTTTCGGCCGCTAGGTGACGGGGCCAGTGCCAGGCCGGGCTGCAGCTTCTCTGGGTGGAGCTCTGCAGCCTGTGTCTGGCCGTCTCGCACCAGGCGCTGTGGGACCCATGGAAATCTTGGGGCGGAGCCATGCAAAATATGCTTACCATACCGCCGGGCATGCTGGTCATGCAAATGCTATTCTTGGCCGAGGAATCTGGGGCTCTGCCGCAGAGCGTTGCTCCGAGTCAGCAGGGGAGCTGCCGAGCAGCAGTCTTTCAGGCAAAGCTTTTGTGGGCATCGCTTCTCGGCCTTTTGGCTAAGATCAAGTGTAGTATCTGTTCTTATCAGTTTAATATCTGATACGTCCTCTATCTGGGGACCATATATTAAATTGATTTTTGCAACCGGGAGATGGAATGGGAGCTTGCTCTGTCCACTCCACGCATCAACTTGGTATTGCAGTACCTCCAGGACTGGTGCACTTCCCCACTTGGGGAAAACAATGCTGTGAAAAAGAAAGACTGAGCAATTCTTGAAAGAAGAGCACTTTGCAATATTTTTTTGTTTAAATGTGTTTTTTTTTTCCAGTGTTTCGGAAAAGGTGCTGTTGTGTCACGGGAGGAAAAAAAAGTCTGCCCTTTTTGCTTGCTTTTCACAGGAGCTGCAAAGCAAGGCAAAGGAGCCAGCCAGCCAGCCAGCAGCACAAGGAGGAGATGGGGGACACTGTCCTTGCCCTGCCTCACCCCTGAAAGGCCCCGAACGGCCCCGAACGGCCAAGCCTTATCTGAGGGGGACGCACTTGGGGGAGCATCTCCTGGGCAGCTGAGGGTGACTTTCGGCCGCTAGGTGACGGGGCCAGTGCCAGGCCGGGCTGCAGCTTCTCTGGGTGGAGCTCTGCAGCCTGTGTCTGGCCGTCTCGCACCAGGCGCTGTGGGACCCATGGAAATCTTGGGGCGGAGCCATGCAAAATATGCTTACCATACCGCCGGGCATGCTGGTCATGCAAATGCTATTCTTGGCCGAGGAATCTGGGGCTCTGCCGCAGAGCGTTGCTCCGAGTCAGCAGGGGAGCTGCCGAGCAGCAGTCTTTCAGGCAAAGCTTTTGTGGGCATCGCTTCTCGGCCTTTTGGCTAAGATCAAGTGTAGTATCTGTTCTTATCAGTTTAATATCTGATACGTCCTCTATCTGGGGACCATATATTAAATTGATTTTTGGAACCGGGAGATGGAATGGGAGCTTGCTCTGTCCACTCCACGCATCAACTTGGTATTGCAGTACCTCCAGGACTGGTGCACTTCCCCACTTGGGGAAAACAATGCTGTGAAAAAGAAAGACTGAGCAATTCTTGAAAGAAGAGCACTTTGCAATATTTTTTTGTTTAAATGTGTTTTTTTTTTCCAGTGTTTCGGAAAAGGTGCTGTTGTGTCACGGGAGGAAAAAAAAGTCTGCCCTTTTTGCTTGCTTTTCACAGGAGCTGCAAAGCAAGGCAAAGGAGCCAGCCAGCCAGCCAGCAGCACAAGGAGGAGATGGGGGACACTGTCCTTGCCCTGCCTCACCCCTGAAAGGCCCCAAACGGCCCCGAACGGCCAAGCCTTATCTGAGGGGGACGCACTTGGGGGAGCATCTCCTGGGCAGCTGAGGGTGACTTTCGGCCGCTAGGTGACGGGGCCAGTGCCAGGCCGGGCTGCAGCTTCTCTGGGTGGAGCTCTGCAGCCTGTGTCTGGCCGTCTCGCACCAGGCGCTGTGGGACCCATGGAAATCTTGGGGCGGAGCCATGCAAAATATGCTTACCATACCGCCGGGCATGCTGGTCATGCAAATGCTATTCTTGGCCGAGGAATCTGGGGCTCTGCCGCAGAGCGTTGCTCCGAGTCAGCAGGGGAGCTGCCGAGCAGCAGTCTTTCAGGCAAAGCTTTTGTGGGCATCGCTTCTCGGCCTTTTGGCTAAGATCAAGTGTAGTATCTGTTCTTATCAGTTTAATATCTGATACGTCCTCTATCTGGGGACCATATATTAAATTGATTTTTGGAACCGGGAGATGGAATGGGAGCTTGCTCTGTCCACTCCACGCATCAACTTGGTATTGCAGTACCTCCAGGACTGGTGCACTTCCCCACTTGGGGAAAACAATGCTGTGAAAAAGAAAGACTGAGCAATTCTTGAAAGAAGAGCACTTTGCAATATTTTTTTGTTTAAATGTGTTTTTTTTTTCCAGTGTTTCGGAAAAGGTGCTGTTGTGTCACGGGAGGAAAAAAAAGTCTGCCCTTTTTGCTTGCTTTTCACAGGAGCTGCAAAGCAAGGCAAAGGAGCCAGCCAGCCAGCCAGCAGCACAAGGAGGAGATGGGGGACACTGTCCTTGCCCTGCCTCACCCCTGAAAGGCCCCAAACGGCCCCGAACGGCCAAGCCTTATCTGAGGGGGACGCACTTGGGGGAGCATCTCCTGGGCAGCTGAGGGTGACTTTCGGCCGCTAGGTGACGGGGCCAGTGCCAGGCCGGGCTGCAGCTTCTCTGGGTGGAGCTCTGCAGCCTGTGTCTGGCCGTCTCGCACCAGGCGCTGTGGGACCCATGGAAATCTTGGGGCGGAGCCATGCAAAATATGCTTACCATACCGCCGGGCATGCTGGTCATGCAAATGCTATTCTTGGCCGAGGAATCTGGGGCTCTGCCGCAGAGCGTTGCTCCGAGTCAGCAGGGGAGCTGCCGAGCAGCAGTCTTTCAGGCAAAGCTTTTGTGGGCATCGCTTCTCGGCCTTTTGGCTAAGATCAAGTGTAGTATCTGTTCTTATCAGTTTTAATATCTGATACGTCCTCTATCTGGGGACCATATATTAAATTGATTTTTGGAACCGGGAGATGGAATGGGCGCTTGCTCTGTCCACTCCACGCATCAACTTGGTATTGCAGTACCTCCAGGACTGGTGCACTTCCCCACTTGGGGAAAACAATGCTGTGAAAAAGAAAGACTGAGCAATTCTTGAAAGAAGAGCACTTTGCAATATTTTTTTGTTTAAATGTGTTTTTTTTTTCCAGTGTTTCGGAAAAGGTGCTGTTGTGTCACGGGAGGAAAAAAAAGTCTGCCCTTTTTGCTTGCTTTTCACAGGAGCTGCAAAGCAAGGCAAAGGAGCCAGCCAGCCAGCCAGCAGCACAAGGAGGAGATGGGGGACACTGTCCTTGCCCTGCCTCACCCCTGAAAGGCCCCGAACGGCCCCGAACGGCCAAGCCTTATCTGAGGGGGACGCACTTGGGGGAGCATCTCCTGGGCAGCTGAGGGTGACTTTCGGCCGCTAGGTGACGGGGCCAGTGCCAGGCCGGGCTGCAGCTTCTCTGGGTGGAGCTCTGCAGCCTGTGTCTGGCCGTCTCGCACCAGGCGCTGTGGGACCCATGGAAATCTTGGGGCGGAGCCATGCAAAATATGCTTACCATACCGCCGGGCATGCTGGTCATGCAAATGCTATTCTTGGCCGAGGAATCTGGGGCTCTGCCGCAGAGCGTTGCTCCGAGTCAGCAGGGGAGCTGCCGAGCAGCAGTCTTTCAGGCAAAGCTTTTGTGGGCATCGCTTCTCGGCCTTTTGGCTAAGATCAAGTGTAGTATCTGTTCTTATCAGTTTTAATATCTGATACGTCCTCTATCTGGGGACCATATATTAAATTGATTTTTGGAACCGGGAGATGGAATGGGAGCTTGCTCTGTCCACTCCACGCATCAACTTGGTATTGCAGTACCTCCAGGACTGGTGCACTTCCCCACTTGGGGAAAACAATGCTGTGAAAAAGAAAGACTGAGCAATTCTTGAAAGAAGAGCACTTTGCAATATTTTTTTGTTTAAATGTGTTTTTTTTTTCCAGTGTTTCGGAAAAGGTGCTGTTGTGTCACGGGAGGAAAAAAAAGTCTGCCCTTTTTGCTTGCTTTTCACAGGAGCTGCAAAGCAAGGCAAAGGAGCCAGCCAGCCAGCCAGCAGCACAAGGAGGAGATGGGGGACACTGTCCTTGCCCTGCCTCACCCCTGAAAGGCCCCGAACGGCCCCGAACGGCCAAGCCTTATCTGAGGGGGACGCACTTGGGGGAGCATCTCCTGGGCAGCTGAGGGTGACTTTCGGCCGCTAGGTGACGGGGCCAGTGCCAGGCCGGGCTGCAGCTTCTCTGGGTGGAGCTCTGCAGCCTGTGTCTGGCCGTCTCGCACCAGGCGCTGTGGGACCCATGGAAATCTTGGGGCGGAGCCATGCAAAATATGCTTACCATACCGCCGGGCATGCTGGTCATGCAAATGCTATTCTTGGCCGAGGAATCTGGGGCTCTGCCGCAGAGCGTTGCTCCGAGTCAGCAGGGGAGCTGCCGAGCAGCAGTCTTTCAGGCAAAGCTTTTGTGGGCATCGCTTCTCGGCCTTTTGGCTAAGATCAAGTGTAGTATCTGTTCTTATCAGTTTTAATATCTGATACGTCCTCTATCTGGGGACCATATATTAAATTGATTTTTGGAACCGGGAGATGGAATGGGCGCTTGCTCTGTCCACTCCACGCATCAACTTGGTATTGCAGTACCTCCAGGACTGGTGCACTTCCCCACTTGGGGAAAACAATGCTGTGAAAAAGAAAGACTGAGCAATTCTTGAAAGAAGAGCACTTTGCAATATTTTTTTGTTTAAATGTGTTTTTTTTTTCCAGTGTTTCGGAAAAGGTGCTGTTGTGTCACGGGAGGAAAAAAAAGTCTGCCCTTTTTGCTTGCTTTTCACAGGAGCTGCAAAGCAAGGCAAAGGAGCCAGCCAGCCAGCCAGCAGCACAAGGAGGAGATGGGGGACACTGTCCTTGCCCTGCCTCACCCCTGAAAGGCCCCGAACGGCCCCGAACGGCCAAGCCTTATCTGAGGGGGACGCACTTGGGGGAGCATCTCCTGGGCAGCTGAGGGTGACTTTCGGCCGCTAGGTGACGGGGCCAGTGCCAGGCCGGGCTGCAGCTTCTCTGGGTGGAGCTCTGCAGCCTGTGTCTGGCCGTCTCGCACCAGGCGCTGTGGGACCCATGGAAATCTTGGGGCGGAGCCATGCAAAATATGCTTACCATACCGCCGGGCATGCTGGTCATGCAAATGCTATTCTTGGCCGAGGAATCTGGGGCTCTGCCGCAGAGCGTTGCTCCGAGTCAGCAGGGGAGCTGCCGAGCAGCAGTCTTTCAGGCAAAGCTTTTGTGGGCATCGCTTATCGGCCTTTTGGCTAAGATCAAGTGTAGTATCTGTTCTTATCAGTTTTAATATCTGATACGTCCTCTATCTGGGGACCATATATTAAATTGATTTTTGGAACCGGGAGATGGAATGGGAGCTTGCTCTGTCCACTCCACGCATCAACTTGGTATTGCAGTACCTCCAGGACTGGTGCACTTCCCCACTTGGGGAAAACAATGCTGTGAAAAAGAAAGACTGAGCAATTCTTGAAAGAAGAGCACTTTGCAATATTTTTTTGTTTAAATGTGTTTTTTTTTTCCAGTGTTTCGGAAAAGGTGCTGTTGTGTCACGGGAGGAAAAAAAAGTCTGCCCTTTTTGCTTGCTTTTCACAGGAGCTGCAAAGCAAGGCAAAGGAGCCAGCCAGCCAGCCAGCAGCACAAGGAGGAGATGGGGGACACTGTCCTTGCCCTGCCTCACCCCTGAAAGGCCCCGAACGGCCCCGAACGGCCAAGCCTTATCTGAGGGGGACGCACTTGGGGGAGCATCTCCTGGGCAGCTGAGGGTGACTTTCGGCCGCTAGGTGACGGGGCCAGTGCCAGGCCGGGCTGCAGCTTCTCTGGGTGGAGCTCTGCAGCCTGTGTCTGGCCGTCTCGCACCAGGCGCTGTGGGACCCATGGAAATCTTGGGGCGGAGCCATGCAAAATATGCTTACCATACCGCCGGGCATGCTGGTCATGCAAATGCTATTCTTGGCCGAGGAATCTGGGGCTCTGCCGCAGAGCGTTGCTCCGAGTCAGCAGGGGAGCTGCCGAGCAGCAGTCTTTCAGGCAAAGCTTTTGTGGGCATCGCTTCTCGGCCTTTTGGCTAAGATCAAGTGTAGTATCTGTTCTTATCAGTTTAATATCTGATACGTCCTCTATCTGGGGACCATATATTAAATTGATTTTTGGAACCGGGAGATGGAATGGGAGCTTGCTCTGTCCACTCCACGCATCAACTTGGTATTGCAGTACCTCCAGGACTGGTGCACTTCCCCACTTGGGGAAAACAATGCTGTGAAAAAGAAAGACTGAGCAATTCTTGAAAGAAGAGCACTTTGCAATATTTTTTTGTTTAAATGTGTTTTTTTTTTCCAGTGCTTCGGAAAAGGTGCTGTTGTGTCACGGGAGGAAAAAAAAGTCTGCCCTTTTTGCTTGCTTTTCACAGGAGCTGCAAAGCAAGGCAAAGGAGCCAGCCAGCCAGCCAGCAGCACAAGGAGGAGATGGGGGACACTGTCCTTGCCCTGCCTCACCCCTGAAAGGCCCCGAACGGCCCCGAACGGCCAAGCCTTATCTGAGGGGGACGCACTTGGGGGAGCATCTCCTGGGCAGCTGAGGGTGACTTTCGGCCGCTAGGTGACGGGGCCAGTGCCAGGCCGGGCTGCAGCTTCTCTGGGTGGAGCTCTGCAGCCTGTGTCTGGCCGTCTCGCACCAGGCGCTGTGGGACCCATGGAAATCTTGGGGCGGAGCCATGCAAAATATGCTTACCATACCGCCGGGCATGCTGGTCATGCAAATGCTATTCTTGGCCGAGGAATCTGGGGCTCTGCCGCAGAGCGTTGCTCCGAGTCAGCAGGGGAGCTGCCGAGCAGCAGTCTTTCAGGCAAAGCTTTTGTGGGCATCGCTTCTCGGCCTTTTGGCTAAGATCAAGTGTAGTATCTGTTCTTATCAGTTTTAATATCTGATACGTCCTCTATCTGGGGACCATATATTAAATTGATTTTTGGAACCGGGAGATGGAATGGGAGCTTGCTCTGTCCACTCCACGCATCAACTTGGTATTGCAGTACCTCCAGGACTGGTGCACTTCCCCACTTGGGGAAAACAATGCTGTGAAAAAGAAAGACTGAGCAATTCTTGAAAGAAGAGCACTTTGCAATATTTTTTTGTTTAAATGTGTTTTTTTTTTCCAGTGTTTCGGAAAAGGTGCTGTTGTGTCACGGGAGGAAAAAAAAGTCTGCCCTTTTTGCTTGCTTTTCACAGGAGCTGCAAAGCAAGGCAAAGGAGCCAGCCAGCCAGCCAGCAGCACAAGGAGGAGATGGGGGACACTGTCCTTGCCCTGCCTCACCCCTGAAAGGCCCCGAACGGCCCCGAACGGCCAAGCCTTATCTGAGGGGGACGCACTTGGGGGAGCATCTCCTGGGCAGCTGAGGGTGACTTTCGGCCGCTAGGTGACGGGGCCAGTGCCAGGCCGGGCTGCAGCTTCTCTGGGTGGAGCTCTGCAGCCTGTGTCTGGCCGTCTCGCACCAGGCGCTGTGGGACCCATGGAAATCTTGGGGCGGAGCCATGCAAAATATGCTTACCATACCGCCGGGCATGCTGGTCATGCAAATGATATTCTTGGCCGAGGAATCTGGGGCTCTGCCGCAGAGCGTTGCTCCGAGTCAGCAGGGGAGCTGCCGAGCAGCAGTCTTTCAGGCAAAGCTTTTGTGGGCATCGCTTCTCGGCCTTTTGGCTAAGATCAAGTGTAGTATCTGTTCTTATCAGTTTTAATATCTGATACGTCCTCTATCTGGGGACCATATATTAAATTGATTTTTGGAACCGGGAGATGGAATGGGAGCTTGCTCTGTCCACTCCACGCATCAACTTGGTATTGCAGTACCTCCAGGACTGGTGCACTTCCCCACTTGGGGAAAACAATGCTGTGAAAAAGAAAGACTGAGCAATTCTTGAAAGAAGAGCACTTTGCAATATTTTTTTGTTTAAATGTGTTTTTTTTTTCCAGTGTTTCGGAAAAGGTGCTGTTGTGTCACGGGAGGAAAAAAAAGTCTGCCCTTTTTGCTTGCTTTTCACAGGAGCTGCAAAGCAAGGCAAAGGAGCCAGCCAGCCAGCCAGCAGCACAAGGAGGAGATGGGGGACACTGTCCTTGCCCTGCCTCACCCCTGAAAGGCCCCGAACGGCCCCGAACGGCCAAGCCTTATCTGAGGGGGACGCACTTGGGGGAGCATCTCCTGGGCAGCTGAGGGTGACTTTCCGCCGCTAGGTGACGGGGCCAGTGCCAGGCCGGGCTGCAGCTTCTCTGGGTGGAGCTCTGCAGCCTGTGTCTGGCCGTCTCGCACCAGGCGCTGTGGGACCCATGGAAATCTTGGGGCGGAGCCATGCAAAATATGCTTACCATACCGCCGGGCATGCTGGTCATGCAAATGCTATTCTTGGCCGAGGAATCTGGGGCTCTGCCGCAGAGCGTTGCTCCGAGTCAGCAGGGGAGCTGCCGAGCAGCAGTCTTTCAGGCAAAGCTTTTGTGGGCATCGCTTCTCGGCCTTTTGGCTAAGATCAAGTGTAGTATCTGTTCTTATCAGTTTTAATATCTGATACGTCCTCTATCTGGGGACCATATATTAAATTGATTTTTGGAACCGGGAGATGGAATGGGAGCTTGCTCTGTCCACTCCACGCATCAACTTGGTATTGCAGTACCTCCAGGACTGGTGCACTTCCCCACTTGGGGAAAACAATGCTGTGAAAAAGAAAGACTGAGCAATTCTTGAAAGAAGAGCACTTTGCAATATTTTTTTGTTTAAATGTGTTTTTTTTTTCCAGTGTTTCGGAAAAGGTGCTGTTGTGTCACGGGAGGAAAAAAAAGTCTGCCCTTTTTGCTTGCTTTTCACAGGAGCTGCAAAGCAAGGCAAAGGAGCCAGCCAGCCAGCCAGCAGCACAAGGAGGAGATGGGGGACACTGTCCTTGCCCTGCCTCACCCCTGAAAGGCCCCGAACGGCCCCGAACGGCCAAGCCTTATCTGAGGGGGACGCACTTGGGGGAGCATCTCCTGGGCAGCTGAGGGTGACTTTCGGCCGCTAGGTGACGGGGCCAGTGCCAGGCCGGGCTGCAGCTTCTCTGGGTGGAGCTCTGCAGCCTGTGTCTGGCCGTCTCGCACCAGGCGCTGTGGGACCCATGGAAATCTTGGGGCGGAGCCATGCAAAATATGCTTACCATACCGCCGGGCATGCTGGTCATGCAAATGCTATTCTTGGCCGAGGAATCTGGGGCTCTGCCGCAGAGCGTTGCTCCGAGTCAGCAGGGGAGCTGCCGAGCAGCAGTCTTTCAGGCAAAGCTTTTGTGGGCATCGCTTCTCGGCCTTTTGGCTAAGATCAAGTGTAGTATCTGTTCTTATCAGTTTAATATCTGATACGTCCTCTATCTGGGGACCATATATTAAATTGATTTTTGGAACCGGGAGATGGAATGGGAGCTTGCTCTGTCCACTCCACGCATCAACTTGGTATTGCAGTACCTCCAGGACTGGTGCACTTCCCCACTTGGGGAAAACAATGCTGTGAAAAAGAAAGACTGAGCAATTCTTGAAAGAAGAGCACTTTGCAATATTTTTTTGTTTAAATGTGTTTTTTTTTTCCAGTGTTTCGGAAAAGGTGCTGTTGTGTCACGGGAGGAAAAAAAAGTCTGCCCTTTTTGCTTGCTTTTCACAGGAGCTGCAAAGCAAGGCAAAGGAGCCAGCCAGCCAGCCAGCAGCACAAGGAGGAGATGGGGGACACTGTCCTTGCCCTGCCTCACCCCTGAAAGGCCCCGAACGGCCCCGAACGGCCAAGCCTTATCTGAGGGGGACGCACTTGGGGGAGCATCTCCTGGGCAGCTGAGGGTGACTTTCGGCCGCTAGGTGACGGGGCCAGTGCCAGGCCGGGCTGCAGCTTCTCTGGGTGGAGCTCTGCAGCCTGTGTCTGGCCGTCTCGCACCAGGCGCTGTGGGACCCATGGAAATCTTGGGGCGGAGCCATGCAAAATATGCTTACCATACCGCCGGGCATGCTGGTCATGCAAATGCTATTCTTGGCCGAGGAATCTGGGGCTCTGCCGCAGAGCGTTGCTCCGAGTCAGCAGGGGAGCTGCCGAGCAGCAGTCTTTCAGGCAAAGCTTTTGTGGGCATCGCTTCTCGGCCTTTTGGCTAAGATCAAGTGTAGTATCTGTTCTTATCAGTTTAATATCTGATACGTCCTCTATCTGGGGACCATATATTAAATTGATTTTTGGAACCGGGAGATGGAATGGGAGCTTGCTCTGTCCACTCCACGCATCAACTTGGTATTGCAGTACCTCCAGGACTGGTGCACTTCCCCACTTGGGGAAAACAATGCTGTGAAAAAGAAAGACTGAGCAATTCTTGAAAGAAGAGCACTTTGCAATATTTTTTTGTTTAAATGTGTTTTTTTTTTCCAGTGTTTCGGAAAAGGTGCTGTTGTGTCACGGGAGGAAAAAAAAGTCTGCCCTTTTTGCTTGCTTTTCACAGGAGCTGCAAAGCAAGGCAAAGGAGCCAGCCAGCCAGCCAGCAGCACAAGGAGGAGATGGGGGACACTGTCCTTGCCCTGCCTCACCCCTGAAAGGCCCCAAACGGCCCCGAACGGCCAAGCCTTATCTGAGGGGGACGCACTTGGGGGAGCATCTCCTGGGCAGCTGAGGGTGACTTTCGGCCGCTAGGTGACGGGGCCAGTGCCAGGCCGGGCTGCAGCTTCTCTGGGTGGAGCTCTGCAGCCTGTGTCTGGCCGTCTCGCACCAGGCGCTGTGGGACCCATGGAAATCTTGGGGCGGAGCCATGCAAAATATGCTTACCATACCGCCGGGCATGCTGGTCATGCAAATGCTATTCTTGGCCGAGGAATCTGGGGCTCTGCCGCAGAGCGTTGCTCCGAGTCAGCAGGGGAGCTGCCGAGCAGCAGTCTTTCAGGCAAAGCTTTTGTGGGCATCGCTTCTCGGCCTTTTGGCTAAGATCAAGTGTAGTATCTGTTCTTATCAGTTTAATATCTGATACGTCCTCTATCTGGGGACCATATATTAAATTGATTTTTGGAACCGGGAGATGGAATGGGAGCTTGCTCTGTCCACTCCACGCATCAACTTGGTATTGCAGTACCTCCAGGACTGGTGCACTTCCCCACTTGGGGAAAACAATGCTGTGAAAAAGAAAGACTGAGCAATTCTTGAAAGAAGAGCACTTTGCAATATTTTTTTGTTTAAATGTGTTTTTTTTTTCCAGTGTTTCGGAAAAGGTGCTGTTGTGTCACGGGAGGAAAAAAAAGTCTGCCCTTTTTGCTTGCTTTTCACAGGAGCTGCAAAGCAAGGCAAAGGAGCCAGCCAGCCAGCCAGCAGCACAAGGAGGAGATGGGGGACACTGTCCTTGCCCTGCCTCACCCCTGAAAGGCCCCAAACGGCCCCGAACGGCCAAGCCTTATCTGAGGGGGACGCACTTGGGGGAGCATCTCCTGGGCAGCTGAGGGTGACTTTCGGCCGCTAGGTGACGGGGCCAGTGCCAGGCCGGGCTGCAGCTTCTCTGGGTGGAGCTCTGCAGCCTGTGTCTGGCCGTCTCGCACCAGGCGCTGTGGGACCCATGGAAATCTTGGGGCGGAGCCATGCAAAATATGCTTACCATACCGCCGGGCATGCTGGTCATGCAAATGCTATTCTTGGCCGAGGAATCTGGGGCTCTGCCGCAGAGCGTTGCTCCGAGTCAGCAGGGGAGCTGCCGAGCAGCAGTCTTTCAGGCAAAGCTTTTGTGGGCATCGCTTCTCGGCCTTTTGGCTAAGATCAAGTGTAGTATCTGTTCTTATCAGTTTAATATCTGATACGTCCTCTATCTGGGGACCATATATTAAATTGATTTTTGGAACCGGGAGATGGAATGGGAGCTTGCTCTGTCCACTCCACGCATCAACTTGGTATTGCAGTACCTCCAGGACTGGTGCACTTCCCCACTTGGGGAAAACAATGCTGTGAAAAAGAAAGACTGAGCAATTCTTGAAAGAAGAGCACTTTGCAATATTTTTTTGTTTAAATGTGTTTTTTTTTTCCAGTGTTTCGGAAAAGGTGCTGTTGTGTCACGGGAGGAAAAAAAAGTCTGCCCTTTTTGCTTGCTTTTCACAGGAGCTGCAAAGCAAGGCAAAGGAGCCAGCCAGCCAGCCAGCAGCACAAGGAGGAGATGGGGGACACTGTCCTTGCCCTGCCTCACCCCTGAAAGGCCCCGAACGGCCCCGAACGGCCAAGCCTTATCTGAGGGGGACGCACTTGGGGGAGCATCTCCTGGGCAGCTGAGGGTGACTTTCGGCCGCTAGGTGACGGGGCCAGTGCCAGGCCGGGCTGCAGCTTCTCTGGGTGGAGCTCTGCAGCCTGTGTCTGGCCGTCTCGCACCAGGCGCTGTGGGACCCATGGAAATCTTGGGGCGGAGCCATGCAAAATATGCTTACCATACCGCCGGGCATGCTGGTCATGCAAATGCTATTCTTGGCCGAGGAATCTGGGGCTCTGCCGCAGAGCGTTGCTCCGAGTCAGCAGGGGAGCTGCCGAGCAGCAGTCTTTCAGGCAAAGCTTTTGTGGGCATCGCTTCTCGGCCTTTTGGCTAAGATCAAGTGTAGTATCTGTTCTTATCAGTTTTAATATCTGATACGTCCTCTATCTGGGGACCATATATTAAATTGATTTTTGGAACCGGGAGATGGAATGGGCGCTTGCTCTGTCCACTCCACGCATCAACTTGGTATTGCAGTACCTCCAGGACTGGTGCACTTCCCCACTTGGGGAAAACATTGCTGTGAAAAAGAAAGACTGAGCAATTCTTGAAAGAAGAGCACTTTGCAATATTTTTTTGTTTAAATGTGTTTTTTTTTTCCAGTGTTTCGGAAAAGGTGCTGTTGTGTCACGGGAGGAAAAAAAAGTCTGCCCTTTTTGCTTGCTTTTCACAGGAGCTGCAAAGCAAGGCAAAGGAGCCAGCCAGCCAGCCAGCAGCACAAGGAGGAGATGGGGGACACTGTCCTTGCCCTGCCTCACCCCTGAAAGGCCCCGAACGGCCCCGAACGGCCAAGCCTTATCTGAGGGGGACGCACTTGGGGGAGCATCTCCTGGGCAGCTGAGGGTGACTTTCGGCCGCTAGGTGACGGGGCCAGTGCCAGGCCGGGCTGCAGCTTCTCTGGGTGGAGCTCTGCAGCCTGTGTCTGGCCGTCTCGCACCAGGCGCTGTGGGACCCATGGAAATCTTGGGGCGGAGCCATGCAAAATATGCTTACCATACCGCCGGGCATGCTGGTCATGCAAATGCTATTCTTGGCCGAGGAATCTGGGGCTCTGCCGCAGAGCGTTGCTCCGAGTCAGCAGGGGAGCTGCCGAGCAGCAGTCTTTCAGGCAAAGCTTTTGTGGGCATCGCTTCTCGGCCTTTTGGCTAAGATCAAGTGTAGTATCTGTTCTTATCAGTTTTAATATCTGATACGTCCTCTATCTGGGGACCATATATTAAATTGATTTTTGGAACCGGGAGATGGAATGGGAGCTTGCTCTGTCCACTCCACGCATCAACTTGGTATTGCAGTACCTCCAGGACTGGTGCACTTCCCCACTTGGGGAAAACAATGCTGTGAAAAAGAAAGACTGAGCAATTCTTGAAAGAAGAGCACTTTGCAATATTTTTTTGTTTAAATGTGTTTTTTTTTTCCAGTGTTTCGGAAAAGGTGCTGTTGTGTCACGGGAGGAAAAAAAAGTCTGCCCTTTTTGCTTGCTTTTCACAGGAGCTGCAAAGCAAGGCAAAGGAGCCAGCCAGCCAGCCAGCAGCACAAGGAGGAGATGGGGGACACTGTCCTTGCCCTGCCTCACCCCTGAAAGGCCCCGAACGGCCCCGAACGGCCAAGCCTTATCTGAGGGGGACGCACTTGGGGGAGCATCTCCTGGGCAGCTGAGGGTGACTTTCGGCCGCTAGGTGACGGGGCCAGTGCCAGGCCGGGCTGCAGCTTCTCTGGGTGGAGCTCTGCAGCCTGTGTCTGGCCGTCTCGCACCAGGCGCTGTGGGACCCATGGAAATCTTGGGGCGGAGCCATGCAAAATATGCTTACCATACCGCCGGGCATGCTGGTCATGCAAATGCTATTCTTGGCCGAGGAATCTGGGGCTCTGCCGCAGAGCGTTGCTCCGAGTCAGCAGGGGAGCTGCCGAGCAGCAGTCTTTCAGGCAAAGCTTTTGTGGGCATCGCTTCTCGGCCTTTTGGCTAAGATCAAGTGTAGTATCTGTTCTTATCAGTTTAATATCTGATACGTCCTCTATCTGGGGACCATATATTAAATTGATTTTTGGAACCGGGAGATGGAATGGGAGCTTGCTCTGTCCACTCCACGCATCAACTTGGTATTGCAGTACCTCCAGGACTGGTGCACTTCCCCACTTGGGGAAAACAATGCTGTGAAAAAGAAAGACTGAGCAATTCTTGAAAGAAGAGCACTTTGCAATATTTTTTTGTTTAAATGTGTTTTTTTTTTCCAGTGTTTCGGAAAAGGTGCTGTTGTGTCACGGGAGGAAAAAAAAGTCTGCCCTTTTTGCTTGCTTTTCACAGGAGCTGCAAAGCAAGGCAAAGGAGCCAGCCAGCCAGCCAGCAGCACAAGGAGGAGATGGGGGACACTGTCCTTGCCCTGCCTCACCCCTGAAAGGCCCCGAACGGCCCCGAACGGCCAAGCCTTATCTGAGGGGGACGCACTTGGGGGAGCATCTCCTGGGCAGCTGAGGGTGACTTTCGGCCGCTAGGTGACGGGGCCAGTGCCAGGCCGGGCTGCAGCTTCTCTGGGTGGAGCTCTGCAGCCTGTGTCTGGCCGTCTCGCACCAGGCGCTGTGGGACCCATGGAAATCTTGGGGCGGAGCCATGCAAAATATGCTTACCATACCGCCGGGCATGCTGGTCATGCAAATGCTATTCTTGGCCGAGGAATCTGGGGCTCTGCCGCAGAGCGTTGCTCCGAGTCAGCAGGGGAGCTGCCGAGCAGCAGTCTTTCAGGCAAAGCTTTTGTGGGCATCGCTTCTCGGCCTTTTGGCTAAGATCAAGTGTAGTATCTGTTCTTATCAGTTTTAATATCTGATACGTCCTCTATCTGGGGACCATATATTAAATTGATTTTTGGAACCGGGAGATGGAATGGGCGCTTGCTCTGTCCACTCCACGCATCAACTTGGTATTGCAGTACCTCCAGGACTGGTGCACTTCCCCACTTGGGGAAAACAATGCTGTGAAAAAGAAAGACTGAGCAATTCTTGAAAGAAGAGCACTTTGCAATATTTTTTTGTTTAAATGTGTTTTTTTTTTCCAGTGTTTCGGAAAAGGTGCTGTTGTGTCACGGGAGGAAAAAAAAGTCTGCCCTTTTTGCTTGCTTTTCACAGGAGCTGCAAAGCAAGGCAAAGGAGCCAGCCAGCCAGCCAGCAGCACAAGGAGGAGATGGGGGACACTGTCCTTGCCCTGCCTCACCCCTGAAAGGCCCCGAACGGCCCCGAACGGCCAAGCCTTATCTGAGGGGGACGCACTTGGGGGAGCATCTCCTGGGCAGCTGAGGGTGACTTTCGGCCGCTAGGTGACGGGGCCAGTGCCAGGCCGGGCTGCAGCTTCTCTGGGTGGAGCTCTGCAGCCTGTGTCTGGCCGTCTCGCACCAGGCGCTGTGGGACCCATGGAAATCTTGGGGCGGAGCCATGCAAAATATGCTTACCATACCGCCGGGCATGCTGGTCATGCAAATGCTATTCTTGGCCGAGGAATCTGGGGCTCTGCCGCAGAGCGTTGCTCCGAGTCAGCAGGGGAGCTGCCGAGCAGCAGTCTTTCAGGCAAAGCTTTTGTGGGCATCGCTTCTCGGCCTTTTGGCTAAGATCAAGTGTAGTATCTGTTCTTATCAGTTTTAATATCTGATACGTCCTCTATCTGGGGACCATATATTAAATTGATTTTTGGAACCGGGAGATGGAATGGGAGCTTGCTCTGTCCACTCCACGCATCAACTTGGTATTGCAGTACCTCCAGGACTGGTGCACTTCCCCACTTGGGGAAAACAATGCTGTGAAAAAGAAAGACTGAGCAATTCTTGAAAGAAGAGCACTTTGCAATATTTTTTTGTTTAAATGTGTTTTTTTTTTCCAGTGTTTCGGAAAAGGTGCTGTTGTGTCACGGGAGGAAAAAAAAGTCTGCCCTTTTTGCTTGCTTTTCACAGGAGCTGCAAAGCAAGGCAAAGGAGCCAGCCAGCCAGCCAGCAGCACAAGGAGGAGATGGGGGACACTGTCCTTGCCCTGCCTCACCCCTGAAAGGCCCCGAACGGCCCCGAACGGCCAAGCCTTATCTGAGGGGGACGCACTTGGGGGAGCATCTCCTGGGCAGCTGAGGGTGACTTTCGGCCGCTAGGTGACGGGGCCAGTGCCAGGCCGGGCTGCAGCTTCTCTGGGTGGAGCTCTGCAGCCTGTGTCTGGCCGTCTCGCACCAGGCGCTGTGGGACCCATGGAAATCTTGGGGCGGAGCCATGCAAAATATGCTTACCATACCGCCGGGCATGCTGGTCATGCAAATGCTATTCTTGGCCGAGGAATCTGGGGCTCTGCCGCAGAGCGTTGCTCCGAGTCAGCAGGGGAGCTGCCGAGCAGCAGTCTTTCAGGCAAAGCTTTTGTGGGCATCGCTTCTCGGCCTTTTGGCTAAGATCAAGTGTAGTATCTGTTCTTATCAGTTTAATATCTGATACGTCCTCTATCTGGGGACCATATATTAAATTGATTTTTGGAACCGGGAGATGGAATGGGAGCTTGCTCTGTCCACTCCACGCATCAACTTGGTATTGCAGTACCTCCAGGACTGGTGCACTTCCCCACTTGGGGAAAACAATGCTGTGAAAAAGAAAGACTGAGCAATTCTTGAAAGAAGAGCACTTTGCAATATTTTTTTGTTTAAATGTGTTTTTTTTTTCCAGTGTTTCGGAAAAGGTGCTGTTGTGTCACGGGAGGAAAAAAAAGTCTGCCCTTTTTGCTTGCTTTTCACAGGAGCTGCAAAGCAAGGCAAAGGAGCCAGCCAGCCAGCCAGCAGCACAAGGAGGAGATGGGGGACACTGTCCTTGCCCTGCCTCACCCCTGAAAGGCCCCGAACGGCCCCGAACGGCCAAGCCTTATCTGAGGGGGACGCACTTGGGGGAGCATCTCCTGGGCAGCTGAGGGTGACTTTCGGCCGCTAGGTGACGGGGCCAGTGCCAGGCCGGGCTGCAGCTTCTCTGGGTGGAGCTCTGCAGCCTGTGTCTGGCCGTCTCGCACCAGGCGCTGTGGGACCCATGGAAATCTTGGGGCGGAGCCATGCAAAATATGCTTACCATACCGCCGGGCATGCTGGTCATGCAAATGCTATTCTTGGCCGAGGAATCTGGGGCTCTGCCGCAGAGCGTTGCTCCGAGTCAGCAGGGGAGCTGCCGAGCAGCAGTCTTTCAGGCAAAGCTTTTGTGGGCATCGCTTCTCGGCCTTTTGGCTAAGATCAAGTGTAGTATCTGTTCTTATCAGTTTTAATATCTGATACGTCCTCTATCTGGGGACCATATATTAAATTGATTTTTGGAACCGGGAGATGGAATGGGCGCTTGCTCTGTCCACTCCACGCATCAACTTGGTATTGCAGTACCTCCAGGACTGGTGCACTTCCCCACTTGGGGAAAACAATGCTGTGAAAAAGAAAGACTGAGCAATTCTTGAAAGAAGAGCACTTTGCAATATTTTTTTGTTTAAATGTGTTTTTTTTTTCCAGTGTTTCGGAAAAGGTGCTGTTGTGTCACGGGAGGAAAAAAAAGTCTGCCCTTTTTGCTTGCTTTTCACAGGAGCTGCAAAGCAAGGCAAAGGAGCCAGCCAGCCAGCCAGCAGCACAAGGAGGAGATGGGGGACACTGTCCTTGCCCTGCCTCACCCCTGAAAGGCCCCGAACGGCCCCGAACGGCCAAGCCTTATCTGAGGGGGACGCACTTGGGGGAGCATCTCCTGGGCAGCTGAGGGTGACTTTCGGCCGCTAGGTGACGGGGCCAGTGCCAGGCCGGGCTGCAGCTTCTCTGGGTGGAGCTCTGCAGCCTGTGTCTGGCCGTCTCGCACCAGGCGCTGTGGGACCCATGGAAATCTTGGGGCGGAGCCATGCAAAATATGCTTACCATACCGCCGGGCATGCTGGTCATGCAAATGCTATTCTTGGCCGAGGAATCTGGGGCTCTGCCGCAGAGCGTTGCTCCGAGTCAGCAGGGGAGCTGCCGAGCAGCAGTCTTTCAGGCAAAGCTTTTGTGGGCATCGCTTCTCGGCCTTTTGGCTAAGATCAAGTGTAGTATCTGTTCTTATCAGTTTTAATATCTGATACGTCCTCTATCTGGGGACCATATATTAAATTGATTTTTGGAACCGGGAGATGGAATGGGAGCTTGCTCTGTCCACTCCACGCATCAACTTGGTATTGCAGTACCTCCAGGACTGGTGCACTTCCCCACTTGGGGAAAACAATGCTGTGAAAAAGAAAGACTGAGCAATTCTTGAAAGAAGAGCACTTTGCAATATTTTTTTGTTTAAATGTGTTTTTTTTTTCCAGTGTTTCGGAAAAGGTGCTGTTGTGTCACGGGAGGAAAAAAAAGTCTGCCCTTTTTGCTTGCTTTTCACAGGAGCTGCAAAGCAAGGCAAAGGAGCCAGCCAGCCAGCCAGCAGCACAAGGAGGAGATGGGGGACACTGTCCTTGCCCTGCCTCACCCCTGAAAGGCCCCGAACGGCCCCGAACGGCCAAGCCTTATCTGAGGGGGACGCACTTGGGGGAGCATCTCCTGGGCAGCTGAGGGTGACTTTCGGCCGCTAGGTGACGGGGCCAGTGCCAGGCCGGGCTGCAGCTTCTCTGGGTGGAGCTCTGCAGCCTGTGTCTGGCCGTCTCGCACCAGGCGCTGTGGGACCCATGGAAATCTTGGGGCGGAGCCATGCAAAATATGCTTACCATACCGCCGGGCATGCTGGTCATGCAAATGCTATTCTTGGCCGAGGAATCTGGGGCTCTGCCGCAGAGCGTTGCTCCGAGTCAGCAGGGGAGCTGCCGAGCAGCAGTCTTTCAGGCAAAGCTTTTGTGGGCATCGCTTCTCGGCCTTTTGGCTAAGATCAAGTGTAGTATCTGTTCTTATCAGTTTTAATATCTGATACGTCCTCTATCTGGGGACCATATATTAAATTGATTTTTGGAACCGGGAGATGGAATGGGCGCTTGCTCTGTCCACTCCACGCATCAACTTGGTATTGCAGTACCTCCAGGACTGGTGCACTTCCCCACTTGGGGAAAACAATGCTGTGAAAAAGAAAGACTGAGCAATTCTTGAAAGAAGAGCACTTTGCAATATTTTTTTGTTTAAATGTGTTTTTTTTTTCCAGTGTTTCGGAAAAGGTGCTGTTGTGTCACGGGAGGAAAAAAAAGTCTGCCCTTTTTGCTTGCTTTTCACAGGAGCTGCAAAGCAAGGCAAAGGAGCCAGCCAGCCAGCCAGCAGCACAAGGAGGAGATGGGGGACACTGTCCTTGCCCTGCCTCACCCCTGAAAGGCCCCGAACGGCCCCGAACGGCCAAGCCTTATCTGAGGGGGACGCACTTGGGGGAGCATCTCCTGGGCAGCTGAGGGTGACTTTCGGCCGCTAGGTGACGGGGCCAGTGCCAGGCCGGGCTGCAGCTTCTCTGGGTGGAGCTCTGCAGCCTGTGTCTGGCCGTCTCGCACCAGGCGCTGTGGGACCCATGGAAATCTTGGGGCGGAGCCATGCAAAATATGCTTACCATACCGCCGGGCATGCTGGTCATGCAAATGCTATTCTTGGCCGAGGAATCTGGGGCTCTGCCGCAGAGCGTTGCTCCGAGTCAGCAGGGGAGCTGCCGAGCAGCAGTCTTTCAGGCAAAGCTTTTGTGGGCATCGCTTATCGGCCTTTTGGCTAAGATCAAGTGTAGTATCTGTTCTTATCAGTTTTAATATCTGATACGTCCTCTATCTGGGGACCATATATTAAATTGATTTTTGGAACCGGGAGATGGAATGGGAGCTTGCTCTGTCCACTCCACGCATCAACTTGGTATTGCAGTACCTCCAGGACTGGTGCACTTCCCCACTTGGGGAAAACAATGCTGTGAAAAAGAAAGACTGAGCAATTCTTGAAAGAAGAGCACTTTGCAATATTTTTTTGTTTAAATGTGTTTTTTTTTTCCAGTGTTTCGGAAAAGGTGCTGTTGTGTCACGGGAGGAAAAAAAAGTCTGCCCTTTTTGCTTGCTTTTCACAGGAGCTGCAAAGCAAGGCAAAGGAGCCAGCCAGCCAGCCAGCAGCACAAGGAGGAGATGGGGGACACTGTCCTTGCCCTGCCTCACCCCTGAAAGGCCCCGAACGGCCCCGAACGGCCAAGCCTTATCTGAGGGGGACGCACTTGGGGGAGCATCTCCTGGGCAGCTGAGGGTGACTTTCGGCCGCTAGGTGACGGGGCCAGTGCCAGGCCGGGCTGCAGCTTCTCTGGGTGGAGCTCTGCAGCCTGTGTCTGGCCGTCTCGCACCAGGCGCTGTGGGACCCATGGAAATCTTGGGGCGGAGCCATGCAAAATATGCTTACCATACCGCCGGGCATGCTGGTCATGCAAATGCTATTCTTGGCCGAGGAATCTGGGGCTCTGCCGCAGAGCGTTGCTCCGAGTCAGCAGGGGAGCTGCCGAGCAGCAGTCTTTCAGGCAAAGCTTTTGTGGGCATCGCTTCTCGGCCTTTTGGCTAAGATCAAGTGTAGTATCTGTTCTTATCAGTTTAATATCTGATACGTCCTCTATCTGGGGACCATATATTAAATTGATTTTTGGAACCGGGAGATGGAATGGGAGCTTGCTCTGTCCACTCCACGCATCAACTTGGTATTGCAGTACCTCCAGGACTGGTGCACTTCCCCACTTGGGGAAAACAATGCTGTGAAAAAGAAAGACTGAGCAATTCTTGAAAGAAGAGCACTTTGCAATATTTTTTTGTTTAAATGTGTTTTTTTTTTCCAGTGCTTCGGAAAAGGTGCTGTTGTGTCACGGGAGGAAAAAAAAGTCTGCCCTTTTTGCTTGCTTTTCACAGGAGCTGCAAAGCAAGGCAAAGGAGCCAGCCAGCCAGCCAGCAGCACAAGGAGGAGATGGGGGACACTGTCCTTGCCCTGCCTCACCCCTGAAAGGCCCCGAACGGCCCCGAACGGCCAAGCCTTATCTGAGGGGGACGCACTTGGGGGAGCATCTCCTGGGCAGCTGAGGGTGACTTTCGGCCGCTAGGTGACGGGGCCAGTGCCAGGCCGGGCTGCAGCTTCTCTGGGTGGAGCTCTGCAGCCTGTGTCTGGCCGTCTCGCACCAGGCGCTGTGGGACCCATGGAAATCTTGGGGCGGAGCCATGCAAAATATGCTTACCATACCGCCGGGCATGCTGGTCATGCAAATGCTATTCTTGGCCGAGGAATCTGGGGCTCTGCCGCAGAGCGTTGCTCCGAGTCAGCAGGGGAGCTGCCGAGCAGCAGTCTTTCAGGCAAAGCTTTTGTGGGCATCGCTTCTCGGCCTTTTGGCTAAGATCAAGTGTAGTATCTGTTCTTATCAGTTTTAATATCTGATACGTCCTCTATCTGGGGACCATATATTAAATTGATTTTTGGAACCGGGAGATGGAATGGGAGCTTGCTCTGTCCACTCCACGCATCAACTTGGTATTGCAGTACCTCCAGGACTGGTGCACTTCCCCACTTGGGGAAAACAATGCTGTGAAAAAGAAAGACTGAGCAATTCTTGAAAGAAGAGCACTTTGCAATATTTTTTTGTTTAAATGTGTTTTTTTTTTCCAGTGTTTCGGAAAAGGTGCTGTTGTGTCACGGGAGGAAAAAAAAGTCTGCCCTTTTTGCTTGCTTTTCACAGGAGCTGCAAAGCAAGGCAAAGGAGCCAGCCAGCCAGCCAGCAGCACAAGGAGGAGATGGGGGACACTGTCCTTGCCCTGCCTCACCCCTGAAAGGCCCCGAACGGCCCCGAACGGCCAAGCCTTATCTGAGGGGGACGCACTTGGGGGAGCATCTCCTGGGCAGCTGAGGGTGACTTTCGGCCGCTAGGTGACGGGGCCAGTGCCAGGCCGGGCTGCAGCTTCTCTGGGTGGAGCTCTGCAGCCTGTGTCTGGCCGTCTCGCACCAGGCGCTGTGGGACCCATGGAAATCTTGGGGCGGAGCCATGCAAAATATGCTTACCATACCGCCGGGCATGCTGGTCATGCAAATGATATTCTTGGCCGAGGAATCTGGGGCTCTGCCGCAGAGCGTTGCTCCGAGTCAGCAGGGGAGCTGCCGAGCAGCAGTCTTTCAGGCAAAGCTTTTGTGGGCATCGCTTCTCGGCCTTTTGGCTAAGATCAAGTGTAGTATCTGTTCTTATCAGTTTTAATATCTGATACGTCCTCTATCTGGGGACCATATATTAAATTGATTTTTGGAACCGGGAGATGGAATGGGAGCTTGCTCTGTCCACTCCACGCATCAACTTGGTATTGCAGTACCTCCAGGACTGGTGCACTTCCCCACTTGGGGAAAACAATGCTGTGAAAAAGAAAGACTGAGCAATTCTTGAAAGAAGAGCACTTTGCAATATTTTTTTGTTTAAATGTGTTTTTTTTTTCCAGTGTTTCGGAAAAGGTGCTGTTGTGTCACGGGAGGAAAAAAAAGTCTGCCCTTTTTGCTTGCTTTTCACAGGAGCTGCAAAGCAAGGCAAAGGAGCCAGCCAGCCAGCCAGCAGCACAAGGAGGAGATGGGGGACACTGTCCTTGCCCTGCCTCACCCCTGAAAGGCCCCGAACGGCCCCGAACGGCCAAGCCTTATCTGAGGGGGACGCACTTGGGGGAGCATCTCCTGGGCAGCTGAGGGTGACTTTCCGCCGCTAGGTGACGGGGCCAGTGCCAGGCCGGGCTGCAGCTTCTCTGGGTGGAGCTCTGCAGCCTGTGTCTGGCCGTCTCGCACCAGGCGCTGTGGGACCCATGGAAATCTTGGGGCGGAGCCATGCAAAATATGCTTACCATACCGCCGGGCATGCTGGTCATGCAAATGCTATTCTTGGCCGAGGAATCTGGGGCTCTGCCGCAGAGCGTTGCTCCGAGTCAGCAGGGGAGCTGCCGAGCAGCAGTCTTTCAGGCAAAGCTTTTGTGGGCATCGCTTCTCGGCCTTTTGGCTAAGATCAAGTGTAGTATCTGTTCTTATCAGTTTTAATATCTGATACGTCCTCTATCTGGGGACCATATATTAAATTGATTTTTGGAACCGGGAGATGGAATGGGAGCTTGCTCTGTCCACTCCACGCATCAACTTGGTATTGCAGTACCTCCAGGACTGGTGCACTTCCCCACTTGGGGAAAACAATGCTGTGAAAAAGAAAGACTGAGCAATTCTTGAAAGAAGAGCACTTTGCAATATTTTTTTGTTTAAATGTGTTTTTTTTTTCCAGTGTTTCGGAAAAGGTGCTGTTGTGTCACGGGAGGAAAAAAAAGTCTGCCCTTTTTGCTTGCTTTTCACAGGAGCTGCAAAGCAAGGCAAAGGAGCCAGCCAGCCAGCCAGCAGCACAAGGAGGAGATGGGGGACACTGTCCTTGCCCTGCCTCACCCCTGAAAGGCCCCGAACGGCCCCGAACGGCCAAGCCTTATCTGAGGGGGACGCACTTGGGGGAGCATCTCCTGGGCAGCTGAGGGTGACTTTCGGCCGCTAGGTGACGGGGCCAGTGCCAGGCCGGGCTGCAGCTTCTCTGGGTGGAGCTCTGCAGCCTGTGTCTGGCCGTCTCGCACCAGGCGCTGTGGGACCCATGGAAATCTTGGGGCGGAGCCATGCAAAATATGCTTACCATACCGCCGGGCATGCTGGTCATGCAAATGCTATTCTTGGCCGAGGAATCTGGGGCTCTGCCGCAGAGCGTTGCTCCGAGTCAGCAGGGGAGCTGCCGAGCAGCAGTCTTTCAGGCAAAGCTTTTGTGGGCATCGCTTCTCGGCCTTTTGGCTAAGATCAAGTGTAGTATCTGTTCTTATCAGTTTAATATCTGATACGTCCTCTATCTGGGGACCATATATTAAATTGATTTTTGGAACCGGGAGATGGAATGGGAGCTTGCTCTGTCCACTCCACGCATCAACTTGGTATTGCAGTACCTCCAGGACTGGTGCACTTCCCCACTTGGGGAAAACAATGCTGTGAAAAAGAAAGACTGAGCAATTCTTGAAAGAAGAGCACTTTGCAATATTTTTTTGTTTAAATGTGTTTTTTTTTTCCAGTGTTTCGGAAAAGGTGCTGTTGTGTCACGGGAGGAAAAAAAAGTCTGCCCTTTTTGCTTGCTTTTCACAGGAGCTGCAAAGCAAGGCAAAGGAGCCAGCCAGCCAGCCAGCAGCACAAGGAGGAGATGGGGGACACTGTCCTTGCCCTGCCTCACCCCTGAAAGGCCCCGAACGGCCCCGAACGGCCAAGCCTTATCTGAGGGGGACGCACTTGGGGGAGCATCTCCTGGGCAGCTGAGGGTGACTTTCGGCCGCTAGGTGACGGGGCCAGTGCCAGGCCGGGCTGCAGCTTCTCTGGGTGGAGCTCTGCAGCCTGTGTCTGGCCGTCTCGCACCAGGCGCTGTGGGACCCATGGAAATCTTGGGGCGGAGCCATGCAAAATATGCTTACCATACCGCCGGGCATGCTGGTCATGCAAATGCTATTCTTGGCCGAGGAATCTGGGGCTCTGCCGCAGAGCGTTGCTCCGAGTCAGCAGGGGAGCTGCCGAGCAGCAGTCTTTCAGGCAAAGCTTTTGTGGGCATCGCTTCTCGGCCTTTTGGCTAAGATCAAGTGTAGTATCTGTTCTTATCAGTTTAATATCTGATACGTCCTCTATCTGGGGACCATATATTAAATTGATTTTTGGAACCGGGAGATGGAATGGGAGCTTGCTCTGTCCACTCCACGCATCAACTTGGTATTGCAGTACCTCCAGGACTGGTGCACTTCCCCACTTGGGGAAAACAATGCTGTGAAAAAGAAAGACTGAGCAATTCTTGAAAGAAGAGCACTTTGCAATATTTTTTTGTTTAAATGTGTTTTTTTTTTCCAGTGTTTCGGAAAAGGTGCTGTTGTGTCACGGGAGGAAAAAAAAGTCTGCCCTTTTTGCTTGCTTTTCACAGGAGCTGCAAAGCAAGGCAAAGGAGCCAGCCAGCCAGCCAGCCAGCAGCACAAGGAGGAGATGGGGGACACTGTCCTTGCCCTGCCTCACCCCTGAAAGGCCCCGAACGGCCCCGAACGGCCAAGCCTTATCTGAGGGGGACGCACTTGGGGGAGCATCTCCTGGGCAGCTGAGGGTGACTTTCGGCCGCTAGGTGACGGGGCCAGTGCCAGGCCGGGCTGCAGCTTCTCTGGGTGGAGCTCTGCAGCCTGTGTCTGGCCGTCTCGCACCAGGCGCTGTGGGACCCATGGAAATCTTGGGGCGGAGCCATGCAAAATATGCTTACCATACCGCCGGGCATGCTGGTCATGCAAATGCTATTCTTGGCCGAGGAATCTGGGGCTCTGCCGCAGAGCGTTGCTCCGAGTCAGCAGGGGAGCTGCCGAGCAGCAGTCTTTCAGGCAAAGCTTTTGTGGGCATCGCTTCTCGGCCTTTTGGCTAAGATCAAGTGTAGTATCTGTTCTTATCAGTTTAATATCTGATACGTCCTCTATCTGGGGACCATATATTAAATTGATTTTTGGAACCGGGAGATGGAATGGGAGCTTGCTCTGTCCACTCCACGCATCAACTTGGTATTGCAGTACCTCCAGGACTGGTGCACTTCCCCACTTGGGGAAAACAATGCTGTGAAAAAGAAAGACTGAGCAATTCTTGAAAGAAGAGCACTTTGCAATATTTTTTTGTTTAAATGTGTTTTTTTTTTCCAGTGTTTCGGAAAAGGTGCTGTTGTGTCACGGGAGGAAAAAAAAGTCTGCCCTTTTTGCTTGCTTTTCACAGGAGCTGCAAAGCAAGGCAAAGGAGCCAGCCAGCCAGCCAGCCAGCAGCACAAGGAGGAGATGGGGGACACTGTCCTTGCCCTGCCTCACCCCTGAAAGGCCCCGAACGGCCCCGAACGGCCAAGCCTTATCTGAGGGGGACGCACTTGGGGGAGCATCTCCTGGGCAGCTGAGGGTGACTTTCGGCCGCTAGGTGACGGGGCCAGTGCCAGGCCGGGCTGCAGCTTGGCTGGGTGGAGCTCTGCAGCCTGTGTCTGGCCGTCTCGCACCAGGCGCTGTGGGACCCATGGAAATCTTGGGGCGGAGCCATGCAAAATATGCTTACCATACCGCCGGGCATGCTGGTCATGCAAATGCTATTCTTGGCCGAGGAATCTGGGGCTCTGCCGCAGAGCGTTGCTCCGAGTCAGCAGGGGAGCTGCCGAGCAGCAGTCTTTCAGGCAAAGCTTTTGTGAGCATCGCTTCTCGGCCTTTTGGCTAAGATCAAGTGTAGTATCTGTTCTTATCAGTTTAATATCTGATACGTCCTCTATCTGGGGACCATATATTAAATTGATTTTTGGAACCGGGAGATGGAATGGGAGCTTGCTCTGTCCACTCCACGCATCAACTTGGTATTGCAGTACCTCCAGGACTGGTGCACTTCCCCACTTGGGGAAAACAATGCTGTGAAAAAGAAAGACTGAGCAATTCTTGAAAGAAGAGCACTTTGCAATATTTTTTTGTTTAAATGTGTTTTTTTTTTCCAGTGTTTCGGAAAAGGTGCTGTTGTGTCACGGGAGGAAAAAAAAGTCTGCCCTTTTTGCTTGCTTTTCACAGGAGCTGCAAAGCAAGGCAAAGGAGCCAGCCAGCCAGCCAGCAGCACAAGGAGGAGATGGGGGACACTGTCCTTGCCCTGCCTCACCCCTGAAAGGCCCCGAACGGCCCCGAACGGCCAAGCCTTATCTGAGGGGGACGCACTTGGGGGAGCATCTCCTGGGCAGCTGAGGGTGACTTTCGGCCGCTAGGTGACGGGGCCAGTGCCAGGCCGGGCTGCAGCTTCTCTGGGTGGAGCTCTGCAGCCTGTGTCTGGCCGTCTCGCACCAGGCGCTGTGGGACCCATGGAAATCTTGGGGCGGAGCCATGCAAAATATGCTTACCATACCGCCGGGCATGCTGGTCATGCAAATGCTATTCTTGGCCGAGGAATCTGGGGCTCTGCCGCAGAGCGTTGCTCCGAGTCAGCAGGGGAGCTGCCGAGCAGCAGTCTTTCAGGCAAAGCTTTTGTGGGCATCGCTTCTCGGCCTTTTGGCTAAGATCAAGTGTAGTATCTGTTCTTATCAGTTTAATATCTGATACGTCCTCTATCTGGGGACCATATATTAAATTGATTTTTGGAACCGGGAGATGGAATGGGAGCTTGCTCTGTCCACTCCACGCATCAACTTGGTATTGCAGTACCTCCAGGACTGGTGCACTTCCCCACTTGGGGAAAACAATGCTGTGAAAAAGAAAGACTGAGCAATTCTTGAAAGAAGAGCACTTTGCAATATTTTTTTGTTTAAATGTGTTTTTTTTTTCCAGTGTTTCGGAAAAGGTGCTGTTGTGTCACGGGAGGAAAAAAAAGTCTGCCCTTTTTGCTTGCTTTTCACAGGAGCTGCAAAGCAAGGCAAAGGAGCCAGCCAGCCAGCCAGCCAGCAGCACAAGGAGGAGATGGGGGACACTGTCCTTGCCCTGCCTCACCCCTGAAAGGCCCCGAACGGCCCCGAACGGCCAAGCCTTATCTGAGGGGGACGCACTTGGGGGAGCATCTCCTGGGCAGCTGAGGGTGACTTTCGGCCGCTAGGTGACGGGGCCAGTGCCAGGCCGGGCTGCAGCTTCTCTGGGTGGAGCTCTGCAGCCTGTGTCTGGCCGTCTCGCACCAGGCGCTGTGGGACCCATGGAAATCTTGGGGCGGAGCCATGCAAAATATGCTTACCATACCGCCGGGCATGCTGGTCATGCAAATGCTATTCTTGGCCGAGGAATCTGGGGCTCTGCCGCAGAGCGTTGCTCCGAGTCAGCAGGGGAGCTGCCGAGCAGCAGTCTTTCAGGCAAAGCTTTTGTGGGCATCGCTTCTCGGCCTTTTGGCTAAGATCAAGTGTAGTATCTGTTCTTATCAGTTTAATATCTGATACGTCCTCTATCTGGGGACCATATATTAAATTGATTTTTGGAACCGGGAGATGGAATGGGAGCTTGCTCTGTCCACTCCACGCATCAACTTGGTATTGCAGTACCTCCAGGACTGGTGCACTTCCCCACTTGGGGAAAACAATGCTGTGAAAAAGAAAGACTGAGCAATTCTTGAAAGAAGAGCACTTTGCAATATTTTTTTGTTTAAATGTGTTTTTTTTTTCCAGTGTTTCGGAAAAGGTGCTGTTGTGTCACGGGAGGAAAAAAAAGTCTGCCCTTTTTGCTTGCTTTTCACAGGAGCTGCAAAGCAAGGCAAAGGAGCCAGCCAGCCAGCCAGCAGCACAAGGAGGAGATGGGGGACACTGTCCTTGCCCTGCCTCACCCCTGAAAGGCCCCGAACGGCCCCGAACGGCCAAGCCTTATCTGAGGGGGACGCACTTGGGGGAGCATCTCCTGGGCAGCTGAGGGTGACTTTCGGCCGCTAGGTGACGGGGCCAGTGCCAGGCCGGGCTGCAGCTTCTCTGGGTGGAGCTCTGCAGCCTGTGTCTGGCCGTCTCGCACCAGGCGCTGTGGGACCCATGGAAATCTTGGGGCGGAGCCATGCAAAATATGCTTACCATACCGCCGGGCATGCTGGTCATGCAAATGCTATTCTTGGCCGAGGAATCTGGGGCTCTGCCGCAGAGCGTTGCTCCGAGTCAGCAGGGGAGCTGCCGAGCAGCAGTCTTTCAGGCAAAGCTTTTGTGGGCATCGCTTCTCGGCCTTTTGGCTAAGATCAAGTGTAGTATCTGTTCTTATCAGTTTAATATCTGATACGTCCTCTATCTGGGGACCATATATTAAATTGATTTTTGGAACCGGGAGATGGAATGGGAGCTTGCTCTGTCCACTCCACGCATCAACTTGGTATTGCAGTACCTCCAGGACTGGTGCACTTCCCCACTTGGGGAAAACAATGCTGTGAAAAAGAAAGACTGAGCAATTCTTGAAAGAAGAGCACTTTGCAATATTTTTTTGTTTAAATGTGTTTTTTTTTTCCAGTGTTTCGGAAAAGGTGCTGTTGTGTCACGGGAGGAAAAAAAAGTCTGCCCTTTTTGCTTGCTTTTCACAGGAGCTGCAAAGCAAGGCAAAGGAGCCAGCCAGCCAGCCAGCAGCACAAGGAGGAGATGGGGGACACTGTCCTTGCCCTGCCTCACCCCTGAAAGGCCCCGAACGGCCCCGAACGGCCAAGCCTTATCTGAGGGGGACGCACTTGGGGGAGCATCTCCTGGGCAGCTGAGGGTGACTTTCGGCCGCTAGGTGACGGGGCCAGTGCCAGGCCGGGCTGCAGCTTCTCTGGGTGGAGCTCTGCAGCCTGTGTCTGGCCGTCTCGCACCAGGCGCTGTGGGACCCATGGAAATCTTGGGGCGGAGCCATGCAAAATATGCTTACCATACCGCCGGGCATGCTGGTCATGCAAATGCTATTCTTGGCCGAGGAATCTGGGGCTCTGCCGCAGAGCGTTGCTCCGAGTCAGCAGGGGAGCTGCCGAGCAGCAGTCTTTCAGGCAAAGCTTTTGTGGGCATCGCTTCTCGGCCTTTTGGCTAAGATCAAGTGTAGTATCTGTTCTTATCAGTTTAATATCTGATACGTCCTCTATCTGGGGACCATATATTAAATTGATTTTTGGAACCGGGAGATGGAATGGGAGCTTGCTCTGTCCACTCCACGCATCAACTTGGTATTGCAGTACCTCCAGGACTGGTGCACTTCCCCACTTGGGGAAAACAATGCTGTGAAAAAGAAAGACTGAGCAATTCTTGAAAGAAGAGCACTTTGCAATATTTTTTTGTTTAAATGTGTTTTTTTTTTCCAGTGTTTCGGAAAAGGTGCTGTTGTGTCACGGGAGGAAAAAAAAGTCTGCCCTTTTTGCTTGCTTTTCACAGGAGCTGCAAAGCAAGGCAAAGGAGCCAGCCAGCCAGCCAGCCAGCAGCACAAGGAGGAGATGGGGGACACTGTCCTTGCCCTGCCTCACCCCTGAAAGGCCCCGAACGGCCCCGAACGGCCAAGCCTTATCTGAGGGGGACGCACTTGGGGGAGCATCTCCTGGGCAGCTGAGGGTGACTTTCGGCCGCTAGGTGACGGGGCCAGTGCCAGGCCGGGCTGCAGCTTGGCTGGGTGGAGCTCTGCAGCCTGTGTCTGGCCGTCTCGCACCAGGCGCTGTGGGACCCATGGAAATCTTGGGGCGGAGCCATGCAAAATATGCTTACCATACCGCCGGGCATGCTGGTCATGCAAATGCTATTCTTGGCCGAGGAATCTGGGGCTCTGCCGCAGAGCGTTGCTCCGAGTCAGCAGGGGAGCTGCCGAGCAGCAGTCTTTCAGGCAAAGCTTTTGTGAGCATCGCTTCTCGGCCTTTTGGCTAAGATCAAGTGTAGTATCTGTTCTTATCAGTTTAATATCTGATACGTCCTCTATCTGGGGACCATATATTAAATTGATTTTTGGAACCGGGAGATGGAATGGGAGCTTGCTCTGTCCACTCCACGCATCAACTTGGTATTGCAGTACCTCCAGGACTGGTGCACTTCCCCACTTGGGGAAAACAATGCTGTGAAAAAGAAAGACTGAGCAATTCTTGAAAGAAGAGCACTTTGCAATATTTTTTTGTTTAAATGTGTTTTTTTTTTCCAGTGTTTCGGAAAAGGTGCTGTTGTGTCACGGGAGGAAAAAAAAGTCTGCCCTTTTTGCTTGCTTTTCACAGGAGCTGCAAAGCAAGGCAAAGGAGCCAGCCAGCCAGCCAGCAGCACAAGGAGGAGATGGGGGACACTGTCCTTGCCCTGCCTCACCCCTGAAAGGCCCCGAACGGCCCCGAACGGCCAAGCCTTATCTGAGGGGGACGCACTTGGGGGAGCATCTCCTGGGCAGCTGAGGGTGACTTTCGGCCGCTAGGTGACGGGGCCAGTGCCAGGCCGGGCTGCAGCTTCTCTGGGTGGAGCTCTGCAGCCTGTGTCTGGCCGTCTCGCACCAGGCGCTGTGGGACCCATGGAAATCTTGGGGCGGAGCCATGCAAAATATGCTTACCATACCGCCGGGCATGCTGGTCATGCAAATGCTATTCTTGGCCGAGGAATCTGGGGCTCTGCCGCAGAGCGTTGCTCCGAGTCAGCAGGGGAGCTGCCGAGCAGCAGTCTTTCAGGCAAAGCTTTTGTGGGCATCGCTTCTCGGCCTTTTGGCTAAGATCAAGTGTAGTATCTGTTCTTATCAGTTTAATATCTGATACGTCCTCTATCTGGGGACCATATATTAAATTGATTTTTGGAACCGGGAGATGGAATGGGAGCTTGCTCTGTCCACTCCACGCATCAACTTGGTATTGCAGTACCTCCAGGACTGGTGCACTTCCCCACTTGGGGAAAACAATGCTGTGAAAAAGAAAGACTGAGCAATTCTTGAAAGAAGAGCACTTTGCAATATTTTTTTGTTTAAATGTGTTTTTTTTTTCCAGTGTTTCGGAAAAGGTGCTGTTGTGTCACGGGAGGAAAAAAAAGTCTGCCCTTTTTGCTTGCTTTTCACAGGAGCTGCAAAGCAAGGCAAAGGAGCCAGCCAGCCAGCCAGCCAGCAGCACAAGGAGGAGATGGGGGACACTGTCCTTGCCCTGCCTCACCCCTGAAAGGCCCCGAACGGCCCCGAACGGCCAAGCCTTATCTGAGGGGGACGCACTTGGGGGAGCATCTCCTGGGCAGCTGAGGGTGACTTTCGGCCGCTAGGTGACGGGGCCAGTGCCAGGCCGGGCTGCAGCTTCTCTGGGTGGAGCTCTGCAGCCTGTGTCTGGCCGTCTCGCACCAGGCGCTGTGGGACCCATGGAAATCTTGGGGCGGAGCCATGCAAAATATGCTTACCATACCGCCGGGCATGCTGGTCATGCAAATGCTATTCTTGGCCGAGGAATCTGGGGCTCTGCCGCAGAGCGTTGCTCCGAGTCAGCAGGGGAGCTGCCGAGCAGCAGTCTTTCAGGCAAAGCTTTTGTGGGCATCGCTTCTCGGCCTTTTGGCTAAGATCAAGTGTAGTATCTGTTCTTATCAGTTTAATATCTGATACGTCCTCTATCTGGGGACCATATATTAAATTGATTTTTGGAACCGGGAGATGGAATGGGAGCTTGCTCTGTCCACTCCACGCATCAACTTGGTATTGCAGTACCTCCAGGACTGGTGCACTTCCCCACTTGGGGAAAACAATGCTGTGAAAAAGAAAGACTGAGCAATTCTTGAAAGAAGAGCACTTTGCAATATTTTTTTGTTTAAATGTGTTTTTTTTTTCCAGTGTTTCGGAAAAGGTGCTGTTGTGTCACGGGAGGAAAAAAAAGTCTGCCCTTTTTGCTTGCTTTTCACAGGAGCTGCAAAGCAAGGCAAAGGAGCCAGCCAGCCAGCCAGCAGCACAAGGAGGAGATGGGGGACACTGTCCTTGCCCTGCCTCACCCCTGAAAGGCCCCGAACGGCCCCGAACGGCCAAGCCTTATCTGAGGGGGACGCACTTGGGGGAGCATCTCCTGGGCAGCTGAGGGTGACTTTCGGCCGCTAGGTGACGGGGCCAGTGCCAGGCCGGGCTGCAGCTTGGCTGGGTGGAGCTCTGCAGCCTGTGTCTGGCCGTCTCGCACCAGGCGCTGTGGGACCCATGGAAATCTTGGGGCGGAGCCATGCAAAATATGCTTACCATACCGCCGGGCATGCTGGTCATGCAAATGCTATTCTTGGCCGAGGAATCTGGGGCTCTGCCGCAGAGCGTTGCTCCGAGTCAGCAGGGGAGCTGCCGAGCAGCAGTCTTTCAGGCAAAGCTTTTGTGAGCATCGCTTCTCGGCCTTTTGGCTAAGATCAAGTGTAGTATCTGTTCTTATCAGTTTAATATCTGATACGTCCTCTATCTGGGGACCATATATTAAATTGATTTTTGGAACCGGGAGATGGAATGGGAGCTTGCTCTGTCCACTCCACGCATCAACTTGGTATTGCAGTACCTCCAGGACTGGTGCACTTCCCCACTTGGGGAAAACAATGCTGTGAAAAAGAAAGACTGAGCAATTCTTGAAAGAAGAGCACTTTGCAATATTTTTTTGTTTAAATGTGTTTTTTTTTTCCAGTGTTTCGGAAAAGGTGCTGTTGTGTCACGGGAGGAAAAAAAAGTCTGCCCTTTTTGCTTGCTTTTCACAGGAGCTGCAAAGCAAGGCAAAGGAGCCAGCCAGCCAGCCAGCAGCACAAGGAGGAGATGGGGGACACTGTCCTTGCCCTGCCTCACCCCTGAAAGGCCCCGAACGGCCCCGAACGGCCAAGCCTTATCTGAGGGGGACGCACTTGGGGGAGCATCTCCTGGGCAGCTGAGGGTGACTTTCGGCCGCTAGGTGACGGGGCCAGTGCCAGGCCGGGCTGCAGCTTCTCTGGGTGGAGCTCTGCAGCCTGTGTCTGGCCGTCTCGCACCAGGCGCTGTGGGACCCATGGAAATCTTGGGGCGGAGCCATGCAAAATATGCTTACCATACCGCCGGGCATGCTGGTCATGCAAATGCTATTCTTGGCCGAGGAATCTGGGGCTCTGCCGCAGAGCGTTGCTCCGAGTCAGCAGGGGAGCTGCCGAGCAGCAGTCTTTCAGGCAAAGCTTTTGTGGGCATCGCTTCTCGGCCTTTTGGCTAAGATCAAGTGTAGTATCTGTTCTTATCAGTTTAATATCTGATACGTCCTCTATCTGGGGACCATATATTAAATTGATTTTTGGAACCGGGAGATGGAATGGGAGCTTGCTCTGTCCACTCCACGCATCAACTTGGTATTGCAGTACCTCCAGGACTGGTGCACTTCCCCACTTGGGGAAAACAATGCTGTGAAAAAGAAAGACTGAGCAATTCTTGAAAGAAGAGCACTTTGCAATATTTTTTTGTTTAAATGTGTTTTTTTTTTCCAGTGTTTCGGAAAAGGTGCTGTTGTGTCACGGGAGGAAAAAAAAGTCTGCCCTTTTTGCTTGCTTTTCACAGGAGCTGCAAAGCAAGGCAAAGGAGCCAGCCAGCCAGCCAGCCAGCAGCACAAGGAGGAGATGGGGGACACTGTCCTTGCCCTGCCTCACCCCTGAAAGGCCCCGAACGGCCCCGAACGGCCAAGCCTTATCTGAGGGGGACGCACTTGGGGGAGCATCTCCTGGGCAGCTGAGGGTGACTTTCGGCCGCTAGGTGACGGGGCCAGTGCCAGGCCGGGCTGCAGCTTCTCTGGGTGGAGCTCTGCAGCCTGTGTCTGGCCGTCTCGCACCAGGCGCTGTGGGACCCATGGAAATCTTGGGGCGGAGCCATGCAAAATATGCTTACCATACCGCCGGGCATGCTGGTCATGCAAATGCTATTCTTGGCCGAGGAATCTGGGGCTCTGCCGCAGAGCGTTGCTCCGAGTCAGCAGGGGAGCTGCCGAGCAGCAGTCTTTCAGGCAAAGCTTTTGTGGACATCGCTTCTCGGCCTTTTGGCTAAGATCAAGTGTAGTATCTGTTCTTATCAGTTTAATATCTGATACGTCCTCTATCTGGGGACCATATATTAAATTGATTTTTGGAACCGGGAGATGGAATGGGAGCTTGCTCTGTCCACTCCACGCATCAACTTGGTATTGCAGTACCTCCAGGACTGGTGCACTTCCCCACTTGGGGAAAACAATGCTGTGAAAAAGAAAGACTGAGCAATTCTTGAAAGAAGAGCACTTTGCAATATTTTTTTGTTTAAATGTGTTTTTTTTTTCCAGTGTTTCGGAAAAGGTGCTGTTGTGTCACGGGAGGAAAAAAAAGTCTGCCCTTTTTGCTTGCTTTTCACAGGAGCTGCAAAGCAAGGCAAAGGAGCCAGCCAGCCAGCCAGCAGCACAAGGAGGAGATGGGGGACACTGTCCTTGCCCTGCCTCACCCCTGAAGGGCCCCGAACGGCCCCGAACGGCCAAGCCTTATCTGAGGGGGACGCACTTGGGGGAGCATCTCCTGGGCAGCTGAGGGTGACTTTCGGCCGCTAGGTGACGGGGCCAGTGCCAGGCCGGGCTGCAGCTTCTCTGGGTGGAGCTCTGCAGCCTGTGTCTGGCCGTCTCGCACCAGGCGCTGTGGGACCCATGGAAATCTTGGGGCGGAGCCATGCAAAATATGCTTACCATACCGCCGGGCATGCTGGTCATGCAAATGCTATTCTTGGCCGAGGAATCTGGGGCTCTGCCGCAGAGCGTTGCTCCGAGTCAGCAGGGGAGCTGCCGAGCAGCAGTCTTTCAGGCAAAGCTTTTGTGAGCATCGCTTCTCGGCCTTTTGGCTAAGATCAAGTGTAGTATCTGTTCTTATCAGTTTAATATCTGATACGTCCTCTATCTGGGGACCATATATTAAATTGATTTTTGGAACCGGGAGATGGAATGGGAGCTTGCTCTGTCCACTCCACGCATCAACTTGGTATTGCAGTACCTCCAGGACTGGTGCACTTCCCCACTTGGGGAAAACAATGCTGTGAAAAAGAAAGACTGAGCAATTCTTGAAAGAAGAGCACTTTGCAATATTTTTTTGTTTAAATGTGTTTTTTTTTTCCAGTGTTTCGGAAAAGGTGCTGTTGTGTCACGGGAGGAAAAAAAAGTCTGCCCTTTTTGCTTGCTTTTCACAGGAGCTGCAAAGCAAGGCAAAGGAGCCAGCCAGCCAGCCAGCAGCACAAGGAGGAGATGGGGGACACTGTCCTTGCCCTGCCTCACCCCTGAAAGGCCCCGAACGGCCCCGAACGGCCAAGCCTTATCTGAGGGGGACGCACTTGGGGGAGCATCTCCTGGGCAGCTGAGGGTGACTTTCGGCCGCTAGGTGACGGGGCCAGTGCCAGGCCGGGCTGCAGCTTCTCTGGGTGGAGCTCTGCAGCCTGTGTCTGGCCGTCTCGCACCAGGCGCTGTGGGACCCATGGAAATCTTGGGGCGGAGCCATGCAAAATATGCTTACCATACCGCCGGGCATGCTGGTCATGCAAATGCTATTCTTGGCCGAGGAATCTGGGGCTCTGCCGCAGAGCGTTGCTCCGAGTCAGCAGGGGAGCTGCCGAGCAGCAGTCTTTCAGGCAAAGCTTTTGTGGGCATCGCTTCTCGGCCTTTTGGCTAAGATCAAGTGTAGTATCTGTTCTTATCAGTTTAATATCTGATACGTCCTCTATCTGGGGACCATATATTAAATTGATTTTTGGAACCGGGAGATGGAATGGGAGCTTGCTCTGTCCACTCCACGCATCAACTTGGTATTGCAGTACCTCCAGGACTGGTGCACTTCCCCACTTGGGGAAAACAATGCTGTGAAAAAGAAAGACTGAGCAATTCTTGAAAGAAGAGCACTTTGCAATATTTTTTTGTTTAAATGTGTTTTTTTTTTCCAGTGTTTCGGAAAAGGTGCTGTTGTGTCACGGGAGGAAAAAAAAGTCTGCCCTTTTTGCTTGCTTTTCACAGGAGCTGCAAAGCAAGGCAAAGGAGCCAGCCAGCCAGCCAGCCAGCAGCACAAGGAGGAGATGGGGGACACTGTCCTTGCCCTGCCTCACCCCTGAAAGGCCCCGAACGGCCCCGAACGGCCAAGCCTTATCTGAGGGGGACGCACTTGGGGGAGCATCTCCTGGGCAGCTGAGGGTGACTTTCGGCCGCTAGGTGACGGGGCCAGTGCCAGGCCGGGCTGCAGCTTCTCTGGGTGGAGCTCTGCAGCCTGTGTCTGGCCGTCTCGCACCAGGCGCTGTGGGACCCATGGAAATCTTGGGGCGGAGCCATGCAAAATATGCTTACCATACCGCCGGGCATGCTGGTCATGCAAATGCTATTCTTGGCCGAGGAATCTGGGGCTCTGCCGCAGAGCGTTGCTCCGAGTCAGCAGGGGAGCTGCCGAGCAGCAGTCTTTCAGGCAAAGCTTTTGTGGGCATCGCTTCTCGGCCTTTTGGCTAAGATCAAGTGTAGTATCTGTTCTTATCAGTTTAATATCTGATACGTCCTCTATCTGGGGACCATATATTAAATTGATTTTTGGAACCGGGAGATGGAATGGGAGCTTGCTCTGTCCACTCCACGCATCAACTTGGTATTGCAGTACCTCCAGGACTGGTGCACTTCCCCACTTGGGGAAAACAATGCTGTGAAAAAGAAAGACTGAGCAATTCTTGAAAGAAGAGCACTTTGCAATATTTTTTTGTTTAAATGTGTTTTTTTTTTCCAGTGTTTCGGAAAAGGTGCTGTTGTGTCACGGGAGGAAAAAAAAGTCTGCCCTTTTTGCTTGCTTTTCACAGGAGCTGCAAAGCAAGGCAAAGGAGCCAGCCAGCCAGCCAGCAGCACAAGGAGGAGATGGGGGACACTGTCCTTGCCCTGCCTCACCCCTGAAAGGCCCCGAACGGCCCCGAACGGCCAAGCCTTATCTGAGGGGGACGCACTTGGGGGAGCATCTCCTGGGCAGCTGAGGGTGACTTTCGGCCGCTAGGTGACGGGGCCAGTGCCAGGCCGGGCTGCAGCTTGGCTGGGTGGAGCTCTGCAGCCTGTGTCTGGCCGTCTCGCACCAGGCGCTGTGGGACCCATGGAAATCTTGGGGCGGAGCCATGCAAAATATGCTTACCATACCGCCGGGCATGCTGGTCATGCAAATGCTATTCTTGGCCGAGGAATCTGGGGCTCTGCCGCAGAGCGTTGCTCCGAGTCAGCAGGGGAGCTGCCGAGCAGCAGTCTTTCAGGCAAAGCTTTTGTGAGCATCGCTTCTCGGCCTTTTGGCTAAGATCAAGTGTAGTATCTGTTCTTATCAGTTTAATATCTGATACGTCCTCTATCTGGGGACCATATATTAAATTGATTTTTGGAACCGGGAGATGGAATGGGAGCTTGCTCTGTCCACTCCACGCATCAACTTGGTATTGCAGTACCTCCAGGACTGGTGCACTTCCCCACTTGGGGAAAACAATGCTGTGAAAAAGAAAGACTGAGCAATTCTTGAAAGAAGAGCACTTTGCAATATTTTTTTGTTTAAATGTGTTTTTTTTTTCCAGTGTTTCGGAAAAGGTGCTGTTGTGTCACGGGAGGAAAAAAAAGTCTGCCCTTTTTGCTTGCTTTTCACAGGAGCTGCAAAGCAAGGCAAAGGAGCCAGCCAGCCAGCCAGCAGCACAAGGAGGAGATGGGGGACACTGTCCTTGCCCTGCCTCACCCCTGAAAGGCCCCGAACGGCCCCGAACGGCCAAGCCTTATCTGAGGGGGACGCACTTGGGGGAGCATCTCCTGGGCAGCTGAGGGTGACTTTCGGCCGCTAGGTGACGGGGCCAGTGCCAGGCCGGGCTGCAGCTTCTCTGGGTGGAGCTCTGCAGCCTGTGTCTGGCCGTCTCGCACCAGGCGCTGTGGGACCCATGGAAATCTTGGGGCGGAGCCATGCAAAATATGCTTACCATACCGCCGGGCATGCTGGTCATGCAAATGCTATTCTTGGCCGAGGAATCTGGGGCTCTGCCGCAGAGCGTTGCTCCGAGTCAGCAGGGGAGCTGCCGAGCAGCAGTCTTTCAGGCAAAGCTTTTGTGGGCATCGCTTCTCGGCCTTTTGGCTAAGATCAAGTGTAGTATCTGTTCTTATCAGTTTAATATCTGATACGTCCTCTATCTGGGGACCATATATTAAATTGATTTTTGGAACCGGGAGATGGAATGGGAGCTTGCTCTGTCCACTCCACGCATCAACTTGGTATTGCAGTACCTCCAGGACTGGTGCACTTCCCCACTTGGGGAAAACAATGCTGTGAAAAAGAAAGACTGAGCAATTCTTGAAAGAAGAGCACTTTGCAATATTTTTTTGTTTAAATGTGTTTTTTTTTTCCAGTGTTTCGGAAAAGGTGCTGTTGTGTCACGGGAGGAAAAAAAAGTCTGCCCTTTTTGCTTGCTTTTCACAGGAGCTGCAAAGCAAGGCAAAGGAGCCAGCCAGCCAGCCAGCCAGCAGCACAAGGAGGAGATGGGGGACACTGTCCTTGCCCTGCCTCACCCCTGAAAGGCCCCGAACGGCCCCGAACGGCCAAGCCTTATCTGAGGGGGACGCACTTGGGGGAGCATCTCCTGGGCAGCTGAGGGTGACTTTCGGCCGCTAGGTGACGGGGCCAGTGCCAGGCCGGGCTGCAGCTTCTCTGGGTGGAGCTCTGCAGCCTGTGTCTGGCCGTCTCGCACCAGGCGCTGTGGGACCCATGGAAATCTTGGGGCGGAGCCATGCAAAATATGCTTACCATACCGCCGGGCATGCTGGTCATGCAAATGCTATTCTTGGCCGAGGAATCTGGGGCTCTGCCGCAGAGCGTTGCTCCGAGTCAGCAGGGGAGCTGCCGAGCAGCAGTCTTTCAGGCAAAGCTTTTGTGGACATCGCTTCTCGGCCTTTTGGCTAAGATCAAGTGTAGTATCTGTTCTTATCAGTTTAATATCTGATACGTCCTCTATCTGGGGACCATATATTAAATTGATTTTTGGAACCGGGAGATGGAATGGGAGCTTGCTCTGTCCACTCCACGCATCAACTTGGTATTGCAGTACCTCCAGGACTGGTGCACTTCCCCACTTGGGGAAAACAATGCTGTGAAAAAGAAAGACTGAGCAATTCTTGAAAGAAGAGCACTTTGCAATATTTTTTTGTTTAAATGTGTTTTTTTTTTCCAGTGTTTCGGAAAAGGTGCTGTTGTGTCACGGGAGGAAAAAAAAGTCTGCCCTTTTTGCTTGCTTTTCACAGGAGCTGCAAAGCAAGGCAAAGGAGCCAGCCAGCCAGCCAGCAGCACAAGGAGGAGATGGGGGACACTGTCCTTGCCCTGCCTCACCCCTGAAGGGCCCCGAACGGCCCCGAACGGCCAAGCCTTATCTGAGGGGGACGCACTTGGGGGAGCATCTCCTGGGCAGCTGAGGGTGACTTTCGGCCGCTAGGTGACGGGGCCAGTGCCAGGCCGGGCTGCAGCTTCTCTGGGTGGAGCTCTGCAGCCTGTGTCTGGCCGTCTCGCACCAGGCGCTGTGGGACCCATGGAAATCTTGGGGCGGAGCCATGCAAAATATGCTTACCATACCGCCGGGCATGCTGGTCATGCAAATGCTATTCTTGGCCGAGGAATCTGGGGCTCTGCCGCAGAGCGTTGCTCCGAGTCAGCAGGGGAGCTGCCGAGCAGCAGTCTTTCAGGCAAAGCTTTTGTGAGCATCGCTTCTCGGCCTTTTGGCTAAGATCAAGTGTAGTATCTGTTCTTATCAGTTTAATATCTGATACGTCCTCTATCTGGGGACCATATATTAAATTGATTTTTGGAACCGGGAGATGGAATGGGAGCTTGCTCTGTCCACTCCACGCATCAACTTGGTATTGCAGTACCTCCAGGACTGGTGCACTTCCCCACTTGGGGAAAACAATGCTGTGAAAAAGAAAGACTGAGCAATTCTTGAAAGAAGAGCACTTTGCAATATTTTTTTGTTTAAATGTGTTTTTTTTTTCCAGTGTTTCGGAAAAGGTGCTGTTGTGTCACGGGAGGAAAAAAAAGTCTGCCCTTTTTGCTTGCTTTTCACAGGAGCTGCAAAGCAAGGCAAAGGAGCCAGCCAGCCAGCCAGCAGCACAAGGAGGAGATGGGGGACACTGTCCTTGCCCTGCCTCACCCCTGAAAGGCCCCGAACGGCCCCGAACGGCCAAGCCTTATCTGAGGGGGACGCACTTGGGGGAGCATCTCCTGGGCAGCTGAGGGTGACTTTCGGCCGCTAGGTGACGGGGCCAGTGCCAGGCCGGGCTGCAGCTTCTCTGGGTGGAGCTCTGCAGCCTGTGTCTGGCCGTCTCGCACCAGGCGCTGTGGGACCCATGGAAATCTTGGGGCGGAGCCATGCAAAATATGCTTACCATACCGCCGGGCATGCTGGTCATGCAAATGCTATTCTTGGCCGAGGAATCTGGGGCTCTGCCGCAGAGCGTTGCTCCGAGTCAGCAGGGGAGCTGCCGAGCAGCAGTCTTTCAGGCAAAGCTTTTGTGGGCATCGCTTCTCGGCCTTTTGGCTAAGATCAAGTGTAGTATCTGTTCTTATCAGTTTAATATCTGATACGTCCTCTATCTGGGGACCATATATTAAATTGATTTTTGGAACCGGGAGATGGAATGGGAGCTTGCTCTGTCCACTCCACGCATCAACTTGGTATTGCAGTACCTCCAGGACTGGTGCACTTCCCCACTTGGGGAAAACAATGCTGTGAAAAAGAAAGACTGAGCAATTCTTGAAAGAAGAGCACTTTGCAATATTTTTTTGTTTAAATGTGTTTTTTTTTTCCAGTGTTTCGGAAAAGGTGCTGTTGTGTCACGGGAGGAAAAAAAAGTCTGCCCTTTTTGCTTGCTTTTCACAGGAGCTGCAAAGCAAGGCAAAGGAGCCAGCCAGCCAGCCAGCCAGCAGCACAAGGAGGAGATGGGGGACACTGTCCTTGCCCTGCCTCACCCCTGAAAGGCCCCGAACGGCCCCGAACGGCCAAGCCTTATCTGAGGGGGACGCACTTGGGGGAGCATCTCCTGGGCAGCTGAGGGTGACTTTCGGCCGCTAGGTGACGGGGCCAGTGCCAGGCCGGGCTGCAGCTTCTCTGGGTGGAGCTCTGCAGCCTGTGTCTGGCCGTCTCGCACCAGGCGCTGTGGGACCCATGGAAATCTTGGGGCGGAGCCATGCAAAATATGCTTACCATACCGCCGGGCATGCTGGTCATGCAAATGCTATTCTTGGCCGAGGAATCTGGGGCTCTGCCGCAGAGCGTTGCTCCGAGTCAGCAGGGGAGCTGCCGAGCAGCAGTCTTTCAGGCAAAGCTTTTGTGGGCATCGCTTCTCGGCCTTTTGGCTAAGATCAAGTGTAGTATCTGTTCTTATCAGTTTAATATCTGATACGTCCTCTATCTGGGGACCATATATTAAATTGATTTTTGGAACCGGGAGATGGAATGGGAGCTTGCTCTGTCCACTCCACGCATCAACTTGGTATTGCAGTACCTCCAGGACTGGTGCACTTCCCCACTTGGGGAAAACAATGCTGTGAAAAAGAAAGACTGAGCAATTCTTGAAAGAAGAGCACTTTGCAATATTTTTTTGTTTAAATGTGTTTTTTTTTTCCAGTGTTTCGGAAAAGGTGCTGTTGTGTCACGGGAGGAAAAAAAAGTCTGCCCTTTTTGCTTGCTTTTCACAGGAGCTGCAAAGCAAGGCAAAGGAGCCAGCCAGCCAGCCAGCAGCACAAGGAGGAGATGGGGGACACTGTCCTTGCCCTGCCTCACCCCTGAAAGGCCCCGAACGGCCCCGAACGGCCAAGCCTTATCTGAGGGGGACGCACTTGGGGGAGCATCTCCTGGGCAGCTGAGGGTGACTTTCGGCCGCTAGGTGACGGGGCCAGTGCCAGGCCGGGCTGCAGCTTGGCTGGGTGGAGCTCTGCAGCCTGTGTCTGGCCGTCTCGCACCAGGCGCTGTGGGACCCATGGAAATCTTGGGGCGGAGCCATGCAAAATATGCTTACCATACCGCCGGGCATGCTGGTCATGCAAATGCTATTCTTGGCCGAGGAATCTGGGGCTCTGCCGCAGAGCGTTGCTCCGAGTCAGCAGGGGAGCTGCCGAGCAGCAGTCTTTCAGGCAAAGCTTTTGTGAGCATCGCTTCTCGGCCTTTTGGCTAAGATCAAGTGTAGTATCTGTTCTTATCAGTTTAATATCTGATACGTCCTCTATCTGGGGACCATATATTAAATTGATTTTTGGAACCGGGAGATGGAATGGGAGCTTGCTCTGTCCACTCCACGCATCAACTTGGTATTGCAGTACCTCCAGGACTGGTGCACTTCCCCACTTGGGGAAAACAATGCTGTGAAAAAGAAAGACTGAGCAATTCTTGAAAGAAGAGCACTTTGCAATATTTTTTTGTTTAAATGTGTTTTTTTTTTCCAGTGTTTCGGAAAAGGTGCTGTTGTGTCACGGGAGGAAAAAAAAGTCTGCCCTTTTTGCTTGCTTTTCACAGGAGCTGCAAAGCAAGGCAAAGGAGCCAGCCAGCCAGCCAGCAGCACAAGGAGGAGATGGGGGACACTGTCCTTGCCCTGCCTCACCCCTGAAAGGCCCCGAACGGCCCCGAACGGCCAAGCCTTATCTGAGGGGGACGCACTTGGGGGAGCATCTCCTGGGCAGCTGAGGGTGACTTTCGGCCGCTAGGTGACGGGGCCAGTGCCAGGCCGGGCTGCAGCTTCTCTGGGTGGAGCTCTGCAGCCTGTGTCTGGCCGTCTCGCACCAGGCGCTGTGGGACCCATGGAAATCTTGGGGCGGAGCCATGCAAAATATGCTTACCATACCGCCGGGCATGCTGGTCATGCAAATGCTATTCTTGGCCGAGGAATCTGGGGCTCTGCCGCAGAGCGTTGCTCCGAGTCAGCAGGGGAGCTGCCGAGCAGCAGTCTTTCAGGCAAAGCTTTTGTGGGCATCGCTTCTCGGCCTTTTGGCTAAGATCAAGTGTAGTATCTGTTCTTATCAGTTTAATATCTGATACGTCCTCTATCTGGGGACCATATATTAAATTGATTTTTGGAACCGGGAGATGGAATGGGAGCTTGCTCTGTCCACTCCACGCATCAACTTGGTATTGCAGTACCTCCAGGACTGGTGCACTTCCCCACTTGGGGAAAACAATGCTGTGAAAAAGAAAGACTGAGCAATTCTTGAAAGAAGAGCACTTTGCAATATTTTTTTGTTTAAATGTGTTTTTTTTTTCCAGTGTTTCGGAAAAGGTGCTGTTGTGTCACGGGAGGAAAAAAAAGTCTGCCCTTTTTGCTTGCTTTTCACAGGAGCTGCAAAGCAAGGCAAAGGAGCCAGCCAGCCAGCCAGCCAGCAGCACAAGGAGGAGATGGGGGACACTGTCCTTGCCCTGCCTCACCCCTGAAAGGCCCCGAACGGCCCCGAACGGCCAAGCCTTATCTGAGGGGGACGCACTTGGGGGAGCATCTCCTGGGCAGCTGAGGGTGACTTTCGGCCGCTAGGTGACGGGGCCAGTGCCAGGCCGGGCTGCAGCTTCTCTGGGTGGAGCTCTGCAGCCTGTGTCTGGCCGTCTCGCACCAGGCGCTGTGGGACCCATGGAAATCTTGGGGCGGAGCCATGCAAAATATGCTTACCATACCGCCGGGCATGCTGGTCATGCAAATGCTATTCTTGGCCGAGGAATCTGGGGCTCTGCCGCAGAGCGTTGCTCCGAGTCAGCAGGGGAGCTGCCGAGCAGCAGTCTTTCAGGCAAAGCTTTTGTGGACATCGCTTCTCGGCCTTTTGGCTAAGATCAAGTGTAGTATCTGTTCTTATCAGTTTAATATCTGATACGTCCTCTATCTGGGGACCATATATTAAATTGATTTTTGGAACCGGGAGATGGAATGGGAGCTTGCTCTGTCCACTCCACGCATCAACTTGGTATTGCAGTACCTCCAGGACTGGTGCACTTCCCCACTTGGGGAAAACAATGCTGTGAAAAAGAAAGACTGAGCAATTCTTGAAAGAAGAGCACTTTGCAATATTTTTTTGTTTAAATGTGTTTTTTTTTTCCAGTGTTTCGGAAAAGGTGCTGTTGTGTCACGGGAGGAAAAAAAAGTCTGCCCTTTTTGCTTGCTTTTCACAGGAGCTGCAAAGCAAGGCAAAGGAGCCAGCCAGCCAGCCAGCAGCACAAGGAGGAGATGGGGGACACTGTCCTTGCCCTGCCTCACCCCTGAAGGGCCCCGAACGGCCCCGAACGGCCAAGCCTTATCTGAGGGGGACGCACTTGGGGGAGCATCTCCTGGGCAGCTGAGGGTGACTTTCGGCCGCTAGGTGACGGGGCCAGTGCCAGGCCGGGCTGCAGCTTCTCTGGGTGGAGCTCTGCAGCCTGTGTCTGGCCGTCTCGCACCAGGCGCTGTGGGACCCATGGAAATCTTGGGGCGGAGCCATGCAAAATATGCTTACCATACCGCCGGGCATGCTGGTCATGCAAATGCTATTCTTGGCCGAGGAATCTGGGGCTCTGCCGCAGAGCGTTGCTCCGAGTCAGCAGGGGAGCTGCCGAGCAGCAGTCTTTCAGGCAAAGCTTTTGTGAGCATCGCTTCTCGGCCTTTTGGCTAAGATCAAGTGTAGTATCTGTTCTTATCAGTTTAATATCTGATACGTCCTCTATCTGGGGACCATATATTAAATTGATTTTTGGAACCGGGAGATGGAATGGGAGCTTGCTCTGTCCACTCCACGCATCAACTTGGTATTGCAGTACCTCCAGGACTGGTGCACTTCCCCACTTGGGGAAAACAATGCTGTGAAAAAGAAAGACTGAGCAATTCTTGAAAGAAGAGCACTTTGCAATATTTTTTTGTTTAAATGTGTTTTTTTTTTCCAGTGTTTCGGAAAAGGTGCTGTTGTGTCACGGGAGGAAAAAAAAGTCTGCCCTTTTTGCTTGCTTTTCACAGGAGCTGCAAAGCAAGGCAAAGGAGCCAGCCAGCCAGCCAGCAGCACAAGGAGGAGATGGGGGACACTGTCCTTGCCCTGCCTCACCCCTGAAAGGCCCCGAACGGCCCCGAACGGCCAAGCCTTATCTGAGGGGGACGCACTTGGGGGAGCATCTCCTGGGCAGCTGAGGGTGACTTTCGGCCGCTAGGTGACGGGGCCAGTGCCAGGCCGGGCTGCAGCTTCTCTGGGTGGAGCTCTGCAGCCTGTGTCTGGCCGTCTCGCACCAGGCGCTGTGGGACCCATGGAAATCTTGGGGCGGAGCCATGCAAAATATGCTTACCATACCGCCGGGCATGCTGGTCATGCAAATGCTATTCTTGGCCGAGGAATCTGGGGCTCTGCCGCAGAGCGTTGCTCCGAGTCAGCAGGGGAGCTGCCGAGCAGCAGTCTTTCAGGCAAAGCTTTTGTGGGCATCGCTTCTCGGCCTTTTGGCTAAGATCAAGTGTAGTATCTGTTCTTATCAGTTTAATATCTGATACGTCCTCTATCTGGGGACCATATATTAAATTGATTTTTGGAACCGGGAGATGGAATGGGAGCTTGCTCTGTCCACTCCACGCATCAACTTGGTATTGCAGTACCTCCAGGACTGGTGCACTTCCCCACTTGGGGAAAACAATGCTGTGAAAAAGAAAGACTGAGCAATTCTTGAAAGAAGAGCACTTTGCAATATTTTTTTGTTTAAATGTGTTTTTTTTTTCCAGTGTTTCGGAAAAGGTGCTGTTGTGTCACGGGAGGAAAAAAAAGTCTGCCCTTTTTGCTTGCTTTTCACAGGAGCTGCAAAGCAAGGCAAAGGAGCCAGCCAGCCAGCCAGCCAGCAGCACAAGGAGGAGATGGGGGACACTGTCCTTGCCCTGCCTCACCCCTGAAAGGCCCCGAACGGCCCCGAACGGCCAAGCCTTATCTGAGGGGGACGCACTTGGGGGAGCATCTCCTGGGCAGCTGAGGGTGACTTTCGGCCGCTAGGTGACGGGGCCAGTGCCAGGCCGGGCTGCAGCTTCTCTGGGTGGAGCTCTGCAGCCTGTGTCTGGCCGTCTCGCACCAGGCGCTGTGGGACCCATGGAAATCTTGGGGCGGAGCCATGCAAAATATGCTTACCATACCGCCGGGCATGCTGGTCATGCAAATGCTATTCTTGGCCGAGGAATCTGGGGCTCTGCCGCAGAGCGTTGCTCCGAGTCAGCAGGGGAGCTGCCGAGCAGCAGTCTTTCAGGCAAAGCTTTTGTGGGCATCGCTTCTCGGCCTTTTGGCTAAGATCAAGTGTAGTATCTGTTCTTATCAGTTTAATATCTGATACGTCCTCTATCTGGGGACCATATATTAAATTGATTTTTGGAACCGGGAGATGGAATGGGAGCTTGCTCTGTCCACTCCACGCATCAACTTGGTATTGCAGTACCTCCAGGACTGGTGCACTTCCCCACTTGGGGAAAACAATGCTGTGAAAAAGAAAGACTGAGCAATTCTTGAAAGAAGAGCACTTTGCAATATTTTTTTGTTTAAATGTGTTTTTTTTTTCCAGTGTTTCGGAAAAGGTGCTGTTGTGTCACGGGAGGAAAAAAAAGTCTGCCCTTTTTGCTTGCTTTTCACAGGAGCTGCAAAGCAAGGCAAAGGAGCCAGCCAGCCAGCCAGCAGCACAAGGAGGAGATGGGGGACACTGTCCTTGCCCTGCCTCACCCCTGAAAGGCCCCGAACGGCCCCGAACGGCCAAGCCTTATCTGAGGGGGACGCACTTGGGGGAGCATCTCCTGGGCAGCTGAGGGTGACTTTCGGCCGCTAGGTGACGGGGCCAGTGCCAGGCCGGGCTGCAGCTTCTCTGGGTGGAGCTCTGCAGCCTGTGTCTGGCCGTCTCGCACCAGGCGCTGTGGGACCCATGGAAATCTTGGGGCGGAGCCATGCAAAATATGCTTACCATACCGCCGGGCATGCTGGTCATGCAAATGCTATTCTTGGCCGAGGAATCTGGGGCTCTGCCGCAGAGCGTTGCTCCGAGTCAGCAGGGGAGCTGCCGAGCAGCAGTCTTTCAGGCAAAGCTTTTGTGGGCATCGCTTCTCGGCCTTTTGGCTAAGATCAAGTGTAGTATCTGTTCTTATCAGTTTAATATCTGATACGTCCTCTATCTGGGGACCATATATTAAATTGATTTTTGGAACCGGGAGATGGAATGGGAGCTTGCTCTGTCCACTCCACGCATCAACTTGGTATTGCAGTACCTCCAGGACTGGTGCACTTCCCCACTTGGGGAAAACAATGCTGTGAAAAAGAAAGACTGAGCAATTCTTGAAAGAAGAGCACTTTGCAATATTTTTTTGTTTAAATGTGTTTTTTTTTTCCAGTGTTTCGGAAAAGGTGCTGTTGTGTCACGGGAGGAAAAAAAAGTCTGCCCTTTTTGCTTGCTTTTCACAGGAGCTGCAAAGCAAGGCAAAGGAGCCAGCCAGCCAGCCAGCCAGCAGCACAAGGAGGAGATGGGGGACACTGTCCTTGCCCTGCCTCACCCCTGAAAGGCCCCGAACGGCCCCGAACGGCCAAGCCTTATCTGAGGGGGACGCACTTGGGGGAGCATCTCCTGGGCAGCTGAGGGTGACTTTCGGCCGCTAGGTGACGGGGCCAGTGCCAGGCCGGGCTGCAGCTTCTCTGGGTGGAGCTCTGCAGCCTGTGTCTGGCCGTCTCGCACCAGGCGCTGTGGGACCCATGGAAATCTTGGGGCGGAGCCATGCAAAATATGCTTACCATACCGCCGGGCATGCTGGTCATGCAAATGCTATTCTTGGCCGAGGAATCTGGGGCTCTGCCGCAGAGCGTTGCTCCGAGTCAGCAGGGGAGCTGCCGAGCAGCAGTCTTTCAGGCAAAGCTTTTGTGGGCATCGCTTCTCGGCCTTTTGGCTAAGATCAAGTGTAGTATCTGTTCTTATCAGTTTAATATCTGATACGTCCTCTATCTGGGGACCATATATTAAATTGATTTTTGGAACCGGGAGATGGAATGGGAGCTTGCTCTGTCCACTCCACGCATCAACTTGGTATTGCAGTACCTCCAGGACTGGTGCACTTCCCCACTTGGGGAAAACAATGCTGTGAAAAAGAAAGACTGAGCAATTCTTGAAAGAAGAGCACTTTGCAATATTTTTTTGTTTAAATGTGTTTTTTTTTTCCAGTGTTTCGGAAAAGGTGCTGTTGTGTCACGGGAGGAAAAAAAAGTCTGCCCTTTTTGCTTGCTTTTCACAGGAGCTGCAAAGCAAGGCAAAGGAGCCAGCCAGCCAGCCAGCCAGCAGCACAAGGAGGAGATGGGGGACACTGTCCTTGCCCTGCCTCACCCCTGAAAGGCCCCGAACGGCCCCGAACGGCCAAGCCTTATCTGAGGGGGACGCACTTGGGGGAGCATCTCCTGGGCAGCTGAGGGTGACTTTCGGCCGCTAGGTGACGGGGCCAGTGCCAGGCCGGGCTGCAGCTTCTCTGGGTGGAGCTCTGCAGCCTGTGTCTGGCCGTCTCGCACCAGGCGCTGTGGGACCCATGGAAATCTTGGGGCGGAGCCATGCAAAATATGCTTACCATACCGCCGGGCATGCTGGTCATGCAAATGCTATTCTTGGCCGAGGAATCTGGGGCTCTGCCGCAGAGCGTTGCTCCGAGTCAGCAGGGGAGCTGCCGAGCAGCAGTCTTTCAGGCAAAGCTTTTGTGGGCATCGCTTCTCGGCCTTTTGGCTAAGATCAAGTGTAGTATCTGTTCTTATCAGTTTAATATCTGATACGTCCTCTATCTGGGGACCATATATTAAATTGATTTTTGGAACCGGGAGATGGAATGGGAGCTTGCTCTGTCCACTCCACGCATCAACTTGGTATTGCAGTACCTCCAGGACTGGTGCACTTCCCCACTTGGGGAAAACAATGCTGTGAAAAAGAAAGACTGAGCAATTCTTGAAAGAAGAGCACTTTGCAATATTTTTTTGTTTAAATGTGTTTTTTTTTTCCAGTGTTTCGGAAAAGGTGCTGTTGTGTCACGGGAGGAAAAAAAAGTCTGCCCTTTTTGCTTGCTTTTCACAGGAGCTGCAAAGCAAGGCAAAGGAGCCAGCCAGCCAGCCAGCAGCACAAGGAGGAGATGGGGGACACTGTCCTTGCCCTGCCTCACCCCTGAAAGGCCCCGAACGGCCCCGAACGGCCAAGCCTTATCTGAGGGGGACGCACTTGGGGGAGCATCTCCTGGGCAGCTGAGGGTGACTTTCGGCCGCTAGGTGACGGGGCCAGTGCCAGGCCGGGCTGCAGCTTGGCTGGGTGGAGCTCTGCAGCCTGTGTCTGGCCGTCTCGCACCAGGCGCTGTGGGACCCATGGAAATCTTGGGGCGGAGCCATGCAAAATATGCTTACCATACCGCCGGGCATGCTGGTCATGCAAATGCTATTCTTGGCCGAGGAATCTGGGGCTCTGCCGCAGAGCGTTGCTCCGAGTCAGCAGGGGAGCTGCCGAGCAGCAGTCTTTCAGGCAAAGCTTTTGTGAGCATCGCTTCTCGGCCTTTTGGCTAAGATCAAGTGTAGTATCTGTTCTTATCAGTTTAATATCTGATACGTCCTCTATCTGGGGACCATATATTAAATTGATTTTTGGAACCGGGAGATGGAATGGGAGCTTGCTCTGTCCACTCCACGCATCAACTTGGTATTGCAGTACCTCCAGGACTGGTGCACTTCCCCACTTGGGGAAAACAATGCTGTGAAAAAGAAAGACTGAGCAATTCTTGAAAGAAGAGCACTTTGCAATATTTTTTTGTTTAAATGTGTTTTTTTTTTCCAGTGTTTCGGAAAAGGTGCTGTTGTGTCACGGGAGGAAAAAAAAGTCTGCCCTTTTTGCTTGCTTTTCACAGGAGCTGCAAAGCAAGGCAAAGGAGCCAGCCAGCCAGCCAGCAGCACAAGGAGGAGATGGGGGACACTGTCCTTGCCCTGCCTCACCCCTGAAAGGCCCCGAACGGCCCCGAACGGCCAAGCCTTATCTGAGGGGGACGCACTTGGGGGAGCATCTCCTGGGCAGCTGAGGGTGACTTTCGGCCGCTAGGTGACGGGGCCAGTGCCAGGCCGGGCTGCAGCTTCTCTGGGTGGAGCTCTGCAGCCTGTGTCTGGCCGTCTCGCACCAGGCGCTGTGGGACCCATGGAAATCTTGGGGCGGAGCCATGCAAAATATGCTTACCATACCGCCGGGCATGCTGGTCATGCAAATGCTATTCTTGGCCGAGGAATCTGGGGCTCTGCCGCAGAGCGTTGCTCCGAGTCAGCAGGGGAGCTGCCGAGCAGCAGTCTTTCAGGCAAAGCTTTTGTGGGCATCGCTTCTCGGCCTTTTGGCTAAGATCAAGTGTAGTATCTGTTCTTATCAGTTTAATATCTGATACGTCCTCTATCTGGGGACCATATATTAAATTGATTTTTGGAACCGGGAGATGGAATGGGAGCTTGCTCTGTCCACTCCACGCATCAACTTGGTATTGCAGTACCTCCAGGACTGGTGCACTTCCCCACTTGGGGAAAACAATGCTGTGAAAAAGAAAGACTGAGCAATTCTTGAAAGAAGAGCACTTTGCAATATTTTTTTGTTTAAATGTGTTTTTTTTTTCCAGTGTTTCGGAAAAGGTGCTGTTGTGTCACGGGAGGAAAAAAAAGTCTGCCCTTTTTGCTTGCTTTTCACAGGAGCTGCAAAGCAAGGCAAAGGAGCCAGCCAGCCAGCCAGCCAGCAGCACAAGGAGGAGATGGGGGACACTGTCCTTGCCCTGCCTCACCCCTGAAAGGCCCCGAACGGCCCCGAACGGCCAAGCCTTATCTGAGGGGGACGCACTTGGGGGAGCATCTCCTGGGCAGCTGAGGGTGACTTTCGGCCGCTAGGTGACGGGGCCAGTGCCAGGCCGGGCTGCAGCTTCTCTGGGTGGAGCTCTGCAGCCTGTGTCTGGCCGTCTCGCACCAGGCGCTGTGGGACCCATGGAAATCTTGGGGCGGAGCCATGCAAAATATGCTTACCATACCGCCGGGCATGCTGGTCATGCAAATGCTATTCTTGGCCGAGGAATCTGGGGCTCTGCCGCAGAGCGTTGCTCCGAGTCAGCAGGGGAGCTGCCGAGCAGCAGTCTTTCAGGCAAAGCTTTTGTGGACATCGCTTCTCGGCCTTTTGGCTAAGATCAAGTGTAGTATCTGTTCTTATCAGTTTAATATCTGATACGTCCTCTATCTGGGGACCATATATTAAATTGATTTTTGGAACCGGGAGATGGAATGGGAGCTTGCTCTGTCCACTCCACGCATCAACTTGGTATTGCAGTACCTCCAGGACTGGTGCACTTCCCCACTTGGGGAAAACAATGCTGTGAAAAAGAAAGACTGAGCAATTCTTGAAAGAAGAGCACTTTGCAATATTTTTTTGTTTAAATGTGTTTTTTTTTTCCAGTGTTTCGGAAAAGGTGCTGTTGTGTCACGGGAGGAAAAAAAAGTCTGCCCTTTTTGCTTGCTTTTCACAGGAGCTGCAAAGCAAGGCAAAGGAGCCAGCCAGCCAGCCAGCAGCACAAGGAGGAGATGGGGGACACTGTCCTTGCCCTGCCTCACCCCTGAAGGGCCCCGAACGGCCCCGAACGGCCAAGCCTTATCTGAGGGGGACGCACTTGTGGGAGCATCTCCTGGGCAGCTGAGGGTGACTTTCGGCCGCTAGGTGACGGGGCCAGTGCCAGGCCGGGCTGCAGCTTCTCTGGGTGGAGCTCTGCAGCCTGTGTCTGGCCGTCTCGCACCAGGCGCTGTGGGACCCATGGAAATCTTGGGGCGGAGCCATGCAAAATATGCTTACCATACCGCCGGGCATGCTGGTCATGCAAATGCTATTCTTGGCCGAGGAATCTGGGGCTCTGCCGCAGAGCGTTGCTCCGAGTCAGCAGGGGAGCTGCCGAGCAGCAGTCTTTCAGGCAAAGCTTTTGTGGGCATCGCTTCTCGGCCTTTTGGCTAAGATCAAGTGTAGTATCTGTTCTTATCAGTTTAATATCTGATACGTCCTCTATCTGGGGACCATATATTAAATTGATTTTTGGAACCGGGAGATGGAATGGGAGCTTGCTCTGTCCACTCCACGCATCAACTTGGTATTGCAGTACCTCCAGGACTGGTGCACTTCCCCACTTGGGGAAAACAATGCTGTGAAAAAGAAAGACTGAGCAATTCTTGAAAGAAGAGCACTTTGCAATATTTTTTTGTTTAAATGTGTTTTTTTTTTCCAGTGTTTCGGAAAAGGTGCTGTTGTGTCACGGGAGGAAAAAAAAGTCTGCCCTTTTTGCTTGCTTTTCACAGGAGCTGCAAAGCAAGGCAAAGGAGCCAGCCAGCCAGCCAGCAGCACAAGGAGGAGATGGGGGACACTGTCCTTGCCCTGCCTCACCCCTGAAAGGCCCCGAACGGCCCCGAACGGCCAAGCCTTATCTGAGGGGGACGCACTTGGGGGAGCATCTCCTGGGCAGCTGAGGGTGACTTTCGGCCGCTAGGTGACGGGGCCAGTGCCAGGCCGGGCTGCAGCTTCTCTGGGTGGAGCTCTGCAGCCTGTGTCTGGCCGTCTCGCACCAGGCGCTGTGGGACCCATGGAAATCTTGGGGCGGAGCCATGCAAAATATGCTTACCATACCGCCGGGCATGCTGGTCATGCAAATGCTATTCTTGGCCGAGGAATCTGGGGCTCTGCCGCAGAGCGTTGCTCCGAGTCAGCAGGGGAGCTGCCGAGCAGCAGTCTTTCAGGCAAAGCTTTTGTGGGCATCGCTTCTCGGCCTTTTGGCTAAGATCAAGTGTAGTATCTGTTCTTATCAGTTTAATATCTGATACGTCCTCTATCTGGGGACCATATATTAAATTGATTTTTGGAACCGGGAGATGGAATGGGAGCTTGCTCTGTCCACTCCACGCATCAACTTGGTATTGCAGTACCTCCAGGACTGGTGCACTTCCCCACTTGGGGAAAACAATGCTGTGAAAAAGAAAGACTGAGCAATTCTTGAAAGAAGAGCACTTTGCAATATTTTTTTGTTTAAATGTGTTTTTTTTTTCCAGTGTTTCGGAAAAGGTGCTGTTGTGTCACGGGAGGAAAAAAAAGTCTGCCCTTTTTGCTTGCTTTTCACAGGAGCTGCAAAGCAAGGCAAAGGAGCCAGCCAGCCAGCCAGCCAGCAGCACAAGGAGGAGATGGGGGACACTGTCCTTGCCCTGCCTCACCCCTGAAAGGCCCCGAACGGCCCCGAACGGCCAAGCCTTATCTGAGGGGGACGCACTTGGGGGAGCATCTCCTGGGCAGCTGAGGGTGACTTTCGGCCGCTAGGTGACGGGGCCAGTGCCAGGCCGGGCTGCAGCTTCTCTGGGTGGAGCTCTGCAGCCTGTGTCTGGCCGTCTCGCACCAGGCGCTGTGGGACCCATGGAAATCTTGGGGCGGAGCCATGCAAAATATGCTTACCATACCGCCGGGCATGCTGGTCATGCAAATGCTATTCTTGGCCGAGGAATCTGGGGCTCTGCCGCAGAGCGTTGCTCCGAGTCAGCAGGGGAGCTGCCGAGCAGCAGTCTTTCAGGCAAAGCTTTTGTGGGCATCGCTTCTCGGCCTTTTGGCTAAGATCAAGTGTAGTATCTGTTCTTATCAGTTTAATATCTGATACGTCCTCTATCTGGGGACCATATATTAAATTGATTTTTGGAACCGGGAGATGGAATGGGAGCTTGCTCTGTCCACTCCACGCATCAACTTGGTATTGCAGTACCTCCAGGACTGGTGCACTTCCCCACTTGGGGAAAACAATGCTGTGAAAAAGAAAGACTGAGCAATTCTTGAAAGAAGAGCACTTTGCAATATTTTTTTGTTTAAATGTGTTTTTTTTTTCCAGTGTTTCGGAAAAGGTGCTGTTGTGTCACGGGAGGAAAAAAAAGTCTGCCCTTTTTGCTTGCTTTTCACAGGAGCTGCAAAGCAAGGCAAAGGAGCCAGCCAGCCAGCCAGCAGCACAAGGAGGAGATGGGGGACACTGTCCTTGCCCTGCCTCACCCCTGAAAGGCCCCGAACGGCCCCGAACGGCCAAGCCTTATCTGAGGGGGACGCACTTGGGGGAGCATCTCCTGGGCAGCTGAGGGTGACTTTCGGCCGCTAGGTGACGGGGCCAGTGCCAGGCCGGGCTGCAGCTTCTCTGGGTGGAGCTCTGCAGCCTGTGTCTGGCCGTCTCGCACCAGGCGCTGTGGGACCCATGGAAATCTTGGGGCGGAGCCATGCAAAATATGCTTACCATACCGCCGGGCATGCTGGTCATGCAAATGCTATTCTTGGCCGAGGAATCTGGGGCTCTGCCGCAGAGCGTTGCTCCGAGTCAGCAGGGGAGCTGCCGAGCAGCAGTCTTTCAGGCAAAGCTTTTGTGGGCATCGCTTCTCGGCCTTTTGGCTAAGATCAAGTGTAGTATCTGTTCTTATCAGTTTAATATCTGATACGTCCTCTATCTGGGGACCATATATTAAATTGATTTTTGGAACCGGGAGATGGAATGGGAGCTTGCTCTGTCCACTCCACGCATCAACTTGGTATTGCAGTACCTCCAGGACTGGTGCACTTCCCCACTTGGGGAAAACAATGCTGTGAAAAAGAAAGACTGAGCAATTCTTGAAAGAAGAGCACTTTGCAATATTTTTTTGTTTAAATGTGTTTTTTTTTTCCAGTGTTTCGGAAAAGGTGCTGTTGTGTCACGGGAGGAAAAAAAAGTCTGCCCTTTTTGCTTGCTTTTCACAGGAGCTGCAAAGCAAGGCAAAGGAGCCAGCCAGCCAGCCAGCCAGCAGCACAAGGAGGAGATGGGGGACACTGTCCTTGCCCTGCCTCACCCCTGAAAGGCCCCGAACGGCCCCGAACGGCCAAGCCTTATCTGAGGGGGACGCACTTGGGGGAGCATCTCCTGGGCAGCTGAGGGTGACTTTCGGCCGCTAGGTGACGGGGCCAGTGCCAGGCCGGGCTGCAGCTTCTCTGGGTGGAGCTCTGCAGCCTGTGTCTGGCCGTCTCGCACCAGGCGCTGTGGGACCCATGGAAATCTTGGGGCGGAGCCATGCAAAATATGCTTACCATACCGCCGGGCATGCTGGTCATGCAAATGCTATTCTTGGCCGAGGAATCTGGGGCTCTGCCGCAGAGCGTTGCTCCGAGTCAGCAGGGGAGCTGCCGAGCAGCAGTCTTTCAGGCAAAGCTTTTGTGGACATCGCTTCTCGGCCTTTTGGCTAAGATCAAGTGTAGTATCTGTTCTTATCAGTTTAATATCTGATACGTCCTCTATCTGGGGACCATATATTAAATTGATTTTTGGAACCGGGAGATGGAATGGGAGCTTGCTCTGTCCACTCCACGCATCAACTTGGTATTGCAGTACCTCCAGGACTGGTGCACTTCCCCACTTGGGGAAAACAATGCTGTGAAAAAGAAAGACTGAGCAATTCTTGAAAGAAGAGCACTTTGCAATATTTTTTTGTTTAAATGTGTTTTTTTTTTCCAGTGTTTCGGAAAAGGTGCTGTTGTGTCACGGGAGGAAAAAAAAGTCTGCCCTTTTTGCTTGCTTTTCACAGGAGCTGCAAAGCAAGGCAAAGGAGCCAGCCAGCCAGCCAGCAGCACAAGGAGGAGATGGGGGACACTGTCCTTGCCCTGCCTCACCCCTGAAGGGCCCCGAACGGCCCCGAACGGCCAAGCCTTATCTGAGGGGGACGCACTTGGGGGAGCATCTCCTGGGCAGCTGAGGGTGACTTTCGGCCGCTAGGTGACGGGGCCAGTGCCAGGCCGGGCTGCAGCTTCTCTGGGTGGAGCTCTGCAGCCTGTGTCTGGCCGTCTCGCACCAGGCGCTGTGGGACCCATGGAAATCTTGGGGCGGAGCCATGCAAAATATGCTTACCATACCGCCGGGCATGCTGGTCATGCAAATGCTATTCTTGGCCGAGGAATCTGGGGCTCTGCCGCAGAGCGTTGCTCCGAGTCAGCAGGGGAGCTGCCGAGCAGCAGTCTTTCAGGCAAAGCTTTTGTGAGCATCGCTTCTCGGCCTTTTGGCTAAGATCAAGTGTAGTATCTGTTCTTATCAGTTTAATATCTGATACGTCCTCTATCTGGGGACCATATATTAAATTGATTTTTGGAACCGGGAGATGGAATGGGAGCTTGCTCTGTCCACTCCACGCATCAACTTGGTATTGCAGTACCTCCAGGACTGGTGCACTTCCCCACTTGGGGAAAACAATGCTGTGAAAAAGAAAGACTGAGCAATTCTTGAAAGAAGAGCACTTTGCAATATTTTTTTGTTTAAATGTGTTTTTTTTTTCCAGTGTTTCGGAAAAGGTGCTGTTGTGTCACGGGAGGAAAAAAAAGTCTGCCCTTTTTGCTTGCTTTTCACAGGAGCTGCAAAGCAAGGCAAAGGAGCCAGCCAGCCAGCCAGCAGCACAAGGAGGAGATGGGGGACACTGTCCTTGCCCTGCCTCACCCCTGAAAGGCCCCGAACGGCCCCGAACGGCCAAGCCTTATCTGAGGGGGACGCACTTGGGGGAGCATCTCCTGGGCAGCTGAGGGTGACTTTCGGCCGCTAGGTGACGGGGCCAGTGCCAGGCCGGGCTGCAGCTTCTCTGGGTGGAGCTCTGCAGCCTGTGTCTGGCCGTCTCGCACCAGGCGCTGTGGGACCCATGGAAATCTTGGGGCGGAGCCATGCAAAATATGCTTACCATACCGCCGGGCATGCTGGTCATGCAAATGCTATTCTTGGCCGAGGAATCTGGGGCTCTGCCGCAGAGCGTTGCTCCGAGTCAGCAGGGGAGCTGCCGAGCAGCAGTCTTTCAGGCAAAGCTTTTGTGGGCATCGCTTCTCGGCCTTTTGGCTAAGATCAAGTGTAGTATCTGTTCTTATCAGTTTAATATCTGATACGTCCTCTATCTGGGGACCATATATTAAATTGATTTTTGGAACCGGGAGATGGAATGGGAGCTTGCTCTGTCCACTCCACGCATCAACTTGGTATTGCAGTACCTCCAGGACTGGTGCACTTCCCCACTTGGGGAAAACAATGCTGTGAAAAAGAAAGACTGAGCAATTCTTGAAAGAAGAGCACTTTGCAATATTTTTTTGTTTAAATGTGTTTTTTTTTTCCAGTGTTTCGGAAAAGGTGCTGTTGTGTCACGGGAGGAAAAAAAAGTCTGCCCTTTTTGCTTGCTTTTCACAGGAGCTGCAAAGCAAGGCAAAGGAGCCAGCCAGCCAGCCAGCCAGCAGCACAAGGAGGAGATGGGGGACACTGTCCTTGCCCTGCCTCACCCCTGAAAGGCCCCGAACGGCCCCGAACGGCCAAGCCTTATCTGAGGGGGACGCACTTGGGGGAGCATCTCCTGGGCAGCTGAGGGTGACTTTCGGCCGCTAGGTGACGGGGCCAGTGCCAGGCCGGGCTGCAGCTTCTCTGGGTGGAGCTCTGCAGCCTGTGTCTGGCCGTCTCGCACCAGGCGCTGTGGGACCCATGGAAATCTTGGGGCGGAGCCATGCAAAATATGCTTACCATACCGCCGGGCATGCTGGTCATGCAAATGCTATTCTTGGCCGAGGAATCTGGGGCTCTGCCGCAGAGCGTTGCTCCGAGTCAGCAGGGGAGCTGCCGAGCAGCAGTCTTTCAGGCAAAGCTTTTGTGGGCATCGCTTCTCGGCCTTTTGGCTAAGATCAAGTGTAGTATCTGTTCTTATCAGTTTAATATCTGATACGTCCTCTATCTGGGGACCATATATTAAATTGATTTTTGGAACCGGGAGATGGAATGGGAGCTTGCTCTGTCCACTCCACGCATCAACTTGGTATTGCAGTACCTCCAGGACTGGTGCACTTCCCCACTTGGGGAAAACAATGCTGTGAAAAAGAAAGACTGAGCAATTCTTGAAAGAAGAGCACTTTGCAATATTTTTTTGTTTAAATGTGTTTTTTTTTTCCAGTGTTTCGGAAAAGGTGCTGTTGTGTCACGGGAGGAAAAAAAAGTCTGCCCTTTTTGCTTGCTTTTCACAGGAGCTGCAAAGCAAGGCAAAGGAGCCAGCCAGCCAGCCAGCAGCACAAGGAGGAGATGGGGGACACTGTCCTTGCCCTGCCTCACCCCTGAAAGGCCCCGAACGGCCCCGAACGGCCAAGCCTTATCTGAGGGGGACGCACTTGGGGGAGCATCTCCTGGGCAGCTGAGGGTGACTTTCGGCCGCTAGGTGACGGGGCCAGTGCCAGGCCGGGCTGCAGCTTCTCTGGGTGGAGCTCTGCAGCCTGTGTCTGGCCGTCTCGCACCAGGCGCTGTGGGACCCATGGAAATCTTGGGGCGGAGCCATGCAAAATATGCTTACCATACCGCCGGGCATGCTGGTCATGCAAATGCTATTCTTGGCCGAGGAATCTGGGGCTCTGCCGCAGAGCGTTGCTCCGAGTCAGCAGGGGAGCTGCCGAGCAGCAGTCTTTCAGGCAAAGCTTTTGTGGGCATCGCTTCTCGGCCTTTTGGCTAAGATCAAGTGTAGTATCTGTTCTTATCAGTTTAATATCTGATACGTCCTCTATCTGGGGACCATATATTAAATTGATTTTTGGAACCGGGAGATGGAATGGGAGCTTGCTCTGTCCACTCCACGCATCAACTTGGTATTGCAGTACCTCCAGGACTGGTGCACTTCCCCACTTGGGGAAAACAATGCTGTGAAAAAGAAAGACTGAGCAATTCTTGAAAGAAGAGCACTTTGCAATATTTTTTTGTTTAAATGTGTTTTTTTTTTCCAGTGTTTCGGAAAAGGTGCTGTTGTGTCACGGGAGGAAAAAAAAGTCTGCCCTTTTTGCTTGCTTTTCACAGGAGCTGCAAAGCAAGGCAAAGGAGCCAGCCAGCCAGCCAGCCAGCAGCACAAGGAGGAGATGGGGGACACTGTCCTTGCCCTGCCTCACCCCTGAAAGGCCCCGAACGGCCCCGAACGGCCAAGCCTTATCTGAGGGGGACGCACTTGGGGGAGCATCTCCTGGGCAGCTGAGGGTGACTTTCGGCCGCTAGGTGACGGGGCCAGTGCCAGGCCGGGCTGCAGCTTCTCTGGGTGGAGCTCTGCAGCCTGTGTCTGGCCGTCTCGCACCAGGCGCTGTGGGACCCATGGAAATCTTGGGGCGGAGCCATGCAAAATATGCTTACCATACCGCCGGGCATGCTGGTCATGCAAATGCTATTCTTGGCCGAGGAATCTGGGGCTCTGCCGCAGAGCGTTGCTCCGAGTCAGCAGGGGAGCTGCCGAGCAGCAGTCTTTCAGGCAAAGCTTTTGTGGGCATCGCTTCTCGGCCTTTTGGCTAAGATCAAGTGTAGTATCTGTTCTTATCAGTTTAATATCTGATACGTCCTCTATCTGGGGACCATATATTAAATTGATTTTTGGAACCGGGAGATGGAATGGGAGCTTGCTCTGTCCACTCCACGCATCAACTTGGTATTGCAGTACCTCCAGGACTGGTGCACTTCCCCACTTGGGGAAAACAATGCTGTGAAAAAGAAAGACTGAGCAATTCTTGAAAGAAGAGCACTTTGCAATATTTTTTTGTTTAAATGTGTTTTTTTTTTCCAGTGTTTCGGAAAAGGTGCTGTTGTGTCACGGGAGGAAAAAAAAGTCTGCCCTTTTTGCTTGCTTTTCACAGGAGCTGCAAAGCAAGGCAAAGGAGCCAGCCAGCCAGCCAGCCAGCAGCACAAGGAGGAGATGGGGGACACTGTCCTTGCCCTGCCTCACCCCTGAAAGGCCCCGAACGGCCCCGAACGGCCAAGCCTTATCTGAGGGGGACGCACTTGGGGGAGCATCTCCTGGGCAGCTGAGGGTGACTTTCGGCCGCTAGGTGACGGGGCCAGTGCCAGGCCGGGCTGCAGCTTCTCTGGGTGGAGCTCTGCAGCCTGTGTCTGGCCGTCTCGCACCAGGCGCTGTGGGACCCATGGAAATCTTGGGGCGGAGCCATGCAAAATATGCTTACCATACCGCCGGGCATGCTGGTCATGCAAATGCTATTCTTGGCCGAGGAATCTGGGGCTCTGCCGCAGAGCGTTGCTCCGAGTCAGCAGGGGAGCTGCCGAGCAGCAGTCTTTCAGGCAAAGCTTTTGTGGGCATCGCTTCTCGGCCTTTTGGCTAAGATCAAGTGTAGTATCTGTTCTTATCAGTTTAATATCTGATACGTCCTCTATCTGGGGACCATATATTAAATTGATTTTTGGAACCGGGAGATGGAATGGGAGCTTGCTCTGTCCACTCCACGCATCAACTTGGTATTGCAGTACCTCCAGGACTGGTGCACTTCCCCACTTGGGGAAAACAATGCTGTGAAAAAGAAAGACTGAGCAATTCTTGAAAGAAGAGCACTTTGCAATATTTTTTTGTTTAAATGTGTTTTTTTTTTCCAGTGTTTCGGAAAAGGTGCTGTTGTGTCACGGGAGGAAAAAAAAGTCTGCCCTTTTTGCTTGCTTTTCACAGGAGCTGCAAAGCAAGGCAAAGGAGCCAGCCAGCCAGCCAGCAGCACAAGGAGGAGATGGGGGACACTGTCCTTGCCCTGCCTCACCCCTGAAAGGCCCCGAACGGCCCCGAACGGCCAAGCCTTATCTGAGGGGGACGCACTTGGGGGAGCATCTCCTGGGCAGCTGAGGGTGACTTTCGGCCGCTAGGTGACGGGGCCAGTGCCAGGCCGGGCTGCAGCTTGGCTGGGTGGAGCTCTGCAGCCTGTGTCTGGCCGTCTCGCACCAGGCGCTGTGGGACCCATGGAAATCTTGGGGCGGAGCCATGCAAAATATGCTTACCATACCGCCGGGCATGCTGGTCATGCAAATGCTATTCTTGGCCGAGGAATCTGGGGCTCTGCCGCAGAGCGTTGCTCCGAGTCAGCAGGGGAGCTGCCGAGCAGCAGTCTTTCAGGCAAAGCTTTTGTGAGCATCGCTTCTCGGCCTTTTGGCTAAGATCAAGTGTAGTATCTGTTCTTATCAGTTTAATATCTGATACGTCCTCTATCTGGGGACCATATATTAAATTGATTTTTGGAACCGGGAGATGGAATGGGAGCTTGCTCTGTCCACTCCACGCATCAACTTGGTATTGCAGTACCTCCAGGACTGGTGCACTTCCCCACTTGGGGAAAACAATGCTGTGAAAAAGAAAGACTGAGCAATTCTTGAAAGAAGAGCACTTTGCAATATTTTTTTGTTTAAATGTGTTTTTTTTTTCCAGTGTTTCGGAAAAGGTGCTGTTGTGTCACGGGAGGAAAAAAAAGTCTGCCCTTTTTGCTTGCTTTTCACAGGAGCTGCAAAGCAAGGCAAAGGAGCCAGCCAGCCAGCCAGCAGCACAAGGAGGAGATGGGGGACACTGTCCTTGCCCTGCCTCACCCCTGAAAGGCCCCGAACGGCCCCGAACGGCCAAGCCTTATCTGAGGGGGACGCACTTGGGGGAGCATCTCCTGGGCAGCTGAGGGTGACTTTCGGCCGCTAGGTGACGGGGCCAGTGCCAGGCCGGGCTGCAGCTTCTCTGGGTGGAGCTCTGCAGCCTGTGTCTGGCCGTCTCGCACCAGGCGCTGTGGGACCCATGGAAATCTTGGGGCGGAGCCATGCAAAATATGCTTACCATACCGCCGGGCATGCTGGTCATGCAAATGCTATTCTTGGCCGAGGAATCTGGGGCTCTGCCGCAGAGCGTTGCTCCGAGTCAGCAGGGGAGCTGCCGAGCAGCAGTCTTTCAGGCAAAGCTTTTGTGGGCATCGCTTCTCGGCCTTTTGGCTAAGATCAAGTGTAGTATCTGTTCTTATCAGTTTAATATCTGATACGTCCTCTATCTGGGGACCATATATTAAATTGATTTTTGGAACCGGGAGATGGAATGGGAGCTTGCTCTGTCCACTCCACGCATCAACTTGGTATTGCAGTACCTCCAGGACTGGTGCACTTCCCCACTTGGGGAAAACAATGCTGTGAAAAAGAAAGACTGAGCAATTCTTGAAAGAAGAGCACTTTGCAATATTTTTTTGTTTAAATGTGTTTTTTTTTTCCAGTGTTTCGGAAAAGGTGCTGTTGTGTCACGGGAGGAAAAAAAAGTCTGCCCTTTTTGCTTGCTTTTCACAGGAGCTGCAAAGCAAGGCAAAGGAGCCAGCCAGCCAGCCAGCCAGCAGCACAAGGAGGAGATGGGGGACACTGTCCTTGCCCTGCCTCACCCCTGAAAGGCCCCGAACGGCCCCGAACGGCCAAGCCTTATCTGAGGGGGACGCACTTGGGGGAGCATCTCCTGGGCAGCTGAGGGTGACTTTCGGCCGCTAGGTGACGGGGCCAGTGCCAGGCCGGGCTGCAGCTTCTCTGGGTGGAGCTCTGCAGCCTGTGTCTGGCCGTCTCGCACCAGGCGCTGTGGGACCCATGGAAATCTTGGGGCGGAGCCATGCAAAATATGCTTACCATACCGCCGGGCATGCTGGTCATGCAAATGCTATTCTTGGCCGAGGAATCTGGGGCTCTGCCGCAGAGCGTTGCTCCGAGTCAGCAGGGGAGCTGCCGAGCAGCAGTCTTTCAGGCAAAGCTTTTGTGGACATCGCTTCTCGGCCTTTTGGCTAAGATCAAGTGTAGTATCTGTTCTTATCAGTTTAATATCTGATACGTCCTCTATCTGGGGACCATATATTAAATTGATTTTTGGAACCGGGAGATGGAATGGGAGCTTGCTCTGTCCACTCCACGCATCAACTTGGTATTGCAGTACCTCCAGGACTGGTGCACTTCCCCACTTGGGGAAAACAATGCTGTGAAAAAGAAAGACTGAGCAATTCTTGAAAGAAGAGCACTTTGCAATATTTTTTTGTTTAAATGTGTTTTTTTTTTCCAGTGTTTCGGAAAAGGTGCTGTTGTGTCACGGGAGGAAAAAAAAGTCTGCCCTTTTTGCTTGCTTTTCACAGGAGCTGCAAAGCAAGGCAAAGGAGCCAGCCAGCCAGCCAGCAGCACAAGGAGGAGATGGGGGACACTGTCCTTGCCCTGCCTCACCCCTGAAGGGCCCCGAACGGCCCCGAACGGCCAAGCCTTATCTGAGGGGGACGCACTTGTGGGAGCATCTCCTGGGCAGCTGAGGGTGACTTTCGGCCGCTAGGTGACGGGGCCAGTGCCAGGCCGGGCTGCAGCTTCTCTGGGTGGAGCTCTGCAGCCTGTGTCTGGCCGTCTCGCACCAGGCGCTGTGGGACCCATGGAAATCTTGGGGCGGAGCCATGCAAAATATGCTTACCATACCGCCGGGCATGCTGGTCATGCAAATGCTATTCTTGGCCGAGGAATCTGGGGCTCTGCCGCAGAGCGTTGCTCCGAGTCAGCAGGGGAGCTGCCGAGCAGCAGTCTTTCAGGCAAAGCTTTTGTGGGCATCGCTTCTCGGCCTTTTGGCTAAGATCAAGTGTAGTATCTGTTCTTATCAGTTTAATATCTGATACGTCCTCTATCTGGGGACCATATATTAAATTGATTTTTGGAACCGGGAGATGGAATGGGAGCTTGCTCTGTCCACTCCACGCATCAACTTGGTATTGCAGTACCTCCAGGACTGGTGCACTTCCCCACTTGGGGAAAACAATGCTGTGAAAAAGAAAGACTGAGCAATTCTTGAAAGAAGAGCACTTTGCAATATTTTTTTGTTTAAATGTGTTTTTTTTTTCCAGTGTTTCGGAAAAGGTGCTGTTGTGTCACGGGAGGAAAAAAAAGTCTGCCCTTTTTGCTTGCTTTTCACAGGAGCTGCAAAGCAAGGCAAAGGAGCCAGCCAGCCAGCCAGCAGCACAAGGAGGAGATGGGGGACACTGTCCTTGCCCTGCCTCACCCCTGAAAGGCCCCGAACGGCCCCGAACGGCCAAGCCTTATCTGAGGGGGACGCACTTGGGGGAGCATCTCCTGGGCAGCTGAGGGTGACTTTCGGCCGCTAGGTGACGGGGCCAGTGCCAGGCCGGGCTGCAGCTTCTCTGGGTGGAGCTCTGCAGCCTGTGTCTGGCCGTCTCGCACCAGGCGCTGTGGGACCCATGGAAATCTTGGGGCGGAGCCATGCAAAATATGCTTACCATACCGCCGGGCATGCTGGTCATGCAAATGCTATTCTTGGCCGAGGAATCTGGGGCTCTGCCGCAGAGCGTTGCTCCGAGTCAGCAGGGGAGCTGCCGAGCAGCAGTCTTTCAGGCAAAGCTTTTGTGGGCATCGCTTCTCGGCCTTTTGGCTAAGATCAAGTGTAGTATCTGTTCTTATCAGTTTAATATCTGATACGTCCTCTATCTGGGGACCATATATTAAATTGATTTTTGGAACCGGGAGATGGAATGGGAGCTTGCTCTGTCCACTCCACGCATCAACTTGGTATTGCAGTACCTCCAGGACTGGTGCACTTCCCCACTTGGGGAAAACAATGCTGTGAAAAAGAAAGACTGAGCAATTCTTGAAAGAAGAGCACTTTGCAATATTTTTTTGTTTAAATGTGTTTTTTTTTTCCAGTGTTTCGGAAAAGGTGCTGTTGTGTCACGGGAGGAAAAAAAAGTCTGCCCTTTTTGCTTGCTTTTCACAGGAGCTGCAAAGCAAGGCAAAGGAGCCAGCCAGCCAGCCAGCCAGCAGCACAAGGAGGAGATGGGGGACACTGTCCTTGCCCTGCCTCACCCCTGAAAGGCCCCGAACGGCCCCGAACGGCCAAGCCTTATCTGAGGGGGACGCACTTGGGGGAGCATCTCCTGGGCAGCTGAGGGTGACTTTCGGCCGCTAGGTGACGGGGCCAGTGCCAGGCCGGGCTGCAGCTTCTCTGGGTGGAGCTCTGCAGCCTGTGTCTGGCCGTCTCGCACCAGGCGCTGTGGGACCCATGGAAATCTTGGGGCGGAGCCATGCAAAATATGCTTACCATACCGCCGGGCATGCTGGTCATGCAAATGCTATTCTTGGCCGAGGAATCTGGGGCTCTGCCGCAGAGCGTTGCTCCGAGTCAGCAGGGGAGCTGCCGAGCAGCAGTCTTTCAGGCAAAGCTTTTGTGGGCATCGCTTCTCGGCCTTTTGGCTAAGATCAAGTGTAGTATCTGTTCTTATCAGTTTAATATCTGATACGTCCTCTATCTGGGGACCATATATTAAATTGATTTTTGGAACCGGGAGATGGAATGGGAGCTTGCTCTGTCCACTCCACGCATCAACTTGGTATTGCAGTACCTCCAGGACTGGTGCACTTCCCCACTTGGGGAAAACAATGCTGTGAAAAAGAAAGACTGAGCAATTCTTGAAAGAAGAGCACTTTGCAATATTTTTTTGTTTAAATGTGTTTTTTTTTTCCAGTGTTTCGGAAAAGGTGCTGTTGTGTCACGGGAGGAAAAAAAAGTCTGCCCTTTTTGCTTGCTTTTCACAGGAGCTGCAAAGCAAGGCAAAGGAGCCAGCCAGCCAGCCAGCCAGCAGCACAAGGAGGAGATGGGGGACACTGTCCTTGCCCTGCCTCACCCCTGAAAGGCCCCGAACGGCCCCGAACGGCCAAGCCTTATCTGAGGGGGACGCACTTGGGGGAGCATCTCCTGGGCAGCTGAGGGTGACTTTCGGCCGCTAGGTGACGGGGCCAGTGCCAGGCCGGGCTGCAGCTTCTCTGGGTGGAGCTCTGCAGCCTGTGTCTGGCCGTCTCGCACCAGGCGCTGTGGGACCCATGGAAATCTTGGGGCGGAGCCATGCAAAATATGCTTACCATACCGCCGGGCATGCTGGTCATGCAAATGCTATTCTTGGCCGAGGAATCTGGGGCTCTGCCGCAGAGCGTTGCTCCGAGTCAGCAGGGGAGCTGCCGAGCAGCAGTCTTTCAGGCAAAGCTTTTGTGGGCATCGCTTCTCGGCCTTTTGGCTAAGATCAAGTGTAGTATCTGTTCTTATCAGTTTAATATCTGATACGTCCTCTATCTGGGGACCATATATTAAATTGATTTTTGGAACCGGGAGATGGAATGGGAGCTTGCTCTGTCCACTCCACGCATCAACTTGGTATTGCAGTACCTCCAGGACTGGTGCACTTCCCCACTTGGGGAAAACAATGCTGTGAAAAAGAAAGACTGAGCAATTCTTGAAAGAAGAGCACTTTGCAATATTTTTTTGTTTAAATGTGTTTTTTTTTTCCAGTGTTTCGGAAAAGGTGCTGTTGTGTCACGGGAGGAAAAAAAAGTCTGCCCTTTTTGCTTGCTTTTCACAGGAGCTGCAAAGCAAGGCAAAGGAGCCAGCCAGCCAGCCAGCAGCACAAGGAGGAGATGGGGGACACTGTCCTTGCCCTGCCTCCCCCCTGAAAGGCCCCGAACGGCCCCGAACGGCCAAGCCTTATCTGAGGGGGACGCACTTGGGGGAGCATCTCCTGGGCAGCTGAGGGTGACTTTCGGCCGCTAGGTGACGGGGCCAGTGCCAGGCCGGGCTGCAGCTTCTCTGGGTGGAGCTCTGCAGCCTGTGTCTGGCCGTCTCGCACCAGGCGCTGTGGGACCCATGGAAATCTTGGGGCGGAGCCATGCAAAATATGCTTACCATACCGCCGGGCATGCTGGTCATGCAAATGCTATTCTTGGCCGAGGAATCTGGGGCTCTGCCGCAGAGCGTTGCTCCGAGTCAGCAGGGGAGCTGCCGAGCAGCAGTCTTTCAGGCAAAGCTTTTGTGGGCATCGCTTCTCGGCCTTTTGGCTAAGATCAAGTGTAGTATCTGTTCTTATCAGTTTAATATCTGATACGTCCTCTATCTGGGGACCATATATTAAATTGATTTTTGGAACCGGGAGATGGAATGGGAGCTTGCTCTGTCCACTCCACGCATCAACTTGGTATTGCAGTACCTCCAGGACTGGTGCACTTCCCCACTTGGGGAAAACAATGCTGTGAAAAAGAAAGACTGAGCAATTCTTGAAAGAAGAGCACTTTGCAATATTTTTTTGTTTAAATGTGTTTTTTTTTTCCAGTGTTTCGGAAAAGGTGCTGTTGTGTCACGGGAGGAAAAAAAAGTCTGCCCTTTTTGCTTGCTTTTCACAGGAGCTGCAAAGCAAGGCAAAGGAGCCAGCCAGCCAGCCAGCCAGCAGCACAAGGAGGAGATGGGGGACACTGTCCTTGCCCTGCCTCACCCCTGAAAGGCCCCGAACGGCCCCGAACGGCCAAGCCTTATCTGAGGGGGACGCACTTGGGGGAGCATCTCCTGGGCAGCTGAGGGTGACTTTCGGCCGCTAGGTGACGGGGCCAGTGCCAGGCCGGGCTGCAGCTTGGCTGGGTGGAGCTCTGCAGCCTGTGTCTGGCCGTCTCGCACCAGGCGCTGTGGGACCCATGGAAATCTTGGGGCGGAGCCATGCAAAATATGCTTACCATACCGCCGGGCATGCTGGTCATGCAAATGCTATTCTTGGCCGAGGAATCTGGGGCTCTGCCGCAGAGCGTTGCTCCGAGTCAGCAGGGGAGCTGCCGAGCAGCAGTCTTTCAGGCAAAGCTTTTGTGAGCATCGCTTCTCGGCCTTTTGGCTAAGATCAAGTGTAGTATCTGTTCTTATCAGTTTAATATCTGATACGTCCTCTATCTGGGGACCATATATTAAATTGATTTTTGGAACCGGGAGATGGAATGGGAGCTTGCTCTGTCCACTCCACGCATCAACTTGGTATTGCAGTACCTCCAGGACTGGTGCACTTCCCCACTTGGGGAAAACAATGCTGTGAAAAAGAAAGACTGAGCAATTCTTGAAAGAAGAGCACTTTGCAATATTTTTTTGTTTAAATGTGTTTTTTTTTTCCAGTGTTTCGGAAAAGGTGCTGTTGTGTCACGGGAGGAAAAAAAAGTCTGCCCTTTTTGCTTGCTTTTCACAGGAGCTGCAAAGCAAGGCAAAGGAGCCAGCCAGCCAGCCAGCAGCACAAGGAGGAGATGGGGGACACTGTCCTTGCCCTGCCTCACCCCTGAAAGGCCCCGAACGGCCCCGAACGGCCAAGCCTTATCTGAGGGGGACGCACTTGGGGGAGCATCTCCTGGGCAGCTGAGGGTGACTTTCGGCCGCTAGGTGACGGGGCCAGTGCCAGGCCGGGCTGCAGCTTCTCTGGGTGGAGCTCTGCAGCCTGTGTCTGGCCGTCTCGCACCAGGCGCTGTGGGACCCATGGAAATCTTGGGGCGGAGCCATGCAAAATATGCTTACCATACCGCCGGGCATGCTGGTCATGCAAATGCTATTCTTGGCCGAGGAATCTGGGGCTCTGCCGCAGAGCGTTGCTCCGAGTCAGCAGGGGAGCTGCCGAGCAGCAGTCTTTCAGGCAAAGCTTTTGTGGACATCGCTTCTCGGCCTTTTGGCTAAGATCAAGTGTAGTATCTGTTCTTATCAGTTTAATATCTGATACGTCCTCTATCTGGGGACCATATATTAAATTGATTTTTGGAACCGGGAGATGGAATGGGAGCTTGCTCTGTCCACTCCACGCATCAACTTGGTATTGCAGTACCTCCAGGACTGGTGCACTTCCCCACTTGGGGAAAACAATGCTGTGAAAAAGAAAGACTGAGCAATTCTTGAAAGAAGAGCACTTTGCAATATTTTTTTGTTTAAATGTGTTTTTTTTTTCCAGTGTTTCGGAAAAGGTGCTGTTGTGTCACGGGAGGAAAAAAAAGTCTGCCCTTTTTGCTTGCTTTTCACAGGAGCTGCAAAGCAAGGCAAAGGAGCCAGCCAGCCAGCCAGCAGCACAAGGAGGAGATGGGGGACACTGTCCTTGCCCTGCCTCACCCCTGAAGGGCCCCGAACGGCCCCGAACGGCCAAGCCTTATCTGAGGGGGACGCACTTGTGGGAGCATCTCCTGGGCAGCTGAGGGTGACTTTCGGCCGCTAGGTGACGGGGCCAGTGCCAGGCCGGGCTGCAGCTTCTCTGGGTGGAGCTCTGCAGCCTGTGTCTGGCCGTCTCGCACCAGGCGCTGTGGGACCCATGGAAATCTTGGGGCGGAGCCATGCAAAATATGCTTACCATACCGCCGGGCATGCTGGTCATGCAAATGCTATTCTTGGCCGAGGAATCTGGGGCTCTGCCGCAGAGCGTTGCTCCGAGTCAGCAGGGGAGCTGCCGAGCAGCAGTCTTTCAGGCAAAGCTTTTGTGGGCATCGCTTCTCGGCCTTTTGGCTAAGATCAAGTGTAGTATCTGTTCTTATCAGTTTAATATCTGATACGTCCTCTATCTGGGGACCATATATTAAATTGATTTTTGGAACCGGGAGATGGAATGGGAGCTTGCTCTGTCCACTCCACGCATCAACTTGGTATTGCAGTACCTCCAGGACTGGTGCACTTCCCCACTTGGGGAAAACAATGCTGTGAAAAAGAAAGACTGAGCAATTCTTGAAAGAAGAGCACTTTGCAATATTTTTTTGTTTAAATGTGTTTTTTTTTTCCAGTGTTTCGGAAAAGGTGCTGTTGTGTCACGGGAGGAAAAAAAAGTCTGCCCTTTTTGCTTGCTTTTCACAGGAGCTGCAAAGCAAGGCAAAGGAGCCAGCCAGCCAGCCAGCAGCACAAGGAGGAGATGGGGGACACTGTCCTTGCCCTGCCTCACCCCTGAAAGGCCCCGAACGGCCCCGAACGGCCAAGCCTTATCTGAGGGGGACGCACTTGGGGGAGCATCTCCTGGGCAGCTGAGGGTGACTTTCGGCCGCTAGGTGACGGGGCCAGTGCCAGGCCGGGCTGCAGCTTCTCTGGGTGGAGCTCTGCAGCCTGTGTCTGGCCGTCTCGCACCAGGCGCTGTGGGACCCATGGAAATCTTGGGGCGGAGCCATGCAAAATATGCTTACCATACCGCCGGGCATGCTGGTCATGCAAATGCTATTCTTGGCCGAGGAATCTGGGGCTCTGCCGCAGAGCGTTGCTCCGAGTCAGCAGGGGAGCTGCCGAGCAGCAGTCTTTCAGGCAAAGCTTTTGTGGGCATCGCTTCTCGGCCTTTTGGCTAAGATCAAGTGTAGTATCTGTTCTTATCAGTTTAATATCTGATACGTCCTCTATCTGGGGACCATATATTAAATTGATTTTTGGAACCGGGAGATGGAATGGGAGCTTGCTCTGTCCACTCCACGCATCAACTTGGTATTGCAGTACCTCCAGGACTGGTGCACTTCCCCACTTGGGGAAAACAATGCTGTGAAAAAGAAAGACTGAGCAATTCTTGAAAGAAGAGCACTTTGCAATATTTTTTTGTTTAAATGTGTTTTTTTTTTCCAGTGTTTCGGAAAAGGTGCTGTTGTGTCACGGGAGGAAAAAAAAGTCTGCCCTTTTTGCTTGCTTTTCACAGGAGCTGCAAAGCAAGGCAAAGGAGCCAGCCAGCCAGCCAGCCAGCAGCACAAGGAGGAGATGGGGGACACTGTCCTTGCCCTGCCTCACCCCTGAAAGGCCCCGAACGGCCCCGAACGGCCAAGCCTTATCTGAGGGGGACGCACTTGGGGGAGCATCTCCTGGGCAGCTGAGGGTGACTTTCGGCCGCTAGGTGACGGGGCCAGTGCCAGGCCGGGCTGCAGCTTCTCTGGGTGGAGCTCTGCAGCCTGTGTCTGGCCGTCTCGCACCAGGCGCTGTGGGACCCATGGAAATCTTGGGGCGGAGCCATGCAAAATATGCTTACCATACCGCCGGGCATGCTGGTCATGCAAATGCTATTCTTGGCCGAGGAATCTGGGGCTCTGCCGCAGAGCGTTGCTCCGAGTCAGCAGGGGAGCTGCCGAGCAGCAGTCTTTCAGGCAAAGCTTTTGTGGGCATCGCTTCTCGGCCTTTTGGCTAAGATCAAGTGTAGTATCTGTTCTTATCAGTTTAATATCTGATACGTCCTCTATCTGGGGACCATATATTAAATTGATTTTTGGAACCGGGAGATGGAATGGGAGCTTGCTCTGTCCACTCCACGCATCAACTTGGTATTGCAGTACCTCCAGGACTGGTGCACTTCCCCACTTGGGGAAAACAATGCTGTGAAAAAGAAAGACTGAGCAATTCTTGAAAGAAGAGCACTTTGCAATATTTTTTTGTTTAAATGTGTTTTTTTTTTCCAGTGTTTCGGAAAAGGTGCTGTTGTGTCACGGGAGGAAAAAAAAGTCTGCCCTTTTTGCTTGCTTTTCACAGGAGCTGCAAAGCAAGGCAAAGGAGCCAGCCAGCCAGCCAGCCAGCAGCACAAGGAGGAGATGGGGGACACTGTCCTTGCCCTGCCTCACCCCTGAAAGGCCCCGAACGGCCCCGAACGGCCAAGCCTTATCTGAGGGGGACGCACTTGGGGGAGCATCTCCTGGGCAGCTGAGGGTGACTTTCGGCCGCTAGGTGACGGGGCCAGTGCCAGGCCGGGCTGCAGCTTCTCTGGGTGGAGCTCTGCAGCCTGTGTCTGGCCGTCTCGCACCAGGCGCTGTGGGACCCATGGAAATCTTGGGGCGGAGCCATGCAAAATATGCTTACCATACCGCCGGGCATGCTGGTCATGCAAATGCTATTCTTGGCCGAGGAATCTGGGGCTCTGCCGCAGAGCGTTGCTCCGAGTCAGCAGGGGAGCTGCCGAGCAGCAGTCTTTCAGGCAAAGCTTTTGTGGGCATCGCTTCTCGGCCTTTTGGCTAAGATCAAGTGTAGTATCTGTTCTTATCAGTTTAATATCTGATACGTCCTCTATCTGGGGACCATATATTAAATTGATTTTTGGAACCGGGAGATGGAATGGGAGCTTGCTCTGTCCACTCCACGCATCAACTTGGTATTGCAGTACCTCCAGGACTGGTGCACTTCCCCACTTGGGGAAAACAATGCTGTGAAAAAGAAAGACTGAGCAATTCTTGAAAGAAGAGCACTTTGCAATATTTTTTTGTTTAAATGTGTTTTTTTTTTCCAGTGTTTCGGAAAAGGTGCTGTTGTGTCACGGGAGGAAAAAAAAGTCTGCCCTTTTTGCTTGCTTTTCACAGGAGCTGCAAAGCAAGGCAAAGGAGCCAGCCAGCCAGCCAGCAGCACAAGGAGGAGATGGGGGACACTGTCCTTGCCCTGCCTCCCCCCTGAAAGGCCCCGAACGGCCCCGAACGGCCAAGCCTTATCTGAGGGGGACGCACTTGGGGGAGCATCTCCTGGGCAGCTGAGGGTGACTTTCGGCCGCTAGGTGACGGGGCCAGTGCCAGGCCGGGCTGCAGCTTCTCTGGGTGGAGCTCTGCAGCCTGTGTCTGGCCGTCTCGCACCAGGCGCTGTGGGACCCATGGAAATCTTGGGGCGGAGCCATGCAAAATATGCTTACCATACCGCCGGGCATGCTGGTCATGCAAATGCTATTCTTGGCCGAGGAATCTGGGGCTCTGCCGCAGAGCGTTGCTCCGAGTCAGCAGGGGAGCTGCCGAGCAGCAGTCTTTCAGGCAAAGCTTTTGTGGGCATCGCTTCTCGGCCTTTTGGCTAAGATCAAGTGTAGTATCTGTTCTTATCAGTTTAATATCTGATACGTCCTCTATCTGGGGACCATATATTAAATTGATTTTTGGAACCGGGAGATGGAATGGGAGCTTGCTCTGTCCACTCCACGCATCAACTTGGTATTGCAGTACCTCCAGGACTGGTGCACTTCCCCACTTGGGGAAAACAATGCTGTGAAAAAGAAAGACTGAGCAATTCTTGAAAGAAGAGCACTTTGCAATATTTTTTTGTTTAAATGTGTTTTTTTTTTCCAGTGTTTCGGAAAAGGTGCTGTTGTGTCACGGGAGGAAAAAAAAGTCTGCCCTTTTTGCTTGCTTTTCACAGGAGCTGCAAAGCAAGGCAAAGGAGCCAGCCAGCCAGCCAGCCAGCAGCACAAGGAGGAGATGGGGGACACTGTCCTTGCCCTGCCTCACCCCTGAAAGGCCCCGAACGGCCCCGAACGGCCAAGCCTTATCTGAGGGGGACGCACTTGGGGGAGCATCTCCTGGGCAGCTGAGGGTGACTTTCGGCCGCTAGGTGACGGGGCCAGTGCCAGGCCGGGCTGCAGCTTGGCTGGGTGGAGCTCTGCAGCCTGTGTCTGGCCGTCTCGCACCAGGCGCTGTGGGACCCATGGAAATCTTGGGGCGGAGCCATGCAAAATATGCTTACCATACCGCCGGGCATGCTGGTCATGCAAATGCTATTCTTGGCCGAGGAATCTGGGGCTCTGCCGCAGAGCGTTGCTCCGAGTCAGCAGGGGAGCTGCCGAGCAGCAGTCTTTCAGGCAAAGCTTTTGTGAGCATCGCTTCTCGGCCTTTTGGCTAAGATCAAGTGTAGTATCTGTTCTTATCAGTTTAATATCTGATACGTCCTCTATCTGGGGACCATATATTAAATTGATTTTTGGAACCGGGAGATGGAATGGGAGCTTGCTCTGTCCACTCCACGCATCAACTTGGTATTGCAGTACCTCCAGGACTGGTGCACTTCCCCACTTGGGGAAAACAATGCTGTGAAAAAGAAAGACTGAGCAATTCTTGAAAGAAGAGCACTTTGCAATATTTTTTTGTTTAAATGTGTTTTTTTTTTCCAGTGTTTCGGAAAAGGTGCTGTTGTGTCACGGGAGGAAAAAAAAGTCTGCCCTTTTTGCTTGCTTTTCACAGGAGCTGCAAAGCAAGGCAAAGGAGCCAGCCAGCCAGCCAGCAGCACAAGGAGGAGATGGGGGACACTGTCCTTGCCCTGCCTCACCCCTGAAAGGCCCCGAACGGCCCCGAACGGCCAAGCCTTATCTGAGGGGGACGCACTTGGGGGAGCATCTCCTGGGCAGCTGAGGGTGACTTTCGGCCGCTAGGTGACGGGGCCAGTGCCAGGCCGGGCTGCAGCTTCTCTGGGTGGAGCTCTGCAGCCTGTGTCTGGCCGTCTCGCACCAGGCGCTGTGGGACCCATGGAAATCTTGGGGCGGAGCCATGCAAAATATGCTTACCATACCGCCGGGCATGCTGGTCATGCAAATGCTATTCTTGGCCGAGGAATCTGGGGCTCTGCCGCAGAGCGTTGCTCCGAGTCAGCAGGGGAGCTGCCGAGCAGCAGTCTTTCAGGCAAAGCTTTTGTGGGCATCGCTTCTCGGCCTTTTGGCTAAGATCAAGTGTAGTATCTGTTCTTATCAGTTTAATATCTGATACGTCCTCTATCTGGGGACCATATATTAAATTGATTTTTGGAACCGGGAGATGGAATGGGAGCTTGCTCTGTCCACTCCACGCATCAACTTGGTATTGCAGTACCTCCAGGACTGGTGCACTTCCCCACTTGGGGAAAACAATGCTGTGAAAAAGAAAGACTGAGCAATTCTTGAAAGAAGAGCACTTTGCAATATTTTTTTGTTTAAATGTGTTTTTTTTTTCCAGTGTTTCGGAAAAGGTGCTGTTGTGTCACGGGAGGAAAAAAAAGTCTGCCCTTTTTGCTTGCTTTTCACAGGAGCTGCAAAGCAAGGCAAAGGAGCCAGCCAGCCAGCCAGCCAGCAGCACAAGGAGGAGATGGGGGACACTGTCCTTGCCCTGCCTCACCCCTGAAAGGCCCCGAACGGCCCCGAACGGCCAAGCCTTATCTGAGGGGGACGCACTTGGGGGAGCATCTCCTGGGCAGCTGAGGGTGACTTTCGGCCGCTAGGTGACGGGGCCAGTGCCAGGCCGGGCTGCAGCTTCTCTGGGTGGAGCTCTGCAGCCTGTGTCTGGCCGTCTCGCACCAGGCGCTGTGGGACCCATGGAAATCTTGGGGCGGAGCCATGCAAAATATGCTTACCATACCGCCGGGCATGCTGGTCATGCAAATGCTATTCTTGGCCGAGGAATCTGGGGCTCTGCCGCAGAGCGTTGCTCCGAGTCAGCAGGGGAGCTGCCGAGCAGCAGTCTTTCAGGCAAAGCTTTTGTGGGCATCGCTTCTCGGCCTTTTGGCTAAGATCAAGTGTAGTATCTGTTCTTATCAGTTTAATATCTGATACGTCCTCTATCTGGGGACCATATATTAAATTGATTTTTGGAACCGGGAGATGGAATGGGAGCTTGCTCTGTCCACTCCACGCATCAACTTGGTATTGCAGTACCTCCAGGACTGGTGCACTTCCCCACTTGGGGAAAACAATGCTGTGAAAAAGAAAGACTGAGCAATTCTTGAAAGAAGAGCACTTTGCAATATTTTTTTGTTTAAATGTGTTTTTTTTTTCCAGTGTTTCGGAAAAGGTGCTGTTGTGTCACGGGAGGAAAAAAAAGTCTGCCCTTTTTGCTTGCTTTTCACAGGAGCTGCAAAGCAAGGCAAAGGAGCCAGCCAGCCAGCCAGCAGCACAAGGAGGAGATGGGGGACACTGTCCTTGCCCTGCCTCACCCCTGAAAGGCCCCGAACGGCCCCGAACGGCCAAGCCTTATCTGAGGGGGACGCACTTGGGGGAGCATCTCCTGGGCAGCTGAGGGTGACTTTCGGCCGCTAGGTGACGGGGCCAGTGCCAGGCCGGGCTGCAGCTTCTCTGGGTGGAGCTCTGCAGCCTGTGTCTGGCCGTCTCGCACCAGGCGCTGTGGGACCCATGGAAATCTTGGGGCGGAGCCATGCAAAATATGCTTACCATACCGCCGGGCATGCTGGTCATGCAAATGCTATTCTTGGCCGAGGAATCTGGGGCTCTGCCGCAGAGCGTTGCTCCGAGTCAGCAGGGGAGCTGCCGAGCAGCAGTCTTTCAGGCAAAGCTTTTGTGGGCATCGCTTCTCGGCCTTTTGGCTAAGATCAAGTGTAGTATCTGTTCTTATCAGTTTAATATCTGATACGTCCTCTATCTGGGGACCATATATTAAATTGATTTTTGGAACCGGGAGATGGAATGGGAGCTTGCTCTGTCCACTCCACGCATCAACTTGGTATTGCAGTACCTCCAGGACTGGTGCACTTCCCCACTTGGGGAAAACAATGCTGTGAAAAAGAAAGACTGAGCAATTCTTGAAAGAAGAGCACTTTGCAATATTTTTTTGTTTAAATGTGTTTTTTTTTTCCAGTGTTTCGGAAAAGGTGCTGTTGTGTCACGGGAGGAAAAAAAAGTCTGCCCTTTTTGCTTGCTTTTCACAGGAGCTGCAAAGCAAGGCAAAGGAGCCAGCCAGCCAGCCAGCAGCACAAGGAGGAGATGGGGGACACTGTCCTTGCCCTGCCTCACCCCTGAAAGGCCCCGAACGGCCCCGAACGGCCAAGCCTTATCTGAGGGGGACGCACTTGGGGGAGCATCTCCTGGGCAGCTGAGGGTGACTTTCGGCCGCTAGGTGACGGGGCCAGTGCCAGGCCGGGCTGCAGCTTCTCTGGGTGGAGCTCTGCAGCCTGTGTCTGGCCGTCTCGCACCAGGCGCTGTGGGACCCATGGAAATCTTGGGGCGGAGCCATGCAAAATATGCTTACCATACCGCCGGGCATGCTGGTCATGCAAATGCTATTCTTGGCCGAGGAATCTGGGGCTCTGCCGCAGAGCGTTGCTCCGAGTCAGCAGGGGAGCTGCCGAGCAGCAGTCTTTCAGGCAAAGCTTTTGTGGGCATCGCTTCTCGGCCTTTTGGCTAAGATCAAGTGTAGTATCTGTTCTTATCAGTTTAATATCTGATACGTCCTCTATCTGGGGACCATATATTAAATTGATTTTTGGAACCGGGAGATGGAATGGGAGCTTGCTCTGTCCACTCCACGCATCAACTTGGTATTGCAGTACCTCCAGGACTGGTGCACTTCCCCACTTGGGGAAAACAATGCTGTGAAAAAGAAAGACTGAGCAATTCTTGAAAGAAGAGCACTTTGCAATATTTTTTTGTTTAAATGTGTTTTTTTTTTCCAGTGTTTCGGAAAAGGTGCTGTTGTGTCACGGGAGGAAAAAAAAGTCTGCCCTTTTTGCTTGCTTTTCACAGGAGCTGCAAAGCAAGGCAAAGGAGCCAGCCAGCCAGCCAGCCAGCAGCACAAGGAGGAGATGGGGGACACTGTCCTTGCCCTGCCTCACCCCTGAAAGGCCCCGAACGGCCCCGAACGGCCAAGCCTTATCTGAGGGGGACGCACTTGGGGGAGCATCTCCTGGGCAGCTGAGGGTGACTTTCGGCCGCTAGGTGACGGGGCCAGTGCCAGGCCGGGCTGCAGCTTGGCTGGGTGGAGCTCTGCAGCCTGTGTCTGGCCGTCTCGCACCAGGCGCTGTGGGACCCATGGAAATCTTGGGGCGGAGCCATGCAAAATATGCTTACCATACCGCCGGGCATGCTGGTCATGCAAATGCTATTCTTGGCCGAGGAATCTGGGGCTCTGCCGCAGAGCGTTGCTCCGAGTCAGCAGGGGAGCTGCCGAGCAGCAGTCTTTCAGGCAAAGCTTTTGTGAGCATCGCTTCTCGGCCTTTTGGCTAAGATCAAGTGTAGTATCTGTTCTTATCAGTTTAATATCTGATACGTCCTCTATCTGGGGACCATATATTAAATTGATTTTTGGAACCGGGAGATGGAATGGGAGCTTGCTCTGTCCACTCCACGCATCAACTTGGTATTGCAGTACCTCCAGGACTGGTGCACTTCCCCACTTGGGGAAAACAATGCTGTGAAAAAGAAAGACTGAGCAATTCTTGAAAGAAGAGCACTTTGCAATATTTTTTTGTTTAAATGTGTTTTTTTTTTCCAGTGTTTCGGAAAAGGTGCTGTTGTGTCACGGGAGGAAAAAAAAGTCTGCCCTTTTTGCTTGCTTTTCACAGGAGCTGCAAAGCAAGGCAAAGGAGCCAGCCAGCCAGCCAGCAGCACAAGGAGGAGATGGGGGACACTGTCCTTGCCCTGCCTCACCCCTGAAAGGCCCCGAACGGCCCCGAACGGCCAAGCCTTATCTGAGGGGGACGCACTTGGGGGAGCATCTCCTGGGCAGCTGAGGGTGACTTTCGGCCGCTAGGTGACGGGGCCAGTGCCAGGCCGGGCTGCAGCTTCTCTGGGTGGAGCTCTGCAGCCTGTGTCTGGCCGTCTCGCACCAGGCGCTGTGGGACCCATGGAAATCTTGGGGCGGAGCCATGCAAAATATGCTTACCATACCGCCGGGCATGCTGGTCATGCAAATGCTATTCTTGGCCGAGGAATCTGGGGCTCTGCCGCAGAGCGTTGCTCCGAGTCAGCAGGGGAGCTGCCGAGCAGCAGTCTTTCAGGCAAAGCTTTTGTGGGCATCGCTTCTCGGCCTTTTGGCTAAGATCAAGTGTAGTATCTGTTCTTATCAGTTTAATATCTGATACGTCCTCTATCTGGGGACCATATATTAAATTGATTTTTGGAACCGGGAGATGGAATGGGAGCTTGCTCTGTCCACTCCACGCATCAACTTGGTATTGCAGTACCTCCAGGACTGGTGCACTTCCCCACTTGGGGAAAACAATGCTGTGAAAAAGAAAGACTGAGCAATTCTTGAAAGAAGAGCACTTTGCAATATTTTTTTGTTTAAATGTGTTTTTTTTTTCCAGTGTTTCGGAAAAGGTGCTGTTGTGTCACGGGAGGAAAAAAAAGTCTGCCCTTTTTGCTTGCTTTTCACAGGAGCTGCAAAGCAAGGCAAAGGAGCCAGCCAGCCAGCCAGCCAGCAGCACAAGGAGGAGATGGGGGACACTGTCCTTGCCCTGCCTCACCCCTGAAAGGCCCCGAACGGCCCCGAACGGCCAAGCCTTATCTGAGGGGGACGCACTTGGGGGAGCATCTCCTGGGCAGCTGAGGGTGACTTTCGGCCGCTAGGTGACGGGGCCAGTGCCAGGCCGGGCTGCAGCTTCTCTGGGTGGAGCTCTGCAGCCTGTGTCTGGCCGTCTCGCACCAGGCGCTGTGGGACCCATGGAAATCTTGGGGCGGAGCCATGCAAAATATGCTTACCATACCGCCGGGCATGCTGGTCATGCAAATGCTATTCTTGGCCGAGGAATCTGGGGCTCTGCCGCAGAGCGTTGCTCCGAGTCAGCAGGGGAGCTGCCGAGCAGCAGTCTTTCAGGCAAAGCTTTTGTGGGCATCGCTTCTCGGCCTTTTGGCTAAGATCAAGTGTAGTATCTGTTCTTATCAGTTTAATATCTGATACGTCCTCTATCTGGGGACCATATATTAAATTGATTTTTGGAACCGGGAGATGGAATGGGAGCTTGCTCTGTCCACTCCACGCATCAACTTGGTATTGCAGTACCTCCAGGACTGGTGCACTTCCCCACTTGGGGAAAACAATGCTGTGAAAAAGAAAGACTGAGCAATTCTTGAAAGAAGAGCACTTTGCAATATTTTTTTGTTTAAATGTGTTTTTTTTTTCCAGTGTTTCGGAAAAGGTGCTGTTGTGTCACGGGAGGAAAAAAAAGTCTGCCCTTTTTGCTTGCTTTTCACAGGAGCTGCAAAGCAAGGCAAAGGAGCCAGCCAGCCAGCCAGCAGCACAAGGAGGAGATGGGGGACACTGTCCTTGCCCTGCCTCACCCCTGAAAGGCCCCGAACGGCCCCGAACGGCCAAGCCTTATCTGAGGGGGACGCACTTGGGGGAGCATCTCCTGGGCAGCTGAGGGTGACTTTCGGCCGCTAGGTGACGGGGCCAGTGCCAGGCCGGGCTGCAGCTTCTCTGGGTGGAGCTCTGCAGCCTGTGTCTGGCCGTCTCGCACCAGGCGCTGTGGGACCCATGGAAATCTTGGGGCGGAGCCATGCAAAATATGCTTACCATACCGCCGGGCATGCTGGTCATGCAAATGCTATTCTTGGCCGAGGAATCTGGGGCTCTGCCGCAGAGCGTTGCTCCGAGTCAGCAGGGGAGCTGCCGAGCAGCAGTCTTTCAGGCAAAGCTTTTGTGGGCATCGCTTCTCGGCCTTTTGGCTAAGATCAAGTGTAGTATCTGTTCTTATCAGTTTAATATCTGATACGTCCTCTATCTGGGGACCATATATTAAATTGATTTTTGGAACCGGGAGATGGAATGGGAGCTTGCTCTGTCCACTCCACGCATCAACTTGGTATTGCAGTACCTCCAGGACTGGTGCACTTCCCCACTTGGGGAAAACAATGCTGTGAAAAAGAAAGACTGAGCAATTCTTGAAAGAAGAGCACTTTGCAATATTTTTTTGTTTAAATGTGTTTTTTTTTTCCAGTGTTTCGGAAAAGGTGCTGTTGTGTCACGGGAGGAAAAAAAAGTCTGCCCTTTTTGCTTGCTTTTCACAGGAGCTGCAAAGCAAGGCAAAGGAGCCAGCCAGCCAGCCAGCAGCACAAGGAGGAGATGGGGGACACTGTCCTTGCCCTGCCTCACCCCTGAAAGGCCCCGAACGGCCCCGAACGGCCAAGCCTTATCTGAGGGGGACGCACTTGGGGGAGCATCTCCTGGGCAGCTGAGGGTGACTTTCGGCCGCTAGGTGACGGGGCCAGTGCCAGGCCGGGCTGCAGCTTCTCTGGGTGGAGCTCTGCAGCCTGTGTCTGGCCGTCTCGCACCAGGCGCTGTGGGACCCATGGAAATCTTGGGGCGGAGCCATGCAAAATATGCTTACCATACCGCCGGGCATGCTGGTCATGCAAATGCTATTCTTGGCCGAGGAATCTGGGGCTCTGCCGCAGAGCGTTGCTCCGAGTCAGCAGGGGAGCTGCCGAGCAGCAGTCTTTCAGGCAAAGCTTTTGTGGGCATCGCTTCTCGGCCTTTTGGCTAAGATCAAGTGTAGTATCTGTTCTTATCAGTTTAATATCTGATACGTCCTCTATCTGGGGACCATATATTAAATTGATTTTTGGAACCGGGAGATGGAATGGGAGCTTGCTCTGTCCACTCCACGCATCAACTTGGTATTGCAGTACCTCCAGGACTGGTGCACTTCCCCACTTGGGGAAAACAATGCTGTGAAAAAGAAAGACTGAGCAATTCTTGAAAGAAGAGCACTTTGCAATATTTTTTTGTTTAAATGTGTTTTTTTTTTCCAGTGTTTCGGAAAAGGTGCTGTTGTGTCACGGGAGGAAAAAAAAGTCTGCCCTTTTTGCTTGCTTTTCACAGGAGCTGCAAAGCAAGGCAAAGGAGCCAGCCAGCCAGCCAGCCAGCAGCACAAGGAGGAGATGGGGGACACTGTCCTTGCCCTGCCTCACCCCTGAAAGGCCCCGAACGGCCCCGAACGGCCAAGCCTTATCTGAGGGGGACGCACTTGGGGGAGCATCTCCTGGGCAGCTGAGGGTGACTTTCGGCCGCTAGGTGACGGGGCCAGTGCCAGGCCGGGCTGCAGCTTGGCTGGGTGGAGCTCTGCAGCCTGTGTCTGGCCGTCTCGCACCAGGCGCTGTGGGACCCATGGAAATCTTGGGGCGGAGCCATGCAAAATATGCTTACCATACCGCCGGGCATGCTGGTCATGCAAATGCTATTCTTGGCCGAGGAATCTGGGGCTCTGCCGCAGAGCGTTGCTCCGAGTCAGCAGGGGAGCTGCCGAGCAGCAGTCTTTCAGGCAAAGCTTTTGTGAGCATCGCTTCTCGGCCTTTTGGCTAAGATCAAGTGTAGTATCTGTTCTTATCAGTTTAATATCTGATACGTCCTCTATCTGGGGACCATATATTAAATTGATTTTTGGAACCGGGAGATGGAATGGGAGCTTGCTCTGTCCACTCCACGCATCAACTTGGTATTGCAGTACCTCCAGGACTGGTGCACTTCCCCACTTGGGGAAAACAATGCTGTGAAAAAGAAAGACTGAGCAATTCTTGAAAGAAGAGCACTTTGCAATATTTTTTTGTTTAAATGTGTTTTTTTTTTCCAGTGTTTCGGAAAAGGTGCTGTTGTGTCACGGGAGGAAAAAAAAGTCTGCCCTTTTTGCTTGCTTTTCACAGGAGCTGCAAAGCAAGGCAAAGGAGCCAGCCAGCCAGCCAGCCAGCAGCACAAGGAGGAGATGGGGGACACTGTCCTTGCCCTGCCTCACCCCTGAAAGGCCCCGAACGGCCCCGAACGGCCAAGCCTTATCTGAGGGGGACGCACTTGGGGGAGCATCTCCTGGGCAGCTGAGGGTGACTTTCGGCCGCTAGGTGACGGGGCCAGTGCCAGGCCGGGCTGCAGCTTCTCTGGGTGGAGCTCTGCAGCCTGTGTCTGGCCGTCTCGCACCAGGCGCTGTGGGACCCATGGAAATCTTGGGGCGGAGCCATGCAAAATATGCTTACCATACCGCCGGGCATGCTGGTCATGCAAATGCTATTCTTGGCCGAGGAATCTGGGGCTCTGCCGCAGAGCGTTGCTCCGAGTCAGCAGGGGAGCTGCCGAGCAGCAGTCTTTCAGGCAAAGCTTTTGTGGGCATCGCTTCTCGGCCTTTTGGCTAAGATCAAGTGTAGTATCTGTTCTTATCAGTTTAATATCTGATACGTCCTCTATCTGGGGACCATATATTAAATTGATTTTTGGAACCGGGAGATGGAATGGGAGCTTGCTCTGTCCACTCCACGCATCAACTTGGTATTGCAGTACCTCCAGGACTGGTGCACTTCCCCACTTGGGGAAAACAATGCTGTGAAAAAGAAAGACTGAGCAATTCTTGAAAGAAGAGCACTTTGCAATATTTTTTTGTTTAAATGTGTTTTTTTTTTCCAGTGTTTCGGAAAAGGTGCTGTTGTGTCACGGGAGGAAAAAAAAGTCTGCCCTTTTTGCTTGCTTTTCACAGGAGCTGCAAAGCAAGGCAAAGGAGCCAGCCAGCCAGCCAGCCAGCAGCACAAGGAGGAGATGGGGGACACTGTCCTTGCCCTGCCTCACCCCTGAAAGGCCCCGAACGGCCCCGAACGGCCAAGCCTTATCTGAGGGGGACGCACTTGGGGGAGCATCTCCTGGGCAGCTGAGGGTGACTTTCGGCCGCTAGGTGACGGGGCCAGTGCCAGGCCGGGCTGCAGCTTGGCTGGGTGGAGCTCTGCAGCCTGTGTCTGGCCGTCTCGCACCAGGCGCTGTGGGACCCATGGAAATCTTGGGGCGGAGCCATGCAAAATATGCTTACCATACCGCCGGGCATGCTGGTCATGCAAATGCTATTCTTGGCCGAGGAATCTGGGGCTCTGCCGCAGAGCGTTGCTCCGAGTCAGCAGGGGAGCTGCCGAGCAGCAGTCTTTCAGGCAAAGCTTTTGTGAGCATCGCTTCTCGGCCTTTTGGCTAAGATCAAGTGTAGTATCTGTTCTTATCAGTTTAATATCTGATACGTCCTCTATCTGGGGACCATATATTAAATTGATTTTTGGAACCGGGAGATGGAATGGGAGCTTGCTCTGTCCACTCCACGCATCAACTTGGTATTGCAGTACCTCCAGGACTGGTGCACTTCCCCACTTGGGGAAAACAATGCTGTGAAAAAGAAAGACTGAGCAATTCTTGAAAGAAGAGCACTTTGCAATATTTTTTTGTTTAAATGTGTTTTTTTTTTCCAGTGTTTCGGAAAAGGTGCTGTTGTGTCACGGGAGGAAAAAAAAGTCTGCCCTTTTTGCTTGCTTTTCACAGGAGCTGCAAAGCAAGGCAAAGGAGCCAGCCAGCCAGCCAGCAGCACAAGGAGGAGATGGGGGACACTGTCCTTGCCCTGCCTCACCCCTGAAAGGCCCCGAACGGCCCCGAACGGCCAAGCCTTATCTGAGGGGGACGCACTTGGGGGAGCATCTCCTGGGCAGCTGAGGGTGACTTTCGGCCGCTAGGTGACGGGGCCAGTGCCAGGCCGGGCTGCAGCTTCTCTGGGTGGAGCTCTGCAGCCTGTGTCTGGCCGTCTCGCACCAGGCGCTGTGGGACCCATGGAAATCTTGGGGCGGAGCCATGCAAAATATGCTTACCATACCGCCGGGCATGCTGGTCATGCAAATGCTATTCTTGGCCGAGGAATCTGGGGCTCTGCCGCAGAGCGTTGCTCCGAGTCAGCAGGGGAGCTGCCGAGCAGCAGTCTTTCAGGCAAAGCTTTTGTGGGCATCGCTTCTCGGCCTTTTGGCTAAGATCAAGTGTAGTATCTGTTCTTATCAGTTTAATATCTGATACGTCCTCTATCTGGGGACCATATATTAAATTGATTTTTGGAACCGGGAGA